>NC_090388.1:37149728-38494728 GCF_036365525.1 Heterodontus francisci | reverse complement strand
ACAAGAAAATTAAAGTGAATATTTATATAAATGTATACAAATGCAGTGTATAAAGTTTCCAACAATAGAAAATAGCATGTTAAAAGTGAATGAGGATCTATTATAAGGAAATGGGTTCACTTTCTACTTTTGAATCAAAAAGCAAAATCAATAAATTGAATCTGATGTACAATAATATTGCAAGCAATTCAGTTACCAAGCCAATTTCTTATGTCTGCCGAAGTGTATCATCCAACAGTACCAGCAAGTCTGCAGAAGCTGTCACTGTTGCTGCTACTGAAAAATCATTTTTAATAGTCTAACATTTTTAAAAATACATCATACAGATATGAGATTTGGGGGCCAGCAGGAATCAGACCAGTTTAGATTACAATTGCACTATAAGATGGACAATAATCATTTCTTGATTTTGGTTCACTTTGGATTTTGTCCATTTGAATGCTTCATTGTAAGGCAGATTCATAGTTTTTTTAAGTAATGTTTATTTTCCTAAATGTTCATTACTGTCAAATTATTCTCAAAGGATCAGTGCTTAAACCTGTAAATGATCAAGTGTTTCCAAAGGTGTTTGCCCAGAAAAGGTAAAAGTAACATGTTATATATAGTTGAGTAATCTTCTCTAATCTAGTGATTTACAGTATACACGTTTCATACTCTTATTTATTTTGTTTCCAAAAATATGGCTGATTTTACATCACAGTAGGTAGACTATACAACTGAGCAGATGGTTTGTAGTGAATCGAGAAGCCATACACATTTTGCATGAAATGTACCTCTTGCACCTTCAATTTCTTCTTCACCCAAACCCAGTACAAAGCCCACCCTGGTCAAAATCACAAATTACACCCTTTATGACTCTAACCACGGTGCAATATCCCTCCTTGTCCTGCTGTCCCTCTCTGCAGTGTTCAACATGGACAAATGCATTTTTCCACCATCACCTCTTCTGTGTTGTCCAGCTGCATGCCATTCTAAGATTCTATTTAGTAACTGTTCCACGCAGCCAGCGCATCAGAAATGTATTCTCTTCCTGCTTCTGCCCCTGCCGCTGTTCCTACAGAATTCCCAAAGGATCCATCCTATTCCTCAATATACATGCTGCCTTTTAGGACGTTATTTGTAGGCACAGAGTCAGCTTCAGATGCATCCTGAGTATACCTGGCTCCACCTTTCCATAAGCTCCACAATAATTTCTGTCATTGGATTGTGGATGAGTAAAATTTATTTCCACAGCAAGAAAAATAAGGTTGTCATTGATGGCCCCTCACCATAAGCAATGCTATATGCCCACTGATTCAGTCCTCCTCTCTAGCCACTCACAGAAGCTCAATCAGGCCATGCAAAACTTTGATACCCTGTTCAACTTAAAGTTGCTTGTCACATACTTTAAAGTAGAAAAATCCTAAAGATGCTTAACAGAGGAAAAAAAGGAATAGCAAATCATGGTTAGGAAAGTTAGGAGAGGTAGCGAAAAGCTTGGTTCAAATTAAGCAGTCTTGGTAATGGGCCTGATATGGAATGTCTATCTCATTAAATATTCCCACAGCATGGCTTAGTTACATCTCACATCTATCCATCACTGACACTTCTTGCTGTTTCCTTGAACATTATTCAGTGCTCTGACTGTGGTTTCTGTACATTCCTTCCCATTTGCTGCACCATTGGTTGCAGAGTTTTTAGCCACCTCAGCCCAACTCTCTGGAGTCCCCTCTCCAAGCCGTTCCTCTCTCCCACTTTGAAAGTTTTCTTAAGCTCATCTTTTGGAAGAAGTTTTCAGTCATGCCTTGCCATTCGTTCCCTGATTATTTTTCCCCTTGTGAACATCTTGGGGGCATTTTTCTTCTTAAAAGATGCTACTTAAGTGCAAGTTGTTGTTTAAATGTATGAAAATTTTACATTTGAACTGATAAGTGGCAAGTAACAGTTGCAACATGCAAGTTCCAGGCAATGACCATCTCCAAAAAGAGAAAATCTACCCACCTTCCCTTGACACTCAACAGCATTATCATCACTGGATGCTCCATTATCAACATCTGAGGGATCACCATTGACCAGAAACTTAACTGGAGCAGCCACATAAATACGGTGGCTACAAGAGCAGGTCAGAGGCTGGGAATTATGTTGTGAGTAACTCACCTCCTGACTTCCCAAAGCCTGTCCACCATCTACAAGGCACAAGTGAGGAGTGTGATGGAATATTCTCCACTTGCCTGGATAAGTGCGGTTTCAACCACTCTCAAGAAGGTCGACACCATCCAGTACAAAGACACCCACTTGATCAGCACCCCATCCACAATCTTAAACATTCACTCCCTCTACCACTGGCACACAATGACAATAGCGTGTACCATCTACAAGATACACTGCAACAACTGACCAAGGCTTCTTCGCTGGTACCTTCCAAACCCATGATCTCTACTGCCTAGAAGAACAAGGGCAGCAGATGCTTGGGAACATCACCACCTGCAAGTTCCCCTCCAAGTGGCACACCATCCTGACTTGTAATGTATGTAACTATTGGATCCTGCCTGATTTTCCTTTTGTTGAAATGATACAAGCTCTATAGCTAGCTTGTGATCCTCTCCTATCTTCCTCTTTGCACTTCCCTCAGATGGCACTTAACACCCAGGTAGTAAATGCGAAAATATTGCAATGTCTCGCCATCATAGTGTCAGGGTACTCCATTCAAGATTTCAGGCAAGGTATTATAAAACAAAAACAGAAAATGCTAGAAATACACAGCAGGTCAGGCAGCATCTGTGGAGAGAAAAAGAGTGTTAACATTTCAGGTCAATGACTTTTCATCAGAACTGATCGGAATTCAATCTGAGTTATAAACTTGGACTACAGTTAAGAAGTCCATAAGTTAACAGTTGAGCTACCAAAACACCATTATATAGGTTCATGGCCCCCGACAGGAAAAGCCAAAGGGCTTATATGGCTATATCAGAAGAGCTTGTTGAGGTCATGATGAATGGTGTTAGTAAAGGAAAAGTATAATAATTCAAGCAAATATTTGTTCATTGTACATAAATAGATGAACTAATACAGATTTTGCATGAAAAAATTGACTAATTCACCTAACTGGTACAGTCTTTATCTATTCATTTCTTACATCTGTGTTGTAATTTTCCAGGTTTAAGCCCTGCAGAGATTCAGCAGCTCTGGAAAGAAGTAACCGGGGTGCACAATATGGAAGACGGCGTTTTGAAGCATGGCGGGCTGGATCTCTCTACCAATAATTCTTCCTCTACTACCTCCAGTACCACTTCCAAAGCATCACCACCAATAACTCATCATTCGTTAATGAACGGACAGGCTTCAGTTCTCACAACAAGAAGAGACAGGTAAATATCACAGATGGATTAAAGTGCCCTCAGTGGACAGGGGTGGGGGAGAAGGAATTATATCCCTCAAAAATGGGCATGTTTGGATCAGGTGAGAGGTTAATGTATTAAAAATCTGAACCCTGACCCCAACCCACCTTTAATTCACCCAATTCCGGTTTTCACAGAGACAGGATGGCTGCTGCACATGTGAAGAAACCCCAACTTCCAAGTTTCCCATGTGCTTCTGGGAGCCATTCTCAACCCCCCGGCAACTCCTGGCAGATCAAAAAGTTAAAATTCCGTCTGACCTCCCACCTACACCGCGCCCACCACCCCCCCCCCCCCCCCCCACCATACCAATCTATCTGAAACTTCAGCAATCACAAATTTACAGTAAACTAGTTAACTTGCTGCATTGCTTGAAGACCCAAAAATAATGCATTGAGATGGTGATCAGGAATATTTTTGTGTGTAACTGCCTCGCAGTCTGTTATAACCATAAGACAAACCTAACTTTCACATCCTTCCTCAAAACTCCTTGTGCTTCTCTTCTTTTACTTGGATTTCGACTACGACCATGTTCCTGTACCTGCTCCTGGTCTGATCTCCCATAGGCTGTCTGTTTTCAATGGCATCAATTGCATTGAAACACATCATCATGTCACTCCTGTTTGAAGTGATTTGATGCCCTCCCCACTGAAATATAGTTTTGCCTTTATCCCTTTAGAGATGATTTAAATGTTTGCACATCAAAGAACAAAAGACAAGCCTCATCAGAGCTCCATGGATCACTGCTGCAACATCTGCTTTTTTGGGGCTATGTTCTAGTATGTTTATTTCTCTGTCGTTGCTAAGAACATTCTCAAGATGTTGACCACTGGAGAGAGATGACGAGCGTTTCATCTGACTTAATGAGAAATATTAAAACATTCTCAATAGATAACTCTCATTAAGGATGAATAAAAATGTTATTTAAATAAACTATTTTACTTCTTATAATATATACTTGTCCATAAGCTGAAGATTCAATGGAGAACTCGGTGCATTATATTTGTATTTCCTATTTTATTCCCAGTTCTCTAAATGTCCTAGGCCTTAAACTGCAAACTACTGACAGAATGGGCAGCCAATTTGGCCAGGCCCCAATCTATGTTTCCCTTAAGCCAGCTACAAGGAGGCATGTAACAACAACTGGCCTCATTCTTCTGACTACCATCACCAGGGCTCTGTTTCTCCTTAAAGCAGCACAAATGAGACTAACAATTCAATGTCAAATAGGTTGCACCTGTGTCCTTCAATATCATAAATTCTGCATTATTGTTCTAGTACACCATGCCACTGTGATGTTATAATGGTTATGAAGTCTTTGCTCCATGTGGAATGACTTCCACATTTTACACTTTCCTACGGAGTGCCCTCTTTTTTATCCATTATGTTATTAGACTTTAAAGGCGATTTCTGTGAAATTCAGCTCCATAACGCTTCTGATGCCGGTGCTTTGGAAATCTGAAACTCAAAAAATGTCAGCCAAAATGCTTTCAGCCACTTCCTTGTAGGGCGGCACAGTGGCGCAGTGGTTAGCACCGCAGCCTCACAGCTCCAGCGACCCGGGTTCAATTCTGGTTACTGACTGTGTGGAGTTTGCAAGTTCTCCCTGTGTCTGCGTGGGTTTCCTCCGGGTGCTCCGGTTTCCTCCCACATGCCAAAGACTTGCAGGTTGATAGGTAAATTGGCCATTATAAATTACCCCTAGTATAGGTAGGTGGTAGGGAAATATATAGGGACAGGTGGGGATGTGGTAGGAATATGGAATTAGTGTAGGATTAGTATAAATGGGTGGTTGATGGTCGGCACAGACTCGTTGGGCTGAAGGGCCTGTTTCAGTGCTGTATCTCTAAACTAAACTAAACTGAATGACGCCACCCGCTCCCCCACCCCTCCCCCTCCTGGCCCCCCGCCACACTGACTATAATGGCACTAGTGCAGGTGTATCATTCCTGTGCTGGAAGCATCCAGATTGGGCAAATCAAATGAGGCCCTAAGGGTTGAACTAAAGAACAAAAAACGGGGCAATCACCTTACTATCGGCTGGATTTTGTTCTCCCTCAGGCATCGGGGTCCGTAACGGGGGGGCCTAAAGATGCCACCCGGAGAGGGCCACCACACATCCCGATGCCGGGAGGTCCCGGCCCGATGTTACTAGTGGTGGCAAGGCCTCGTGGTGCCCCTCCCCCCACCCGCCATTTTGTGACAGGATCCCCATTTGAATATGTAAATAAATTAAACTGAATGAATAAATGATACTTACGCTGCTGTCCTGCTGCGATCTTTGTGCCGCTGGCTGGCACTCCCGTGCCTTCGGATCCCTGTCTGGGGGAACTGAGGCGGCAGACTGGCCGGGAGTGGGGAGGAGGTTAGTTTATCAATGCGGGGGTGGGGGGGAATGGGGTCAAAGTGATATCATGGGTGTAGGGGATGGTGGGAAGGGTTGGAGTTTAAAGTTTGTCAGGGGGTAAGGTTAGATGGACAAGGTAAGTGGTTTGGGGGAGGGAAAATAATTAATTTAAATGTTATTGGGGGCGTGGAAGAGGGACACAAGAAACATCTCTATTTATTTTTATTAGCTTTATCTTTAAAATATTTAATTTTCACAGTAGGACTGAAAGCCCTTTAAAATTGGCTTCAGCGCCTGCATACAGGCAGGCTGCTGTTTTATTCGCCCGGAGGCAGACACAGAAGATTCAGCCCAATGAGTGTACTATAGATCCCCAAAGAGTCAGAGGGAGACTGAAGGGCAAATATATGGGCAAATCTCTGAGAAATGCAAAAACAATAGGGGATAATAGTGGGGAATTTCAATAACCCTAATATTAACTTGGATAGAATTAGTGTGAAAGGCACAGAGGGAGCAAAATTCTAAAAATGCATTCAGGAGAACTTCTTTAGCCAGTACGTAGCAAGCCCAACAAAAAAGGGGACGGTTCTGGACTTATTCTTAGGGAATAAAGCTGGGCAGGTGGAAGGGGTATCAGTTGGGGAGCACTTTGGTGGAAGTGATCATAATTTAGTTAGATTTAGGGTAGTTATGGAAAAGATAGACCAGGAATAAAAAGTCTGAATTGGGGAAAAGCTAATTTTACTAAGCTGAGAAGTGATTTAGCTAAAGTGGACTGAAAACAACTAATTGTAGGTAGATCATTCCCCAATCAGTGGGAGGTGTTCAAGGAAGAAATTGTAAGTGTTCAGAGCATGTTTGTTCCCTTAAAGAAAAAGGGTGGGGCTAACAAATCCAGAGCTCCCTGGATGTCAAGGGGAGAAAAAGAAAAAAAAGTGAAACTTATGACAGATGCCAAGTGCTCAATATTGTAGAAAACCTAGAGGAGTATAAAAGGTGTAGGGGTGAAATTACAAATGAAATTAGGAAAGCAAAGAGAGGCATGAAAAAATGTTGGCAAGTAAAATCAAGGAAAAATCAAAGATTTTTTTAGAAATACATAAAGAGCAAGAGGATAACTAAAGAAAGAATAGGGCCCATTAGGGACCATAAAGGTAACCTGGGTGTGGAGGCAGAGGATGTTGGTATGGTGCGTAATGAATACTTTCCGTCTGCTTTCACGAAAGAGAGGGATGGTGCATTGCAATCAGGGAGGAGGTGTGTGTAATATTAGATGAAATTAACATAGTAAGAGAGGAAGCATTAATACATTTAGCATCTTTGAAAGTGGATAAAGCCCCAGGCCCAGATGAAATGTATCCAAGGCTGTTAAGGGAAGCAAGAGAAGAAATAGCAGAGACTCTGACTATCATTTTCCAATTCTCTCTGGCTACAGGTGTGGTGGAGGACAGCTAACGTTGTACTGTTGTTTTAAAAGGGCGAAAGGGATAGACCGAGTAATTACATGCCAGTCAGCCTAACCTGAGTGGTGGGAAAATTATTGGAAATAATTCTGAGGGACAGGATAAATCTTCATTTAGAAAGATACAGATTAATCAAAGGCAGTCAGCATGGATTTGTTAAGAGAAGGTTGTGTCTGACTAACATAATCATATTTTTTAAGGAGGTAACAAGGAAGGTTGAGGAGGGGAGCATATTTGATATAGTCTATACCGATTGTAGCAAGGATTTTGCTGAGATCCCATATGGCAGGCTGATCACAAAAGTAAAAGCCCATGGGATCCAAGGCAAATTGGCAGATTGGATCCAAAATAGGCTCAGAGGCAGGAAGCAAAGATTAGCAGAAGGTGGTGGGGATCTGGAACTCACTGCCTGAAAGGGTGGTAGAGGCAGAAACCCTCATAACATTTAAAAGTACTTGGATATGCACTTGAAGTGCCATAACTTACAAGGCTACGGACCAAGACAAGGTGGGATCAGGCTGGATGACTCCTTGCTGGCCGGTGCAGCCATGATGGGCCAAATGGCCTCCTACCGTACTGTATATTTCCTTGATTCCATGATGTCAAACAGCCTATAATGCTAAAATAAAATAAAAACAGAAACTGATGGAAATACTCAGCAGGTCTGGCAGCATCTTTGGAGAGAGAAACAGAATTAACGTTTCAGATCTGTGACCTTTCATCAGAACCTCTGATGCTAATTTTGCACATGACTTGCCATTTTGAACTGCACAGATCCAGTTAATGCTCTCTCTTAATCACTCCCAGCTGAACATAAGTTCAGCATCAGGAGTGACCTTGCAATAGCATTATTTAAAATTTAAACCATACAACTCAGGTGAGGTGATTTTGTCTTTGTTTTGCTGGTGCAGTTTTTGTGGAAGTATTGTCTTGCATATTATTGGAGGCGTTTTGCAAACTTTTTGATTTTACAAGGGAGTGCTGCTGGATTTTGAGAAGCTTTGTTTGGCTTATCAGGAGAAAGCCTGCTTCAGTAATGGGGGCTATAGTAGCTGTACCTCTTGGACTGCAATATGACTTAGAAGTGGAGCACAGACAGCAGAGAGGGGTAGCTTTGCACAGAGGGAGGAGGAGGGCTCTCAATAGAAGGCCCAATTCACCTTTAGGGAGCACTTCTCCTACCTCACCTCAGCCAGGAGCAGTGTCTGAGGCACCGACATTTTACCAAGGACAAGGTGACTGAACTGTGCCAGCTCCTACAACCCGGCCTGCAACTGCACAGCAAGGGGAGGACAGCGCTGCCAGTGGCCTTCATGGTCACCGTGACGTTTAATTTCTATGCCAGTTGTTATGACCAGGTGAGAAAGGTGTCTAGGGGTCTCTTTCAGCCTTCACCTGGTCTTACTGTAACAGGGTTTAATTTTAAACACACTGTGTTTTGAGCTCCCCCTTGGTGAATCCTTGTTCACCACTTTCCAATTATAAGGCAAAGAAATGAGCACAAACAGGCTTTCTTAGGTTTAAAGAAGAAAAGTGAAGTTTATTAAAACTTAAACTTAAACTCTAATTTGGTTAATGCCTATGGATACATGACGTGCCCACGCTAGCATGCATATACAATATACAGATGCAGATAGGGACAGAAAAGAGCAGAAGAAAAAAAAAGTGGAAAAGCTTGAGGCAATATCTGAAGAGGGCGTTTTGTTACTGTGCTTCGAACTCACTGTATAGTCCTTGCTTGTAGGTAGATCTTGCTTTTCGTTGGGACCCAGTATTCTTCTTAAACCTTGTTCACTGTAGGAGACTTTTCTGTCTTCAATGGATTCCGAAGCTGGTGATAAAGAGATGGGAGCAGACAGGAGAGGTTGCGGCGAGCCAGCCAGGAGAGATCTTTTCTATCCAGGAACAAAGAGCTTTCTGCCAGTTCAAACACTGTCTCTACAATTTAAAACTCCCCAAGTTGGCCAGCAGGGTGGTCATGTGACTGACTGGTTTGATCAAGTCATAGAGTCGTACAGCATAGAAACAGGCCCTTTGGCCCACCGCGTCCATGCCGACCATAATGCCTATCTATACTAATCCCACCTGCCTGCATTAATTCCATGTCCCTCTATGCCTTGCTCATTCAAGTACCTGTCCAGATGCCTGTTAAATGTCGCTACTGTTCCTGCCTCCACCACCTCCTCAGGCAGCTCATTCAGATACCCACTATTCTTGGTGGGAATAATTTACCCCTTTGATCCCCTTTAAACCTCCTCCCTCTCACTTAAGTCTATGCCCTCTAGTTTTAGTCACCCCTACCATGGGAAACAGACTCTGGCTATCTAGCCTATCTATGCCTCTCATAATTTTATATACCTCTATCATGTCCCCGTTCCAGGGAAAACAGACCGAGCCTATCCAATCTCTCTTTACAACTCAAACCCTCCAAACCAGGCAACATCCTTGTGAATCTTTTCTGCACCCTCTCTAGCTTAACCACATCTTTCCTGTAGTGCGGCGACCAGAACTGCACACACTACTCCAAGTGCGGCCTAGCCAACGTTTTGTACAACTGTAACGTAACGTCCCAACTCTTGTACTCAATGCCTCGGCCGATGAAGGCAAGTATGCCATACGCCTTCTTCACCACCCTGTCTACCTGTGTTGCCACTTTCAGGGAACTATGTACTTGCACCCCAAGGTCTCTCTGCTCAAGAACACTCCCCAGGGCCCTGCCATTCACTGTATATATTTTCTGCATATTGTCTAAGAGCAGGGGATAGCTCCTTTGTTGCAAGACTGTCTGCTAATACCCTTCAGAGGGTACCTTGGAAGGATAAAGAGGAGGAGGAGAAAGAAGAGGAAGGGAGGAGGCATCTGTGACCCCTTCACACCGGACAGCCTGTCTGTAACTGGATACTCAGACTCCGGTTCTCCGAGATCTCTTCCCCACATCATAGTTGCTCCACAATTCCCCCCATTAATCCATCTGCCACGTACCATTACAATGTCCTCCTGGCCAAAATCCTGAAATAAGAACCACCAACATTCCGTAATAACTTTATTCAACAACAC
Source organism: Heterodontus francisci (assembly GCF_036365525.1). Taxonomy (NCBI): domain Eukaryota; kingdom Metazoa; phylum Chordata; class Chondrichthyes; order Heterodontiformes; family Heterodontidae; genus Heterodontus; species Heterodontus francisci. Next base: position 38,484,484 of record NC_090388.1, on the reverse strand, counting down.
TTCCAACAATACATACAAGACTGAACTGTTCACCTTGTGAATTCCTTTGGTGCCTGTCTTGCGATGCCTTTGCCTGGCCTAGTGCTCATGTACAGTACTACACCAGTGGCTACAGAATGGCTGATGGAGCTGACTTTCAGTGGGGGAGACAGCAGATTGTCTTGGAGGACAACATCGAGCATCTCTGGGTCTTGTGGGCCTGGTTGTGGCCTGCTCCAGCTCGGCATGGGCAATAGTCTGTGCTGGCTGGATGACTGGCTGAAAGGAAATAGCAAGAGCACTGGCAGACTGGCAGTGGTGGCAGGACGAATGCCATTGCCTTGAGAGAGGATAGGAGTTTTGTGCAACACAAAGCCACTGACACTCCATCGGGGTGATGCCTCAGCAATCCGAGAATTCTGCTGAATGACAGATTTCTGGGCTGTGAGAGCCTGCATGCCTTTTTGAGCACTGAGATCCGCAGCCATGATGATAGCATTCTGAGTCTGCATGGCAACAAGCATGAATCTCATGACCTCACACTGAGCTTCCACTGCAGCACTGAGGCATTGGGTAGCTTCTGCTGCAATGGGAGCTGAGACATCAACCACCTACAATCACTCTGCATCACGGTTGGACCTGCAAGTGTTGTCATGGAGTTGGCCACCACCTCCCTGCTGGAAAGGATGGGCTCCAGCTCTGCACCAAGCCCTGTGCCAAGTTGGAGTCAGACTCCTCTATGCTCCCTGTCAGTGATAAGAGGCTCTGTGGAAGGCCTGCCAATGCACCAAGTGTCTCTGTGTGCAAGCCCACCAGTGTTCAGCTACACCGCCTCATCAAAGTCCTCATCTGAGTCCTCGGCAGCAGAACTTGTCGGCTGTCTCACCTTGCAGTGAGCTGGCACACGAACTACCCTTTCGCCCAGGCCTATCTGCAGATCACTCATACTCAGTGACTTAGCGCATGCTGATCCCAACTCTGTGCTACACTTTAAGGTACATGCAATGCCAGGAGCTGAGCTGGTGGCTGGGACTGTCAGATCAAGTGATGGTGACTCTTCATCAGTGGCCTGGTGTTGCTCTTCATTACGGCCAGGCAGAAAATCTTGTGTATTTGAAAGCAGAAAAGCATAAGGGGAGGGTTGGAGTGGAAAATGAGAAGTCCAAGGTCACACCATCTACCGAGTGCACTTTACGCCAGCTGGAAGGCTAAGGGTGAAGTGAGATTTGAGAAGGTGCATAAGGCAGGAACATCCCATCAGCCTGAATGTTCTCGGCGCCGCCAGATGTAATGGCCTTAGTCACAGCTAGCCCCGTGATGTGGCCCACCATCTTCTCCAAAGGAGTTAGGAGATGCAGGCGTGCCTGCCCCCATCAGTTCTGTGCCTGCAGTTATGTGCCACCTTTTCCTGCAAGAGAGAGGGAAGAATGTCAGCGACTGTGTTACGATGTGTTAGGGTGATGTGCCTGCCATAGCTGAATAGCTTGAAGTATGTGGAAGTAGTGAGAGGTGGGTGTGAAGCTGGCAGGGTGAGGTGGAGTATCTGAATTTTAGGAATGAGTCCTGATGGGTGAGGTGCATTGAGCAGCAAGAGAGGTTAGTGGGTGAGTGGAAGATGTCCTTTAAAGATGCATTCACTGACCTTGTGAGGTCATTAAACTTTTTCCAGTACTGCAACCAGCTCCTCCGGGCCAGACTCCAGGTATTAACTGCCCTGGACACCTGCTGTTCCCTTCTCAGCGTATGCCTTGACGGCCTTCTGGATCACTATTGTCTCTTCTTTTTGACTTCCATCACTAAGGTATCCAGGGCCGCATCCGAAAACCTGGCAGCCGTCCCTCTGGCCTTTTGCTCCATTTGGTGTTCTCTTCCTTCCAGCAAAGTCTTCCAGACATTATTGCAGCAGCTGCTGTAGCCTGAGTGCAACTCCTCTTTAAGAGGTGCAGGCCAGCTGTGTGTCATGCTAGCCACGCCTCCTGAGCCAGTCAGTCGAGCATTTTGCATTGGGCTGCACACTGCAATCATGTTGATGCACAGGCAGCACAACGCTTGTGTGCTGCCTGCCTCAATGAGATCAGGCACAGGTAATCATGCTTCGCGATACCTGCATCTGATATCGGGCCCTAGTCCAATTTTATGCCTACCTGCCTGCTGTTGCTGGGCGGGGTTTCCCAGGCTCAGGAACATTTTGAACTGCTTTCTGCAACAGTGACATTCTCTACAGTATTAATAAAGGAAAGCCACAGCCAGCATAAAAGTATCAATAAAGTCTGCCAGCTGTGCCATAGATTTACTGAGAAGAAAAATCTTTGTTAATCATAAGGGTTCTTTATGATAATTTATCTGATTGTATCTAATGAAAGAGATGATTAAATGGAGTCAGAAGAAAAAGCAGTGCTTTGTGAATTCAGTGCTACGGTAAGCTTATCCTCATAGTACACAAAACTAGGCTGATGGTTATGCACGTAATCCGTGGTGTATTGCCAGATTTAGTAATGATGTCATCGCCTTTGCAAATATGATGTATTTTCTAGTATCCAGAATGAGAATGCATTGAAGTTTAGCAACCTAGATTCAAAGCCCTGAATTCTGTTTGGGTCCTTAGCTAGAGATGAACTCATGTGCCACAGTGCCTGAAGGCGACTTTGACCAGGCTCGATTAGTCCATTTAAGGAAGGGAATAAAAGATAACCAGAAACTTTGCTGAAGATTTAGTATCAGTCTCCATTGTCAAAGTATGGTTTAAAAATGTTTAATTGTAGGTGGCCAGCAACCACAGGGGTTAGGCCATTTTCAACTTGCATGTGATGTTGTAACGAATCAAATGTTGCATTTTGGGCTTTTAAAAAGCAGTTTTTTAGTTTGAATAAGCTTATAACTGTTTCTTCCACTAAATCATGCATCTTAGAATATAAAATCTGGGTCCTTCAGTTTCTGCCGAGGTCTAAGTAATAAACATCAATGTAGTAACCTGCATATTGGAATTTTTTGTATTCTCATGTTCATTTTCAACTAATCCAATTTATCGACACAAATTTACAAAACTTAAGACACTTCATTAAGTATACACAAAGTGTCATTGAGTTAGAAGATTGTGGGTTCAAGTTCCAATCCAGAGACTTGAGCACATAATCTAGGCTGACTCTTCAGTGCATTACTGAGGAAATGTTGCATTGTCGGAGGTGCTGTCTTTCGGATGAGACGTTAAATCAAGGCCCCTTCTGCTTTCTCAAGTGGATGTAAAAGATCCCACTGCACTATTTGAAGAAGAGTGTCCTGACTAAAACATATCCCTCACCCAACACTTAAAACAGATGATTTATTTCATTGTTCTCTGTGGTGAGCTTGCTTTGCACAGATTGGCTGCTGAATTTCCTGCATTACAATAGTGACTACCTTCAAAAGTACTGCATTGGTTGTAAAGTGCTTTGGGAGGTCCTGAACTTGTGAAAGTTGGTATATAAATGGCAGTCTTTTTTTTAAGCAGTACCTAAAATTACATACATCTAAAATTTCCACTCCAGGAGCTAGTTTGCTCTTTCAACCTGTTCTTAGTGTCTCTTGGAATGAAACAATATTCTATTATATTCCACAGGTAAGGAGTTTCTAATAAAACACATAAGCAAACCCTTACAGAGCTTTTTAGCTTGAATGCCCCATAGAAATACAATAAGGACTAAGAAACAAAAATAGGATCCTGACTTTTATCCACTTAATTCCTTTGAAGGAGAAAGCATTTTCATTGATGTGGAAATCCAATCATTTTAGAGCAATATTACCCATTAATGATAAAATTACAAAACATTTTTGGTGGAATCAGAGCTCATCATGTGGTTACATGCACACGAGACAACAATCAGAAATTACCTTCCCATCTAACATCAAGCCAGAACAAATGCCTTCTAAACAAATTGCCAAACAAATATATCTGGTGGCTCAGAGTTGCAGGAACCCATTATTTTTATTCCACAAAATATTGCTGACAGCTACATTGAATAGGATTTTCCACAAGTGAACATTGCATGTAACTTCAAAATCAGTCCTAATAAAATTACATATATTTTACAATTTTTGGCAACTTACTATTATGGTAACAAAGCTACTTACATGTCAGGATTAACTTTACTGTTGTAATATGGCCCCTAGCTGAAAATAATATAAATATTACATTTAAATTTAAAGTATTTTTTTCTCATCCTGTCTTTCTGTTTCTCCATTCTGTCTCCTATTTTTTGTCACTTCAACTTTATGTTTACCTCATTTGCATCTTGTAAATCATCTTCTATTTATTCTTCACCCTTTTCAAAAATCAAAAATACTTCTTTACTTGTTATTCAGTGCCTACTCATTCCCAGTCTCTACAATGGTGGCAGAACCCACACTGAAAAATCACCTATCAATTGGCTGAAAACTGACTGTGAATGTCATGTTTTCATCCAGTCAAGGCCAAGAACTCTGAATATTAATATACATGATTCTCTAGGATCAAAGAGTGGAGTGGTACTGATTTTCAAGAAACCTGTTTTGATGTGCCCACATCCCAATCATCACCAAAGAACATAACTTGTTCATGAGTGCAGAAAGAGTTAATGAAAAGCTTTCATTTTTGCAGAAGGCCACTGATACCCATCCCAACTGTCTCTGCCTCAGTTCTGCTATTTGCTCTTGAGCAAACTGATTTTCCCCTCTGCATTGGTGAGGATGCAACTGGTGCCATGTAATTTCTTTTATTTTATGACCTACTCTGGTGTGAGAAATCTAAGTGCTTTAAAAAGTAAAATGGAATTTCAACAAAAAAACTGCTGTTTTGGAAATTGACAAAGTCCTGGAAAGTTTACCTTGCTCAACTCCTGCTGCCGATTTATTCTGTGCACAATTCAGCAAACATCAACTAAGACAGAATTAGTATGCCACATACTATTTCATAAAAAATTGGATTCTCATTTTCTTACACTTCACACATGAGAGAAAATCTCACTTTTATAAACGGGACCAGTTGTGCACAGCTGAATGTGTGTACGCCAGGGAAGAGGCAAATCACAGGCACAGTTCCACTTGAGAAAATAATATGCAGAGTATTTTAAGGGGATTTATTTGTATGAGAAGTCTTTTTATGTTAATAAAAATTTAAGGCAAATATATCTAAAATTACTGTTTTCACATATTTATATACAGTGACAATTTTTATTGATGCAAAGTGTCCTTGTTACACAACATGGAAATAGAATGTCCAATCAAAACCATCATGATGATGTTTGATTGCTTTGTAGCAGAAGTTCAGATTTACAACAATAAAGAAAATAGCTTAATACGATCATATTTCTGCTAGTTAAACACTTGTGAAAATAATTATTTTGCTTGATTTGCCAATTCATAAATCTCATCTTATGAGGTAATATTGAGCAATAAAGAATGAAAACATGATTTGTGTACTGTTCAGTTAATGGTCTTATATGATAAACATGAAGGATCCTCATTATAAATACATAAAATGTAACATTTTATGGCTTTTTGATACTGCTTGTATCAAGTGAATATACTGGTTATCTTATTCCTAGAGTTGAATTTTATGTGGAGTGAAGGTTAAAATTATTGTGTTTCTGCTGTGATGACTGTATTCAGCATTTTGATGTGAAAAATCCTACATCAGTGTCACCTGGCTAAATAATCAGGCAGTGTTATGCAGTCATCCCATTTTCTTTCACTCTTTATTAACAGCCATCTTTGGCTCTCTTTCATTCCTAATTGGAACATCATGCAGCCTTGGCAGTTGTACTATTCAATAGAATGATTAATTTTTCCTGACTGTTCTGAGCTCAATTGACCTGTTTTGACCCGTTTGTCACTGATCGTAACCTGACAGGTGCTAGCAGCCTCCAACGATTATGGCTTTTGAGATTAATCTGACGCTGTTTTATCTTACTACAGCTCATCACATGAGGAAACTGGGGCCAGTCATCCTCTCTATGGCCATGGAGTGTGTAAATGGCCTGGATGTGAAAGTATTTGTGAAGATTTTGGACAGTTTTTGAAGTAAGTCTATCACATAAACAGTCAGTAAGACAATTGGCAAATTGCAAACCATTGTTTACTTATAAAGTATATTAAAAACATAAACATAGCCATACAGATTGTCTCTGCTTTTCATTGAAATTAACCCTTTGAAGTTAGATTAATATGTCTGCACCACATAAAAAGAAAATCTTAAAATTTCTAATTTCCCAGTGATGTTCCTATACTTATATTCAATATGTTCGGTGCTTTTTCTTGTGGGTTTTTGTCTTTCACCTTACCAAGAATATGATTTGTGAAGAAAACAATGTTTCTTTGAAATTTCATAAGTCATTCCTCCTTGAGCTGCAACTAATAAAACTAATCTTGTGAGCAAACTTTAATGATTGAAATGTATGAGTGAAAGTACAAATTTAAAAACTGCCACTGTTCTGAAAATGGACAATATAATTAAAATCAAAGTAAAACTACAACAGCTTGGGTGACAGAGTCCTCCTGGATGGTTCAATCTTGTTTCCTTCATCTAGTATGGGCTGTAGGCAGTTTGTATAGATGAGTAACTTCACAATTTGAGAATCCCTTGTTGTCATGGTGCAACTAACAGGGTGAATGAACTGTTCATGCTCCATCAACAATTTAGTTAATTAGCTCATTTGTAATTGCATTGCTTTGTTGCCGGGATGTTAGCTGAAACATCAAAGATGTGTTTACAGTACTGTAGATTACAGGGTATTGCAAAACAGTTCAGCATCAAAAAAGAAATGCCAGAAAAAAGAATTGATCCCAAAATATAATGCAAATAGAATGGTCAAGGAAAAAGATGACATTGTGTTGCCTTGATTCTTAATTATCTTTTACTTAGCTATTACTAGATTCTGTTGCAAATAAGTAACTTAGAAAGATTAGATTTCTTAGATATTGTCACAATATTAGATAACATTTTGGAAGGTTTGTTGAGTAAATTGTCACAAAAATCTAATATATGAGAGTGAAGAGGTGAAGAATTAAACTATATTATGTTGCTTGATTGTTATGATCCTTTTTGAATTAACCCTAAAAGCTCTAGCCACAATACTTTATGTATGGATTCCAGCTATATTGGTACAACAGGACAAAATATGATCTGGCTTTTTGAAAGTACACATGAAAAGAAAATACATAGCAATGGACAGAAATAAATCTGAATTTAATACATTTATAAAGTGTAGCTGTTTGTATTATTAAAACAGCACCAAAGTTTGTAATGTATACTTACACATCAGTAATCAATAGTCTAAAAGACTGTGAATGTTAAGAATTATAAATAACTTCCAACCCATTGTGCTTTGTAGCTATGACTTATAAAAATGCTTTTTAGCATTTTGTTCTATAATTGTAAATAGACTGTTGGGCATAAAATTCCGAAATACTGTTGTACTAAAAATGGGTACTTTGATCTTCAGATGGTGACCCACTTCTAGCAGGCATGTATAATGTTAACACTAATGCACAATATGGATTATTGACAATTACATTTTTTTCTTGCAGCAGATTTAGCTTTCTATTAAATGCTTCTTAGTTAAGAGACAAACTGTTTTCCAATCCATTAACTTTATAGTGAAAAACAGAATTAAAGGCTGCAGCTTCCCAAGCATGTTATATGTAACTCAGAATAGCAGTTAAGTCATTAAGGTGGTTGGGCCTTAGAGTATTCCTAATCTAAGCGCATAGCCTCATAAAAGGAAAGAAAAAGCACACTACTGGTTAGCAATAGAGTTAATGCAAGTATACTGTACTACAATAAAAAATTAATAAAGCATGCTTGCCATTGGAATGAAAAACTATCCAGGCCAATATTGTGGATTCAGATAGTTGACTGATGGAAATTTCTAAGGGAATCTTGTCTGGGTGCTGAAGTGGAACTTCTCTTAACTAAAAAGCAGTTTACAGTTTTTTTCTTAAAAGCCAGCTACACAGAAGTATTTGGAAAGGGGATTACAGTAGAAAACACAGTGCTGCTGTCTTTCTTTTCTGATAATGGAAAGGATTTTGGGTGAAGTGAAGAATAACATCTGAGGAATTGAATGTATTTTATCTTTAAATTTCTGAGGTAGTGTATTTGCTGTCTAGTGTATTAAGTGAATGTACAATACAACTGAATCATTCATAAAGCTAGGGAATATAGTTCTAGTTTAGTTTAATAATCTAATTAAAGTCATTAGACTCATTAATATTTTTTTTGTGTAAACATTTAACACCTCCAAACATGTCATTATCAAAAATACTGTGGATTTATTCAATATTTATGGATATATTGGGCTGAATTTTACAACCCCCCCCACCGATGTCGGGGGTCATGGCATAGGGGGGGTGGTGTGTGGTGGGGGGTGGGGGGGGGGGCCGGAAAATGCCTCCAGCAGAGGGTCTTGACGCCGGGAAGGCCCGGTCCGATATTGCTGGCGGTGGCGAGGCCCCCCCGCCGCTCAGCGACGGGAACCGCATTTCAATATTTAACTTTATTTAATTAAATTAATTTATTACCTTTCCGCTCCCGCCGTACATCCCGGATCAATACTGGTGCCAGTGGCCGGCACTTCCGTGCCTTCGGATCCCCATCTAGATCCAAGGCAGAACACTGGTGGGGAGGGGGGAGCAGGTAAGTTTTTCAGTGTTGAGGGGGTGCAGGGAGCGGCGTCAGACTCATTTAATTAGTCTAGGGAATGGTGGGAAGGGGTAAAGTTTAAAGTTTATGAACTTTGGTGGGGGGAAGGTCAGGTGCACAAGGTAAGTGTTTTGTGCGGCAAGAAGGCAGGTAATTAATTCAATGGCTATTGGGGGTGGGTGGGAGAGGGTCAGGATCAATCTGTTTTATTTTTTAAAAACACTGGGTTGGATTTTACCTTAGGCGGATGAGACTTCGCCACCAACGTAAAAGTCGGTGGCGAACCCGCTTCCACCTAGCCTGGGTATCTGACCCGCATTTTACGGGTCCCCAGGCTTTAGTTGTCCCGAGGACTTCCACCCGCTTGAGGGAGGAGGTCCCGCCTCAGTAAGCTGCTGGCCAATCAGTGGGCTGGCAGCTCTTAGTCCCAGCAGTGCCACCAGCAGCGGTGGCCACTGCTGGGACTGTAGCCCAACCGACGCCATTGAGCCAGGAGTGCAGGTAAGTGGGGCTTGCCTCACCCGGGGGGGTGATCGGTCGTACCAGCGAGGCAAGGGTAGTCGTTTGGGGGAGTGGGGGGGCAGCGCCTTGGGTCCCAGGGATGGGTTGGGAGGCAGGAGCGGCCCTCAATCGGGCACCCTGTGCCTGACTGCCGTGGCAACCCCCCCCTGCCCCCGGCGCGTGGAAAGGCCGGCAACTATTGCTGGGCGGCCTTTCACGTCCCCAGCACACATGCTTGCCACGGGAAAAATACCCGTGGAAGCGGACGAGGGCCCTTAAGTAGCCATTAAGTAAGGCCTTGATTGGTCTCGGGTTGTGGGCTGTCTTCCCCCCGCCCGACCGCCATAAAGTTGTCTGGAGGCGGGAGCGGGGTGGGAACGCCTCCCGGAGCCTCCCACTCAATTTTATGCCACCTCCATGCCACCATCTGACCTGCTGGGGCAACATAAAATTCAGCCACTGTCTCTTTAAATAATTAATTTGAATGTTAGGGCTCAAAGCCCTTTAAAAATGGCGTCAACGCCTGCGCAAAGTCTGCTGAAGCCATTGCCAGAGACGGACCGTCCGCCCCCTTCACGTTATTGGGCGGGGGCGGTGGTCTGCCCTGGTCATTTAAATGAGCCGCCACATTTAATATCACAGCGGCTCCGCGATGTGCGTTCCGCGGGCGGACCGCCATTGTTTACGTCAGCAGCGGGAATGTAAAATGCAGCCCATGATGTTTTATTATGATAGGAGGTTTTGGGGCAGAGCTGTTTACTGCCCCCTCCTGTGGCAAGATCATTTTATGGTTGCTAAAATACATCATTATTAAGAGAGACAGAAGGAACTTACGATAAAGTCTCAGTTGAGACGAAGCAAAGTACTAAGAATCATACTAACAGTTGAGTAATAAACATTTGTTCAAGTTGGACATTGTCAAAATCTTGCTTATACACATTTTTGATTCCCTGTATAAAAAGGTGATGACAGAAGCTAACCATTTTGCAGATCACTTAGTAAAGAGCCAGTAGGTTCATGATTACATTTAACAGTATATCTTCATTACTGATTTATAAATGTCAGGTGAGACATACAGTGAAATGACAGAACTTCGAAAGTGTGGTGGTTTGTTGTATTTTGTCTGCAAACTTAATCACCATTCCAATGGTTGCTGTGTAGTTTTTCTGTAATGTCGCTTTTTTTAAAATATGGAATCAGAAAGATGTTCTATAAAGCATGTCAGTTAAAAGAGGTTTCTATTTTTTTAACCTGTTTGTAATAGACTGCCAAAATGTGATACACAGTACAAAGAATGATGGTGTTTTAATCTTATGAAGATAACATTGTTAGTGTCAGAAGAAACCCTTTATGCCAAAGGAGATGTATCAATGAAAACACCACTGTTCAAGGATAAATATAAATAAAGAAAAATCTTTCCTTTGAACACATTCAGGCTTAGAACGAAATCTTCATCAACCACAGTTGACCTGAATCCGTACTTAGATTATCAAACAGCAGAATATATTTAAATTAAAAATGAAATAAAAAGACTAGCTTACATGTTACGTATTATTTGTGGTTGATTCAGACACCGTGTGCAATATTTTTTCTGTCAACATTTAAGTATGCAGAAAATTCAGTCAGTTGGACGTCACGACAAAATATTAGTATATATGGCCCAAAGAGGAAAAATCTGCATTATATTCAGAGTTATGCTGAAAGGATTTATCAACTAATCCAGTTTATTTTGTCACTAATTTTAACAGATCTGCTTGGTGGAAAGTCAAGCAACACTTATCATAGCAGCTATGTAAAATGTGATATGGAAAATGACTGCATGTACTTTGGGTTCTAAACATTGCAACCCACATAAACAGTGCAGCGAAGAATTTTCTTCACCGAAATTTCACAGCTGAAAATATTTACTTTGTAACAATGTGCACAATGGATCTATTAATGAAATTGTCTTGTTTGCCAGCTTTTGTGCACTTGTCAGATTCTAATCTAATGTGTTGCTATGGCAGGTTTTCAACTACTTTGAATTAAAATGCATGCTGTTAAAAAGAAAGTACAGATTATTCTACTGATTTTGTGAGGTTCTGGTCTACCAGTGGTATGTTTCAAGTCAGCTGAAAACCAAAATGATTGGAATGGGGAAACTGAATACATCCCTGATTTTACTTTGACCATGTGTACGTTACAATTTATGGTCAGACAATAACTTGATATCGTCCAATGTTTTCAGTAAAAGTGCCATATTAACATCATGGAAATAAATTAAGTTTGATCAATAGATGCAAATAAAGTTAATTTTCTCATGTTAATGGGGCATAAATAGAACTGGAAGTGCAAGAAAAGTATCTTGTAGAAAATGTGACCAAACTACAGGAAAATCTTCACCTAAAAACAATTTCTGGTTAGTTGTACTGTTTGGAATGTATTATATTATAACTGGCATGACATGTATGCATTAAATGGTGATATTGTAGTTCCTATATTAATTAATCACAACTTCAACTGCAGATTCTGTTCATCAAGGCCAATTATAATTTTAAAAGGCAGTCATGAAAAAATCAGATTACATAAGTTATTTTTTGCTTTTACTGTGCTGCTTCAATCCCTCCCAAAAATATTTTAATTAATAATGTGCGTAAGTTGAGATCTTAATCATATTCAAATTTCACACTTAAGCATCAGGTCTGGCTGAATCAAGCATCTAGCAAACAGCTTTCACACTACTGAATGGTAGACAACCACATCATTTATTCCATTTTGAAAACAAAAATCAATATACCTATAAAGTGACCCATAAATTAGAGCCGGCTCATGGAATGTTTGTACAGTGCTGGTTTTTTGAAGGCACCCTTTGCATTTTTCCTTCACCTCTGTATTTGAACTAGAGTCACTGTAAGAGGCTCATTAGGGGACATTAAGGACTGGAGCTAACCAGAATTCCAGAGCCTGCTTTCCTCTTATTAATGCATAGCAAAGTAGGATGCACTTAAATATTTCATAGGCATTCAGTAATTTGTGTGTAATCGCCTTGTTAGCAGACCAGTAGAAGTAGAACGGGTCTGTGAAATGGTGTTAGAGATTGCATGGGTAATTTATAGACCTTTGACATTAGAAATAGCTGTTATTGGAGACTGGAATGAAGCTGTGAAATAGAACTGGCAATAAGTAGAAAACTTAATAAAGGTTTTGTAACAAGCATCTATGGGGATAACAACCCACTTGGTCGTTTTGAAGCAGCTATAATTTATGACATATGCAATATATCAAGTGCATACGATAGCATTATGGAGTATTGAAATGAAAAGGGTATTTGCAACATTAGGTCCAACTTCCTGCTAGGGATGTGATTAAATGATTAATGAAATGTCCCTTTGCATATGCATTTTGAAACAGCAATTAAACACAGACTGAGAAAAATCCACCAATCCTATCATTTTTCAGCTTATCTCATTCTTGTTATATAAATCACAGAGAATTTGTGAGGAGCAATATGTCTTACCTGAAGTGGTTACTAAAGCATGAAAGAGAGTCATCATTTCTGTATAAAATAATCATAAATAAATAGATTAATAATTTAAACCTTTGAAAGATCTCTTGATTTATTACTGTGGCAGTTTATTTATACCTTTTCTCTCGTTGTGTCCAATTTCTCTAGCATGATTGGCATAATTAAATATGAGAATGAATAGACACTATTATTTTGCTCATTGCTGGTAAACAATAGCAAGAAAGAAAGACAGCAGATGTAGCAGAAAAAAATGCATGGAATATTGCAAGTGTTCATTGATCTGCCGGAGTTTATTCTTTAAATAATAAGAGGGCTGCAAGCTAGCCTATAATTACAGAAAGGAAAGTGGCAGCTTTGGCATTTCCAAACTCTGTGTCCTTTTAAGGTTGCTTTTTGAATTTGTTATCAATAATAATTCCGACAGAGAGGCATTGTCTCATATAACTTTAGAAAGACCTTTCTTTTTTATTTTCATTTTGTGCAATGGAGACTTATTTTAGGATATCAATCTTTTGATTCCTATTGAAAATTGAACCGAGTCAAATACTGACTGTGGTGTAGCATTGCCACTATTTCCAGCTTCATTCTATGGAGTGATGTTAATAAACATGAGCAAATGCCATCTTTATGTGGTCTAGGTTGATGGCAGTGCTGTTAACAATATTCATGGATACAGTTGTTACAGAGCAGCAATGGCATTATACTGTAGCTAACTAGGTTTTCTACAATTGCTGTTGTGTAATTGAAGGGCATTTTTATTTTATTATATTTTAATTATTCATTAAGATTCTCATATCTAGCAAAAATGAAGGGCTGCATATTTGCTAAAGATGTGCCTAATTTAACAAAATTAAATTGTTTGAAACAAAAGAACCATGTTTATATCCATTCTCCTCCTTTGCTGGAGATAGATTTATATGGCCATTATTACTGTGTGAAACTTGAGAGTGTGTATACAGGAGTATAGTCATATCATCCTTTCCTCTCCAGATATCTACACTTTCAGAAGTAGGTATGGTGATCAGAAGGGAGAACCCTGGCTGATGTTCTGCTCCGTAACCCAGAATCACTGAGACAATTATAACCTTGGGCTGAAATCAGCTCACACAATACGAACCAAGGATTGATCTGGGACTTTCCTGGTCTATATTGCTCAGCTATTTACTGGTTAAACTTACTGAACCACTGGGGGAACATCATCATTTAAAAGTAAATAAATCCTGAAATGTGCCACAACCTATGAAATCATAATATGAGTGCCTGAGTGTACAAATTATAGTAGCTGGAGATGATGGTTCTAAACTCTGTTGAGAAGAATAGAATAATTGCAATAGCAATATTTTTAAAGGTTGCATTTTGATTCTGCTTTAAATTTTCCTCAATCAAATCTATTTGCTTACTGAGGTTTTATTTAGTTTGCTTTATCATCTCAGTTCCTTGTTTTATAATGCTTCTGTGAAGTGCCTTGGGACATTTTACGATGTTAAAGTGCTATATAAATGCAAGTTGTTGTTATTTCATTCCAAGGTTTTTGTATATTTCTTTCGCACCACTTATCCTTCCTTATTCTTGATGTTTCCTTTTCAAAAAGATCTCTTGCTTCTTCAGCTATTTGAAGATGCTATATTTCCCTTTTTTTTAAAACAGCCTTCTTTTTATGCATAAGGTTGGAAAATTATGAGTTGGATGTTTAGCCCCTGCCAGAGGCAGGAATGGAGTTGGGCGCATGCGGAATTGTGTACCGCCAGCCCGCATGCTGGTTTCCCGGCTCCATCCCCCCCCCCCCCCCCCCACCGGTCCATTTTCACGTAGGTGGAATGTGGGGCAGCAGGGCTGCCTGCCCACAAGTGGCGGGTAGCCAATTGAGCTGCTACAGGGCCTATTAAGTCCTGTTGTCTGAGGCCACCTGGAATTTTCCATTTGGCCCCCAGATCCTCACAGGTGGTGGGGGGACAGTGTAGCTGCCTGGAGGCAGCCTCCTGGTGGCAGACGCTCCAGGCAGGTTTGGAGGCCTTTTCTGCCTGCCTGGGTTCAGCAGCAGCCACAGCTGCCCTGTGGTGGAGCTTCCCCAACCTCACGGTGGTGGCCCAGCTGCAAAGGCCTTTTTTAAATTCTAAATTTGAAAAAGTTGGAGGAGAGAGGGCACCTCCGTTTTGAGGTCCCATCTTCCTCACTTACCTTGAATGGTATTCTGCTGCTGCTTTCAAGCTGGAGGGCCTCCTATTGGCCCTCCAGCTTTGAGAGACCGGCTGCTGTCCTTAATTGGGTGGCGAGCCTGTCCTCTGCTCATTAATTGGCCAATTCAGAGAAAATCACAGGTGAGTGACTATTTTCCACACATTGCAGGTTTCTGACCCCCATTCAAGCCTGATGGGAGGTTCTGAAACCCACAGGAAAACCCTTCCCCCATATCTTTACAAAGGCAAACGTCCAGCTCTATATTTACATAGCAGTTTAGGATTTTTTTTCAGAACATAACTACATTTTTTGCACCTGGGCCATATATTTCCTCTTTACTGGATATTTCAATACTACACCACCCTTATCCCACAAAAATACTTAAGGTGGGATTCTTATTAGGCCAAGAAACGTTGGTATTTGGTCAATCCTTCCTTCCTTCTCCAATGCCCAGGCTTTTATAATCCAATACAAAAGCAAAATACTGCAGATGCTGGAAATCTGAAATAAAAACAGAAAATGCTGGACATGCTCAGCAGGTCAGCCAGCATCTTTGAACATCTGTCTCTATTATTGCTTAAAACCTATTACATCTCTAACTTCTTCCAGTTCTAATGACCTGAAACATTAATTTTGTTTCTCTAGTGACAGATGCTACCTGACCTGAGTATTTCTAGCATTTTCTGTTTTTATTTTGTAACCCAAGCTTGGCAGCACTTAATAATTACTTCTTAATTTATCTTGCCTTCTACTCCTTTCTGCTTGGTAATGTCCTCCAATCTATAATCTGAGGGAAAATTAGGAAGTCTTGCTGATACAGAGGTGGAATTATATTCAACAAAATAATTGTTCCCTAAAATTACTTCTACCCTGTCAATACCTATTGCTGGGATTAGACAAATTCAGACAGTGGGCAAGATTTTAACTCACTCAAAACCCATCCACTTGTACAGAGTTAAAATCAGGCCCATTAAGTCAATGACAATGGAAAAGTGATGATTTTAAAATTAAGAAGACAATCCTTTTTTTAAAAGTTGTATGATCAAATGTGGGAAAAGTATTTCACACAAGAATTTGCTTGAGCCTTCGTCAAATAAACCAAGAAACATTGATGCTTACACTTCATTAAAAGGGAAAGCTAATATGGAAATTCAATGAAAAATAAGAATATTCTTGAAATTGGAAATCAAAGAATCATAGAATGGTTACAGGACAGAAGGAGGCCATTGGGTCCATTGTATCTGTCCCAGCTCTTGGCAAGATCAACTCACCTAGTCACAATCCCCTGCTTTTCCCCTGTAACCCTGCAAATTTTTTTTCTTCAGATAATGGGCTGAATTTTTCCAACTCGCTGCTGATCTCCCAGCCACGAGATTCAGAAGCGGGGCTGCGCAGGTGTGAGAAGTGCTCCGTGGAGCCTCTGCGATATTCAGCGCGGCGGTTCATTTACATGACCAAGGTGGTCGGCATGCCCCCGATAGCGTGGGGAGGGGGGACACTCCATCCCTGGCAATGGCATTCGGTGCCACTGCGCAGGTACCATTTTTAAAGGGCTTCCAGCCCAGCAGTTTAATTTAAATTTTTTAAGTTGTAGGGGACATAAAATCAAAGGTAAAAGTTTGATAAAAGTTTCACCCATCCCCCAATGACAGAACAATTTATTAATAGCCCTCTCCCCCCCAAAAAACTTACCTCGTGATCCCAACCTTCCGCCCCCCAAACTTTATTAACTTTCACTTTCAACCCCTATTCACCACCCCCTCCACCAATCGCAGTGGTTTTCCCCGCTCCCCCCCTCCCGCCCTGAAAACTTACCTGCTCCCCCCTCCCAAACAAGTCAGGAGTGTGATGGAATACTCTCCACTTGCCTGGATGGGTGCAGCTCTAACAACACTCAAGAAGCTCGACACCATCCAGGACAAAGCAGCCCGCTTGATTGGCATCCCATCTACAAACATTCACTCCCTCCACCACCGATGCACAGTGGTAGCAGTGTGTACCATCTACAAGATGCAGCAATGCACCAAGGCTGCTTAGACAGCATCTTCCAAACCCGCGACCTCTACCAACTAGAAGGACAAGGGCAACAAATGCATGGGAACACCACCACCTGTAAATTCCCCTCCAAGTCACACACCATCCTGACTTGGAACTATATCGCCGTTCCTTCACTGTCGCTGGGTCAAAATCCTGGAACTCCCTTCCTAACAGCACTGTGGGTATACCAACCCCAAATGGACTGCAGCGGTTCAAGAAGGCAGCTCACCACCACCTTCTCAAGGGCAATAAATGCTGGCCTAGCCAGCGACGCCCACATCCCTGAATGAATTTTTTAAAAACGGAGATCCGAAGGCAAGGGAGGTCCGGCAATGGGCCGGAATATCACAGCGGGACGGCTGGTGTGACGAGGTAAGTATTTATTAATTTATTTGCATGCATTATCATATTTAAATTATGTTCCCGGCCCAGAGTGGCTGGGGGGGCCGCCATGAGGCCTCGCCGCCACCGGTGATGTGGGTCAGGGCCTTCCCAGGGTCGAGGCCTGTGGCGGGCCTCTCCCGGAGGTATTTCCGGCCCACCCACTCCCGTCACAACCCCCGACATCGGGGGCCCAGTAAAATTCAGCCCAATATCCAATTCTCTTTTGAAGGCCTTGATTAAGTCTGCCTCACCACACTCTCAGGCAGTGCATTCCAGATCCTAACTACTCCCTGCATAAAAAAGCTTTTTGGCATGTTGCCATGCTTCTTTTGCCAATCACCTTAAATCGGTGTGCTCTGGTTCTTGATCCTTCCACCAATGGGAACTGTTTCTCCCTATCTACTCTGTTCAGACCTATCATGATTTTGAACACCTGTATCAAATCTCCTCTTAATCTCCTCTTCTCCAAGGAGAACAGAGCCAGTTTCTCCAATCTGTCCACGTAACTGAACTTCCTCATCCCTGGACCCATTCTCATGAATCTTTTCTGCACCCTCTCCAATGCCTTCGCATCCTTGCGAAAGTGTGGTGTCCAGAATACTCCAGTTGAGGCTGAACAAGTGTTCTGTATAGGTTTATTATAACTTCCTTGTTTTTTTACTCTATGCCTATTTATAAAGCCCAGGATCCTGTAAACTTTATTAACCTCTTTCTCAACCTGCCCTGGCATCTTCAATGATTTGTGCATATATAGCCAAAGGTCCCTCTGCTCCTGCACCCCCTTTAGAATTAAACCCTTTATTTTATATTGCCTCTCCTCGGTCTTCCTACCAGAATGAATCACTTCACACTTCTCTGCATTAAATTGCATCTGCCACTTGTCCACCAATTCCATCAGCCTGTCTATGTCCTTTTGATGTTCAACTCGATAGAAAATAGAAATATAAAACAAATAGAACATAAGTAATTGTTCACTTCTTTACTTTGACACTTTGGTCATTGATTGAATAAATATCCTGGCAATTCATTTAACTTTCAGAAATAAAAATTAGTAGAATTTTGTCTGCTCTAGTCTTTTCTGAAAGATCTGATGACATTCGTGGCTAGATTTAAATATTGATGGTGTACACTGATCAGTCAATGAAATGTTTACATTGGATTTATTTTCTGATAAACTAGGCCTGATTTGGTGCTGTTGCGATCATGGAGAACACATTGGGCTGAATTTTACTAGCTCGCCGCCGCTTTCGGTGGTGAGCTTCCAAGATGGCGAGCCGCACACGTGGCCTTTACTCTGTGGAGCCGCCGCAATATTAGATGCAGCGGCTCATTTATATGGCTGGGGTGGACCATCTCCCCCGATGACGTAGAGAGGGTGGGCGCTCCGTCTTTGGCAACAGCGTCCAGCACCACCGCGCAGGCGCTGGCCCCATTCTTAAAGGGCTTCAAGCCCTTAGATGTAATTTGAATTTTTAAAGTTACATACATGTTAAAGTAGAATTTAAAAATTTTATAAAAGATTGAAGCCCCTCTCCAACCCCACCAATGATGAAACAATTTATTAATTCCCCTCTCCCCCCCCAAAAAAAACTTATCTTGCAAACCCGACCTTCCCCCCTCTACCAATGTTTATTACCTTTCACCTTCAACCCTTTCCACCAATCGCAATTGTTTCCTCCACTCCCCCCTTCTCCCAACCTGAAAACTTACCTGCTCACCCTCCCAACTAGTGCGCCACCTCTGAGCGCGCGGGAGTCACGGCAACCGGCCAGAATATGGCATGGGACGGCCGACGGGAGTAGGTAGGTAATTAATTCACTAATTTAAATATATAAATCCTGCTTGCGTCGCGGAGGGTGCTGCCAAGGGGCCTCTCTGCTGCCGGGAATATGGGGCGGGGCCCTCCCTCCATCGAGGCCCGCGGCAGGCCTCTCCTGGAGGCATTTTCTGGACCCCCCACCACTACCCCAAAGTCAGGGGGCCGGTAAAATTCGCCCCATTGTGTGAAATTGCAGAATATGTGGTTGCAATTTTGTGCCCATTAAAATTATTGGTGGAGGGCAATGGCTGTGCCCCTATCATTTCCCACATTGCATTCTCTGCAAGTACCGCCCCTTGCTGTGAGCATGGAATTGTGTTTACCGTCCTTAAAATTGCTGAAATGTGTAACAGCCTCATTAAAAATTCAGGTCAGGCATAACTTTGTAAGATTCTTAAAAAGGACAATTTTGCCATGCTGTGGGGCAAGAGTGGAGGAGTGAAACTAACTGGATAGCTCCTTTGAATGGCCTCCTTCTGTGCTATAAGATTTTATGATTAATTTTTTCTGTCACTAGACAATGACTTTACAGAAAACTTTGTCTAATTGTCTTCTCCTGCCTTTTCTGGTTATCGCTGATCTCACTTTCTTCTTTTAAAGGACTAGACAATGGACTTTTATGTATATACTGTAGCAAAAATGTCAATTGAGTGTTATAACTGATAGAATAAAAGCTGACTCAGTGACAATCTTTTGTAATATCATATGGCGTATCATCTGACTGTAACATTGCTATTCTGATGTCTAATACAGTTTTAAAAATAGCAACTGTAGTATACTAAAATGCCTGATATATATTTGCTACTTGCAGGCACCTTAACAACGAACATGCGTTAGATGACAGGAGTACTGCTCAGTGTCGGGTCCAGATGCAGGTTGTGCAGCAGTTGGAGATACAGGTAATTTGGATTTAGTATTTTGTGCACCATAAGCATATAAAAAATAAGCAGACTGGGAGCTAAACTGGATAGCCCCCAAAAATGGGTGCGGGGATCGCAATGCGCTATTAACCCGCACCCGTGCAATGTAATGCAGGCAGCATTCCAACTTCATGCTGCCTGCTCATTTGAATGATTACTGCCTTCAGCTAATGCTAACCATGCTGTTCATTGGCTGCATGATCAGCAGGGGGCCCAAAATCGTAATTTGCTAGCACCACTTAAAACTAGTCTGCACTGCATAAAACTAGGCTGCATCTCTTAAAGGGGAGGTGCATTGTGGTTGGAGCAGGTGCTGGGTGTCGTGAAGGAAGGGAATCTAACCTGGGAAACAGTGAAGAATGGCACAACATGGGAGAGAGCAGGCTCTAAGGTTTTTGGATGCTGCACTGGGGGTCTTGGGGGAGGAGATAGAAAGTGGGAGAGATGTCCTGTATCCACAGGGGGCAGCAGGCCTTCCGGTCACACAGTCAAAAGGCAGTGGGAGCAGATAACCATGGAGGTCAATGCTTGGAGTCAAACACTGAGGACCTGAATGCAGTGTCATAAGAAGTCTAATGACCTCACACCAGTGGTCAAGGTCAGTGAATGCATCGTCACATGCAAACTGGACCACGAGCCCCAGACACTGTTCAAATCACCACACTCCCATCCTCACCTCCCAAAAATCTGCATCAATCAGGCCTCATACCTAACATTCATATGCTTAACTTTACCTTCACACACTTCACACTACTGCAAGCCTAACACCCACATCTCACAGCTTGCACACACTGCCAGCTATTCAACCATGACAGTGACATCACTCAAACAGATTGCATGATACCCACTGACACATTTCCCTCTCTCTTGCAGGACAAGGTGGCATACAACTGGAGAGAGCAGGAACTAACCATAGGGGGACAGGTGCACCTGCATGTCCTAACCTTCATTGAGGAGATGTTGCTGGACATTATTGGGGTGGCCATTGCTAAGGCTGTGGGCAGTTTTGAGCCTGAAACCATTGAAGATGACGGTATCCTCATACCTAATTCTGCTTCTCACCTACCACTGCCCCTCTTCCCACACTCTCTTCTTACTTACAAGTTGCAGATGGTGTAAGCATACACCTCTAACTTGCCCCCACTCTGCGCTCCATAATCCTGCCCTTGTGCCTTTTTCCTTTCAGATAGACAAGAAGTGCAATCTGGCCAGACTGTAGAGGAACACCAAGAAGAGAGGGATGAAGACACAGCACCATCATTTGATTGCACACTCACAGCCACCAGCTCAGATACAAACTGCACATTACTTAGAGGGTAGAGGCAGGATCTGCAGGTGGTGAGACACTGGGCACAAGTGGGCTGTAGCCAGGGCAGGGGGAAAGACTAGTGCAGATGCCAAATTGCCAGAAAGTGAGGTTCTGCTGCAGAGAACTCAGATGAGAATGTCAGTGGGGCAGCTGACAGAAGAATACTGATGGTTATGCACAACAAAATGCTTGGTGTATTGGGAAGCCTGTCAGAAAGCCTGTGGTCGATATCAAGGATCGTGGAGGGCTATGTGCAGAGTTTGTGTCCATCCTTTCCAGAACTGAAGTGGTTTCCAACTCCATTCACACACTTGTGGACCCAACCATGTTGCTGTGCCTGATGGCCTTGTTGCAGCTTCCACTGCAGCACAAGCAGTAGCTGCCCAACATCTGAGTGCTGTAATAGAAGCTCAGACTGCTGTCATGCAAGATCATCTTGCTGTCATGCAAGGTCATCTTGCTGTCATGCGCGTTCAGACTGCTGCCATCATGGCTGTGGATTACAGTGTTCAAAAGGGCTTGCGGGGTGTCACAGCAATCTAGCAATCAGCCCTCCAACACATTAGTAGGATTGCTGAGACAAGGGATTGGCAACGTGTCCATAGACGGACACCAGTGTCCATGGTAAAAAAAATTTGAGGTTCGTGACTGGTAATTTCAGCGATCAGAAATTTTCCATTGGCTTCTTCTTTCCGACCATACTGGTTTAAAAAAAATCGGAAGTGTTAGTTTCACAGCTGAATTGGAATTTATGAACTCAGATCTTTATCTAATGCACATTAACACTCCTTTCAATATTCACAGCAGACAGGTCCTGAGAGCTGGAACAGTAGCTTCTGGACTTCAGACACATTCAGGATTTTCTGATGCGCATTTTAAAAAAATCGGTACCTGCTGTTCCCGCTTCCAGCACCTGTCAGGACAGCTTTGGGATTTTTCAGTGGGTTCCGATTTGTTTTTAAAAGCCCGCCAGAGAACCACAGAGCCATCCAAAGTTCAGAAACCACTGTTCCCGCTCTCAGCAACGGTCAGAGAGAGAGAGAAAGGGAAAGAGGGGGGACAGAAAGACAGGGGAGGGCAGACAGAGAGAGAAGGGCAGACAGAGAGAGAGAGCAGGGGGTGGGGGGACAGAGAGAGAGAGAGAGGAGGACAGAGAGAGAGGGAGGAGGACAGAGAGAGAAAGGGGGGACAGAGCGAGAGCAAGGGGGAACAGAAAGAGGGGGGCACACAGCGAGGGGGAATGACAGAGGGGAGAATAGCACAGAGAAAGGGAACGACACAGAGAGGGGAGAATACGGGGGGTGTGATGACACGGGGCTCACTGAGAAGGGGGAGACAGAGAGAGAGGAGGGAGAGAGAGAGCAATCAAGATCACTTCTGACAGATGGACATCTATCCGGAATACTCTGCGTTGCTACAAGTGTGCAGGCAGACATTGACTACTTGTGCAAGCAAAACAAAAAGCCAGGTATCTCACTAAATCAGTGTCCAACATAGTGAAGAGAAAGTAAGTCAATAAATTAGTCTTCTCATTTAAAGCTCCTTCACAAAAATGCACATTTGTTGTTGTTTTTATTAATAGTGAGATCAATTTTAATGCCTCTATCTTTCCGAAACTGTCTCACCGGCTCCCTGTGTAAAACAAAGATTGTAATATGGCCCCCCACTTGAATAGGTTGGACACCGCTGCTCCAAGCCTTTAATCTTGTGTTTTAAAATAACCTAGCAGCTAGGTTATTTTAAAACACAAGTTTAAAGACTTGTGTTATGTAAACTAATTTAAAAATGGCAAAAGTCACTTAGTGAATGTCTCAGTTTCTATGTTCTAGCACGCATTACTTTGACTTGGGATACAAACTCAGTGACATGTTAAATGTTGCTGGACTTTTACTTCCATATAAGTGTCCACTGCTATCCGTTTAGAATCACATTGTTCCAGAACTTGTATTGAAGGGAAAACAGGCAAGAAAATCCAAGGAATCTCCAGAGGTCAGCACTGGTTCCTCATGAATACAAGAGTGCGGTATAATGGGGCTGAGTGATATTGGCAAAAAGTGGATGCTGCTGATCCATATACAATAGTTAGTAAATGCAATGTAATGGATAGCTTTAATAAACCTTAATCTATGATGAACTGTCTATGATTACTTAATAAATTCCATGCTGCATTTGCAGTTCTAAAAACTGTAGGTGAAGACAAAGTAAAAATTTATTATGTTTCAATGACCATGTTATAAACAGTCAGTAACTGAGTTTTTTTGGGCTGTGAATTGTATTAAATAACAAGTTTTACAAGTATCTCAAAGTCAGTAACTGCAATGTGCAGATAACCTGAGTGCCGAATGTCATTTGAAAGTTGTCTATATCATATACTTATATTATGTTAAACATGCACCTTTGATAACAGGTAAGAGATTTGGCTTGGACATAAATTGGTTAGTCTTGAGTACAGTCTTACAGACAGAGACTAAACATTTTGTAACTGAATAATACATGCAGTAACAACTGCTCAACGTTTTGCAGAAAAGCTTTTTTGTCAGAGCTGAATCGGAATCAACAGTGATAGACTGAGACACAAACATATGTAAATTTAAGAGAATTGCTTTATTGGAGGAACTGAAGGCTGCTCTCTATTTGTAATTGCATTTATCTAATTTTGTCACTCGTGAGTTAATGACATTTTGTCCAGGAGAGTTTCTGTTGTTTCTGTATTTAGAATACAGTACCTACTTAACAGCCTGTCAAGATGAATAAACTAGTCTTAGCTGCCTACCGTTAATCCCTCTGCCCCTTCCTGTTCTGCTCTACTTTTCTGTTTTACATGACTCTTCTGAAGTACTATCTCCTCCATCCTATAAAATTCTCCTGATATGGTGATCACTGCCCTTTTGTTGTCTGCCCTGTCTTCAGGTACATAATAGAAGCAGGTGGAGAAGTTGCACAAAAATTGATCATCATGGGTTAAATTGTCTTGCAACAATAGCTGTGTGAGAAATGGTCCGTCTTCCTATTGCTGATTTTTCTACTGCCTCACCTCAATGACCACAATAACGATCCTCTCTTTGAATTTTATGGTTTATTGGATGAATTTTCACCGCTGACACAGTGTGAATCCACAGAGGTCATCTGATTAGGTCCATCTACCACCCCGTGACATGGTGTAGCTAGCTCTACTCTGTCAACAAAAGTAATTTGCATTGGCATTGCATACTATTTTGCATGCTAACTAGCTAATACAAATATGTTCCTTTCCATTGATGTTTGTATGTTTAGCTACTTTACTTATAGGGAGAAATGTCTTTCAAATCAGATTGTGTTATGATGGCATTAGATTGGCTGTACACTCTATATACAGTTTAATTGCCCCCATGTCCATGGCTCAATCAATAATGTTGTCAGATGTCCACGGTGCAACATGTCACTGCCTATCCCTGGCTGAGACACCGCCCTAGAGACATGGTGATGGCTTCATGGAGCACAGTCCTGCAGTCCTTTCTCAGGAAGACAGCATTCATTCCTCCATACCTCCCACTCCACCAGTGCTCCTCCTGTTGCCTGTTAACCAGCCAGCCCAAACTGCTGTCTCTCATGCTGAGATGGTGCTGTCTTCTAGGCCCAGATTTGCTTGAGATCATCCTCCAAGAGCAGCTGCAGTCTTCTCCACAGAAAGTTAGCAGCCTTCCATCAGCCATACTGCAGCCATTGGAGTAGCACTGTGTAACAGCACTCGGGACAGGCAAAGGCACACAGAAAACAGGAACTAAGGAAATGTATACAGTTGATTAGTTGACGTTTGTATACAACATGGCATGATTTCATTCATAAATTTGGTTTGGAATTTTTATAATTTGTTGTCTATTTTTGACCAAGCAGAAGATGTGAGGGAAGGTAGGCAGCTGGCACTGTTGGTGGACAGGGAAATGGGATTGAGGTTACTGGTATCACACTCAGATGAGTTCTGACAGCCCCGGCAGAATAAGACTGCCTAGATTGGCTCGTCCTTTTCTCTTCCTCCTCTTTGTCGTCTTCTTCCTCCTCCTCATGCTCCTGCTCCTCCTCCACCTCCTCATGTTCTTGCTCCTCCGCTGTCTCCTCATGCTCCTGCTCCTTCTCTTCCTCCTCAAGATCCTGCTCCTCAGTTGCTTGCTGTATTGCTGGTGGCAAGGGTGTGCAGAGTGTAGGAGACTACTACGTACCCAGACCCCTGCCTTGCCTCTACAGTGATGCAGGCTGTGGAAACTTTGTTTCAGCATGTCACTGGTTTGCTGTATCATATGGCTTTCATCGTATGCATGATGCCTATGAGTGCATGGGTTGTACTCTGGAATCATCAACCATGTGGTCAGTGGATAGCTTTGTCACCCATGTAGTCATCCTTTGCTTTGTCATGGTGGCCTAAATGCAGCTGGCACAACAGACTATCGTAGAATGAAGGCATCATGGCTGCTGCCAAAATACTGGGCATTGACCTACATGATTTGCAGCCTGTGGTCAGCTGGATGTTGAAGGAATGGAATCCCTTTCAGTTCCAATATAGGGCAGAGTTGACATATGTCACCCACAAAGCAATGTGCGTGCAGTCAATGGCACCCTGCACCATGGGGAAGCCTGCACTCCTAGCAAAGCCACATGTTCAATCTATCCGCTTGACTCTGGCAAAAGAGAATGAAATGTAGTTAGCTGTCTTTCAATAGGGTATTTCAGTGACCACCCATACGCAACAGGAGACAGCAAACTGCAAGATGTTGCAAATATCTCCAGCTCCAGACTGGAAGGAGCCAAACGCATGGAGGTTCATGCCACAGTCACCTTCACAGCCACTGGCAGTCCAGTCATTGCCCTACTCTGAGGCTGCAGTTGTGCCTGCAGCAGGTGGCAGAATTCAATGAGGACATCCTTGCTGAAGCGCAGCCCTCTCACACATTGTTCCTGGTTGAGGTTCAGTAGGAGAATTGTTCCCCGAACTGTCTGGGCAGATATGGCCTCTCACTGAGAGCCCCTCGCTCCCTCATCTCCTCCCTCTTCCAATAGCTTGTCAGGCACTGCCTGGCCTCTGTTAATTTTCTGTTTCATGCTCTATTCCAAGGGGAATGCCTTCTGGTGCACCCATGAATAACTGGTTTGTGCAGAAGCCTTGAAGTCAGCAAAACGTCCTCTAGCACCTGCCACACCTCTCCCTGTAATTTGAAACAACTACAGAAAGCAGTAAGCACTTGTAGAATCATAGTAACAGCCAGAAGAAATCAATCAGCAACCAATCCCATTAAAAAGCACTAATGGGAGGTCCTTCTTGTTGCTGAATGTGTGTTTAGCTGTTCGAGGTTAAGGGTGGGTGTTGAATGGAGTTTCGATTTCTGACCACTGGCACCAAATCAACGTTGCAAGGTATAAATCAGGAAATGGAAGGGAGGGAGGAAACTCAAGAAAATTGCAGTCAGCAGGGAGTGGTAGTGATCAAATTGTTGGAGCTCCGGGCTGACAAGTTCCTGGGTCCTGGTGGACTTAATCCTAGGGTCCTAAAAGAAGTGGCTAGTGAGATAGTTGATGCGTTGGATTTAATTTTCCAAAATTCCCTAGATTCGGAGAAGGTTCCATTAGATTGGAAAATAGCGAATGTAACTCCTTTATTCAAAAAGTGAGGGAGACAGAAAGCAGGAAACTACAGGCCTTGATTGGCCTGGGGCTGGCGGGCCGTTTTTCACCCCCCACCCCACCCACCCCCGCCCTACGTAAAGGGCGGTCGAGGCAGGAGCAGGTTGGGAAAGCCTCCCGGTGCCTCCTGCTCCATTTTATGCCACCAGCCCCCTCCTCCCCACCCCACCCCCCCCCCCCCCCGCCAGCCCGCCACCATCCCGCTCGTTGGGGTGGCATAAAATTCTGGCCATGTTTTCTAAATTTGCTGATGACACAAAGATAGGTAGGAAAGTAAGTTGTGAAGATGACATAAGGAGACTACAAAGGGATATAAATTGGTTAAGTGACTAGGCAAAGACCTGGCAAATGGAGTATAATGTGGGAAAATGTGAAATTTTCCATTTTGACAGGAAGAATAAAAAAGAAGCATATTATCTAAATGTTGAGAGATTGCAGAGCTCCGAGATGCAGATGGATCTGGGTGTCCTGGTGCATGAATTGCAAAAGGTTAGTATGCAGGTTCAGCAATTAATTAGGAAAGCTAATAGAATGTTATCGTTTATTGCGAGGGGAATTGAAGACAAAAGTAGGGAGGTTATGCTTCAGTTATACAGGGTATTGTTGAGACCACATCTGGAGTACTGTGTACAATATTTAAGGAAGGATGTAAATGCATTTTTTGCCGTTCAGAGAATGCTTACTAGACTGATACCTGGAATGGGTGGGTTGTCTTATGAGGAAAGGTTGGACAGGCTAGACTTATATCCGCTGGATTTTAGGAAAATAAAAGGCGACTTGATTGAAACATATAAGATCAGGGGTCGCCCATTTTAGACAGAGATGAGGAGAAATTTTTTTCCCTCAAAGGATTGTGAGTCTTTAGAACTCTCTTCCTCAAAAGGTAGTGGAAGCAGAGTCTTTAAATATTTTTAAGGCGAAGGTAGGTAGATTCTTGATAAGCAAGGGGGTGAAAGGTTATCGTGGGTTGGCAGGAATGTGGAGTCGAGGTTACAATCAAATCAGCCATGATCTTATTGAATGGCTGAGCAGGCTCAAAGAGCAAGTGGCCTACTTCTGCTCTTAATTAGTATGTTCATATGTAAGCTGATTTACATCATGATCTGTCTGCTCTGCATACCTCAAGCAGCCATTCACTGCGCATGCGCTAATGCCCTCACCAGTATGGCATCCAGCGTAATTTGCCCCAACAGTGTACATGTGCACTGCAGATGCCACTTTGGAGCAGTAATTCCCAGCATCATTTTAAAACAAACAATTTTTGGCCACTCCTTTAAATCTCTCTGGTCGATACATCGTTCAGGCATCCAGCTAACTATGAGATCAGGGGGAATGTTATGCTCTCCCACGCGGTGGATTTGGTGGTGGAGAGGATAAAATCGGGTGGGATGATGGCGGGCTGGGTGGTGGGTGTGGAGGTTCCCCGCCACAATCCCGTATCCACCAAACTCTAGTCTGCAGCGGGAAGGCCATTGATCGGCCTTCCCACCCCGCCGCCAATTGAGGCCCTTAACTGGGTAATTAACCCCCACTTAAGGGCCTCATCCCACCACAGTCGCAATTAGCCATGCAGCGGACGGCCCTGTTGTCGCACGGGAAGCACAACACAAGAAACTGTACGAACTACCTCCCAGTTCCGGTGGAGGTGGGGGTGGTCCCTTGTGAAAAGGCACCTAGTGCCTGCCTGAGGGACGTGGCATCGGGAAGGGGGGCCTGCCCCCATGACCCCCACCCCACTAAACCCCTCCCGCACTGACCTACCTGAGGTCTGGCTCCAGCGACGCTCCTGGGCCTCCGGTATGGTCACCTCCAGCAACACACCACCTCGGTGGTAGCATTGCAGCCACCAGCCTCTGTTTGGCCGGCAGCTTTCTAAGGGCAGGACTCCCAGCAACTGGGTCCTCGATCTTGTGGAAGGCCCACCACTGTCCACTTAAGTGCCTGATTGGCACTAAATTTGGCATGCCTTCCGGAAAAGAGGTGGCATGCGATCTTGGTGTCAGTTTCTCCAGCCGTCGAGACCCCTGCCGCCAAGATAAAACTCCCCCCAAAGTGTTTGAGAGCAATACAGGTTGACTCACTTTCTAGTTTCATTGTTCATTTCTTTCTGTGGAAGAAGTTGCCTCACCTCTCTTTTCAGACTGTATGGGTTGGATTTTCATTATGGAGGTGGAAAAGAGGAACTGGGTCTGGTTTTGGGTCAGAAACCTGCCTCCTGTGGGAAGCTGATTCAGATTGTAATTTTCACATGGGTAAGCCCATAATTTGTATAGAGGCGGGTTTCCTGTCCTCTTACAACCAGTGGGATTGAAAATGGCAGTGGGGCTCATGCAGACTTTCATGGCAGCCATCATTGAGAAGCTGCTTGTTGCCCTGAGGGAGAGATCTGTCTTCTATAGCACCAGATGGAAGCAAAATATCACAGGAGAGCTGAAGGCCTTGCACTAGGGGCAGAGCAGACCCTCACTTCATCAATGCCGACCTGGATCTAATGTTAGAGGTCATGAGGGAGATAAGGGAGGTCCTCTTCCCAGAGGGTAGTAGGAGGAGCAACAGAGGCACCTCTCTGTTCAGGGTTATCCTCCTCCGCCTCCTGTTCCTCCTCCTATCTTACCTCCTGAACCTCCCCCGATGAGCTGTCTCCTTCCAGGGCCTCAGTCTCCTCAAGGTGGGCCATGTTATCGAGAGCGCAGCAGACCACCACAATGACCGACACCCTTGCAGGAGGGTATTGGAGGATGCCACTTGACCGATCTAGGCAATGGAATTGCATCTTCAGAAACTGGATAGCCTGCTCAATGGCTGGCCTGCTGAACAGGTAGCATTGGTTGTTTCACCTCTGTGCCTCTGTCTGCGGCTCCCTTGGAGGGGTCAGTAGCCATCTCTTCAAGGGATATCCCTTGTCCCCTTGGATCCACCCATGCACTTTGAGATGAAGTGAAGGACCGAGGTAGCCTGGACTGGCAGAGGATGAACAGGATGGCAGCTGCCAGGGAAGTGAGCGCACACATAGAGGAAGCCTTGTTGTGATCGTGAACCAGTTGGATATTGAGGGAGTGGAAGCTCTTCCTGTTGACGGATCTCATTGGCCAGTCGCTGAGTGCCTTGATGGCCACTTGGGTGCAAGCGATGATGCCTTGCATCTGGGGGAATCCAGCGATGGAGGCTGAACCCAATACCCTATGGCCCTTTGCAGATCCATCTGGGTCAAAGTGGGTGCAGTTCCCTGCCCTCCTGCAAAGGGCATCCATGACTTGCCTGGTGGCCTGATGAGCTGCCAGCTGTGAGATGCCAGCTATGCTCACAGCTGATCTCTGGAATGACCACGGTTGCATAGAGATTTAGGGCAACAAAGACCTTGACAGATGCAGGTAGGGGACTGCAATGGGAGATGTGAGGCCTCAGGTCATTCTGGATCAGAGCACATAGGACTGAGACCAACTGTCTGGATAGGCTCAGCCTCCTATGGCACTGGCGCTCTATTATTTGCATGTAGCTGACTTTTGGGCCATGCACTCGATGTTTTGGGTAGTGCTTTCCTCCCCTTGCAGTCCCCTGCTGCGCTCCACTGGCCTCCAGCTGTCCTGGAAGTTGCATCTGCCACAGCTCATCCTGGCTGCTCTATCTAGTATCAGAATCACTGGTTCCCATCTGAACTCCCTCAGTCAGGCTTTGTGCGTTCACCAGTCCTTCCCCTGCCAACCCTAGCTGCTCAAGTGATGCCAGTGGCCTCACGTCTCTCTCTGGTTTCCTGCCACTCATCACTGAGAAAAGCAAGTCTTTTAGCTGCAGCAATGGCTACTTTGTAGCACTTATGAAGCAGCTGAGCCTTTTGTGGGCCCCTGCAGTCTGTTATTCAGCCCTTCCAATAGCCCTGATAGAAACATAAAAAAATAGGAGCAGGAGTAGGCCATTCGGCCCTTCGAGCCTGCTCCACCATTCAGTACGATTATGGCTGATCATCCAAACTCAGTAACCTGTTCCCACTTTTTCCCCATATCCCTTGATCCCATTAGCCCTAAGAACTATAACTAACTCTTTCTTGAATATATTTAATGATTTGGCCTCAACTGCTTTCCATGGTAGAGAATTCCACAGGTTCACCACTCTCTGGGTGAAGAAATCTCTCCTCATCTCAGTCCTAAATGGCTTACCCCTTATCCTTAGACTGTGACCCCTGGTCCTGGACTCCATTGCCATCAGGAACATCCTTCCTACATCTAGTCTGTCCACTCCTGTTAGAATTTTGTAGGTTTCTATGAGATCCCCTCTCATTCTTCTAAACTCTAGCGAATACAAGCCTAATCGACCCAATCTCTCTTCATACGTCAGTGCTGCCATCCCAGGAATCAGTCTGGTGAAGCTTTGCTGCACTCCCTCCATAGCAAGAACATCATTCCTCAGATAAGGAGACCAAAACTGCACACAATACTCCGGATGTGGTCTCACCAAGGCCTTGTATAATTGCAGCAAGACATCCTTGCTCCTGTACTCGAATCCTCTTGCTATGAAGGCCAACATACCATTTGTCTTCTTAACTGCCTGCTGCGCCTGCATGCTTACTTTCAGTGACTGGTGCACAAGGACACCCAGATCTCGCTGCACCTCCCCCTTACCCAATCTATCGCTGTTCAGATAATAATCTGCCTTTCTGTTTTTGCCACCAAAGTGGATAACCTCACATTTATCCACATTATACTGCATCTGCCATGTATTTGCCCACCCACTCAACCTATCCAAATCACACTAGAGCTTCTCTGCATCCTCCTCAGAGCTCCCACTCCCACCCAGCATTGTGTCATCGGCAAACTTGGATATATTACATTTAATTCCCTCATCTATATCATTAATATATATTGTGAATAGCTGGGGTCCTAGCACTGATCCCTGCCATACCCCACTAGTCACTGCCTGCCACTCAGAAAAATACCCGTTTATTCCTACTGTTTGTTTCCTATCTGCCAACCAGTTCTCTATCCATGTCAGTACCTTACCCCCAATCCCATGTGCTTTAATTTTGCACGCTAATCTCTTATGTGGGACCTTATTAAAAGCCTTCTGGAGGTCCAAATACACCACATCCACTGGCTCTCCCTTATCTATTCTACTAGTTACATGACCCCTCCCCCCCCCCCACATGCTGTGTTCATGACTTGAACACCCTACCATGATCCCACCATGCGTCCTCCACGTTCCCAGCCTTTAAAAATTAAAAACTGCTGCAGACAAGCCTGTTAATGAGTTCTTCAATTAGCTCAACAGGCACTGAATTGTAAGCATGCGCCCGACCCATTCCCTCACTGCCCGTGTCCCATTAAAAATGGCATTGCATTCTGGAGGCAGCGGGTCCCAGTGCCAATCTCCATGAACGTTATCTCCAAATCGCGCTCGCCTCTGTGCCTGCACTCAGCGGGCTTTGAAAATCTGGCTCTATACCTCTGTGGTGTAGCATGTTGGTACATGAGCAGATTGCCCAATGACCTTTATTTTAAGTAAAATGGTACATCTACAGAGTTTTTTTTTAAGTGCAATATGCCTATCAACTCTTTGATTTAAATGTTGTAATATGTTTGAAATTTTTGAATTTTGGGAAGTAAGATAGAGCAATTTTAAATAACTGTCTACCATATAATTTTCAAACAGATGGAAACAATCGTCACCCAATGATCCACCTTTCAAAGTGGCCAATTAATAGGTTTCCCTCTGGCTGACTTATAGAAGCAATCTACAAAAGTAAAGTCCATCAATTGTAATGAGACCCAGTGCAGTGTGGACCTAGACTCTGTGACAGAAATCAGTGCTTCATATTGCCTGGTCTCTGTCACTCTATTGAATTAGATTGATGATGGCAGATTGCTGGGGGCAGTAACTGGACCTCAGAGGGAAAGGATGAAGCGTGCAGATGATCTTGGCAGGCACAATGCTTTGAGAACCCTTCACCTCTTCACAGCTGCTACATTAGTCCATTCGTTACAGTGTCCACAGGACTTTATCAGGACACCAAGGGCCCACTTATTTGTGTTCTTGGTAACTTGTTACTGTCACAACAGCTATGACCTAAATACTCCTATTGACAAAAAGATGAAGTGTTATTTGTTTTTCTGTGACCTTTTAACACAAGGGAGACTTCCAAATGATGAGTACTTCTAAAGAAGCTGATTTTTTCTTTAAGAAAAGTCTATAAAAAAGGATCGTCTTATTGTGAATTCGAGAACTGACTTGTTCTATCACAATCACTTTAAATGTATTTTGCAAGAGATTTATTTTCTGTTTGTTCCATAACAGCTTTCTAAAGAACGTGAGCGCCTTCAGGCAATGATGACCCATCTCCATATGAGACCCTCTGATCCCAAGCCATGTCCAAAACCTGTAAGTTTAATATTGGGCTATGGATTGAATAGGGGCCACACTGTTTAATAAATATTACATATAAAAATAAACAATTGTCTTAACGGTTTCCATATAGAATGGTTATGCCAATACTTAAGCATGAAGTGTGGCTATGAAAAATGTTAGCAGATAGCTTTTTGTTGAAATAAAATAGACATTCTACATTCAACACTGACAAAGTAATATACTTCACTTGTGACAAATAACTGACTTGAGATGACTGTCGAAATGTTAGAACATTTTATTTTGATGGATTTACAAATACACTTCGCCAACGAAGAGAATTTTATTGGGCATCAATTGCACTGCTATATAGCTATGTCATTACTGGCAAAGCATTGAATGGAGTTACTTACAGGTGAAGGACTAGAATTTACTGTCTATCAAAATAATACCCAAAACATTTTATCTAACAAAAAACCTGTAGTGAACTGGGCGAAATTAAGTATCTTTTACATGGGATTATAGTTTGAATCAACTTGATTTGTAAAAGAATTTTTAAAAATCTTACAGTAAAAGTTATTGATATTATCCTTACATTTTCTTGGTGAGTTACTTGAGATGATAAAATCAAAACAGAGTTCACTAATTAGTATAATTTTAAGTTAAATTTTGAAAATGCATTGTTGGTTTCAAAGATGTTCAATTGCCATTGTAAAACCCCCTGGAAATTAAACATTGATTTAAAAATTATACGGTGGAATTGGTCTAACAAAACTAGCTGTTCACTCCATTGGAAATGAGTATTGGACAAATAAAGGAAAAAACTCACTATATTATGTTGTTACAGTTCCTGTATAGAAACTGCCAAACTGACCAGTTTTTACATATTCCTTTCGGTGCCTGCTTTTTTCCTGGCAGAGTGCTAGCTGTTTACAAGTTCTCCTCCATCTGGGGACAGAGACAGTCTGGGCATGGGCTCCTTCATGACCAATATCCGTAATGCTTTGTAATTGGCTAACAGGAGATGCAATTCATACAGGCCAACCAGGCAGTGCTGGTCCTCTTCTGACTGAAATAAAACACATTGCTTTTCTGCGGTGCTGCATCATGTAGCCCAACTGAAAACTGGTAAAACCTCAGTGAAGGAGGCTGTGTGCAAGTGACGGATTGCTCAGGGACTCAAACTCATGAACGGCTGGTTGTGAGTTGAACACTCAGCCACTAGAGCTACCGAGTCACAGAGTACTTTATAAATGTGTTTGTCACAATTCATAATCTTTTATTATTAATAATTTTGGTGTAGCTCAATTAAAATAATGGTACCAATTTGAATTCAAAACAAGTTTGGTTTAAGCACTGCTTTTCTTGTTTATTTTCAATGAGTATTGCTTTCATCACTTCCTATTCCATATTGCATTCTGTACCATAGAAAATCTGAAGATAAAATACTTATCCAGTAAATCCATCAGGAATCTGCAGCTCATTCTTTATAAATAAATTATTCAATCAGTAAATTTGTAAAAGTCCAGCAGTGTGGTAACATCCACACTAATAAAGGATCTTCAGCCTATAATCCAAAACTGAACTTGAATAATGTAACTGAAGTATTACATTACATAAACCACACATGAAAGAGCTACTAATTGCATTTGATGATGGGTAATTAATAGGGAATCCTTAGATGAGTAAGTTGAACTGAAGCTACGGTCTTTTTTTCTTCCCACTGGACACTTGTGCTCTTTAGAATGTGGTATATAGCACTGTTAGCCTTTAAATGGTTGAAGAGGAGAGCAGTATACAAAAAGATTTCTAAAATTTATATACTGCACAAAAAGAGCTCCATAATTGATATGATAGTACTGATTTATGTCCTCATATGCAGTGGCTCAGTTGAGACAGCCCACACATTTGATAAATATTAATAGTATGAATTTATTACCAAGGCGAAATGAGCTCTGTTGGTTCATCACTGCACCCTTAACAGCTATCAGTACATGAACACAAGGTGCAACCGCACTGTCTATTATATGACCCCATTTACTCTCTGGATGGTACTTCATTAAATGGTACCTTTTGGCCATGCTATGGATGGATGAAAATCAAAGTTATCAAGGCTGCAAGTCCTGAATAATGAGTTTCACCCAACCTTGAATATATTCAGATGAGTTGAGGTAGCTAAGTGCTCATCCCAGCTTTTACATGCTTTTCCTTATTTATCTTTAATAAATTCCATTTTATCAGAACATGACTGCCTTCCTGCAAACATGTTCTGCTTGTTATTACTGTATGATAAAATAAATTATCATAACTCTGTAAACATAATAATCAGAAACAGTATATAAGTCATAGAAGATTTAATGTCAGTGATTTTATGAAGTTTTATAACTTCATATTTTTTGGTGTATAAAATTGTGCCTTTTTATTTTGGAAAAAAATACAATTTCTTCTTCAAACTAATTTTACATTAGTTTTTATTTGCAAAGTGAAGATAAGTAATTATCAAACTGTACTGATTTATCGAGAAACCCTGTTAGGAAATACACCAATAATCAAACTTTAGTATGAAAACTATAAGAGGTATTAATACAATAATTCTTTTCAGCAATAGTTTATTTTCAATTTGCTGTAAATAGATTATTTAGAAGAGTCGGATACAGCTGGTATGATTTTCTTTTGAATTTTTAACTCTTAGTAATGTTTGTTTATTAGGATAGTTACAGTATTAGATTGCAACCAAATTTATATATAAACATAACTGTGTTGCTTGCATCAATCTGCAGGTCATGGGTAGCAGTAGAATAAAACGGTTTGTAGTTTATTGGGAACAGATGCACTTGGGAATGCCTTCAGGGTGCCAGGCGTTGTTATTAGACTGCCAGTGAGCTTCTCCTGGCTGCTGCCCAAGAATGCAGAACAATTAGCTGGCATATGTTAATTTTTGTTTCTTTAACAAATTTTTCTACTCTCTAAACGTGTAAAACAAATCCACAAAGTAAGATCAATCAATGTTAAATGCATAATCTTCTCCAAATGAAAAAGGTGTTTATCTATAGATGAATACATAACATTTAGAACGACAGATGTGCCTGAATTACTTAGTCAGTTGCAATTTCCTGTACAATTCCTGATTTTCTAGTTTTGTGCTGCGACAAGATAACATTGCAGTTTTCCCAGATCGAGAAATTACCCTTCAGAATAGATTGAAAATGACTACAAATTAGCTATTAAGAGCATCACTTAAGAATTTGGCAGAAATCTTTTCACAGTGGATGGGTGTAAATTTTGTTAATTAGATGCTATTTATGACGATGGATGTGTGGTAAATATAAAAGAGATGATGTGAGAATTTTTCAATAATGAATAACAGTGTTTTATTGGGAGGAGTGTTTGAAGGGCACACTGTTAACTAGCTTGCATTGATTTTCACCTTTTTTCCTTTTTCTTCCCTGACACCCACATTCCAGGGTAAATCAGCAATAACTGACACTGTAATCATAAATTGAAAATGATACTTCCAGAGGAATTGGCAAACTTGACATTTCATTATATTTGTTAACACATGCCACAAATGATTGTTAGTGAAGAAATTCCATTCCCCTCTCCATCTACAATCATATTTAATTTGAAAAATTTCAGTCTCCTCTGGCTAATTTGCAATTAAGACAATTTTGTTTGAATATGTAGTAATGTCATTACCATTCCACCAAATTAGCAGTGAGAGTAAAGGTCAGTGTAAAATTTTCCAGCTGGCTGGAACCTCTCAGCTGAGATTTGGAACTGTGCAAAAACTGCAGCAGCACTGGAGCAGCGGCAACACATTCCAGTCCCATTGCAGTAACTTGATCCCTTTGATAATCTACCTTGTTTTTCAGCCTTTAAGAATAGACAGATGCAACCATGGAACGTTTAGTAGCAGCTTTTATGATGGGAGAGACAGTCTTATAGAGTTGGGATAGACTAAAATGAGTTGGGCCTGAGTAATGTTGGATCAGATCATTAGATAATCTCTAACAGCATCCTCTAATTAGAGTTCTTATGATACAATTTCATCCTGTAATTAGTTGAGATTGGCTGCTTCCTTTGCTGCTTATTAGTGGCAACACAGCTGTAGAAGTGAATCCACTCTCATTTGTCAAACCTTTTAAAGCCTTCTTTCTCCTGTCTCTGCCTTTTCCCGCTCCTCCTCCTGGGCCTCCTCAGCTGAATCTGGTGTCGAGTGTCACAATGTCTAAGAACATTTCAGAGACTTCCCCACAGAGCTTACCTCAGACTCCCACCACACCAACAGCCCCAGTCACCCCTGTCACGCAAGGACCCTCCGTAATCACTCCAGCCAACGTGCACAATGTGGGACCAATTCGAAGACGACATGGTGATAAGTACAACATTCCCATTTCATCAGGTAGGATTCTAAGTAGCTCCACTAGCAAACTGACATTTTGTCTGACAAATATCTTTAATTATTTTTGGTTTAAGTTCTCTATATTTTGAAGATTATAGAAAGAGATAATATCCCCTTTGTTGACCAAAACAGATTGAACTTAAAATACATTTTTACATGTTTTAATATTCCAGTCATTCCCCATAGATCAAATTATGTGGAATAAATTTATTTGAAAAATTATTTCTTATATTTTGGGTTGAGAGGAAGGAAGGATACAATGTTGTGACCACAAGGATTCTTTTTTAAAGCAATTTTATAACTTTATATTAGATATTGTACAGATAGTTTAATTAGGTTTATAATTAAAGGACTAACTAAGAATATACATGCAAATAAAAATAAATACAATCTCAAAATTCTGCATTTCGTGGTGTTTGGTAATTCACATAGTCTCAATTAAACCCAGTTTTAAAATCATCTTTTCCTGTCCTGTGCTATTTGAAAGAAAATATTCTTAGATTTTAATTCTAAACATAAAATGAAGTGTAACAGGATAATTGTATAGAATTACACAATGAGCCTTTTGTCAATATTTCTTGCAAGACTGAAAAATATTTTCAGTCCAGTAGCTCAAGAGGCTGAGCAATTGGCTCCCAACCAGGTGGTTGAGAGTTCAAATCCCAGCACTGCTTGACACTTGAAACCACCTGCATCAGTTAGTTGAGTTTTGTTAGTTTTCAGTTGAGCTGCTCCAATGTGTGGCATATATACGAAATACTATAGCATAAAAATTGGATGTTGCTGGGCCTGTTTTTTACGCGTAAAACAGGTGTCCACGGGGCCCAATATGGCAGGCGGCACGTACGCTTATTCCACGTCAAAAGTGCACCATCTGCCATGCTGGTTGAGGCTCATCTGTAGTCATGCCTGAAACGGGCATATGCAAATCGACCTGTTTGAGGCGACCTTTGAAAAATTTGATTACACATGTCCACAGCATGCACGGTGAGGTCATTTTGTGCAGGTGTGTGGCAGCCGAACCAGCTGTCCTTAAAGGGACTGCCAAAGGCCACCAACGGAAATGTGAAATTCTTGCCTTACTGTGGAGCTGGCCTGGGCAGGAGTGCTTTCGGCTTCACATTAAATCTGTGCACCGCTGCTGTTCGTCACTTGCCCTCTTTCACCTTCCTCCCTCTCCCAGATTGACCTGAGGCCTTTGTCCAACTCGTCTGAGCTGGTCAAATGTGCCTCCCCATTGTAACCAGCAAGCTGTCTCTGGGGCTGCGACAGATGCTCACAACTCATTGGTACTAAACAAGAGAGGTCATTGTTCCGGGGCCAGCCTCATTAGGTGCAGCAGCATGCATTGCACCGGGATCGTACTCTTCTTTGACGTAATCCAGTACCTAGGCTGATATCATTCTCAGAAATGGTGTAAAAAGCATTGACTTAGATCACTTAAATTCAATCTCCTGTCAGTTGATCAGAGTGTCATTTATGGTGGCTATCGAGAAACCTGGATCATCCCAAACTTCTAGTTGAAGGAGGATGTTTTCTCCTGACCAGCATTTTAGAGGGTGGAGGGGTTAAATTGAGTGAAGGAAGGAAAAAGAGAGACAGTGTTGCTTTTTGTTTAATTTGCTACTGGTATACGTTATACAAAATCATTTATTACCCCTTTTCTAAAGCAACTATGTCAGAGTAAATAATTTGGACTTAATTTAAATTGTCAATTCTTCTACATAGGAAATTGCCCTATTTACTTGACATTTCCTATTCACTCTTGCAGAGATTGCCCCAAACTATGAGTTTTATAAGAATGCAGATGTCAGACCTCCATTTACTTATGCAACTCTCATAAGGCAGGTGAGTAGAAAATAAATTAATGTTGCCTGATTAGGTTGTAATTAATTACTGCCTCAATTAATGTTTCCTAAGAAAGTGTCACCCTGTTTAGTTACCAAACAGCTATTTAATGTCATTTTGTCCCTTTTATTTCAGGCTATCATTGAATCATCTGACAGGCAGTTAACACTTAATGAAATCTACAACTGGTTTACACGGACATTTGCCTATTTCAGGCGTAATGCTGCAACTTGGAAGGTAACCTGCACTTTACAGAAGCATGGCAAAGTACCTGCAGATAGAACTGAAGACATTTATT
Organism: Heterodontus francisci; assembly: GCF_036365525.1. Lineage (NCBI taxonomy): Eukaryota > Metazoa > Chordata > Chondrichthyes > Heterodontiformes > Heterodontidae > Heterodontus > Heterodontus francisci. The sequence goes on along the minus strand of NC_090388.1, from coordinate 38,444,666 downwards.
TACTTGACACAAACAGATTAGTATCAGACTCCCCTCTTTTTCAAATTGGCTGTTGAATAGAATGAATTCCCTTTCTCAAAATGACAAGTGGAAAGAATAATTTTGCCTCTGATATCGTTTTCTAATTTGGTGCAATTAATAGCTTCGCCTTGGTGGAGATGTGAGGGCCTGACACACTAATTACAGTGTGAGCACTCAATCATCAACACCTTTGTTAGTAGCACCGTATTACTTTTTACTTTCACATATTATTGGCTAATTAGTTTGAAAAATGGCTGTTTGCCTTGTGCAACAAATGGAGGCTGTAGGTTTTGTCTTGGTCTGTGCCTTTTGTACACATCATACCTCATCACACAGACTGAAGCTGCCACAGGAGTCAGGGCTGTGGTCACTCAGCTGGAACTAAAGGAAAGTAAGTGAATATTATCCTGTCAGAACAGAAACACAGTTTATTTACTGAGACAAAGAATTCATTCATATCCCTGTCTAAACAAATCCATTATCTTGCACTTACAAGAAGCAAAATTGGTGCTCTCGGTATCTTTTTTTTCTTGTATTTTTCTCTTGAAAAGGGGTAGCTCAACAGATAGAGAGTCAGTACATCTTGAATGCACTTTATACTTGCATTTTAGAACTGAATGAAACAGCAATTAGCCACAAGTCTTTTGGCATAATCAGTGGAACTGTTTGTAGTGGTGAAGAATAGACATGGTAAAGCCAGATCTACATTACGAGCATTTTTTTCTGTGCTCATCAGCATATTAAACATTTTTGAGTACCAGATTTACTGAACTGAATTAATTTGGATTTGGAATGCAGATTATTCTGAAAGACCATCAGAGACCTAGATGTCTGCAAAAGACTAATAGCTCTTCCAATTTCCAAATTATGCTGCGTATTTTGTTTTTAATTATTATTATTTTATGGGGTTTTAACCAAATGCAATTACTACATATGTGGGCTATGATTTAAATTACAAGAAATTTAAAGGAACACAATGCAAATGATTGAAATGTATACTTCTAAAAAATGTTCAATATCTTTATTTCCAATTCGGCATATTACTCATTACAGTAACACTTAGTGATTGTTTTGTCCTCTGGTTTACTGGGGGAAAAATGCAGAAATGAAAGATGATTTAATATCTCAGCTTGGTCTCATCACTGCAGCTCGGGAATCCAGTGAAACTCATTCTGAACAGCTTATTAGTTCTAACTATATCGCATGCATAATAAAACTGCTCATTTGCTCATTAATATTAAAATTATCATATTCAGAGCCATGGGCATTAAGATCAATCAAATCCATGGATTTCAGGTCAGATGCAAGATCTGCTTATGCCTTTTTTTTTATAGGGCCCTTTTCTCAAAGCAAGCCCAATGCACAAAAACGGAAGGCGAAAAAATTATGCAGAATCTCAACAGGCTGATCATATTTGTTGGTCTCAAATTATTAATTGTAGCATTAGAACAAAAGTTATGACCAAAGCTACTCCTTGAAATTGTCATCATCTTGTGAAAAACTGCATATTAGTTACTCCATCAAATTTAATAGACATGATAAAATATGTATTTACAAATAATTGCTATTTTCTTATGCTCACGTAGAACCCATAGATGTGAGCTTATAGAAATTACAGCTGTGCACTTAACACATCTGGAAACAGTAAATCAACAATTCAGCTTAAGTATTTTTACATCAAATTTATCAGAAAAGCAGTAATTAACGATAAATGGTTTCATGGAAGCCTTTTCCTTATTATCATATCATTTGAAGCTTCTGGATTTGCACTGAACTGTATAGGATTCGTTTAAATGTCTGTTAACTTGGAAGACCACAAACAAACTCTGTCATTTGATTATTATAAAGCTGAAAAGAGTGTTTTTTAGCTTATTTGCATTAGGCTTTGTTTGACAGTAACATATGTGGCAGTGGCACTGTAAGTTGGTTTCGCTTGCATTTCATACTACAGGAGGAAGATAGGCTGTTCAGTTATTTCAGTGGACTGCGCAATCATCCCTAACTACACCAATGGCATCCCCCCCCCCACCTCCCCAAGAGCTGATCAGGGACACAACAGACCTGACCTAATTGTACTGGCATTTTCAAAGATACTGTAATTTGTACAGATATTGCAATTTAGACCAGCAGCAGCCAAGAGGGTTCTGACATAGCTATTATTAAAATAGCTTTGAGAGCTTTGTTATCACAGACAGTTCAAATGGCAGATATTGGTGTACAGTTTTGCTATTCATGCTGCTGTTCAAAGTACATAGCCTACAGCCAACCCAAAAGGAAAACTAATCCGTATGTTTATGGTCTTGGGTTTTATAACATCTAAAGTGTATAATTTCTGAACAATACAGACATTTTTTTAAAGTTTAAATGCTGAGCTACACTTGTAAGAAGTTCCTCCTTAGTATACCATTAAAAATATGTTTTTCTATAAATAAAAACAATGCTTGATAATTTACAGAAAAATAATTGGCAAATGTGTATGTCAACACTAGAAAACTACTATCATTATGATGTATAAAGAGTTCTAGCAAAGGAAGAGAGATCTGATTTCAGCATGTTTCTTGTTAAATTGGAGTTCATTTGCTCCTTGGTTTAACTTTTCACAACTTGGAATGTTCTTCTTTCCCCTCTTGTTGTTTACTTTAGAATGCAGTACGTCATAACCTTAGTCTGCACAAGTGTTTTGTTCGAGTAGAAAATGTTAAAGGGGCAGTGTGGACAGTGGATGAAATAGAATACCAAAAGCGAAGGTCACAAAAGATAACAGGGTATGTGTTCAGTATTGTTCATTGTTGTAGCTAACGTCCAGTTGCACCGTTCCTCATATCCCACACCAGCTACAACCTTCCACAAGGGCCAAGAATGCTGGAACTTAAGCTTTAAAGTAGATGGTGCTGATTCCTGTGGAAGTGAACCTGCATTTGTTGCACTTTGATAAGTAAAGCTTCACTATAATGGTCTCCCTATATCTGTCTCTTGTTTTAGTTCTAACATACCTGCATTCATATTGCTTGTATGATATTAGAAATCATAACCTGCTATTGCTGATATGTATTCTTATCCTTTCTTGTCCTTCAAACCCTATACATTCTTTCCTTTTCTACCCATTCTGTTGCTCTGGTTTCTGCTTGGCTATTGCTTCTATCCACGTCCCTTTCCACTAATTTGTCATTGCAGAAATGCTTTGTCAGAGTACAGAATGAGCTTGGGTCCTTTTGGACTGTTGATGAAGAGGAAGTTAACAGTAGCCACCACACTCCAAGAGGCCGACCTCAGAAATACTTTCCTGATGAGGGTATTGATGAGCATTTCTTGCTCTGAGACCTTTTGCTTGCTTATTCCACTGCTTTGCAAATTAATTCACCATCAGAATGATTGGGCTGGTTAATATTTCTTTCTCCTTGGACTGCATAATTAATAGCCTTGTATAATAATTTAAAGAGGCCACAGGTGCATTAAGAGAAGCTAAACACTTCTTTGCTGAGAAACCGCTTAGTTAGGCAACTGGCTCATTCATCTTGATGATGATGTACTTTGTGGTTTATTTTTTTCATTTATTCAGCACTTGCTGAAGTAATTATCACTAATAAAACTGGCTCGAAAGCTCATTCAGAGGATCTTTAGCTAACTAATTTGAAAGAAGGAAAAAAACAGATTTGAAAAAATTAGAATATTATTTTTAGATGCTACATTTTACAATAGGAGTTGAAATGTGCTGGAAGGGTTTATGTTGTCATTTTAATCTAATTGGTTTCACTTTAAGTTTTGAAAAATAGCAATGTTTTGCAGTTAACGCCACATATAATTATAATCTAATGCTTGCTACATTTTCTTAACTTAACATTGATTTAGCATTTTTTGACTTAAAGCACGCTTGTCTTCCATGTTTTATTTTTATATAAGCCTTATGGATTTTTAACAAGTCTTTACTTTTCATTTTCAGAAGCCCAACATTAGTCAAAAACATACCTACTAGTCTGGGGTATGGAGCAGCTCTCAATGCAAGCTTGCAGGTAAAACATTTAACACTGTTACTGGATTTATTATGCCTTGACTACTGTTTATTGTGAAAAATGTATTGCAGCTGCCAAATGCTTGATACTGATGTAGTTGATTACATTTTTACTTTTGTGTACATCCTAATTTCTGTATTTCAGCCTTCAATTTTGATACTTGATTCTAAGCCTTTCCTTTGGATAGGTTTAGTTGTAACACTAGTTTCTGATGTGGTTAAAAAGCAAGAGGGACACCCTGTGGCAAACTTTGGAATATCCACCTTTGTATCAAATGTTAGATTGATGGCAGCCTCTGCAAATGCATGTGGATATGCATTAATATTTATCTAAGCTGTCATAAATGATTTCACATCATAGAGCTAGGGAATGAGGCGCTCATGGCAAAAATTTTAAAGTTTAATTACAATATATAATTTTTATGCACAAGAGGCAAAATGTCATGACTTTTATTTCGGGGTAAAGTTTTGGTCATTCTTTAAAGTCAAGGAGATGCTTTGTTAAAACATGAATCAGGATCTTTGGAGTTAAAGAACAGTCAGCAGGGAATTGCCACTGGGGTTAAACCATTCAGCACAAGCCCAGCTTAGAAGTGGAAACAAATTGGTTTGCATTTCGAACTTGCTTCTGCTGCTAGTCAAACCTTGTATTCAAAGAGCAGCTGCCAGGGTTCACTTTTCTCTTCTCATTATAGGTGCTCGGTAACCCATTACAACAACCTTTACAGAAAAAATACGTTAACATTTTAAACTGTTCATCTCATGAATATCACTAGTCACACTATTGATATCATCAGTCATTAAGATTGGCAAGATTTTAACTGACATTGCAAATCACTTTTAATTTTTTTAATGTAGAGATGCAAATGTGGCTTAATACTTGGACTGTTATGACCTTGGTAGTTCAAGCCAACAATTTTTTAGAATCCCTGTCTTAACTGCCATTCGTACATTCTGACTAGTCTTAGTCAGGCATCTAGAAGAAAGCTAACCGGAAATAGGTTTCCACTCACCAGTCAAGTTTATCTTATGATGGGTCAAGCAAAGAGTGGTATTGATGGCTTCCATGGAGAGATCCACAGGCTGGTGCATCTCTCCATTAAGACTGAAAAAGGTGATTGCATGATTTGATAGGATTTGTAGGAGAGAAGTAGGAACAAAATGTTTCACAACAAACTAATAAATTAAAAATGCATTAATGCATTGTATGTGCATTTACAGTAACAGATCATGTATAGTAAATCTCCACAGAAAAACATTAGCTATTGTGTTTTTGTTGGATTTTATGTATAACTCTTGAGTGTACATAAACATCTATCTGATTATATGCTCATCTAAAATCAATTGTTGAGTAATTTATTTTAAAATATTTGGGAAACATATGAGAATTATTTAACATATAATTGAGAGATACAGACAGCAAAGCTATTTATCAAACACAATATAGGAAAACTGAGGGTCAATGTATTAATATATTGGGTGTAACTGAATTCCAAAAATACACTGATAGTACAAATTGGGTTTACAATTAAAACTGAAGAACTGAATTAATTTCTCTTGAGGAAATAAGCAGCTGAAATCATCTCATCCTGGGTGCAAAATCCATGTTTGTGTCTATATTCATTAATTTGATATTTTTAGCCTGATAAAATCAGAGTACTCACTTGCATGTACTTCAAATTAAAAATAACCAGCAAAGCAAGTTTGAGAAAACAAAGCGTTGATGGCAGCAAAGAAGAGAATTTCAAAACCACTTACTGAAACCTTATTGAAGTCTTATTCTCATCTTACAGTCAAGATACCAAAATAGAAGAAAGTTGCAATTTCATTTTTTAAAAATTCAGTCCATTTGAGGGTGATGGGGGAGCATTGCTGTCGTATATATGCCTTGCACTAAACGTAAATTGAGTTATGTAGTAACAGTTAATGTATAGTGTCACTCCACAGTCAGATAATGGTACATGTGACTCTAAGTGAAAATGAAGGAAAGACAAAACATGGTTATCTACAAAACCTGCCAATATGGTATAGTCCATGAGCATCTTAGTGGGTTTCCTTGACAGGAATGATAATGTGGGGAAATGGGTAATGACATTATTGACCATTGTTTATTTAGTGTCAAAGTAGGACTTTAACTTATAGGTCTTTTGTTTGCATATATTCATCAAAAAAAATGGGGGTTATGACTTCAGTCGGTAGTCACAAATCTTGTACATCTTTTGCATACATTTGAGCTCCTGAATAAACTGTATTTAGTGAAGTCCTACTTAGAATCTTCCTAGATCTATGGTTAAGACTCACACACACAGATCAGTTATCACCTAAGCATGTAACATCTACCAAACAACTAGTTAGATAAATGACCTAGAAGTAAAAGACTGAATTATGAATGAGAAGATCCTTGTGAACATGATAAGGAACTTGGAAGTTGGTCTAAATCCTATTGGTTTCTCAGTCACACCAGTAACCTAACAGAGACTCTCCTGCCTCAATGGAATATTCCCGGGGAGGAGTGAAGTGAAAGATTCTTAATAAACATAAAGGTGTCTGTGTATACTCACAGTAAACTAAAGCATGGTGCTGCTAACTGGTACTTTAAAAGAATAAATAATATTTGTGCTGTCATCTGACATCTGATTATTGAATCAATACAGATAAACCTCAGTAAGGTGGTATTTGTAGAGAGCAAAATAATTTAGTGATGAAGCTTCTACCTCTTTAACTCATCTTCTAGTTAGATGTGCACATAAATGATGAGTAGGACCTGTATATGTGAATGTAGTGACTTAGGAATGGAAAGGGAGAATGGGATACTGTAACAAAAGGAATTGCAAGCTTAGAGCTGTGAAATGAGAAATTTGAAATGTGCAGATTATGGGTAAAGGGGTCAATGCAGCCTAACAAATGAAAAGAAAATCAACTTCTGTTACTTGTACTGTATCCTGAGCTAACTCTTGAGAAGAGTGCAGCATTTTCTTTTTAGCAAATGGTATAAGTTATAAATTGAGGTATCTTTATGACATTCTAAGCCAAACATGAGTTAATCAATTTCTGATGTGGACCCAACAAATAATTGACCTATTTACTAAGTGTGCTTAAGAATTTCTTTACCCAGAAGTATTGCATCCACTACCCACAGCCATTTTATGAACATATGAACTAGGAGCAGGAATGGGCCACTCGGCCCTTTGAGCCTGCCCTGCCATTCAATAAGTTAATGGCTGAACTGATTACTCCACATTTTCACCTAGCCCCGATAACCTTCCACCCCCTTGCTTATCAAGAATCTATCTACCTCTGCCTTAAAAATATTCAAGGACTCTGCTTCCACCGCCTTTTTGAGGAAGAGAATTCCAAAGACTCATGACCCTCTGAGAGAAAAAATTTCTCATTTCTGTTTTAAATGGGCGACCCTTTATTTTTAAACAGTGACCCCTAGTTCTAGATTCTCCCACAAGGGGAAACATCCTTTCCGCATCCACCCTGTCAAGACCCCTCAGGATCTTGTATGTTTCAATCAAGTCGCCTCTTACTCTTCTAAATTCCAACGGATACAAGCCTAGCCTGTCCAATCTTCCCTCGTAAGACAAGCCCGCCCATTCCAGGTATTAGTGTAGTAAACCTTCTCTGTACTGCCTCCAATGCATTTGCATCCTTCCCTAAATAAGGAGACAGTACTCCAGATGTGGTCTCACCATTATTTTAGAGGTTATTTCTCATTAAAAAGCACATGGCTAAATTCCTGGTTACCTTATAAGAAAGGGAAATTTTAATTCTTAAGTTTTTAATAAAGTAATTGACTGACTTTATGAAGAAAATTATCTTTTGCAGAAGTGCCAAGATAGCCATTAAAACAAAAATCTAGGTTATACTACACATAAGTACTGTAACAATTAATTTTTTACCTTTGGTCTGGGGATATTCTAAATGAATTGAGTGATTTCCTCGCAGTGCTCTTGATGTAAGATAATGTGGCTGGAATAAAGAATGTCAAAAAAATCTCTGGAACATTGGACATTCTATCACTGCATAAAAATAAGAAATATGATATCCATCTGGTTTCCTTTTACAAAACTATTGATTGCCTTTTACAAAGTGTTGCTTTAAAGCGTACAAGTTTAAGATGTTGGCTCATTAGCAATAGTGGCTGCAAAGTAATGAGTCTGTTGATACCTTCACCTGTTTAGGCTGCGTTTGCAACAAAAGGGATGTAGATAAATAACTACTCCAATCACTTTAAATATTTAATAAAAGATTGATATAAAAATATAATATATTGTCAATATTTGTGTGGTAATGTATCATATTTTTCACAAGATCCCCCTAATGAAGCTTGTAAAATCTGTCATAGACTTGAAACAATGTTGATGATCAATTATTTTATGTTTATTTTTTGTCAGGCGGCCCTTGCAGAGAGTAGTTTACCTTTACTTAGTAACCCAAGCTTGATAAACACCACCTCCAGTGGCTTACTGCAGGCAGCCCATGAAGACCTCAATGGTTCACTGGATCACCTCGAAAGCAATGGGAATATCAGCCCAGGATGTTCTCCACAGCAACATATGTAAGCGTCTATGACATATATATGCTAGTTTTATTGGGAGGCACAAAGAAGTATTTTGTTCACTTTTTTTATCATGAAAGCATAACTGGGGTATCTGGCTTCATTCTACAATACATAGCTGTCTTCCATCTACAATCTATATATAGGCCAGCAAAGTTTTTTGCACCTTGTTGATGTCAAAAAATTCTAGTGCATGAACAGAAGTGATTACATATTCAACTTTAATTACTGGCAGTCCTATGTTGGAGGGTTTTATATGTTATGTTTTATTCAAAAGGCTACTGTTCCAGTTAATATTTTGTAGCTAACTATGTGATTGATTATGTTAAAATCTTTTCGAGACCATCTTTTAATGGAGCAGTGAGAGTGAGATCATTAAAAATTAATGTTCTGTGGGTTTCAGAAATATGCATAAAGCTTTGAAAAGCCTGGTCCTAATCAGTGATGTCAAACATGTGGCCATTCTTTGTTTACTGACTTGCGGTGGGTGAACTCGTTAAGAGGATTCCCTTTAACTGGTTGCAATGGAACCACAAGGCAAAAAGGGCCATCTTTTCTAAATATTAATATAACTATGATGTGGTAAGAATACAGATATTTACAGTAACAACTCCATTTGTCAACCTAAATGGCTTAATGGTTTTGAAAAGACTACAATTAACTTGCAACTGTAGTAATGTTAAAAGTTTATATATATTCAGATGTACAGGTCATGCATGCAGGCTGTCAGATTTATGTGTAGCTCCTGCAAAAAAAATTAAGGATAGTCTAATGTCAGTCTATTGCTACATGTTGGGATTGTAAATATAAGTTGTGTTAGTGTTACAATTATAAATTTAGTACCATTTTTGAGATAAATGTAGTTTCTCTGAATTTCATTCAGTAAAAGGTAGTGTCAGGATTCTCCTCCTTGTGGAGGAGTTCCGTTAGGCGAAATTTTTGCCCACCCCTCCAAATACACTCAACTCTGATCCAATTCATTGCGTAACATATAGGGCTGGATTTTGTGCTGGAGGCAGGGCTCCTGGCGCCCTGCCGAAGAAGCAGGGGGATCTCTGCCTCGGTCTTTTCGCGCCCTGCCGAGAGATCCTCCAGTCTTTTAACCTCCAAGTTTCACAAGCCGAGTCCCCATCCCTTTAAAGACTGTATGTAGACGGGGATTCCACCTGCGAGAGCTGCCGGCCAATCAGAGGGCTGGCAGCTCATCAGTATCGGCAGCGCCAGCAGCAGCAGTGGCCACTGCCGGTACTGCAGAGGCCTCGGGCCCAGGCCCAGCGGTGGAACCCCAGATCAGAGGTGGGTGAGGCGGGGTCGCTGAGGCCAGGTAGGTAGGCCCTGGCAAGGTGGGATGTGTGGTGCAGGGAGTTGATTGTGCACTCCAGGGGGAGGGGAGTCCCCGGGGGTAAAGTGGTTCCTGGTGGGGGTCCTCTGTGAGCCACAAATTGCGCATGAAGGAGGGATTTCCATTCTTCCCCCCACCCCCCCCTCGCAACCAGATCCCAGTGGCGGCAGGAAGAGGCCCTTAATTGGTCATTAATAGGCCACTTGAGGGCCTTAATTCGCCTCTGGGCAGGAAGGCCGTCGTCGGACTATCCTGCCCCTGGGAAGATCAATAGGCGACGGGGAGGCAATGGGCCCCCCGTGCCCACTCCACCCGTTGTGGTACTCCATGCCCCCCCATTTCTGACCCTGCCTCAAGGGGCCACAGAAAATCTTGGCCATAATGGATAGCAGGCTTCTGGCAGGATTGCCTTTGCCAAGAGTGGGCCTGACAAGAAACTTTAGGAATATGCCAAAAGCACTACAACAAGACCACTGCTGCAGCTCCGTAAAAGACAGGAAAAGATTTGAAAGAGAAGTACCCTGAAAGATGGTAGAGACCAAGACCAACGCAAGTAACACATTGGGAGGACAGGGGGGCAGTGTTGAGGTATCTTGGGGTACTCCATGGCTGTACCTCGTGGCCATTCCTGCTGATTTCCAGGGCCTACTACCATCTTTCCTACAACAGTTCCGGAAAGCTTTGGTAATACAAGAAAATGGGAGTGAAATGCACCAGGCATCCAGACCCTGCACCATCACTGCCATTTGCAAACACTGGGTGGGGAAGGAGAAGCCAGTGGCAGCCCAAGTGGAGGTAAGGATCAGAAAATATAACTCAGGGATGCAATGCTTCTGTAAATCTCAGAAACGGCATTTTCCTTCATTTTTTTTTTTTAGCTGCTTTCGGGATTTTGCAATTTCAGGTACATTGGCTAACCAGAGTCAAATCAAAATTAGCAACATGGAGCGTTCTGAAGATTTTCTTTAAACTATCCTATTGATAGATGGGATAATAAAAATGAATTAACTCTTTGGATATTGCAAATTAAAATTTATAGTTTTCCCTTTATGTACATTAAGAATAATAGCTTTGTAACCTTTATATAAAATTTAAATATATGAGGAAAATACTGATTTCACCTGGTAACTTAATTCTTTTGAGGCTGATTTTAACCTCCTGAAATAACTGCATAGATGTAAACCCTTGTCAATGCCGATCATCGGCTGGCTGACACTTCAACCGGGGCTGTTTCAGATGCTCAGCCTGATTTTAATATGTAAATCAGGGTCCTATGGCGTACATAAATTGGCATTTTAGGAATGATCTAATCAGTGTGAGCCGTGCACACCTCGATCATTCCATAGGCATTTCAGCTGAAGAAGAAGCCAAGCGAATTGAAGTTTCAAATCAACCTGTGGGGCCAATAGTGCTCCTCTCGGCCTAACCAAAATATTCTGGCTGCTGCTGGCCTAGCACCCCACCCTCTCCCTGATCGCAACATTCCCCTGTCTAAGAAAGGTAGGTTAACATTCGCCTTGAAACCAAGTGATGTGCTGCTGGACATCAAGCTGCAATTTCCTTCATGGATACTGGCTCCTGTGCATAATGTGAATGTAAGCATTCTATTTTCCTCTTGCGGGTCACGACAGTAGGTGGCCAATATGAATTTGGTCCAAAATCTCCTTTAAATTAGATTTCTCTTAGATTGATGAACTACTAACGTAACTGTGGAATGCATGGCATTAAAATGTGATTTTTGAGAAGGTGATTTCATTTGGAACAATGAAAAGGTCTGAGCCATTCCCAACACACCAGCAATAACAAATGAAGCTTCAATTCGATTCAAGCAGCTAATGAGTGTCTCAACCAGTATAAGTACCAAAGTTAATCATTTGTTTGTTAGCTGCACATTTTTTGGAGAAGTATGAGTGGTAACAAAAGAGCCCACTTTAACAATGTGCCTCTTAAGTGCTGATAAACATAGTAATAAAACAACATGAGCACATTTTGAGTGAAACATGAAGAACAACCTCCTAGAATGTACGAAAGATGGCAATACGTGATAGAAAGGGTGAACACTCTCATCAAGTTGGATAATCTGGCTGGTGGTCTGGAAGAGAGATGCGTGTCTTGAAGGATGCAATGTTACTCTAAAATGTGAATATAATAGTAGAATGAACTTGAAGAAAAGTAGTTAATAAAGATATACATACATAAACTGCTGTTGTAGCATGATAAATATTTGCAAGTTTAAAAACAAGTAAGGTATTAGTGAGGAGGGAAATAATAAACTGCATTTAGGAATTTAGTGGTGCAGATTACTGTTACCTTAATCTGTGCTGCCTGTATGTTTAAAGACTAAATCATAACATAACAGGAGGACATGGAGTGTAACAGGTGGTGGAATTAGATACTGAGAACATCACTCCATAAGCTCTGGTTGATTTTTTTTCTGGGAGGGAAGTTCAGAAGTCATTCGGACTGGAAATTGAGCATAAAATTGTGGTATAGAAACATAGAAACACAGAAAATAGGAGCAGGAATAGGCCATTCGGCCCTTTGGCCCTTCGGGCCTGCTCCGCCATTCAAGAAAGATCATGGCTGATCGTCTAATTCAGTACCCTGTTCCCGCTTTCTCCCCATATCCCTTAATCCCTTTGGTATTAAGAAGTATATCTATCTCCTTCTTGAATATATTTAATGACTTGGCCTCCACTGCCTTCTGCGGTACAGAATTACATGTATTACATTAATCATATAAGCTCTGATTTGCACAATATATTACATTAGCATCTCCATGCAGACAATGCACAAGTGCATAATTGTGCATTTATTAACAGTATAGTACCCAAATGGACATACTCATACTGCTGTCTTTGCAGAGCAAGGAGAACCAAGTGCCACACAGCTGCAACTAAAGATCACTTTACACCAGAATAACAATTATCAGCACGAGTTCCCACCCACCACGAGTCCCCACCCACTGCCATCCTGTCCAATTAATTGCTCTTCCCGTCTCCTTACTCACCACAGGGGAGAGTATAAAATCTAGCCCCGACAGTGATTTTCCCTGAATTGGACAGCTAATGGCCAGATTGCTGGCTCGCCGTCCAATTAAGCATGGCGGGTGGGCTCTTGAGGTTGGAGGGCCAATAGGAGGCCCTCTAGCTTAGAAGCAGCAGCTGGATGCCCTTGCAGGTGTGAGGGAGAGGGCACCCCAGGATGGAGGTGCCCTCTCTCCAACTTGTTTAAATTTAAAATAAAAAATAGAATCAGCAGCCTGGTCACTATTGTGGGGGCTGGGAACCACAGGGTGGCCTGAGAGGCTGAAGCTGAAGCCAGGCAGGCAACGAGGGCCTGTAAGCCTGCTTGGAGTGCTAGGCCCCCGGATTGCTGCAGGGAGGTTGCCTTAGACAGCTGCCCTGTTCTCTGCCTCCTCCGGGGACCTGGAAGCCAACTGGAAAATTCCAGTCAGCCTCTGACAATAGGCCTTATAAGGCCTTTAATTAGTTGTATCGGCTACCTGGCAGCCCAGGGGTGCGATGGAGCCTGGGAACTGGCACGCAGCCAACGGCGTAAAATGCCACTCCTGCCCGACTCCATTGCAGCCTCATATCTTGAGAATACTTCTGCTATCGAGACTTAGGGATCCAAGATGTGTAACTTCCCAGCTTTCATCAATTTGGAGAATGGGTATATCACATTTACGTAATGACGGTGATGTAAATATATAAATTTATAAAATACTGGTTAAGTCCCAGCTAGAGTAATACTGGGCACCACACTTTAGGAAGGATGGGTGCAGAGGAGATTAACTAGATTGGTACAGGAATGGGGGACTTCAGTTACATGGAGAGACTAGAGAAGCTGGGGAATTGTTCTCCTTGTAGCAGAAAAGGCTAAGGGGAGATTTATTAGAGGTGTTCAAAATCATGAGAGGTTTTGTTAGAATAAATTAGGAGAAACTGTTTCCAGTGGCAGAAGGATTGGTAGCCAGAGGACACAAATTTAAGGTAATTCGCACAAGAACCAGAGGTGAGATGAAGAGAATTTTTATGCAGTGAGTTGCGATCTGCCTGAAAGCATGGTGGAAGTAGATTCAATGGAACATTATTGAAGGGAAAAGAATTACAGGACTGTGAGGAAAGAGCAGGAGCATGGGACTAATTGAATTGCTCTACCAAAGAGCTAGCACAGGCATAATTGGCCAAATGGCCTCATTCTATGCTTTATCATTTTATGACCTTTACCATTAACATGCAACAACAGCAACTTGCATTTATATAGCACCTTTAATGTAGTAAAACATTCCACAGGAACATAAACAGACAAAAAAAGCCAAAGACATTAATCCAAAGAAAGAGACATTGGGACAAGTGATCAAAAGGTTGGTCAAAGAGGTAGACTTTAAGGAGTATCTTAAAGGAGGAGAGAGAGACGGAGCAGTTTAGGGAGCGAATTCCTCAGCTTAAGGCCTAGACAGCTCAACAGTGGCAAAGGAAGCCAAGGATGCACAAGAGGTCAGAATTGGATCAACAGAGTTCTCAGATGGTTGTAGAGCTGGATGTTCAGACCATGGAGGAATTTGAACATGAGGATGAGGATTTTAAGATCCAGGCATTTGGGGACTGGGAGCCAATTGTAGGCCAACAAGCACTGGAGTGATAGATGATTGGAATATGGCATGAGTTAGGATATGAACAGCTGGAGAATGCTCAGGAAAACAGTGGGACAGTCAAATCTGGAGGTCACAAAAGCATGAATGAGGGTTTCAGCAGCAGATGGGCTGCAACGGACATGTTGGTATAGTACAGAATCAGTCAGTTGGCATTTATGTAAGTGACAAGTTTTTCTGCATAAGGTACAGTAGGGGCTATATATGAAACTGTTTGGCCCATGTCAATAAAATATCAGAGATCACTGGCACTGATACTGGTCCATCAGCACCAGTTGCTGTAACTGGAGGTAGAAAGCTCCTCTATTCTCTGCAGCTTGCTATTTGGTTATGCAGCTGCACAGCCGAGCTGTAGGTTTTCCCACAGATGAGAACATTCAGTAAAAGGGCATAATCCACAACTAAGATTAAGAAGTTCGCAACACAAGAGGAAAACATGACAGTAAAATGGATTAACTATGTATGTAACTAAATGAAGTGCATTCACCTTTAATACACCTTTCATTGTTTTATCTCCAAAATAAACCATTTGTCTATCTGTCCATTGTGTTCTACCCTCGGGCAGCTCCTCCCTCAAGTCTCACAAGAAATTCTTGAACCACTTACCAGGGCAGAATAACTGAGATAGTTTCCAGCTTTCTTCCCCATGGTTTTGATCTTCAAAGTATCTTCTCCAGCTAAGACTAAAACGACGACCCTCACCCGTCAGACCAAATATGTCTGTAAAATTCAGCCCGAGATGTGGTAAATCAAATGGAAACAATGAGGTAATAGAGCAGGGTAGCGATTTGGGTAATGATAACCAGAGTGCGGCAGGAAAGGACAGAGCGTGCAAACATAAGATTGCACCAGCAGATAAGGCCAAAGATTGCAGAAAAGGTAAAAAGACAAGTTAAATGCTCTGTATCTGTGTGCAGCATTCATAACAAAATCGATGAATTGTTAGCACAGATAGAAATAAATGTGTATGACCTGATAGCCATTACAAAGACATGGTTGCAAGGTGACCAAGGCTGGGACTGAATATTGAAGGGTATTTGACATTTTGAAAAGACAGGAAGCTAGGAAAAGGTGGTGGGGTAACTTTGTTAACTAAGGATGTCATTAGTAGGGGTAGCAAGGGATGACCTTAGCTTAGAAGAGCAAGATGTCGAATCTGTTTGGCTAGAGATAAGGAATAGGAAAGGTAAGAGGGCACTTGTGGGAGTAGTTTATAGGCCCCCTAACAGTTGATACACTGTAGGACAGAGTATACAGGAGGAAATAAATGGGGCATGTAAGAAAGGTACTGCAATAGTCATAGGTGTCTTTAATCTACAGGTAGATTGGGTGAATCAGATTGGCAAAGGTCGCATGGAAAATGAGTTCGTAGAGTGTATTCAGGACAGTTTCTTAGAGCAGTATGTTCTAGAGTCAACTAGGGAGCAGGCTGTTCCAGATCTGGTAATGTGCAATGATACCCTCATGGTAAAGGAGCCTCTAGGCGACAGCGATGATAACATGATAGAATTTCATGTTCCGTTTGAAAGGGAGAAGTATGGGTCTAAGACTAGTGTTTTAAACCTAAATAAAGGTAATTACAAGGGTATGAAGACAGAGTGAACTGGGAAGCTAGGGTAAAAGGCAGGTCAGTAGAGATGCAGTGGCAGACTTTTAAGGAGATATTTAATAACTCTCAGCAAAGATTTATCCCAGTGAGAAAGAAAGATTCTTTGAGAAGGATACATCATCTGTGGCTAAATAAGGAAGTTAAGGATAGTATCAAATTAAAAGAAGCACTGAACAAATCTGCACAGATTAGTGGTAGGTCAGAAGATTGGGCAGACTTTAAGAACCAGCAAAGAATGATGAAAAAATAATGAAGAGGGAGAAAGTAGAGTATGAGAGAAAACTAGGTAGTAATATAAAAGATAGTAAGAGTTTCTACAAGTATTTAAATAGGAAAAGAGTAAATAAAGCTAGAGTTGGTTCTCTAGAGTGAGTGTGGGGAATTGATAATGGAAAACAATGAAATGGCAGAGGCAATGAACAGGTATCTTGTGTCTGTTTTCACTGCAGAAGACTTTGAAAACCTGCCAAGGTACTTGAAAATAAAGAGGTGAAAGGGAGGGAGAAACGTAAAACAATCACCCTCACCAGGGAAAAGATGCTGGGAAAACTATTAGACCTAAAGGCTGACAAGTCCCCAGGACCAGATGGCCTGCATCCCAGGGTCTTAAAAGAAGTGGCTGCAGAGAAAGTAGAGGCTTTGGTTATAATCTTTCAAAATTCTTTTGCTTCTGGAAGGGTCTCAGCAGATTGGAAAATAGTAAATATAACACCTTTATTCAAGAAAGGGGGGGGAGACAGAAAGCAGGAAACAATAGGCCAGTTAGCCTAATATCTGTCATAGGGAAATTACTAGAATCCATTAATTTGGAGGTTATAGCAGCATACTGAGAAAATTATAATGGGATCAGACAGAGTCAATATGGATTTGTGAAAGGGAAATCGTGTTGAAATAATTTATTAGAGTTCTTCAAGGAAATAACAAGCAAGGTGGATAAAGGGGAACCTGTAGATGTGATGTACTGAGGTTTCCAAAAGGCATTTGATAAGGTGCCACATCAAAGGTAAGATAAGAGCACATATTAAGGTTAACATATTAGCATGGATAAAGGACTGGTTAGCTAACAAGAAGCAGGGAGTAGGGATAAATGGGTCTTTTTTGGGTTGGCAAACTGCAATTAGTGGAGTGCCACAGGGATCAGTGCTGGGCCTCAACTATTTACAATTTATATTCACGACTTGGATGAAGGGACTGAACTTGTGGTAGCTAAATTTGCCAATAACACCGAGGTAGGAAGGAAAGTAAGTTGTCAAGAGGAAGTTAAAAGTCCACAAAAGGATATAGATATGTTAAGTGAGTGGGCAAAAATTTGGCACACTGAGTATAATGTGGGAAAATGTGAACTTGTCTGCTTTGGCAGGAAGAATAGAAAAGCAGTATATTATTTAAATGGAGAGAGATTGCAGAACTCAGTGGTACAGAGGGATCTGGATGCCCTGGTACATTTTTTTTTAAATTCATTCAGGAATGTGGGCGTTGCTGGCTAGGCCAGCATTTATTGCCCATCCCTAATTGCCCTTGAGAAGGTAGTGGTGAACTGCCTTCTTGAACCGCTGCTGTCCATTTGGGGTAGGTATACCCACAGTACTGTTAGGAAGGGAGTTCCAGGATTTTGACTCAGCGACATTGAAGAAACGGCGATATAGTTCCAAGTCAGGATGGTGTGTGACTTGGAGGGGAACTTGCAGGTGGTGGTGTTCCCATGCATTTGCTGCCCTTGTCCTTCTAGTTGGTAGAGGTCGCAGGTTTGGAAGGTGTTGTCTAAGGAGACTTGGTGCATTGCTGCCATGCATCTTTTAGATGGTACACACTGCTGCCACTGTGCGTTGGTGGTGATGGGAGTGAATGTTTGTCGTTGGAGTGCCAATCAAGCGGGCTGCTTTGTCCTCGATGGTGTCGAGCTTCTTGAGTGTTGTTGGAGCTGCACCCATCCAGGCAAGTGGAGAGTATTCCATCACACTCCTGACTTGTACCTTGTAGATGGTGGACAGGCTTTGGGGAGTCAGAAGGTGAGTTACTCGCCTCAGGATTCCTAGCCTCTGACCTGCTCTTGTAGCCATGGTATTTATATGGCTACTCCAGTTCAGTTTCTGGTCTGTGGCTGCCCCTAGGATGTTGATAGTGGGGGATTCAGTGATGTTAATGCCGTTGAATGTCAAGGGGAGATGGTTAGATTCTCTCTTGTTGGAGATGGTCATTGCCTGGCACTTGTGTGGCACGAATGTTACTTGCCACTTATCAGCCCAAGCCTGGATATTGTCCAGGTCTTGCTGCATTTCTACACGGACTGCTTCAGTATCTGAGAAATCACGAATGGTGCTGAACATTATGCAATCATCAGCGAACATCCCCACTTCTGACTTTATGATTGAAGGAAGGTCATTGATGAAGCAGCTGAAGATGGCTGGGCCTAGGACACTACCCTGAGGAACTCCTGCAGTGATTTCCTGGAGCTCAGATGATTGACCTCCAACACCCACAACCATCTTCCTTTGTGCTAGGTATTACTCCAGCCAGTGGAGGGTTTTCCCCCCCCAATTCCCATTGACCTCAGTTTTGCTAGGGCTCCTTGATGCCCGACTCGGTCAAATGCTGCCTTGATGTCAAGGGCAGTCACTCTCACCTCACCTCTTGAGTTCAGCTCTTTTGTCCATGTTTGAACTAAGGCTGTAATGAGGTCAGGAGCTGAGTGGCCCTGGCGGAACCCAAACTGAGCGTCATTGAGCAGGTTATTGCTAAGCAAGTGCCGCTTGATGGCACTGTTGATGACACCTTCCATCACTTTACTGATGATTGAGAGTAGGCTGATAGGGCGGTAATTGGCCGGGTTGGACTTGTCCTACTTTTTGTGCACAGACATACTTGGGCAATTTTCCACATTGCAGGGTAGATGCCAGTGTTGTAGCTGTACTGGAACAGCTTGGCTAGGGGCGTGGCAAGTTCGGGAGCACAGGTCTTCAGTACTATTGCCAGAATATTGTCAGGGCCCACAGCTTTTGCAGTATCCAGTGCCTTCAGTCTTCAGCCTTCAGATATCATGCGGAGTGAATCGAATTGACTGAAGTCTGGCCTCTGTGATGCTGGGGACTTCAGGAGGAGGCCGAGATGGGTCGGCATCTCGGCACTTCTGGCTGAAGATTGTTGCAAATGCGTCAGCCTTATCTTTCGCACTAATGTGCTGGGCTCCCCCATCATTGAGGATGGGGATATTTGTGGAGCCACTTCCTCCAGTTAGTTGTTTAATTGTCCACCACCATTCACAGCTGGATGTGGCAGGACTGCAGAGCTTAGATCTGATCCGTTGGTTATGGGATCGCTTAGCTCTGTCTATCGCATGCTGCTTACGCAGTTTGGCACTCAGATAGTCCTGTGTTGTAGCTTCACCAGGTTGACACCTCATTTGAGGTATGCCTGGTGCTGCTCCTGGCATGCCCTCCTGCACTCTTCATTGAACCAGGGTTGGTCTCCTGGCTTGATGGTAATGGTAGAGTGGGGGATATGCCGGGCCATGAGGTTACAGATTGTGGTTGAGTACAATTCTGCTGTTGCTGATGGCCCACTGCGCCTCATGGATGCCCAGTTTTGTATTGCTAGATCTGTTCGAAATCTATCCCATTTAGCATGGTGGTAGTGCCACACAACACAATGGATGGTATCCTCAATGTGAACATTAGAACATTACAGCGCAGTACAGGCCCTTCGGCCCTCGATGTTGTGCTGACCTGTGAAACCATCTGACCTACACTATTCCATTATCATCCATATGTCTATCCAATGACCACTTAAATGCCCTTAAAGTTGGCGAGTCTACTACTGTTGCAGGCAGGGCGTTCCACGCCCCTACTACTCTCTGAGTAAAGAAACTACCTCTAACATCTGTCCTATATCTATCACCCCTCAACTTAGCTATGTCCCGTCGTGTTTGCCATCACCATCCGAGGAAAAAGACTCTCACTATCCACCCTATCTAACCCTCTGATTATCTTATATGTCTCTATTAAGTCACCTCTCCTCCTCCTTCTCTCCAACGAAAACAACCTCAAGTCCCTCAGCCTTTCCTCGTAAGACCTTCCCTCCATACCAGGCAACATCCTAGTAAATCTCCTCTGCACCCTTTCCAAAGCTTCCACATCCTTCCTATAATGCGGTGACCAGAACTGCACGCAATACTCCAGGTGCGGCCTCACCAGAGTTTTGTACAGCTGCAGCATGACCTCGTGGCTCCGAAACTCGATCCCCCTACTAGTAAAAGCTAACACACCATATGCCTTCTTAACAGCCCTATTAACCTGGGTAGCAACTTTCAGGGATTTATGTACCTGGACACCAAGATCTCTCTGCTCATCTACACTACCAAGAATCTTCCCATTAGCCCAGTACTCTGCATTCCTGTTACTCCTTCCAAAGTGAATCACCTCACACTTTTCCGCATTAAACTCCATTTGCCATCTCTCAGCCCAGCTCTGCAGCCTATCTATGTCCCTCTGTACCCTACAACATCCTTCGGCACTATCCACAACTCCACCGAACTTGGTGTCATCCGCAAATTTACTAACCCACCCTTCTACACCCTCATCCAGGTCATTTATAAAAATGACAAACAGCAGTGGCCCCAAAACAGATCCTTGCGGTACATCACTAGTAACTAAACTCCAGGATGAACATTTGCCATCAACCACCACCCTCTGTCTTCTTTCAGCTAGCCAATTTCTGATCCAAAGCTCTAAATCACCTTCAACCCCATACTTCCGTATTTTCTGCAATAGCCTACCGTGGGGAACCTTATCAAACGCCTTACTGAGATCCATATACACCACATCCACTGCTTTACCCTCATCCACTTCGTCTTGACAAGGACTGTGCGGTGGTCACTCCTACCAATACAGTCATGGACAGAAGCATCTGTGGCAGGCAGATTGGTGAGGACCAGGCCAAATATGTTTTCTCCTCTTGGTTCCCTCACCTCCTGCTGCAGACCCAGTCTAGCAGCTATGTCCTTTAGGACTCAGCCAGCTCCATCAGTAGTGGTGCTACCGAGCCACTCTCGGTGATGGACATTGAAGTCCCCCACCCAGAGTACATTTTGTGCCCTTGCCACCCTCAGTGCTTCCTCCAAGTGCTGTTCAACATGGAGGAGTACTGAGTCATCAGCTGAGGGAGGGCGGTAGGTGGTAATCAGTAGGAGATTACCTTGCCCATGTTTGACCTGATGCCATGAGACTTCATGGGGTCCGGAGTCGATGTTGAGGACTCCCAGGGCAACTCCCTCCCTACTGTATACCACTGTGCCACCACCTCTGCTGGGTCTGTCCTGCCGGTGGGACAGGACATACCCGGGGATGGTGATGGCAGTGTCTGGGACATTGTCTGTAAGGTATGATTCCGTGAGTATGACTATGTCAGGCTGTTGCTTGACTAGTCTGTGGGACAGTTCTCCCAACTTTGGCACAAGCCCCCACATGTCAGTAAGGAGGACTTTGCAGGGTCGACAGGGCTGGGTTTGCCATTGTCGTTTCCGGTGCCTAGGTCGATGCCGGGTGGTCCGTCTGGTTTCATGAATCACAAAAGGTTAGTTTGCAGGTACAGCAAGTGATTAGGAAGGCAAATGAAATGTTGGTGTTTATTGCAAGGGGAATATATAAAAGTAGGGAAGTTTTACTGCAGCTGTACAGGACCTTGGTGAGACCACATCTGGTGTACTGTGTGCAGATTTGGTCTCCTTATTTGAAAAAGGATATAATTGCATTGGAACAGTTCAAAGAATGCTGACTTGACTAATTTCGGGGATGAAGGGCCTTATCTTCTGAAGAAAGGTTGAACAGGTTGGGCCTATACCCGTTGGAGTTTAGAAGAATGAGAGGTGATCATATTGGAACATATAAGATCCTGAGGAGACTTGATACAGTGGATACTAGGAGGATGGGGGAGACTAGAACTAGGGGGCACAGTTTAAGAATAAGAGGTCTCCCTTTTAAGAGGGAGATAAAGAGAATTTTTTTTTTGAAAGGGTTGTTAGTCTGTGGAATTTTCTTCCCCAGAAAGCAGTGGAGGCTGAGTCATGGAATGTATTCAAGGCTGCATTAGATAGATTTTTGATTGACAAGGGAGTCGAGGGTTATGGGAGCAGACAGGAAAGTGGAGTTGAGGCCACAATCAGATCAGCCATGATCTTATCAAATGGCAGAGCAGGCTCGAAGGGCCAAATGGCCTATTCCTGCTCCTAAGTTCTGTATTCCTATGTCCCTACATAAAACACTGATTAACAAAACTGAGGCTTATGGCATAGGAGGGTCAGTATCAACTTGGATAAAAAAATTGGATTGAGGACCGAAAACAGTGTGTCGCGGTAAATGGTTGCTGTTCAGACGAGAGGATGGTAGGCAGTGGTGTTGCCCAAGGGTCAGTACTAGGACCACTGCTTTTTTTTGATATATATAAATGACATGGATATTGGAATACAGTGTAAAATTTCAAAATTTGCCGATGATATCGAACTTGGCGGTGTGGCAGACAGGATGATACCAATCTACTGCAACAGATCTTAGGCTAGCAGAATGGGCAGACAAGTGGCAGATGGAAATTAATACAGGTGATGATGTGAGGTGATGCATTTTGGCAGAAGAGATAGGGAGAGGCAATATAGACTTAATGGCACAGTTATAAAGAGTGCACAGGAACAGAGGGACTGGAGGGGTTCAGGTGCATCAATCTTTGAAGGTGACAGGATATATTGGGCTGAATTTTACCAGCCCTCTGGGGACAGGCTGGGAGGCAGTGGGGTGAGGGGGGGAGGCGAGGGTAGGGCCGTAAAATGGAGAGGGAAGATGGCTGCAGAGTACCCATTGTCTTCCCGCTGCCATAACACAGCTACAACACTGGCATCTACCCTGCAATGTGGAAAATTGCCCAGGTATGTCCTGTACACAAAAAGCAGGACAAATCCAACCCGGCCAACTACCGCCCCATTAGCCTACTCTCAATCATCAGTAAAGTGATGGAAGGTGTCATCAACAGTGCCATCAAGCGGCACTTGCTCAGCAACAACCTGCTCAGTGACACTCAGTTTGGGTTCCGCCAGGGCCACTCCTGACCTCATTACAGCCTTGATTCAAACATGGACAAAAGAGCTGAACTCAAGAGGTGAGGTGAGAGTGACTGCCCTTGACATCAAGGCAGCATTTGACCGAGTATGGCATCAAGGAGCCCTTACAAAACTGAGGTCAATGGGAATCCGGGGGAAAACCCTCCGCTGGCTGGAGTCATACCTAGCGCAAAGGAAGATGGTTGTGGTTGTTGGAGGTCAATCATCTGAGCGCCAGGACATTACTGCAGAAGTTCCTCAGGGTAGTGTCCTAGGCCCAACCATCTTCAGCTGCTTCATCAATGACCTTCCTTCAATCATAAGGTCAGAAGTGGGGATGTTCGCTGATGATTGCACAATGTTCAGCACCATTCGTGACTCCACAGATACTGAAGCAGTCTGTGTAGAAATGCAGCAAGACCTGGACAATATCCAGGCTTGGGCTGATAAGTGGCAAGCAACATTCACGCCACACAAGTGCCAGGCAATGACCATCTCCAACAAGAGAAAATCTAACCATCTCCCCTTGACATTCAACGGCATTACCATCACTGAATTCCCCCACTATCAACATCCTAGGGGCTACCACTGACCAGAAACTGAACTGGAGTAGCCATATAAACACCGTGGCTACAAGAGCAGGTCAGAGGCTAGGAATCCTGAGGCGAGTAACTCACCTCCTGACTCCCCAAAGCCTGTCCACCATCTACAAGGCACAAGTCAGGAGTGTGATGGAATACTCTCCACTTGCCTGGATGGGTGCAGCTCCAACAACACAAGAAGCTCGACACCATCCAGGACAAAGCAGCCCGCTTGATTGGCACCCCATCTACAAACATTCACTCCCTGCACCACCGACGCACAGTGGCAGCAGTGTGTACCATCTGCAAGATGCACTGCAGCAATGCACCAAGGCTCCTCAGACAGCACTTCCAAACCCGCGACCTCTACCAACTAGAAGGACAAGGGCAGCAAATACATGGGAACACCACCACCTGCAAGTTCCCGTCCAAGTCACACACCATCCTGACTTGGAACTATATCGCCGTTCCTTCACTGTCGCTGGGTCAAAATCCTGGAACTCCCTTCCTAACAGCACTGTGGGTGTACCTACCCCAAATGGACTGCAGCGGTTCAAGAAGGCGGCTCACCACCACCTTCTCCAGGGCAATTAAAGATGGGCAATAAATGCTGGCCCGGCCAGCGATGCCCACATCCCATGAATGAATAAAAAAAAATAACATCTTGCCTGTGAAGTTGGCAAACCGCTTTCCCACCCAGTTGCCAATTGACCCACTTCAGTTGCCAGTTAAGTGCCTCTATCTTGCACCAGTGGAATTTTACCAGCAGCGGGTGGGCCCCCTGCCATGTGCAGAGACTGCCACGTAAACCCTGGCGACCTCGCAGTGGGCCTGGGGGGGGGGGGGGTGGGGTTTTGTGTGGGTGGCCTCCTATTTGGGCCATGGAGGGGCCACCCTGACGGCAATGGTACTGCCTGCTCTCACCCACCCTCCCTACCTCATCGGGGTCTGCCTGACTGACCCTGGTGCACTTAGACCCCACTTTCCTGTTTGGGAGGGCAGTACCCTTCTTTTGTTCTTCTACGTGCAGTCCCAGCAGTGGCCACCACTACACCTTGACTGCTGAGCTGCTGGTCCTCCGATTGGCCAGCAGCTGTTCGGGGCGGATGGCTGTCCTTCATTGGGATGGCAGCCCTGACAGCAACTAATTAGCTGCCTGAACATTGCCTCCCCCTCCCGCCATAAATTGCGGCTTCGGGCCCACAGATGGGCAAGGTGGGGTCGCCCCTAACTTTCAGGCTGATCGTCGGGACTCCCACTGCAAGAACAAAATTCTGCCATTGATTCCGGCCATTGAGAGAGTAGCTAGCAAAGCACAGGGGTGTTTTGCTGAACCTGTATAAATTTCTGGTTAGACCAGAACTAGAGTATTGCGTCCAGTTTTGGTTACCACACTTTAGGAAGGATTTTACGGTCTTTGAGAGAGTGCAGAGGAGATTTACCAGAATGATTCCAGGGATGAGGGATTTTGGCCACAAGGTTAGGTTGGAGAAGCTGGGTGTGTTCTCCTTGGAGCAAAGGAGATTGAGGAGAGATCTGATAGAGATGTACAAGATTATGACCAGGTTTGGATAAGGTGGACAAATAAAAAGCTGTTCTCATTTGCTTGATGGTACATGGATTGGGGACATAGATTTAAGGTTTCGGGTAAGAGATGCAGGGGGAATATGAGGAAGAATATTTTTTATGCAATGCATGGTAATGACCTGGAACTCGCTGCCTACAAGGGTGGTGGAAGCAGAGATGATGAATGATTTCAAAAGGAAATTGGATGGGCACTTGAGGGAAATAAACTTGCTGGGCTGCAGGGATAGAGTGGGAGAATGGGACCGATTGAATTGCTCTACAGAGAGCCGGCATCGGAACATAGGACCATGGGTGCAGGAGTAGGCCATTCAGTCCTTCGAGGCTGCTCTGCCATTCTAGATCATGGCTGATTGTCTACCTCAATGCATATTCCCGCACTATCCCCATATCCCTTGATGTCATTAGCAACTAGATATGGACTTGATGGGCTGAAAGGCTTCTTTCGGTGTAATGACTGAGTTGAATTTTCACCACGGAGGTGGGACACAGGAGCTGGGTCTGTTTTCAGTTCATAAATCTGCCTCTGGTGGGAAACTGATTAAAGTTCCGATTTTTGCAGGGGGAGGTCTTGAATTGGCATGGAGATGGGTTTCTTGTTCAATCAGAGCCAATGGGGGCGGGAATGTTGGTGGGGCAGATCAAGTGTGGGACTCATTTAGACTCTCCATGGCAGCTATTACTGAAGCTGCTGGCTGCCCTGAAGAAGAGAACTGTGCATCATGCCAAAGCCTTCCACTAATTTAAGGGGAGGTGAGATGGCTCAAATGAGTCGGAGGACTGGCACCCGGGGCAGAGCTGCCTCTCGCTTCATTGATGCGGACCTGAATCTCATGTTGGAGGCCATGATGGAGAGGAGGGAAGTCCTTTTCCCAGAGGGTGGCCAGAGGAGGTCACCAGCTGAGAGCAAACAGGCCTGACGTATATTTCTGTCGCTGTGAGAGGCAGAAGTGAAACACGGAGAGCTTGAATCCAGTGCCGAGAAAGGTTCAACAACCTCATAAGTGCTGGCAAAGTGACCCCACCCCTCTGGACAGTTCTCAGGGCTTGTACCCTCCAGCAGCCACAACACCTGAGGAGCCTCAGGCGCATGCAGCTCCCAAACATGGGAGGGGTGTGTGCCCAGGGCAATTACTGACCCTCAGAATGGTTCAGAGTCATAGTGCTACTGAGGACTTGTCGCTGCTGAAACCTACAGCTCCTAATGGATGGGGGCAGATGACATTGGACCCAGAGGACAGCAATGCTTTGTCTTGCTCTCTTTTGTCCTTGCAGGAGAAATGCACGTACAACATGAGGGAGAGGGCCCAGACGGGAAGAGGTGTGCCCTTCCTTTAACGAATAGCCCCCATGGAGCAGGAGATATTGAAGAGAGCCCAGATGGTGGGAGAGGAGGCAGTTAGGTCTGGTGAAACCGCAGCTGCTGGTGCACCTGGTGGTTAGAAAGGGCAAAGCTGTCATTAAGGGGCTGCAGTGCACTCCTTGTCCTTTAGCGTGCTGCATACTGAGTAACATTGGGTAGCCTCAGCACAGCAGAGGTTTCCACTCCCCTAGGCTAGCTTTCATCATCTCTTCTTGTATCTCCCACAGGTGCAGATGTCCAACCCAGGGCACCCTCTTCCTGCATGACCCCAGAATGAGGAAGAAGAAGAAAAAGCACCATCACACCTTATGATCACACCATCCACCAGCGCAGATACTTTCACTTTGCTGGATCCTCGCGTGCATGGAGATAGGGTGGCACAGAGTGATGATTATGACACCAGTATGGGGTCTTGAGCAGAAGGTGGAGGATTCCATCCACCTCATGTGCACCACCATGGCTCAGGTCTATAAGCATTTGAGCTGCTCCATAGAGAGAATGGCCAACCTCTAGGAGAGCCGTATGTGGTGTTAGGACCAGGTGAAAAATGTATGTCAGGGTCTGTTACTATCTTCACCTGGTCTTATTGTAACAGGGTTTAATTTTAAACGCACTGTTTTGCGCTCCCCCTTTGTGAATCCTTGTTCACAACTTTCCAATTATAAGGCAAAGAAATGAGCACCAACAGGCTTTCTTTGGTTTAAAGGAGAAAGATGAAATTTATTAAACCTTAAACTTAAACTCTGATATGGTTAATGCCTACGGATAAACGCGCAACCATGCTAGCATGCACACATGGTGCACATGTGCAAATAGGGACAGAAAAGAGCAGATGAAAAGATAAGTCGAACAGTTTGAGGCAATATCTTGTTACTATTTCTCGAGCTCGCTGTAGTCCGTGATTGAAGATATGGTCTTGCGTTTCGTTGGGGCCCAGTGTTCCTTTTAAACCTTGTTCACGTAGGAGATTTTTCTCTGAGTTTACATGTCTTCAGTGGTTTCAGTTCCCTGAGAGATGAGCAGGCAGGAGAGGAGAGGTCTTCTCAAACCAGGAGTCAGGAGCTTTCTCACTTCAAGAACTGTTTTCTCCAATTTAAAACTCTCAGTTTAAACCTCTCCAACAGCCAGTTAGTCATGTGACTAAACTGGTCTGACCACTTCTGTGTATTGGGGAAGCAACTACTGGGTCCCCATTGTTTCAACATTGTCTGTTACTATGCAAAAATGTCTTTCCAGTCAGGGGCTTGCACTTTTCGGATTTGATGTTCATGTGACGAAATAATGTGTGCCTCAGGCTGGGCAGGTGAGGGTTTTGCCTGACCGTGGCATCACTCTGAGTGGATGCAGGAACTGCAAACTGACATCCACAGAATCCATGAGAAGCTGGGTAGCATGGACCAGTCAGTCTTCCTGATGATGCAGACATCCTTGGAGGGGAGGCCAGCTGTGTCCCAGCTGGTGTCCTCCACCAGGCATCCGGCACACCCAGCAAGGGCTGAGGATGTCATGGAGGAGGGTAAGGGTGCCAGCCCTCATGGGGCACCCTCATCTTCGGCCTCCTTGGCCCCTCCGTCTGAGGGATCATCTGTGCAGCAGGGCCAAGTGATGGAGGCTGCCCCTGCAATGATGCTCCCCCACAGGTATCTCCACGACGAGGATGACTGCCACATGCATCTCAGCCACAAGCCAAGATGAGTGAGCAGGCTGCCTCCACCTCCTCTGAGGCCACAGGGGGAGCATCACATAGGAATGGCCAAGCGCAGAGGTCACCGCATCACATGGAGCACTAAATGGGTTACTTGGGTGTCTTCCTAATGTCTTTGTGAACTGATTTCCTTTCTGTACATTTTCTAAATGATGATATATTAAGGCACATTTCTGGGTCTCCTTTTATTGCTGCTGTAACAGGAAATGTGGCATGAGATGGTGAAAGACATAACGGGATCCTCCCTTGTGAGGGCAAAGCCTTTGGGTAGATGTACTTCCATCATTGATGGCAAGCGATTAAATGTTCCATTCTGCATCTTCCATGCATGTGTCAGCACAGGTATCTCAGACTCCTTCCATCCATGCGCCTCAACCTGGGTCAGAGAGGCTCAGTTGAAACTTTCCTGAATCAGGAGATCCCTGACATTCCTCACGAATCGTTCGTGCTGCGAGCCATGCCCGGCCACCCCTTCGTGCAGCAGGGGTACCTCTCTATTCGGCGACATCTTCTTCCGCCTGCACTTCCTCCTCCTCTCTCACCCCCTGCTCTGTCTCCTTCCTGGCCTCACTATCCTCAAGGTCCACACCTCTCTGGAGGTTATGGAGAAAGCAGCAGACCACAAGAATGACCAAGTCTCTTGCAGGAGGGAATTGGAGGTATCCAACTGGTCCAGGCACCAGAGATGCAGTGCTGTGCTGCCGCATGCGCGATGCCACTAAGGTCCGTAGCAAATCCTTGGAAGGAGCCAGAAGTGAAGAAGCTCAAGGCCACAATGACTTTGATGGCTACTGGCAGGGCATGATGACCAGTACTGTGAGGTGCGGAATTGTCTGAGACCATTTGCCTGGAGAGATGCAGTCTCCTGCAGCACTGGTTTTCAGTCATCTCTGGGTAGTTCTGTCTTTGGCAGTAGATCCTGTGTTGAGGGTATGGCCGCCATTTCCTTCATGCCCCTCTTTCCTCTCCCATGCCCTTCTGCTGCTCGAGATTCTGATATCCCTGTGGAGGGTGTTGCACCTCATCGCTACTGGGCCCAAAAACTTCCAGTCGTGCTCCCATTGCCAGCTGCAGCCTTCCCTCTGGGCAGGTGGGCACCCAATTGTCCTTGCCGACCTATTCAATGCTTGGGTGCTGTGCCCACTCTCCCTGCCACCTGTGCATTTCCAAGGGCATCCCCTTACCAAGTGCCAAGCCCCCCTTTACCCCACTGACCCTCTAATGGGGCTAGGGTGATGCCGCGGCGCAGCCATGACTGGATCCCCACTGTGGACCTGCCTCCCCTCGGCTGATCTGTTTCAGAAGGCACATGTAACTCGTGCATCCTTTTAAAAATGCTAACCTCCAACCTTGACGAGCTCTTAATGAGCCTTTAAACTGCTTTAATTAGCCTCAGGTGGGAGACGAGTGGGATTCCTCTCTGGCCTTCCCCCCGCCCTGGTGAACATTGCCAGTGCTGGGAAAGGTGAGTTGTAACTGGCATGCCAGTTGCACCAATATTTTCGGGGCCCTCAATTCCCACCTATGGGGGGCCCCAAAAATTCAGCCCTACAACTCTATCTGCAAAGGGAAGTAGCGAACTTGACTTTGGCAGATACTGTTAGTGGAGGCTCCCATAAATGTCTGTGCCAGCAGACTTTCCAATTACATTCTTATGGGGAATGTCAGTCTAACACTTAAGATGGAATCTTCTTCAGAACTCATTCAGTCACTGCATCTTATGGTTTACCTGGTGTTGCATGAAATAGGCCGGGATGATCAGGAGCCAGTGTTGTATGTTTGTTGGTTGCATCTGGTTAGATGACACAACCAGTCCTGCAGGCCCTGGTACTCCCACCTGGCAATGATAAGATAGCATGTATTCTCAGAGTCTGGATCAGAATTGGGGAACATGTTGAGCTCTGTCATATGCTGCAAGTGCACCAGTAGCTACCATGCAGCACAGAGCATGAATGAGTGCAGGGACAGTAATGGTCATCTGTAGGCTGAAACTTGGCTACACCTTTTATGCATGCTACAGGAATAGTTCTGTAAAGTAACACAGAGGAACATTCTCATGCAATACCACCCCGATTTCAGCTGCAGATTCATGGCTTCATCTAACGGGTCTCTTTCCTTTCATCCTGGTGTGCCCACTTCTTAATCCCATGCCCCTTTCAGCCTTGGAAGGGGTTGCCAGTGGGTTGAAATGCCTGTTAATGCTCTCCCATAGCCTTCTAAATGTTTGACCGCTCCTTGTGATCTTCCTTTTTAATTATCCCCATCCCTTTAAATTTGATTTACACATAATTTCCTTCACCTACCAGTGGTGTCATCCTTCATCCCAGCAGAACTTGCACCTTGTGAGACATTATGCAAATACAATTAAACTCAAAACTGTGTGCTATTAGCACTTGGGATTATAGCAGGACTTGAAACAGTTCAAACTAGATTAGAATGGTTTTACTTTGGAAGACCAGAATTATCCCATAGATTCTGACATGGCACTTTATTTTTAATATTTTAAGAAAAAGCTTGTCACAAAATAAAGTAAATTATGAAGAAAAAAATCATCAAAAATGGCATAGAATAGTCTGTTTGAAAATTGTATGATGTGATGTTTGAATATTTAAGAATATACCCTGAGTATTTTTGAATAAAACTGACCATGCTTAAATCCCAGGGAGATATTGAACTTACAGCCAACCTGACTACACCGGAAAAAGGGGGCAGTCAAAATTTGAAAATTGGGAGAACGGTGGTGGGGGCATCTTGGTTGCCACATTAATGCCCATGGCCCCTTTGATATATTCAGGCATGCCTGTAAATGGGCGAATAGCACACCTACCTGAAACAGGTGTAAGGCTGTTTTCCAATGCAAATTGGGGTCCTATGCCAGTTTTCAGACCCTAAAGCAATATTCAGGCACATATGGTCAGTGCTTATGTCATTCAAGCACTGTATAATTTTAGCAGATTTGAGTGCCCTAACCCCCAGTGGACCTTAAAGGAAGTGTGTGAGATGCTTAAAATACAGCCAATATAATTTACATTGGGACACCCATGTGGTACCCACAGCTCGCCACTTCCATTCAAATAAGGCCCGATGCTGAAATTGTAGCAATTGGTCTGTCAACATGCCACTGTTTTGTGTGCGAGTGGAATTTCTCCACCCCCAGCCTCCCCCCACTCCCATTTAGCTGAATGCACACCTATGTCTGAATTTAAGAGCGCCTTTCCTGTCTGTCATGTAGGCAGCCACCCCACCGTGATCACATGGCAGGCATCCATTTTTCATATTGGAGATGTGCACCCCCCCCCCATATGGATGAAACTCACCCATTACGGCATCAGATGACTCCAGTGTAGGTGTTGATGTATTTAAAAGCCTGCCAGCCCTGAATTCACTCTGGCCTTAGATTCATTGGCAGCTTGGTGCATCTTTGAACATATCATGACTGCTTCCTGTACCCACACTCAAACCTCCGATGAAGACAAAAAATGATGGCCGATGCAAGACAAAGGATGGCCCCACAGTTCGGTGATGCCTCCCTGTAGATTCTCTTCCAGGCTAACAGGCAAAGGTGGGAGGTTCTCTTCCCCAGTGATGGCAAAAAGAGGTTGTCCCGCCTGACCAAGCAAGCCTGGGTGGAGATCGCAGAGGAGGTCAGCAGCTGTGGGGTCACCCAACGCAACTGGGTGCAGTGCAGAAAGAGGGTAAACGACCTCCTGCGTTCTGCCAGGATGAGTGCTCTGTACCATGTGACTATGTGGGAGGATGCATGACATGGGGTGGCACTATTATGGCGACGGCAGAGGGGCAAGGTTGGGACCTCCTCCTGACACATGCATGGCTGCATCTCGGCCACAGCAAACCGTCCTCCATAGCTCACCCCCATTAACTCCCCTGACAGCGTGTGTCAGCATGAGAGATATCAGATCCTCCAGCAGGGCCGAAGTGCTGATACTAGCAGAAATGTTATCTTGATCTCTCTGCGAATCTCTACTAGCTCCATCCTTCCTCTTGCAGGATGCAATTCTCCATCCCTCCATGCCACCATACCCACCTTAAAACGGCTGCATTAAATTCTGCCCCTTGTGTGAATTTATTAAAAGCAAAACTAAGATACACAGCCTAAACAAAACCTGTAGCATGTTTCAACAATAACATTAAACCTTGAAGGCATCATGACAAAATATTTTGTACTTTGGTCTGGTAATCTTTCTTGTGCTTTTACTGACTTATTATCATAAGAGGTCAGAGTGCACTCTTAAAATGTACATGTTCTTCTGCAGTTTGTTAATAAAGTTGAGAACACTGCAAAGAGTTAACTACCAGCGCTTGTATCTCAGGATATCTAATTGTTCCTGCGTACTGTTACAATCAGTTCTATGAGCAGTGTATCTATAGCAGGGTTCAAAGGCTAATGATTAAACTTCTAGCATTCTACTTTTCAATGATTTTCCTATTGGAACATACCTGTCTTTGAAGCTCATGTTATAAGAAAAGAATAATATTTTGAGATCTTGAAGGTAATATTCTTAATAATTAAATAGTTAGTGGAATCTCATTTCAGCTAAATGCCATGACTCAAGCAAGCCAAGGCAATATCCTGAATGAAAATCAAAATATTTAACAAAATTGAATGCAGAATAATGCTTAATGGAATATTAGTTAGTTAGTAATTGTAATCCTGACATGCGTTTGGACAGGTACGTGCATTCATGTCCCTCTGTATTCCATTCTCCGAACCATTGGCTATTTTCTGTCATACTATCTATATTAAAAATCTTACATCTACACACAATTCCTGTTAAGTTTTTTTTTCATTATAAATTCTTATGTCCACTGGAGGGAGGACCTAATTACAGCTTGACAACTTTACGTAGGCTGTTTCCATTATAAATGTGAACATAAGAATTTAAAATGGAAATACAAAAATAAAGAGAGAATGTATGACTTTAAAGTTGAGACTGAATTATGTCTGTGTGCTCCGATCCAATTGCCCCCTCCACCCCTTAACCCTGCTTCATCTGAGTATGACATACGATTTTGACTCCTTGTATGCAGTGCCAGGGAAGCTCAACTAGTTATTTTGTTCCTTAAAATTAGTCCTTTATTCTCAATAAAGTGCTATTGATGTAAAACCCATTGGCTTCTACATTTCAATGGCTGAATGATATTAGATAAATGATTGAGCTTCAAAAATTAGCACAGAATAAGTATATTCCTAAATCGAGAGGGATATTCATTACCTTCTTTGTACAGTTGGTCCTTCATAAAATGAGAGAATTTCTTCAAGCACAACACTACTCTTGGGCTAACGTTGCACTGAAACTTTCCAGGAATTTCAGGAAGTTCTTGTATGTCTGCGAAACTCCATGTGGAAAATCCCAAATTGCAGTGAGAGCTGTTTGGGGAGGTGAAAAAGAAAGTACTAGCACTTGCATAGCAAATCCTCAAGGTACTCCGAAGTGCTTTGCATCCACTGGCTTTGTTTTGAAGTTCTGGGAAATAGGCAAAAACAGCTGTCAATTTGCACACAGCGAAGTGCCAAAAACATCAAATGATGAAAGACAAGATAATCTGTTTCTTTGGTGGTGTTGCCTGAAACAATTAGAATATATTTGAATAAAAGCAAAATGCTGCAGATGCTGCAAATCTGAAATAAAAACATGAAATACTGGAAATACTCAGCAGGTCTGGCAGCATCTGTGGAGAGAGAAGCACAGTTAATGTTTCAGGTCAGTGACCCTTCATCAGAACTGGCAAATATTAGAAATGTAAAAGGTTTTAAGCAAGTAAAGCGGGGTTTTTTTTTTATTCATTCATGGTATGCAGGCGTCACTGGCCAGGCCAGCATTTATTGCCCATCCCTAATTGCCCTTGAGAAGGTGGTGGTGAGCTGCCTTCTTGAACCGCTGCAGTCCATGTGGGGTAGGTACCCCCACAGTGCTGTTCGGAAGGGAGTTCCAGGATTTTGACCCAGCGACAGTGAAGGAACGGCGATATAGTTCCAAGTCAGGATGGTGTGTGACTTGGACGGAAACTTGCAGGTGGTGGTGTTCCCATGTATTTGCTGCCCTTGTCCTTCTAGTTGGTAGAGGTCGCGGGTTTGGAAGGTGCTGTCTAAGGAGCCTTGGTGCATTGCTGCAGTGCATCTTGTAGATGGTACACACTGCTGCCACTGTGCGTCGGTGGTGGAGGGAGTGAATGTTTGCAGCTGGGGTGCCAATCAAGCGGGCTGCTTTGTCGTGGATGGTGTCGAGCTTCTTGAGTATTGTTGGAGCTGCACCCATCCAGGCAAGTGGAGAGTATTCCATCACATTCCTGACTTGTGCCTTGTAGATGGTGAGCAGGCTTTGGGGAGTCAGGAGGTGAGTTCAGCTCTTTTGTCCATGTTTGAACCAAGGCTGTAATGAGGTCAGGAGCTGAGTGGCCCTGGCGGAACCCAAACTGAGCGACACTGAGCAGCATATTGCTAAGCAAGTGCCGCTTGATGGCACTGTTGATGACACCTTCCATCACTTTACTGATGATTGAGAGTAGGCTGATAGGGCAGTAATTGGCCGGGTTGGACTTGTCTTGCTTTTTGTGTACAGGACATACCTGGGCAACTTTCCACTTTGCAGGGTAGATGCCAGTGTTGTAGCTGTTTTGGAACAGCTTGGCTAGGGGGCATGGCAAGTTCTGGAGCACAGGTCTTCAGTACTATTGCTGGAATATTGTCAGGGCCCATAGCTTTTGCAGTATCCAGTGCCTTCAGTCGTTTCTTGATATCACGCGGAGTGAATCGAATTGGCTGAAGTCTGGCATCTGTGATGCCGGGGACTTCAGGAGGAGGCCAAGATGGATCATCAACTCGGCACTTTTGGCTGAAGATTGTTGCAAATGCTTCAGCCTTATCTTTCGCACTGATGTGCTGGGCTCCCCCATCATTGAGGAAGTGGATATATGTGGAGCCACCTCCTCCAGTTAGTTGTTTAATTGTCCACCACCATTCACGGCTGGATGTGGCAGGACTGCAGAGCTTAAAACTGATCCATTGGTTATGGGATCGCTTAGCTCTGTCTATTGCATGCTGCTTACGCAGTTTGGCATGCAAGTAGTCCTGGGTTGTAGCTTCACCAGGTTGACACCTCATTTTGAGGTATGCCTGGTGCTGCTCCTGGCATGCCCCCCTGCACTCTTCATTGAACCAGGGTTGGTCTCCTGGCTTGATGGTAATGGTAGAGTGTGGGATATGCCGGGCCATGAGGTTACAGATTGTGGTTGAGTACAATTCTGCTGCTGCTGATGGCCCACAGCGCCTCATGGATGCCCAGTTTTGCATTGCTAGATCTGTTCGAAATCTCTCCCATTTAGCACGGTGATAGTGCCACGCAACACGATGGACGGTATCCTCATTGTGAAGGCGGGACTTCATCTCCACAAGGACTGTGCGGTGGTCACTCCTACCAATACTGTCATGAACAGATGGATCTGCAGCAGGCAGATTGGTAAGGACGAGGTCAAGAATGTTTTTCCCTCATGCTGGTTCCCCCGCCACCTGCCGCAGACCCAGTCTAGCAGCTATGACCTTTAGGACTCGGCCAGCTCCGTCAGTAGTGGTGCTACCGAGCCACTCTTGGTGATGGACATTGAAGTCCCGCACCTAGAGTACATTTTGTGCCCTTGCCACCCTCAGTGCTTCCTCCAAGTGCTGTTCAACATGGAGGAGTACTGAGTCATCAGCTGAGGGAGGGCGGTAGGTGGTAATCAGTAGGAGATTACCTTGCCCATGTTTGACCTGATGCCATGAGACTTCATGGGGTCCGGAGTTGATGTTGAGGACTCCCAGGGCAACTCCCTCTCTACTGTATACCACTGTCCCGCCACCTCTGCTGGGTCTGTCCTACCGGTGGGACAGGACATACCCGGGGATGGTGATGGCAGTGTCTGGGACATTGTCTGTAAGGTATGATTCCGTGAGTATGACTATGTCAGGCTGTTGCTTGACTAGTCTGTGGGACAGTTCTCCCAACTTTGGCACAAGCCCCCAGATGTTAATAAGGAGGACTTTGCAGGGTCGACAGGGCTGGGTTTGCCGTTGTCGTTTCCGGTGCCTAGGTCGATGCCGGGTGGTCCATTCGGTTTCATTCCTTTTTATTGACTTCGTAGCTGTTAGCTGCAACTGAGTGGCTTGCTAGGCCATTTCAGAGGGCATGTAAGAGTTAACTACATTGCTGTGGGTCTGGAGTCAGTTGTAGGCCAGACCAGGAAAGGACAGCAGATTTCCTTCCTCAAGGACTTTAGTGAACAAGATGGGTTTTTACAACAATCGACGATGGTTTCATGGCCATCATTAGACTAGCTTTTAATTCCAGATTTATTAATTAAATTCAAATTCCACCTTCTGCTGTGGTGGGATTCGAACCCATGTCCCCAGAGAAATACCCTGGGTCTCTAGTCCAGTGATAATACCACTGTGCCACTGCCTACCCCTGTTGGGGTGAGAATATATTTGAATATTCTTTAAATAGCTGATGGGATCTTTTATGTCCATCCAAGTAGGCAGGTCGGGCTTCATCTTAATGTTTAATTTGGAAAGTGGCATCCTTTACAATCTGTCAGTACTGTGTCAGCTTAGATGGTGTGCACAAATCCATAATGAAGCTGCTAACTTCCTGGTGAGAGTGCTACTTACTGAGTCAAGTTGACTATGTAAAGACAATGGGCTAGAATATTCTGCAACATAACAATGATACTCATTGTTATTCATGCACAAATCACACAGCAACGTCGGGCGAGGGCAGATACAAGATTAAATGGGAAAATCTAGAAATTGCAGTCAGAGATGCGCCGTTAGTTTCCCAAACACAGCATCTTGCCATCTAAATGCATTGAATGGCATGAAGTTCCTTTATTTGCATGGTAAATACATGGTAAGCGCATGGGTAAGGCTTCCACTGCTATGTCCAGACTGGCCAAGAGAGTGTGGGAAAATGGCGCACTGACACGGAACACAAAAGTCCGAGTGTATCAGGCCTGTGTCCTCAGTACCTTGCTCTATGGCAGCGAGGCCTGGACAACGTATGCCAGCCAAGAGCGACGTCTCAATTCATTCCATCTTCGCTGCCTCCGGAGAATACTTGGCATCAGGTGGCAGGACCGTATCTCCAACACAGAAGTCCTCGAGGCGGCCAACATCCCCAGCTTGTACACACTAAAAAGTCAGCGGCGCTTGAGATGGCTTGGCCATGTGAGCCGCATGGAAGATGGCAGGATCCCCAAAGACACATTGTACAGCGAGCTCGCCACTGGTATCAGACCCACCGGCCGTCCACGTCTCCGCTTTAAAGACGTCTGCAAACGCGACATGAAATCCTGTGACATTGATCACAAGTCGTGGGAGTCAGTTGCCAGCATTCGCCAGAGCTGGCGGGCAACCATAAAGACAGGGCTAAAATGTGGCGAGTCGAAGAGACTTAGTAGTTGGCAGGAAAAAAGACAGAGGCGCAAGGGGAGAGCCAACTGTGCAACAGCCCCGACAAACAAATTTTTCTGCAGCACCTGTGGAAGAGCCTGTCACTCTAGAATTGGCCTTTATAGCCAATCCAGGCACTGCTTCACAAACCACTGACCACCTCCAGGCGCGTATCCATTGTCTCTCGAGATAAGGAGGCCCAAAAGAAAAATACAAACTAAACTCGCCACACAAGATAGGGCCTGTCCATTTCAGTCTAAGTACCCTTTTTAACAGCGTGATAAGTCTTAGTTACTGTCAAATAACCTCTACATACTGAAAATTAACTTTTAAAGGAATGGAGTCTTATTCCTGCAACTTTTAATTGTTTGAGATTTTTTAAAATTATTTTATTTTCTTTTTCTTTTTTTTTTATCTCCCTCAATCTAATCTTTCTTTTCCTCTCATTATTTTGCTTTCTGTTTTGACGTGAAATATTCTGACTCATACTTCCTGGTTCAGACTGCACTGCTCTTCATGATGCTTTAATCTGATTGGTTGAGGAGACACACAATTGTTCACATAGGTTCTAGGTGCCCTCTAGGGCACGGCACTGTTTCAGTCTCGAACTTAGAGCAATTTGCCATGCAAAAGCTTATGGAAATTAAATTGGAAAGGGGAAGTCTACGGAACGGCAAGCACCATTTATTTACCAGTTATGCCAAATACTGGCCCATTGTTCTCCCCAGAGGGGGACACGAAAGCTGAATGAGGAATTTAGTTGACTTCACGTCACTGAGAAACCTCACTGTACCAACTACCCAAGAAAGTAAAGAAATAAAAATTTGCCTTGCCATGTCTCAAAGCACTACTCATACTTTTAAATGTCATTGGCTGGATTTTGTTCCCAGCCCAACATTGGGTTCCGTGGTGGGGGGGGGGTGGGGGGCAGGAGGGGCCAGAGAATGGGATTGGCAGTGGCTGCCATGGAATCCGACGCCGGGATTGCCAGACTCAATCTTCCCAGGGGCTGGATGGGCCAATGTCAGCCTTCCTGCCCAAATACTGGCCTCTTCCTGACGCTGTTGGGATCTTACCAGTGGCGGTGGGGGGGCCTCCGCCATGTGGGGAGGACGCTTAGGAAAATGAGGCACCCTCCCTGTGGTCTTTGGTGGGGGCCCTCCTTCGTGGACAATTCATGGCCCACAGTGGACCCCCCCCAGGAACCACTGTACCCACTGAGACCCCCCCGCGCTCCCCCTGGACCGAACGCCCACCCCGCACCCCACCTCGCCGGGGCCTTCTGGAGTGGCCCTGGCGACCCAACCTCACCTACCTCACGTCCAGGGTTCCAATGCTGGGCCTGGGTCCGAGGCCTCTGCAGTGGCCACTGCTCCTGTTGGCACTGCCGACACTGTAAGGCTGCTGGGAGCTCTATTAAGTGTTTAAAGGGACGGGGATCCTGTCTCCTTAAACTTTGACCCCAAAAGACAGGAGGATTGTTCCGGGGGTAAGAAAAAATGCAGAGGTCTTCTTGGCCTGGCGCCGGGAGCCCTGCCTCCTGCATAAAATCCGGCCCATGTGTGTCACATGGGCAAACACAGCAGAAAATCTGCATAAAGCAATAACAGTTAATCTCTTCTTTTAAAACACTGGTTGAGGATCTTGGCCAAGACATCAGGGGAACTGGGGAACTTCATCTACTTTTTCAAATAGTCCCATTAGATTTTGTTTTACAGAATAGGCACCCAGGGCTTCAGTTTAACATTTAAGCTGGAGAATGGTACCTTGGACAATAGAGCACATTCCCGGTACTGCACTGGAATGTGCTCAAGAAGTGTAGTGAAGTTTGAACCCGCTGGCTCATGCAAGTGTACTATCAGCTGTACCATTGGTGAGGCCTAGGTCACATCATTTGATTAAAGGTGTATACATGGTGAAGAAAATACGAGAAGTGAGAGCAAAAATAAAGCCTTTTTGAAGTGTCCCTTTTTCAACAAGGAGAATACAGCAATGACTACACAGAATATGTGTAATGAGGGGTGGGAGGGGAGGGAATACTGAGATATAATCAGTTATAAACCATATTCCAGTATCAAAAATTAGGTAGTCAGTTTTTCCACATGCTGTAAAGATTACAACACATGTTAATGATAAGCCTGAACCATTAAGGATAATTAAAATGAATGGATCATAATGGTGATTTGGTGCCTTTCAGTTTATTTTTTAAAAAGTATACAATGTGCAATTGTATCAAAGTTCTTCAGGGAAAATTAAAAGACTTTTAAATTATATTAAGACTAAAAACTAATCTGCATATTTAAATAACTTATTTCAGCCCAGTACCAAATAGAAATAGGTGATGAGCAACAGAATATAATGAATTGTTTGAAGGTGGTTTAAGAGTACTGCCAAAGGCAGACACCCAGTTCTCCTTCCATTGGCTGTGTAAAGAAGCTGATGAGATCATAGACCCTTGTACAATTTGACTGCAAATGTTTTGTCAGGTCAAAGATGGGAGTGTCTGTGTCTCACTCTGAGATTCAGTATTACAGAGTGGACCTCAGCAGCATGACAGAGATAATGTCCTGACTTGGACTAAAAGCAGTGGAGAAGCCCCAAGGAAGTAGAATCTTCTAACAGATGCCAATGTAACAGCATCTTTAGGATGGGAAGAATGTTACTTCAATCAAAAGCATTCATTATCCTTTGCTAGGATAAATATAAGATCCCAATCTAAAATTTTTATTTTAAGTTGTTTATGTCTTTTTGCTAATATATGCCAGGTTATTATGGTTCTGTGGCAGAAAGTACTACAATAGCCAAGGTTTCAACAACAGAAGTGTATCTAGTCAAAATAAACTACAGAGGGGTGTTATTTAGTGTTTGCAGATAGATATTTGAAAAAAGTTGACCTTCCCAGTTAAAATTGCCAAGTTATTTGATGATTGCATAAATATTTTGAACTGTTGAACAAAGACCAATATATAACTACTAGTATGACTGAAGTTTCAATTTTCCAGCATGTAACCATTGGAATATATAAGAATTACTGAGATTTGGTGAAGAATTCTTCAGAGTCTAGGTGAAGGGATTCTCAATAATTAGCTTGCACTAAAAAAAATCAGTGTTACTTTCTGAAAGTAGTTAAAAAGAATTGATTTCATATTGTTTCCTTTTGGTCTGTCTTTTCTGCCTAAATTATGAATGTAAATGACATCACAGAAACTGACCATGTGAGGGAGCTGAATTAACAACACTGTAGATACAACATTTAACCAAGGATGCTTCAGCAATCTATTTCAATTGTACGTTGATTCAGTCTCTCTCAACACTGGGATCAGTGATGCCTTCCAGCTAGATTCCCTGATGGTGCCATCCACGGTCCTTATTGAAACAAAAATATTTAATGAATTAATAGGGACACTCAAAATTTGTGTGAGTGTCTGATTTTTATAATAATGCACTGATGGTGAGACATGCATTATAACACACTGAAAAATGTGAGTTTTCATGAGAAAGGTCAATGGTCCTAAAAATGTTGCTGTGGAATACTAGTACCATAGAAAAGTTACGGCACAGAAAGAGGCCATTCAGCCCATCGTGTCTGCGCTGGCTGAAAAAACTAGCCGCCCAATCTAATCCCACCTTCCAGCGTCTGGTCCGTAGCCTTGCAGGTTACAGTACTTCAGGTGCATGTCCAGGTACCTTTTAAAAGAGTTGAGGATTTCTGCCTCCACCACCAATCCGGGCAGTGAATTCCAGACACCCACACCCTCTGGGTGAAAAGGTTTTTCCTCATGTCCCCTATAATCCTTCCACCAATCACCTTAAATCTGTGCCCCCTGGGAATTGACCTCTCCTAGGGGAAACAGGTCCTTCCTGTCTATCTAGGCCCCTCATAATTTTGTACACTTCAATTAAGTCACCCCTCAGCCTCCTCTGGTCTAAAGAAAACAACCCTCGCCGATCCAATCTTTCCTCATAGCTGCAATTTTCGAGCCCTGGCAATATTCTTGTAAATAAGAAATAAGAATATTTTATGTACTGATTTAAAATTTCTTCCTTTGCTATTTCAACAGAGTTGTTAACCCATTTAAAATAAATGTGTTATCACCCCATTAAAATGGCAGAGGAAAGAATTTCAAACTAGCACATTAGGCATTCTTATGTAAGTATCCTACAGTGTAACTTCAGGCCCAATATTTTTGTTATAGCAACAGGATTGGTTTAAATGAAGTGGAGCATAGGTTTTTGACATTACTTTATAAAATGTATTCACTTGCTCTTGTAAGTCTGTGTGAAGATGTATTTTCTTGTTCATCCTGCTGTTCTTGAAGGTAG
This sequence comes from Heterodontus francisci, assembly GCF_036365525.1. NCBI lineage: Eukaryota > Metazoa > Chordata > Chondrichthyes > Heterodontiformes > Heterodontidae > Heterodontus > Heterodontus francisci. Next base: position 38,402,382 of record NC_090388.1, on the reverse strand, counting down.
CCTGTCACTGAATCTTAAATTGGTTGGTGGATGAGTGGTGAAAAAGTCTGGGCCTTATTCCCTTTCAATGCACTGATGGTGAGACATGCTTTATAACACACTGAAAAATTTGAGTTTTCTTGAGAAAGGTCAATGGTTCTAAAAACCGTTGCCTGTCGAATGCTAGTATAAGAAAACTTTATATACTGATGTAAAATTCCTTCCTTTGCTATTTCAGCAGAGGTGTTAACCATTGACTTGTGTCAATGTTGCCTTACAATTATTCAATAGGAGCCATGCTTTATGTAGGTCATGCAGATAAGGTTTTCCTGTCCTGAGATGGGGCACTTTTATTCACGTCATAACTCCATGCAATAGCCTATCTAAGACTCACCCAACTAAACCAACCAGATTTGAATGACAACCCTAACATTCAACTGCAGACTTCCCAGTTTGAAGTTGAGCATTCAGCCACTTCCACTACCATGCACCACCACCAACATCAACACCCACCGTACCCCCACCACACACCCTGACATTTTAAACATAAATTGAATGATGGCAAAAAAAGCTAAAGTTTAACACATTTAGCTAATTAATGTTTCTGTAATAAAATCTATTTCATATTTATATCCTGCAGACTGCAGAGACCTTGTGACATAGCATAGTTTGGGCTAGATATGTTTAGGCAGTTTTGAAATCAATATATTGCTGGATGTCCTTTTCTACATCTATTCACAGATAGTCTCTCATGAATGATATTCACCAGAGATTTATAGTTGCCTTGGAGGAGAAAATCTTTTCTGTTAATTCATTTTCAACTGTGGCATTTACAGGGTCTTTAAAATGATTCAACACTCTTAGTTTAGTTTTCTTGCTGACCATGCCGACCAGTCAAAAAGAAATTGCCTTTGTATTTCAAAAAAGGGAAGAAACAATCCCGCAGCATGGTTGCTATTATGGTCCATATCATTATTAGGACTGACAAATCACTTTATTTCATTAAGATACTCAGCTAATGGTGTTATTTGCATCCACAGAATGTCTCTGCATGATTGCCAGCACAGTAATAATCCTGTAATAATGCTAAAGTGACACAGACCAGTTGCAATTACAATTGCAAACGTTTAGTAGCAGGCATATATTTGTGGCTTCATAAGGCATGCCACATATTAAATACTGCATGAATCATTTTAGTACCTAATACTATGCAAAGTGATTGTGAGCTCTCATAATTTCTCTTTTTTTATATTCTGAGCAAGCATGCTACTGATATGTAATTAATGTAAATTAAAGCTGCAAGCTATGCTTTTCATATTGTTGAAAGGTTTTGCTGTGTTTTATGACCATAGCAACCCAGTGTTCTCTTGACTCATTTATCTCTCTTTAAATTTTTGTATCCCTTATTTGGAATTTTTTTAACAATATGATAAATAAGAATGACAGTATTTTAAGAAGGCTTTCTTTGTCATTGAGCTCCTGGGATATTATCTGTCATGCTGAGTGAAACCTACTTCTGAAACAAATGATTCATTTTAAATTTAAAATATTTAGGAAACTCCTATTTATTGCTATTCATTCTTAATGAAATGAATTGCTTCTTATTAAGGCATGCAGTGAGTTCATTATGTTGCAGTTCATGCCAAAATGTTTAACGGCAGCATCTCCATGTCTTAAATTTTCCAGTAAAGAAAGAACTTGTAAACTTGTTTTCCATAGCTAAATGTATACACTAAAATAATTTAACTTTTATCAGTGTTATATAGTATTTTAGTAAATATATTAATAACCCATTTGTTGTGCATTTTATTGTCATAAGCTGGACAGATACAAATGTAAGCTTCATATACAATGCAAGGGATTTTATTTTGTAGATTGCTATATAAGTGTTTTGTAAGAGAATTCCTGGAAAAGTTTTATATATATTCTCTAGTATTTTCAGTAGGATGAAATATGTGTTCACTCAATTGTAAAGTAAAAGAACCAACCTTTCAAAGGAAAATCTTTCTGTAATTCCTAATTTCAATGTTCTATTTTCTTCTTATTTTGGTCTGATTGTGATGACTATTAAAATTGCACAAATTATCTGTTTAAATAATAAATCACAAAACTGTATGGCTTACCAATAAGGTTTGAATAATAAGTTATTTTGCTGTGAATATTAAAGCGATCTGTACCTTTTAAAATTCAAAGTTACTCCTTTCATCGAAGAATGTAGCCCAAGAGATGGCTGGCAGGTTCAGTCACTTTCTAATGCAAAAGTACTTGATAAGGAAATTTTTTCACTGTGAGTCCCCGATGCATCTAATGTGTCAAAAATAATTAGGTTTTGGCAGATTTATCATTGCAGCACAACCCTTTCCTTGAGTAGGGCCTGGATCATGTTAAGCCTTGTTTGTGGGTGACAGCATTATTATTCTTGTTAGTTGCCCACTTCCTCATCATTCTGTTATGTTTGGAAATTTCCCACCTCAACTTGTGTTCCTCACCAGTGTTTTTCTTCATTTATTGACAGTTGGTAAAGATATTCATTAATTTAGAGTTAAAAACATGTATCATCATGTCTCGCTGAACTGCTGGGCTGAAGTTGATTAATGGCGAAGCCTTGCTGCAGGTATTCCTCTTGAGAAGCAGCACACCAGCCCTGCATATTAATGAGAGACTGCAGTTTCTATTAACAAGATAAAAAAAGCAGGTCTTCTCTTGCTGGAGGGGTAGGGTATGAAAAATTCTAGATTATTTATGATATGGCATTTTTCACCATGTGCTGTAAGTGAACTTTTATAGCTTTTTCAGATCACTGTGACCTTTCTGATTTATTTTTGGGAGAAAAAAGGTAAACTTCAGGGGATAAAATCAGACATTTTAAAGCATTTGACACTCGCAATGGTTTAATTGATGATGCAGCCTTTTCGAGAAATAATTATCTGCTGAGCATAATAAAAAGTTAAAACTGGTTTCTGCAAAACAAATATATTAGTTTATAAACATATATCATTGTGATATTTTGAGCTGGACAGTAACAAGTTTTGTTTCTGTTGATGGTACTCATTAACACATATCTTTATTTTCAAATTTACTCAGACAACCCATTCATGTCAAAGAAGAACCAATGAATGCAGAAGAAGATGAGGGCCCCATGTCCTTGGTAACGACAGCCAATCACAGTCCAGAGATAGAAGAGGACAGAGATATTGAAGAGGAACCTTCATCTGAAGACCTAGAATAAGAAGGAACTTCAGACATTTCAATAACAGGGTCATATTACAGACCTCCATAACCACTCCATGTCTTTGGATATTTGGCAGACTTTTACTGTGACTATTTATTGAGCATGAGACAAGGAAACAGCCTAATGGAACTATCTGTGATTTCTACTGAGTACCAAGGGATGACAAGCATTGGAAATTGCTTGCTTTTTTCCAACATATAGAAAATTGGATTGCAAAAAATAAGTTTTCTGATAAACTTTCTTCTCTATGATGGCTTGTCCATATGAAATTGTTACCTAGCTCTTACTGGTTGATGGATTGACCGAATATCGGGATGTCAGCTATTTAGAAAATCAATGGCCTCTTCTACTGCCAAAAATAGTGTTAGCTTCATTAAATGTGAATTTTTAGTATACAGTAGCTAAAATTAGATAATTTGCTGATCCAGTTAAGTCGTGTTGATTTTTAATTTGCACAGTAGTATCAGAAAGTAGAATCACTGCCTGTAACTAGTTGAATTTTAGGGACAGATTTTGTGTTGGTGCCACCAACTATTATGTTTGTAGTGAGATATTACAAAACCACAGTAATTAGACTGTTGTGGATTTCTGAGGCAACTGAATACCTTAGGTTTCCAGTCTGTGCTATTAGTGTTGAAATGTAAAGTGCAATCTTATATGCTTAAAAAAAGTTCTACCATTCTGTGCAAGTACCATATGGAAATTATGCGTTTCTGCATACTCTAACAGTTCTCTTTACCTCCTTGTATTTAAGCTTTGTCTACCTGTAAACATATTCAAAGGCAACAGCTAAAACCAAAGTCAACTTTGACAATGGCCAATAGCTCAAAGACAGAAACAACCATTTTAATGGCCCGCCTTCTGTAACTTTAATTAGTACAAAGGAATATTTACATGAACTACCTGCTGTTTTCTGATGACCTCTGGGATTCTTTTATTTAACCCTAAGGAAAGTATTCATGATGACAAAATGAAGTCAGATGTGTGATCTGCTGAGTCCAAAAAAAGTTTCAGTGGCAAATACTACACAATAACAGTGATATGAAGTAGGGATTTATAGTAGGAACCAGCTAAATGTGCATCTTTGACCAAAACAAAATATATGTACTTGATGCAACTACCGAATTTATATAGATGTTTTCATTTCACACTTTAAACATTTAGTGACCAGTAATGCAGGTGAGATCATAATGCTGACAAATTCAGTAGGTTTCATTTGCATTTTTTTTCCCGTACAGACAACAGTTTTTACTGGTGGCTTTGTAATGTTTTGTAAAGCTTATGTCTTGCATGTTTATCTGTTTTCATGTTATGTTCGTCAAGAAGAGTTTTCAGATTTCACTTAAAAATAACTGTAGTAACCAAACATTGAGAAACTAGTGAAGCCAAAAATTATTTTCACTTTTGAGTTCAAATGATCTGGCTGAGTTTAAAAACGTAAGCAATTTTTATACTCATTTCAAATCATAGTGTTTAATAGTCATTATACCAGACATTTCCATTTCTATCAAACCAAAGTTACACAAATTTCTGCCTCTGCGTATATGTGATGTTAAGGCTTAAAATGTCTGCTATACCTAACAATGCATAAAATAAGTTTTCCTAAAATTTTTCATGATGCATTGTGATGTAGTTTTTAAAAAAAGACAAAAATTGCTTAACACTGATAATTATTAACTCAAAATGTTGCATTTCACTTTGTGTGCCAATTCTGTGAAATACCTTACACTTCCCCCCCCAACCAAGGGACCTCATAACCTAATTATGGTTATTGCTTTACAAACAGTTTTTGACAGGACGTGGCTGGTAGAGTTTAACATACTTGCCAGTTCCACGGGAAGGAGCTGGTTCCTGCAAACCAGGCTCATCATTTATTCTTTGCTGGAGTCAGCAAGTAGACTTAAGACATACACAGTCATCTATCACACCAAATAAAAGGACACAACTGCTTTCAGTAGGGTTCTTCCACTCACCCTAAAGGTTTTCTGAAAGCTTCTACCTCTGCATAACACACCAGAACAATTGTGGCAGATTGTATTATTTGCGAGTATCACAGTTAACTGTTACTCTCACTATGCTTGTCTATAGTTCATGGTCAGTGGAAGGTTTATGTTACCAATATGGGGGAGAAAGATTTCTAATAGGTTGTCTTCAAACATTCGTAGCACACTAATGTTTGGATTTATTGAAAGGGAGATAATGTAATCGAAGTGCATGTGTAAAACTACTCAGTTGGACTGGAAGTAAGAATGGTATGTGAATTCACCTGGAAGGAGATCTGAGGGTACAGTGCTGGTAGCATGCATACCTCAGTCACACGTCTTTTGGAAAAAAGTCTTAGCCACAGATTGCATATACCTGTAGAATTTTGCATGGATTTTGTACGAGTACGATTAAAAATAGCTGCTTGCACATTTTACCAGAAGGACCTCCAAAACTCTGCAAATGCTTACAATAGGTTTTAGGTTTATTGGGGGTTTTCTGATATGCTCTGTCTGTTTTTTGATAATTGTGCATAATGATGTAAAAAAAAAATGTTGGTGGGCCCATAAATGACCAGACTTTTTTAAGCAAACTTTGCTTTAATGCATTTCATGTATTTTTTACTCTATTTTATACCATTGCTTGCTAATATTAGCAAATCTGCTTTCTTGCATCTGCTTTGCATAGCTATTGTAAGGCTTTAAAATAATGTATGTATTTATTGCTTGAATTTCAGTGCATACTTATATGGCATACCGTGTGGCAAAATTAAAGCTCATTTATCCTTGCTTCTCTCATATGCTGATGGGGACTGTGGTCCTTTATATATAGTATCTTTTAGCTGTAGCACAAACATCAATTTATGTATTGGTGGATTATGCCTATTTGTTTATTTATCTTTTTGAGGTAAACTAATTTTGATACTTTCCATTACTGTGTACTGTGTTTATGCCTTGAATTCTCAAAAGTGAAAAGTCATGACTGAAATTTGTAACAGCTGTTGTTCTGTATTCAAGGCTCTCACTGCTGAATAAAGTAAAGGACCAAACATAGGACTTAAAAGGAAACTAGACTACCACTAACAACAGGGAGTTATCAGGTTTTATTGTACCTAGCTTTTGTCTAAAAAGACATCAGTGCTATAAAACCATGTGAGTATACTGTTTCATAGGCTTTATACATGCTGTAGTTGAATTCATTGTAAAGGTGTGCTGACTGAAATTAAAATTTTGTGCGCACTACTAGTATTTTAAGAATTAGAACAGACTGTTTTTCACTGGACAGAGACTGAACGAAAATTATCATTAACCCATCTGCATTGACACTTGTTTAAATTTGTTGGTAATTATGTGTTTTCATTTTGAAGTTCCTAAAATATATCACCTGTATAAAACTTAATAAAACCCTGATTAGTGGATAAGTAATGAATTGTACCTCCATTGGGTAATGAACTGAACAGCAGTGATGGTTGTAATGTAATGTAAAAAAATCAGCTTCTTTCTAAGGTATGCTGAACTATGTTGTCACTGGCACTGCCATAGAATTACAAGGTGTGAAAAACATTTTTCCTGTATTATAGTATTCCATCATTCAATGTGTCTGTTGAAACAGACAATAAAATGTGTATTATAGTTCTAGATGTGTGTAATCAGTACTAATGACAGATAATGGCATTATGAAATGCAATAAATAGTTTATCACACATATTAAGCTCATCTGTTATGTCCTTGTTAACAGGCAGCATTAACAGGTTTTAAAATTCAGTTCTTGCCTGAGAGTAAAGATTGATTTTATGCTTTATTGTACAATTTAATTGAATCATTGACTTTTAATTTGGAAAATTGTGGATAATTTCAGCTTTAGCTCCCTGAAGGATTTACTCACATACTTTATCAACATCAAAAGGAACATTTGTGAGAGAACTCAGTTTTTATATAAACTTGCTTTGAAGTCTCATTGTTTCAGGTGGCTGAAAAAGAAAGATAATCATGGTGAGAATCATAAGAAAGAAAACCAACACACCACTGTAAACTGAGACTGGAGTTCTTTTGTAACTTGGGAAATATTAGTGCAAACAAGAATTTGTACAACCTGAGGGTGCCTATATTTTTGTGCAAAATGAATTTGCTGAGAGACATTTGAGAGAAACTTTCTGAGAGGGACATTTTCTGCATTAAAAACAGTTGTTTTAGTACTACATTTCCTAGCTCATGCAGAACAATTGAAGCAGATGACATTACGTTCATGCTTTATCCAGAATAATCAAAAAATTTTCTTTAAAACAAAGTGAGTTTAAGATGTACTGTTCAAGGTATTGTTTACATTACTTATTAAATGTCATGCATTTGATCAGGAATTATATACCATAAAGCTAAACTTGCACAAAATATGTCCTGAGTGAATAGAAGTGTTTAATTGAGAGCAAATGTTTCCAAACTTAACTGTATTTGAAATAATTTTAGCAGCCTCAGTGTAATGATATTGTTTGTGGGCATGTAGCACAAATTACCAAAAAGCTGGCACAAAGTTGCACCTAATTCTCAAACTGACTAAAAGAGGTCACCAGGATTTGGGAAATGAAGAAAAATCATCATTGTGCAGGAAAGTGTTCTAATGACATTGGGGTTGTTGCACATCGCTGGGGCACAGTCGAGGGAAGCTAGCTCTGAATTCACCTACTCTATACATGATTTGCTAGTGTTATGACCCAGTGAGAAAGGCGTCTAAGGGTCCCTCTTAACGTAACAGGGTTTAATTTTAAACATGGTGTTTTTAGCTCCCCCTTGATGAATCCTTGTTCACCGCTTTCCAATTATAAGACAAAGAAACAGGCACAAACAGGTTTTCTTAGGTTTAAAGAAGAAAAGTTGAAATTTATTAAACTTAAACTCTAATTCAGTTAACGCTTACAGATACACAATGTGCCCACACTGGCATGCATACGTGATACAGACATGCAAATAGAGACAGAAAAGAGCAGAAGAAAAATAAAGTGGAAAAGTTTGAGGCACTATCTGAAGATTTTTTGTTACGGTTCTTTAAGCTCACTGTAGAGTCCTTGATTGTTGGTAGATCTTGCTTTTCACTGGGGCCCAGTATTCTTCTTAAACCTTGTTCACTGTAGGACACTTTTCTCTCTTGGGGTTCATGTGTCTTCAGTGGATTCAGAGGCTTGTGTGAAATAGATGGGAGCAGACAGACTTTGAGTTCAAACTGTTTGTACAATTCAGAAAAACCCAGGTTGCCAAGCAGGTTAGTCATGTGACTAACTGGTCTGACCACGTCTTGGATTGTATTACCTTAGCAGTCTCTGGAATGCACCTCTTGCACACAGTACCTGGTGATCAAGGTCCATTGTAGGTTCAATGTGTTAAGGAATGGTCCTTTGTCCTTCCAAGCACCATCTGTTAATATGCAAATGTATTTTCCAGCCACAGCTGATCTGTTCAACAAGTCCTTTCTTCACTCCAGTAACTGTTTAAAATCAGTGTTCACGACAAAATTAATGTGCCTCATTCTTGGCAGGTGGGGGCCTAGCATGACACTAGTGATTGAAGAAAAACATGGTCAACCTTTCAATCTATGCTCAATTTAGCAAGAGGGAACACAAAATTATTTTTCACCATCCTTTGCATTTCTATACTTTCATTCCATATTTTTGAATTAAAGGCAACAAACTCTGTACTGAAAGCTTTCTCCTTTGAGTATGGAATAGATTTGTGTACCATGGTACAGTCGATACTGGACTGAAGTCTTCAGTAGTGTTCCACCTTGAATAATTTCAGAAGGTTTCTTTTATTCGTTCATAGGACCTGGGCTTTGCTAGCAAGGCCAGCATTTGTTGCCCATCCTTAATTGCCCTTGAGAAGGTGGTGGTGAGCTGCCTTCTTGAACCGTTGCAGTCGGAGGTGGGGGGAGAGGCAAGTTCCAGGATTTTGACCATGCAACAGTTTACAGACAGTACTAAAGAGCAAATGTATATCTATATAAAGTATATATTAGGAATTTTGAATAGATTTACTTAATGCAAATGAAAATGCAATTCAAAAAATTGTATTAAAACTGGGTGAGGAAGTGAGGAAAACAATGTATATGAATATTATAATGCAAATTATTGTTTGAACAGTGTTTACATGTATAACATTCTGGTACCAGATGATCCCTAGAATTGATCATGGAGACACTCAGAAAATGATTTAACACAGTGTGTCAATCATTCGGCCTCTTCAGTGTGATATCTATGGCAATGGAATATTCTCTGCTGTTGAAAATAATTTGCTTTGGTTTGCATTATGGCATCACACCTTCATCAAGGTAATCACAATTATATTTAACTTCCCTCAATCTATAGATATGGTGCAGGAGCTGACAGTTCAATGGAGTGTAGTATGTGTCAAACACAAGATAACTTCACAACCAGCTGTTTTTTAACGTATATGTATTAATGCTATTTTTGCCTTGTTTTTGTGCTCAATTGCAATTGTGGTATGGATATGCTCACAGCAGATGTGAGCAGCTGATATAAGTAAAGGATAGTGGGGTAGTTTTTTATATGACCCCAGCCATTGGGTTGGTGGGAGGCAGGCCAAACAACTCACAGCATATGCAAAAGGAAGTGGTCAGAGGCCCAAACAGTTTTCATGGTTGGCCCTAAATTGAATATTAGTGGCAAACTGCCAGTGGTAAACAAGCACTGATTTTCAACTCACCAATTGAAGGGGGCAGGAGATCTTACAGTTCCTCTGCATTGGCACACCAACTGTGCTTAGTAAATAGGGATGAGCGATCACGGGAGAGGCCTATAGAGTGGGTTAGTCATGGGGTAATTTTGTGGGGCCTAAAGGGCATTAGCACTGACCTCATAAAAATCATTTTCAAATCTTTTCGAAACAAAAAAAAACTTTTGAATGATCTCTAGCTGCCCCTTTTTAAGGACTACTTGTTCAGCTGTTCAGTGCCAATGGGGGAAGCATACACTGTTTATCCTCTGCCAATCGTTACTATAAAATTGTATCTCTGTCCTGTTGATATCACAGGACCCCTGAGACTAATGAGACGCACCCATTTTAAAGCCCTCAATAAAATGGTGGCAGCTAGAGTGACAGCGGGAATGAGGGAGTAGGTCCTGTGTGACAATTCTCAACACACGACTATCCAGTTCCTGTCCAGCGGTGAAGATGAAAATCAGTCCCAATAAAGCTGATATTAATAATTTCTAAAAATGTATTTTTAATTAAATAGCTCAGTCTTTGTCAGCGAGGATACAGAAAGCACTGCAATACTTGTATTTCATAAGTGAAATTCTACAAGTCTTTAATATAGTAAGAAGTGGTGAGAATCATGAAAAGGAACAGGGAAAAACCTTTTTCACGAGTGAAACAGAATGAATGAGAGGAATTTTCTCAGGCCGTTGGAAATGGGTCGGGGCAGGCAGGCTGGAGAGAAGAAAGTGGTGTCGGGTCGGGGTCGTGATGTAACCCTCCCCTCTGCTGGCTTTGCCCAGGCGGGGTTGAAGGAGATCAGGGAACTCCAGTGGGTCCACGGGGAAAGTAATTTAGAAGATGTTGAGGTTGTTAAGAGGTCATTTAGCACTGAATCCTGAATCCTGGGACACAGAGGCGAGTTCACGACAAGAGCTTCTTCATTGAAATTGACAAGCTGTGAAGGCTGTAATCAGTTTAGCTGAAGAGCTCCAGCCATTGTCAGGTGCAAGGCTGCTGCTCACAGCACTTCTTCTTCTCAGAGAGTGTTTTCACTGCTTGACAAGTGATTGCCAACTTCTTGGAAGTCACTTCACCTATCTTGCACTTTCACCTTTAGCTGCATTTCCCTGTTGCCAATATTCAGCACAGAATGGGAGCAGCTTATGCAGCTCCGCCCACTACCTCTGCTAAGGATCAAGGGCAGGACACTCTACGTCAACTGCTCCAGCAGCAGGAGCAGGAGTCACACCAGCAGTAGCACCAACTGCCTTCTCCTCAGCCAAATGGCAGATGGGATGGGCACCAAGATCCAGCTGGAAGGTAATGAGACCCCCAACACAAGGTTCTCAAGCAGAGGATCAGCCGTCTTAACATGTCTGAGCACCAGTGCTTCAGGAGGCTCAGGCTGTCATGGCAGGTTGCTGCTGATATCTGCAGCCTCCTTGGACAAGACCTCCTTCCCAGTGGGCCAGGTGGACACACATTGCCAGTGACCGGCAAGGTGTCTATCACTGGAGGCCCAATCCCTGGCTCCCCCCACCCTGCGTCTCAGCCTCTTGCCAAGTTGTGTGCTCTCTTCTGCATGGACAGAAAGCAGAGTAAAGGCCTGCTTGCGTCTGCAAAAAAAACCCCGACCCGAGCCCGACAGAACCACATCCGCCCCGAGCCTGACCCGGCCCGAGTCCTTCCATTTTATTCAGCGCCCGACCCGACCCGACCCGACCATCAGTTAACTTACCTGCTGTTTTTCATTTTTTTGCTGATCAGCACAAGCTTAAAATAACTGTAACAAAATCACCATTCTGGTCCAAAAATTAAATTAACATTGCAGCCACTTACCTGTGATAGAATGTGTCCGACCCGAGCCCGAATGCTGGACCGGACGTGCAACCCAACCCGACCCGAACCCGACATGTCGGGTCCTGTCGGGTTTGGGTCAGTAGCAGGCCTTTAAAGCAGAGAGGTGTGAGTGTTGGTAATGGCTTGTGTGTAGAGGAGAAAAGCACTCTATTTTTGGAGGGTGACTGTGAGGCATGGTGTGAGAGGGCAATAGGCTAAGGAGAAGCGTGAGTATTGGCTGATCAGATGGGGATGTGAGCTGCCTGCAGCACGAGACATGAGTGGAACAGCAAGGTGTGTTGACCTGAGGCCTGCTGTGGAGAATGCTGCAGTGTATGGGGTTTGGCAACTGAAAGTGTTATGTCACTCAACAGTTATGTCCTTCTGAGGTCTTGGATCCTCTTAGTGCACTGCCCCCAGTTTGGAGGGAGCACACGCCTGCTGCACATTTCTTCAGCCATTTCCATCCATGCATGCTTGGTTGGAGAGGTTGTCCTTTTCCTTGGTAGAGCTCACCTCACTGCAACCCCTCAGTTGGACCTAAAGTAAGAGTGAGGGACGCAGGGGGCAGCCTTCCCATGTCTCCTCTCCGTTCCTGTGGGTGATGCAGCCTGAAAATTCCAAGTGCTGGTGAGCTTTTCTGAAACATGCCATGGTCCATTTAAACAGAAATCCTTCCTTTGACAGAATGGCCACCTCATCCCACCTGCCCTCCCTAATTAGTCGCAGAGCCCAGAGGCAGGAAGATAATTGGTTTGCTCTGATAAACAGCCACCAGAAAGCCCGCTAATCGGGAAGTTGGGTTCGCAACCTGAAAATGGTCCCATCATTGCGCCAGAGAGTAAGGCTGTACGATTCAGCCCAATATTTCATTCATTTCCCTTACAAAACATAGAAAGAAAGAGCTTGCATTTATAAATCGCCGTTCACAAGTTCAAAATATCCCAAAGCTTTTTGCAGCTATTTAGGTATCTTTTTCAAGTATAGTCACTGTTGTAATGTAGGAGACGCTTTTAAAAGCACTGAAACAGTGAAACATAAGAGTTTGTTGAGTTGCTTTTCATGTTATGGCAAACAAGTAATTATCGTGACATCAGTATTATGGTGTAATGTATGTTATACAAAAATTATTTCTGAAAAAGTTGTTTGTGATTATAAAGTTTAGGGTTCAACTTTGAGATCAGTTTCATTTGAATCCAATAGATTAAAATCAAGAGTGATTGAACAGTTAATTGTGTATTTAGACGATACCTAATAGGACAAAGAGGCTTACTGATAAATAAACTATTAAGTGATATTAAAGTGTATTCTCTGACATCTCAGGGTATAGAATAGCTTAGACTGTTGTAGTAGGATGTTGTTTCAAATATTTAATACAAGGGTATATTTGCAGATGAAAACAAGCCAATTGTTTATCCCATTTGATTTTCTCCCCAGGTTGACAGAGATTTCTAATCAAAAGTGAACATTTTCTCCTAAAAAAAGAAAGTGGTTTCCTCAAATTTAATGTTTTTATATAATACCAAAAATCTTATATCTGCACAGAATTCATGCTTACTAACTTCTTGTTGCATTTTTTGTCACATTTTTGTTTCAACTGTTCCCATTGCAGGTTCCCGCATCCAGTTTGCTATTCAATTTTCCTATGTCAACTAGATTCTGTCACAATTTCCAGACTCTGACCATAATTTTGTGGTGTATTAAAAGATATTTTTCCAAAAGGTATCAATAATCCTTCCCTCCCCCATCTCCTTCTCCACCCGATCATTAAGTTGTTCTTACTACACATTGATTCATTTATTTAGAGGTTTTTTGATCAATATATTTTATTTTCTATGAAATTAACACTGCATAGTACAATTATGCTGTGTAATACTGTTATTCTACTCTAATATAGTAATTCTGTGCAAATTAGGAGCACTTTTTTATTTGTTTCTTGGGATTAGGGCATCGCTGGCAAGGCCAGCATTTGTTGCCCATCCCGAATTGCCCTTGAGAAAGTGGTGGTGAGCAGCCTCCTTGAACCACTGCAATCCATCTGGATTGGGTACACCCACAGTCCTGTTAGGGAGGGAGTTCCAGGATTTTGATCTAGTGACAGTGATGGAACAGCAATATACTTCTAAGTCAGGATGGTGTGTGGCTTGGAGGGGAACTTGCAGATGGTGCTGTCTCCATGCGTCTGCTGCCCTTGTTTTTCTAGGTAGCAGAGATTGCAGTTTAGGAAGGTACTGTCAAAGGAGGGGTGGTGAGTTGCTGCAGTGCATCTTGTATATGGTGCACACTGTTGCCATTGTGCATCAATGGTGGATGTGGTGCCAATCAAGCGGGCTGCTTTGTCCAAGATGGTGTTGAGCTTCCTGAATGTTGTTGGAGCCGCACTCATGACACTCCTGACTTGTGCCTTGTGGACAGGCTTTGGGGAATCAGGAGGTGGGTTGCATGCTATTAAGAAAATAGCAGCTAAAATAAGAATTTTTTACCTCCCCAATGTCCATTCATGGGTGAGTTAGTTGAGTTGGCTAGAGCGTGGTGCACAATAACGTTAACATCGGGTTCAATCCCTATACCGGCTGAGGTATTTCTCATCTTGCCCCATAGTGATATCATGGTATAAGCCATGATTAGCAACCCTTAGAACATAGAACATAGAACAGTATAGGCCCTTCGGCCCACGATGTTGTGCCGAACCTTTAATCTACTCTAGGATCAAACTACCTACATACCCTTCATTCTACTATCATCCATGTACCTATCCAAGAGTCGCTTAAATGTCCCTAATGTATCTGCTTCTACTACCACCGCTGGCAGTGCATTCCACGCACCCACCACTCTCTGTGTAAAGAACCTACCTCTGACATCTCCCCGAAACCTTCCTCCAATCCCCTTAAAATTATGCCCCCTGGTGATAGCCCTTTCTGCCCTGGGAAAAAGTCTCTGGCTATCCACTCTATCTATCATCTTGTACCCTTCTATCAAGTCACCTCTCATCCTTCTTCGGTCCAATAAGAAAATCCCTAGCTCCCTCAACCTTTCTTCGTAAGACATGCCCTCCAGTCCAGGCAGCGTCCTGGTAAATCTCCTCTGCACCCTCTCCAAAGCATCCACATCCTTCCTATAATGAGGCGACCAGAACTGAACACAATATTCCAAGTGTGGTCTAACCAGGGCTTTATAGAGCTGCAGCATAACCTCGCAGCTCTTAAACTCAATCCCCCTGTTAATGAAAGCCAACACACCATGCGCTTTCTTAACAACCCTATCAACTTGGGTGGCAACTTTGAGCGATCTATGGACATGGACCCCAAGATCCCTCTGTTCCTCCACACTACCAAGAATCCTGTCTTTAAGCCTGTATTCTGCATTCAAATTTGACCTTCCAAAATGAATCACATCACACTTTTCCAGGTTGAACTCCATCTGCCACTTCTCAGCCCAGCTCTGCATCCTGTCAATGTCCCATTGCAACCTACAACAGCCTTCCACACTATCCACAACTCCAGCAACCTTTGTGTCATCGGCAAACTTGCTAACCCAGCCTTCCACTTCCTCATCCAAGTCATTTATAAAAATCACAAAGAGCAGAGGTCCCAGAACAGATCCCTGCGGAACACCACTGGTCACCGAGCTCCAGGCTGAATACTTTCCATCTACTACCACCCTCTGTCTTCTATGGGCCAGCTAATTCTGTATCCAGACAGCCAACTTTCCCTGTATCCCATGCCTCCTTACTTTCTGAATGAGCCTACCATGGGGAACCTTATCAAACGCCTTGCTAAAATCCATATACACCACATCCACTGCTCTTCCTTCATCAATGTGTTTTGTCACATCTTCAAAGAATTCAATAAGGCTTGTGAGGCATGACCTGCCCCTCACAAAGCCATGCTGACTGTCTCTAATCAAACTATGCTTTTCCAAATAATCATAAATCCTGTCTCTCAGAATCCTCTCCAATAATTTGCCCACTACCGACGTAGGACTGACTGGTCTATAATTCCCAGGGTTATCCCTATTCCCTTTCTTGAACAAGGGAATAATATTTGCCACCCTCCAATCATCTGGTACTACTCCAGTGGACAGTGAGGACGCAAAGATCATTGCCAAAGGCGCGGCAATCTCTTCCCTCGCTTCCCGTAATATCCTTGGGTATATCCCGTCTGGCCCCGGGAACTTATCTGTCCTCATGTCTTTCAAAATTTCCAGCACATCCTCCCTCTTAACATCAACCTGTTCGAGCCTGTTTCATGCTGTCCTCACAAACGACCAGGTCCCTCTCACTAGTGAATACTGAAGCAAAGTATTCATTTAGGAGCTCCCCTACCTCCTCCGACTCCAGGCACAAGTTCCCTCCACTATCCCTGATCGGCCCTACCCTCACTCTGGCCATCCTCTTGTTCCTCACATAAGTGTAGAACGCCTTGGGATTTTCCTTAATCCTACCCGCCAAGACTTTTTCATGTCCCCTTCTAGCTCTCCTAAGTCCATTCTTCAGTTCCTTCCTGGCTACCTTGTAACTCTCTGGAGCCCTGTCTGATCCTTGCTTCCTCAACCTTAAGTAAGCTTCCTTCTTCCTCTTGACTAGCTGTTCCACATCTCTTGTCATCCAAGGTTCCTTCACCCTACCATCCCTTCCTTGCCTCATCGGGACAAACCTATCCAGCAAACGCAGCAAGTGCTCCCTAAACAACCTCCACATTTCTGTCATGCATTTCCCGGAGAACATCTGTTCCCAATTTATGCTCCCCAGTTCCTGCCTAATAGCATTGTAATTTCCCCTCCCCCAATTAAATATTTTCCCATCCCGTCTGCTCCTGTCCCTCTCCATGACTATAGTCAAGGTCAGGGAGTTGTGATCACTATCACCGAAATGCTCTCCCACCGAGAGATCTGCCATCTGGCCTGGTTCGTTGCCAAGCACCAAATCCAACATAGCCTCCCCTCTCGTCGGTCTTAGACAATGAGGATGCTACATAGAGTGAGAGAGAATGTCTGTTGACCCCCTTAGAAAGATTGTTAATGTCTCACAAATCTCCCCGCTCATGTCTGTTAACACTCTGGGATAAGTACCATCCAACCCTGGAGATTTGTTTGCTTTACACCATTTTAGCTTGACTCGGATTTCTGACCCCTTTACAGCAAAATCCTGAATTAAGCTTTGATGATGTTTTTGTAAATATTTTGAGGAAATCATTCTGAATATTTATAATTTTCAGCTCAACCTTAATTTCAAGCCCTTTTGCATCTTTTAATTTTCTCATTTCTCACCCAGCCCTCTTGTTGTAGTATTAAGAATGTTTACTGTTACATTTTGGGTGTACAGATATGCCTTTTTCTAAATCTCTTTGCTCCTCTAATCAACCTTTTGGCTGTTTCTGCATGTCCCAGTTTTTGTCCTAAGGAAACCTTTTCCCTTACAATATTTGTAGAGGAAGATTTTCCTTTTTATATCACACTTTAACTTGCTTGTTAATCTATTTATTTTCAAGCTTGTTTAGTCTTAGCTTTTGATCTTGAGCATGTATTATTGAAAGGTTTTCCAATTTTCTTCCGCAATTTTTCTAAACATCCTCAAACAAACTACTGTTTTATGTTGACAAACATGCTGCTCCGATCTATTTGTTTTCATCCTTCCCTTAGGTTTTTGAATTGAGCTCTTTTAATGTTATAAACTTGACTCCAGGTTTTTGGTATAACTGAAACTAAGATCATGGTAAGCTCTTAGTAATCAGTCTGATGACAGCTAACAAGTTGCATTTTCTGAGCTTGCAGCTGGCCTTTCATAGTCAGGAAATTATTCTAATGATCACTGTCAAGTATCCAGGTTCAAATTATAACATATTGGAGAAGATTCCCCTGTTCCTGCATCTAAGATTATTGGACCACCTGGGCACAATGAATATAAGAAAATCAGGTGAAGAGGACTGGATGCTCTGAATGGAACTCACCTCATGTTCCATCCATTAAATTAAATCGATGGAAAATCATACGGATTCCTTTATGGGCACAGGAAGGAGTGTACAGTGCAAGGAATGCCTGGGTTACTGGGACTTAAAATCTCTTAGCTTGCAGGTGGTCTTTCATAACCATCCTATGGGGAGTACTTTGCCTCCTCTTGGTCCTTCCCCATGAAGATGTGGCTGAAATAAGGGATTCAAATCACTTTTATAAATCAGCATACCAGAATCCCATGGTTCAAAATGTTTGTACTCCAATAAGCTAAGCCATCCAGTTTAGTTTTTGGTAAGTAACTAAGATCTGTTGAGTGTCTCATTTATACCACCTGAGCTATTCCAATTAAGTTTAAAAGATTGCAATGCCATATTAGTTCTCTTTTGAGCAGAGCTGCAATCATGAGGGACCACTACAAACCCCATATTATGGAAGGTTTAAATTAAATACCTTTGTTTATTCTCATGTAATGTGTTAAGATGTTCTGCACTAATATCCACAGTATGATTTCAACCCAAATGTTAACTTGGTTGTATTTAAAGCAATAGACATTTTATAGAATTGCATGATTGGAAAGACATCTTGGCAAAGGATCTTATCCACCTGCATAATCCAATTGGTTTCAGTGAACTACTGATCTGCAATTGGTAAATACAGATTCTTTTTGTTAGCCTTCTCAATATGAAGTGTGAAGGTCCAGTTAAACATTTCTCTATTTCTTTCCCAAGACATTAAACCCAGATTCAAACAGTTGTTGAAAGAACTACACTAATGCTATATTGATTTCTTCTTGCGATCTTGCTCTTTCGGTCATCCAATCTTCAATCAAAGTTATAACATTGATACTTCACAGCTTTCAAAGCTGAAATGTCAGATTTTACTATATGCTTCTTGTATCAGTGAATCAGAGGAGCATTTACTACGATGGAGAGCAGAATGTTGGTCTTGCATCTGATCGGAGCAAGTTCCAGGATTGTTTAAGGAGGCCCATCCCCAGATGTTCATTCTCAAGTGAGGTAAGTTTATATTGAAACTTAGTTTGTTTAGCTAAACTGACCTTTTTTCCCACTGAGGCATAAAATATAAAAAATCTTTGCAGGAGTATATTAGTATGCTCCCATAATAGAAATTTAATGAGAGAAAACCTTTGTGTCCTAGAAAAACTGCCATTTGTATTTCATAAGAGATAAAACCTCTGAGTCATCTATAAATTGAACTATTATTCCATTGTTTAGATTACACATGTAGTCAAACCTGTTTCATCTTAGACAATAAAATTCTTCAAACACTCCTTTGCTATTTGTTTTAATAAAGATGAGATCTCAGAACTGTTTGACCTATCTTGTAGAACCTTTCCTCAGGAGAGGGTTGGATTGGGTAGAGAGTTCATGTTAGGGTAGATTTAGGTCTTTAAAATGATGAAGGGTTCAGTAAAGTAGATACAGAGAAACTATTTCCACTAATGGGTGGATCCAGAACAAGGGGTGTAATCTAAAAATAGAGCTAGCCCAATTAGAAAAAGATTCAGGAAGCAGTTTTACACACAAAGGGTAGTGGAAAACTGGTATGTTCCCCTGAAAGTTGTGTTAGTGTAAAGTTTAAAGACATAGATTGATAGATGTTTTATTTGGAAAGGGTAGAACCATAGAAGAATTACAGCACAGAAGGAGGCCATTCAGCCCGTCGTGTCCGTGCTGGCCAAAAAAACTGGCCACCCAATCTAATCCCACCTTCCAGCACCTGCTCCATAGCCTTGCCAGTTACAGCACTTCAGGTGCATGTCCAGGTACCTTTTAAAAGAATTGAGGGTTTCTGCCTCCACCACTGTTCCCGGCAGTGAATTCCAGACATCCACCACCCTTTGGGTGAAAAAGCGTTTCCTCATGTCCCCTCTAATCCTTCTATTGATCGCCTTAAGTCTGTGCCCCCTGGTAATTAACCTCTCCGGTAGGAGAAACAGGTCCTTCCTGTCTACTCTATCTAGGCCCCTCATAATTTTGTACACCTCTATTAAGTCACCCCTCAGTCTCCTCTGTTCTAAGGAAAACAACCCTAGCCTATCCAATCTTTCCTCATAGCTGGAACTTTCAAGCCCTGGCAACATTCTTCTAAATCTCCTCTGTACTCTCTCCAGAGCAATTATGTCCTTTCTGTAATGTGGTGACCAGAACTGTAAACAATACTCCAACTGTGGCCTAACCAGCGTTTTATACAGTTCCAGCATTACATCCCTGCTTTTGAAGGTATCAAGGGATATGGAATAAAGACGGGTAAATGTAGCTGCGGTACAAATCAGCACTGATCTAATTCAATTGCAGAACGGGCTTGAAGGGATGAATGGCCTATTCCTGTTTTATGGTCATCCAAAAGGCAGTGCTGGACAATTCAAGACATGAGGATAGTGCAGCACAAGAGAAGTGGATGTTGATCCCATAGGGGCAGCAAATGGAAATGAGATTCAAAAGTGCAGGAAATGCATGGGTTACTAGAACTGTCCAATAGCTACATAGTGTTGGACAAATTGGAGGTAGCCAGTGACTTGAGGCTGGGTTTTAACTGGAAACAACAGGTGGGTTTGGGTTGCATGGGGTGGGGAGAGGGGTTTACGCATCAGAAAACTATTTGACGATCCAAACCAGCCTCCAACTTGCCCACTTCCAGCTTTTATTGAAAATGGATGGTCAGTGGGCAGCTAACCTTGCCCAAGGAGACAGGTTGTAGCTTTAAATATGATGATATGATGATGAAGCTGCAAGCCTTATTGTCATGCAGCTTTTAAAATATAACAGCAGCTGGCCAGGTTTTCCTAGTCGCAGAGAAGCCGGCAGCTTCCTTGAGGTGCCTGCCTGTGGAGCTCCTGTGATCAAAGTCCCCCCAAATGGCCTTCCCCCAAGGCCTCTGACTTCCCCCCGCACCCCTCTCCACCAGGCCCCAATCCCCACCGCCCCCCTACACCAAGATCCAAATCTGGGCCTCCTGGCAGTGAACCGATCACTGACTTTCTGATAGACCCTCTCCCTGCTGTTCGGGTCAATGAACATTCTGCTCATTGACTCAGAAGTCATGACCTCAGGAAATCTTAAAGTATTTTTGTAGTCAATGCTGGAATGAAGGAAACACAGCAACACATTTGCACAAAGCAATCTCCCACAAGCAGCAATGTGATAATGACCAGATCATTTATTTTAGTCATTTCGGTTGAGGGTTAAATATTGACCAGGACACCAGAGAGACCTCTCCTGCTCTTCTTTGACCAGTGGCATGGGATCTCTTACATCAATCTGAGAGGGCAGACAGGACCTTGGTTTAACAACTGATCCAAATCACAGCAGCTCCAACAGTACAGCATTCCCTGAAGTGTCAGCCTAGTTTCTGTACTGAAGTCTCTGGAGTGGGGCTTGAACTCACGATATTCTGACTCAGAGGAAAGATTTCTACCCATTCAGTCATGGCTTACATGATATACATTTGAAGTCTTGCAGAGAGGGTTTAAAGAATTAGACACTAAAGTAAAAGTAAAATACTGCGGATGCTTGAAATCCGAAACAAAAACAGAGTACTGGAAATAGTAATTCCAGCACTTTCTGTTTATGTTTAAAGAATTAGACATGAGATTGAAAACCTCTGGATTGCTTCCTGTGCCATCCATTGTTAAGGGGAGGAAAGTTAGAAAGGTCAATGTGTGACATCAGTGAGTTTAGAAGCAAGACAGTATACTATTTAATTCAGTATACTTTATCAGTGGTAGGGAAACTCTTGGAAAAATTCTGAGGGACAGGATTAATCTCCACTAGGAGAGGCAGGGATTAATCAAGGATAGTCAGCATGGATTTGTTAGGCGGAGGTCAAGTCTAACAAATTTGATTGAATTTTTCAAGGAGGTGACTAGATGTGTAGATGAGGGTAAAGCAGTTGATGTAGTCTACATGGACTTCAGTAAGGCCTTTGATAAGGTCCCACATGGGAGAATGGTCAAGCAGGTAAGAGCCCATGGGATCCAGGGCAATTTGGCAAATTGAATCCAAAATTGGCTTAGTGGCAGGAGGCAGAGAGTGATGGTCGAGGGTTGTTTTTGAGATTGGAAGCCTGTGACCAGGGATCGGTGCTGTGACCCTTGCTGTTTGTAGTGTACGTTCATGATTTAGACATGAATATAGGAGGTATGATCAGTGAGTTCGCAGATGACATGAAAATTGGTGGTGTCGTAAATAGTGAGGAGGAAAGCCTTAGATTACAGGATGATATAGATGGGCTGGTAAGACGGGCAGAGCAGTGGCAAATGGAATTTAATCCTGAGAAGTGTGAGGTTATGCATTTTGGGAGGATTAAGAAGGCAAGGGAATATACAATGAATGGTAGGACCCTAGGAAGTAGAGAGGAACCTTGGTGTAATTGTCCATAGATCACTGAAGGCAGCAGCACAGGTAGATAAGGTGGTTAGGAAAGCATATGGGATACTTGCCTTCATTAGCCGAGGCATGGAATATAAGAGCAGGGAGGTTACCGCTAGTTGGGCCAGAGCTGGAGTACTGTGTACAGTACTGGTCACCACACTATAGGAAGGATGTGATTGCACTGGAGAGCGTGCAGAGGAGATTCAGCAGGATGTTGCCTGGGCTGGAGCATTTCAGCTATGAGGAGAGACTGGATAGGCTGGGGTTGTTTTCCTTAGAGCAGAAAAAGCTGAGGGGAGACCTGATTGAGGTATACAAAATTATGAGGGGCATAGATAGGGTAGATAGGAAGAAACTTTTTCCCTTAGCAGAGGTGTCAATAACCAGGGGGAATAGATTTAAGGTAAGGGGCAGGAAGTTTAGAGGGGATTTGAGAAATAAAAATTTCAGCCAGAGGGTGGTTGGAATCTGGAACACACTGTCTGAAGGGATGGTCGAGGCAGGAACCCCCACAACATTTAAGAAGTATTTAGATGAGCACTTGAAACACCATAGCTTACAAGGCTACGGGCCAAGTGCTGGAAAATGGGATTAGAATGGATAGGTGCTTGATGGCCGGCACGGGCACAATGGGCCGAAGACCCTGTTTCTACGCTGTATAACTCTTTGACTCTATTTTGAAGGAATGGCGTTCATCAGTGTCAAACAACTTATGGTGGGCTGTGGATTTAAACTAACGTGGCAGGAGCAGGGAAAGCATAAGTTTCAGACTCGAGAAGGAAAGCGGAATTAATAAATCTATTGGAATAGTAGTGGAAGATTTAGCTAAAATTAGTTAAAGGAATTTAAGAGGAGAAAGGGAAAGAAACTGGCTTTAAAATAGTAAGAGATTATAGCACTGCTATAGGAAAGGATATCAAAAATGAGAAAACCAGAAAAACAATTTCAAGTAGAATAAAATTGGATGGGTACGAGGATAGATGGGTGCTCTGCTCCTCCAGGTTACTGCCCAAGCAGTGAAGTTGAAAATGAGAGTCATAGAGAGATACAGCACTGAAACAGGCCCTTCAGCCCACCTAGTCTGTGGCGACCAACAACCACCCACTTATACTAATCCTACTTAAATCCAATATTCCCGACCACATCCCCACCATTCTCCTACCACCTACCTACACTAGGGGCAATTTACAATGGCCAATTTACCTATCAACCTGCAAGTCTTTGGCTGTGGGAGGAAATTGGAGCACCCAGCAGAAACCCACACAGTCACAGGGAGAACTTGCAAACTCCGCACAGGCAGTACCCAGAACTGAACCCAGGTCACTCGAGCTGTGATGCTAACCACTGCACCACTGTGCCGCCTCAAACAAAATGACTGCTCATCTGAATAGGATTATGAAATTGGAAGAGAAATTATATCCTTGGTTTGCATTACAGGTCACCAAAAACAGTGGATATTCGAGAGAGGGGCAGATGTGCAGACTGGTCAGAGAGATATACAAGGGCAGTAATATTGGTTGATCTTAACAATCAAAAGATAGACTGGAATAAAGAAAGCATATATGTTCAATGTGGGTATCACTTGTTGGAATGCATTCAAAATTACCTCCTAGATCAGTATGTTTCTAGAGCAACAAAGAATAAAGTACTGTTTGACTTAGCTGTGAAATATGAAGTGAGACAAATAACTGAAGTGAAAGCAGGATAGCAATTCATATTTACTGACCACAACATAGTTAAGGTCAATGATAGAATCGGAAAGGATAATGAAAACCATAAATATGGGTGCTGGACTGGAAAAAAACAGATTTCTGTAAGATAAGAAGGCATCTGGCCCAAATTATCTGGGCAGAAAAGATGATAAACAGGTTGATGGATCAGCTGTGAGAAAACTTCAAATAGGAGATGGATAGATTACAAAATAAATATTCCTATAAAAAAGGAATGCATCATTGATTAGTAAATAGATTAAAACTAAATTCATACATAAAATAGATAAAAATTAAGGCTAACTGATGAAGAAAATCATGAGGAAAATCGTGAGAATGTGTCATGGGGAAATGAAAAGAAAGATTAGAAGGTCTAAATAGAAATGTGAAAAAGGACTAACAATAAAAGGAAATTGTAAGGGATTGTATATGTATATAAAAAGTAAATAAATATTTAAAGAAAGGGAAAGATCATTCATGGATAATGGAAGCAATAAGGAATAAGAATATAGCTGATATATTAAGTTCAATGAAGGAAAAATTAATTCACATACCATATGACTGTAGAGTATACAATGGATGGAAATTTACCCCCCCAACAACCACTCCCCTGGGACCGGGCTGGAGGCAGTGAGGCTGTAAAATCAAGTGGGAGGCTGGAAGTGCCGTTCCCATCGCCTACCCGCCACTGCTGCCGTTTTACCAGCAGTGGGG
Organism: Heterodontus francisci; assembly: GCF_036365525.1. Classification (NCBI taxonomy): domain Eukaryota; kingdom Metazoa; phylum Chordata; class Chondrichthyes; order Heterodontiformes; family Heterodontidae; genus Heterodontus; species Heterodontus francisci. Next base: position 38,377,877 of record NC_090388.1, on the reverse strand, counting down.
AAAATGGCAAATGTCCTGCCCGCCCCAGGCCAATTGAGACCCTTAAGTGGCCAATTAGTTGCCACTTAAGGGCCGCCTCCCGCTGCCGCTGTTATATTACCAGCGACAGCGGGCACTTTATCACCCTGTGTGTCACAGATGGCACCCCCAGCAATACAAGCTGCCCCCGCTGGATCACCTCTCCCAGCCCTCCTGATCAGCCCCCAACCCCCTTGCCGGGTCCTAGCTGATTGTCCTCGGCAAGGTCGGAACCCACACATACCTTTTTTGGTGCCGGCGCCCTTCTTGGTCCTCATGTTGGGTGCAGTCCCAGCAGTGGCCACTGCTCCTGGTGGCGCGGCTGGAACTGAAGAGCTGCCGACCCGCTGATTGGCTGGCAGCTCTTGGAGGCAGGACTTCCTGCCTCAGTGTGGCGGAAGTCCCACCCGAAGCCAATTAAGGTCCTGGGCCACGCAAAATTGCCCAGCGGAGGCAGGCTTGCACCTGACTTTTAAGCTGATTGTTGGGGCATCTGCCACCATGTAAACTTCTGGCCAATGTAACACCTTTGTTCAAGAAGGGAGAGAAGAATAAACTGAGTAAATATAGAACAGTGAGCAGTCAGTCAAATGTCAGTTGTGGACAATCTCTTAGAATCTCTAATTCAAGATAAAATTAGTGCGCATTTTGAAATGCATGAATTAATCCAGGACAGCCTGCACAGATTTATTAATGGAAAAATGCATCTGATACATTTTATGGAGTCTTTTGAAAGGGTGACTGATAGACTACATCTACTGCAATCCCTTTATCTATGTGGATTTTCATAAAATGTTAAATAAGGTGTTGCAGAGGAGACCTATTAGAAAAATTTAGGCATATGGTGTTACAGACAGGGAGGAGATGGTGTCGATGACTTCCAGTTTTCACCTCATAACTGACCGTAGACAATGTTTTAAAAAAATATCGTTTTAGTCCCTGAGTGTTTTAGAGGTCAAATAAACAGACAAACAACAGGTTTTCTCATAGGATTAAAAGGAAGATGAATTATTTATTAAACAATACCCAAAACGTATTCACAATCTCACCCACTCACTCAAGCACACACATGCAGACACACAAGAAGAGATAGAGATTAGAGGATAGCATGCATTTAAGTTGGATTGTTGTAAAGAGATATCACTTTGAAACCTTCTTGACTTTCCAGGAGGAATTTTTAACAGTATTGCAGCCTGATGTTCCTTTTCTTGGTTCACTGAAGTATTGCCGACTTCTCTGGTTAAGATTCAGTCAAAGTCAGTGGCGAGAAATCCTTTCACGATTTCTCAGGTGGGGAGTTTTCAGGGTCACCTTGCAGTCTCTGCTTCTCTGGTTTAAAGATCTTACAGGCAGATTGTCTTCTTGGCTGGAATGCATCCATCAGCTTTCTGGCTGGCTGGCTTTCTGTCTCTGTCTTTCAATGAGCTCTTTTTTAAAGAAAAGTCCTTATCAGGTTTGGTTTCGGTCAGAAGACCATAGGTGTTCTCCCCGATGTGTTCATACAATGTCTTTGAATGTGTGGCTGTAACTACACAATGGAGTTTGAATGTGGCTTATCTTGGTTAAGTGGTGTTATGTCCCACCTAGTATCTTATCTTGACTTTGAATCCAGAGTCTCCCTGTCTGCAAGGCCTTTGTCAATCCAATTCTTGAAGATAGGAGTCATTTAGCATTGAATAGACTGTTTAGCATTTTAATGTGCCTTCCCCCAGAACTAGTCCAGATTTCTCCAACAGTCACTATGTATATTTGCAGTACAGGAGAGGTCAATTGACCTCTTATTCCATCTTGTCTGCAGGAAAAGTGTGTCCACTTTTTGGAGTTTAGTTCATCAGTTCATTTTTACAGTTCATAATTGCTCCAGTTCACTTTAGTTCATAACTGTTCCTTGCGTGAGTGTGACAAGGGTAAAAGAGGAATTGTAGCAGTGTGGATAGGAAACAGAGGCCGGAATTTTACGGTGGGTGAACGGGAGCCGGCCTCGATGTAAAAGTCGGTGGTGAATCTGCTTCTGCCTCGCCTGGGGATCTGTTCCGTATTTTACAGGTCCCCAGCCAATCAGCGGGCCGGTAGCCCTTAGTCCCAGCAGTGCCACCGGGAGCGGTGGCCACTACTGGGACTGCAGCCCAGCCGAAGATAGAAGAAGACGTGGAGCCGGGAGGATTGGTAAGTTTTGGTTGCCTCACCAGGGGTAATCAGTCGGGCCCCGGCAAGGCAAGGGTGTGCGGTTGGGAGCTAGGGGGGGCATGTTGGGTGCTGGGGGTTGTTGGGGTATCGGGGGCCCCCTCCATCAGGCATCCTGTGCCCGATGTGCAGGGCCCCGCCCCCCACCGCCCCGGGACAATCGGCAGCCGCCTAGTTTTCCCAGGCGGCTTTTCCTGGCTCCAGGACACCCGTTTGCCATGAGTAAAATCAGCATGGAGGCGGGCGAAGGCTGTTAAGTGGCCACTTAAGGGCCTTGATTGGCCTGGGACGAGCGGGCCGTTTTTCACCCCCCTGCCCTACGTAAAGGGCGGCGGAGGCAGGAGAGGGTCGGGAAAGCCTCCCGCTCCATTTTACACCACCATCCAGCTCGTTTGGGTGGCTTAAAAGTCCGGCCAAAGAATTAAGGTAAAAATGTTGTGTGAATTGAAGAGGAATAGGAAGTGTCAGTGTTGGGTCTGCTTTTGTTTTCCATAGATTTAGATGATTTGCACTTGGGCATAGGAAGTAGAATCTTCCATTTTGTTGATAATACAAGAGTTGGAGATTTGAAAAATGTAAAAGGCTCCAGCAAAATATACACATTTTGCAAAAAAGGAGAATCAGTATTTTGTTTTTTTATAAATAGGGATGTAGAGTATAAGAGTAAAGAACAAATGATAAATTTGTAGACAGTATTATTCAGGTCACAGTTGGAGAGTACTGTGTGCACCCTATTACTAGGACATTAAAACCATTGAGAGCGTACAATGTATTGCTGGAATGATGTCAGGGATGGGAATTTATGAGACAATACTGAGACTATTTCCACTGGAGCAGAGAAGTTGAGGAGATTTAACAGAGACTTTTTAAAATCATGAACGTCTATTTTATTTGGTTGAGTATTTAATGGCAAGAAGTGACCAATGCAACATTGTCACTCGGACAGCAAAGACAGAAGTTAGGAGAAAATTCTTTATACAGAGGGATGTCAGAGCATGAAATGTTTTGCCACAAGGAAAAACCATTTCATCTTTCAAGGAGATGGGAAACTGGATAAATATTTGAATTAGAAGAATATATAGGGCTCTGGGCAAAGAGTGGGGTGGTAGGATTAGTATTATATTTTAGCAAAACACTGGCACAGACATGCTGAGTTGAATGGCCGCCTTCTGTCCTATAAACCTCAATGGTTCTGTGTCCTCTGAATTCCGATGGGAATATTCCAAATTAGATCGTGCCATTTGTATAGTTGGGGTGGATTGGCTACATATGCAAGGGTTCATCAGTCGCAACTGCTGTAATCGAGACCTAGAAAGTCGGAATGGTTCCATATTGCGCTGACAGTGAAGAAGAGGCCTGAGCAGGGCCCAGTAACTAATTTAAATCCTCAACTTCTGAGGGTGTTATCAGGGTAATTTCTGAAGGTAATCGATCTCCTGCCATCTAAGCCAGAATCAGGGACAAACCCCCAATCATGAAATATCGTGGACCTCGCCTCTGAACAAGAATTGCAGCCATCTCACCTGCTGAGCATAAATCATGGACACCAATCATACTGAACAAAACAAAATAGCATACAACAAACTAGTACAGAAGTATGGGTACAGTTTTGAAAAACAGAATGGCATGTGAATAACAAAGGAAATTAAAAGCCAGTAGATATCTAATGCCGGACTCACCAACAAATCCAAACCAACCACTCTGAGTAGCAATCCTACAATCAAAACACAAACCTACATTCAACCCCTGCATTGATTAAACCCCCAACCCCCATTTGGATTTTTGGCACCACTGAAGAAACAAAGCATAATCTTCTCCCCACAAGCAGCAGGAATGTTGAAAACATACTTTAATCCCACATTGGATTCTCTGCCTACTAAGCAACAATATGGTATGATAACCCCCCTTTCACTCCATACTTACCCTTTCCTCCTCAATGAGCACAGAAATGCAGCAGGAACCATTCCAACCAACGATTGATGCTCCCTTACCCCAAGACCGAGCAGAAATATAGTAAATATAGCCTCTCATTCTAGTACCAGCCTACAAATTACGAGACATATTGAATTGAATCATATCTTCTTCTTTGGCCTCCTCGTCTCGAGAGACAATGGGTAAACGCCTGGAGGTGGTCAGTGGTTTGTGGAGCAGCGCCTGGAGTGGCTATAAAGGCCAATTCTAAAGTGACAGACTCTTCCACAAATGCTGCAGATAAAATTGGTTATCAGGGCTGTTGAACAGTTGGCTCTCTCCTTGCGCTTCTGTCTTTTTTCCTGCCAACTGCTAAGTCTCTTCGACTCACCACACTTTAGCCCCGCCTATATGGTTGCCCGCCAGCTCTGGCGATCGCTGGCAACTGACTCCCATGACTTGTGATCAATATCACAGGACTTCATGTCGCGTTTGCAGCCGTCTTTAAAGCGGAGCCATGGACGGCCGGTGGGTCTGGTACCAGTGATGAGCTCGTTGTACAATGTGTCCTTGGGGATCCTGCCATCTTCCATGCGGCTCACATGGCCAAGCCATCTCTAGCACCGCTGGCTCAGTCGGGTGTATATGCTGGGGATGTTGGCTGCCTCGAGGACTTCTGTGTTGGAGATACGGTCCTGCCACCTGATGCCAAGGATTCTTCGGAGGCAGCGAAGACGGAATGAATTGAGACGTCGCTCTTGGCTGACGTACGTTGTCCAGGCCTCGCTGCCGTAGAGCAAGGTACTGAGGACACAGACTTGATACACTTGGACTTCTGTGTTCTGTGTCAGTGCGCCGTTTTCCCACACTCTCTTGGCCAGTCTGGACATAGCAGAGGAAGCCTTTCCCATGCGCTTGTTGATTTCTGCATCGAGAGACGGGTTACTGGTGATAGTTGAGCCCAGGTAGGTGAACTCTTGAGCCACTTCCAGAGTGTGATCGCCGATATTGATAGATGGGGCATTTCTGACGTCCTGTCCTATGATGTTCGTTTTCCTGAGGCTGATGGTTAGGCCAAATTCATTGCAGGCAGCCGCAAACCTGTCAATGAGTCTCTTCAGACACTCTTCTGTGTGAGATGTTAATGCAGCATCGTCAGCAAAGAGGAGTCCCCTGATCAGGACTTTTCCTACTTTGGTCTTCGCTTTTAGACGGGCAAGGTTGAACAACCTGTCACCTGATCTTGAGTGGAGGAAAATTCCTTCTTCTGAGGACTTGAAAGCATGTGAGAGCAGCAGGGAGAAGAAGATCCCGAACAGTGTAGGTGCGAGAACACAGCCCTGTTTCACGCCACTGAGGATAGGAAAGGGGTCTGATGATGGCGCCGCTATGCTGAATTGTGCCTTTCATATTGTCATGGAATGAGATGATGATACTTAGTAGCTTTGGTGGGCATCCAATCTTTTCTAGTAGTCTGAAGAGACCACATCTTCTGACGAGGTCAAAGGCTTTGGTGAGATCAATGAAAGCAACGTAGAGGGGCATCTGTTCACGGCATTTCTCCTGTATCTGACGAAGGGAGAACAGCATGTCAATGGTGGATCTCTCTGCTCGAAAGCCACACTGTGCCTCAGGATAGACATGCTCAGCCAGCTTCTGGAGCCTGTTTAAAGCGACACGAGCGAAGACCTTCCCCACTATGCTGAGCAGGGAGATTCCACGGTAGTTGTTGCAGTCGCCGCTGTCACCCTTGTTCTTATAGAGGGTGATGATATTGGCATTGCACATGTCCTGTGATACTGCACCCTCGTCCCAGCACAGACAAAGCAGTTCGTGCAGAGCTGAAAGTATAGCAGGCTTGTCACTCTTGATGATTTCAGGGGTAATGCCGTCCTTCCCAGGGGCTTTTCCGCTGGCTAGAGAATCAATGGCATCACTGAGTTCCAATTTTGTTGGCTGTTCGTCCAGCTCATCCATGACTGGCAGAGACAGGGTTGCATTGAGGGTGATATCAGTGACAACATTTTCCCTGGAGTACATTTCCAGGTAGTGATCCACCCAGCGGTCCATTTGTTTGCGTTGGTCAGTGATTGTGTCCCCTGATTTAGATTTGAGGGGGGCAATCTTCTTGACGGTTGGCCCAAAAGCTCTCTTAATGCCATCGTACATCCCTCTGATATTTCCTGTGTCAGAGGCCAGCTGGATATGACTGCATAGGTGTTGCCAGTAGTCATTTGCGCAGCGCCTGGCTGTTCTTTGTGCAGTGCTTCTGGCAGCTTTAAGTGCTACGGATGTTAACTCACTGGGGCCTTTCTTGTGGTTCAGCAGCGCAATGCGCTTAGAGGCTATGACAGGTTCCAGCTCTTCAATGTGAGTTTGAAACCAGTCTGCATTCCGCTTCACACAATTGCCATAGGTGGTCATTGCTGAGTCATCATTGCAGAATTTCTCATCCACAGCTGTTACGCAAGTTTCTAAATTCACTTGAAAAAGCCCTCCAAAACACTCCCACAGGGGATGCAGGGACCAAGTGGGCCCACATCAGAGACGCCATCTCTGAATTCAATCATATGGTGGCATATGAACTCACAACCTCTAGGTGGCTAGAACGGTATCATGTTTACTAGGTCACTGTAAATAAATACCATTTTACTGCACATATACCTAGAACAGGCTGCAATAACATGTAGTGCTATGCAACACTGTGAATACATTAGCAGACTTTACTGCATTTCTGCAAGAAGGCAAAAAGAGTTGCAATGCTTCCATTCATTGCACTGAAAGTAATGTAATTAAAATTGTATACTTAAATGTCCTATTGCCTTCAATATTATAAAGAGAATATGCACTACTTGTTATTTGCAGGATGCTTTACGCTGATGCTTGCTAAAATTCAGTTGCAAAGTCATAAAAATTATATTATTTTTGTGAAGTTCAAATTTGGTACACATTTATAATGATGTACAAAGGTCATGAAAGCCAAATAGTCTGATAAAAAGAGATAAATCGAATAAACATGGAACTAAAATAAAGCCAAGCATTATTCTGCATGAGTGTATTTCTGGACATGGAGTAATACCTATAATCTTGCAGTAATTTCATCTGGAAGCATACTAATTCCATCATTATTTTGCATATAAGGGAATTAATGATAAATGGTTTTGATATGTGAATATATTTTGAATCCTTGCTTTCCCGTATTAAATACATTAAAAGTAGTCATACTGTGAACATGTTTTCTAATTTATAGTTGTAACTGTTTAGCTTGTTTTTCATAGTCACATTGTGCTGAAAGGTGACATTTGGTACATCTTTACTTAGTGTTTGTTCAGGGATACCATGTAGAATTTATGCCGTGGAAAAGCATGTTGACTATCCAAGCATGATGTTGTCTGATCACATAGTCTTCAGACTTGCATTCATTTGTTTTCTATCACTAAAGTGTGTGTACACTATGTTATTTCTCATCACCTGAGATTATCTCAAGTACAGATTACTCTTCCACATATTGTGGTATTATATACAGAATATTTGATACCCAGGAGCATACTATAGAAGCACGTGCATACTGACTTGGTTTGGATCATTATGATGTGGTAAATTTTTCATGTAGAAGCACAGGCCAAGTAAGACCTGCACCCATATCTAATTCATCAAAACCATTCATTGTTATCTCTCATTATATCTTTGAACTTCAATTGTTAACCATGACTATTTGAAGAGTCTTCATGTGTGAGAAATTAGGTTTCACTAATTGGCAAGCTAATTGATGTCAATGGGCAACAGACCTCAGTGAGCAAATAGCAAAATAAAGACTTACATCTGACATCACAATGTGCAGTCTAAGTAGCCTTTGCAGCACAGATGAAAAGATTTCCCACTTTTAAAATAAAATTTAATGTAAAGCTAACAACCCAGTCTATCAATATTTACATATATCTATATATATTTATGTAGATAGACAATGGTAATCTGCACTTGGCATCATATATGTTATTTTATCTTTTTATTTCCAATGATATGATATATCACCACTGATATAATTTCTGTGACCCTAAATGGGACTACCACGGGAGGGGTTGTAGTAGTAGATGGGTTGTATGAAGTCTTGCTTATTGACAGAAACCATGCCATCATATTGCAACAGTTAAATATGACGTTTATGCAATGGTATGTTTCTAAAGTGATCAATTTTAAACCATATACTGAAAACCAAAATCTGTTCCCAATATAAGAACCACATATTGGGAAAAACACAGTTTCGAATACGGTATATCCTTTATTTTTGTCCCAGGACTCGTGGAAATTTTTTTTTTTATTCATTCATGGGATGTGGGCGTCACTGGCCAGGCCAGCATTTATTGCCCATCCCTAATTGCCCTTGAGAAGGTGATGGTGAGCTGCCTTCTTGAACCGCTGCAGTCCATTTGGGGTAGGTATACCCACAGTGCTGTTAGGAAGGGAGTTCCAGGATTTTGACCCAGCGACAGTGAAGGAACGGCGATATAGTTCCAAGTCAGGATGGTGTGTGACTTGGAGGGGAACTTGCAGGTGGTGGTGTTCCCATGTATTTGCTGCCCTTGCCCTTCTAGTTGGTAGAGGTCGCGGGTTTGGAAGGTGCTGTCTAAGGAGCCTTGGTGCATTGCTGCAGTGCATCTTGTAGATGATACACACTGCTGCCACTGTGCGTCGGTGGTGGAGGGAGTGAATGTTTGTAGATGGGGTGCCAATCAAGCGGGCTGCTTTGTCCTGGATGGTGTCGAGCTTCTTGAGTGTTGTTGGAGCTGCACCCATCCAGGCAAGTGGAGAATATTCCATCGCACTCCTGACTTGTGCCTTGTAGATGGTGGACAGGCTTTGGGGAGTCGTGCAACACCACTGGACAGCATGATTTAAAATAATTGACAAAACAACTAGAAGGGAAATGAGGAGAAATTTTTTTCACACGGGATGTTTGTTCAGATCTGGAACACACTACCTAAATGGACGGTGGAAGCAGATTCCATACGACATTTCAAAAGTTAATTGGGCATGTACTTGAAGAGGACTTATTTTCAGGGTTATGGGAAAAAGCTGGGGTGCGGGACTAAATTGGACAGCTCTATCAAAGAGCCAGCACAGGCACAATGAACCAAATGGCCCCTTTCTGTAATTCTGTCCTACTTGGAATATATGGCAAGATAGAGAAGTGATGGTGTCTCCCAGTTGTGGATAATACAAAGAAGGAAAAAAATTACATATATTTTGTGCCTTTCATGACCTCAGGATATCCCAAAGTACTTTACAGCCAATCAAGTACTTCTGAAGTACAATTTTTGCACAATAAGGACCCACAAACAGCAATGAGATAATAACAAGATAATCAGTTCCAGTGATGTTGGTTGAGGGATAGATTTTGGCCAGGACACTGGGGAGAACTCCACTGCATTTCTTCAAAATATTGTCATAGGATCTTTTATGGCAACCTAAGAGGGCAGACATCTAATTGGTTTGATATCTAATCTGAAAGACAGCATGTCCACAGTGCAGCACTCTCACAGTGACGGACTAGGTTTTGTGTTAAGTTGTGCCGATGAAGGAAATTCTAAGACATTCTAAAGATTGTCTTAATAGTAAGAAGGATTGAAGTTTCCTACTCACTTTAAATGGACTGGCAACTGAAAAATTTAGGCTCTACCCAAAATTCCTATCTACTTGAACAATTCTGTCAAAATCCCATCCTCCTATGTGGCAGAATTTCTAAAATATAGACAACCGAAATATTGCTTCTCACATTTTATTTTTGAAGTATTTATCCTATGTAGGTCTTTGTCACTGGTTGCAATACTCCACTTACTTAGAAAAATTGGTTGCTGAAAGCCTCATCCATGCCTTTAATATCTCCAGACTAAACTATTCATACACTCTCCTGGCTCTCTGACCTTCTAAAACTCAGCTCGTCTAACTGTCTGCTGCCCATATCCCAACTTACACCAAGATCCGCTCATTCATAATCCCTGTGAAGCTGCACTACATTGGATTCCTGCCTTCAATTTAAGATTATCAACCCCATGTTCAAATCCCTCCATGGCCTTACCTCTCCCTATCTCTGTAACCTCTTTCAGCTCTACACCCCGCTGACAACTATGCCCTCTTGTACATTCCGTATTCCCTTTACCCCATCATTGGTGCCTGTGCCTTCAGCCATCTGGACACCAAGCTCTAGAATTCTCTTGCTGAACCTCTCCAGCTCTCTGTCCTGCTCCAAGACCTTCCTTAAAAGTCACCTCTTTGACCAAGTTTTTAGTCAGTCCTGTCAAAATCTACTTCTTTGTATTCTTTCTTTTGGGCCTCCTTATCTCGAGAGACAATGGATACGCGCCTGGAGGTGGTCAGTGGTTTGTGAAGCAGCGCCTGGAGTGGCTATAAAGGCCAATTCTGGAGTGACAGGCTCTTCCACAGGTGCTGCAGAGAAATTTGTTTGTTGGGGCTGTTGCACAGTTGGCTCTCCCCTTGCGCCTCTGTCTTTTTTCCTGCCAACTACTAAGTCTCTTCGACTCGCCACAATTTAGCCCTGTCTTTATGGCTGCCCGCCAGCTCTGGCGATTAGTGTCAATTTTTGTCATATTATGCACCTGTGAAGCACCTTGGGACATTTTCTATGTTAAATGTGCACTATAGATGCAATCTGTTGGTAGTGGTGGTCTTTTTAAATGAGTAATTTTTAATAGCGGACAAGCTGTTCATTAAAACATGTAACCCCTTTTTCTGTTCATTCAGTAGCAACAATCACTTTTTAGAAACATGCTATACTTTGTTGATCTTTCCAGTTTTCTTTGATTTAGATTTTAGCAAATACCCACCAAACATTATTACTATTCACAAAGAACCCTCCAAAGCAAACAATGGCTGAAACACTGTAAGCTAATGTAAACACCTATGAAATATGTTTCTACCATACAGTCATAGTAAAAGTGAATTTGTGATATGAAATAAACATTGTCAGAGTCATCTATGTATTAAATATAAATTATTTGGGATCTGGAGGTTTTTTTAAGACATAGGTGAAAATTATGGGCTTCTGGCAGGCACACTGCAATGTAAAGTGGTTTTGTTATGTCCAGTTCACTGAAACAAGATGAATTAGTAATTAGGTTTGACATCTACAAAGCAATACAGAGCATATGAGAGAAATTGTGTAGCCTGCATGAAAAAGAAATATTCTGGGCTCAGAGAGATATGAATTCAAACCAATGAAAAGTCCTTTACAAAGCCTTTGAATTTCAACATGACTAATATTATTGAGGATACAAAGGTCACTCTAGGCATTAAGATTTGTACTATAAGTTAGGGAAGATAGAGGAAAACAAAGTGAAAAGCTCTGTTCAAGGAACTAAATAGTATTTTTCTAAAAGTAGATGGCTTTTGTCTTTGCTCATAATGATGTGGAATTGGATGTGGCTGAAGCTGCTCCATCTTCTGACAGCACTGGCTGACTACATGTACTATAAATATTCCCATTTGAACTAGCTTTAGAAATTGTGGCCTGGAGAATCTGCCTGCCAAATTTCTGGCAGTTACGAAGCAACAAAATCCACCAGTACACTCCAGTGCTGATCCTGCACATATGAGATCAATAGGCACCCATGCTGGCAAGTGCCCATCTGCCTCATGCTACTAGAAACTCTGGTGTCTGTTTGACATTGGGGAAGCAATGCTTTGGAGATCCAATGTATACCGTAACCTCCATGGACACGTGTGTAAGAAGGCCAATATTAAATGTTTTAATTACTTAACTTCTTCATTGGTTCAAGACATTTTCTGGTCTTGGTTTCTTATCATTGGGCTCACTCCTGGAGACTGATACACCTCATCTCACTGGGCAGACTAGTCTCCAAACTTATGTTGTGTCCTTTGAATTGAGGAAATGGGAACCTTCAGCAAAGCGAGTCCCTCGCCCCTGTCCAATCTCCATCAACATAACTGGCCTTGAAAGAGGCAGACAGAAGCTCTGCCCTCACAAGTAAGGCTTCTGGCAAGATGAAATGATCTCCTTTCAAGGACCATTATTTATGTTAACGCAGCTACAATTGTCCCTGGTTAGTCACAATACTTTTTACAGCTACAGTGCCAAAAATTTTATACATTAGAAGAAAAATCAGAATTTAAGGATTTTAAATTAAGAGTTAGTCTTTTTGATTATGCTTGTATAACAAAAGGTTATTTTTCTCTAGTTTTAGTTCATGTCTTTTCTTTTACATCCAATTACAGTATGGAAGCAATTTTTAAAAAAAATGACAAACCCACAACTTTCTGACTTGGAGGCAATAATATTACTAACTGAGACAAACTGACACTTGCAAGATAAGGGTAACATACCTTTTCAACTGCCAATTACCTGCTCCCAATTAAGCATATCACAAAGTACAAACAGCAATTGTAAAACTTAAACTGTGGGCCCCCAGGAATTTTCAAGGGATTTCACACAAAAAAAAAGAAATCTTTGTGAGCCAATCTATCTAGCTTCATGATACATGTTAATTTAATGTCAGACAGGATAAGGTCTAAAGGAGGCTCTGTTCTACAATTTCAACATGCTACGTGATTGGACTGAGAACCTTGTGGCAGGAATTCATAAACCTCATTGCTGCCCAAATTTCTGCTCCTACACAGATCAGTGGATGTGTTGAGGGAGTGCTAGTCTGCAGTAGGCATAGATTAGGCAGTTGACTCTTGGCAATGCCACATTCAGTTCAACTGACATTTAATATGCCAAAGAAAAGTCAGGACCAATGAGCTATTGCAGCAGCAAACCTTGATGAATCAGTTACAGTTTATTGCAACACATTGCCCAAGGAAATCTAGGGCCACCACAATGCCATATACACGTTACAGAAATTCTGCAGCCAGTCAGTATATTTACACCTTCTGCAGCAAAATCACTTGGAAGAACTAATAGGTTAAGCTTTAATTATTGCACACAATTCACCAGCACTAAGGGGAAACAGCATGGCACAGCACACTGACATTACTCACACATCACAGAAAATAAATTGGCTGCACTTGATTTTTTTTTTTGCTGAGATTTTCTTTAATGTTTGTACAGAGTAAGGTTTCATCACAGTAAAGGATGGGTATTGATGATTATTGATGAAGTGCAGAGGATGATGTTAATGTTTCTGGTCATCTCACTGTGTAAACGTGGACGGTGAATTCCTTGAAAGGGGTGGCTCAGATTCTTAGCTAAGTGTATCTTGTATGAGCACTTGGTGCACAAGTCTTCCTGGCTGAACCTGTGTTCCAGGAACTACATTGTCATGGTCTTATTCTGGTGTAAACATTGTTAGATCATTTGTTGATACACAATTGTTGCTACAGATTAGGAACATATTGATTTGGCATTGTCCCATCAAAGTCCTGAAATACGTTTTGCATGGATATTCATTGCTTAATTTGTAGCAAAAGATTACTAGTCAAAAGACATGTTTACATTTCCAATACTTGCAAAGTATAAACAAATGAATGACGAAGCAAAGCATTTTCAATTATATTTGTGATTATCATTAACTGGGTAGCGCTAGATTTCCCTCTTCTGTTGGAAAAAGAAGAGAAATATTTTACCTCGAACTGGTGGGGCGAGGGGAAGGCTCACTCCAGCATACTGATATGATGTGCAGGTCATTTTAACTCCCATGCTTCATTACCTTGGTTACCTGTCAATGCATCAGTGAGGGGGTTGGCAGGTGGACATGGTCAGGGGAGGTATTAGCCACAGGTAAGGAGAGGCCAATGTTTCCTTGTGGGCCCAGAGGAGCACTTTTGCTCCTGGCTTTCTTGGTCACCTTCTGGGCCTGCTGCTGGCGAGGCTGAGATCAGGTACTGAACACACAACACGCTAAAATTGAGTTCAAATTCGAATGATGTCAGATGTTGACTCTTCCATTTTAATGTGTCCCTCAGCAGCCTGGGGTGAGGGCTTCTGATGCTGCCCAGAATGCTCCTGTTAAAATGGCGCAGGTATCAAGTGTAGTGCAAACAAGGTGAGTACCTTGCTGCCAATATTTTAACCCCCTGTATCCTGTTACCATCAGGAGCAAGGGGTTAAAATTGGTCCCGTTGTTTTTCATTATAAAATTGCATGAAAACACAGCTTTAAAGTATACAATTCTTGAGAGTGGAATTCCTTAACAGCAACAAAAGAAAACCAGCAGCCAATCACAAGACATCTGCAACAATGATCCTTTAATACCTCTTGAGAAGCTAATGAGTCAGTTAGTCCAACAATCAATGTCAAAAAATTGTTAATCCCATTGACTGGAATTTCTGAGCAAAATGGTTCAAGGGAAAGTTTGTAAAAGTAAATTGGCAGCCAGTCCCCTCACAGGCTCGTGATCTTTGGTATGCAGATAAAACAAGTAGGTTTTTCATGAGATGGTGAAAAGGAAGATCCTCAAATAGATGAAAGAGGTGCCAAGCATAGCAATATATCACTTAATGAGTGAACTCACTGTCAACAACTCTCGAGGACATAGCTGGAGGGTCAGAAGAAATTGTACAATGTAGGTGCAGAAATATCATTGTAAAGCAGGAGTGTCTAATCTTTTGTCTTTTTGGGTCATATAGGTTTGTTCCATAGAGTCTTGTAGGCCACATATAGGCCTAGAAACTGGGTTGCAGAGTGCCTGTATTTCAGGTGCTACGTGGCTTCCTTAGGAGAGTGGGAATACACTAAACTCCAGAGTCAGGACCTAAGGATGCATAAGGGGATATAAAGCATCGAGGCAAGCAAAATGATAAAAGGACTTGAAAATAAATACATTGGGTGACAAGGTGCCAATGGAGATCAGTGTGGATGGGAGTGATTGAGGCATTTTGGATAAATTGGAGGTTTTGGAGAGTGCAAGATCAGAAGCTGAAAAAAGTGTGAATGAAAGTTTCAGTGGTGGAGGCAGGAGATGTTGCAGAGGTGGAAATAAGTGCTCTTAGTGATGGTCAGTTTCTTGGCTTTGAAGCTCAGGGTAACATAGAACATTAAGGGTGTGTGCGATCTGGTTCAGCCTGATCAAGTGGTTGTGGAATCTGTAGCAAGGGATTGGAGGTCAACAGGGTGCTTCATTCTTCCAAATGTGACACATCCAGGACTTGTTGTCAGAAAGTCTAATTTCACAGAGATGGGCATGGGGCTGAAAGAGGTGGTGCAGAGGTAGAGTTGGATACCTGTGGGTGAATTCACAACCAATAGCACTTAGATAAAGAAGAGGAAGAGACCAAGGATAAACCTTTTGGGTCTCCAGATGTAATGCTGCAGGTGTGAAGAGAAACCTGGAGATACACTGGCTATGTTGGAGAAGTGGAAATGGAATCATGCAAGGGCAGTCTCACAGTGTTGGACAACAGAGGAGTGCTATTAGAGGAAGATTATGTGGCTAACTATATCAAGCACTAGAAGAAAGCAAGAACAAGGAGAGAAAATACACCATAATTACAGTCACAGGTGAGATTGTAGTGCTATGGGTCCAGGGAGGAAAGGCTGAAAAATAAAGTGAGCATGGAGAAGTAGGAGCCCTGACCAGAGTCAGTAGCAAAATTATCTTTTATTTGATCTCCAACTTAAGTCACTGTCTCATTGAGTACCAGCAAAGCATTGTATAGAAAATGTCCTGTAAAATTGCTTGGAATATGTTCTCAAAATGGTGTTCTGGATTCAAGATGTCCAATATAATGGACTCAGGAGTCAAACTGAATGCTTGGAAATGGCTGGGAATTGAAACTAATGAAAACCATGAATAAGATTTATTTAAACAGAACATTCCTTACCAAAGAGAAGGGAGCCAGATAGCACAGTGCTAAGGAAAAGTGCATTAGTGGGAGATAAATATGTCATGCCTTATCTGGTCCTGTGTAGGATCAAAGGATAAAGAAGAAACTGAGAAGTCAGGGAGGGTAAAAGTAGAGCCAGGCATGTTTAGGCATATGTGCCTCATTAATAAGATTTTCCAGGGCACTAATGTGACTAAGAAGTGATTGACATCAAATGAGGACGCCTTCTGTCATACGTGCCCCCCACACTGAATGCTGTACTGCTCCATCATTTGCCTTCACACTCCATTTTAAGCATCTATGTTGGATTTCTTTTCACTTCATTTTTGACTGGCATTCCTAGTCGCATACCAACACCCCTTCTCCAGCAGGAATTCAGCTCACTGCACTTCAGCTTTGCTCTAAGAGCGAGGCCATAAAGCCGAAACTTAGCCTGGCTGCAAAGGGAGTCCTAATGTGTCTGTCCTCTGTGATGTTACCTGTGGATCACAGGAAGATTCCCTATGGCATAAAAGTTGAGGGCAGAGTTGACTTGTATTGACACTAGTAATACATGGTAGATTTCTGGTCATCTCTGCAGGTCTTAATGGTTTAGGTGGGACACTTTATTCATGCTCCCCCTGATAAGCTAAAGCTTCACATATTTTGTGCCTTTACTCTTCCCAGATAGCTGATTCTGTTGCAGTAGAACATTGAACTGGTGGAGTACCTGCTACAGTTATGCTTTTTGTACTCCCAGCCTGCTTACTGCTTTATTGTAATATCCCCACTAATAACTGCTATGCCATAATCTTGGACCAAAAGCTCCCTGTGTACTATTCACTTTTTAACGGCTATGGTGAAACTTTAGAGCCTCCCCTTTAATTATGGTCACAAACTCCAGATTTGACCCAAAATGAAGAAGCCACTGAAGCTCTGGAACTCAGTACAAGTTCATCATTATAAGTAACCTGAACAAGTGAAAATAAGATTTTCCTTTTTTGAGACTTTTTTAAAACCCTTCTCCAAAAACTTCAGAGTAGTCCATTCCTGCATATATCCAATAGTATGTGTCAACTTTTTTGCTAAAATTCAAAGTGAAGAATGTTGTCCCTGTCATTGTCATTTAGTTTCACAATTTATGACGGCTGCTCTGAATGTGTATAAAAATCTACTTCCAATGAACTTCCTTAAATGGAATTCTCATAAATAAACAAGGAATATGTGGTATTATCTGACAAAATCACTTAGTCTAAATTCATCATGTTAATGCCAGTGACAAGAATACATTTTTTCAAGGATCTCCACTATCAATTTCAATAAATTTAATGGAAATCGGATCACAGCGTAATTGCCAATTCATCTGAATTTATTAAAAAGAGATTTCAATTACATACCACAGCTGAATTTTGATGCACAAAATTTAATTAAGAAACATAAGTCCATCTCCTCCTTAAACCCAGAAACATTGAAAAGCTTTTTCTGCAACTTTTTAAAGAAGCAACTTCTTGAAGAAGCTACCTGGTAAAATCAGACATTAGTATGAAGAACCAGGTTAAATCATTTACTGAGTATTTTTAATGCCATTTCAGCGTTCCTCATATAATTACTCTTCATCTAAGATATCCAGTAATGATGTTGGACATTCTTGGTTCAGGCTCAGTGGCTTGCTTCATTAGCATGTCATTCCCATTCCACATCATAAGATTTAATTGTAATGCTGAATATGCACAGCTCTTCACAGAAGTCTAATCAAAGTGGATTCACTTGTATTATTAATATAAAAAATCAGACCACTTGCTATTTTTATAAATAAAAGAATTCAGATACATAAATCAACTGTCATTCATTAGCATGTTACTGACATATCTGGCAGACATATGAGCAGCCTATCATAGTTCCTTAAAATTATTTTCACCAAGATTAAAACCCTTATACATTAAATATACATTCTAATTCCACCATAAAGTAATCAGATTACAGAGCAGGTGACATTGTACTCCAGAATTCAAATGATTTGCAGTAATGAGCTGCAGAAGGAATGCTGTACTTCCAACAAGAACGCGACCGCCTTCAAATTAGCAATAAAATCATTATGAGCTTTTTTCTGGATCACCATCCTGACCACGATTGAGTTGCTGGTTGATCCATCATTGATAATACGATAGCCATGATTTCGTGACAATTTTTTTGCATTTATATTATTTGTGATACAATTTTGTTAAATGAACCCATCATCCTTAGCCATAGAAATAGAGGATAAATTTCATTTTTTTCTCTAAAGTTAAATTCTTGTTCAAGAGAGACCAAGATATCTGTTAAATTCACACAGGAACAGCTACCTCAGGTGCATTGTCTCAAAGTAGGCGTCTTACTCCTGGGTGCACAAAAATAGTCTGTCACATTCTTGGTATTTTTGACTGGTGGGTGGGGCTTCCTGCCCAATGTAGAATTCCAGCCATGGTACCTGCTAGGTGGAGGTGCAGTATGGAACCTGTCCCTGCTGCAGCACCTAAGGTTTCAGACCTCACAGGGCCTGCATCTAAATGAAGAGTGTTATTTGAGTAAGATCATCTACCTGAACCCTTTAATTCCATGGGAAACATGTTGCACAGTCTGGGAAACCATGAGGACGAATCCATTACTATAACGTTCAACAGTGGAGGAAAAGCAGTATGCCATGGTGTCTTTGGTAGTACATGTGACATCTGCTGGCCTTGGGCACTGTGGGAGCATCTTTCATGAATGTTCAAATACTTGCATTTGAATAGAAGGCATGGGGAGAAACCTACAAAATACATTCTACTTGCTTGGGGCTGGTTTCACACAAACTTGAGGTAAGGATTCGAGCATCTCATAGATGACCGCACGTGCCTCAAACAGATCACTGTGCACTTTGAGGCAATGTCTTCCAGCAGAGGTATGCATAATACTTCAAGGGTTGGGCAGTTGGCTCTTCTGTTCACCATCACTATGCAATAGACAGGCCAATATGGCTGCCTCACAAATAGAGGTGTTGTGCCGCAGGAACTTCAACAGACTTGCAATGATACCCTGCAGCAACCCACTACAGCTGCTTCTATCATTAAGAAGCTTTGAAAAAGCAGTAGAAATTTAAATGTCACACATGACATCTAAACTGGCACAAGGGTAAAGCAGCATTGAAAATCATGCTAATATTCATGACACATTTATTTGTAATTTTGCATTGTACTGAATTTAAGATGGCAAAAGATATCATGTGAAGATCAGAGAAGGGCAGAAAGTGTGGTTATGTTAAAAGCCAGGATCTAATGAGGTGGATGAGTTTGTTATTAGAGCAATTTTGGAAATTATAGGAAGATATTTTGCATGAGTGCTTGACATATTCCTTATGGGGGATTCACAACTGAATTATTGTCATCATAGTTATCCTTTTGCTTTGCCATGATTTTGCTGTGATACCACTTTAACAGTCTGAGTACTTCACACATCATCACAGGAAATGACATCAACCAACATGTGATAGCTCAGCTGAAGTTGTGTTCGTCATCTTGAGCTCTCTTGTAAATGTGCTACTTAACAATAAAGAACCCACTCCTTGATTACCTTTCAACTCAAGATTGTTTGGTACCTTATTTCTGAAGAAGGCAATAACACAATATGGTGGCAGCTTGTGGTATCTGCAGCTTTTTGAGTTCTGGGCACACCATTCACATCTGGTAGCATTGAGGTGTAGTTGAAGACCACAGCGTGGAGTTAGCAGGATGCATCGAAGTAGCAGTACTGTAGAGAGGCTCAGCAGCGGTGTTCCTCGGGAACAGCGATTTCTCCCGTTGAAGTCCATCGGCGGTAACGGAGATGGCACAACACTGTCAGGCTCGGCGATCATCCACTGAATTTGGTGCTCAAGAGTGAGTGACTACATAAAGGGAGTTGTTATTTTGATGCTTGTCAGTGAGACAAAGCAAGAATCGGGTTTGGGAAAGGCAAGCACAGTCAGTTCACTTTGGGGCAGTGGAGCAGCATCGCCATAACCGCTTCTTCGGCAGAGTCTCCCGACCACAGGCAGAAAGCCTGCGTTGCAGGCACTGAACACAGGGTGTGGCTGAAGTCTGACGCTGTGCACACAGGAGACTTGCATTTTCTTTCTCTTCAGGAAAAGCCTCAAAAAGAAAGAGGGAGTCATTTAAAGGGGAAAGCTCCAGCCTCGGATTCTTGCTGACCAGTAATTTGGCACCATGACTACCAAATATCCGTCAATGAACTGGAAAGCCCAACATTCTCCATGAATTCCAGCTTTTCAGGAAATGCATGGAATTGTATTTCTTGGATTTAGCTGTCACTGAGCTGGACAAGCAAGTGATCAAAATAAAAATCATGATCAGCAATGAGGGCTGCATCAGATCAACACCTTGAGATTATCTGAAGCAGACCTGAGGGAGCCAGCAAGACTCTGGACTACACTAGAGAACCAGCTGAAGGTCAAGATTAATGTTTGAATTCATCGTCTTGAACTAATGGCATACAGGCAGCAATTGAAGGAGACCATTGATCAGTTCATAAGCCGATGCCACGAAAAAGGAAAGGTCTGTGAATTTTTGGAATTGGAATTATCTGGAAAGTTCATGGAATTAGTCATTGTATCTACCCTGATAGAAGTTTTTCAGAAAGAACTACTAAATGAAGCAAAAGGATATGATATAAAAAGTCTCCTGATAGAAGGCAGGAAATTTGAGGCCATTGCCGCAAGTATGCAGTGTATACGAGCACTTAGAACAACGTCCATAGGTGAGGTAACCAGATCACCTCAGCAAGCCAAATATGTGGCAAGTGTGGACTGGTACACCAACCGAGAAATTGTACCACTTACATGGAGAACTGCTTGGTGTGTGGTAAGAAAGGACACTGGGCGAGGCTGTGCAAGAGGTCTATAACTGGAAAACTGGCCAGAAGTCACAGCAGACCATGACCTGACAAGAAACAAACACTACCTTGTGAGAGGAACAGAGATACATTCAGAAGAGGCCAATCCAAATGTAGACATGTCCACGAGATCAACACAGATGTGTATAACATAGAGACCACTGATAGTGAGCAACCTTTTCACACAGTAACAATTGTCCAGCAGGTGGACTCAGTTACTCAGCAGGAAGCACTTATCACCAATGACATCACTTGCCCAAAGCTGGACAGTACAAACTGCGACTCAAGATCGATACAGAGGCAAGTGCAAATATTTTGCCACTGAGAATAGTGAAGAACATGTACCTGGCAAGATGGGAAGCCATGATGCAACCTACAAATGCAAGACTCATTGTGTACAACAATACTCCAATCAAATATATGGGAACACTAAAGCTGGAATGTAGGTATGGAACTCTTCATGGTCACAGCAAATATTCTACATTGCCAATATGAACGATCCAGCAGTTGCAGGGCTAATTGGATGTAGTGAGCTTTGAATTGTGACAGTCCATGAGATCAGCAGTGTGCCAAGGACAGACGTCCAAAACAGGTGTGATCCCATTGAATCTATCCAAGACAAGACTTAAAACAAATGTACCTGAATTGTTTTGATACAGTGGGAAGTTTTAAAGGAGTAGCCACTCTACCTTTAAAAGATGATGCCATTCCTTCCACCAAAGAAATGTAGCGTCCATATTAAGAACAAACTCAAATTGGAGTTGGATACTATGGAGAAGCAAGGAATTATCGGGCGCGTTCAGCAGCACACGGATTGGTGTAGTTCTATAACAGTGGTGATAAAAAAAGACAGCTACATCACGGTAGGCTTAGACCCTGGAAGCTGAATCAGGCATCAAAACGATGTCCTCATAAAATCCCCACCTTAGAGGAGCTTAATCTAAAGTTTGCAAAGGCTAGATTCTTTTCCAAGCTTGATGCAAAGTACGGATACTGGTCAGTCCATTTCTCTGAAAGTTCGCAAGAGTTGACGACTTTCAGGACTCTGTTTGGGAGATATTGTTTTTTTGTGCCTACCGTTGGGCTTATCACTAAGCCAGGATTTATTTCAGCAATGTAGGGATCATATCATGAAGAATGTTCCAGGGTTGTCTGTGTTGTCGACGATATAGCTGTGATGGGCAGCACTAAAGAGGAGCATAACAGGAATCTGCACATCTTCATAGAAATTGCCAGAAAGGAAGGCCTTGTATTCAACAGCAAGAAGTGTGCCGTCAACACAAATCACATCCATTTTTTCAATTCCGTTTACACAGATGCAGGCATAAAACCGCATTCTGGCAAAGTAGATGATATCCAGTCCATGCCAAGTCCACAAGACAAGGAAGATTTACGGAGGTGCCTCAATCTATTTAATTTCCTAGCTCCTGACATCTCCAATTTTGCAGTGAAGTCCTCATCTCTATGGGAACTCCTTATCTGTGGCCTGAGGACCACCAACATGCTTTTGATTTGCTGAAGCAATCACAGTCAACAGAGGCATGTTTACAATATTATGACCCGAATAAGGATACCGTTCTTGAAGTAGATGCTTCGTTGAAAGGTTTGGGAGCATGCTTACTCCAAGAGGGTCATCCAATTGCTTTTGCATTAAAGAGCTTGTCACCCACACAGGCATGTTATTTCAACATATTAAGGGAAACACTAGCTCTGATATTCAGAATCACCAAGTTTCACACTTACCTTTTTTGGAAGCATTTTGTAGGTGAGATGGATCATAAACCACTGGCTATGATATGGCAGAAACAGCTCACCAGTGCGCCACCCCGTCTACAATGACTATTGGTAAAGGTGCAAGGATATGACAGATATAAGCCCTGGAATCTTATGGTGACCTCAGACACCCTTGGCAAACTACCCAATCCCAGAAAATGTGAAATCATTCTATTCGACATCCAGGTTGACGAAGTCGACATCGAACTGGAAGATGCATACCAGATAGATTTGATGAGTTTGGACAAAGGAAGCATGAGGAACTACAGGAATAAACTTCTAGAGACCCAGTCTTAATGGAGCTATGGCAACACATTGTCAAAGGATGGCTGGCATCATACAAGAAGTTCCTGTAGATCTTAGAATTATTTAGCCGTACTGGGATGAATTGGGGTTTTTTAGTGGCGTGATCTTCAAGGGAAGGCAGTTACTAATTCCACAATTGCTTCGCCTTAACATTCTTTTGCAGTTGCACCTTGGTCATATGGGTGTAGAGAAATCCAGAAGACTTGCATGTGAAACTGTCTACTGGCCTGGAATTAGCAATGCCACCAAACGAGCAGTACGGTCATGTGATACATGCCAAAGCATCAATCGAGCCAACATTAAGAGCTACTTCTCCTGCACGAAGTTCTGTTGCATCCTTGTACACGGGTTGCCACTGATCTCTTTGCTATCAAAGGTGATGACTACCTTTTGCTAAATGATTACTTCTCCAAGTTTCCCATAATCCGGCAATATCTTGAGCCAATCAGTTGCCAGCACTATCAGCACAATATTCAACTTATTTGGCCCTCCGGAGGAGATAATATAGGACAATGGACCACAATATACCCCCAAACCGTTTGAAGATATGTGTAAGAAATGGGCAGAAAATGTCACATTACCCCAGGTCGAACAACCTAGCTGAAAGAATGGTACGCACAGTCAAATCACTGATTGTGAAGTGTTGAGAAACTAAGCAAGATCTACATGTAGCCACGTTACACTTAAGAGCAACACCAATTGGCACAGGATTACCATCACCTGTAGAAATTATATTTGGAAGACAAATTAAGATGACTCTACCAAGTCATCACTTCATGAAATCTTCATCAATACAAGGACAAACTGATAGCCAATCAAGAGAAGATGAAAGCTGTACACGACAAACATGCAGGCATGCAGCTTCCACCATTACAGATTGGTAAGAAAGTTCGAGTGATCCATCTGCATGAGGGTACGTGGTTTTCCATGGAGGTGCCAAATTTGCACTGAACCAAGATCGAACCAAGTTACCACCCCTAATGGAGCAGTACTAAGGAGAAACTAATATCAGCTTAGGGGACTAGCTAACAACAATGTGCCTGACAACCCTATTGCTTTGAGAACATGTTCACATTCCAACCCATAGAATGTAGTGAAAAAAGTGACAAATGTGATGCTCAAGCACAGGATGACTGTCAGAACACACAGGCAGGTTGAGAGCAAAAGGTTGACAAGTCTATTTCTCAACCAAGCCACACAGTGACAAGATCAGGTCAAGTCAGTAGACCACCTGTACGTTATAGAGACACTTGATTGAAGGACTTGAAAGTCAGCGCATATGTAAATATTGTGCAAAACTGTTTTCTTTCATTATGTACATAGTTAATCTTTTGTGTATTTCCATTTTAGGAAAAGAGGTGCTGTGATACCACTTTAACAGTTTGAATACTTCACACATAATCACAGGATGTGACATCAACCAACACATGACAACTCAGTTGGAGTTATGTTAGTCATTTGGCCACATGTGTATTATAGAGCTCTCTCGTGAATCTGTTACTTAATAATAAAGATCCCACCTTATTGGTACCTTATTGCTGAAGAAGGCAATAACACATTGGCCATTTCTTCATTGGCTATGCCTCTCTGCAAGACAAAACTATCCAGGAATCAGGATACACAATTATTCTAGAGATCAGATAGGGATGCCTCCATGGAAAGGCCCAGGCAGATCTGTCCACATATCTAAAGAACTATTTGAAGATACAATCATCCTTTGTGTCATATTGGTCTCATTATGCCTGTTTTCCATTTCTGTTCATGGTTGTTAGAAAGGGTGGCCTGATCTCCCAGTGACCAATCTTCAACTCACTCTTCCCCTTTGTTGGAGCAGCTGTCAACCTCCATTTAGTTGAGGTAGGAATTAACATTGTGCACAAGGGCCCTATTAGCTAAATGTCTGAAATTCATGATGCCCTGAACTCAAGAAAATCTAGTAAATCTGTGAAATTGTGTTAGCTCAGCCTGCTGCCTTACGTTTCTCAATAGGAAAGGTGATAGAATTGTGCAACCCGAAGAATAATGCATCAGTTTTCTCAGAGTGCTAACTATTAGAGCAGATGTCTCAATGTTGGCTCAGAAGGACTCTGTAGTGTAGGACTGTGATGATGCTCATAGCTATTGGCAGTACCGTGTTGATAGTAGCTGTGGTTTACAGATCCTGATTGAGCAACTAGTAGAGTTCTTCAACTGCTTTTGTGGTTTACTCTGTGTCTTCTAGTACACCAATATTTCCAGGTAGCTTTGCCTGAGATAGTGAATCCCCTGGCCTAAATAGCTCCATCAAGTTCAGAACAAGAGGTGCACGGGACCAAACTCAACATTTTTCAAATTAAAGCAACCACCAACTTTCCACTGAAGCTGACCACAAACACTTAATCTAAGGAGGTAGTACTGCTTCACCTGTTTGAAGTAGGAATTAATTTGGCAGTATTAAATGCCTCTTGAGGCTTCTGGAAAATGGGAAACCAGTGCCTCAATAAGCAATTCTCCCTTCCTTAATTCATGTGGGTAGCTTTAACAATCCACAGCAGCTGCTTGCTCCCAGCAGCAATTCTGATGTGGCAAGAATTAATTGTGCTTTCCAGCACATTCCAAAAATTGTTGCCCATTAGCCCACATATAGTACACACCTTTTTAAGACACGCAGTAAAGCCAATCCTATTTAGAATTTTAAAACCTAATACTTATGAAGAGGCCTTTTTGTTAACTGTGCCACATTATGTTTAATGTGATATTTCCTATTGAGAAATGTAAGGCTGAGCTAACAGAATTTCACAGATTTACTAGATTTTCTTGAGTTCAGGGCATCATGAATTTCAGACATTTAGCTAATAGGGCCCTTGTGCACAATGTTAATTCCTACCTCAACCAAATGGAGGTGGACAGCTGCTCCAACAAAGGGGAAGAGTGAGTATCTCCAACACAGAAGTCCTCGAGACGGCCAACATCCCCAGCTTATACACTCTACTGAGTCAGCGGCGCTTGAGATGGCTTGGCCATGTGAGCCGCATGGAAGATGGCAGGATCCCCAAAGCCACATTGTACAGCGAGCTCGTCACTGGTATCAGACCCACCGGCCGTCCATGTCTCCGCTTTAAAGACGTCTGCAAACACGACATGAAGTCCTGTGACATTGATCACAAGTCGTGGGAGTCAGTTGCCAGCGTTCGTCAGAGCTGGCGGGCAGCCATAAAGGCGGGGCTAAAGTATGGCGAGTCGAAAAGACTTAGCAGTTGGCAGGAAAAAAGACAGAAGCGCAAGGGGAGAGCCAACTGTACAACAGCCCCGACAAACAAATTTTTCTGCAGCACCTGTGGAAGAGCCTGTCACTCTAGAATTGGCCTTTATAGCCACTCCAGGCGCTGCTCCACAAACCACTGATCACCTCCAGGCGCTTACCCATTGTCTCTCGAGACAAGGAGGCCAAAGAAGATATTTAGATATAGTTTTGCAGCCTATACATCATGCACGGAGTAGCTTCAGTTGGTTAATGCTTCCAGTTGTTACCTTTGTAAATGCTAATTTGTCCAAATGGAAATACTCAGCAGGTCAGGCAGCATATGTGGAGAGAGAAACAAAGGCCGTAATTTTGCGCCACCCGCAGGAGTGGGCTGGAGGCAGGGGGTGTGGGCATAAAATAGAGTGGGAGGCGGGGTTGCCGTTCCCATCACCTTCCCGCCCCTGCTGCAATTTTACGAGCGGCAGGGAAGGTCAATTAGTCCCTTAAGTGGCCAATCAATTACCAGTTAAGGGCCACCTCCCACTGCCACTGGTATATTACCAGCAGTGGATGGCCAGTCTGGTAGCTCAGAAGGCCATCCAGTAAAACCTGGCGGCCTCCTTGCAGGCTGTGGGGGCCATCCTGATCGGGCTCCCCCCCCCCCCACCCCCCCACCCCACCATGGCACAAGCCATCCCCATTGGAGCACCTTCCCTCTCCCTCTCGAGCGACTCCCCCCCCCTCCCCCACTTGCCCCCCCCACCCCCCGCACCGCCTCACCGGGGCCCAGCCGTTTGTCCCTGGCGAGGCCCCACACACTTAACTGCATTCTGGGGCCTCGTCCATGTTGTCGATCCTGGCTGGGTGCAATCCCAGCAGTGGCCACTGCTCCTGGTGGCGCTGCAGGGACTGAAGAGCTGCTAGCCCACTGATTGGCTGGCAGCTCTTAGAGGTGGAATCTCATGTCTCAGAGGGGTGGAAGTCCCGCCCAAGGCCAATTAAGGATCTGGGCCAGGTCAAATCACATGTTGGTTCCAGGCCCAGCAGAGGCGGGCTCGCCACTGACTTTTCCTGCTGGTGGATGGGGCCTCTGGTTTCTGTAAAATTCTGGCCAAAGTTAGGTTTCAAGTCGATGACCTTTTATCAAAACTGGAAAATGTTAGAGATGTAACATGTAACCTGTTACATCTCTATCTTTTTCCTGTTTAGGTAAAAGGTCATCGTCCTGAAACGTTAACTTTGTTTCTCCATAGGTGTTGCCTGACCTGCTGAGTATTTTCCGTTCTTTCTGTTTTTATTTCAGATTTTCAGCATCCGCAGTATTTTGCTTTTGTATTCATCTAAATGGATTGATTTAACATCTCAATGCTGACTAACTATTAGAGTTTTGTTAGGTATTAATGCTGTAAACATTAAGCAGTTCTAAACATTACTATCATTGTAAATTTAGCACACTGCCTATACTTCATTATATGTATGTTTTAATGAGTAACTTGGTTGGTAGGTGGGTACATAAATCTACATGCTGAATAATCAATATTATTTTGTACTGCACCAAGGAATCAAAATTGTGGTTTAACCTGTAATATGAGGCTATAAATCGAATTCTTCAGTTAGTCTGTTGTCCTCAATTTTCCATTTCGTACATGTGGAATCAATCACTGTTCAATCAGTGTCAGTTATTACTTGAGTCATTGTTTCCTTTCTCTGGTCCTTCACCATTTTCAAAAGTTTGACGTCCTGATGACACACTGCAGGGATTTTAGTTGACATTGTACAGTATATTTGGTGTCTTGTGAAGGTATTCTCAACTGGACTTGTATGTTCTCAGTTTAGTTAGCATTTAGCATTTAACCAACTGCAGTGCTGTATTTTCAATGCTGTTATCTAGTCAACCTTATAGCATGGAGATTTTGAGGAATGAAAATTTTTCTTTTATGTTGTGCAAGTACAACGATATATATAGTTATCGATGAAATCACACAGACATTTAGCAACCTTCTCTTCCATTCCACCATCATACTTTTAAACATGTATTAAAAAGGTGGCTGGTGTGCACAAACTTTGTGTACATTTTGTTATTCAATATGGGAAGAACATAGTTAATCTTTCTCTATGTTTTTAAACTATGATTTAAGATTTCTCTTGACAAAATTCATACATTTATATTCAGTGATCAAACCCCATTTATGAGAATTTAAAAAAAATTTGACACAAAAAGCCTGATAAAGCCTTATTATAACAAATTTATTTTGTCTGTCTAATGGTGTGCTTATCAGGTTGGGGAAAACAGCTAAAAGAGGCTCAGGACAAGAATACCTGCCCAATTCCAACTGGTACAACACCCCTTAATAACCCAAGTGAAAAGAAGTGTTGTACCTTTGATGAGAAGGGATCACAGTTTTGTAAATCCAGTTGCAATCTCACTCATTGGAATGAAAGAAAATATGAAATTAATGGAGGAAGCCTACAATATTGATGTCTAAATTCTTTGTAAACAACGTACCAAATTGTATTTTATTGTGACTATTTCTCTGAAGTGTGTAGTTTGTAATTTTTCTTAATTTGTATTCATTGGAAGCATGAATACCATTTTAGATAGCCCTTCACAGATATTAAATATTTCTCCAGTTTCATTAAAAGGTTTGAGAGAAATATGATACAGAAAGAAAAAACTTGCATTTCTCTCATTCATTTCCATTCATTCATCAATCTTAAAGCTTATTAAAATTTTCTCGGTGCCAGTGCTGCTTTAACTTACCTTTTTTGGCATCCCAGTAGCCATGTGTTTCTTTGGGGAAGGTTTTCTTCAGTTTGCCCATTGCCATGACTGCCTAGGGTTTTGTTCCTGATGAGGTAATGATTTTTCCAGGAGAGATTGTAGTGGGCTGGTCTATCCTGAACTCTCTTTCAGTGCTTTGTTGAGTCATGCAAAGGCTTTTGGCTTCAGGGCATGGGTGGTTCTCTTTACCTCTGACTATGGGGGAGGATTCTTTGCTAATCTCCCATTTTGGTCTCTGGGACACCTGCAGGTATTTGTGCAGACTTGACTGAAATCTCCTGTGGTACTTCGACTAGGTGAGGCATCACTCTTGCAGTTTCTGTGCCCCTAGAGGTCTTTCTTTGTCTCTGCAGATTTCTGTAAATGCTGTTAGCAACTCTGGTGGGGTATTTCTAGAGTCTGCATTTACAAAGGAGATGTGGGGTCTAACTTTTCAAATTTTTCAGAGTTGGCTGACCAGAGCGTAGGGGTTTTCATTTGGAATTCCTCCTGGACTTCCTTTAACCTGCCCTCTTGGTCACTTTTTCCCCCTCTCTTTCTAAACTTTTTCCAGCCGTGTGCCTGCTTGTCCCCTTTTGTTCTCGGCGAGGGTCCCTTATAGTTCACCAGCCCTCGGGTGAAGGGTCCTCCTAACAACAGTACAGGACTTCGGGGTGCAGGTTTCACTGTAGTTTGGGGTTTCCCCTCAACCTGGCACATGTGGCAACTCCTGCAGTACTCCACCACATCGTTGTGGAGTTTTGGCCAGTCAAACTGCTGTCTTTTGTGGGCTGTGGTCTTTCGTATACCGGCATGTACAGCTTCTGTGGTCTCGTAGGCCCTTCTTAATATTTCTCTCCACTAACAGGTGAACTACTATCCACTCCTTGCCCTCAGGTCTGTGAGGGGAACTCCATTTCCTCATCAGTACCTCATTTTTTAAATAGTAGCAGTCAGGGACTCCCTCTGCTTCACATTCAGACTGGGCAGCCTGTGCTAACTCTCACAATACTGGGTCAGCTCACTGAGCCTCACCTAGGGAAAATCCATTTAATTCATTCCCTGGGTCTCCTAATTTTTCAAAGAAAGTCTCAGACAGGCAGACCTCATGGTAATTTGCCTGCAGTGCCAATGCAGTCTCCTCTGGGGGAGTTGGTTTGATCATGGCTTGATCCACTACACATTCAGGAAAACTGAAGGGAACTGTCTGCTGCCAATGCTCTGTCTCTCTGACCTCCTGCGGTCTTTCTTTCACTACTGGGATGGAGGCTTCACCCCTGCCAGATCATTATCTAGGAGCAGGTCAACCCCGCCCACAGGCAAACTAGGGACAATCCCTATGGTCACCGGTCCCGAAACTAGGTCACACTCCAGGTGCACCCAGTGTAAAGGTACAGGCATACACTGCCCTCCAATAACATTCACCACTATTTTGGTGTTCACTGCACTGTCTGCTGGAAAGGTCAGGCCTTTTCCCAGTAAAAGGGATATAGTGGCCGTTGTATCCCTGAGAATCACTATGGGCTTGCTTGTCCCACTCGAGGAATATGGGGTTACTATCCCTTCGGACACAAAACCCTGAGAACCTTCAGGAATCTTATTAACTTTTCCTGCACTGGCTGTAGTAAGCTTCCTGAGTTGCACTCTTACTACAGTTAAAGCCACAGCTTGTTCTGCTGTGCTTTGCATCAGGTCCCTGTCTTCACTGAGCAGTCAGCTTTTAAATGCCCTGCTTTATTACAATGGAAGCACACAGGTCTCTGGGTGTCACTCTTACTCACAGAACCTCCTTGTTTGACTGGAGGAGGGCCCCTAGTGTCTCTTGCTTTCCTTTCCCAGGACTGCCTGGGCACATATCACCTTCCAACCCTTTGTCCTTTTCGGATTTGTTGGGGTGATTAGGAAAGGTTCTCTCCTGGGAAACTGACATAAATTAAAGCAAACTCATCGGCCAGATAGGCCGCTTGCCGGGCTCCCTGAACCCACTGTTCCTCTACATGGGTATTTGTTGAGAATGGGAGAGAGTTTTTAAGTTCCTTCAACAGAATTACTTCTCTGAGAGTCTCATAGCTGAGCTGTATTTCAACAGCCCTCAGCCACTGGTCAAAAACCAGCTGCTTACTTCTTTCAAACTCCAGATAAGTTTGATTAGCTTGCTTTTTGAGGATTCTAAACTTTTGGCGATAGGCTTTGGGTACTAATTCAGATGCCCCGAGGATAGCATTTTTGGTCAGTTCACAATTTGATGAAATCTCATCAGGCAACAAGGAATAAACCTCATGGGCTTTTCCAGTTAGCTTGCTTTGTATTAAAAGAGACCAGGTCTCAGCTGGCCATTTTAGCTGCCTTGCCAGATTTTCAAAAGACACAAAAAACGTTTCCACATCTTCCTCATTGAACTTTGGGATTAATTGAGCAAGTTTTAACAATTCTGTATGCAGCCCTGAATTACGGTCCTCCATATTGGCCATGTTTTCACTCGGGTTACTCTGTCACCCCCTAGTTAACTCAAGCCGCTTCAACTCTCTTTGCATTATTTCCGGAATATTCTTTCACTCTCTCTCCTCTCTCTCTCTCTCGTTCCTTCCCGTCTTTGTTTTTCTTCACGTTTCATCCAGAGGCCTCTTTCTTTCTCCCTCTCTCTTTCCTCAAATTCAAGTTTCCTTTGTTCCAGTTGTATCTTTGCTAACAATACCCTATCGGAATTTGCCTCTAACCCTGTTTCTGCTTCTTCAGATTCAAGGGAAAAATGGTTGGCCACTAGTCTTAGGAGTTCAGACTTCCTAGCCTTGCCACGTACAGTGAACCCACACTGCTCAGCCATTTTTCTCAACTCGTCCATAGACAGTGCTTTTAACTTATCCCAAGTTACTTCACCCTGGCTTGGAGAGCTGCTAGCTTCAGTTGCAGACATGTTAATATTCAATCGCACACAACCACAGGAAAACCTATATTAATCCTGCTGTTTTTTGATTGGGAACAATTTGGCTTCCCACTTCCAATTTGTCGCATTTGACTGTGGGTAAAATTCTGGATGCCAGCACCCAAATTTCTGTTACAACCAGGTGAGAAAGGTGTCCAGGGGTCTTTCTCAGCCTTCACCTGGTCTTATTGTAACAGGATTTAATTATTAAACACACCGTGTTTTTAGCTCCCCCTTGGTAAATCCTTGTTCACCACTTTCCAATTATAAGGCAAAGAAATGAGCATTATCAGGCCTTCTTAGGTTTAAAGAAGAAAAGTGAAATTTATTAAAACTTAAACTTAAACTCTAATTTAGTTAACGTCAACGGATACATGCTGCACCCCACACTAGCATGCACAAAGCAGCAGAAGAAAAAAATAAAGTAGAGAAGTTTGAGGCAATATCCGAAGAGTTTCTTGTTACTGTGCTTCAAGCTCATTTTAGCCCTTTAGTATGTTGTCTTGCTTTTCATTCGGGCCCCATATTCTTCTTAAACCTTGTTCACTGTAGTAGACATTTCTCTCTTGGGGTTCATGTGTCTTCAATGGGTCTTTAGTTCCATGAGAAAGGGATGGGAGCAGACAGGAGAGAGGTCTTTTCAGTCCAGGAACAAACAGCTTTCTGAGTTCAAATTCTCTGTGGCAAGTTCAAATTAAAAAACCTCCAATAGCCAGTTCGTCATGTGACTAAACTGGTCTGACTGTGTCTGTTTGTGTATTGGGGGAGCAGGGACTGGTTCCTTTGTCCAACCCTGTCTGCCAGTATGCGAAAAATGTATTTCTGGCGAGGGGCCTGGCAATTCCTTGTGCTAGGCCCTCTTTTCTTCCCAGCAACAGTTTTAAGTTTAATGTCCATGTGGAAAAATTAAGGTGCCTCATTCTTGGCAGGTGGGGGCCTGCATGGCATTTGCCTCTAAACTGTTGAAAACATTTTATAAGAACACTTTATTTTTTTTAAAGTTAATAGAAACACTGATCAGTTTATACACATTTAAATTTCTATATAAACATTGAACATAAATTTATCTTTAAATTTTAGTGCCTGAGATCATTTTATATTTCAAAAGGTAAATAAAAGATTTTTTAATATTATTATTTTGTAAATCATTTCAAAAAACCGGATATTTTATCATTCCATAAATCATTCTGAAATATGTTTTATGTATACTTTTGTGTTGAATTGTTACAGGATATGAAAGATTGGAGTATTATCCCTATTTAAATGCCACTCTTGGATGGCTTAACTCCATGACATACTATTTTCAGGTTTTCTCTTGGACTTGATGTTTTTAAACAATTTATATTTTTTATCACATCAAAGGTGGACTCTAGCTTTTCAAAGGAAATGGAGAATACTATGCCGATGGCTCTTCCAGCCTTGCATTCCTTATTCCATTTCATCTTTCTTCGTTTTGACTAATTCAGTAACAGCTACCGGTAATAAAAAAAAGCTTGTTAGAACTTGTTGTGCCTTGAAGGCTAGCTTTGATACACTAACATCCAATAGGATGCATTCACTGATTACTTTACAAGAACTCATGTTTACTGATTGATGGTTAATAAAACAGAAACAATTTTACAGGTTGTGAGGAGAAAATGTTGCCAAATGGCATGTTTTTTTCTGCAGACAAAGCAATGCTCTTGTCACTACTGTTCTATCACAGATGAAGGTTGTAAGGTTGGCTAAACAGCTAAATCATGAGCTCAGAAATACTATCTAGTTGACTATAAAGCTCGCTTTAAGTACCTATAGCTTGTTAATTTATATGCTTGTTGTGCAATAATAAAGCAGAAAGGGAAGAAATATAATGCTAGCTGATGAGGGTTGAACATAAGGAATAGTTCACAGTTTAAGTAAAGCCAATGCCCAAATCTCAATCAACTGCATTTTTCTTCAAAAATTTTGAACACTATGGAGAAAATATAGGTTTTAGACAGTTTGCTTTCGCTCTTCTGGGCACAAATCCAGCTTTAAAATTGTTCTTTTGTCTTACTGATCGCTGTAAGTGTAAAGCATAATTAATCTGAAACTAGTCTGCATTGTACAAAGTCAACATGCAAAAAGAAATGAATAATTTATAAAATTGAACAATAGAACTTTTGTGCATCTTAAATGGGAAAGTAACTACAGGGGCAGAACTTTCAGCATGAAGTATTTACCCCCTCATGTGTCCCACATTTTTATTTATTAATGGTCTTCTTTGTTGAACTATTTACCTTTATTGGATAAGAGATTTTTGAAGGGTTCCTGTGCAGAGCTTGAGAGATGGATCATTCCTTGAAGTGGAAGTCAAATAGATGTACTTAATTGATGTTAGTGAAATGGTTATTTGTGGACTGTATCTGTTAGCCACCTTGATGGTTGTGTTTGGTTTTTATAGACTGATGGGAGCTATCTATTTCTTTTTAACTCAGTCTCCAATGAGTCCTGCTGTCAAGTCAAAATTCAGTGAGGCCTGTATTTAAGAGAATTTTATAGCTCCCTGTTGGTTTGCAACCAGTGGAACTGAAACAATAAAATGGCAGCTAGATCTGTCGAAAGAGGATACTTTCTCTTCCTCTCCAATCTGATGGTAATGTGGCAGGTGTACTTCCCTGCTCTTTGAGAAATTTCTTTCACCTGGATTGTATGGTGGGGCCTTTCAATAAGGGTGGAATGCAGCCAAAATTCAAATTAATTTACATCAGATAAGTGAATTAATGAATAAGCAAAATTGTCCTTTGCTGCTATAAAAGGTGATACTTTCAGCTATTTACAATTTATATGAATGATTTAGATGAAAGTACCAAGAGTAATATAATCAAGTTTGCTGACAATACAAAGCTAGGTGGGACAGTAAGCTGTGAGGAGGACACAAAGAGGCTGCAAAGAGATAGAGACAGGTTACGGAAGTGGGCAACAAGGTGGCAGATGGAATATTCACTTTGGTAGGAAAAATAGAAAAGCAGAGCATATTTTAAATGGTGAGAAACTTTTAAATGTTGGTGTTCAGGGAGATTTGGCAGTCATTGTACAAGCAACACAGAAGGTTAACATGCAGGTCCAGCAAGCAATTAGGAAGGCAAATGGTATGTTGGCCTTTATTACAAGAGGACTGGAGTACAAGAGTAAGAAAGTCTTGCTCCAATTGTACACGGCTTTGTGAGACAACACCTGGAGTACAGTGCACAGTTTTGGCCTCCTTATATAAGGAAAGATATACTGGCCGTGGAGGCAGTGCAGCAACAGCTCACTAGAATGATTCCTGGGATGAGAAGTTTGTCCTATGATGAGAGATTGTGTAGATTGGGCCTAAACACACTGAAATTTAGAAGAATGAGAGGTGATCTCATTGAAACATACAAGATTCTGAGGGATTTTGGCAATGTGGACACTGAGAGGTAGTTTCTCCTGGCTGGAGAGTCTACGGGGCATAACCTCAGGATAAGGTGTTGATCATTTAAGACTGAGATGAGGCCAAATTTCTTCACTCAGAGGATTGCCAATCTTTGGAATTCTGTATCTCAGAGGTCTATGGATGCTCAGTCATTGAGTCTATTCAAGGCTGAAATAGATTTTTGGACTCTAGTGTAACGGTCAAGTGAGGAACGGTCGAAAGGCTTCCCTCTTTATTCTCTCCTTGTTTGACCACAACAGGTTTAATTCTTTCTTAAAGTGGATGTACTGGCCAATTCATTAGGTCTTTGATTAATTGCTTGCTATGATCATAACAAGAACCAATTGGACAGGTTTTCTTGAGTTTAACGAAGAAAGAGGTTAACTTTATTTTACCTATACTGAACTAATGAAAATAATAAACTGCATGCTAACTTTCAGTCACACACACACCAAAGATTTACACACACACAAATAAGTTAGAGAGTAGGCAAAGTTAGATTGGTTGAGTTAGGGTCCAGAGAAAAAAGGGATATACAGTCTGTGGCATTTGGTGATTCAACTAGCTTCCAGCTGAATTTGGTGATCCTGTGGCTTTTAGTTTGAAGAGGTAGATGACTGGTTCGATGGGTTTCTTGGAGACAGTGATGCGGATGATTTTCTCCAATTGGGGTTTCTGATTGTAGTCGGAATGTGCAAAGGTGGTCAATTAACCAACAGGATTTGAAGCTTGCAAGCTGGAATGGAGAGAGAGAAGGACCCCCACTTGTGGCTGCACGTGTCAGAGTCCAGATGCTTCTCCTTGCTGCTGCAGAGAAACACAAGCTTAAAACCACAGATGGGGAGGGGCTTGTCACATGACAGTCACTCAGTGATTCTTCTTGCTAAAAGAAAAAGAACAAGCAGTTCCCTTAAACTTCCTGGATCTTGATCATGCTGGGATGAGCAGACATTTCGTCTCCCTCCTCCCAGGCCTTGCAATGTAGGATACAGTGTTACAAATTAGGTGGCCATCTTAAGCTGCTAGCAAAGTCATCTTTTATCTGTTCTTTGTTAAATTTCTTTAAAAAAATATAAATTCAAATCTCCAGTCAGTGGATTAAAGAAAATTATCATTCAACAAAGCAAGTTGCTGTGACACTAGGGAAATCAAGGGATAAGGAGATCAAGCAGGAAAGTGGAATTGAGGTCGAAGATCAGGCATGATTGTATTGAATGGTGGAGCAGGCTGGAGCAGCAACCTGCTTCTATTTCTTATGTTCTTGTATTAACATCTGTATTTTAATAATAAGTGTCAATTACTGTACAAGTATAAATATAGTCTAATGCACAGTCAATAAAAAGACCTTTACAAAAAATATTAAAGGAAAACATTCACTGCAAAATTCATATGCATAGCTTGTTGTTTGTTCTGCTGTGGTGCACATACTTCTACTGGGCACCATTTTGGTGCAGGCATAGCGTGTGTGCAGTGAGCATCCACAGGAAGTATGTAGAGTAGGCAGATCGTGATGTCAATCAATGTGTACCGCTGATTTGAGCCAGAACTGTTACTTTTGAGCTCAACGGTCCAGCTAACACACTCTCATAATCACGTATTACTGAGCGCGCACTCAGCAGCAGGAAGGAGACCCCCACCAGCGCTATTTAAAGGGATCATCAACTACTCTCATGTATTTTGCTGATTGATTTCTACTGGCTGTTGTAATGTTGTACAAGTGTTTGGTGCTTTCTAAAGTTCTTTAAATTTGCTAAAGTTGCACGGTGTGGTGTGGCAGGTGCTGAAGGACTTTGACAAGGATTCTTGCACAAATCACTTGTCCCCAGAAATGGATGCAGCAGTAGGCATTCAACTTCAAATACAGCATGACTGGGAGAATGATCAGAAGCAACAGAGTAGGGCAAACTATGAGAAGAGGGAGGGAGAGAAGAGGTCCCAGCAGGAGGCCAGATCCATCCAGGTGTTCTGGGAGCAATTCTCCTTCCTAATCTCAGCGAGGAGCAATGGCCTGAATTTTACGAGCGTGCTGCAAATCATGGCGGCCGATTTAAAGTTGGCGGTCTGCCCATGCAGATCGCCCGTCGCTGAGCTCCCGCTATATTACATGTGGGGGCTCATTTAAATGGAAGGGGAAGAACAGTCATCCCTGATGACATAGAGGGGCGGCTGCTCTGTCTCTGGCAATGATGTCCGGCACCACCGCGCTGCCGTCAGCACCATTTTAAAGGGCTTCAAGCCCTGACAGATGATTTAAATTTTTAAAGAGACCATAACATTTTGTTTAAATTCAACATGAAAGCCCCTCTTCCACTCCCCCAATTTGCACTTCAACCCCTTCCCACCATCCTGTCAGCCAATAGAAACAGTTTCCCCCCCTCCCCCCACAACTGCCGCACTGAGAATCTCACTCTTCACCCCTCCGCACCAGTGTCACGTCTCGGATGTCCATACGGAGATCCAAAGGCGTGGGACTTACAGTTGCTGGCTGGAATATCAGTGTGGGATGGCCACCGGGACAAGGTAAGTTAATTTGCATGTGTTTTAATTAATTTTAATATTAAAGTGAAGGCCCCGCCACCAAGCGGAGTGGGGGCTGCAATGAGGCCTCGCCACCGCCGGTAAAATGTGGTGGGGCCTTCTCAGCGTCGGGGGTCGTGCCAGGCCTCTCCTGGAAGAATTTTCCAGGCCCCCCCCGACCACGACCTCAACGTCAGAGGCCTGGTAAAATTCAGCCCAATATGTGAGATGTTTGCGCTTCAGTATAGACATCCTCACTGAAATCTGCCACCTGTTGCAGCCGCGACTGCAACCTCAGAGCAGGGCAAGGGCTGCATTGCCAAAAACTGTGAAGGTGACTGTGGTCATGGACTTTTTATGCGGCTGGCTCCTTCCAGGCTGGAACTGGAGATGTTTGCAACATCTCACTGTTTGCCAACCACTGTTGCATAAGGGGCTCACTGAGGCTCTCCATTCAAGCACAGCTGACTACATTTCATTGCCAGAGATTAGCAGACAGATTGAGCATGCAGCTTTGCAAGGATTGCAAGCTTCCCTGTGGTGAAGGGTGCCATTGATTGCACGCACGTTGCTTTGTGGGCACTGCATATCAACTCTGAAATGTACTGCAACTGAAAGGGATTCCACTTGCTCAACATCCAGCTGGTGTGCAATCATATGCAGTGAATCATGAAGGTCATTGTCCAGTGTTCTGGCAGCAGGTTATTAGCGAGCGACAGCATGGTTTTGTGAAGGGGAGCTCGTGTCTTACTAATTTGATTGAGTTTTTTGAGGAAGTGACGAAGTTGATTGATGAGGGAAGGGCGGTGGATGTTGTCTATATGGACTTTAGTAAAGCCTTTGACAAGGTCCCGCATGGCAGACTGGTGCAAAAGGTGAAGTCACACGGGATCAGAGGTGAGCTGGCAAGATGGAGACAGAACTGGCTCAGTCACAGAAGACAGAGGGTAACAGTGGATGGGTGTTTTTCTGAATGGAGGGATGTGACTAGTGGTGTTCCGCAGGGATCAGTGCTGGGACCTTTGCTGTTTGTAGTATATATAAATGATTTGGAGGAAAATGTAGCTGGTCTGATTAGTAAGTTTGCGGATGACACAAAGGTTGGTGGAGTTGTGGATAATGATGAGGATTGTCAGAGGATACAGCATGATATAGATCGGTTGGAGACTTGGGCAGAGAAATGGCAGATGGAGTTTAATCCGGACAAATGTGAGGTAATGCATTTTGGAAGCTCTATTGCAGGTGGGAAGTATACAGTAAATGGCAGAACCCTTAGGAGTATTGACAGGCAGAGAGATCTGGGCGTACAGGTCCACAGGTCACTGAAAGTGGCAACGCAGGTGGATAAGGTAGTCAAGAAGGCATACGGCATCCTTGCCTTCATTGGTCGGGGCATAGAGTATAAAAATTGGCAAGTCATGTTGCAGCTGTACAGAACCTTAGTTAGGCCACACTTAGAATATTGCGTGCAATTCTGGTCGCCACATTACCAGAAGGACGTGGAGGCTTTGGAGAGGGTACAGAGGAGGTTTACCAGGATGTTGCCTGGTCTGGAGGGCATGAGCTATGAGGAGAGATTGGAAAAACTCGGATTGTTTTCACTGGAACGACGGAGGTGGAGGGGCGACATGATAGAGGTTTACAAAGTTATGAGCGGCATGGACAGAGTGGATAGTCAGAAGCTTTTTCCTAGGGTGGAAGAGTCAGTTACTAGGGGACATAGGTTTGAGGTGCGAGGGGCAAAGTTTAGAGGGGATGTGCGAGGCAAGTTTTTTACACAGAGGGTGGTGAGTGCCTGGAACTTGCTGCCAGGGGAGGTGGTGGAAGCAGATACGATAGTGACGTTTAAGAGACATCTTGACAAATATATGAATAGGAAGGGAATAGAGGGATATGGGCCCTGGAAGTGCAGAAGGTGTTAGTTTAGGCAGGCATCAAGATCGGCGCAGGCTTGGAGGGCCGAATGGCCTGTTCCTGTGCTGTACTGTTCTTTGTTCTTTGTTTAGCCATGATGTGTTCATTCTGTGGCATTCCACTGTGTCATTTGAGCCACCACGGTAACCCACAGAGTGGTTACTGGGTGATGAGGACTATCTGCTGACCACATGGCTGATGC
Source organism: Heterodontus francisci (assembly GCF_036365525.1). Taxonomy (NCBI): domain Eukaryota; kingdom Metazoa; phylum Chordata; class Chondrichthyes; order Heterodontiformes; family Heterodontidae; genus Heterodontus; species Heterodontus francisci. The sequence goes on along the minus strand of NC_090388.1, from coordinate 38,338,044 downwards.
TGCGGGTGCACAATCCCCACACACCTGGGTAGCATAAATACACTGAAAGCCATGCTGCCACACTAAATGTGATGGAGCAGAACATTGGTGTACAGAAACAAAACTTCCACTGGTTGTACTGCTCTGGAGCAGCCCGGCCGTACTCACCAAAGAGGGGTGTCAAGATTTATGATAGTCTGCATGCTGCATAACCTTGCCATAATGAAGACACAGCCCTTGCCACCAGCTGCATTGCAAGAAGCTGAGAAGTAGGAAGTGGAGGAGAAAAAGGAAGAGAGGAGGCAACTTCAACAGCTCCTATCTAGTCAGGCTGTCCATGAACAATTCATCAAACAGCGATACCAGTAAACGCAACTCCAATTCCCCATTCACCAGTAGTGCCACACCTTATCTTTGCTCTGTTACTAATCATCACAGCGTCAGCTTGGCTCTGATGCAAAAATAAAAACCAACACAAAATAAACATTTCAAACCAAATTTATAAATCAAAGAATGCCATGTTGCATACAAACGTCAACTAATCACCTTTGCACATTCTCTTAGTGCCTGACTTCTGTGTGCCTTTGCCTGTACTAGAGCTCCAATACAATTCTACCACAGTGCCGGTAGCATGGTCAGTAGAGGGCTGCTGACTTTCAGTGAGGGAAACTGCAGATAGTCTTGGAGGGTGACCTCGAGCAGCTCTAGAAGGCCCAGCTTTAGACTGCACCATCTAGCCATGGGTGGCAGCAGTCTGGGATGGTTGGCTGACAAACAACAGCAGAGTGGCAGTAATGGGACAATGATTGCTGTCATCCTGGGAGGGGACAACAGGTTCATGCTGCCTGGTGCCACTGCAATTCCCATGGAGTGTGCTCAGCAATCCTAGAAATGTGTTGGAGGATAGATTGACCCACACCCAGATATTGGGTGGCTTCTGCTTTTGCTGCAATGGAAGCTGAGACATCGGCCATCAGATGTTGCATCATGGTTGGGCGCCCACGTGTATGACTTGAGTTGGCCATCGTTTTCATACTGGAAAGGATGGCCTCCAAGCTCTGTGCCAAACTCTGTGCCAAGTCGGTGATGGACTCCTACATGCTCCTTTACATTGACCACAGGCTTTCTGACATTCCTGACAATCAAGCATTTTGTTGTCCATACCCATCAGCCTTCTACTGTCGGCTGCTCCATCGAAATGCTCAGCTGAGTCATCTGCAGTAGAAAACTTGTGTGACCTTGCCCTCTGGGGAGCTGGCATCTGCACTATCCTTTCCCCCTGCCCTGGCTGCAGGTCATATGAACATACAAACATACGAATTAGGAGCAGGAGTAGGCCCTTTGGTCCCTCAAGCCTGCTCCGCCATCCAACAAGATCATGGCTGATCTGATTGTAACCTCAACTCTACATTCCCACCTACCCCTTGCTTATCAAGAATCTATCTACCTCTGTCTTAAAAATATTCAAAGACTCTACTTCCACCGCCTTTTGAGGAAGAGAGTTTCAAAGACTCACCACCCTCTGAGAGAAAAAATTTCTCCTGAATCTGTGTCTTAAATGTGCGATCCCTTATTTTTAAACAGTGACCCCTAGTTCTAGATTCTCCCACAAGAGAAAACATCCTTTCCACATCCACTCTGTGAAGACCCCTCAAGATTTTATATGTTTCAATCAAGCTGCCTCTTATTCTCCTAAACTCCAACAGATACAAGCCCAGCCTGTCCAACCTTTCCTCATAAGACATCATGCCAATTCCAGGTATTAGTCCAGTAAACATTGGCGGCACAGTGGCGCAGTGGTTAGCACCGCAGCCTCACAGATCCAGCGACCCGGGTTCAATTCTGGGTACTGCCTGTGTGGAGTTTGCAAGTTCTCCCTGTGTCTGTGTGGGTTTCCTCCGGGTGCTCCGGTTTCCTCCCACATGCCAAAGACTTGCTGGTTGATAGGTTAATTGGCCATTATAAATTGCCCCTAGTATAGGTAGGTGGTAGGGAAATATAGGGACAGGTGGGGATGTGGTAGGAATATGGGATTAGTGCAGGATTAGTATAAAATGGGTGGTTGATGGTCGGCACAGACTCGGTGGGCCGAAGGGCCTGTTTCAGTGCTGTATCTCTAAACTAAACCTTCTCTGAACTGTTTCCAACACATTTACATCCTTCCTTATATAAGGAGACCAATACTGTACGCAGTACTCCAGATGTGGTCTGACCAATGCCCTGTATAGCTGAAGCATAACCTCCCTACTTTTGTATTCAATTCCCCTCACAATAAACAATAGCTTTCTATTAGCTTTCCTAATTACTTGCTGTACCTGCATACTAACCTTTTGCGCTTCATGCACTAGGACACCCAGATCCCTCTGCAGCTCAGATCTCTGCAATCTCTCACCATTTAGATAATATGCTTCTTTTTTATTCTTCCTGCCAAAATGGGCAATTTAACATTTTCCCACATTATATTCCGTTTGCCAGATCTCTGCCCACTCACTTAACCAATCTATATCCCTTTGTAGCCTCCTTTTGTCCTCTTCACAAGTTACATTCCTACCTATCTTTGTGTAATCAGCAAATTTAGAAGCCATACCTTCAGTCACTTCATCCAAGTCAGTTATATAAATTGTAAAAAGTTGAGGCCCCAGCACTGATCCCTGTGGCACACCACTCGTTTCATCTTGCCAACCAGAAAATGACCCATTTGTGCTTATACTCTGTTTTCTGTTAGCTAGCCAATCTTCTATCCATGCCAAAAAGATACCCCCCCCCCCACCCCGCCCCACACCATGAGCTTTTATTTTCTGCAATAACCTTTGATGTGGCACCTTATCAAATGCCTTCTGGAAATCTAAATACAGTACATCCACCAGTTCCCCTTTGTCCACAGCACATGTAACTTCTTCAAAGAACTCCAATAAATTGGTTGTACATGATTTTCCTTTCACAAAACTATGTTGACTCTGCCTGATTACCTTGAATTTTTCTAAATGCCCTACTATACCGTCTTTAATAATAGTTTCTAACATTTTCCCTAAGACAGATGTTAAGCTAACTGGCCTGTAATTTCCTGCTTTCTATCTCCCTCTCTTTTTGAATAAAGGAGTTACATTCACTATTTTCCAATTTAATGGAACCTTCCCCAAATCTAGGGAATTATGGAAAATTAAGACCAATGCATCAAGTATCTCCCTAGCCACTTCTTTTAAGACCTTAGGTGAAGTCCATCAGGACCCGGGGACTCGTCAGCCCGCAGCTCCAACAATTTGCTTAGTACCACTTCCTGGTGATTGGAATTTTTATGAGTTCCTCCCTCTCTTCCATTTCCTGATTTACAGCTATTTCCGGGATGTTACCTGTATCCTCTTTAGTGAAGACTGTTGCAAAATATCTGTTCACTCCATCTGCCACTTTCCATTATTAATTCCCAGACTCACTTTCTATAGGACCAACACTCACTTTGACAACTCTTTTCTTTTTAAAATATCTACAGAAACTCTTAATATTTGTTTTTATAATTCTAGCTAGCTTTCTCTTGTACGCTAATCTTTCCCTGCTTATTTATCATTTAGTCATTCTATGTTTTCTTCTTATTTCCAATGTCTCACCATGTGCATATTCGACCTGTAAACTACCCTGTAAATTACATGCAATGGCAATGCCTGAGCTGACGGCTGTGAGTGTGAAATCAAGTGACGGTATTTCTTTATTATCACTGTTTTTTTGCTCTTTCACCTGTTGCTCTTCCCCCACTGCTTGGTCAGCTGGAAATTCTTGGGTATCTGAAAAGAGAAAGGCACAAGGCTTTGATTGTGGTAAGGGACTGGGGGAAAGTAGGAGGTGCTTGCTTACACCATCTGCAGCATGTAAATCAGAAGAGATGGTGGGAAGTAGGAGGAAGTGGGATGTGAGGAGAAAGATTGGGTATAAGAATACTGTCAATTTCTATGGTTTCAGACCCACCATTGGCCACAGCCTCAGCAGTGAGTAGTCTAATGATGGCGAGCATCATTTCATCCATGGAGACAGCCATGCCTGTCCCCTATTGGTTAGTACCTGCTACCTTCGGTTGTGCTGCACTTTGACCTGCAAGAGAGAGGCAAGTGTGTCAATGACTGTGGTGCCATCTATTTGGGTGAAGTGGCTGTCACAGCTGTATAGCTGGCAGTGGGTGCAAGCTGTGAGATGTGGATGTGAAGCTTTCAGCAGTGCTATGTGTGGGAGGGTGAGGTGCAGCCATGAATGTAAGATATGAGTCCTGATTGATAGAGACTGTTGTTAGGTGAGTGATGGGCATGTGGTGCATTAGGCAGTCTGAGGCTAGTGGTGCAGTTAGTGGGTTTTTAAAATTCTTTCACATGATGTGGGCATCGCTGGCTAGGCTGGCATTTATTGCCCATCTGTAATTGCCCTTGAGAAGGTGGTGATGAGCTACCTTCTTGTACTGCTGCAGTTCATGTGCTGTAGGGACACCCACAGTGCTGATAGGGAGGGAGTTCCAGGATTTTGACCCAGCGACAGTGAAGGAACGGTGATATAGTTCCAAGTCAGGATGGTGTGTGGCTTGGAGGGGAACTTGCAGGTGGTGGTGTTCCCATCTACAAGCTGCCCTTGTCCTTCTAGTTGGTAGAGGTCGCGGGTTTGGAAGGTTCTGTTGAAGGAGCCTTGGTGAGTTGCTGCAGTGCATCTTATAGATGGTACACACTGCTGCCACTGTGCGTTGGTGGTGGAGGGAGTGAATGTTGATGGTGGTAAATGGGGTGCCAATCAAGTGGGTTGCTTTGTCCTGGATGGTGTCAATCTTCTTGAATGTTGTTGGAGCTGCACTCGTCCAGGCAAGTGGAGTGTATTCCATCACACTCCTGACTTGTGCTTTGTAGGTGAACAGGCTTTGGTGAGTCAGGAGGTGAGTTACTCGTCACAGAATTCCCAGCCTCTGACCTGCTCTTCTAGCCACAGTATTAATGTGACTGCTCCAGTTCAGTTTCTGGTCAATGGTGACCCTCAGGATGTTGATAGTGGGGGATTTAGCGATGGTAATGCCATTGAATGTCAAGGGGAGATGGTTGGATTCTCTCTTGTTAGAGATGGTCATTGCCTGGCACTTGTGCGGCGCTAATGTAATTTGCCACTTATCAGCCCAAGCTTGAATGTTGTCCAGATCTTGCTGCATCAGGACACGGACTGCTTCAGTAGCTGAGGAGTTGCAAATGGTGCTGAACATTGTGCAATCATCAGCGGACATCCCCACTTCTGACTTTATGATGGAGCAAAGGTCACTGATGAAGCAGCTGAAGATGTTTGGGCCTAGGACAATACCCTGGTGATGACATTTGAAGATGTGTTCACTGACTGCCCACTCATATGAGTTCATTGAATTTTCTGTGGAACAGCATCCAGATTCTTGGGGTTTGACTCCTAACATTGACCACAGCTATCTGATCCCACTGCTTTCTATGAGTTGTTCTGGAGGGTTCCTGGCCCCTGTGAATGGAGCACATCTTCCCTTCCTCTGCACTTCCTTGACCAAGGTCCCCAGTGCAGCTTTGGAAAATCCTGGAGCCCTCTCTCTCCCATGCTGTGCCATTATTGAGTGTTTCCCAGGACAGAATCAGTTGCAGAATGACTTCCACCACCTGCTCCAGCCAGAATGCAGCTCCCCTTTTAGAGGTGCAGGCTGGCTTTATGTGGTGCTAAACTCTCATGATTTTGGGCCCTGCTGAGGTATGCAGCTATTCAACAGCATGGTTATTGTTAGTGGTAGTCTGCAATCTTGTAAATTAGCAGGCAACATGAAGCTTGTGTGCTGCCTGCATCAGAAACAATGGGCGTGGGGTAATCCAGCATTGCAACCCCGCACCCACTTTTCAGGGGCTATTGAATTTAGCCCTCCCGGCATTTATATAACACCTTTCATCATTGCATGACATTCCAAAGTGTTTCATAGCCAGTAAAGCACTCTTGGATGTGTAGGCATTGTCATAATATGGGGAAGCGTGGCTGCCTATTTGTGCAGAGCAAAGTCCCACAAACAACAATGAGATAAATGACCAGATAATCTGTTAAATGATGTTGGCTGAAGGATAAATGTTAACAAGGTCATAGGGAGAACCCCCCCAGATCTTCCATGAATAGTACAATGGGATCGTTTTACCTGTAATGCCAAGCACGGCATCGGTTTAATGTCTCATCTGATAGACAGCACTTTTGACATTGTGGCATCCCCTTAGTCTTGTACTGAAGTGTAAGCTTAGACTATGTCACTGGACTGGGACTTAAACCCACAGCTTCTGACTCAGAGGAAAGGGTGAGCTCAGGGTAGCACCTTATTTCTTATTTTTTGTGGCAAAAATGGTAAAAGATTTAAGTAATTATTGTTCTTTCTCCAGGATCCCTCAGCAAAAAGTACGCATTATAAATTTAGCATTCATGCCATTTACAGAATCTTATGATCGGCAACCTCACTTGTTGATTATCATAAGGGAAGGAAAGAATCTCTGCAGCCTTCACTGGATGTCACCAACTATTCTACTGTACTCTGTGCAGTCTTTACAGAGGCTGCAATCAACAACAACAATAATTGATATTTACATAGCGCCTTGAATGTAGTAAAACATCCCAGGGCCTTTCAAAGGAGCGTTACAAAGCAAAATTAGACACCAAGCCACGTAAGTTGATATTAGAGCAGATGGGAAAAAGCTTGGTCAAAGAGGTATGTATTAAGGAGAGTCTTAAAGGAAGAAAGAGAAGTAGAGAGTTGTCGGGGTTTAGGGAGGAAATTCCAGAGCTTAGGGCCTAGGTAGCTGAAGTCACGGCCACCAAAATTGGAGAAATTAAAATTGGGAACGCTCAAGACGTCAGAATTAGAGGAGTACAAATATTTCAGAGGGTTCTGGGGCTGGAGATTAAAGAGATAGAGAGAGGCGAGGCCATGAAGGGATTTGAAAATGAGGATGAGAATGTTATGATCAAGGCATTACTTGACCTGCTGTACTGAAGTGTCCTGGGGTATGAGCCACTCACAGTGCTTTTAGAATGTTATTACACCAACACTTACACCACTTCATATGCAAATTAACTTACCCAGGAAACTTGCATGCGACTCTTTCTGCTGGAGAGCTGCGTAACTTTCTGATGCAACAAGAGCACAATGGACATCAAGGGAATCCAGGCCCCAGAATTCCATAGCACTAAGTGGTGGGTGGTGGGGGGAGAAAATTAGATGTTCCTGACCAAAGGAGATTGTTACATTCCATCAGGGGGATTTCACATTTCCTACTGACACACAATAACACTAATCTCCATTAGAGCAGATCCTAGTTTTCTAACTCTTTCCTCCCTGCCGAAAGCAGCTACTGATGTGATCAATGTGTCAAACCATGGATCAGCTTATTATTCCTGTCTTCAGGTAATACCAAGTGTAATTAGAGGTTGAACAAACACATTTGAAACATAAGAATACATTTTGTACGTCCAAAATAATATAAATGATTATCTTAGTGACGATGACACTCAAGAGATACGAGATGCCATCTTATAGGAGATGGACAGAACAGTACAACATGAAGAAATAAATTAGCTTATAAAGTATAATATAGAAGGAGGGTTATAAATTACATTAAATATCAAAACAGCAGCATATGCTCCATCCTAATAAACCACCAAGGAAGTAATTCAAAAATAACTGCTTAATAAGCTATTAAATGGGCTTCACATAGAGAAAAATTACAGCCACGTATTATGAACATTGTGTGCCAACCAAGAAATTGCTGGAGCATACTGTTATTATTATGTATTAAATTTGGTATGTGGGGTGCACATTGAATTCAACTCATTTTAAGTACCTGCGGTATTTGTTACTCCTATAGATAACACTGTGATCTATAGATATTTTCCATATTAAAGATGTCATGCTATGTGATATGCAACAGCTGCTGCTTTATCGTGGGACAACATTAGCCTAGGATTGTGGATTCTGGCCACCAGTTCACACAAATTGATGAAAATGCTTTCTGAATGTTTTCTCACTGTAATTTCTCTGTCTGAAATAAAGTTTTAAACTCAATAAAAGTGTCTACTTCACAATAACAGAATTAAAATCATTCACTAAATTGTCTTTTGTGGCTTTTAATACTTTCATTAAAGTCGTATTTGTAAGCTTTAGACTCTCACAAAAGCCTGGGTTTGGACTTGGTATTTTTGCCCAGAGTTTTGACACTGTGAAGTGAATTTTGATGATGAAGTCAAAATACTTTCGTGTACCTAATTTCCAAGGTTGCATTGGTACCGTTCAGTCAGTTGCATTGATGGAATATAATTCTTTAGCTTCACCACTTTCTACATAGCATCTGTAACTAATAATTTTGAAAAGAAGAGGAAAAGTTTCTGAAGTTTTGATGCAAAATTAATATTGATCTTTTTCAGAAAAGGAGAAGCTATGGAATGAATTTTCAGGATCCCGGGACCGGAGGTGGAAGGGGGAACGAAAATCCCGGCGGCGACTGGTTGTGCCAATTTCCCGACACTGTTCCCGGTGCCCGTGAGATTGATCAGGCCAGTGAGAGGGCAGTCTCGAGATTCCACCTGATCCATTAACCACAGCAATTAAGAGTGGTTAAAAAGATCATTGGTAACTTGTTGAGGGAAATGTTTAGATTTTGACGTGGGCACATAGGCTGCCCACTGGTTTTGGAGAAAACCAGGCGCATGGAGGTGGACGCACAGTGGGGAACCTGTCATCGTCACCCCAGGGAATAAGGTGAACACCATGAAAGGGTGAATGGCGCAGAGGGGGAAACGGCCATTGGCACACAGATGCCATTGGGTGAGCGCAGGTTGAGGGGAGAGTAGTCAGTAAGTGCTCAGGCAGTGCAGGGTTGTTGTCGCCCTGTTGACATCGCGGGGCCATAAGAGGAGGGGGCAAGACTGCCAAGCACAGTTGGGGGGCCTCCTGAGCACAAGGAAAGCAGCAGCTGGCAATGGGAGCACGACTCTTAGATTTGGGGTCCAGTGGCAATGAGGAGCAACATCCTCCTCAGGAAGGGCAACCTCCCGCACATCATGAGGACAGAGTAGAGGGACACGTGGCAGGAACGACATGGACGCCGTTCTCTAAGCATAGGATCTTGTTATCAAAGACCTCACACCTTGCAGTAGCTGTCAAAGTTACTGCAGCCTTGAACTTGGTGGCATTTTACAAACGGATGCACACCACTGAATCTCGTAGGTTAATGATGCCCAATTTGGCAATCACCAGAGCCAGATGAAATGTACCCCAGGCTGTTAAAAGAAGCAAGAGAGGAAATAGCAGAAGGTCTGACCATCATTTTCCAGTCCTCACTGGGTACAGATGTAGTGCCAGAGGACTGGAGGACTGTTAATGTACCTTTGTGAAAAGGGAGCGAGGGGTAGACCGAATAATTACAGGCCAGTCAGTCTAACTTGAGTAGTGGGAAAATTATTGGAATTAATTCTGAGAGATAGGATAAGCTGTCACTTAGAAGGGCACAGATTAATTAAAGATCATCAGCATGAATTTGTTAAGGGAAAATCTTGTCAGACCAACTTGATTGAATTTTTTGAAGAAGTAACAAGGAAGATTGATGTGGGTAGTGCAATTGATATGGTCTACATGGATTTTAGCTTTTGACAAGGTCCCACATGGCAGACTGGTTAAAAATTAAAAGCCCATGGGATCCAGGGAAATGTAGCAAGATGGATACAAAATTGGCTCAGTGGCAGGAAACAAAGGTAATAGTTGACGGGTGTTTTTGTGACTTGTGGGCTGTTTCCATTGACGTTCCGCAGGGTTCAGTTTTGGGATCCTTGCTTTTGTGGTATATATTAATGATTTGTACCTAAATGTAGGGAGCATGATCAAGAAGTTTGCAGATGACACAAAGGTTGGCCGTGTGGTAGATAACGAGGAGGAGATAGTTGTCGACTGCAGGAAGATATTGATGGACTGGTCAGATGGACAAAGTGGCAAATGGAATTCAACCTGGAGAAGTGTGAGATGATGCATTTGGGGAGGTCAAACAAGGCAAAGGAATACACGATTAATGGATGACTACTGAAAGGTGTAGAGGAAATGAGGGACCTTGGAGTGAATGTCCACAGATTCCTGAAGGTAGTAGGGCAGGTCGATAAGGTGGTTAACAAGGCATATGGAATCTTTTCCTTTATTAGCTGAGGTATAGAATATAAGAGCAGGGAGGTTATGCTGGAACTATATAAATCATTGGTTAGTCCACAACTTGAGTACTGTGTGCAGTTCTGGTCATCACATTACAGAAAGGATGTAATTGCACTAGAGAGGGTACAGAGGAGATTTACGAGGATGTTGCCAGGACTGGAAAAAGGCAGCCCTAAGGAAAGATTGGATAGGCTGGGGTTGTTCTCTTTGGAACAGAGAAGGCTGAGGGGAGATCTGATTGAAATGTACAAAACTGTGAGGGGCCTGAATAGAGTGGATGTGAATGGTCTAGCTACCTTAGCAGAGAGGTCAGTGACTAGGGGGACATAGATTTCAAGATTGGTAGAAAGACTAGAGGGAAGATGAGGAAAAATCTTTTCACTCAGAGGGTGGTAGGGGTCTGGAACTCACTGCCTGAAAGGGTAGTAGAGGCAGAAACCTTCAACTTATTTAAAAGGTGTTTGGATATGCACCTCAAGTGCTGTAACCTGCAGGGCTACAGACCAAATGTTGGAAGGTAGGATTAGACTGGGTGGCTCATTTTTCTGCCGGCACAGAAACAATGGGCCGTGGCCTCTTTCAATGCCATAAACTTTCTATGATTCTATGATTTGTGAGATCTGGACAGTCGATCTAATTCCAGACAGATGTGGTCTTGGAGGCGCAAAGGACATTGGATTTTTGATTCCATTGGTGAGTTCCCACCCACACAGGGCATCATCAATTACACCCGTGTGGCCATCAAGGCACCCAGTGACTGGCCAGTCAGATTCATCAACTGGAAGAGCTTCCATTCCCTTGAAGTTCAACTGGTTTGTAACCACAGTAAGACCTTCCTCCATGTGTGCCCTCACTTTCTTAGCAGCTGCCATGACTCCTTCATCCTCCACCAGACCAGGCTGCCACAGCTCTTCACACCAATCCCCAAACTCTGTGGATAGATTCTAGTGGACTAGGGATATCAGTTGAAGAGATGGCTACTCAACCCTCTCTGAGAACCTGAAACAGAGGCACAGAGGCGAAACAACCGATGCCATCTGCTTGCTAGGTCAACCATTGAACAGGCCGCCGGGCTTCTGAAGATGCATGTCCGATGCCTGGGCCAGTCATGTGGCACACTGCAGTACACTCCCGCAAGGGTCTCGCTCATTGTGCTGGTTTGCTGCACTTTCCATAACATGGCCCTCCAGAGAGGTGAGGTGTGGATTTTGAAGATGCTGAAGTGCTGAATGGACACAGCTCATCAGTGGAAGAGGAGGAGCTGTACATGGAAAAGGAGGAGGAAGGTGCAGAGCACACAGGTGCCCTGGCTTCATAGGGAGGTGGCCAGGACCAGCGCGGGGCTCCAGGGTCTTGTCAGGATGCCATCAACATCTGGGATCACCTGATTTAGGCTGGTTTCAGCTGAGCCCCTCTAACCAGGAGATCGGCATGATATAGAACTCACTTTGAGCTGCCTGTGAGAGAACTTCAATTGAAGATGCAGCCTAGAGCAGCTCAACTCTTACTGCCAATGAAGGATGCACATCTGCCCAGAGGTTTCACTGTCACCGTAGACATACTGTTGCTCCCTTTCACCACTTCATCTCTCCTCTCCTGTACCGCCATTAATAAAAGGAGGCTCAGATGGCATTGGGTTTTTGATTCCATCAGTGGATTCCCCCACGTATAGGGCATCATCGATTACACCCGTGAGGCCATCAAGGCACCCAGTGACCGGCCAGTCAGATTCATCAACTGGAGGAGCTTCCACTCCCTCAAAGTTCAGCAGATCTAGCTTCATGTGTCAATATTTACATGGTGCTCATAACGCCAAACAGTGCATATTTACAAGTGTAAGAGATCTCAGTGACCCACTCGGTGTTCTGGCTGAAGTGGTGGCATTCATTCTTGACTGCTTCTACGTGGTGCTCCCCATGTGGCTTTGGAGGAGGTGGAGACAGCCTGCTCACTTGTCTCTGCTTGCAGTTGAGATGCACGTGGTACTCATCCTGGTTGTGAAGGTGCCAGTGGGGTCATCTCCAGAGACTCCTCCATTCTCAGCCCATGACTGTGGACTGCCTCAGGGAACTACAACATGTGGGAGCTCATCTGCCACTGCTGTTCCAGGAAGAGCCTCCTTTCCATTGACTCCTGAGGCCTTGCATCTGTGCCCAGCTGAGCAGGGCTGTGTCTGTCCTCCCTCCTCTGTGGGTAACTGCCCACATCTGCCTCTGCCTCTGGTACTTCCTCACTGCACACTAGTGCTATGCTCATCTCCTATTGCCACCCTATCTAACCACGTGTGAGGACCTACTGAGGTGACTGTATCTGCGTTAGCGGAGGGCGTACTTGTAAGATGCGAATGTGCTTGGTCTGAGCTTTGTTATTGCTGCGCTTGGCCCAGTGATGGTGAGGGAGTTGGTCTAATTCACTCGATGTCTATATCTGTGGGCAACACAAGAGATCATGAAAACTAGCCTTGGAGAGCAGAAGCCTCTGCAGTGCTGAGGCTTCCCAATGCAGCTCCGTGTTCAGTCTGCCGTTGGACGGGGTGGCATGCAATGCACCCTCTTAATAAATGCATTGCACTGTCTGATCACCATCTCCACCACAGATGTCTATTTTGCCTTGCCCAACTTCCTCATGGTCAGTGACCCTGGCAATGTCCATGGCTCACTCCTCCAAGATGGTGATAACGTGCAGGTTTGGAACCCATCCTTCCATTTCAGTCCTCCTGGGGGCATTATGAGTGAGATAAGGCAGTATTGGCCTCGATGGCCAATGCCAGCTGCTCTTATACATTAGATGGCTGCATGTTTCAGTGCTGGAAGGCTCTGAGCCATTCTGAGGGGCCAGTAAATGCCCTGGGCACACACTTCTCCCATGTTCAGGAGCAGCATCCACCCTCAATTAAAAAAAAAACAATTGAAGCCTACTATTTATCTCCCCTGTTTTTGCTGATTATTAGAAAAGATGAATAATTATTATTTACAGTTCTCTGATACAGATAGAGAGAGAGATTGGTGTTATACTGAGAGAGAGTGCAAGAGGGAGGCGGACTGTGTGTTCCTTCATTTAATGTTGCTTCAATTTTAAAAAATGTTGAATTTTGAAACTGATTACCTCCTCTATGTTTTGTTGACTGTTAAAAGTGTCAATGATAACTGCATATACAGGTGGGACAGTTATTCCAATTTTTAATACTTATGAGAGAGATAAAGAAAAGCATGAATTGAGAAAAAAAGACAGGCAGATTTTTTTTCCTCATTCTAATTTAATTTCTTTATGTAAAAAAATTAATGTTAAAAGCTAAACAGATTAGGCAGAGCCGGGGTGGAACCTTTGTTCAGGGGCTTTAGAATCTTTCCGTCAATACTTGGGAGTACAGGCAGCATATGGAGGATTAAAGATGAGGTGAATGATTGTAGAGCAAGAGGGAGAGGAGGATACACGGGTTGACATCATAGTTCAAAGTAGTTCATTTGAAAGGAAGAATGAATAGAAGAGAAAGAAGAAGGTGGAGTGGGACTAAATACAATAAGTTGAGAGGGGAGATGAAGAGAAAAACAAGACTAGCAAAGAGAGAATATGAGAATAGAATGTGTTATGACCAGGTGAGGCAGGGGTCTAGGGCTTCCCTCTCAGATTTTTCCTGGTTTGGCCGTATCAGGATTTAATTTTTAAAACACTGTGTCTTCAGCTTCCCCTCAGTGAATCCTTGCTCACTGCTCTCTAATTATAATCGCAAAGAAATCAACCAGACAGGTTTTCTCAGATTTAAACAAGAAAGATATAAGTTTATTAACCTTAAAACTCTAATTCAGTTAAAGCTACTAAAAATACATGATGCGACCATGCTAGCATGCATACACGATAAACGCACATGCAAATAGAGACAGAGGAGGAGAAAGAATTAAAGGGAGGAAGGTTTGAAGAAATAGCTCGAGTTCAGTTACTGGTTTTGGATTGAATGTAGTCTTTGAAGTTAAGTCTTGCAGTTCTCATTGGGGCCCAGTGCACACTTTCAATCTTGTTTCGCTGGTCTTCAGAATTGAGGCTTAAGTTGCTTCTGTGGGTCTTTGGACCTTTGCAGGAGAGAGACAGAGAGACACAGAGAGAGGTGCTGTCTTCTTGAAGTTCAATTGCAGTCTCTTTCCAAAACTGTTCTGTGTCAGGCACAATTCAGAAAACCCCTAGGTTGGCCAGCAGGTTAGTCATGTGACTAGCTCTTTGTTTAGAGCGGCCTTGCCTGCGAGATTTTTGGATTCCTTCAAGCTTACCAGACAATATCAGTGGGGGGGCAGGGGGAGTGGGGGGGGTGGGGGTGGTGGTGGTGGGGGGCTGGAATGCTGGCTCAATGACCCTCAATATCCCTTGATCATCACTATGGATAAAATCCATCTGGGAATTGAAACAGAGAGTGCTCCGATTGTCTTCTTCATGCAACTGTCTTTTAGAATGCAAATGTGCAGCCATGTTTTCAGCCACTGTTGTGGTCTTTCTAAACAAGTTGTTTCAAGTCCAGTAACAGTTCAAAAATAATGTTCTATAGGACGAAATTAATATGTCTCATTTTGGCAGGTGTGGTTTCTATTACACCTCCACATCCAGCAAAATGAAATGTGATATCAAGAGAGCATTTCATTATAAAAATAGAAAGAAGAGAAAGTACAGGAAAACACATACGCATTTCTCACATTCATTCTTATTCATTCAGAAATCCTAAAAATTATTACAGCCTGTCATTCCTTTGTAGCAGTGCTGCTTTAAACTGCCCCTTTTCCCTTTAGGTGGGTCTGAGATGGTTATGTGTTGCCCAAAGGGGTTTGAAGTTTCTCCACTATTCCAATAAACATGTGATGGGGTATAAAGAAAGAAATAATGGCAGCTTGTCAGAAAGGTACAGCGATAATTATAGGGGATTTTAACCTACTTATAGACTGGAATAATCAGATGGGCACAGGTAGCCTGGGTGAGGTGTACATAGAATGTTTTCGGGATAATTTCTTGGAACAATACGTTCTGGAGCCAACCAGAGAGCAGGCTATACTAGACCTAGTATTGTGCAACGAGATTGGATGAATTAATAGCCTCATAGTTAAGGCACCCCTAGGTAGCAGTGATCATAATATGACTGAATTTTACATTCAGTTTGAGGGAGAAAAGAGTGGGTCCAACACTAGTATTTTAAACTTAAATAAGGGCAATTATGAGGACATGAAAGCAGAGCTAGCTAAAGTGAACTGGCAAACCAAGTTAAGGGATGCAGTGGCAGACATTTAAGGGGATATTTCAGAATACACAGAATAGATACATTTCAACGAGAAAGAAAAATTCCAAGGGGGCAACCCGCCATCCATGGTTAACTAAAACAGTTAAAGATAGTATCAAGCTTAAAGAAAAAGCCTATAATTGTGCAAAGATGGGTGATAGGTCAGCCGATTGGACAGAATATAAAAAAAACAGCAAAAAATGACTAAAAGATTGATAAGGAAGGTAAAATCAGAGTACGAGAGAAAGCTAGCTAGAAATATAAAAATAGGTAGTAAGAGTTTCTATGGATATTTAAAAAAGAAAAGAGTTAACAAAGTGAGCTTTGGTCCGATAGAAAGTGAGTCTGTAGTATTATTAATGGATAATAAGCAGATGGCAGATGAATAGAACAGATATTTTGCATCGGTCTTCACTGTTGAGGTTGCAAGTAATATCCCTGTAAGTCAAGAAATGGAAAGGAGGCAGGAACTCAAGAAAATTACAATCACCAGGGAAGTGGTACTAAACAAATTGTTGGAGCTGTGGGTTGAAAAGTCCCCGGATCCTGATGGACTTCATACTAGGGTGTGAAAAGAAGTGGCCAGTGAGATAGTTGTTGCTTTAGTTTTAATTTTCCAAAATTCCCGAGATTCAGGGAATGTTTCCATGGATTGGAAAATAGCGAATGTAAATCCTTTATTCAAAAAGGGAGGGAGACAGAAAGCAGGAAACTACAGGCCAGTTAGCTTAACATCTGTCTTAGGGAAAATGTTAGAAGCTATTATTAAAGACAGTATAGTGGGCCATTTAGAAAAAATCAAGGTAATTAAGCAGAGTAAACATAGCTTTGTGAAAGGGAAATCATGTTTAACTAATTTATTGAAGTTCTTTGAGGGAGTTACATGTGCTGTGGATAAGGGGGAACTGGAGGATGTATTGTACTTAGATTTCCAGAAGGCATTTGATAAGTTACCACCTAAAAGGTTATTGCAGAAAATAAAAGCTCATGGTGTAGGAGGTAACATATTGGCATGGATAGAAGATTGGCTAGCTAACAGAAAACAGAGAGTAGGCATAACTGGGTCATTTTCTGGTTGGCAAAATGTAATGAGTGGTGTGCCACAGGGATCTATGCCATGGCCTCAACTTTTTACAATTTATATAACTGACTTAGATGAAGGGACTGAAGGTATGGTTGCTAAATATGCTAATGACAAAAAGATAGGTAGGAAAGTAACTTGTGAAGAGGACATAAGGGGCTACAAAGGGATATAGATAGGTTAAGTGAGTGGGCAGAGACCTGGCAAACGGAGTATAATGTGGGAAAGTGGGAAATTGTCCACTTTGGCAGGAAGAATAAAAAAGAAGCATATTATCTAAATGGTGAGAGATTGCAGAGCTCTGAGATGCAGAGGGATCTGGGTGTCCTAGTGCATGAATCGCAAAAGGTTAGTATGCAGGTACAGAACGTAATTAGGAAAGCTAATAGAATGCTATTGTTTATCGTGAGGGGAATTGAATACAAAAGTAGGGAGGTTATGCTTCAGCTATACAGGGTATTGGTGAGACCACATCTGGAGTACTGTGTACAGTACTGGTCTCCTTATATAAGGAAGTCTGCAAATGTGTTGGAGGCAGTACAGAGAAGGTTTACTAGACTGGAATGGGTGGGCTGTCTTACAAGGAAAGTCTGGACAGGCTAGGCTTGTATCCACTGGAATTTAGAAGAGTAAGAGGTGACTTGATTGAAACGTATAAGATCCTGAGGGGTCTTGACAGGGTGGATGTGGAAAGGATGTTTCCCCTTGTGGGAGAATCTAGAACTAGGGGTCACTGTTTGAAAATAAGGGGTTGCCCATTTAAGAGAGGGATGAGGAGAAACCTTTTCTCTCAGAGGGTCATGAGTCTTTGGAATTCTCTTCCTCAAAAGACAGTGGAAGCAGAGTCTTTGAATATTTTTAAGGCAAAGGTAGATAGATTCTTGATAAGTAAGAGGGTGGAAGGTTATCGGGGGTAGGTGGAAATGTGGAGTAATCAGTTCAGCCATGAACTTATTGAATGGTGGAGCAGGCGCGAAGGGCTGAGTGGCCTACTCCTGCTCCTAATTTGTATGTTTGCATGTATGTTTGTATGTGATTTGTGTGGAAGTTTGCCGTTTGCACATTTCCATGACTGCCTAGGGAGCCTTTGTTCCTGTTGAGGTCTGCAGGGAAAGGGTTAGATTTAATTAGCCCTGGTTTGGAGTTCTGCTCATGAGAGTTGGCAGTGGGTGGATCAACTCTGATCTGTCTTTCAGTGCCCTGATGAGTCATGCAAGGGCTTTTCACTTTAGGGTATGGTCGGTTGCCTTTTCTCCTGACTGTAAGGGTGATTCTTAACCAATTTTGTCGTCTGGGACATTCCTGCTTACAGGCATTTGTCCAGATTCTACTGCACTCCCCTTGATGCACTTCGACTAGGCATCACCATCACAGTTTCTATGCTATCTTGAGGACTCTCTTTGTTCCTGCAGGTATCTGTAAATGCCGTTAGCAACTCTGGTGGGGTGGGTCTAGTGTCTGCATTTATGTAGGAGGATTTCGGGTCTAATTTTTCCAACATTTCGGGGTTGGCTGACTGGACAGTAGGAGTTTCATTTTGGGAATCCTCTCAGATGTCCTTTTTCCTGTCCTCTTTATCCCTTTTCCCCTTTTCCTCTCCAACTTTTTGCCAGCTCTGTGCCTGTCTGTCCCCTTTTGTTCTTGGCAGTGGTCCCTTACAATTCACCAGCCCTCTGTTGGAGGACTTCCCAAAAGCCGATACAGGACATATGGGTGGAGAGTTCAGTGTGGGTTGGGATTTCCCCTCAACCTGGCACGTGTGGCAACTCCTACAGTGCTCCACCACATCTTTGTGGAGTTTTGGCCCAACAAACTGCTGTCTTATGCAAGCTTTGGTTTTTTGTATACTGACATGTTCAGCCATTATAATCTCTTGGGCATTATTAATATTTCTCTCCTGTACCTCTGTGGCACCACTAACTGGTGAACTACTGTCCACTCTTTGTCCTCAGGTCTGTGAGGAGAACTCCACTTCCTCATCAGTACCTCATTCTTTAAATAGGAGCAATCTGCTTCTATTTCAGACTGCGCAGCCTGTGCTAACTCTCGCAATACTGGGTCGGCTCGCTGAGCCTCAGCTAGGGAAGATTCACTTAATCCATTCTGATATCTCTAACTTTCCAAAGAAAATTTCAGACAGACAGACCTCATGGTCATCTGCCTGCAGTGCCAATTCAGTCTCCTCTGGGGGAGCTGGTTTGATCATGGCCTGATTCACTACACATTCAGGGGAACTGCAGGGGACCGTCTCCTGCCACTGCCCTGTTTCTCTGACCTCCTGCGGTCTCTTTTTCACTACTGGGGAAGCTATCATCTTGGTCCCCGCCTGATCTTACCTAGCAGCAGGTCAACCCTATCCACAGGCAAACTAGGGGCAACCCCTACAGTCACCGGTCCCGAAACTAGATTGCACTCCAAGTGCACCCGGTGTAAAAGGTACAGCCATACATGCCCTCCAATACCATTCACCACCATTCTGGAGTTTACTGCACTCTCTGGGGGAAAGGTCAGGCCTTTTCCCAGTAAAAGGGATCTGGTGGCCCCTGTGTCCCTGAGGATTACTAATGGCTTGCTTGCCCCAGTCGAGGGGTATGGGGTTACTCTCCCTTCAGATACAAAATCCTAATAACCTTCAGGAATCCTATTAAATTTTCCTGCACCCACAGAGTATGTTTTCCAGGCCTTACTACTGCTGCAGTTAAAGCCACAGCTTGTTCAGTTGTGCTTTCCATCAGGGTCCCTTCTCCTTCACTGAGCAGCTGTGCCCTGATTAACCCTACAGGCTTTCCCTGTAGTTTCCAGAAGTCAGCTCTCAGATGACCTGCCTTATTTCCATGGAAGCACACAGGTCTCTGGGTCTCACTCCTACTTACAGCATCTTCCTTTTTGGCTAGAGGATGGCCCCCTGTGTCTCCTGCCTTTCTTTCTCTCCCATGACTGCTTGGGCTCCTATCACCTTCCCACCCTTTATCCTTTTTGGATTTGTGGGGGTGACTAGGAAAGGTTTTCCCCTTGGGAATCAACTTGTATATTAGAGCAAACTCATCAGCCAGAACTGAGGCTTGCCTTGCTCTATGAACTTTTTGTTCCTCTACATGAGTCTTAATGGAGAGTAGGAGAGAGTTTTTAAATTCTTCTAGCAGAATTACCTGTCTGAGATTTTCATAGCTGGGCTGCACTTTAACAGCCCTCAACCACTGGTGAAAGGCCAGCTGCTTACTTCTCTCAAACACCAAGTAAGTTTGATAAGCTTGCTTCCTGAGGGTTTGAAACTTCTGGCGGTAGGCTTCCGGTACTTGCTCATATGCCCGGAGGACAGCATTTTTTGACAGTTCATAATTTGATGAACCCTCTGGCAACATGGAATAAACCTCATGGGCTTTTCCTGTTAGCTTACTTTGCACGAGAAGAGTCCAGATCTCAGCTGGCCATTTTAACTGCCTTGTCAATTTCTCAAAAGATACAAAAAATGCTTCCATGTCTCCCTCATTGAATTTTGGAATCAATTGGGAAAATTTTAATATTTCAGTACACAGCCCCAAATTATTATTCCCCATATTGGCCATGCTTGACTGGGGTTACTCTGTCGCCCCTAGTTATTTCAAGCCACCTCAGCTCTCTTTCTTCCCGTTCCTTCTGGAAATTTCTTTCTCTTTTTCTCTCCTCTCTTTTTCTTTCTCCTGTCTCTCCCTTTCTCTCTCTCTTTCCCTGTCTTCTAAATCAAGTTTCCTCTGTTTCAGTTGTATCTTTGCGAGCAATACCCTATCAGAGTCTATTTCTAACCCTGTCGCTGCTTCTTCAGATTCGAGGGCAAAATGGTCTTAGGAGTTCTGGTTTCCTAGCCTTGGCATGGAAAGTGATCCCACACTGCTCAACCATATTCCTCAACTCTTCCATAGGCAGTTCCTTTAACTTATCCCAAGTTACTATACCCTGGCTTGGGGAGTTACTGGCGTCAGTTGCAGACATGTTCGTATTCTAGCACACATAACCACAAGAAAACCTGTATTGAAATCATTTCTCTTTTTGATGGGATCAATTTGACTTCCCACTTCCAATTTCTCCTTTGTCTGTGGGTCCAACCGGGATGCTAGCCCCAAATTTCTGTTATGACCAGGTGAGGCAGGGATCTAGGGCTCCCCTCTCAGCCTTTTCCTGGTTTGGCCGTAACAGAGTTTAATTTTTAAAACATCGTGTCTTTAGCTTCCTCTCAGTGAATCCTTGCTCACTGCTCTCCAATAGAAACATAGAAACATAGAAAATAGGAGCAGGAGTAGGCTATTTGGCCCTTCGAGCCTGCTTCATTATGATCATGGCTGATCATCCAACTTAGTAACCTGTTCCGGCTTTCACCCCATACCCTTTGATCCCTTTGGACCAAGAGCTATATCTAACTCCTTCTTGAAAACATTCAATGTTTTGGCCTCAACCGCTTTCTGTGGTAGCGAATTCCACAGGCTCACCACTCTCTGTGTGAAGAAATTTCTCCTTATCTCAGTCCTGAAAGGTTTACCCCATATCCTTAGACTATGACCCCTGGTTCTGGACTCCCCCACCATCGGGAACATCCTTCCTGCATCTACCCTGTCAAGTCCTGTTAGAATTTTATAGGTTTCTATGAGATCCCCCCTCACTCTTCTGAACTCCAACGAATATAATCCTAACTCACTCAATCTCACCTCATATGTCAGTCCCGCCATCCCAGGAATCAGTCTGGTAAACCTTCGCTGCACTCCCTCTATAGCAACAACATCCTTCCTCAGATAAGGAGACCAAAACTGCACACAATATTCCAGGTGTGACCTCACCAAGGCCCTGTATAACTGCAGCAAGACATCCCTGCTTCTGTACTCAAATACTCTCACTATGAAGGCCAACATACCATTTGCCTTTTTTGCCCCCTGTTGCACCTGCATGCTTACCTTCAGCGACTGGTGTACGAGAACACCCAGGTCTCGCTGCATATTCCCCTCTCTCAGTTTATAGCCATTCAGTTAATAATCTGCCTTCCTGTTTTTGCTACCAAAGTGGATAACCTCACATTTATCCATATTATACTGCATCTGCCATGCATTAGCCCACTCACTCAACTTGTCCAAATAACCCTGAAGCCTCTCAGCATCCTCCTCACAACTCACCCTCCCACCCAGTTTTGTCTCATCTGCAAATCTGGAGATATGACATTTAGTTCCCTCATCTAAATCATTAATGTATATTCTGAATAGCTGGGGTCCTAGCACCGATCCCTGCGGTACCCCACTAGTCACTGCCTGCCATTCGGAAAAAGAACCATTTATCCCTACTCTTTGTTTCCTGTCCGCCAACCAATTTTCTGTCCATCGCAATGCACTATCCCCAATCCCATGCGCTTTAATTTTACATGCTAATCTCTTATGTCGGACTTTATCGAAAGCCTTCTGAAAGTCCAAATAAACCACATCCACTGGCTCGCCCTCATCAACTCTACTAGTTACACGCTCAAAGAATTCCAGTAGATTTGTCAAGCATGATTTCCCTTTTGTAAATCCATGCCGATTCTGTCCGATTCTACCACTGTTCTCCAAGTGCTTTGCTATAAAATCTTTGATAATATAATAATTTTCCTCACTACCGACATCAGGCTGACTGGTCTCTAATTCCCTGCTTCCTCTCTACCTCCCTTTTTAAATAGTGGGGTTACATTAGCTACCCTCCAATCTGTAGGAACTGTTCCAGAGTCTATAGAATCTTGGAAGATGACCACCAGTGCATCCACTATTCCTAGGGCTACTTCCTTAAGTATTCGAGGATGCATACCACCAGGCCCTGGGGATTTATCGACCTTCAATCCCATCAATTTCCCCAACACCATATCTCTACTAATACTGATTTCTTTCAGTTCCTTTATTGTGAATGCTCTGCGCATTAAGGCACAAAGCCTTAAGGCTTGTCTTTTTAACATTACTTGTCCTCTTCCCAATATTTTTCACTATGTCACTGTTTGATTCTGGCCCTTGATTTCTCTGCCTATCACTTTTCTTATTCCCCTTACTGTCTTTTGTTCTTATCTTTGATCCCCCCTCCTCTGACTCTTTGCAAAGGTTCCCAGCCCCCTGCCATTTTAGTTTAAACCCTCTCCAACCACTCTAGCAAATACTCCCCCTAAGACAGCAGTCTCGGTCCTGCCCAGGTGGAACCCATCCAGTTTGTACTAGTCCCACCTCCCCCATAAGCGGTTCAAATGCCCTAGAAATCTAAAACTCCCCTCCTCACACCATCTCTTCAGCCACGTATTCATCTGATATATCCTGCTATTTCTACTCTGACTAGCACTTGGCACTGGTTGTAATCCTGCGATCGCTACCTTTGAGGTCCTACTTTTCAACTCACTTACTAGCTCCCTATATTCTGCTTTTAGGACCTCAGCCTTTTTTTTAACCTATGTCGTTTGCACCAATGTATACCACAACCACTGGCTGTTCACCTTCCCCCTTCAGAATGTCCTGTAACCACTCTGAGACATCCTTGACCCTAGCACCAGGGAGGCAACATACCATCCTTTTGCGGCCACAGAAAGGCCTATCTATTCCCCTTACAACTGAATCCCCTTTAACTATTGCATTCCCACATTTTTTACTCTGCCCCTGTGCAGCAGAGCCAAGCGTGGTGCAATGAATTGAGCTGTTGCTGCCTTCCCCTGAGAGGCCACTCCCCCCAACAGTATCCAAAGCAGTATATCTGTATTGCAGGGGAATAGCCACAGGAGATTCCTGCACTGCCATCCTAGACCTCTTGCTCTGCCTGGTGGTCGCCCATTCCCCTCCTGCCTGTGGAGTCTGAGCCTGCGATGTGACCACCTCTCTATACTTGCTATCCACGATACTCTCCACCTCATGGATGCCCCACAGTGTCCCCAGCTGCCGGTCCAGCTCCGAAACCCGGGCTTCCAGGAGCTGCAGCTGGACACACTTCCTGCATACATGCTGGTCCTGGGCACTGGAATTGTTCCCAGCTTCCGACATGGAGCACGCGGAGCACACCTTCGTAATGGCAAAGAAATCAACCAGACTGGTTTTCTCAGATCTAAACAAGAAATGTGTAAGTTTAAAACTTTAAAACTCTAATTCAGTTAAAACTACTAAAAATATGTGACGCGATGATGCATACATACACAATAAACACACACGCAAATAGAGACAGAGGAGGAGAAAGAATTAAAGGGGATGGGGAGAGGTTTGAAGTAATAGCTGGAGTTCGGTTGCGAGTTTTGGATTGATTAAAGAACAAAGAACAAAGAACAGTACAGCACAGGAATAGGCCATTCGGCCTTCCAAGCCTGCGCCGATCTTGATGCCTGCCTAAACTAAAACCTTCTGCACTTCCAGGGACCATATCCCTCTATTCCCATCCTATTCATGTATTTGTCAAGATGCCTCTTAAATATCGCTATCGTACCTGCTTCCACCACCTCCCCTGGCAACAAGTTCCAGGCACTCACCACCCTCTGTGTAAAGAACTTGCCTCGCACATCCCCTCTAAACTTTGTCCCTCTCACCTTAAACCTATGTCCCCTAGTAACTGACCCTTCCACCCTAGGAAAAAGCTTCTGACTATCCACTCTGTCCATGCCATTCATAACTTTGTAAACCTCTATCATGTCGCCCCTCCACCTCCGTCGTTCCAGTGAAAACAATCCGAGTTTATCCAACCTCTTGGATGTAGAGTCTTTGATTGAAGTTAAGTCTTGCAGTTCTCGTTGGGGCCCAGTGCACACTTTAAATCTTGTTTCGCTGGTCTTCTGTCTTGAGGCTTATGTTACTTCTGTGGGTCCCTGAAACTTTGTGGGAGAGAGAGAGAGAGACAGAGAGAGAGGTACTCTCTGCTTGAAGTTCACTTGCAGTCTCTTCCAAAAACTGTTCTGTGTCAGGCACAATTCAAAAAAACCCCAGGTTGGCCAGCAGGTTAGTCATCTGACTAGCTCCTTGTTTGGAGCAGCCTCACCTGTGAGATTTGTGGATTCCTTCAAGCTTACCAGACACTCTCAGTGAGGGCTGGAATGCTGGCTCAATGACTCTCAATGTCTCTTGATCATTGCTATGGATAAAATCCATCTGGCTAATTGAATCAAGGAGCACTCCCATTGTCTTCTTCATGCAACTGTCTTTTAGAATGCCAATGTGCAGCCATGTTTTCAGCCACTGTTGTGGTCTTTTTAAACAAGTTGTTTCAAGTCCGGTAACAGTTCAAAAATAATGTTCTATGTGACAAAATTAATATGTCTCATTTTGGCAAGTGTGGTTTCCGTCACAAATGGCAGTAAACATAAAAGAGAATCCAAAGATCTTCTATTGACATTTAAATAGTAAGCGAGTAGTAAGAGGACAAAGAGTGTAATATATGCTTAGAGGCGGAGGGCAAAGCTAGCATACTTAATGAGTGCTTTGTATCAGTGTTCACTAAGGAAGTAGAATCTGGCAAAATATCGATAGAAGCAGAGAGAGTAGATGCGATGGATAGGTTAAAAATTGAGACGGGGAAGGTATTAGGGTAGATAAGTCACCTTGTCCGGATGGCTTGCATCCCAGGTTGCTAAAGGCACTGGGGATGGAGACAATGGAAGGGCTTGCCATAATCTTCCAATCTTCCCTGGATATGGGGGATGTGCCGGATGATTGGCAAATGTGACACCCTTATTCAAGAAAGGATGTAAGGACAGTCGAGCAACTGCAGGCAAGTTCGTTTAACACCAGTGATGGGTAAGGTTTTAGAAACAATAATCAGGGGGAAAAAATCAATACACAATTCGGGAGGTACCACATAAAAGGCTGGTTAAAAAAATTGAGGTTCACGGAATAGGAGGGTCTGTGTCCAATTGGATAAAAAAAATTGGCTTGAGGATAGAAAACAGCAAGTTGTAATAAATGGTTGTCTTTCAGACTGGAGGATGGTAGACAGTGGTGATCTCCAAGGGTCAGTGCTGGGACCAGTGCTTTTTTTGCTATATATAAATGTCTTGGATTTTGGAATACATAGTAGAATCTCAAAATTTGCCAATGTCACCAAATTTGGAGGTGTGGCAAACAGTGAGGATGATATGAACAGCCTGCAACAGGACCTAGATAGGCTATCTGAATGGGCAGAAAGGTGGCAGATGGAATTTAATACTGACAAGTGTGAGGTGATGCATTTTGGCAGAAGGAATAGGGAGAGGCAATATATACGTAATGACACAGTTCTAAAGAGTGTGCAAGAACAGAGGGACCTGGGGGTGCACGTGCATTGATCTTTGAAGGTGGCAGGACATGTTGAGAGAGTGGTTAGTGAAGCATATGGGATCTTGAACTTCATAAATAGGGATATTGTGCACAAAAGCAGGGAAGTTATGCTGAACCTTTATGGAACTCTGGTTAGACCCCAACTGAAGTCCATTTCTGGTCACAACACTTTAGGAAGGATGTGAGCGTCCTTGAGACGGTGCAGAGGAGATTTACCAGAATGATTCCTGGTATGGTGGACTTTAGCTACAAGGTTAGGTTGGAAAAAGTGGGTTTGTTCTCCTCAGAACAAAAGAGATTAAGGGGAGATTTAATAGAAGTGTACAAGATTATGACAGGCTTAGATAAGTTAGAGAAGGAGAAACTGTTCCCATTAAATAATGGAACAAGGACTGATGGACACAGATTAAAGGTTTTGGGCAAGAGATGCAGGGGGAATGTGAGGAAGAACTTTTTAACGAAGCGGGTGGTAATGACCTGGAACTCACTGCCCACAAGGGTGGTGGAAGCGAAGATAATCAATGACTTCAAGGGGAAATTAGATGGCCACTCAAGGGAAATAGACTTGCAGGGCTACGGGGATCGAGCAGGGGAGTGGGACTGACCGAGTAGCTCTGTGGAGAGCCAGCATGGACTCAGCAGGCCAAATGGCCTCCTTCTATGCCCTGAATGACTCTATAAAAGCAAAAGTAGAGTTTATGGGAGAGAACGGAAAGCAAGTGAGACAAAAACAAAAGAGACAGAGAAAGAAAGCAACATAAATCACAGAATCACAGAATCTGAGCAACAGATGAAGCTAGCTGTTTCAAACTGCCATTATGCAGTAGCAACACGTGTGGTGCTCACCACTAACAGGATGCTGCCGTCAAGCCAAAATGATGTCCTGCCTATCACACAAATGAGTAATGTGATATATGAATTTCAATGCCAGTGTGGTGCTAGGTATATAGGCAGTACGTCCCGAAGATTGGCGGTTCGTATCATACAAAGTATCCCTTCTGCTGTTCGCAATGGGCAAGATATAGGCCGTACCCAACCAACCCATGCTTGCAAAACTCAAAGCACAGTGACCTGTGCCCTCTCGTTCTCAATCCTTTCACGAGTGGGAACAGTGTCTCTTTATCTACCCTGTCCAGACCCTTCATGATTTTGAATACCTCTATCAAATCACCTCTCAGCCTTCTCTTCTCCAAGGAAACAGTCTTAACTTTTCCAATCTTCTTCATAACTGAAATTCCTCATCCCTGGAACCATTCTTGTGAATTTTTTCTGTGCTCTCTTCAATGCCCTCACGTTCTTCCTAAAATGCGACGCCCAGAACTGGACGCAATACTCCAGCTGAGACCGAACTAGTGTTTTATAAAGTAAACAAAAACCGGCAAGAGATCATATTCTGCACTTTACCATGTGTAGCAGCATGGGAGATTGACTTATTCTTTTAAAAAATTAATCGGGCAATTAAAACATCACATGACTGCCACAACTGCTGAAATTAATACTTGTACTGATCAGAATGTTGTCTTTCTAAACAGGACTGAGAATTTTTCTTCAGAGAGCTGAACTTACTTTAAATTTCTACCTGGCATTGTTTTTGCTTGCACAAGTAGTCAATAACTGCCCACTCACTTAATGTGGTGATGCAGAGTATTCTGAGATACATATCGCGGCTCCAGCTCTCGCTTCCAGTTGCAGGGCCTCTCTCTCTGTGTCTATCTTTCTCTATCTCTCTCTCCTCCTCTCGCTCTGTCTATCTCTCTCACCCCCCCACCCCCCAGCCCGATCTCTCTCTCTTTCCACCCCCGTCTATCTCTCCCACCCCCGTCCATCTCTCTCCTCCATCTCTATCTTTTTCTCCCCTCTCTCTGTCTATCTCTCTCCCCCCTCTCTCTGTCTATCTCTCTCTCCTGCCCCATCTATCTCTCTCCCCTGCTCTGTCTATCTATCTCTCCCCCCTTTCTCTCTCTACCTCTCTCACCCCCTCGCTCTCCCTCTGTCAATCTCTGTCTCCCTCTGTCTCTCCCCTTCTTTCTCCCTTTGTCTATCTCTCTCACCCTCTTTCTCTCTCCTCCTCTTTCTCTCCCCCCATCTCTCCCCCCCCCCGTTTCCTCTCTGTGTCTATATCTCCCCCGTCTCTGTGTCTGTCACTCTCACCCCTCCCTCTGCTACCCAGGGCTGCCTGACTGACTCTCTGTCTCTGTTCTCGAAGTGCCACTCCGCTCCATGCCTCTGGCTGTGTGCTGGCCTACTTCCTGCTCTCCCCTTGGCCTCTCTCTCCTTCTCCCCTGCAGCAGCTATTCCCATTCACTCGCTGCTCCCCGAACCACTCGGAAACAGCAGGGGTGGCCGATCCCAGCATTCCTGCACCACGCACCACCAATCAGTGTTAACCCCCACCCGGGCAGCTAGCTGTCACTCACACAGGATTGGCAGGCCAGACAGAAACCTTTGGCCCACTGGCCATATGTTGGACAACCCTGTTTTAGCAGCACCAACACTGGAGAGAAAGCCTGTCAAGGACCTGAACTGAATCCTATCCTTCACGTTTTCTGGTCCTAATGGAGTCAGTGACATGGGTTCCAATGGATACTATAGGGGACATTAAGCATAGAATTCTACAGTTAGCTAAAGAATGCCCCGGAACATGTCTTCTTGAAATTGGGGGAAGGGGATGAACAGGTAGTAGATCTGCCCATGGACACCAAATGAAATATAAAGGGCCAGGATAAATGGTGCCATATTATGGTGCAATTGAGTTCTGATTCAAAATCCTGCCTCTGACACCAATCAAGTTTTTCACCTTCTTCAGCTGTAGGAGGGCAATTAGGAGTGAACCATTTTGCTGTGTGTCTGGTGTCACATGTAGACCAGACCAGGTAAGGACAGCAGATTTCTTTTCCTGGAGGGCATTAGTGAACCAGGTGGGTTTTTACGATGATCGATGATAGTTTCATGGCACTGCCACTTCTCCACAGGTCTCAACATATCTTTAAATGTTTACCCAGATATGGTCAATCATATACCCTACTCTTAATCCCTGAAAAAAATACACCAACCAGGTTTCTTTAATAAACAACAAAATTGTCAGTTTATTATAGAACAAGACTTATGCAGTAACTAAGTAAAGCATTAACACACGGACTGAAATATGGAAGTTCCATTTTTAGCTTAACTCCTCAGAAACACACGCATACACACACACACACACACCGGTTAACCGAAAAAATTGATTTTCTCTGCAGAGCTCTTTTACAAAAAAAAATTAAAAAAAACTTTGGCCAAGTACTTGTTAATTCTTGAAGAAAATGGATGAGATACGTTGTATCCAAAAATGGCATGCGGTCTGGCATCCGAGTACACGTAGATGGGTCACTGGGATCTATTCTGGAGCAGTTCTTTTCAGGAAGTGTCAATAATTAATCTGGCAGGCTTTCCAGGAGCTCCTCAGGAGAAACACTGCATTTCACAGAGACAAGAGGAAGGAGGCAAGCTGGGTGTTTCTCTCTTGGCAGGTTGATCTCTAAGTCCACACCCCAATTGAATCAAAACAACATCTCAGAATCGAAACCAAACAGCAAGTCAGATCCTCTTGACCTTCATAAGTTGTGACATGTCACTTCTCTGTAAACATCTCCCCCAAATCACCAAGGTTTCTGTTGTTTATTGAGCTGAAAGTATTTGACTTCCACTAAAAGTTGCTTTCAAACAAGACCTCGAGTGTCCTTCTGGTGACCTTTTTCAAAAAATAAAGTCCAACATCTATGGAATTACTTCCATTCTTCAATGAATCCATCTGTAAAATTCTAACACACAAATTCTCAAAAAAAGTAGAAACACCTTCTTAACAGCACCATTACTGAGACTCGCTTTCAGTTTAAAATGTTTTTATTGATTAATTAATTGAATTTGAGTTCCATCAGCTGCCATGGTGGATTTAAACTCGTGCCCCCAGGGCATTAGCCTGGCACTTTGGATTACCAATCCAGCGACTTTGCCACTGTGCCACCTTCTTCCTCTTAAAGGAGGCTGCATTTAAAGTCATTGTTGTCTTTTACTACTGCAAAGTTCAAGGCAAGTTAGAAGCAAGTCCCCAGACTTTTTGAAACATTCCTGAAGGAAGAGCTGAGGGCAAGGAAGGAAGTTCTCTTTCTCGGCAATGGGAGGAAGAAACTCAAAATGGACAGTCACTAGGCTGAAATTGTCAGCTTTTGGAGTGTCACACCCAGGACCTGAGTGCAAGGCAGAAATCATTTCAAAGATGTGACAAGAACAGCAAGGAAAAGGTATAATTTTCCATTTCTCCATCTTTCCCAATCACATCTGGCAGCAGTCCTTCCCTCTTCCCTGGCAGTCTAAACAATTCCTTCCCCTGCATCGTATTCTTCACCATCCATTAAATAGACACACTATACCACCTTTTATGTGTAGTCCAAACACATCTCCTGTTTTTTTGCCTTCACAGTATCAATGAGCTGTTACTGTCTCGCATGATAACTATTGCAGAACAACGAATTCCTCTCATGGCTCCTTCCTCACTTCATACTACAGTCACTTCTTTTCCATCAAACATCTCCCCATCCTGCTTCTTCTCCTTCTCAGCATTTGCACAAGCAGAAGCCCCAAACATGTGCACTTTTCTTTTCAGTAGCTGCTCACTAAAAGGAAGGGAAGGCAAGAGTTAGTAGGGGTAATTTGAACTTTGTGTAATACTGTAAAACAGACAATATTGATTCAGCCACCTGTTCTACATCTCTCCTGACCAAAATCAAAATTACCTCCAGTAACTCTTAATGTGGGAGAAAATCACGCCACAACACAAGGGAGAGGAGAAAATCCAGGGCAGAACACACATGCACCATGATCCTTTCAGAACATGAACAACAAGCTCTTGC
This sequence comes from Heterodontus francisci, assembly GCF_036365525.1. Classification (NCBI taxonomy): domain Eukaryota; kingdom Metazoa; phylum Chordata; class Chondrichthyes; order Heterodontiformes; family Heterodontidae; genus Heterodontus; species Heterodontus francisci. The sequence goes on along the minus strand of NC_090388.1, from coordinate 38,307,398 downwards.
CAACAGTGGCTCATTCACAGCTGCCTACATAGAAATGTTGAAGCTGGGTCTTATCTGAACTGAATCTCTGACTATTACTTGTACCCCTACATGTACCTCTGATAAAATGCACATTCAGCCAATTTGACAGTATCAGCTGCATTTGAAGTCTGCCACCTGCTAATATGCAACCTATCAGAGCCAGGGTAACTCTAGACCTTTTTCTCTTTCTTCTAGCTCCTACTCAGACAGTGAGTTGCAAGTTGCTGTGATGCATGCAGCACGAGTGGTAGCAAGGATACCGTAGAAGATGGCTTGCTGGAGGGCAAGGCCCCTGCTAGCTCTGCTGAGTAAGGCAAAGACTGAGGCAGACTTCAGGGGATCTGTAAAGAAAACTGCTTGATTACACAGTTGTAAACTTTGTGCTGTCTGCTAATTTAAGTGATAGTAGCATGTAGCCCAGCATTGAGTGCGCTGCTGAGTGGCTGCATGTGTCAGCAGGGGGCTCAAATTCATATGAGGCTAACGCTAGATAGCACTACTTTTTCATTTTACACATCTTAAAGGGGAGGTGCATTCTGGCTGCAGCAGGTACTGGAAGTGACAGGGGAAGAGTCTCTGAGTAGCAAGAAGAGTGAAAATGATGCAACTGGGCAGAGAGAGTGCTCCCCTGTTCTCTGATGCAGGACTGAAGGCCTTGGTGCAGGAGGTAGACGGGAGGGAGGGAGGTCTTCTATCCACAGGGTCCCAGGAGGCCCTCCAGCCAAACACTGAAAAGGCAGTTGAAGAAACTAGCCATTGCAAACATTGTAGCCCTGAGGACTTGGATATAATGCAGGAAGAAGCTTAATGACCTCTCGCAAGTGATCAAGGTCAGTGAATGCATTATCAAATGTTATATCCTTACAAATGAACCACTAGCCTCAGACACTGCTCCATTCACCACCACTTACCAACATTCGCTATCAAGCATAACTCATACCTGACCTTCATTGCCTCACCTCACCCTCACACACTTAGCATTGTTGCAAGCCTCACACCAACATCTCTCAGCCAGACCGAACTGCTGCTACACATGCCACGGTGGTGCAGTCCAAAGCCGGGCCTTCTAGGACCAGAGCTGTTCCAGGGTGTCCTGCAAGGCCATCTGCACTGTCTTCCATTGGAGGTCAGCAACCTTCCAACAATCAGGCTGCATCCACTGGGGTAGCACTGGGTAGGAGCACTAATCTAAGCAAAGGCATCCACAAGACGGGCAGTAAGGGAGTGCATTAGGGTGGTTAGTTGGCTTTTGTATGGAATATTGGATGGTTTGTTTGATAAGGTTGGTTTGGAATAGTTGTTTTTTGGTGGTTTTTATTTCAGCATTGTGGCCTAGATGACACTGTGACGGTCAGTGACAGAGGGAAGGTAAGTTATGTGACTGTTGCAGAATAAGGATTTGGGATTTTGTTCAGTGGAATTATAGGCGCATGAGATGATTACAGACAGCCTGGCTAGAAAAGGGGATGTGTTGGTTACCTCCTCCCTTCTTCCTGCTCCTCCTCCTATTCCTTTTCCTCCTCTTCCTCCTTCTCCTTCTGATCCTGAGCTGCTCACGTATGTCTGGTGGCAAGGGTTGTGCCCTAATGATAACAAGGTTGTGCAGGATACAGCAGACCATGAAGAATTGGAATACATGTTCTGGCAAGTACTGCAGGCCTCCTCTAGAATAGTCCAGGTAGCAGAATTGTTGCTTAAGCACCCCAATGGTGTTCTCTATGATGTTTCCTGTGGCAGCTTGGCTTTCATTATATACATGCTTGCCATATGTGGTTGGGTTATGCATCAGAGTCATGAGTCAGGTGTTAAGCAGATAGCCCTTGTCACCCAACAGCCACCCTCTGGTTTGACGTGGTGGCTTTAATACTTATGGAACAGTGGACAAGTGCAGAATAAATACATCATGGCTGCTGCCAAGATTATGGGCATTCACCTGCATGATGATCTGAGCATGGTCACACACCAACTGCACATTCAGAGTGTAAACTGTTGTGGTACATCTCGGTGTTTAGATTTGGCGCCCACAAAGCTACGTGTGTGCAGTCAATAGCACCTTGCACCATGGGAAAGCCTGCTATCCTAGCAAAGAGAACACAATGTACTCCCCTCTACTGGTGTAAAGACTATCAGACTTCTTCAGCAGTGGACGGTGAGCTGGGAGATGTTAGTGATGCCTGATCAAGCCTGGAAGGATTCCGACGCAAAGGATTTCATCTTCACAGCCACTGGCAGTGCCATCCTTGTCCTGCTTTGACACTGCAGGTCTGCCTGTAAGAGGTGGCAGATTTCTGTGAGCACCCTGTTCGTGAAATGGAGTTGATGCACACACTGTTCCTAGCTTAGACTGAGATATGAGAAATGCTCCCGGAAGACCCTGGGTGGATAGAGCCTCATGTTGAGAGCTATCCTCCCTCTCCTCCTCCTCCTCCCTCTGTGAACAGCTTGTCCTCTTCTATGTTGCCTGTGCTCAACCTCTCTCTCTCTCATGCTGCAGCTAACTACAGCAGCCATGACTGGGAGCAAGTGGTCTGACCAAAACCCTTAAGTCAGACCACGGTCTTCTCCACATGCAGCACCAGTTCCTGTTGACTTCACCAACTTTCAATAACTGCAAGTCACCGAGCACTTCTACAAATGCATACACAGCCAGGAGAAGTTAATCAGCAACTAACCTGAGAGTGGTTGATGATTCTTTTAAATAATGCTTCTTAGGGATCCTTCCTGCTGCTGAGCACATTGTTACGACCAGGTGAGAAAAGTGTCTAGGGGTCTGTTACTGTCTTTACCTGGTCTTATTGTAACAGGGTTTAATTTTAAACACACTGTGTTTTGAGCTCCCCCTTTGTGAAACCTTGTTCACAGCTTTCCAATTATAAGGCAAATAAATAAGCATAAACAGGCTTCCTTAGGTTTAAAGAAAGAAAGTGAAATTTATTAAACCTTAAACTTAAACTCTAATACGGTTCACGTCTATGGATATACGATGCACCCATGCTAGCACACATGATAGACACATGCAAATGGGACAGAAAAGAGTAGAAAAAAATTAAAATGGAGAGGTTTGAGGCAGTCTCTAAAGGGCGTTTTTTGTTACTGTTTCTGTGTTTCCAGCTCGCCATAGAATCCTTGATTGTAGACATCTCTTACTTTTCATTGGGGCCCAGTATTCTTCTTAAACCTTGTTCACTATAGGAGACTTTTCTCTCTTGGGGTTCATATGTCTTCAATGATTTCCGAAGCTGGTGAGGGTGAGACAAGAGGAGACAGGAGCGAGGTCTTCTCAGTCCAGGAGAAAAGTACTTTCTCAATTCTTTCTCTGTTGCAAGTTCAAATTCATAAAAAAACTCCAACAGTCAGTCAGTCATATGACTAAAACTGGTCTGACCACTTCTTCTGTGTATTGGGGAAGCAACGACTGGGTCCCCTTGTTCCGAATTTTGTAGCACTTTTGTTTTATCAGAACAATTTAGCTGTAAACTGTACTTGACTGCATAATCAATTTACATTTTTCTGGTATTTTGTGGTCAGAATCATTGAGGCATGTTTCCTGAAGAATACCATTCCACACTCAAGTTTTCTAAGGTATAAAGTAATGTTGCATTTTCATGTTGTTAATCCCTTTCATTTGAATCTTAACATTAGACTGTTTAGTATTCAAAGTCAGTCTGGTCTGTCATAATAGCACATATCACTTAGAACCATACACCAAGGATTTTTCCTCTTGTCTGAGCAGAAAACTTAATCTTCATAGAATACACAAAATATCCTTACAAAAGTGCATTAACCAATTTGTGATTACACGAGAGTATGGCACTTTATTTTCTGTAAGTGTCACACTATAATTACCAATATTTATAAATTGTAAGAAGTCAGCATTGAGGAACACGAGCTGATGTTCTCTAAAGATGTAAGACTGAGTTGCCATTTCTGTTGTACAGCTGTTTCCAGAATCAAAATATTTTCCTGTGTATCACCTCGATGGGTAAAGTCTATGGAGATGGAGAACTTTCAGTAAATCTTTGCTCCTTGGTAACACACTTCCTGTGTGGTGCCTATTAAGGATATCCCGTGTTTAAGGGCTGTACTTCCCCTGTGTGTCATATACTTTAATATAGTAATCAATGCTATGATATAATACAATGTCTAAAACAGGATTGAATATCTCAGGTTGTTTGCAATAGATTATCGGCCTTGTGGTCATTACCTCCTTACCTAAAAATATCCAGTTGCTTCTCTGAAATTTAGTTTTCTTTATGATCTCTCTGCCATATTTGCCAATGAGAATTTCTGGCAGAGAATCTCTGCATTTATTTTTTTAAACAGCTATGAGTGTAAATTCTAGTTGTTTGTGATACTTAGCTGTGATTATTTGGGCTGGATTTCATATGCTCACCACCGGAATCAGCGCGATTCCAGACGCTGCGGCTCATTTGCCATATTTAAATGGCAGCCAGCCCTGCAATCTGACAGAATCCATTTAAAAACCTCGGTGATGGAGCTGAGATGCCAGCATGGGAGCTCTTGAATGAAAAATTGAAAGCAGGACGCCAGCAAGGCACCAGAGATGACAGAGGAACGAGGAAGGGTGGCCCTACGGTTCAGCGATGCCTCCCTGCTCACTCTCCTCCAGGTTGCACGAGCAAGGCAGGAGGTCCTTTTTCCCAGCGATGGCAAGAAGAGGCCCTCCCGCCTGACCAAGCAAATCTGGATGGAGTTTGCAGAGGAAGTAAGCTGCTGTGGGGGCACCCGCCAAGACTGGATCCAGTGCCGCAAGAGGATGAACGATCTCATTTGCACGGCAAAAGTAAGTGGCACTATTTTCTGGGGCCCCATCTGACCTGGGTTTGCCCAAACAGAGTGGCACAGGGTTCCACTGCCATGTCAAACATCATAAAGGGAGGCTGGACAAGCAGGATTGATGCCACATGGGTTTCTGCATGTGTGGAAGAATCAACCCTCATTTGCACCTACATGACAGGCTGAGTCCATCTGACACACTGACTGTCTCCCTTCTTTTGTTGTAGCATCCCTGTTGTGCAAAGCATCATGTTGTTGTGATGCAATGTTATACATCTGCATCCTTGCTCTTCCAGGCAAAGAGTGCGCACAATGTGAGGGAGTCCTCCAGGACTGGATGAGGAGATGCTGGACATCCGACCACTATCCCAGGATGAGGAGGAGGCCCTCGAACTACATGGCGGTCAGGGAGGACATTCCATTCCAGAAGTGGAGCTGAGTTTTCGGGGTGAATATACATCTCTTTGACAAACGCAATGATTATTAGAAACATTTCCTTTGTGGACACAATACTGTCATATTAGTGATAAGTACACCAGTGAACCTAAAACTGTGCTCTTCATATTGTATCTTTCAGGGCAATGCTCCGAGGTGGCATCGGAGGCCCCACAGAGTTCCAGCACCTCTGAGAAGGAGACGATCTCAGAGGAAGCAACTTCCCATGACACTCCCACACCTTCCACCAGCACAGAGACATTCACCTCAGTGGGAATACGTTCGGCTTTAGAGTCTGGGTCACAAGTTGGTGAGAGCATCACATATGCGGCCGAGCAGCTGGCTGAAGCTGAGACAGCCGAGGCCTCTGACAGTCAGAGGACTGGAGTTGCAGGGAAAGGTAAGGCAACATCTGGCGGAGATGCCACTGGCTATGTGCAGCCATGAGTGGACAGTGGGGGAGTCCATCCAGGCCATGACAGCTGCCATGTCCCAGGCAAATGAGCACATGGCTTCCTCCATGGAAAGGATGGCAACCCTTATGGAGAGTCACATTCCACAGATGCAAACCATCGCGAGAAAGGGACCAAGGGCCTGGAGAGTGTCTCTGCACCTGGTCCTTCTCAGGAGAGCAGCAAGGTTCCCACGAGCCTTGAGAGGGAGGAGGACAGCCAGTCATCCACATGTGAGGTCTCCCCTCAGGGTGATTCCAATGTTCACACCGGCTCCTCAGCTCCTCCGCCGTGCACCCACAAGGCCTGGAAGGCCCTGACTACCTGAGGGCCTCCTGCACCCAGAAGATGACTGCCCAAGTCATCCAAAGCCAAAAGGTGTCCTGATCAGCAGCCTGCCTCAAGTCAAGCTGCAGAGGTTGCACAGCGAAAGAGCAGCTAAAAAAGACACAATGCCACATATGGGTTATCATGGGTGCAACGTAAATGTATTGTTCACTTCTCATTAAATGTGTTTCTCCAATAGGTGTCTCCTTTTTACTGTGTGTACGTGCCGACTATGTCTCCTCCCGTGACATCATTGCCCTGGAGCAATGCCAATGTATGGAGAAACATCATCGCCATGCCAGTAGGTTCCAGACCCACAGCAATTTCGTTGACTCTTGCATGCCTTCTGAAATGGCCTAGCAAGCCACTCAGTTGTATCTAACCGCCACGAAGTCAATGAAACCAGACGGACCACCCGGCATCGACCTAGGCACCGGAAAGACTATGGCAAACCCAACCCTGTCGATCCTGCAAAGTCCTCCTTACTAACATCTGGGGGCTTGTGCCAAAGTTGGGAGAGCTGTCCCACAGACTAGTCAAGCAACAGCCTGACATCACGGAATCATACCTTACAGATAATGTCCCAGACACTGCCATCACCATCCCTGGGTATCTCCTGTCCCACCAACAGGACAGACCCAGCAGAGGTGGTGGCACAATACAGTTGGGAGGGAGTTTCCCTGGGAGTCCTCAACATCGACTCTGGACCCCATGAAGTCTCATGGCATCAGTTCAAACATGGACAAGGAAAGCTCCTGCTGATTACCACCTACTGCCCTCCCTCAGTTGATGAGTCAGTACTCCTCCATGTTGAACACTACTTGGAGGAAGCACTGAGGGTGGCAAGGGCGCAGAATGTACTCTGGGTGGGGGACTTCAATGTCCCATCGCCAAGTGGCTCGGTAGCACCACTACTGACCGAGCTGGCCGAGACTTAAAGGATATAACTGCTAGACTGGGTCGGCGGCAGGTGGTGAGGGAACCAACAAGAGGGAAAAACATACTTGACCTCGTCCTCACCAAACTGCCTGCCGCAGATGCAGCTGTCCATGACAGTATCGGTAGGAGTGACCACTGCACAGTTCTTGTGGAGTCGAAGTCCCGCCTTCACATTGAGAATATGGTCCATCGTAACGTATGGCAGTATCACCATGCTAAATAGGATAGATTTTGAACAGATCTAGCAATGCAAAACTGGGCATCCATGAGGCGCTGTAGGTCATCAGCAGCAGCAGAATTATACTCAACCGCAATCTGTGATCTCATGGTCTGGCATGTCCCCCACTCTACCATTACCATCAAGCCAGGAGACCAACCCTGGTTCAATGAAGAGTGCCAGAGGGCATGCCAGGAGCAGCACCAGGCATACCTCAAAATGAGCTGTCAACCTGGTGAAGCTACAACAGAGTACTACTTGTGTGCCAAACTGCGTAAGCAGCATGCGATAGACAGAACTAAGTGATCCCACAACCAACGGATCAGATCTAAGCTCTGCAGTCCTGCCACATCCAGCCATGAATGGTGGTGGACAATTAAACAACTAACTGGAGGAGGTGGCTCCACAAATATCCCCATCCTCAATGATGGGGGAGCCCAGCACATCAGTGTGAAAGATAAGGCAGAAGCATTTGCAACAATCTTCAGCCAGAAGTGCCAAGTTGATGATCCATCTCGGCCTCCTCTTCAAGTCCCCAGGATCACAGATGCTAGATTTCAGCCAATCCGATTTACTCCCCGTGATATCAAGAAACGACTGAAGGCACTGGATATTGCAAAAGCTATGGGCCCTGACAATATTCCAGCAATAGTACTGAAGACCTGTGCTCCAGAACTTGCTGTACCCATAGCCAAGCTGTTCCAGTACAGCTACAACACTGGCATCTACCCTGCAATGTGGAAAATTGCCCAGGTATGTCTTGTACACAAAAAGCAGGACAAGTCCAACCCGGCCAATTACTGCCCCATCAGTCTACTCTCAATCATCAATAAAGTGGTGGAAGGTGTCATCAACAGTGCCATCAAGCAGCACTTGCTTAGCAATAACCTGCTCAGTGACGTTCAGTTTGGGTTCTGCCAGGGCCACTCCGCTCCTGACCTCAAGACAGCCTTGGTTCAAACATGGACAAAAGGGCTGAACTCAAGAGGTGATGTCAGAGTGACTGCTCTTGACATCAAGGCAACATTTGACGAGTATCGCATCAAGGAACGCTAGCAAAACTGAAGTCAATGGGAATCAGGGGGAAAACTCTCTGCTGGTTGGAGTCATACCTAGTACAAAAAAGATGTTTGTGGTTGTTGGAGGTCAAACTTTTGAGCTCCAGGACATCACTGCAGGAGTTCCTCAGGATAGTGTCCTAGGCCCAACCATCTTCAGCTGCTTCATTAATGACCTTCCTTCAATCATTAGGTCAGAAGTGGGGATGTTCTCTGATGATGGCACAATTTTCAGCACCATTTGCGACTCCTCAGATACTGAAGCAGTCTGTGTAGAAATGCAGCAAGACCTGGACAATATCCAGGCTTGGGCTGATAAGTGGCAAGTAGCATTCTCACCACACAATTGCCAGGCAATGACCATCTCCAACAAGAGAGAATCTAACCACCTCTCCTTGACATTCTATGGCATTGCCATTGCTGAATCCCCCACTATCAACATCCTACGGGCTACCATTAACCAGAAACTGAACTGGAATAGCTAAATAAATACTGTGGCTACAAGAGCAGATCAGAGGTTAGGAATCCTGCGGTGAGTAATTCATCTCCTTACTCCCCAAAGCCTGTCCACCATCTACAAGGCACAAGTCAGGAGTGTGATGGAATACACACCACTTGCCTGGATGGGTACAGCTCCAACAACACTCAAGAAGCTCAACACCATCCAGGACAAAGCAGCCGGCTTGATTGGTACCCCATCCACAAACATTCACTCCCTCCACCGCCGACGCACAGTGGCAGCAGTGTGTACCATCTACAAGATGCACTGTAGGAAGGCACCAAGGCTCCTTAGACTGCACCTTCCAAACCCGCGACCTCTACCAACCAAAAGGACAAGGGTAGCAAATGCATGGAAACACCACCACCTGCAAGTTCCCCTCCAAGTCACACACCATCCTGACTTGGAACTATATCGCCGTTCCTTCACTGCCGCTGGGTCAAAATCCTGGAACTCCCTTCCTAACAGCACTGTGGGTGTACCTACCTCACATGGACTGCAGCGGTTCAAGAAGGCAGCTCACCACTACCTTCTCGAGGGCAATTAGGGATGGGCAATAAATGATGGCCGAGTCACCGATGCCCACATCCCATGAAAAAATTAAATAAAAATTGCATGATATGGCATGGGTGCAGTCACATGGGAAATGGCTCAGCATCTGCTGCCAGTAATGGTGGTGACACAGATGTCACAGATGCAGAAAACTGTCTACCAGATGGAGTACGGTGATGTGTGACATGGGGAGCATATTCGACACCTCAGGGATAGTGGAAGCACTCAGCAATGAGGTGTTGCCGAGCATCCCTTGCTCTTTGCTCGCCCTGTCTGCGATGCCTCGATGATCTTCATCCTCCCATGCACGTGTGCTGCTGCACCTCCTCTGTGTCCTCATCATCCGAGCATGTTTCCTGGTCGAGCCTCTTATCTTCCTGCAAGGCCTCCCTGCTCTGTATTGCAAAGTTTTGCAGAGTAGATCATACAGCAACGATGCTTTCTGCCCTTTCTGGTGAGTACTGTAGGGTCCCATCTGATCTATGCAGGCAGTGGAAGTGCATCTTGAGCATGCTGATGGCCTGCTTCATGGTAGCTCGCATCGCAGGTGGGGTTTCTCACTGGCGTCAGAAGCCATGTCTGCAAGGGGTAGCCCTTGTCCCCAAGATGCCACCCCTGGATCTGAGTCAGTGCAGTGAAGAGCATTGGCACCTGGGACTGGCGCAGGATGAATGAGTCATGGCAGCTGTCTGGAAAGCAGGTGCACACTTGCATGAAGCGTTCTCTGTGGTCACAGACTAGCTGCACGTTGAGTGAGTAAAAGCCCTTTCTATTCAGGAATGTAGCTGGTTGTCCGACTGGAGCCTTGGTGGCCACATGCATGTAGTCAAAGACCCCTTGCACCAGTAGGACCCTCGCGATGGCCCCAAATCCGACAGCCATTTGAGCCTGACTCTCAGCTTCTGTCCCGAAGCACACATAGTCACCGGCTCTCCTGTACAAGACATCGGTGACCTCCCTGATACAATGGTGCACGGCTGACTGTGAAATGCCACACAGCTCGCCAGTGGGTCCCAGGACTGATGTGGAGGTGTAGAAGGTAAGAGCCGCGGTGATTTTGAGGGCCACAAGCATAGGGTGTGTAGCAAACCCCATCGGCTGCAGGTCATCAAACAGCAATGCTCAAAGGTGCATCACCACCTCTCTGGACATCTGCAGTCGCCTCTGACACTGGCGATCCGACATCTGTAGGTAGTCATGTGGGGTCTGTAGACCCACCGTCTTCTCAGGCATCGAAAGTGCCTTGGTGGCTGCTGCTGCTCTCTTCCATGAGCTTCCACATGGGCTGTGCCTGCCTGTTGGTTCTATCTCCGGCGGAAATGGCTCCTCACAGCACTTGTATCAAGAAAGACAGATGGACCAGCCCCATCTGAATGCTGCAGGTGAACTCAGTGCCTTCAGTAGATCAATGGCGATGATCAGGGCAGACAGTGATATAAATTGGTACTTCAACTGTGTTCCATCATTACCTATACGGTATGGCATGACATTGCCCGTCTTAGCTTTGCACAAAAGTGGGGCAGCATGAGCACTGTCATGTTACTAACGTTGCGAGGATGCAACCATCGGCTACATGACCTTCACCCATACCATTTTTGACCTCTGTCCCAAAGGGGTCATGGAGTGCCATTGCTCCCCGCTCCCCCAAACAACGTTGCAAGGGTCAGCCCCCTTCACCCCCCCGCCAAACGTTAGCAGTGCTGAGTGACCCACTTTAGGATCGAAGGGCACGGGTCCCTTCCCTTTTTCATGCAGAGTTATGTCCTGGTCGCTGCAGCCCCTGACCCAACATCACCTGCTCCGAGGACTGACACTTCGTTGCCGCCTGTTTTTCACAGACATGAACATGAAGGCACATGAGTGCCGCACATCCGAATGAAGATCTCAACCTGCTGCCTGAATTGCTGCGACCTGCATATTAATGAATGGTAAGTACCCATCTGCATATTGTAATGCGGGTCCTGTTGCTGAGTGGCAGGGGGGACTGGCACAAGGCCTCGCCGCTGCCGCCAAGATTGGGACGGGACCTGCCGGCATCGGGGTCGGTGGCGGGCCTCATCCACAGCAATCTTCATGCCCCCCCCCCCCCCCCTCGCCACCGTTTCGCCGTCGGAGACCCTTATAAAATCCAGCCTTTGGTATAGGAGAAATTCGCCTCTATGAAAACTTTTATTGCCACTGATGAATGCTTTGACAGAAAATATTGGGCAGGTATTTCTCCTAAACTGGTTTTACTACCCAGATCTTGACTTTGTGCGATTGTATAAAATGGATGTTAGTGAATCAGCAGCCTGTTTTACATCTCCTGATTTTTATTTCCATTGAAATCTACCCCAGTCTCTCTGGTGAAGACAAAACTGCAAGCATTTGATTTAATTTCCAACTGATTATGCAGACAGATAAGTAGGATCTTAAAAAATGCATATTTGCCTTCTTTAACCAAATAAATATATCCTACAGAATTTTGAACTTATTCTATATCTTTTAATTTGGCCATAAGTTAATATTTGTAAATTTCAAAATAACAAGTTTGTACATGGAAGTTAAGATTATTCAAAATAGCATAAATAATCTGAAAAATGTGGATCTAATTTCCACTCTGCTGCTGTTGATCATGCTTTTTTTCATACAGTTATATTCTTAATGCTAAGACATCACTGAAATCGATCGAAACAGTTGGCTTTGCATCAATATAATAATGTCAATGAAATCTGCTGGGAAATTCAAATACTTATTACCCTGGTCAATAGGATCTTTAATCAAACTCCATATTTACTTTGAATCATCACAGTTAGGTGTACATTTGTATATAGCACCCACACATCATTAAAAATTAATGATAGGAAATCTTTTCAAAATGTATCCCTGCTAATCAGTTAGTCTGAATCCAGCACCAGTTCTGCTGTAATTTTAAAGTTATGTATTGACATGATTTGAATCTTGTAACCAGTATATATATGGATGGATTTTTAGCAAAAGTTTGAAGAAAGCTGGTATTGTTTTAAATTTGGTGAGCAATAAATCTTCTGTTCTGAAGTTCACGTATAAGATTCAGACACAGTTAGCCTCTTATATCTGATGAGAAATGGACGTTGATTTTTCTGAGCATCCTGTGTCTGGTCATGCGACAGGAGCAGTGCACCTTATGTTTGCTGTGCCGACAAAGCCTCAGAAATGCTTGCATTTAGTGGGTTGTGTCATGAACAGAACCAAGTCTCATTCCTGGTGTAGTGCCCCCTTCTGTCAGGGTCTTGTTACCAGTACCCAGGGTGGAAATCAGAGCCTGCAGCTCTGGATTTGGCTGGTTTCTTGGGGGCCTTTTGGCTGCTGTTGGACAACTACAGCAGAAGTCCTCCAAATCCTAAATTCCACCACCATTTTAGTTTTGCTGATATCTAAAAATACGCAATCAGGTACAAAGTCATGGGTGCTGGATAAATATAAGATGTCACTCAGGGCATCACTTCCCAAATTTCTGAAAGTTGATGGCTTGCCTTAATTTTTTTGTAATTTGAGAGGTCTTTGTAGATTTATCACTGTAAGACTTAAAAGAATTTAATATTTGTACTCCGATGACCCTACAGATCAAGTATTGAACACAGTGAAACCACAGGCTTGATGCACACATCATTTAAAAAATTTTGAGAAACCTGGAAGACTGCAAAAACAGCATTTATCAGCATCAGTTTCCAAATGCTGTGATTTGATGGTGACTAATCTGATATGCTCAAATGATGCATGAAAATAGTCCTAGTTAAAGAACCCATCGGGTTCAAAAACATTGAGAAAGCATCCATTTTTATGGGAGGCACTTAAATTCTGAAGTTAAATTCCGCCACCTCCAGCGTGATGCCACTACCAAACGCATCTTCCCCTCCCTCACCCTGTCAGCATTCCGAAGGGATCGTTCCCTCCGCGACACCCTGGTCCACTCCTCCATTACCCCCACCACCTCGTCCCCGTCCCATGGCACCTTCCCATGCAATCACAGGAGGTGTAATACCTGCCCATTTACCTCCTCTCTCCTCATTATCCCAGGCCCCAAACACTCCTTTCAGGTGAAGCAGTGATTTACTTGTACTTCTTTCAATGTAGTATACTGTATTCGCTGCTCACAATGTGGTCTCCTCTACATTGGGGAGACCAAACGCAGACTGCGTGAACACTTTGCAGAACACCTCCGCTCAGTCCGCAAGCAGGACCCTGAGCTTCCGGTTGCTTGCCATTTCAACACTCCCCCGTGCTCTCATGCTCACATCTCTATCCTGGGCTTGCTGCAGTGTTCCAGTGAACATCAACGCAAGCTCGAGGAACAGCATCTCATTTACCGATTAGGCCCACTACAGCCTGCCGGACTGAACATTGAGTTCAATAATTTCAGAGCATGACGGGCCCCCCATTTTACTTTTATTTTTAGTTATTTTTTCTTTTTTTCTTTTTTACATTTTTTACAATTTTTTTTATATGTTTATTTCATTTCATCTTAGTTTGTTCAGTTTGCTTACCCACTGTGTTTTTTTCATGTTTGGTCTTGCTGCTGTTCAATCTTCAGTCCGTTAACACCCTATCTGTACTAATGCTTTGTCTTTCAACACACCATTAACATATTGTTTGCCTTTGCTCCATGACCTTTTGGTCAGCTATGTGGCCTTGTCCAATCTTCTCCTTCTCCTTTGTTATCTCTTGCCCCACCCCTGCCTCACTTGCTTATAACCTTTAACATTTCTAATATTTGCCAGTTCTGAAGAAGGGTCACTGACCCGAAACGTTAACTCTGCTTCTCTTTCCACAGATGCTGCCAGACCTGCTGAGTATTTCCAGCATTTCTTGTTTTTATTTCAGATTTCCAGCATCCGCAGTATTTTGCTTTTACATTCTGAAGTTATTGGGCTGGATTTTCATAACGTGGCAGAGATAGGCTCGGAGGCAGCCGTGCCAGCAATTTCACTCTACCAGCCAGCCTTCTGCTGGCATGTTACCGCCTCCAGCCTGTTTTGAGGGAGGCTGCTTCTGGGGAGGGGGAGGTGGTGACGGCTTCCCACTCACCAGTGGCGGGTGCCCAGTTAGGCCTATTAGTGCCGATTGAGAGCACACTTCACATGCCGTCTGGAATTTTTCCAGAAGGTATAAGTGCCCCACTGCTGAGGCCAAAGCCCGTTGGATGGATGGAGGTGGCAGGCTGGTCTTGGGGGAGGGGGGGGACAGTGATGCCTCATTTAATATCCCCACCCCACTACCCCCACCGCAGCCACCATTGCCAGAGGGACACAACAGTAACTGCAGGCCCTCCCATGAGGTGGCATCTCCTCCACAATACTGGCCTGGCAGCTGTGGCCCCATTTTGTTTGTAAACATGGAAAAGTCTTCAGAGGGCACCTTCATCTTGAGGCTCCCTGTCATTCTTCCACCTTCAGCGGCAGTGCCCTACTCTTCCAGTGCAGCTTCTGGCTGCCCAGAGCCTCAAGCACTTTCACTGGCCCTCCCGGATACAAAGCTCCCCCCCACCCCGCCTTCCTTAATTGGACAGGGCTCCCAGAAACGGACTTTTGTTTGGCTGTCTCTTCGAGAATCTCTTCCAGGGTCCCGTCCCAGCCACTTCTGGGTTCCCAACCGACACCTCAGACCAGTGTGGGATCTGGACCTGGAGCCTGCAACAAATATTCAGCCCATCATAACTAATTGAATTCGACGGCTGAATTTTTTGGTCCCACCCAAGATCCCACTGCTGGGACAAGAAGCAGGAGGAGCTGCCGTGTGGACAGGGGGTGCAGTCTGGGAAATGCTATTTTGCAGCAGCCAGCTAATTAACTGCCAGCAGGTGGAGCGGTCAAGTAGGGCGACCGTGGCGGGGTGAGGTCATGCCGCTGGGAGTGCTGGCGCCATAATTAAAGGGCTGCCAGCATTCCTTTAAAAAGAAGCCTGAGAGGAAGAGCAATGAAAGCAGCTCAATCCAAGAATGGCAGAGTCAAGATTCCAGGTGGCCCCATGGTTTAGTGATGCCTCCCTGCAGGTTCTCCTCCAGGCTGCTTGGACAAGGCAGGAGATCCTCTTCCCTGGGTCGGGAGGAGGACATCTTCTCACCAGACCAAGCAAGCCTGGATGGAGAGTGCAGAGGAGGTCAGCAGCTATGGGGTTGTCCCTAGTGGAAGTGGATGAATGATCCCATGTGATCTGCTAAGTTGGTGTACCACACTTCGCTCTCCTTAGTGGTGTTCATGTGGCAATACGTAAGGCTGAGCTGGATAGAAAAGGAATGCCAACCCAGTCCATGGCAATGGGGCCAGACAGTATCATTGTCTGTTACAAGCATGGCAGCATATTGGCGAATGGCCCTGTCCCGTCACAGTTCGCCCCTGCACTGTCACTTCTGAGTGGCCACATGCAGGAGGCATTCCTCTGGCAGCATCATGGACAGTCAGATGGCCAACAGCATAGGCATTGCACGTGTCTTTGTCAGGTGACTAACAATGGTCATCTATGTGCTTGGAGAAGAAGACTGCCCACAATAAAAGGGAAGGGTGAAGACTAGCAGTGCCGTCTCCTTCCTCGCAATCCTAACCCCCATGGAGGATGAGGCACTAGAACTTGGAGGACAGTTTGGGGGCCATTTCATTGTTGATGGTGAGAGGGGAGTGGAGACATGAGGGAGTGAATTATCTCTTGGATAGGCACAAGAACCTCCGGTGAATACGAGGCATAGTACTCATGTGTCCACCAACGATCACATGGAGCTCCACTCTAGGAGTGGACTGAAGGGAGTGATGGAATGTGAATCACCCTCTTAATTAATATTCTCTCTCATGCAGGTCCAAGGCCAGAGCAGATAGTTCAAGAGACTGAGGGACAGCCGTCCACCTCTGAGGAGGAGGAGGGAGCCTCAGAGGATGCATCATCACATCATTCTCCCACACCTTTCACCAGCGCAGGTACTCTCACGTTGGTATCCATCTGTTTGCGAGTCAATCTCAGATCACAATCTGGGGAGCACAGTAGCGATGCGCTTGAGCAGCTGATGGAAGCTGTGACAACCGAGGCCACTGATACTCAGAGAAGTGTTGGAGGGCCCAGCGATGCTAAGCTTCAGGCTGATGACAAGCCTCTGGAGTCTTCAGCAAGGAGGCAGATGCTGGAGCAGCAGCATGAGGATAAGATCATGGCTGATCTGATTGTGGTCTCAACTCTACTTTCCTGTCTGGCCCCCATAACCCTTGACTCTCTTGTCTATCAAAAATCAATCTAACCCAAATGGCGGAGCAGGCTCGATGGCCTGAATGGCCTACTCCTGCTCCTAAGTCCTATGTTCCTATGTCCTATGTTCCCATGAGGTGAGGGGACATTGGGCGGTGCTTCCGGAGGCTGTGCACACCCTGGTGCGGACGATGGAGGAGTCCATCCAGGCCATGAGTGCTGCCATGTCTCTGATGTGTGCATGCTTGGCTTCCTCCATCGAGAGATTGGCCACCCTCATGGAAAGTTATATCCAGCAAACCACTCAGTGGATGCAGGAGATGCCTGCAGACCTGCATGCCATCGCTACATCCATGGGCTTTGTGCAACAATGGCTGGGTGAGTGTAATGTGAGGTGCCTGGAATTGCCATCAGGTCCGCGCATTCCTCAGGTGAGCAGGGAGGTACAGGTGTGCCTTGAAAGGGCAGCAAAGCTGCTGCCTGATACATCTGGGGACTCCTCTTAGGGCAGTCCTGGCGTGGACAGCTTCCCTTCAGCCGCTCTGTCAGTGATTCCAGTGCCTTGCTCAGCTACGACGACAGAGGAGGCTCCTGCAGTTGTGCTGGAGGCCCCTCAATATGACAGGGCACTCCAGGCCTCAGGCAGCCATAAGATGATGGTCCAGGTCATCCCAAGCCATGGGACAGCAAAGTCAGCAGCCTGCCTCCACCTCAGCTGAACATCAGAGGGGAACCACCATGTAGGGAGAACACGGAAGATATTTAGGAAGATCACCTAGTTGCACTCAGAGTTCATGGGTGAATATTTTTTTGGAAGCTTGCAGTCTTGCAATTTTTTGTTCTGCTATTAAATGCCTGATGTAGCAAGGCTTGAGGTCAGCTTGCATTTCTTGTGGGCAGCTGGGACTTCAGGGGTACTCTGGGTCTGTTAAAGGGTGCAAGGGTTGGGACCACACTGTGTGAGGTCAAGGCATTCCCCGTGCTGCAGTGCAATTTCTCATTGGGTGCAGGTAAATGGCAAGGCCAATGAAGGAGGTTGCAAAAGGGCTGCAAAGTGCTGAAACTTTATTGAATTGCATGGATCTGTCACTAAGGCTCATGTGACTCATACCTGTACTAACATGTTACAAGCCTCCCTTGCACATATCACATGGCGCCTTGTCTGTAGTCCCTGGGGCTCTCGAGCATCCAATGTCTGCTGTTATGATCCTGTTTTTTTTTTGGGAAGAATGCAGTGTGCCATTAAGACTGGAAAGAGAGCAGTGCTGCTTTAAGGCAGCAAGGTCTAAAAACTGAGTCAAAGAATGCATTCTCATTGCCCCTGGATAAAGCCATTTAGGACCAGAGATCGAGAGATACATTGTTACAATTTAATTTTGAACTGGCTTATAGTGGAAACAGACGGTTCCAACTCACAGATACACAGACAGACAGCTGGACCAACATGTACTGAAGGAAATGAGAGATCTCAGTTTATTTAAACCCTATTTATTATACTCTCAGAATTCTGATGTCAAGCCAGATTAATTTCTTAAAAAGAAAATAACCAATTCCTTTAACTACTGTAATTGTTGAAATTCATCGCTGGAGAAGGAAAGCATCCTTTCAACTGTTGAATTAGACTACAGATTGTTCTATTGTTGAAGAACCTTTTTTTTCCCCATCGGATGGCTGTGAGGTCTTCAAACAACCTGGGACTATTCCACTTTGGAAGATTTCACTTCAGCAGGAGCATAAATATGCAAGGACACTAATGTTTCTATTTTAAATGTTGTTTATATCTTAGTAGTGTTTAAGAATTGAGTTTTTCTAATTAAACAGTTAATTTATTGATCTAAAGACATCTGGTTTGGTTAGCCTCATTCAGGGGTTAGTAGATGCTGCAAATTGACTGGGTCTTTCTTTAATTTGGAAAGTTTAAAATGCTATGTTAGGCGATCTGTGGAGGGATGGGCTTGAATCAACAGTGCATTTCTCCCACCACAATCAGAATCGTAGCAGAAATTGCTAATGATTTTGAGCTTGTGAATAAGCCAACCTATTTTGTCCATCACCCCCATAAACCCAAGAAGGATAGAAAGTGGTAGAATGAAAGGAAGGCAAGTAGCCGGGGACGAGAAGGAACAGCTGGGAATGCCCCAGGATCACCTTTTCGGGTCAGAAAGGAAGGTGCTGAGGGTAGAAGTGAGGTTCGCAAGCCAAAGTGTTATCATTGCAACAAAATGGGTCATCTTCGTTCAGAATGCTGGAAATTGCTAGGTAAACCCATAGGACTTGTTGGGGTACACAAAGTTAGTGCAGAGGAAAAGACTCTGACAGAGTATAGCAGACCAGGCTATAGCTTTAATGACAGTTGTGAATGTGAAACCAGATACTAAAACTAAAAGGAATGTAGAGGTTAAGAATAAAATACCTGAGTGTTATAATGAATTTTTGTCAAAGGGGAGATTAACTCCGTATCCTGTAAGTGAGGCAGGAAAACCTATCATTATACTCAGGGACACAGGAGCAACCCAAACACTCTTGCTGGGGAAAGATATGAGCTTTCCATCAGAGAGCACCTTGAACGCTAAAGTTTTAGTTCATGGAATTGGCGTACCTTTGGATAAAGTACACCTAGACAGTGACTTATCTGGGATAGTAACTGTCGGTGTTGTCCGCAATTTACCAGTAAAGGGAATTGATCTACTCCTAGGAAATGATTTAGCTGGATCAAAAGTATCAGTTTCTCCTATAGTTACAGAGGAACCAAATGAAAGTGAGGAAATGGAGCAATTACAGGTACAAGTTCCGGGAATATTTCCTGTGTGTATAGTTACCCGAGCAATGACTAAATAGTCAGAGGTAAAAGGGGCACCACAAATAGGTAACCAAGTATCTGAAACCATATTTGGGGATTTAGATAATCCAAATGAGTTGTTTAACAGATCGTCTTATCATTGCAGCACAGCAAGCTGATCCAGAGATATACCGAATAGCACAGACGGCTCTGTCAGACGCTGAGGCGAAAGGTTTTCCGGAAGGCTATTATATGGCAAACAGGGTTTTGAGAAGGAAATGGAGACTGCCTCATAGGCCTGCCGCCGCCGACTGGACAGTTTCGGAACAGATAGTGATAGCACCTGTTACGACCAGGTGCAAAAGGTGTCTAGGGGTCTGTTGCTGTCTTCACCTGGTCTTATTGTAACAAGGTTAAATGTTAAACGCACTGTGTTTTGAGCTCCCCCTTTGTGAATCCTTGTTCACAACTTTCCAATTATGATGCAAAGAAATTAGCACAAATGGGCTTTCTTTGGTTTAAAGAAGAAAGATGACATTTATTAAACCTTAATCTTAAACTCTAATATGGTTAATGCCAACGGATATATGACACACCAATGCTAGTATGCACACACAATACACAGTTGGAAATTGGGATGGAAAAGAGTAGATGAAAAGATAAGTAGAACAGTTTGAGGCAATATCTTGTTACTGTTCCTCGAGCTCACTGCAGTCCTTGATTGAAGACATGGTCTTGCATTTCGTTGGGGCCCAGTGTTACTTTTAAGCCTTGTTCACATCTGAGAATTTTCTCTCTCTGAGTTTACGTGTCTTCAATGATTTCAGTTCCCTGAGAGATGAGCAGGCAGGAGAGGAGAGGTCTTCTCAAGCCAGGAGCTTTCTCATCTCAAGTACTGTTTTTTCCAATTTAAAACACTCAGTTCAAACCTCTGCAACAGCCAGTTAGTCATGTGACTAAACTGGTCTGACCATTCCTGGACTGGGGAAGCAACTACTGGGTCCCCATTGTTTCAACACTGTCTGTTACTATACAAAAATGTCTTTCCAGTCGGGGACTTGCACTTTTTAAGTTTTTATGTTCATGTGGCAAAATAATGTGTGCCTCGGTCTTGGCAGGTGGGGGGTTTGCCTGACACACCTAAATATCGACAAGGATTAAGTTTAGCACATGACACTCCTTTTGCAGGACGTATGGGAATTCGGAAGACCAAATCACACAAAAGCCAACATTATTACTGGACAGATCTTACAAAGGATGGGGAGACAATTTTGTAGGACATGTCAAATGTCGGGAAAAACACAACCTACCATAAAACCAGGGAATGAGGTCTTAGTGTTGTCACCGTCACAGGGAGAACCATTAAAATCACAGTTCAGTGCTCCATATAGAGTGATCAAAAGAGTGGGTAAGGTAGATTACTTGATTGACACCCCTGATCCCCATAAGAAGAACCAGTTGTGTCACATTAAAATGCTCAAACAATATTACTGCACAGAGGAGGATAAACCAGGACAGGTATGTCAGGTAATCGGGACTGTTGAGAAGGAAAAGGATAGTGAGGATGAGGCAGAAGTAGGCCTAGGAAATTCTCAGATTGAACCTCCAACTATCTGATTAGCGAATACAGAATGGCTAGGAAAATTAAACAATAGGCTTTTACACTTAGATACAAAACAGCATGAAGTCCTAACCAGGGTTTTCACAATGTTTCAAAAGGTTTGTAGGGATAAGCCAGGATGCACAACCTTAGCCACACATGATGTGGGTATATGGGGAACCATTCCTTTAAAACGACATCCTTGTCGCTTAGGGCCAGACAGACAGGCCCAAGTGGAAGCAGAGGTACAATGCATGCTGAAGGGCAGCTTAGTTGAACCTAGTCAGGAAAACTGGAATTCGCAGGTGGTCTTGATGTCTAGACCTGATGGATCAGCTCAGATGTGCATAGACTCTAGAAAAGTCACTGTGGTAAAGAAGGCAGACTGCTACCCAAATTCTTTTTTAAGGTACTGTATGGACAGAGTGGGCAACACCATTTGTCTTAAAGAGACAAATGTGTTGGAGGAAACCTGTCAAATTCCTTTGGCACCCCAGGGTAAGAAAAAATCAGCTTCTGTTACACCGGACAGGGTTTTCCAGTATCAAGTGATGTCACACAGATTAAGGGGTACTCGAGAAACTTCTCGGAGAATAGTGAACACAGTAGTGGTCAGTGCTCATAGCTGAGGATAATAGGAACACTTGAAAGGAAAACATGAAACAATTGGAAGACTATGCTTGGAAATTTGAAATGGGTTAATTGGGACAACCTTTTGAAAATTTAAAGCCGAAATGTTTTGGTGGAACATATTGCTGTAGTCTTAACATTTTAGAAAAGTGTATGCCTGTAAATGAGAAAAAAAGATAGCATTTTTTTCAATATGTATTTTTTACCCATTATAATGAGACACATTCCAGGAATGGTGTTTCATTCTGCCAGGGCAGAGGTGTTATAATCCTGTAGTTTTTTTTCGGGAAGAATGCGGTGTGCCTTTAAGGCTGGAAAGGGAGCAGTGCTGCTTTAAGCAGCAAGCTCTTAAAAACTGAGTCAAAGAATGCATTCTCGTTGCCCTGGGATACAGTCATTCGGAGACTATGAGTCAAAGAGTGCATTCTCGTTGCCCAGGATATAGCCATTCAGGACCAGAGATCGAGAGGTACATTGTTATAATTTAATTTTGAACTGGCTTACAGTGGAAACAGGCTGTTCTAACTCGCAGATACACAGACAGACAGCTGGACCAGCATGTACTGAAGGAAATGAGAGCTCTCTGTCAGTTTATTTAAACCCTATTTATTATACTCTCAGAATTCTGATGTCATTGACTACTGAACTGTAATTGTTGAAATTCATCGCTGGAGAAGGAAAGCATCACTTCAACTGCTGAATTAGACTACAGACTATTCTACTGTTAAAGAACCTTTTTTTCCCTATTGGATGGCTGTAGGGACTTCAAACAACCTGGGACTATTCCACATTGGAAGATTTCACTTCAGCAGGAGCATAAATATGCAAGGACATTAATGTTTCTATTTTACATGTTGTTTATATTTTAGTAGTGTTTAAGAATTGAGTTTTTCTAATTAAACAGTTAATTTGTTGATCGAAAGCCACCTGTTTTGGTTAGCATCATTCGGGGGTTAATAGATGGTGCAATTTGGCTGGATCTTTCTTTAATTTGGAAAGTGTAAAATGATATGTTTGGCGATCTGTGGAGGGATGGGCTTGAATCAACAGTGTGTTTCTCCCAGCACAATCAGAATCGTATATTTTGACTGGGGGCTTTTACTTGAGTGGTTGGTTGTAACACTGCTGATCGTCTTCCTCCATCCTTTCATTGTCGGGGCAGGCATCATACTTAACAATATCCTCATTGTTCAATTGCTCTCCTCTCTGTGATGCCAGGTTGTGCAGGGCACAGCAAACTACCACGCTGGGCCATACTGAAGGGCTCCACCAGATCTGTTGGCCTCTGAATCACAGCTTCAGAAGGGCCTATGGCCTGCTCGATCGTCACTCTAGTTGTGCCGTGGCAGGTGTTGTATCTTTTCTCTGCAGCAGTGCTTGGGCTCCTCATAGGCATCAGTAGCCAGGTCTTCAAAGGGTAGCCCTTGTCACCCAGTATCCCTCCTTGAAGATATGCAAGGGATCTGAAAAGGTTTGCATATACCTGGGACTGCCTCAGCATGTTGGCGTCGTGGTTGCTTCCTGGGAACTGTGCATACACCTCCAGGAAGCACTTGTGATGTTTGTAGACCAGTTGTACATTGATCGAGTGGAAGCCCTTCCTGTTGATGAAGGCTGCAAGCTGCTCTGTGAGAGCCTTGATAGCCACATGTGTGCAGTCAATGACACCCTGCATCTGGAGGAATCCAGTAATGGCCTCAAATCCTATAGTCCTCTCAGTCTGGTTGTCTGGATTGGTACGGAAGCACACGTACTGGCCGGCCCTCTTGAAAGTTACATCGGTGGCCATCTTGATGCAGTGATGAGTCGCAGACTGGGAGATCCCAGACGTATCTCCAGTGGATCCCCAGAATGATCCTTAGGTGTAGAAATTCAGCGCCGTGGTGACCTTCAGCGCCACTGGCATTGGGTGCCCATCACTTCCCAAGGGGCTCAGCTTGTCCTCCATCATGGCACACAGCTCTGTGATGGCCTCCCTGGAGAGGTGTAGTCTTCAATGACACTGCTGCTTCAACATCCAGCTCTGATGAAAGGTCACAGACCTAAAATATTAACTCTGCTTCTCTCTCCACAGATGCTGCCTGACCTGTTGAGTATTTCCAGCACATTTTTATTTCAGATTTCCAGCATCTGCAGTATTTTGCTTTTATTTTGGCTTCAAAATTGTTGGGCTAGGGAAGGGAAGAAAAAAAATCAGCCAGGTTTCCACTCATATCAAGTGAGTACTGGCAGAACATTCATATGTGGATGTTGAGAGAGGTCAGGATCAGGTTTGATTGTGATTCCCATGGCCAGATAGCTCACTAACACTATCAACGTTTACGCATGAGCAATAGCAAATTGGGCAGGTCCTTTAGTGGAGAAGGGGACAAAATAATGGAGGAAAAATGAAATAATCTCATTTCCCTTTTAACATATTCATTTAGGTAACGAATGCTCTCCATAAGAAATGATGTTGCCAACTTGCAGAGAAAATGCTGCTTTTAAAAATGACTGTCTGATTACAGCACAAAATAAAAATATTTTGTTCCAAAGTGTTACAATTTTGATTCACAATCATATTAGTATCTTTGGTGATAGCAAAATTAAACTGAAATATGCAACAGATAGGGGGAGCCAAGTTGTTTGTATTGCTCAGATTTATAGTATATATAATGCAAATGATGCCTTGGCTTTTTACAAGGTTGTCTTTAATTATCTTTGGAGGAACAGATCAAGTGTGCTTCATCAACTGATTAAATATTTGACTGATGTTCAGTAAATTGTGTTCATTTATTTTCACTGTATGCACAGTCTTATTCAGAAATTATGTATTAGACAAAGTTTTGAGCAACACAGCACTGCAGGTGACCATCGACATTCTCGGTATGAGGTAAATTAAAACACATAGTTTAAAAATTATAGATTTGTGCACTTCATGATTTAAATATTTAATTGTAACTCATGTAATGATCTAATGTCTTTTTAAACCAGGCATTAAATGGGTAAACACTGGGGGAAAACATTTATATCCCTTAGGCATGGAGATAAATAAATGATACTGCCTGGTGTTCAGTTAAACACAGCGCACATTGAGAATGAAAAACCTGAAGATCTTATGAAAAATCTGTTTGAGTGGAAAGAATAAATACTTCTTCCTATCACATATGTGAGCTTGGAGTTAAATTGGTAAAAATGTGAGACCTGACCCCAACTTGCTTTGAACATGCCTACTTGCAGCTTAACCGCGGTGAGCTTGGAGCATCTGAGTAGCCTGCTACGTAGAGGTGGGTCAGTGATTTTAATATGTTAATGAGGCTGTGTTACTCAAATTTTGGTAGTCATTTAAATTTAACGGCTGTAGGCGGGGTTTTCAATGGCTCAAGAAACCCAGCAGCTGAAGGGAGGTGGGAGGTGCTAGATCCAGCAGGTAAATACTTTTCCGACACTGTTTCTGGGCTAGGAGGAGCAGGAGTGCTTCCCTCAGGCCCTCAATCAAACCTGCCACAATACGGTCCTGTGTTTTCTCTTCTCTCTCCTCGGAAATATTGTGGTGCGCCTTTAAGAGTGCAAAGAGATCAGTGCATCTTTAAGAAATCTCCGGAGACAGTGAACCAAGGTGCATTCTGGTTGCCAGGCAACTGCCATACAGAGAGAAAGAACAGAGATTCAATGTTGCAATATTGACTTTTTAAAAATTAGCTGAACCGCAGTCAGTTGAGACAGACTGTTCCAGCAAGTGAAGGAAGGAGAGCTCTCTGAGACAATTTAAACTGAAGGAAGAGAAGCTGATTTATTCCTCTCTCAAACTTCTAAAAAGCTTCAAGCCAAATTAATTCCTTAAAGAATTAGAAAAAAAGTTTTTTATTCTTTCACAACAAATTATTGATCTGCTGAGTTCAATACTACAACTGCTGAACTGAACTGCTGAATTCCTATTTTTGGAAGGATCTTTGGTTTCATCAGGCCTTGGAAGACTGCAAGTGAACTTTGACTGTGTTTTATTAGAAGACCATTCATCGGGAACATAATCTGCGAAGACTATTTTTTTTTCTATTTTGTTGGTGAGCTAATTTAAAACCGTGTATATGTATGCGAATGCAGGAGTTAGATTTTTAAATAAGCAATTATAAGGTCTTTATATATTGGTTTAACTTAGTAGTGTTTAAGATTTTAGCTTTTTTTAATAAATAGTTAATTTGTTGATATCTAAAAATACCTGGTTTGGTTCGCTTCCTTTGGGGGTTACTAGATTGCTCAATTTGGCTGCTGCTTTCTTCGATTTGGAAAGCTTAAAGAAATATGATGCAACCTGTGGAGCAATGGGACTGAATTGACAATACATTGCTCCCACCGCAATCAGAATCATATATTTTGATTGGGGGCTTTGTCCTGAGTGGTCGTAACAGGGTTCATAGAACTATTAAGTTCCCCAGCATTGCTTTTGTAAGATTTTGATATGGCCTAAACCTTTTAGCTCAGGTATTCCTTTTTATTATCACAGGGTTATAAGTTGGTTTAAAATGTCAACATGTGAGTAAAAAAAGCAACTCACGACATTTATAACTTTTTGTAGGGTTGACTTGGTGGCTATGATAGAGAACTGGCTCACTTTGCCTCTATTTCTTGAAACAATCCTACTAGATGTGTTTGGGACTGGCAGTGGTCTGCTGTATGTTGCAGACATTGATGGACCAAGAGTGCATTGGGTGATTAAAAACCCTGCATTTGCCTGCCACAACATTAAATTACATTGCCTGTCGGTACTATCTCTCAGGTACTGCTAAAGCCACTTATTAGATGACAGAACGTTTATAACAAAAATAATGGCCGGAATTTTATGCCCCCCCCCCCCCGCCAAAGAGCGGGAAGGTGGTGGGGTTGGGAGCGGGGTGTGTAAAATAGATTGGGAGGCTCGGCGGGCTCTTCCTGACCCACTCCCTCCTCCGCCACCATTTTACGCAGCAGTGGTGAAAAACTGCCCGCCTGCCCCAGGCCAATCAAGACCCTTAAATGTCCACTTAACAGCCACTTAAAGCCTCTGCCCACCGTCACGGGGATTTTATCCATGGTTGGTCGGGCAGCGCAGGCCTGGGAGAAGCTGCCTGACAAAAGCAGGTGGCTTTCTGACGGCCTGGCCGGGGGTGGGGGGGCCCTCATGATCAGGCACCCTATTGTCCCCACTGCCCCAACCACCCCCAACAAGCAACACATCCCCCGTCCCCCAAATCGACCACCCTTGCCTCGCTGGGGCCCAACCGATCACCCCCCCCAGTGAGGCACCAAAAGCTTATCTTCATTCCGGGGCTTCCTGACATCTTCTTTCCGACGGCTGGGTTGCAGTCCCAGCAGTGGCCACCATTCCCGGTGGCGCTGCTAGGAACATGAGCTGACGGCCCGCTGATTAGCCAGTAGCTCCATTAGGCTGGACTTCCTGCCTCAATGAGGTGGATGTCCCACCTCAGACCAATTAAAGGCCTGGGACCGTAAAATGCGGTCCCAATCCCCAGGCCCGGTGCAGGCAGGTTCGCCACCGATTTTTCAGTCAGTGAATGGCTCCCGTCCACAGAGGGAAAAATTCCGGCCAATGAATAAATTATAAATCTAAAAATTCAGATAAGCCAATATTCCAAGACAGTTGTTAAGTCTACGGAAGACTCACTGTGCTGTTTTTATATAAGCTTATGAGAGCACATTTCTAACAACTATTTTTGAAATAGCCATTACTTATTCCAATACAAACCCACTTTAGCAGAAGAATAATCAATTTCTAATTTAATTTTAACAGAAAATACAATGTCAGAAGAAAATTGCAAAGTTTTCACATTCAGGCTAAATCCTCTGCCTTATTTTGGTAGCTGTCTTATCATATTTGATTTTGATGAAACTTCTTAATCTGTTCAAGGAGCAAAAGCTGCTGAGAGGACAATGGATACTGTCGGCTTTCCCACCCTGCAGCTGGCCAACCTATCAATCTGGATGGCTGCCAGGGGGAAACAGAGTTAAAAAAATTCAAAAGAAATCCTGCCGTTCAGCTTTCTGGTGTTTCTGGGTTTCCTGTCATGTCACCCTTCACCCACCCTCCCCACTTGCACATAAATATCATGCCCCATACCTTTTGTTAAACCACTGTGTGGTTTGATTACACAATATTTGTGAAGAATGAATTGGTACACTAGCTTTGTTAGCATAATTGTACTAACACTGAGAGCAATATTTGTTAAAATGAATTCGCTACAATAATGATGTGACTAACAATTGACTCAGAAGGAATTCTGAATAGTTACCACTTAATGCCCGGTAGTCTCAAAATCGGTGCTGATATTTATGTTGCTGTGGCAAATGTTTGTTAACAAGCAACTTTTTTTATTCACTCATGCGAAGTGGGCATCGCTGGAAAGGCCAGCATTTATTGTCCATCCTTAATTGCCCTTGACAAGATGGTGGTGAGTTGCTTTCTTGAGCCGCTGCAGTCCGTGTGGTGAAGGACATCCTACAATGCTGTTAGGGAGGGAGTTCCAGGATTTTGACTCAAAAACTGTTGAAGCAAAACTAAAGTGGTAAAATAAAAAAAAAATGCCTCTGAGTTATAAGTTATGTGTACAAGTACATCCTCAGCTCTTCAGAATTGACTCTTAGTGAAGTTGGTACTGAGGAAGTAAATGGTTTGCGTAGTAGGATCCCAAAAAATAAATACAATGGGCCAGATCTTGCCGGATTTTGGCATCTTATGGCATGCCCCATTTGTTATTCCTTTTTCTGCACCCTTCAGCTCAAATTTTTTTTGCCATGTAGCATGCTGGACGTGCTAGCTGATAATGGTGAGATGAGGGGAATGGAGCTGCTGGGACATTAGTGAATTGTGGGTCCAACAGTTTGGCTAAATTTTGTCAGCATCAAAGAAGACCAACCACTAGGACTAAAAGTAGGAATCGATCCTGTGCCGGCAGGCGGCGGGACCCTGGAATGGTATTTTGCCAGTGTCAGCCAATTAACAAGCCACTGCCAGGACCACTGTCCAATTGAGGATTGTGGCCCGCCTCCCAGAGCTGCTGACACAATCAGAGGGCTGATAGCTTGGCCGCTCCACTGCAAGCAGTGGTCACTGCTGAGGCTGCAGCATGAAGGAGAGGACGCCTTAATGCCGAGGTGACCGCGAAGACGAGGTAAGTTCTGTTGAGGAAGCCAGGGCGCGATTGGTGTGGGGCATATTCCAGCAGCATGTTAGAAATTAGTAATATGCTTAGTATATATTATATATAAAATCAGCCTGGAAAAAGGTAAAGAAATAGATTGACGATGTAACGTTTGTTTCACTGGAAACTGCTCAACTCTTCATTTCTCTAAAAACAAATTATTGGAATGATTATTCTTAGATGATGACAGATATATCTAGCCTGGAAAGGAGCCATGGTCAGATGAGGCCTAGTCGGAGAGCAACAGGTAGATACTTAAACAACCATACTACAAAACTGTGTTGGGCTCTTCATTCAATCTTGCTTAATAGGACTTTGCTGGAATGTAAGTTAATTAGTGTATGGAAATAGAATAGAACTTATTTTAGTGAATCACTCCAAGGTTCAGCAGTTTGATGAGAAAAAGGAACAGCTGAACTGAATGGTCATTATGGACAGCCTGAGACATAAATGAATGTTGATAAGACAAATACAGATAATGAAACTTTTGGGAGTTAGTTTGAGACCAGAGATGGAATGTTTCTGGGGAGGATGGAACTAGTAAGGAAGAACAACTTGAGATGAGATAAGGAAAGGGTAAGGTAAGAGTGATTGATCAAAGACAGGAGGTACGTGCGAAGGCTCAAGAAGCTAATGGCAGATGAATGATATTAACGGTGGGCTTTTCAACCCAAGGTTTAGACAAAGAACTTGACATTTTGTAGGGTATTCCAGAATAAGGTAAATTCTTATAGTGTGAAAATACCTTGTCAATAAACCATCCAGGTGTCCACTTCTTTAAAAAAAGGAGTATAAAGTAAGAGACTTTGGAAGATCTCAGTCCAATTAGGTGGTGCAGAAGAACTCTCAAGGAAGACTCTGGTCCAACACTTCTGAGTGGTTCAAGAAGTTGAAAACTTGGGACACCGAGAAGAGAAGTGGAAGAAGAAGAACGAAAGAGCTGTTTGCGTATGCCAGCCGATCTGGACTGGTACTCTCTACTTGTCACAGTTGTATGTTTTTGCTGTATAGCTAGTGTGTTATATTCCTTCTGAAACTCTGATTAAACTCAACATACCTACCATATTGGTTGCAGTTGATCCTGATTAAAAGATTAATATCACTACAGGCTGCACCTTAGCTGTGGGGGGCAGCCATTGCCACTGGGGGACCCTCCATAGGCCATGGAACGGCCATAAAGGAGGGCGCCCCTCACCTAGAACCCTCTGGGTGGCTGCCAGGGTTTACCTAGCGATCTCCCCATTCAGCAACGGGCCTCCTGACAGGGGCAAAATGCTGGTGGGGGTGGAAAGTGGCCCTCAATTGGGCACTAAAGTTGCTCAATTGGCTGCCTGGTGGGCGGCTGTGCCGCTGAAGTTCCTGCCACTGGTCATATGCCATGACGGCGGGAAGGTGACGGGCTGCCCTCCCGATGCTTTCCCCCGCCATATTACCAGCTGTCCCGCCTCCCAGCACATCGCCATAGGGCTAGCAAAATTTAGTCCTCTATCTCTGTAGCCAATGAGATTTAAGGATTAAGAAAGGAACATATGAATGATGGAGCAGGAGGATGAATTAGAGGAAATGAAGAGAGGCAAAGAAAAATTGGATTAAGCAAGGGAGAAAATAGAGACAGAAAGGAAGAGTAAAAATAAAAGTTAAAAAGTTGATATTTGACTTGCAGGAATGAAATTGATCACTTCAAATTGTTCCCATTCTTGGACAAAAGGGTTGATTGGTATTGATATCAACAATTATCATGTGGTTAACATTCTGTTTAACTACAAGTGAGTTGTGAGTTTAATGGTAATAAATGTGCAAGGCCCACAAATTCTTAAAAATAACGGAGAGGCTAAGGATGAGATTCTGTTTGCATGACACAGATAGGAGAGTGATGTAAATTGACCAGCAAGTTCTGGAGATTCACAACTCATGGTGTATCTTTTACTCCCTTCAATTTGCTGGCCGATTTGCACAGTAATAACGCCATTGCTTTCTAACTAGACCTTCCCAATATTTCACTCTTGCAAAGATTGTAATAGATTTGTTTTGATCACCATTTTTTTCTGCATCTATTACATGTACTTCTAATTTAGGATGGAATAACAGAATATTTACATAAATGGAACGCTTCTGATGTGGAGAAGGGAAGAAAACAAGCTTAGCTGTTCTATTATACACGTTTTCTCACTTGTGTCGTTCATCTTATATATCCAGATTTACTTTGGTGACATAACTCCGCAAAAAGCAAGTTGTATCTATTTTAAAGTTCAGTCATCTAGTGGGAGAGTGAGTTAGCAAAATACAAACTTTTCACTGCTCTCATATAGAATTATAGAATGGTTGCAGCACAGACAGAGGCCATTCAGCCCATCATGTCTGTGCCAGCTCTCAGCAAGAGCAACTCTCGCAGTTACACGCCCCAACCCTTTTCTCATAGCCCTGCAAATTATTTCTCCTCAGATCAATATCCAATTCTCTTTGGAAAGCCATGATTGAATATGCCTCCACCACACTCTCAGGCAGTGCATTCCAGATCCTAACCATTCACCGTGTAAAAACATTTTTCCTCATGTCGAGGTTGCTTCTTTTGCCAATCACCTTAAATTGATCCTCTGGTTTGCGACCCTACCACCAATGGGAATAGTTTTTCCCTATCTACTCTGTCCATGCCCCTCATGATTTTCAACACTTCGATCAAATCTCCTCTTATTCTTTTCTCCGAGGAGAACAGACCCAGCTTCTGCAGTCTATCCATATAACTCAAGTTCCTCATCCTTGGAACCATTTTTGTGAATCTTTCCTGCATCTTCTCTGTTGCCTTCATATCCTTCCTAAATTGTGGTGCCCAGAATTGGACACAATACTCCAACTGAGGCCAAACCAATGTTTTATACAGATTCATCATAACTTCCTTGCTTTTGTACTCTATACTCCCATTTATAAAGCCCAGGATCTCGTATGCTGTATTAACTGCTTTCTCAACCTACCCTGCCATCTTCAATGATTTGTGCACATATACCCTGAGGTTCCTCTGCTTCTGTGCCCTGGTTAGAAATTAGAATATGTCACACATTCTTATTTTTTATCTTATAATAGTTCCACTTCTTAACATGTGGTAGGTTATGTCTGCAACACAGACCAAAGGGGGCAATTAGATTAGATTAGAGATACAGCACTGAAACAGGCCCTTCGGCCCACCGAGTCTGTGCCGACCATCAACCACCCATTTTATACTAATCCTACACTAATCCCATATTCCCAACAAACATCCCCACCTGTCCCTATATTTCCCTACCACCTACCTATACTAGTGACAATTTATAATGGCCAATTTACCTATCAACCTGCAAGTCTTTTGGCTTGTGGGAGGAAACCGGAGCACCCGGAGAAAACCCACGCAGACACAGGGAGAACTTGCAAACTCCACACAGGCAGTACCCGGAATCGAACCCGGGTCCCTGGAGCTGTGAGGCTGCGGTGCTAACCACTGCGCCACTGTGCCGCCCCAATTCTGACCCAGTCTGCCTGTCAGAAACTGATCAGATTGGCAGCTGAAATGTCCCAAAGTTACTTAGCTGCTCTGGAGCCCCAGGATCCCGTTGTTTGTGATTTTAACCCGTTCGCCTAAGCAGGCGGCAATGACATTCACCCAAAGCTGATGGATGTCATTGGACCTAACTGCAATTTTAAATCAGGCCTGAGTGGGGCCTTCCTGCCTCATCCATTCCAGAACGTGAGACAGGGTGGAACCCAAACCCGCACGTACCTTGGGCTGGATTTTAAATCCCCTCTGCCGTCTGGAACGTTGGCGGGGGAACAATGAAGATCAGTGCGGCAGAAGCCCGCCACTGATCCCGACGGTGACAGGCCCCATGCCAATTGTGGCAGCGGTGGCAAGGCCTCGTGGCGGCCGCCCCACCGCTCAGTGACGGGATTCCCATTTCAATATATAAACTAATTTACATACATGATTTAATGAGCGTTCTGTTGCCTGCTTGATTGCCGCACCAATCTTCATTTGGGCGTCGGACAATGCCGCGCCTTTGAATCCCTGTCCGGGGAAACGTAACGTGACACCTGTGGGGAGGGGGGAGGAGGATTGTTTCTCTGTGCGGGAGGTGGGGAGTGGGGTGATATCGCTGCGGATTGGTTGGGTGGTGGTGATGGAAAGGGGTAAAGGGCAAAGGTGCTGAATTTTGGGGAGAAAAGGTCAAATTAGTAATAAACAAATTCTGGGGGGGAATAGGGCAGGAATGTTTTGAAATGCCATTGGGGGGTGGGAAAATGAATTTAATAAAAATGTAATTTTTTTGGGTTATTGACCCTTTAATTTTAAAATCTCCATTAAGAGCTGTAAGCCCTTTAAAAATGGCGCTAGCACCTGCGCATTGGCGCCGGACGCCGTTGCCTGTGGCGGCTCACCCGCCCCCTTCATGTGATCGCGGGGGGGGGTGGTGGGTGGGCACGACGGCCATGCAAATGAGCCGCTGCGTTTGAAACCGTGGTGGCTCTGTGACGCGGTGCCCGTGCGGGTGGGATGCATTTTATTACGTCTGCCACCTACTTTTGCGGAGGACTCTTAAAATATAGCCCCTTGTGACTATAAGAGGCCTCTGGACCTCTCATGCTGCCAACTACCCACCCATGGGACATTAATAAAACCTAATTGTTAAAATCAGCCAGACCTCATGCTGCTGTGGGTGGGCAGAAAATTAACTCACCAGTGTAGTTTCCTGACAGCTCCTCACTGGTCTTTAAGATATAGTGCAGTGTTGGATTATATCTTTCCAATACTCTATGCTGTTGCTGAGCTGGACCTCAACTTCATCAAGGTATAATTTTGCAACTTATTTAAAAAAACAATAATCTACCTAATCACATAGTGAGATTTCAGGCTGGACATTAGCTCTGAGGCAGGGAGGTAGTGGCGGGGGAAGGTGGCAAGCTATTTTGAGGGAGGGAAACCCTGAAGTATGGGCTTTGTGAACCTGTGGGGTATCTACATTTTTTTTTCTGTTGGTTTCCTGCCCACAAGCAAGCCTGATTGTAACAGTCCTGCTACTCATTGGGCGGGAAATGAGCCGAGCTGGCCTGAGAGTAGGTATGATGAGTGGGGAATGGGAGAAATCGTGTGTGGTGGTGATGATGGTTGGGTTTGATCGCATGGGTGGGGGCAGATATGAAGAGCAGAAAGTGGTGTGGGCAGAGTGAGTGGGTTGATCGTGGTAGGGGTGTGCGGACAGATTGCGCAGGGAGGTTTAACAGGATAGCTTGTTGGTCCTGGAGGAAACAAAGTTTATTACCAGTTTACAAAGTTATGAGCGGCATGGACAGAGTGGATAGTCAGAAGCTTTTTCCCAGGGTGGAAGAGTCAGTTACTGGGGGACATAGGTTTAAGGTGAGAGGGGAAAAGTTTAGAGGGGATGTGCGAGGCAAGTTCTTTACACAGAGGGTGGTGAGTGCCTGGAATTTGCTGTCGGGGGAGGTGGTGGAAGCAGGTACGATAGCGACGTTTAAGAGGCATCTTGACAAATACATGAATAAGATGGGAATAGAGGGATACGGTTCCCGGAAGTGCAGAAGGTTTTAGTTTCGACAGGCATCAAGATCGGTGCAGGCTTGGAGGGCCGAATGGCCTGTTCTTGTGCTGTACTGTTCTTTGTTCTTTGAAACATTACTGCTCCTCCTGGCTCATAAGACATGCTATAAAGGCATTTTACCTCCTAAATTCATCCTTTCTCACCTCCTTTCATCTGCCCAGTTTCCTGAGGCTGGATAAACCTGATTGCCTGTGGTTAAAAACAGAATTACTGTTAAAATGAAAGCACACGGCCTCATTAACATTGTTAAATGGTCTACCCGCCTCCTGCTAGAAGATTAGTCGCGTTCGTTAAAGCCATGAGTGGGCAGGTTCCAGGCGGTTTGGATTCCTGCTTCAGATTTCTGGCTTTTTAACCTCCCGCCTGATCCAAACCCACTTGGTTTGAGGATTAATATTCCTTCCTTCATGTCAAGTGGCAATATTGCAAAGGAAACATCATTCTGGATAAAAAACTGACAACTTAGTCCATTCTTGAATTGACCAAGGCATCCAAAACATATTTTGATCATGTCAGATGTCAATTTAATCAGACATGCATGTCCCTTATTTCTACAATCCTCATATGGAATAAAAGTATTTAGGAGTAGAGCATCAAGTCATCTGTTCACACTATAATCATTGTCACCCAGCAGACAGGCGCTCCAGGCTTGTGTCTTTCCCAAATCACAGGAATTGATTGAGACAAAAAGAAAGGAATTCTGACAGGATCCAGATTAGATAGCAAACATGTGTGAAAAGCATCACATGAACATTTTTCAATTGATCTGAGTGATTGGATTCATGGAAGGGGTGTTTAGGCTACATGTGCTGAATTTAGTGCGTCCGTTTGGAGTGCGAATGATGGCTTGGGGGGATGGAGAATCGTATCGGAAGCGTTCACCCAGAAATTCGGCCCTCTTACGTCGGTTCCGGATTTAGTTAGCGGCAGGAAAGCACCAAGGCAGCATTGTCACCCCAACTCGACAGGAATGTAATTTAATTTGTCGAGCACTTATTTTTAATATATTTACATCTAATTCATCGTGATTCAATGGGGGCCTTGTGATTAAGTGGAGGGCAGGTGGCACTCACGTGCCTTCGGATTCCTGATTGTTAAAAGCTGGCGGCTCTGAGACCAGGCTTCAGTGCCATGATGGGTAGGCAGCCATGACCAGTAGTGCATAGGGGAGAGAGGGGAGCGGAGGCCATTCTCCGCCTGCAGTGCTATGTGCTCTGCAAGGGAGCGGCCAAGGTCTTGGGTGGGAGTGCCAGCTGAGAAGGGTCTCGGGTGGTCTTCAAGGAGGGGGGCTTGGGTTTCGGTGGCTGTATTGGGTGACCAAACTGTTGGGTAAGATGTTTCATTGTCATACTGCTAGATGAAAGGGTTGGCTATCAGCAAGGGTGGGCACTGAGCACCATCACTGATTCTGCCAGGAGAAGTAGCAAAAGCTCAGCTGCCAAGGCAAGGTCATCTCTTCATCAACAGCACTCTGTAAACCCACAGGCCACCTGGCATGGGTCTCATACACCCTGTCTTTTTGGACCCCGTGGTGTAAAGCGGCTCCTCCGATGGAGAGAGGATCAAGAGGAAGCTTCAGGACGAGAGCAACAGCAGGCGGCCATGCCAAGAAGGGCGCACCTGTACCAGACTCAAATCAGCTTCCTCCAAATATCTGAGTGCCATTGTCAGTGACGACTACACCTCCCTAGGGAGGCCGTCACCGACTTATGCCCCCTGCTGCAGGAAGTGTTGCAACCAATAGGATTCGGTGGTCACCCTATGTCAGTGGCCCTGAAGATCAAAGAAGCACTAAACTTTTACACGTCTGGATCATTCCAAGGATCCACTGGGGGCCTATGTGCTGTCTCCCAGGCAGCAGCCCACCGCTGCATCAAGGAGGTGACCAATGCCCTGTTCAAGAGGGCCGGTGACTATGCGCACTAAAGGACCAACCCTGACAGTCAGGACGAGAGAGCCATTGAATTCCGGACCATTGCGGCATTTCGCCAGGTGTAAGGTGTGATAGATTGCAAATATGCGGCCATCAAGGCTCCAAAGGACCAACCAGCCACTTTCATCAGCAGGAAGGGCTTCCATTCAATCAATGTTCAATTGATCGGCGACCACCGAAAACATTTCCTGCGGGTGTGTGCCTGCTTCCCGGGAAGCAGCCACAATGCCTATATACTTTGA
The DNA here is from genome assembly GCF_036365525.1 of Heterodontus francisci. Lineage (NCBI taxonomy): Eukaryota > Metazoa > Chordata > Chondrichthyes > Heterodontiformes > Heterodontidae > Heterodontus > Heterodontus francisci. The sequence continues at coordinate 38,270,972 of NC_090388.1, read as the reverse complement.
TAGTGCTCGGTGCCACAGTTTTTCAGACCCCCACTCGACTTCAGAGATGGATTCTAGGGAACAAGGGCTACATTGAAGACTTGGCTACCTACCCCTGTGAGGAACCCTTGCAATGCAGTGGAGCAGATGCCCGGCACTTCACCCGAGCGACAACCTAGCAGGCGATTGGACTGATGAAGATGAGATTCCATTGTCTAGATTGATCTGGTGGAGCCCTGCAGTATGCACCAGTGAGGGTTTTGTGTATCGTTGTGATCTGCTGTCCTCTGCACAATCTAGCACTTGAGAGGGGGGAGGCCTTGCATGGTGATGACATAACTGAACGACACTCCTCCACTGACAAGGAGGACACAGAGGAGGGAGATGAGCAAGCAGCACTGGATGTAGATGTTCTTGCACCGGAGGCCAGGCACATTGAGTGACAGACCAAGGAGGCAAGATACAATCTCATACTTACCCACTTCCAATCACCCTGATGGCCATTCAGAGTAAAATCAATAAAGACTCACCTCAATGCATGCAGACTGTCGCTTCCTTTCTATTTGTATTCCGTGCCTAGCGTTCAGCTGTACCACACACTAGTGCCCATGGGAGCTCACAATTAATAGCGATAGAATAATCACTTTTACACAATGAAGGTTAATTGTTTGAACCAAAGAAATTTAAATGATGTAGCAGATGTCAAATTTCAAACACCCGTGAACTCCCAGGTGTCTCTAGGTGGTTTTCTTTATATGCTGATGAGTGCTTCTTTGAGATGTGAACCAATCACTAGCAGCTGGGCTGGAGGCTGCTGATCAGGCTGCCCCTTGGCCTGTGATGACTTCAGTGGCCGTCCTCTGGCTGCCTGAGGCTTGGAGGTCCCAGGCTGCCCGTGGGTTTCCTGCACTGGGCAGGACTCTCCTCTGGCAATGTGGCTGCTGGAGCTGGGCTCACTGGCAGAGGGGCTGAGGAGCTGCTGTCCACACTGAGTGTCCTGAGGGGAGACCCTAGCTGTGGAGGTCAGCCTCTGCTCCTCCCTTTCAAGGCTCACTTGAACCTTCCTGCTCACCAGAGAAGAATGAGGAACTGGAGAAGACTCCAAGCACATCGTCCTTCTCTCGCCTTGCTACTGCTGCGTTGAACTCATGGCCAAGGCAATGGTGTGCATGTAAGTGCGCATCTGGGGGATCTGGCTCTCCATGAAGGTTACCAACCTCTCGATGGAAGAAGCCATGCACTCACATGCCTGAGACATGACAAAACTCAAGGCATGGATGGACTCCTCCATCATCTGCTCATGGCTGCGCATTACCTCTGGCACTTCCTACATATGTTGCCTTACCTCTCTCTGCAACTCCAGCATGCCCAGTACTGTTGACACCAGTGGCTCAACATCAGTCTGGGATTCAGCATTGGCCCGGCCACCCACAGTCTTCCAATGGTTGGAGGGCTCGGCTGTCTCAGCCTCAGCCAACTGCTCGGGCATGTGTGCGGTGCTCTCACCAGCTTGTGACCCCGATTCTAAAGCCAAGTGGAAATCCACCAAGGTGAAAGTATCTGTACTGGTGGAAGGTGTAGGAGAGTCATGGGACAGTGCATCCTCTGAGTGCTCCTCATCCTCAAAGGTTAACGACTGTCCCCCCTCTGGTTGAATCTCCTGCGGATGCCGACCTGCATGAGAAAACACAAGCATGTGTGGGTTAGGGTGTGCAGCTCTCGTCATGCCAACCATATATGATGTGGGTCTCCAGAAGTGAACTATATGTTGATGGAAGTCAATCCTCAATCTCTTGCACAGACTCCAGTCCCTCCATCTGAAATGGAGCGGCCGCCCTGAGTCCCTGCCAATTCTAATGCCTCTTCCTCTACTGTGGAGAGGGGCCAAAGATCTGGGATGCCTCTGTCAGTATGGGCTATCTGCTTCCTGTTATGGCCCCTCTTGTCCTGGAAGTGGAAAGAGAGAGATAGTAAGAAACCACAGAGCGATCAACATGACAGTTTTGATAATGCCAGCCCCTCGTCCCCTACTGGGATCTCCTACATGGCTCATACTCTTGTCCGCTCTCAGGGCAGTTAATGGGAGTGAATTGTGAAAGAAGGTGGCCTGTGGCCATGATGCAACTATGCACCTGTCAGGATGAGGTGATGCCTAACCCCCTCTGCCATCACCGTTGTAGTGCCTCCCTTTTGTTCGATTTCGTCCTGCGTAGCCACTTGCAATTGCTAAAAAGGAGAGGTGTGGAGTACGCACATTAGCAGTATGCAAGAGGTCACTGACACTCTTGCAGCACTGTACCCATACTTGGGGGGTGACTCCGCAGCTGCTGACCTCCTCTGCAATCTCCATCCAGGCTTGCTTGGTCAGGCGGGAGGACCTCTTCTTGCAATCACTGGGGAAGAGGACCTAAGGCCTTTCCCTTGCAGTCTAGAGGAGTATCTGGAGGGAGGCATTGCTAAGTCATGAGGCCACCCTGTGTCTTGCCTCTAACATCCTGCGGGGTCCACCTCAGTGGGGGTAGATGGTCCAGAATCGCTGCAACATGAAGCGCTAGCAGCAACTGAGTGCAAGGAAGCAACGCAAGCAGGGCTGGCAGGCCTTTAAATATGGCAGCAGCACCTGCTCTGGAGTCATCTGGCGCCATATTCGGCATCCCTCATCCCGCTTCCGCCGTGTGATTGGCCAAGTCCCGCAGCTCCATTATGCAAAGTGGCCACCCGCCGCATGATCACAGTGGGCCGGCTGCCCATGTGACTAGCGGGAACGGCACCCACTTCCAGGTCTGCTGCCGGGATCTGTGGTGGGCTCACTGAATTCAGCCCCATGTGTGCAGTTGAAATTTATTACACCATATCCTACTCTAACTCCTTTCCCAGGATTTCAAAACTGTGGAGCTCCTTACCTCCCTTAGCTTATTCTTCCTCTTACAATCAACAGTCTTTCAAAACCCAGTCTGGCTGTCACCTAAACATTGCTTTGATTTACATTGTCTTCCTTCCTTCTCTTTTCAACTGTCTTTCTCAAAGAGCTTTGCCATCAATCTAAGTTTCTCAAGAGTAAAAAAAAATCAATGATTTCCTTTTGCAAACCAGCAGTCATCTAAAATCTGTATGTATAGTTTAATCTTGAATCTCATGGGCAAATGGGAAACCAATATTTAGAGACTGCTACCTTGACCACCACACCTGTGACCTAACTTATACATTTGGACAGTACAGGTGATTGATGCTAGTGATACTACCTAAGATTGTCGGAAAAAAATCTGTAGTATAGAAGGTCACTAAGCTATAACTTAAGTTATACTTACTGATGACTGATCCCGAATGTAATTACAGATTTCGTTCTACTATCTTGAACCATAGTAAATGACTATAAATGGTTCTTTGAAAAAAATTAATTTGTGCCTGAAATGTGAGTTAGAGGTCTTGTTTTAAAAGCAATAAGATTTATAGCCATGTAATAGCTTCAGTCTCCATACTGAAACATTGCTATGGCTGCACTGTCTGTGCAGAGTGTGCTGATCTCAGCAGATGTGCCCAAATTCCCTCCCCGGCCCCTCCCCACCCCCACACTAGAGAGGGGTAAAATTCATCTAGGTTCCTGCTCCGGTTAAATATCCCCCCCTTCATGCCAAGTGACAATATTTGAAGGACACAGCGTTCCACTAAAAAAAATTGGCAACTTAGTCCTTTCCTGAATTGGCCAAGGCATCTAAAACATATTTTGATTTTGTCAAATGCAAGTAAATTATTATCTTGCTTGCTGTGTTTCTTACTGTGGGATATTTTATCAATTCTATTTTTTGTGCTGAAGGTCGATGGAAGAGCTAGCAAGAAAATGTCTGGTAAACTCTAGATATGTTCAGCTGCAATTCAGCATGTACTCAATTTTCAAAATGTCAATCTTCTGTAACTCGTTACTTGGCGAGCAAAAAAGGATTTGTTGTAAAGGAGGAAAGAAAAATCCAATCAATGTCAAAAATACGTGAAAGAAAGTAAATAAGGATAATAATTCCAAATGTTCCAGATGATTCAAGGTTTACAGTGACTGCCAAGATATTTGTTCGGATTGTATTCCTGGAATTTAGAAGGTTAAGGGGTGATTTGAACAAAGTTTTCAAAGTATTAAGGAGAACAGCTAGGATAGCTTAGGAGTCTAGTTGTGGAGTTTAAGACTGGGGTATGGTCAAAAAATTAGAACCAGACCTCTCAAAAGTGAAATTAGGAAACACTTCTTCACACAAAGGGCAGTGAAAGTTTGGAACACTCTTCCGCAGACAGCAACTGATACTAGAACAATTGTTAATTTTAAAACTGAGATTGATAGACTGTACCCTAGTGGTAAACTATCTGGCCCATCACAGGGAGATGTTAAGTCATTGGCATCGTCTGCTTAGGCCAAGTCATTCTCCTGTCTGAAATGAGCAGGCAGCAGTAGCTGGCTGACAATGGGTGAGGGATTTTAAGCAGTAGGAGGCCACCATTGGCAGGCCAGTGATGGCGAGGGAACTGTTCCTCCAGGCCCAAAGGGACACTAAAATAGAATTCACTTACCTTTGGCCCCAGCACTTTGCCCATTCAGACCTATGGTTACAGTTGCAGTCAGGCCCTGAAGATGTCAGCAAAACCTATACGAATTAGGAATTAGGAGCAGGAGTAGGCCACTCAGCCCCTTGAGCCTGCTCCGCCATTCAATAAGATCAATGGATGCTCTAATTGTAACCTCGACCCCCACATTCCTGCCTACCCCCAATAACCTTTCACCCCCTTGCTTATCAAGAATCTATCTACCTCTGCCTTAAAAATATTTAAAGACTCTGCTTCCACTGCCTTTTGAGGAAGAGTGTTCCAAAGACTCACGATCCTCTGAGTGAAAAAAATTCTCCTCATCTCTGTCTTAAATGGGCGACCCCTTATTTTTAAACAGTGACCCCTCATTCTAGATTCAATTGCCATTCTCTCGCCCAGAAGAGCAGGAACCTGTGGGAAGACAGCGGGATCGGTGCGGGTGAGTTGCATAGTCATTTTAACTGCTCACTTTCCCGATCTCCACCAGACAGGCAAGGTTAAAATTAGCCCTCTTGTTTGCAAAATGTAATCGTTTTCCAGATGTAAAATTTCCAGATGTTATTGTTCTAACACCATCATAGAAATGTTTCCATTTACTGGAAATTTGGGATAATTTAAAACACAGTTTGTGCAATACTGGCATTTTAGATTTCCAACATCTGCAGTATTTTTCTTTTGTTTTACTGGTTGTTTGTAGCTGACAGGCAGCATATCTTGGCAGCCTGAGCTGATAATAGCATGTGGTTCATTTTAAATTTTGGCAAAATATGTTGCTTTTGTGGAGAAGTTTGGTTTCATAAGCTTCATATGTGTGATTGATCCATGTATTACGTAAGTATAATCTTTCACATAAATATCCACATCTATACTTTAAAAGCACTTAAAATTCAAGGGCAATGAGAAAACATATGCGAGATGATGCCAAAAAGTTAGTTTTTATTGGGGATAATTATTTTCGCTTCCATTTTCAGGTGCAAACTGCGTGGCATGCACAGAGGTTTATAGGTATGGTAGTGTAGCTGTTAATTCTTGTTTGTTAAAAGATGGTTATTTCAGATGCTTTTTATATATAATTTTTTTTTAACTTGCAGGCAGCATTCTAAATCCATTCAACAAAGCTACTTCCATAATAGATGGTATGCGGCCATCGAGGCCTGCTCAGGTTGGGAAAAAAGAACCCGACCCGAACTCCACCGAACCACCGCGGACCCGAGCCCGACCCAGTTCAAGTCCCTCCAATTTTGCCCCGACCCCAGCCAGACCCCAATCCGCCCTGACTCGACCCGAGCCCGACCCGACCATCCCTTTACTTATCTTCGGCCTCAGAATCTCCACGAAGCTGCAGCGCATGTGCGATGACGTCATAGTGACGTACCCTGAAGATGGGCCCAACCCGACCCGTACCCGACACGTCCTCGGGTCCCATTGGGATTGGGCTGGGTAGCGGGCCGCTATGCTGCCACTCACTGTCTTTGAGAGGTCAGAGAATTTAAGATGAACTTCTTTCAATTTCCCATTAATTTCTATATGCAACTTTGCTTTTACATCTGGAATTTGCATGCAGTTCCGAACACAGTAGTTTCTATAGTTATGTTTTAGGGCTTGTAATCCAGATGTCTGGACTAATAATTCAGGAAGTCCCACCATGACAACTTAAGAATTTGAATTCTGTTTTTTTAAAAAGCTGAAAATAAAAAGCTGGTATCAGTAAAAATATCTTCACCAACTGGTTTGGGTCCAGATTCTTTAGAGATGCAGGTCTGGCCTATTTGTTACTCCAATTGCATACCAATATGATTGACTCCTAAGTGCCCCAGTTGCATCAAACTCAGGACAATAAATACAGGCCTTACTCCAGAATGGATTAAAAAGAACACACTGTGGGTGAGAAATTCATTTGCGTTATGCCCCTATGCAAGCCTACCTGGCTACCCCAGGGAAAAGCAGCACCACAGGCCGATCTGTGTGGCATGCGCAGCATTCTTCATTGATATGGATACACGCAGCTGCATCCTCTGCGTGTGCCCAGATGGGTTGAATTGGCGCTATCCTTAGGTCACACAGCCTTACTGGTCGATGTGATGCCAGGATTCCAAATTTGGACAATGCAGGTCCAAGCAATGCCTGCATTGTCAGTTCCAGAAAAAAAGTGTGTAACAGCCAGATGAGCCCTGCAAGAGCATTATTTAAAAGGCCAGGCATCCTGATCGCAGATAAGTAAAATTTATGGAACTTTGTCTCCTGGAAAGTGTCTGAAAATACTCAAGTGTTTTTGGAGTTATTTTGGTCTATTTGCCAGAGAGTGTTGCCACATCCTCACAGGGATGGCAGAGGAGTACGTGACCTGTCCACACAAAGGCTGCAACAGACATGTGAGCTGCAGTGCCAGTGCCTCTGGGCACGCAGCATGACAGGGAGATGGAGCAGAGACTGCGGAGAGGGAAAACTCTGCGCTATGCCCTCTGCCAATTTCGAGTGGAACATCTCCAAGCTGTTTGATGGTGATAAAAAGCTGTGTGGCAGGCCACCCAATGCACTTAGCATCTTGGTGTGCATACCCATTCAGCGCTCTTCTGCATGCTATCCATCGAGGTCTTCATCTGAGTCCTCTGCAGCAATACTTGTCTGCCACCTCGCCCTCTGATGAGCTGCCAAACAATCCATTCTTTACTCCTGGCCTGCTTGCAGCCCACTTGTGCCCAGTGACTCAGCACATGCTGATCCCAACTCTGTGCTAGCCTTCAAGGTAAGTGCAGTGCCAATGTCTGAGCTGGTGAGTGTGAGTGTCAGATCAAGTGACATGGCCTCTTTGTCACTGCTGTGCTGTTGCCCTTTCCCTTTCTCTGAGGGCTATTGCGAATGTGCAGGCAGCAGCTCTTGGGTATCGGAAAGCAGGAACTCAGAAGAGGAAGGCTGGTGTGAGGGAAAGGGCTTGAGGTGGGAAGAAAGAGGTCCATGGTCTCACCATCAGCAGCTTGCTCAGCATTCCAGATAACATGATGAGAGTGTGCTGGGAGTTGAGAAGGGGCATAAGGTAGGAAGATACCGTCATCCTCAATGTTCTTAGAGGCATCGGATGCTGCAGGTCCCATTGCAGCCAGCCCCATGATGCAGACAACCATCTTCTCTGTAAGTCTCAGAAGATGCAGGTGTATTTTTCCCTCATCAGCTCCGCTGTGCTCCCTTTTATCATGTACTGTCTTGTCCTGGAAGAGAGAGGGCAGAATGTCAATGATTGTGTTGCAATGTATTTCGTTGATGTTCCTGCCATAGCTGAATAGCTAGAGGTATGTGGAGGAAGTGAGAGGCGGGTGTGAGGCTGGCAGCATTGGTAGGTGTGGAAGCATAAAGTGGATTATCTGGATGTTAGGTGTGAGTCCTGAGTGCCAGGGAATGCTACTAGGTGAGTGATAGGTGTGTGGTGCATTGAGCAGCAAGAGAGGTTGGTAGGAGATGTAATGTGAAGATGCATTGACTGACCTTGGCCACCCATGTGAGGTCATTAGACCTCCTGTGGCACTGCTGTCAGGTCCTCAGATCCAGACTCTGGGAGTTGACCTTCCTGGCCACTTGCTCCTACTTCCTTCTGAGGGTGATCCTTGAGGATCTCCTGGCATCCCGTGGAACCATGGCATCGCTCCTCCTGCCCACCTGAACCACTAATGTCTCCAGCACCGCATCCAGTAGTTTGGATCCCTTTGTGAACACTGATGTTCAGTTTGCAAGAATTTCTATTGCAACAATCTTTTTCTCCACCTTCCCTTTAAGAAAAGCAGGCTGCCTGTACCACGTGGTCTGTAGCAATGCGGCCTGTGCCTTCTGTTGTGTGCTGAGCTGACCAATAGCATTGGAATGAGGAGATCAGTGCAGGAACTTGTGCCACAATCGTTCAGATGAGGTGGGTAGATGAATTTTGTGTCTTACCCAGTTCAAACTGAATGGGTGCAGGCACGCCACAAATCGTGGCCCTTGTGGGGAAAAATCGGGCTGAATGAATTTTGCACCCTATATGTGCTAGAAGAGGCTGTTCTGAGGATCACCCAAAGTGGTCCTTGGGATTAATCTTGATAATTTGGGTGAGCTGCTGGTGCTTGTTGCTGCTCCAGAGGTAGCTCGTTGCTTTGGTGATGGCAATTTGGGTGGACTGTCTCAGCAGCAGCTGAGGTAATTCCTGTCCTGCGAGGAGGGGGAGGAGGAGGATGGGATGGCGAAGCCCAGCATGGGACAGCAGAAGTTCACAGTAGTGCTGAGGAGCTGGAAGGGACCCCATTAGTTTTTGCAAATCAAGCTCCTATGATATACAGAGGAGCTAGATAAAATTTTAATACTGTAATGTGTCCAATGCACTGCATCGCCCCACCAAGTGGAACTCAGTGTATAGCAGGTATTTCAGTAGTCCTTAAAGGGGTCCAGATAAGTTTTTTTTTTAATGTCTATGTGGAGCTAGGAAGAGCATTAATGTTCTGCAGAGGTTCCTTTAAGGACTGCTGGTTTGGTCACTCTGCACTCAGCTCCATTGAGAAGAGTATGGACATCAGGTCCTTTGCCCAAAGGAAGAATACAGCTGCATCAGGGTTCTAAATACACCTGAACACCTCAATTTTAATATATTAATGAGGTTCCCACTTGTTTCAGGTGGGAGTACTGACCACTTAAATCAAGACCCACTTGAAAGTCACATCAGCTGGAATAAGGGCAGCAAGTGAATTTTAGTTTGGTTTTATTACATTTTCATCCCACTACCACCTTGTTCACACTGGTATTGGATGGTATTGAGACAAAACTCGCCATATTCTTTCAACTTAAGGAACAGCCAAAGGGAACCAAAGAAGGGCTCAGTCCACTACAAGTCATGGTTTCACCTACTTAGATCTTCAGAGACTAAAGCAGAGAAAGAGCCCAGAAATTGTCTCTAGAATCATGTAAAAGGAGATGACAGTGGCACTAAGTGCTTCCTTTCTCCTAAGCTGTGCAGCAGACAAGTGCAGGAAAATGTTCAATGAGCTGACAAAAGCAGGCAAGGTAAGAGAACTGCCACTGTTGGTCTTTTTCCCTTGGGCATCATGGAATCACCACACTAATGACCTTTCATTCTTGCTTGGAGTACAAGTTATCTTTCACGCGGTTTCAGTGTTCAAAGGCTTTCTAACTGTACAATTTGCAACATTATCACCCCCCACAAGCTTTTTTTCATCTGTTTATGGGATGTGGCATCACTGGCTCGGCCAGCATTTATTGCCCATTCCTAATTACCCTTGAGAAGGTGGTAGTGATCTGCCTTCTTGAACTGCTGCAGTCCTTGGAGGGTATAGGTACGCCCACAGTGCTATTAGGAAGGGAGTTCCTGGATTTTGACCCAGCGACAGTGAAGGAATGACGATATAATTCCAAATCAGGATGGTGTGTGACTTGGAGGGGAACTTGCAGGTGGTGGTGCTCCCATACATCTGCTGCCCTTGTGCTCCTAGGTGGTAGAGGTCGCGGGTTTGCAAGGTGCTGTCGAAGGAGCATTGGTGAGTTGCTGCAGTACATCTTGTAGATGGCACACACTGCTGCCACTGTGCGCCTGTGGTGGAGGGAGTGAATGTGGATGTGGTGCCAATCAAGCAGGCTGCTCTGTCCTGGATGGTGTTGAGCTTATTGGTGTTGTTGGAGCTGCACCCATCCAAGCAAGTAGAGAGTATTCCATCACACTCCTGACTCTTGTCTTGTAAATGGTGGACAGGCAGTGGGGAGACAGGAGGTGAGTTACTTGCCGCAGAATTCCTAGCCTCTTGTAGCCATAGCATTTATGTGGCTGGTCCAGTTCAGTTTCTGGTCAATGGTGATCCGCAGGATGTTGATAGTGTGGGATTCAGAGATGGTAATGCCATTGAACGTCAAGAGGAGATGGTTAGATTCTCTCTTGTTGCCTGGCACTTGTGCGGCATGGATATTACTTGCCACTTATCAGCCCAGGCCTGGATGTTGTCCAGGTCTTGCTGCAACATGACGTGGGCTGCTTCAGTATCTGAGGAGTCGCGAATGGTGCTGAACATTGTGCAATCATCAGTGAACATCCCCCCTTCTGACCTTATGACGTAGGGAAGTTAATTAATGAAGCAGCTGAAGATGATTGGGCCTAGGACACTACCCTGCAGCGATGTCCTGGGATTGAGATGACTGACCACCAACAACCACAACCATTTTCCTTTGTGCTAGGTATGACTCCAACCAGCGGAGAGTTTTCCCCCGATACCCATTGACTCCAAGTTTGCTAGACTCCTTGATGCCATACTCGGTCAAATGTTACTTGAATGAATCTTCTTAACAATCCAGCATTTAATGTAACAGGATTCCATCAGTACCTCTATCATATCAGCTATCTGATGCTACATGGGGAGCATCTTTCACATGCTAGTCTTCACCTAATGCACAGTTCTATTTCAGGAAAAACTGTTTCATGCTCAATAAACACAGATAGTGAGAGATCTGATTGCAGAGACCCTGGACAGGATTTTCCTTCCTGGGTTGAGAAATGGAAGCGCAGCCTGGAACATGTGAACTTTTTCCATCGATGAAGGATGCACATCTGCCCAGAGGTTTCGTTGTCACCATCAGCGTAAGTGGACCCTTGCTCACTTTCACCACTTCATCCCTCTTCTCCTGTGACACCACTAATTAAAGGAGGCTCACACATCTGGCTTCATGTGTCAATATTTACATGGCGCTCATAAAGGCAAACAGTGTACAGTTACAGGTAGAAGATGCTCCAGTGACACACTCAGTGCTCTGCCTGACATGGTGGCCTCCACTGTTGGCCACTTCTATGCTGTGCTCCTCTTGTGGCCTTGGAAGAGGTGGAGGTTCACTTGTGTCTACCTGCGGCTGAGATACACGTGGTGGTTGTTCTCGTCATGGCGATGCCAGCAGGGGGAATTTCAGAGGTTGCTGCCCTTGAATCATTGCAGGAGCAGCTTGCGTCACTGGGGCCTGCTGCACAGATGGTCCATCCATTAGAGGGGCCAAGGAGGCAGCTGATGATAATGGCACCTCATGAGGGGCGACATCCTCATCCTCCTTGGCGACACCCTCATCCTCCTTGGTGACACCCTCATCCTCCTCGGCGACACCCTCATCCTCCTCGGCGACAGCCTCAGCCCTTGGCTAGCACTTCAGATGGTTGGAGGGGAGCAGCAGCTGGGGTACAACTGGCATCCCCTCCAGACACCCTGTGCCGTTCACTCTTTCATGGGGCTCACCTAAGTCCCTGGGATGGCCATGACTGACTCCCAACTGTGTCCATTCACCTTGTCTGCCCCAGAGAGCATGTGCAACCTGTGCACCCCCGTGAAAATGAAAACATGCCCCTCAACGAGCTCTCAATGAGCTCTTTAACAATCTTAATTGCTGTTGTTAATGGATCAGGCAGGATCTTGAGGCTGCCCTCCTCCCACACTGGTGAAAATCTCTGGCACGAAAAACGACATCGGGAGACTGGCATGCCAGCTGATATTGGTAGTTCCGTCTCCACCCCCTTCCGTTCTCACCCCCGACAGCACCTGAAAATTCAGCGTAAGTAGCTAACTCCTAACGAAGAGCAGACCATGATTTCCTGAGGAAACATTCAGCTTTGGTCATGGAAATTGGCAGGATTGGTAGGCCTGTGAATGGGAACAAACCTTAACATTCAATGGCTTAAATCATTTAAAGCACCAAGCTGGAAGGAAAATCCTGAACTTTCACTGCCTTCTCGATTTCTAAGCACTTCACACCCATTCTGAGCTCATGTCCTCTTTTCCTATGGATCCATTGCAGCAATCAGGGAAAAGGATAAAGAGGAGAAAATAATAAATGTCTTCCTCATCAGTTCAGACCAATTACCTAAAAAGCTCTGCCAGGGGCCATCATAGTCCTAATGTTATACCACTGACTTATTCCAATCTAGGATGGGGAATTTATGTCATATCTAGGTCTGCATTTGCCAGATCATCTACATCATCTTCAGAGCTGGCTAATTCATCCATTTTGGGATGACCCTAAGCAGAAGTGCGCAGAGTCATTCCGTTCTATTATATTGCTGGTTTCTGCAAAGTAGGGGGGGCAATAGATGGCACATAACTTGCCTTGTGGACCCCCTACTGTGACCCCATTGAATTTCCTGAATAGAAACAAATTCCACTCCCTCAAAGGTCAAATTGTTTCTGACCATTAGCAGCAAATTGTCCATGTCAATGCTGAATTTGTCATGAGGCTTTTGTCATGAGACAGTCCAATCGCTGAGGGAAGAAGGCAGACAATCGTCAGGCTGACTTCTGGTAGATATGGCATACCCTTTGCATAGGTGATTAGCCATACTGTCTAAACTGCTCTAATGCTAAGCACGTTCACCAACTAGAGTGGTTATTGTGAGGACTATTGAGGTTCTGAAAGAAAGGTTTTGCTGCCTTGATAGATCTGGAGATGCACTGTAGTATGCTCCTGAGCAAATTTCTCATATTATAATTGTTTGCTGTGCCTTTCCCAATTTTAGTATTCAAAAAGGTCTGAGAATGGAATCCCTGAAGTAAACAGACCTGACTGCTATTGAGGTCGAGGAACGTAGAACGAAAAGTCTCGGATCATGATTTGGAGGAATCTTCCTTGCTGGCTGCCAGGAAAATTTATGGGCAAGTTATTAGTAATATGTTCTCTCAGAGTAACAGTCTCCTCTTTGAAAACTTCCATTACTACATCTCCCTCGGCTTCGTGCCTACTCCAATCCTTTCATAATGAAACATCTGCTTTTGTGTCTCACTAAACAAATAGGCCACTTTATGTTGACCAGACCTCATTAAATCTCATGAGTTCATTTAATAGACCCAATTCAACAATTGAACAAAAGAGCAATATTTCATTTTATTATATATGGACACAGTTCAAATTTCTCTGTCTCCATCTCTGGGGATAGGCTAATGACTAATATCCATTATAAGCCCACCGACTCCCACAGCTACCTCGACTACACTTCTTCACACCCTGCCTCCTGTAAGGACTCCATTCCATTCACCTAGTTTCTCCGTCTCCGATGCATCTGCTCTGATGATCCATGACAACGCTTCTGATATGTCTTCCTTTATCCTCAACCGAGGATTCCCCCCCACTGTGGTTGACAGGGCCCTCAACTGTGTCCGGCCCATTTCCTGCACCTCTACCCTCACCCCTTCCCCTCCCTCCCAGAACCGCGACAGGGTTCCCCTTGTCCTCACTTTCCACCCCATCAGCCTCCATATCCAAAGGATCATCCTCCGCCATTTCCGCCACCTCCAGCATGATGCCACTACCAAATGCATCTTCCCCTCCCTTCCCCTGTCAGCATTCCAAAGGGATCATTGCCTCCGTGACACCCTGGTCCACTCTTCCATTACCCCCACCACCTCGTCCCCTTCCCACAGCACCTTTCCCTGCAATCGCAGGAGGTGTAATACTTGCCCATTTGCCCCCTCTCTCCTCACTATCCCAGGCCCCAAACACTCCTTTCAGGTGAAGCAACGATTTACTTGTACTCCTTTCAATGTAGTATACTGTATTCGCTGCTCTCAATGTGGTCTCCTCTACACTGGGGAGACCAAACGCAGACTGGGTGACCGCTTTGCGGAACAGCTCCGCTCAGTCCGAAAGCTTCCAGTTGCTTGCCATTTCAACACGCTCCCCCTGCTCTCATGCTCACATCTCTGTCCTGGGATTGCTGCAGTGTTCCAGTAAACATCAACGCAAGCTCGAGGAACAGCATCTCATTTACAGATTAGGCACACTACAGCCTGCTGGACTGAACATTGAGTTCAACAATTTCAGAGCATGATGGGGCCCCCCTTCTCACTTTTATTTTTAGTTATTTTTTCTTTTTTCTTTTTTTTGTGTTTATTTTGTTTTATTTTATCTTAGTTTGTTCAGTTTGCCTATCCACTGTTTTTTTCACGTTTGTCCTTGTGGCTGTTCAGTTTTCAGTTCATTAACACCCTATCTGTACTAATGCTTTATCTTTCAACACACCATTAACACATTGCTTGCCTTTGCTCCATGACCTTCTGGACGGTTATTCTCTGTGACCTTGTCCTATCTACACCTTCTCCTTTGTTATCTCTTGCCCCGCCCCTGCTTTACTTGCTTAAAACCTTTCACATTTCTAATATCTGTTAGTTCTGAAGAAGGGTCACTGACCTGAAACGTTAACTCTGCTTCTCTCTCCACAGATGCTGCCAGACCTGCTGAGTATTTCCAGCATTTCTTGTTTTTGTTTCAAATTTCTTATCATTATTTTTCCTCTGGGCATCCAAATGTGCTTTTCTATTACCTATGCTGTTGATTTTCTATGTGCTTCTTGAAGTCCAATGTCGTGAAAAGTGATTGGCTATTCATTTGGGCAGGGTTCTTTGTCTTATGACAGCTGGGTACTGGGAAGGATCTGTTATTAGCTACATCTCCTATGCGTCTGTTTGGATTGACTGGTGCTGCCTCATACATTGCCTTTGAATAGGCTTCTGACAGATTTGACTGGAGCATGTGCTCCGTTCCTGAGAAAAAATAAATTAACAATTTGAAATTACATCGCACCTTTAACTTAGAAAAATGTCCCAAAGCACTTAACAGTGGCATAAACAGAAAATGGACACTGAACCAATGAAGAAAATATTAGGGGTGACCAAAGGTTTTATGAGGGTTCCTTGGTGCTACATTCAGTCAAATGCTGCTTTGATGTCATCTCTGGAGTTCAGCTTTTTTGTTCAAGTTGGCACCAAGGCTGCGATAAAGTTAAAAAAAATTAATATCTCCTGTTGCATTATTACTTATCTGTACTTTGATATTTCAAGTTTCCATAGGCACAACCATTGGAAGGTAATTATCAGTGGACAAGCAACACCACCACCTTCAAAAGGGCAATTCGGGATGGGCAATAAGTGCTGGCCTAGCCAACGACACACACATCCCATGAACAAATATTTTTTTAAAAATCGCTTTGGATCCCATTGCAACCAGTTTTCCATACATTAGCTGTAACACAATTGGAAATAGGGAAAAATGTAACTTTGTGCTGGTGAACAGAAAAGGCCTAGGGTCATTGTTTTAAACCAAGTTTTGTGCTTTGTAGCTGAATAGGCTGTTCATCTCATTGATGTCAAACTCTTTTAAAGTGACATTAGCAGTGAAACATGGTTAGTGTTTAAAATGACAAAGCTGCCTCTGCATTTCTTTGAGTAAAAATATGTTTTTCATGATTTGTCATTGTTACCTACGATATGCCACAACCGTAGCAGGGTGAAGAGTAATGTATGCTTCTACAGAAAATCTTAGTTGCAGCTTTGAATGCATGTGATACCTATATTTTACTCCATGCACAGTTCCATATGAAGCTCCCTCTTTGTGATTATCCTGTATCTATGGTGACAAAATCAAATCAAAAATGGATATGGATGTTTTGTACAAGGTCTTTCTATATGGTAACATTCTCGTTTATAGTTACTGTCTTGTTACTGTGGTGACTTTTTTAATGAAATTCTTTCAAATTTTCCTTAAATACTCTTACAAGGCAGTATAAAATAAATCTTTCTGTTAATCCATAAATTAGGTATGTTAGAATTTAGTTTAATTTCTACAATTTGCTTCTTTAGTCAAACTGTACATGTTATCCATTACCATAACCACCTTGAGCACATTGCCTGCTTCCACCCCTCCTTCAATCTTGGTACTGAGGAAATCTTTATTCATACTTTAGTTGCCTTTAGAATTAATTTCTGTAACGTTCTCTTTTCTGGCCTCAAATCCTCCAACCTCTATAAACTCCAACTGGTTATAAAACACAGCTGCTTGTATTATATTCCACATTCCACAAGTGGAGGGAACTTGTGCCTGGAGTCGGAGGAGGTAGGGGAGGTCCTAAATGAATACTTTGCTTCAGTATTCACTAGTGAGAGGGACCTGGTCATTTGTGAGGACAGCGTGGAACAGGCTGGTATGCTCGAACAGGTTGAGGTTAAGAGGGAGGATGTGCTGGAAAGATATGAGGACAGATAAGTCTCCGGGGCCAGACGGGATATACCCAAGGATATTACGGGAAGCGAGGGAAGAGATTGCTGCGCCTTTGGCGATGATCTTTGCGTCTTCACTGTCCACTGGAGTAGTACCGGATGATTGTAGGGTGGCAAATGTTGTTCCCTTGTTCAAGAAAGGGAATAGGGATAACCCTGGGAATTATAGACCAGTCAGTCTTACGTCGGTAGTGGGCAAATTATTGGAGAGGATTCTGAGAGACAGGATTTATGATTATTTGGAAAAGCATGGTTTGATTAGAGACAGTCAGCATGGCTTTGTAAGGGGCAAGCCTCACAAGCCTTATTGAATTCTTTGAAGATGTGACAAAACACATTGATGAAGGAAGAGCAGTGGATGTGGTGTATATGCATTTTAGCAAGGCGTTTGATAAGGTTCCCCATGGTAGGCTCATTCAGAAAGTAAGGAGGCATGGGATTCAGGGAAAGTTGGCTGTCTGGATACAAAATTGGCTGGCCCATAGAAGTCAGAGGGTGGTAGTAGATGGAAAGTATTCAGCATGGAGCTCGGTGACCAGTGGTGTTCCACAAGGATCTGTTCTGGGACCTCTGCTCTTTGTGATTTTTATAAATGACTTGGATGAGGAAGTGGAAGGCTGGGTTAGCAAGTTTGCCGATGACACGAAGGTTGCTGGAGTTGTGGATAGTGTGGAAGGCTGTTGTAGGTTGCAACGGGACATTGACAGGATGCAGAGCTGGGCTGAGAAGTGGCAGATGGAGTTCAACCTGGAAAAGTGTGAAGTGATTCATTTTGGAAGGTCGAATTTGAATGCGGAATACAGGCTTAAAGACAGGATTCTTGGTAGTGTGGAGGAACAGAGGGATCTTGGGGTCCATGTCCATAGATCGCTCAAAGTTGCCACTCAAGTTGATAGGGTTGTTAAGAAGGCGTATGGTGTGTTGGCTTTCATTAACAGGGGGATTGAGTTTAAGAGTCGCGAGGTTATGCTGCAGCTCGATAAGGCCCTGGTTCGACCACACTTGGAATATTGTGTTCAGTTCTGGTCGCCTCATTATAGGAAGGATGTGGAAGCTTTAGAGAGGGTGCAGAGGAGATTTACCAGGATGCTGCCTGGACTGGAGGGCATGTCCTACGAAGAAAGATTGAGAGAGCTAGAGCTTTTCTCATTGGAGCGAAGAAGGATGAGAGGTGACTTGATCGAGGGGTACAAGATGATGAGAGGCATAGATAGAGTGGATAGCCAGAGACTTTTTCCCAGGGTGGAAAGGGCTATCACCAGGGGGCATAATTTTAAGGTGATTGGAGGAAGGTTTCGGGGAGATGTCAGAGGTAGGTTCGTTACACAGAGAGTGGTGGGTGCGTGGAATGCGCTGCCAGCGGTGGTAGTAGAAGCAGATACATTAGAGGCATTTAAGCGACTCTTGGATAGGTACATGGATGATAGTAGAATGAAGGGTAGGTAGTTAATTTGATCTTAGAGTAGGTTAAAGGTTCGGCACAACACAGTGGGCTGAAGGGCCTGTACTGTGCTGTACTGTTCTATGTTCTATGTTCTATTATTCCCTGCTTGCAAATCAATAATCAACATTTGTTCCCTTTCCTCTAATGCATTTAGTTTAAAACACTCACCCAAACTCAAACTCCCCTCTGGCTTTATCCCACCCAATATTTGCAACATCCTGCAGAATCTCATATCGCCTCCAGCATTCTTCAGTTCTTCAGCTCTGGCTTATTGTGCATTGCCTCCCTTTGCCCTCTGCTTATAGGAGAAACTTCAGCTGTCTCAGCCTTATCATTTGGAACTCTGTCCCTAAACCCCTTTGTGTCTCCCCTTCTCTCTTCACCTTTAAACCGTTCTGAAAATCCATCTTTTCAACCAAACTTTCAGTCACCCCTCCTAATTTCTTGGAATATGGTTCCGCATCTATTTCTTTATCTATTCCTATTTTTGTCTCTCCCTTTGTCAAGCATCTTGGAATGTTTATATGTCAAAAGGTACCATGTAATGTGAATTTAATGTCGTCATGCACAGTATGACACTTGTAATATATGCTTCATATTTTATGTGGCATTTAGATCAAACTGTTCTTAGATCTCATCTACAGTTGTGATTGTCTCAAAAGTCTATCCTTCTAAAGTGGCTCTGATGCCAAGAGATTAGTGCTCAGTGGTTAAATACAAATTTTACAGTTTAGATTTCTTCCATATAATGTACTGATAGGTCTTGTAATATTCTGATAACTATTAATGCTTAGTACAGAATATCTAAGAGTCTGACAGAGTAATGGAAGTTTATTTACACACATCTTGCATCTGCGGCTTCCACTTATACTCTCCACGAGGTTCTGTACAGATCATATTACGTCACTTCCTGTGATGATGCATGCAGTCTATTTACATATTCTGTCCAGTAACAACTCTATATTACATTATACTACATCTCCCTCCACGTCCATGACTTCTCTTTTTGGATTGTTAACCGCTGTGGTGTTTTTACAAGTCTTCCATAACTCATTCTTCTTACTTTTGAAGGGGTTTGAGGTTTTGAGTCTTCAAGTTCCTCCTTCTGACTCTGCTGTACTTGAGTGGAGCTATTGGATGACTCAAGTTCTTCATTCGGGTTGTCCTTTGGGTTGATGGCTGATTGCAGCATCATAGGTTCATCAAACTTTTAAGTTGATTGGTCGTCTTGTATTTGCTGCTTCGTTTGGAAACCTTCTGTTTCATCGTATCATCCTTGGTCAGTTTGGACAGTGTATGATTGTGGATATGGTGATTGTTCTATCACTTCTCCATACTGAATTTGGTCTCTAACCCAAACTGAATTTCCAGGTTAGATGTCTGACAGGTTTCTGATTCTGTGACGTTTGTCATAATTTTCTGACTGATTCGTCCACTCTATCCTTTCTCTCCCTCACTTTTTCCAAGTCTTCTGCACTTACTTGTGGCTTGAGTGCTCTTGGAAGTGTAGAAAGTTGGGTCTTCAACCTTCTTCCCATTAACAATTCGCATGGAGCTAAACCATTCTGAAGTGGTTCTCTAATCTCAATACTCTAAGGAAAACTAATTGCTCATCGTAGATCAATAAATCATCAACGATGCTTAGATGACTACTCGGTTCGTAATACTGTCTTCAAACAGGGTTATGTGGCATGTACACTGGCCATCCATTCAAGCAATATTCCCTGATTGCTGCACATACTTTATCAGTTTTCTGAGCATTTCTGATCTCACTCAGTTTCTGAGCTGTAGCAGGTAAAGTTGTTGCCGTCATCAAAGCAAAAACTTCGACTTCTTCAAGAAGCGATATATCTCCTCCTTCAGGTCCTGCTGATGAAATATGTGAAAAAGCGTCTGCTGTGATCTACTGTTTCCCTGGAATGTATTCCATTTTTGTATCATATCTTGTCAATCTTAATCTAAACCTCTGTACTCTTTGAGGTACTTTCACAAGTTCCTTTGAGTTTAATAGAGTAACCAATGGTTTATGATCTGTTTCGATTTTGAATTGAACTCCCGAGGACATAATCAGAAAATTTTATACATGCCCAAGTTACTGCTAACACTTCCTTTTCTATGACTGAGTATCTCTGCTCTGTTTCTATTCATGAATGAGAAGCAAAATGTACAGGTCTGTGTCTCCCATCTCTCTGCACTTGAAGTAGGACTTCTCCCACACCTGTAGTTGATGCATCTGCAGGTATGATGGTGGATAGCTTCAGATCATAATGTGCTTACACTTCTGATAGAGTTATAGAGTTACACAGCATAGAAACAGGCCCCTTGGCCCATCTTGTCCATGCCGGCCATCAAGCACCTATCTATTCTAATCCCATTTTCCAGCACTTGGCCCGTAACCTTGTATGCTATGACATATGCACTGAAAATCATACCTCCTCCCCCCTCCTCACCAGTGTGGCACCGCGGACACGAAATTGAAGGTGTGGGAGTGACGTAGATCATGGCGGGCCCTCAAGATTGCAGGTAAGTCTATTTAAATGTATTCATTTTATTAATTTGAATATTTTAATTGAGGTCCCATCGCCCAGTGGCGGGGGCTCTACCACGGAGCCTCGCCTCTGTCAGGAGGATCAGGCTGGGATCTCTTGGCGTCAAGGTCCATGGCGGGCCTCATCTGCAGCCATCTTCAGGCCCCACCCCACCACAGAACCTGATGCCTGGGGGAGAACAAAATCCAGTCCAAAGTGTTCCCTATTTTTGCATAAGAAACACTCTGCCTTTCTGATTGGGCAGTTTTCCCGCCAGTCCCTTACTCGGCCACACCTCCTGCAATTAGTTGCTGCTGCCTTTAGATGCTCTTCCTGCCTTTTCTGTCTTTTGCTGCCATTTTTCCCTTTCACTGTCTTTATGTATTCAATGGAGTCTGCTACTCACCCTGTGCCCTCGGACAATGAATCGGTAAAACTTTCTAACCTCTGCTTGCCTGCTCAGCTGAATCACTCTCATTAACGTGAGGTCATCCCTCGACTGTAGATGATCCAAAAGGGCGTCATCTACTACACTGACCACAATACTCTCTCTATTCGGAGTTAACGTTTCGGGTCAGTGACCCTTCTTCTTCGGAAGAAGAAGGGTCACTGACCCGAAATGTTAACACTGCTTCTCTTTCCACAGATGCTGCCAGACCTGCTGAGTGGTTCCAGCATTTCTTGTTTTTATTTCAGATTTCTAGCATCTGCAGTATTTTGCTTTTACTCTCTCTAATCAGCTGTTCCCATAAGCTGCCCTATTCACAATCCTCAGCAATGTTATATAAATCATTGATAAATGAATCAGTGCTCTTCACATTTTGCTGGGTACACTTATTAAATTTGACATATTTCCTTACATTAAAGTAAGTCTCAAGTGCCTTAATGACTTCATCATATGTAGGATTTGTTCATTTATGCCTTGAGTAATGAGGATGTCGTCTGCACTTTCCCTCATTGCATACAATAGCATACTAACTTGCTCCTTGTCTGGCTTCTGCGCGAGATCAGATGCAGTATGATACCTTGCAAACCTCCAGACCCATTTCGGCCACGCCTTGGCTTAGTTCTGTCCAGCTACTTTTTCAAAGTTCTTCGGTAAGGGCAAAGATTCTTCCATCTTTTTCAGTTTACTGTTGCAACCATATAATATACTGATAACTATTAAGGCTTAGTACAGAATATCTAAGAGTCTCACAGTTAAAGTAACAGGAGTTTATTTATGCATGCCTTGCATCTAAGGCTTCCACTTACACTCTCCACGAGGTTCTGTACTAATTATATTATATCACTTCCTGTGATGATGCTCAGAGTCTATTCACGTATTCTGCCCAGTAACAACTCTATACTACATTATACTACAGGTCTTTTGAAAAACTGTCAAAATCTAGACAGTTTCTAAATAAATTTCTTCTACAACAATCTTGGGCAATTTCAGGTGATTACTAGTTAATGTGGTTTTAGCAAAAAGCAGGCAATAATTTAATACAAATTCATTCTAAATTGGCAATCTCACCATAGCGCACCATAGGACAGCTACGGGGAGAACCTGAAAAATGTACACTGGTATAATGCACAATGCAATAGTGAGGTTGCAATAAAGCACATTATTGGAGCAAATAAAAAGGAGCTTAATCATGGTCATTATATATCTGACCTTGGAGCGCTTGATCCTGCCTTTGGGTGAAAAAGGAATTGCAGGTTCCAGTTCCTGTTACTGGCGTCATTGTCCTTGGTGAGCCCAAAGTTTCACTGGAAGTGTGAATTTAATATGCGTCCTGAAATTCCGAAAGGAGGTTGAGGGTTGTGAGATGGTGACTTGGGGTGACTGGTGTTATGAAAATACTTCAATTTTTAAATATTTTATGAGGACACGTATTTTAAAATTGTGGAAATGGATTCCTTTGGAGGACTGCAGAGGTTACAGAGATGCTGGACTTTGTTTTTTTTAAATGGTCACTGGAAGGACTATGGGACTTGGTTTAGAAACACACTTACTGGAGGTCACATGTCTTCAGCTAAGTAGCAGCCAGAGCCTTGGTGACTATGGGGAGTTGTTTACAGAGAGGTGACATGTCAAGATTTATGGTGGCCAGGAGTTGGTTTCATTTTGAATATTGTTTTGAGTCAGTTGGGGGTCAGCCTGCTAAGAGAGAAGACACCAGTTCATCCTTTCTCCACCTCGCTGAGAAGCCCTGAGAATTCAGTGTGATAGCTGAAACCCCGATGCAGCATTTCCTCTGGAAAGCCTGCCAGACAAAGCCTCAATGTCGCCTGAAGAGAACTGCTCCAAAAAGATCCCAGAGATAGCCGTCTACGTGTATTTGGGACGGCGGAATAAAGGGACAAATGATATCATTCCATATCTTCTCCTTTTCCTTCGAGAAGTATTTGGTCAAAGTATTTTTTTTTCTTTTTTGTAGAGAGATCTCTGCAGAGAAAACTTCTTTATTTCTTACTTAACTGATGTTAATGCTTTGCATCTTTACTGAATACGTCTTGTTTTATAATAAATTGATGATTTTGTTGTTTATTAAAGAAATCCGGTTGGTAGATTTTATTCTGAAATAAAAATAGAGTAATAATTGGTCACATCAGTAACTGGGTAAACATTTAAATGTATTCTGTGACCTGTGGAGAAGTGGAACTAGAGAAAGACAGTGCATTCTTCCTGCCTCAGTCATCACACTGGTTAAATCATATTTAAAATATATCGTATTTATCATATACAGATAAATCATATCTATACACACTAGAAACGCCACTTCTAGCTCTTCTGCAGTGTCAGCAACACTAACTCTTTGTTTTCTGTCTACCAACCAACTTTCCATCCATGCTGCTACTTTTCCTCATACCATATGCCTAAGGTTGTTTAGCAAGCCTTTTATGAGACACTTTATTAAACCCCATTTGAAAATCCATATGCATCACATCTATATGTTCCTTTTCTCTACGTATCAGCTGTGGTCCAGTTGGTGGCACTTTTGGGCTGGATGTTAAGCACCCGCCGGGCAAAAAAAATGGAGGCTGCACACTACCATGCCACTGTGATCTCACATGCGGCAACTTATTTGAATACCCTGGTTGCACCTCCCCCCCTTCCCAATCACGTGGAGGGAGGGTTCTCTGATGCCAGCAATGGCATCAGCTGCCTGTGCACAGGCGCTGGTACCATTTTTCAAATCAAACGTCAATCACCCCTTTCCCACCCCCCCAATAACAATAAAATTAAGTATCAGCCCCTCCCCCCAAAAACACACCTTTCAAATATGACCTCCCCCCACAAACTGAACAAAGTTCACAGTTCACCCCTTTCCACCATCCCCTGCACTAATGTTGAAAGGTTGACCCCGTTTCCCCACTCCCAGCTCTAAAAATCTCACGTTTTCCTCCCTTCCCCAAATTGCAGTGCGTTCTTTCCCCAGATGGGAAAGTGAAGGTGCGGGAGTGCCATCCGCCACTCTGAAGATCATGGCTTGAACGTTAGATCGCAGGTAAGTGTACTTTAATGTATGCATTAATTACCATATGTTAATCCAGGTCCCATCGACCAGCGGTGGAGCGGCCGCCACGGAATCTTATTGCCACCGGGAAGATAGAACCTGGCCCTCCCGGAATGCTCCATTGTCTAAGGTGCTGTCTTTTGGATGAGATGGTTAAAAAACTGAGGCCTGTCTGCCTTCTCTGCTGGATGTAAAAAAAATCCCATGGCACTATCTCAGCGAAGAGCTGGTGAGTTATTATCCCTGGTGTCCTGGCCAATATTTATCCCTCAATCTGCATCATAAAAACAGATCATCTGGTGATTATCACATTGCTGTGTGTGGGAGCTTGCTGTGTGCAAATTGGCTGCCATGTTTCTTACATTGTAACAGTGACTACACTTCAAAAGTACTTAATTGACTGTAAAACACTTTGGAGCATTCTGTGCTTGTGAAAGGCGTTATTTAAATGCTATTCTTTCTTTCTATCCAATTAACTACTTTAAAAAATTCTATTAAAATTGCAAAACATGATTTACCTTTAAAAGATCCTTACTGACCTACCTTGGTTAACCTATGGATTTCGATCTCAAATTAGGGATTCTAAACTACTATTTTAACCCCCTGTGCCCAATGTGAATCAGCTTGGCGATTTTCTGCCCACCATTATCCAAATGTTGGAGTCCTATGACATATCGTTAAGCCCAGGTTGGTTATATCAGGCTGCATGAACCTGGCCACAGGCGAGATCAAGGCCAGAAAAGGCACAGATACACTGGAATTTTTAGGGCAGGAGTTCTCTTTCTGGCTCTTGAGGAAACTTTGGGCCTCCCTGCCTTGAGCTTCGCTTCCACTTCCTCAACTACAATTGCCTCTGGAACCCCTCCTTCAGCAGTAATGCTCATTCGGCCCTTGGCAGGTACCTCTTGCTACAAAATATTACGCTCTCACCCAATATCTCTCTCCTGCCTAATATCTCGCTTCCGCCCACTGGTCACCTCGTCATTTCCACCAGGTTTGGGAAGGAATGCTTACTTCTATATCCTATCTATAGTTAAAATGGCTCAAAGCACACCTGTAAGGACATGACAGCTTGGCACTTGCCCATTCCCTTCCCCATGCTGCCCCACATCCTGGATTAAAGTTGGGATTTAAGAGTTTACTCACAATGACACAGTTACCCAATTTATTCTTCTCCTCCTTTCTTCAACAATGGTGTCACATTAGCTGCTCTCCAGTCCCACAGCACAAATTGCACATTGAAAGAGGATTGAAAAGTTGTGATCAGAGTCTCTGCTGTCAAATCTGAGACTTGTTTCAACAGCCTAGGCTGTATGCCATCAGGACCAAGTGACTTAACAGTACTGAATTCTGTTAATGTTTTCAGAAACAATTCCTTTTTTGCAGTTATCTCTAACAATTGTTCCATTTCCTCCTCCAGTACACCTACATTATAACTTCCATCATCATTTGTAAAAACTGATGATTATCTCTGCCATATCTGAATCCTGCATAACTAGATTCCCTCCTTCATCTCTGAATGGTTCTACTCTCTCTTTCATTGTCCTTTTACTTTTTATACACTTATATAAGCTCTGTTTCCTTTTATATTATTTTCTATACTATATTACATTTCCTTTTAGCCCTTTTCATCTTCCCACTATACTTTTTATATTCCTCATGACTATCTTTAATATTGTTAGTTCTAATTTTATTATGGTTCCTTTTCTGGGTTTAATGTTAATTTTAATTTTTCTATATATGTATGGAATTCTATACTTTGAGATATTTCATTTTTTCTATTAGGAAAATATTTTGTATTCTATCTATCTCATATTTGATGATTTACCTGTTTCCCTACTTTGCTGCCCAATAGTTTGGGCCAAATCTATTTTTTTATCTCAATTAATTTTGTTCATTTTGTCCAATCCAGCACCCTTATCTTTGGCTTCATTGTTATTTTCTGTTCTTTTATTGAACCTCACAACGCTGCAGTCACTATTTCCCAATTGCTCTCTTACTTTCAGATCAGTTATTTCTCCCAGTACATTTTGCAGAACAAAATCATGCAGTGCTTCATTCTCTGCCTTTGTTCCTTGATGGATTAGAAATGTACTGATGCTAGAATCAGTTTCAGACACATTTTAAATAACACTTCTCATTTTGATTACGTGCAATACCTTTATTTCAGTTTCTTTTGGGATACTTAAAATTACCCAATATTAATGCCTTGTTGTTTTTATGTTGCTCTGTAAACTGTTTTCAGACCTCCCCTACCACTGTTTGGTGGCCTGTAGTGCACATTGATGGACTCCTTCCCCATAGCTCTATTTATCTTCTCCAGAAGGTCCATGGTGTTATCCATAACAGGCAAAGGCTGTCTCTTATGTATAACCTTCCCCCACTCCAGAAAATCCTCCCAAGAATGTAAACCCTTCCCTCCTTTACCTTTTGTAGAACAAAAGACAATGCTGAAGCATTTGCAACTATCTTCAGCCAGAGGTGCCGAGAGAATGATCCATCTCGGCCTCCTCCTGAAGTCCCCACCATCATGGATATTAGTCTTCAGACAATTCAATTCATTCCACATGATATCAAGAAATGGTTGAAGGCACTGGATACAGCAAAGGCTATGGGCCCTGTCAACTTCCCGGCTGTAGTACTGAAGACATGCTGCAGAACTAACTGCACCCTTAGCCAAGTTGTTCCAGTGCAGCTACAACATCTACCAACAATGTGGAAAATTGCCCAAGTATCTTCTGTCCACAAAAAGCAGGACAAATCCAATCTGGCCAATTACTGCCCCATCAGTCTACTCTCAATCATCAGGAAGGTGATGAAAGGTATCATTGACAGTACTATAACGGCACGTACTTATCAACAACCTGCTCACCGATGCTCAGTTTGGGTTCTTCCAGGGTCAATTAGCTTCAGAATCCATTACAGCTTTGGTCCAAACATGGACAAAAGTGCTGAATTCCAGAGGTGAGGTGAGAGCAATTGCCCTTGATAGCAAGGCAGCATTTGACCCAGTGTAGCTTCAAGGAGCCCTGGCAAAATTGAAGTCAATGGGAATCGGGGGAAAACTCTCCACTGGTTGGAGTCATACCTCACACATAGAAAAGTAGTTGTGGTTGTTGGAGGCCAATTATCTAAGTAGTATCCTAGGCCCAACCATCTTCAGCTGCTTCATTAATGATCTTCCCTCCAAAATAAGGTCAGAAGTGGGGAAGTTCACTGTTGATTGCAGTGTTCAGTGCCATTCGCAATTCTTCAGATACTGAAGTAGTCTATGCCCGCATGCAGCAAGACTGGGACAACATTCAGACTTGGGCTGATAAGTGACAAGTAACATTCACGCCACACAAGTGCCAGGCAATGACCATCTCCAGCAAGAGAGAATCTCAACATCTCCCCTTTACATTCAATGGCATTACAGTCACTGAATCCCCTTTCATCAACTTCCGGGGGAATTACCATTGACCAGAAACTGAACTGGGCCAGCCATATAACTACTGCAGATGAGAGGCTGCGAATTCTGCAGCAAGTAACTTATTTCCTGACTCCTAAAAGTCTGTCCACCATCTGCAAGGCACAAGTCAGGGGTTGGCAGGGTGGGTGCAGCTCCAACAGCACTCAAGAAGCTCGACAGCAACCAAGACAAATCAGCCCGCTTGACTGGCAACCTATCCAGCACCTTAAACATTCACTCCCTCCACCACCAGCACGCAGTGGCAGCAGTGCGTACCATCTACAAGATGCACTGCAGCAACTTGTCAAGCCTCCTTTGACAGCACTTTCCAAACCCTTGATTGCTACCACCTATAAAGATAAGGATAGCAGATGCATGGGAACACCACCACCTGCAAGTTCCCCTCCAAGTCACTCACCATACTGAATTGGAACTATATCACTGTTCTTTCACTGTCGCTGGGTCAAAATTCTGGAACTCTCTTCTGAACAGCACTGTAGGTGTACCTGCCTCACTGGACTGCAGCGGTTCAAGAAGGCAGCTCAAAACCACTTTCTCAAGGGCAATAAGGGAAGGGCAATAAATGCTGGCCTGGCCAGCGACACCCACATCCCAGGAATTAATTAAAAAAAGGACAGGTGGATTGGGAAGCGTGAGAGTTGGAGATGGAGTGGGACACATGAGGAGAGAGAGGATGGAACCTGAGCAGGTTATTGCTGAGCAAGTGCTGCTTGATAGCTTCACTTTACTGATGATTGAGAGTAGACGGATGGGGCGGTAATTGGCCAGTGTTACGACTAGGTGCGAATGGGGTCTAGGGGTCCCTCTCAGCCTTCACCTGGTCTTACCGTAACAGGGATAATTTTAAACACACCATGTTTTTAGCTCCCCCTTGGTGAATCCTTGTTCACTGCTTTCCAATTATACAGCAAAGAGACCAGCACAAACAGGTTTTCTTAGGTTTAAAGAAGAAAGGTGGAAGTTTATTAAACTTAAACTTAAACTCTAATTCAGTTAACACCTACAGATACATGATGCACCCATGCTAGCATGCATACGCGATACATACATACAGATAGAGACTGAAAAGAGCAGAAGAAAAAATAATGTGGAAAAGTTTGATGCAATATCTGAAGAGTTTTTGTTATGGTTCTTCAAACTCACTGTAGAGTCCTTGATAGATCTTGCTTTTTGCTGGGGCCCAGTATTCTTCTTAAACCTTGTTCACTGTAGGAGACTTTTCTCTCTTAGGGTTCATGTGTC
This sequence comes from Heterodontus francisci, assembly GCF_036365525.1. Lineage (NCBI taxonomy): Eukaryota > Metazoa > Chordata > Chondrichthyes > Heterodontiformes > Heterodontidae > Heterodontus > Heterodontus francisci. Next base: position 38,242,191 of record NC_090388.1, on the reverse strand, counting down.
TTCAGTGGATTCAGAGGCTTGTGAGAAAGAGATGGGAGCAGACAGGAGCAATCTTCTCAGTCCAGGAGCAACCAGTTTTTCTGAGTTCAAATTCTCTGTGGCTAGTTCAAAAGACCCTGGAGCAGCCAGTTAGTCTTGTGACCAGCTGGTCCAACCAGTCCTGGATTGTATCACCTTAGCAGTCTCTGGAATGCTCCTCTTACACACAATACCTGGTGATCAAGGTCCATTGTGGGTTGAATGTGTCAGGGAATGGTCCTTTGTCCTTCCAATCACTATCTGTTAATATGCAAATGTCTTTTCCAGCCATGGCTGAGCCGTTTAACAAGTCATTTTCCGCTCCAGCAACAGTTTAAAATCAATGTTCATGACAAAATTGACGTGCCTCATTCTTGGCGGGTGGGGGCCTAGCATGGCACCAGGTTGGATTTGTCCTGCTTTTTGTGTACAGGACATACCTGGGCAGCTTTTCACATTGCTGGGTAGATGCCAGTGTTGTAGATGTACTGGAACAGCTTGGCTCAGGGTGCAGCAAGTTCTGGAGGACAGGTCTTCAGTACTATTACCAGAATGTTGTTAGGGCCCATAGCCTTTGCAGTATCCAGTGCCTTCAGTCATTTCTTGATATCACGCGGAGTGAATCGAATTGGCTGAAGACTGGCATCTGTGATGCTGGGGACTTCCAGAGGAGGTCGAGATGGATCATCAATTTGGCACTTCCGGCTGAAGATTGTTGCAAATGCTTCATCCTTATCTTTTGCACTGATGTGCTGGGCTCCCCCATCATTGAGGAAGGGGATATTTGTGGAGCCACCACCTCCATCCAGTTCGTTGTTTAATTGTCCACCACCATTCACGACTGGATGTGGCAGGATTGCAGAGCTTAGATCTGATCCGTTGGTTATGGGATCGCTTAGCTCTGTCTATTGCATGCTGCTTATGCTGTTTGGCACGCAAGTAGTCCTGTGCTGTAGCTTCACCAGGTTGACACTTTATTTAGTACACTGCTCACAATGTGTTCTCCTCAACACTGGGGAGACCAAACGCAGATTGGGTGATCGCTTTGCGGAACACCTCCACTCAGCCCGAAAGCATGACCCCAAGCTTCCGGTTGCATGCCATTTCAACACATCACCCTGCTCTCATGCCTACATATCTATCTTGGTCTTTCTGCAGTGTTCCAGCGAACATCAACGCAAGCTCGAAGAACAGCATCTCATTTACTGATTAGGCATGCTACAGCCTGCTGGACTGAACATTGACGGGCACAACCACCCACCCCCACCCACCCCCCACCCACCCCCCACTTTTTATTTTCAGTTTTTTTTAAAATTTATTTTATATTTCTTCTTTTTGATGTTTTATTTTTATTTTATTTTAGTTTGTTTCATCATTCATTTTTCTTACCATGTGCCTGCCCACTGTTTTTTTCATGTTTGTGCTTTGAGCCAGGGTTGTTCATTTTTCTGTCCATTAACACCCTCTCAGCACTAACACTTTGTCTTTCAACACAGCATTAACGTACTATTTGCCTTTGCTCCATGACCTTCTGCTCAGTTATTCTCTGTGACCCTGTCCTAGCAACACTTCACTTTTGTTATCTCTTACCCCACCCCCTCTTTATTTGCTTAAAACCTATTATATTTCTTACCTTTGCCAGTTCTGATGAAGGGCCACTGACCTGAAACGTTAACTCTGCTTCTCTCTCCGCAGATGCTGCCAGACCTGCTGAGTATTTCCAGCATTTCTTATTTTTATTTCAGATTTCCAGCATCTGCAGTATTTTGCTTTTACTGCATTTTGAGGCATGCCTGGTGCTGCTCCTGGCATGCCCTCCTGCACTCTTCATTGAACAGGTCCCATTATCCTTCCATTCTCACATGTTCCATTCTCCTCCTCACACGTCCCATTCAACTGCGTCTCACACATCCCATTCCATTGCAATTCATACAGACACATCTTCCCCTTCCCCTGCCCCCTCCCTGCTCGAACTCGCTACTCCATCAATCACAGATTCCCTCTCTCCTGCAGTCGCTGCTCCTCCAATCACAGCTACACTTTTTCCCAGTTTTTCTCCAGATGCTTGTGATTTTGCCACTGGGGTTTGATCCTCAACCCTGCCTTCCTCTCGAGATTACAGTTGTGAGCGGCCTTTATATTTCAATGCATGATACATTCCGGATTGCTACACAGCTGCGCACTCACACACCTTAGAGGGAGCATTGCTCATACCATGATGTTCTTCATCCTAGCTCAGGGGTCCATCTCAAATACCTGAGAGGCTTTAAAATGTGGATTTGTATCCATACTCTGGGGATGGGGGGATTCTGTGAACCCCCACCACCAGAAATATTCGAATGTAGTGATTATTGACCCCTGTTATAGTGGGGAAGGAATGTAAATTGACAAAAGGCCATAGATGCAAAACCTCCAAGCTGGTAGTCTTTGACCTTGGCTGCTTCCCCTCTCATATTGGTGTCCTTGTTTGGGCAAGGCTCCTTGGAAACTGCACAACTGCACACTGTCCTTGTTTGGAGCAAAGCTGGCATTTGGTATATCTGGGACCAAGGCTAATTTTGCAGCCATTCTGCCAATCTCCTTCCTGAGTTACTGGAAGACCTATAGATTTTCAGCCCTTTTCATTTATTTAAACAAAAAAGCATTCTCATGTACAGTTTCCAAGGCCTTAGTGCCATTTTCAAAATGTGGTTTGATGCCTAGAATTAAGCGAAATGAAGAAGTGTTAAATGAGCTGCCAGAAAAATTGCTGATATTGTAAAAAATTTCTTTTGCAGTGTGAATCTTTTTACAACTTCACTGTTTATTATTCATAAATTATGACTGAGCTCACTATCTGCTAAAATGGTTTCCCCAAAGATCCCTCAAATGTGAGTTATATTGCAAAGAAGTTTTCTCAATGAAGCTGGAGCTCTGAAAAATCTCTTGGCCCCTAATTGCACTGAAACAGAATGTTTAAGGGCAAAGAAGAAAGTATAAAGGATGATTCTGTGGGAAAATTGGTCAATTTCCATTTCTACTCTGAAATTGGTCAATTTGCCGCTGCTGAGTTTGGAAGAAAGAGGCTGCAATTTAACAAAGAATGTTTTATGTCCACAATTGTTATTTTCTGGTGCATGTACATTAGAGTTCAAAGTAAGGCAGATTGATATCTGACAAGGATTTAGCACAAATATATTATTTGCACTGTAGAAAAACATTATATAGCTTTTTGACTGTATGTGTGTTCAAATTCATCTATACTTTTGATATCCTTTATAGGGTTACCACCAGACATGCATTTAAAGTCAGTTGATGGGAAAGCAGTCAAAGAAACTATAATGCTTGTTTTCCCGACATTAGGCACTACCTGAAGTGAAAGTGAGGAAGAGTTATGCGAACAGAATTATGAAGCACTAACAATGGCAAGTAGATGGAAGCAAGAACAGAAGAAAAGGAAACAAGTGAGATGGAATCAAGTTCTAGAAGAACCGACGCTAAGGATTTGGGAAAGTTTCACTTTTAAAACATTTGAGGGAACTTATTTTTCTTTCAGAATGTAGAATATATAAAAATAGCTAGTAAACCAGAAGTTGAAAAAAAGGAGTGAGGGCAAGTGGTGTGATATAGTATAAGAGACAGTTCTAAATTGAGAGCAAATGTGACATGATTGGAATAATTTTAATTGTGAGTGTTTTTATAAAACTTACGTTAGTCTCTCCTGGCTAGTCGGTGCATTTGGCTGTTGTGCAGACCTTGTTCCTAGAGGTTTTGTAAAACACTTTTTTAACATCTATCTTAACAGTATTTTTGTGCCAGTCTTGCCATCCACACTCCTGTAAGTATCGGAAGCAATGGGCTGGAGATTTTGTTGGAGGCGGGGCTCCTGGTGCCAGGCCGTAAAGGCCGGAGGAACCCTGCCTCTGGCTTTTCGTGCCCCCTGACGCGATCCTCCAGTCTTTTTAAATCAAAGTTTCAGGAGGCGGGATTCTCCATTCCTTTAAAGATTTTAAAAGGGATGGTGATCCCGCCTCCAAGAGCTGCCAGCCACTCAGAGGGCTGGCAGCTCAGCAGTATCAGCAGCACCACTGGGAATAGCGGCCACTTCTAGTACTGCAGAGGCCTCGGACCCAGGCCCAGCGCTCGAACCCCAGAACAGAGGTAGGTGAAACGAGGTTGCTGGGGCCAGTCTGAAAGCCCCCGGCGAGGGGGCATGGATTGTGCAGTCCAGGGGGAGGGGCGGCCCTGGGGGGGGTGATGGGGGGTTATGTTGTTCCCGGTTAGGGACATCTGTGGACCACAAATTGCCCACTGTTACGACCAGGTGAGAAAGGGTCTAGAGGTTCCCTCTCAGCCTTTGCCTGTTTTAACCGTAACAGGGTTTAATTTTAAAACACCATGATTTTAGCTCCCCCTTAGTGAATCCTTTTTCACTGCTCCAATTGTAAGGCAAAGAAATCAAACAGGTTTCCTTAGATTTAAACAAGGAAGGTAGAAGTTTATTAATCTTAAACTCTAATATGTTAACTATTACGAATATGCGACCATGCTAGCATGCATATGTGATAAACACACATGCAGATAGAGACAGAAAAAGTAGAAGGAATAAAGGGGAAAAGTTTGAGGCAGTATCTGGTAGTTGCAGTCCTTTAAGTTCAATGTGGAGTCTTTGGTTGCCGCTAAGTCTTGCAATTTGTTGAGGCCCTGTTCATGCTTCAACTTGTTCTGATGTAGGAGTCTTTTCTCTCTTGAGGTCTACATGTCTTCCATGGGTCCGGTGGCTTGGGAGAAAGCAAGAGTGAGAGAGGCTTCCTTGTTCCAGCTCCAGGTGCACACTGCCTTCTGTTCCTTTCTGTGTGGCACAATTCAAAAAACCCCAGGTTGCCCAGCAGGTTAGTCATGCGACTAGCTCCTTATGTGGAACAGTCTCTCCTGCAAGGTTTGTGGATTGTCTTACCTTAGCAGTCTCTGGAATGCGCTTCCTTACACCTTCAATGTCTGGTGATCAAAATCCATTTGGGTTAATTGGAGCAGGGAATAGTGCCTTGTCTCCACAAGCAGTGTCTCTTAGTATGCAAATGTCCTTCCTGCCCAGTGTCTGGTGATCTTCAAACAAGTCATTTCTTCACTCCAGTAACAGTTTAAAATTAATGTTCATATGACAAATTTAATATGCCTCATTCTTGGCTGGTGGGCGTCTGCATGACACCACGAAGGAGGGACCACCCCCCCGAAGCCCGCAGGAAGGGTGCCTGTTTTACAAGGTGTCCTTCCTGCACAGCTGAGGCCCCACTCCTGCCGCTGGTAAGATTCCAGCAGTGGCAGGAAGAGGCCCTTAATTGGCCACTTAGCCTCAATTGGCCTCTGGGCGGGAAGGATCTCGTTGGCCTATCATGCCCCTGGGAAGATCGCTGGGCGACAGGCAGGCGACAGGCCCTCCGCCCCACCAACCACCCGCGCCCCCCCACCACCCGTCATGATACTCCGTGCCCCTCCCACCTCCAACCCCGCCTCAGAGGGCCTCACAAAATCCTGGTCAATGTTTTGCTAAGCTGCCTAGCCATGCAGCAGTCCGAAAGTTCCCACGTACAAATCAGTCCCTTTATCGTACGGTGCGTGCATGCGTGGCTGTGCAACAAAATATAAAGGGGCCGCGCACTTGAAAGAAATTGCCCACGCACTCCAAAAATATTAGAGGGTACTTTGGTCGGAAGGCAATAATTTTCAGGATACAAAGTTGTTTTGACATTCAGTGATGCAAATTAGATAGTTTTCATTCAGAAAATAATTTTGGGATACAGTCTGTCAGTAAGAATGTTTGTACATTTTGCACACCTCCCATACCATTCACTCATTATGAATTTCTCAAGGACCAATGCAACAATTCACAAATGTGCTGGATTACAGTGTCCTCCTCTACTGCTTGTTCTTGATAACTTTTTTTCTAAACTTTTCCTTTCTGTCTTTTTTCTCTTAATTCACCTCTCTTTCTTCCCCCTTTTTATTTCTCTTTCTGTATCTAATTTGACTCTAATTCAGCCAATTTCCTCCTTTGCCGTTCGCTCTGTTTTCTTCCCTAACCTTAAAATTGAATTGATGAAGAAGATAGACCATTGGGCACGATGTTCACAAGGTCCTAGATGCAACAGTGACTATGTTGCATTTCTGGCCATTTGCAGCGCAATTATAGTGTGATCAGAAGGGTGAGGAAATAAATGCGATTCATCTTGCTCGCCGAGAGATGCGCCATTTCAGCAATTTCTGGGCCATCATATGTTAGCCATCAAAGCAGGTCAATCCCTTTGGAAAGCCAAGAAAAAGCATGCCCAATAATCCGAGAGAGTGATACTGGTCTTGAGAAATTAATTTACCTTTAACATCGTAGACGCATTCCCTCACATTCATGGCATTGTGCCATTTTCTGAAAAGTGTCTTTAATGTGGTGAGATGGTCTGAGAAGCACACAGCACATGTGGAAAGTATGATTTTGCCAAACTCATATTTAGTCTGTTGCTATGGAAACAACAGGTAATCATTTTCAAAGCTCAATCATTGGTAAATAACTTTCAAGTATAAACTTTCAACAAACAGTTTGTACTGACAATTTGCTAAATACTCATATTTTTAGAAACATAAACTTCATAATACCCCTAACTTTACACTGTACAGAACAGAAACTTCAATATTTTTGTTTGTATATTTGATATATATTATATATATATAGAGAGAGGATATCCTGACTTTGTGAGAATGGCAATATCGGGGCTACAATTGCCAATGGCACTCGCATCAGCAGCAGAGAGAGCTGCCCTCACTGGAATTTAGGATGTAAGCCAATATGTTCTCAGTGTATAGAGAGACAAGCAAGTTGGAAGCTGCAAAACTGAGCAAGGCACAACTTGTAAAGGGAAGTTACTCATGATTAATGGAGGGGTTCACTAATTTTCTACCTTACATTGAAGGTAAGTACGAAAGGACAGACTTAGAGAAATGTGTGCAATGTGGGCTGCATCTAAGACTCCTTCATTGAGTAATGACACCTTTGAGATTTTGTTATAGGAGTTGCAGCTAAGGTGCTGACCGTCCACTTGTTAAATCTGAGGTGCAAACTGCATGCATGGAGATAGGTAAGTGACTAAATGCAGTCTTCTAGGTCCTTTGTACCTGGAATAAATGGGAATGAAATTCGGTGGCATCAGAAGCGCCAAAGTAAATATGGTTAATATGGTTGCTCTTCATGTGTACAAGGCATGAACCTAATGTAAATGTTTGTCTGCTAGCTCGCCAGATTGCATGTAAACCACATAGACAACACATACCCCTTTTCATAATAATCCTTCACACAACAGAAGTTCTTGGACACAGTTGCAGAGAGGCATTGTATACCTTGCACATAACAATTCAAAACTCATTTTATGAAGACTCATGCTACCAGAGACACTATGGAAGCTAATTTGCAACAATCTTTCTCAGGAATGGAGGTGGTCTAGGCATGGGTGGTTACTAGGTGTGCTCCGGGAGTTGCTAACATCCTCCTAAATATGTTCTGCTTACAGGCCAAAGAAGATCATACAACAACCAAGGAAGGACCAGGACTGGTAATAGCCCAATTAGGTTGCAAAAAGCTCACCCATTATCAGGAGATCAATCTGGCCCTCTTTCCAAATTTGTGGAGGGAGTTTTTGAGCACTAACTTGGAGGTGTGGCACTACTACACAACAAGTATACTCCATTTATTATCATCTGACTTTTTTAATCTTTATGCAGAACAATACTTGCAAAACAGGTGCAAAATGCACAAAATATTTTATTATCTTACCTCATTTTTAGGGGGATCCATTGGAAATCCACTTCCTTCTTTTGCCAGCACACATACTTGTACCCTGGAGAATGTGGGGTGTGAGTTTGAGGAAGATGCATTTGAAAATTCACAACTCACAAATAAGGAAAAGCAAATACAGGTAGCAGGGCTGGAGGAAAAAAGATCTGGCCAGCCTGACAGCCCACAAAACATACGTACTGTCGAGGCAGGGATTGATATCAGACAGAAATTAATGCAGAAACAGAGGTCATTTTCCACATCCTTTGAGAATGCCATGAACAGCCTGCAGCAGCTGATGGAGAGTGTGCAGCACTGCACCTTTGACATCACTAGAATCATGCATGAGGGTTTAACTTAAATACAGAATACCACCGACCAAGTGGCAACAACCTAGCTATCTGGAGAGAAGTAAGTAGAACAACTTTCTCTCATGAAAGTCGTGACTGGTGTCAGTAAGGCTCTGGGAACTAAGCTATAGGAATCCGTCACTGCCAAATTTGATAGTGATTGATTGTGAAGAACATTGATGATGGGCTTAACCCACATTGGAACCCGCTCATACACTGCTGTCATGCAGACTTCTGGTCATCTAGCTGGGGTACCCAGCACTGGTGACATGGGAGGAGAAAGGTCCAATAAGATGGCTTCCTGTTACAGTGTCTACACATTCACCTAGCCCAGCCAAACCCTGCAAAGAATAGGTGAAATGCCAGACAGCAGGTACTAATAACTATTGCAATGTTGAACATGGCTTCAGCTGTGTGGATAAAATAAGTTGTAATGACTGGTGGTGGACTCCCACTTATCCTGCACACCACACACCCCAAACCTGCCCTAGGTTAAAATCAGAGCTTTGCATACTGTTTAAATAAAAATGCTAACTGAAATGACATCAACCTTGATCAAAGCAAGCTTGGTCTTTCAGCAGGCAGGAATCAATTTGATAAAAGCAAAATACTGCGGATGCTAGGAATCTGAAATAAAAACAGCAAGTGCTGGAAATACTCAGCCGGTTTGGCAGCATTTGTGGAGAGAAAAACTGAGTTAATGTTTCAGGTCTGTGACCTTTCATCAGAACCAAGCTATCAATTTGATATGGATGGGCTGCATGCTGGAGTGTTGCCAAAGTTCATCATGGGACTTCATTTGAATCATTTTACTATCCAATGGGTGTTGACTATTCCTTTTCTGCATGAAAAATTGTGGCTGGCAAAATTTGATACATTAGGGGCAATGGAGGCATGGGGTGCAGGAAAATGGGGGGAGACCATTGGATGGAGCCCCAATGTCTTTCTGCTTCTGGGCAAATTTCCCAGGGGCAGCTTGGGAGTGGGAACAGGAGTCCATTGGCTGGCAGTGGACATCCAATTGAGGCTGTTAAGGGGATCATTAACGGCAATTTTGCACAATGATTCGAATTTTATAAAAGGTGCATGGAGCTTCAGCGGCTCATCAGCTCAAATGAGATGAGAGGCCAGCGGGAGGTGATTGTTCCCTGAAACTGAGAGCCATTAAGTGGTGCAGGAAGCAAGCAGGAAGACTCAGGGAAGGGAGTGTACTTTAAAGGGATTGTGTATGGAAGGACTGCTGAGGAGGCCAGTAACTTGATGGTTTTCTGCCAGGACTGCTGCAACAAACCCAGGCAAGTTAAGAGAGGTGACACACATTGAGGGTTGAAGGCTGCAAAGGGAGATGGTTGCCCTGCACTCAGTGTTCGCCTCCTCCAGTCAGGAGGAGAGTGAGAGAAAGGAACTTCAGCAGCCACATGGAGAGGGGCAGCAGCAGCATGACGCTGTGCTGGCTCATCCAGGCAGAGGGCACATGTGGAGAGTAAGGCAGTTGAATAGTCGAAGAAGGCACTACTCACGCACAGGGTCTACAACAGCTCAGCTTCATGGACCTGTTGGAGCAGCAGTCTCTCCGAAGACTGCATTTATCAAGACAGGTGGTGACTGAGCTATGTGGCATGCTGGGGGGGGGGGGGAGGAGTTAATGTTATTGGGATGTGGTGGACACCCATTGTGGCAATGAAGGTTCAAGATTTTCGCGGCAGAGATCGACTGGGGACATATGTGGGATCTAGTAATCTGTGGCCCATCATTGCATCAAGCAGGTGACGAATGCCTTGTTCGTGAGGGCAGGGGAATACATCAGGTTTTGGACCAATAATGTAAATCAGATCAGGAGGCCAATTGGATTCGGTGCTGTGGCAGGATTTCCTCAGGTCCAGGGGGTTGTCGCCAGGTGCTTTTGTCAACAGGAAGGGGGTTCCACTCCCTCAATGTGCAGATCATGTGCAACCATCAGAAAAGGATCCTGCAAGTGTGTGCTAGGATCCCAGGAAGCTGCTATGACTCTTTCATAGTGAGACAGTCCCAGATACCACAATTGCTCACTCCACTGGAAAACCTTCGTGGATGGATCCTGTGTGACAAGGGTTATCCACTGAAGTCATGGCTGCTCACTCCAGTGCAGAACCTCAACAGCAAAGGGGAAGAAACATGCAAAGACAGCCATCTAACTACAAGTGTGACCATTTGAGCAGGCAATTGGCCTTCTGAAAATGCGCTTCAGATGTGTTGACCACTCTGGAGGAGCCCTCCAAATGGCCCCTTAAGGGTCTACCGTATTGTGGTAACATGCTGCATTCTGCACAACCTGGCACAAGCAGAGAGGAGTTGAACTGGTGCCGGATGATTCTCTTGAGCACGCTACCTCCTCCGATGAGGAGGATGAGGGAGAAGTGGAGCTAGACTCGGCGGTCAGTGGCCATACACCGGAGGCGTCGATTACCGCGGCCATGGACGTGTGCAAGGGAAACCCCCAACTCCCTCATTAACATTAGATTCAGCTGAGACTCCCCATGCCACCACTGGACAAGATCCAGTTGTCTCCCAGTGGATGCACTGGTGGTCTGTAATATCATGCCATGACAATATCTGTGAGGATCCCATCCTAAGTCCTACATCCATCCTTACCCTTCAGTCACCAGCACCCTTTTCACAGGCTCCAGCTCCATGCCAGTACATCTGGTCATGGCCCCCTGGGAAAATAAGAATCATATGAGATGTTGAAGTAAGGCATTGAACATATATTGAGGTGAAACTGCGGAGCAGAACAGCTTTGAGGTAAGGAGAGTCGGCGCTTCTGGAGAGAGAGGTCAAGTGTGTACATGTGGTGGCGCGTGGCGCTGAGTGTGGATGTCAGGATGTGGTGAGAGCAGCAGTCTGAGGAACGTTGTATTTTTCAGAGATAGCTGTATTCCTGGGTGGGTGTTCTGACGAAAGGTCACAGACCTGAAACGTTAACTCTGCTTCTCTCTCCACAGATGATGCCTGACCTGCTGAGTGTTTCCAGCACTTTCTGTTTTTATTTCAGATTTCTAGCATCTGCAGTATTTTGCTTTTATATATTGAGGTGAACAATTTAAACACACAGTGCCATAGATGAAATAAAAGCAACCCCATGAGACCCATTGAGCAACTAGATGCATGTACGTGTTGGCTTCTGGATGTTTCTACATTGTGCTCTCCCTGTGGCTGGAGCTGATGTTGGGACAGCCAGCTGGCATTGCTGCTCTGGTGCATTAGATGCTCGTGGCAGATGACCTCTGGGTTGTGGATTCCTTGAATGGCTGGTCACAGGTTGGGCTACCTGCATCTGTCCAAGGGCAGCCTTTATCTTTGGGGCTGGAAGCAGCAGTCATGTCACCGTCAGAGCGGCCGCCATCAAAGTCAGGAGTACCTTCAGCATAGCCGCCATTACCGTCAGCTATTTATTTCTTGACCATTCCATGACCCACCTGCGCTCCCCAGCAGTGACTGATACCTGGAAAGGGGACCATGCGTCTCTGAACGACACGCCACCCAGCACTCAACACTGCTCAAGGATTATGCAATACTGCGGAGGTCGGTGTGCACCTCCTGCATTCGGTGGCTTGCCACAGGTGGTTCTCCCTGAGGATTGCCACTGTATCAATGGAAGAGGCCATGTGCTGATAAGCCAGGGACATGCCACCTCTCTTGGCATGGATGGACTCCTCCATCATACGTGCATGGGAGCTAACAGCCTTGGGGTGCTCTGGCAGATGTCCGCACATTTTCTGCTGCTGCTCTATTAGTACCCACTTCACTGATGATCTCCGAGGCTCAGCATCCACATGAAGCTGAGCAATGCTGGGCCTGGCCTCCATCCTCCCATGGGGACTGACTGCAGCTGTCTCTGTCTCTGTCACCTGCGCATCTGTGCCATGGCCACCAGCTGGTGCCACCCATTCTAACCGTGCGTCAGCCCCCACCGATATGAAAATATCTGCGCTGGTAGAGGGTGCGCTGGACTGATGAGATGGTGTATCTTCAGATGGCGCCTCTTCCTCTGAGGTCTCTGCTGGCTCCAAGGCCCTCTGCTGCGCCATCTCCACCACTGGCCCGACGGGAGAGATGAATGCATTTATCAACCTCTCTAAGCTCCCCCTTCTTCCTGCCTGTACCTGCTTCTGCGTTTCATATGGTCATCATGCATCATGTAGGCACCATTGAAAAGACAACTGAGAAGGATTCGCATCCAGGACCATCTCAACATTCACGCTGTCTGGGCTCCACATCCGGCTTGCCCTCTGTGACAGCCTGGCCTGCTGATACCCTGGTGATCTCCATAGCCTCCTCCTCCATCTGCGTTATCATTGTGAGGAACCACCACCTGTTCTTCTCCACCCCCGTGCATTATGAGCATTCCTCCTGCAACGACACAACTCTCCCATCAATGCGACGCTAATAAGGCTACACCACTTTCAATGGCCATCTTTGTGGCACTGGGAGGCCTGCTGCATGTATTCATCCATGCTTGGCACTGCAGCGAGTGCTAATGATTGGCATGGTGCCCTGGTGTGATGCTACCCTCTGCCTTGATGCACATATTAGTCCTTGTTGAGATGCTGTGCATGGGTCATCATAGAATCATAGAAACTTACAGCATGGCAGGAGGCCATTCAGCCCATTGTGACTGCATGGCTGACAAGGAGCCATCTAGTCTAATTCCACTTTCCAGCTCTTGTTCTGTAGCCTTGTAGGTTACGGCACATCAAATGCATATCCAAGTACTTTTTAAATGTTATGAAGGTTTCTGCCTCTACCACTCTTTGAGGTAGTGAGTTTCCAGATTCCCACCAACCTCTAGGTGAAAATAATTCTTCTCAAATCCCGTCTAAACCTCCTTTCTCCTATCCTACATCTATCCCTCTGGTTATGGACCCCTCAACCAAGGGGCCTTCCTATCCACTCTATCTAGATCCCTCATAATTTTATACATTTCAATTAGTTCTCCTCTCAGCCTCCTCTGTTCCAAAGAAAACAACCCTAGACTATCCAACCTTTCCTCATAACTAAAATTCTCCAGTCCAGCAACATCCTTGTAAATCTCCTCTGTACCCTCTCTAGTGCAATCACATATTTCCTATAATAAAAGCAAAATACTGCGGATGCTGGAAATTTTAGAATTAGAATTAGAATATTACAGCGCAGTACAGGCCCTTCGGCCCTCGATGTTGCGCCGATCATCTGACCTACACTATTCCATTTACATCCATATGTCTATCCAATGACCAAATCTGAAATAAAAACAAGAAATGCTGGAAATACTCAGCAGGTCTGGCAGCATCAGAACTGAAGAAGGGTCACCGACCTGAAGTGTTAACTTTGCTTCTCTCTGCACAGATGCTGCCAGACCTGCTGAGTATTTCCAGCATTTCTTGTTTTTATATCACATATTTCCTGTAGTGTGGTGACCACAACTGCATGCAGTACTCCAGTTGTGGCCTAACTAGTGTTTTGTACAGTTCCAGCATAACTACCCAGCTCTTATATTCTAGCCTCAGCTAATAAAGGCAAGAATCCTCTATGCTTTCTTGACCACCTTATCTACCTGCCCTGCCACCTTCAGGGATCTGTGGACATGCACCCCAAAGTTCCTCTGTCCCTCTACACTTCTCAGTATCCTGCAATTTATTGTGTATTTCCTTGCCTTGTTAGCCTTCCCCTCACACTTCTCCAGATTGAACTGCATTTACCGCAGTTCCACACATGTCTAGTCCATTGATATCTTCCTGCAGTCTACAGTTTTCTTATTCATTATCGACCACACGGTTAATTTTTGTATTGTCTGCAAACTTCTTAATCATACCCCCTACTTTCAAGTCCAAATCATTGATTATATACCACAAGAAGCAAGGGACCTAGTACTGAGCCTGTCAGAACCCCACTGGAAACAGCCTTCTAGTTGCAAAAACACACATCGACCATTACCCTTTGCTTCCTGCCTCAATTTTGGATCCAACTTGTCACTTTGCCTTGGATAACCATGAGCTTTTACTTTGATGACCAATCTGTCATGCGAGACCTTATTAAAAGCCTTGTTAAAATCCAAACAGACTACATCAAATGCACCACCCTCATCAACCCTCCTTGTTACCTCCTCAAAAAATTCAATCATGTTAGTCAGACATGGCCTTCTTTGTCCCTAATTGGCCCCACTCCACCTCTTACTACCCATTTTTATGTATTCCCTTTTATGTTGACTGCCATGCTATTCTCATATTCTCTCTTTGCCAGTCTTATTTTCTCTTACCCTCCCCTCTCAACTTATTGTTTATGGTCTGGTCCTCACTTGAAGAATTCACCTGACATGCATCATACACCCTCTTTTTCTGTTTCATCATAATCTCCATCTCCCTTGTCATCCAAGGAGCCCTGTTTTTGGTTCCCCTACTTTTTAGCCTTGTTGAAATGTACCTAGCCTGTACCTGAGGCATCTCTTCCTTAAAGATAACCCATTGCTCCATTACAGTTTTTCCTGTCAGTCTTTGGTTCCATTTTATCCTGGCTAGATCCCTTCTCATTGCATTGAAATTAGCCTTCTTCCAATCTAGACATTCTATCGTTCCTTGCTTTTCCACATTACAAGTCTAAACCTCATGATACGATGATCACACTTACTCAAGTGCTCCCCCCACACAGACACTTGGTCCACTTGGCCCACCTCATTTCCAAGCACCAGATCCAGCAATGCCTCCTTTCAAGTCAGGCTAAGAACATACTGATCAAGGAAGTACTCCTGAACACATTTCAGAAATTCTTCCCCCTCCTTTCTCTTTACTCTAAAAATGTCCCAAGCGATATTTGGGTAAGTAAAGACCACCAGTATCACCACTCTATACTTCTTGAACATCTCTGTGAGGTCCCTGCAGATTTTCTCCTCTATCTTTCTCTCACTATTTGGAAGCCTATAGAATACTCCTAGTAGTGTGATTATACTCTTTTTGCTTCTCAACTCTAACTGAATGGATCTGTCCTTGCCCCCTCAAAGACATTCCCTCTTTCCAACACTACAGTGTCTTCCCTAGTCAGTACTGCCACCCCACCTCCTTTTTTTCCTTCTCTATCTTTTCTGAACACTTTATATCCTTGTATATTAAGCACCCAGTTCTCACCATTTTTAAGCCATGTTTCTGTTATTGCCACTACATCTTATTCCAGTACTGCTATTTGTGCTTGTAGCTCACCAACCTTATTCACTGCACTTTGTGCATTTCCATACATGCAATGTAATCCAGTCTTTGCATTCCTCGTAGCTCTTCTCAGTCTGCTCCTATCTAGTATGGAACTACTTCCTTCTCTAGTACTGACCAACACTCTCACATTATGCACCTTATTCCTCTTTTCTACATCTATATTCTGGTGCTCATCCCCCTGTCTTGGTGGTGGGAAAACTATTGGTAAAAATTCTGAGGGACAGAATAAATCTTCATTTAGAAAGACACAGATTAATCAAAGACAGCGTGTGCAGCCCGTGTGCCCCCATGAAAATCTCAACATCCCCCTTAACCATCTGAATTGACCTTTATCATGGATCAGGAAGGATCACGAGGCTGCCCTCCCCCTGCCCTGGTGAAGATGAACAGTGTCAGGAAACAGGCACACCAGCTGTGGTATTTTGGACCCTGCCCGCCTCCATTCTCACCTCTGGCAGGACCCAAAGATTCAGCCCTAAAGACCTGTAATAAATGAAATTTGTTAAATGACAGGGAAGTCCACTTTTTTCTTATATGTGTTTCTTAGTCCTCCTTTATTCCCATGTTTGATTCTTTGAAACTTTTATATAGAATGTTTGAGATTTTTAAAGGCCTGAATCTTCCTTGGAGTTGCTCCTGCTCAGTCTTCATAACGTAGTTTACACATATGAAGAGGTTTACAAAAGAATCCCAGCCAAGGTTGTGTAGAATTTCCCCTTCAGCAGTAATGAATAGAGCTTACTCAGATGATCATGAGCTAAGCAAAGCATTGTTAAGAAAGCAGTTTTTGTTCTGTGATAAAAGGAGTAAAATTCTATTTTTGTTTTAGAAACTTTAAAATAGTTAAGAATTACAATGGAAGCTGACTTTCCTGACCAAATTTCAAAGTGGAGCTCAGAGACTGATTGTTTGCGAGACCCAGGCCAAGTTTCTTGCTTTGTAAATCAGTCAGGACATAGCGACTTTGTCCTAGATGCTAATCTAGTAATATATGGACAAAGTACTAACAGATATAGACATGCCAATTCTCACGAAGTTATCATGAGAAACACAATTTCTAAGTAAAATTGCATCTAATTTGCAAGCTCGTGAGAGGACTCTGAAATCTCATGATCTTTTCTGTGATATGGCATGGCAAGTCAAACCTACTCTATGTCAAGTGGGGTGCATGGCCTGGAGCGGTGTTGTCTGTGACTGCGTGGCAGATGCTTCTCCCCACTTTGGTGGGTCTCCAGGCCATGGTGAGCATAATGGTGGCAGCAATCGCACTGGACTTGGGCCTGGGCGTGGGCTGTGAGGTCCCATTAAATCTCTTTCTCTTTAAGCCATCATTTTCCTTGTGCCCTGCCTGGAGCTGCTAGCATGTTAATTGGACCTGGGAGAGGCTTGTGACGACAGTCTTTACAGTCACCACTGGGATGTAGTGCGAACACTGAGGAAGGGGACAATATTTTTAAAAGAGAAAAGAATAAAAGAGTAGGAGAAAGGAACCTGGGCTGGTGACTCTTTACCTGACAGTATCTAACCTGAGGAGTACCTACAAGGTGTTATGACCAGGTGAGAAAGGTGTCTAGCGGTCCCTCTTAGCCATCACTTCGTCTTACCTTAACAGGGTTTAATTTTAACTCACTGTGTTTTTAGCTGCCCCTTGGTGAATTCTTTCCAATTATAAGGCAAAGAAACCAGGACAAACAGGCTTTCTTAGTTTTAAAGAAAAAAAGTTGAAATTTATTAAACTTAAACATTAATTTGGTTAACGCTTATGGATACGTGATGCGCCGACGCTAGCATGCATACGCGATACACACGCAAAGAGAGACAGAAAAGAGCAGAAGAAAAAAATAATGTGGAAATGTTTGAGGCAATATCTGAAGAGGTTTTGTTACGGTTCTTCGAGCTCACTGTAGAGTCCTTGATTTTAGGTAGATCTTGCTTTTCATTGGGGCCCAGTATTCTTCTTAAACTTTGATCGCTGTAGGACACTTTTCTCTCTTGGGGTTCATGTGTCCTCAGTGGATTCAGAGGCTTGTGAGAAAGAAATGGGAGAAGACAGGAGAGATCTTCTCAGTTCAGGAGCAAACAAACTTTGAGCTCAAACTGTTTGTACAATTCTGAAAAAACCCAGGTTGCCAAGCAGGTTAGTCATGTAACTAACTGGTCTGACCATGTCTTGGATTACAGCAGTCTCTGAAATGCTTCTCTTACACACAATACCTGGTGATCAAGGTCCATTGTGGGTTGAATGCATCAGGGAATGGTCCTTTGTCCTTCCAATCACTGTCTGTTAATATGCAAATGTCTTTTCCAGCCACGGCTGATCTGTTTAACAAGTCCTTTCTTCACTCCAGTAACAGTTTAAAATCAATGTTTATGACAAAATTAATGTGCCTCTTTCTTGGCAGGTGGGGGCCAAGAATGACACCTCCACACCCAGTGGAATGAAATCTGATTTGAGAAAAGCACATTTCATTAAAAGGGTTGAGAGAAAATATAAGATACAGAAAAAAACATGCATCTTTCTCATTGATTCACAAATCCTAAAACTTATTAAAATTGCTCCTTTTTTGGTATCCCAATAAACATGTGGTTCTTTTTTGGGAAAATTTCTCCTTCGTTTGCCCATTTCCATGGCTGATGAGAGTCTTTGTTTCTGCTGAGGTAATTTCTTTTCCCAGGAGATTCAGTAGTGGGCAAGTCTATCCTGAACTCTCCTTCAGTGCTTTGCTGAGTCATGCAAAGGCTTTTTCCTTAGGGCATGGGTGGTTTTCTTTTTTCTGACTGTGGGGGAGGATTCTTTGCTAATCTCCCCTTTGTCCCAGAGGACACTCCTGCCTGCAGGTATTTGTGCAGACTCTATTGCACTCCCCTGTGGTACTTTGACTAGGTGAGCCATCACTCTCTGCTCCCTAGTCCTTCTTTGTCTCTGCAGATTCCTGTAAATGCTGTTAGCAACTCTGGTGGGGTACTTTTAGTGTCTGCATTTACATAGGAGGATGTGGGGTTTAACATTTCAAATTTTTCGGGTTTGGCTGACCAGACAGTAGTGGTTTTCATCTGGGATTCCACCCGGACTTCCTATAACCTGCCCTCTTGGTCACTTTTTCCCCTTCTCTGTCTAACTTTTTGCCAGTCTTGAGCCTGCCTGCCCCTTTTGTTCTCGGCTGGGGTCCCTTACAGTTCACCAGCCCTCCGCTGGAGGGTCCTCCTAACACCGGTACAGGGCTTAGGGGTGTAGGTTTCACTGTAGGTTGGGGTTTCCCCTCAACCTGGCACATGTGGCAACTCCTGCAGTACTCCACCACATCTTTGTGGAGTTTTGGCCAGTCAAACTGCTGTCTTATGCGGGCTTTGGTCTTTTGTATACATGTACAGCCATTGTAGTCTCATGGGCCCTTTGTAATATCTCTATCCGGTACCTCAGTGGCACCACAAACTGGTGAACTACTGTCCAATCCTTGCTCTTAGGTCTTTGAGGAGAACTCCATTTCCTCATCAGTACCTCATTCTTTAAATAGTAGCAATCAGGGAATCCTTCCGCTTCACTTTCAAACTGGGCGGCCTGTGCTAACTCTTGCAATGCTGGGTCGGCTTGCTGAGCCTCAGTTCGGGAAAATCCATTTAATTTATTCCCTGGGTCTCCTAACATTCCAAAGAAAGTCTCAGACAGACAGACCTGGTCATTTGCCTGCAGTGCCGAATCAATCTCCTCTGGGGGAGCTGGTTTGATCATGGCCTGATCAGTACTTCTTCTCCTCTTTGGCCTTCTTGTCTCGAGACAATGGGTAAGTGCCTAGAGGTGGTCAGTGGTTTGTGAAGCAGTGCCTGGAGTGGCTATAAAGGCCAATTCTAGAGTGACAGACACTTACACAGGTGCTGCAGATAAAATTGGTTGTCAGGGCTGTTACGCAGTTGGCACTCTTCTTGCGCTTCTGTCTTTTTTTCCTGCCAACAGCTAAGTCTCTTCGACTCACCACTCTTTAGCCCCGTCTGTATGGCTGTCCGCCAGCTCTGGCGATCACTGGCAACTGACTCCCACGACTTGTGGTCAATGTCACAGGACTTCATGTCGTGTTTGCAGATGTCTTTAAAGGGGAGACATGGGCGGCCGGTGAGTCTGATACCAGTGACGAGCTCGCTGTACAATGCGTCCTTGGGGATCCTGCCATCTTCCATGCGGCTCACATGGCCAAGCCATCTCAAGCGCCGCTGGCTCAGTAGGGTGTATATGCTGGGGATGTTGGCTGCCTTGAGGACTTCTGCATTGGAGATACTGTCTTGCCACCTGATGCCAAGGATTCTCTGGAGGCAGTGAAGATGGAATGAATTGAGACGTCGCTCTTGGCTGACATATGTTGTCCAGGCCTCGCTGCCGTAGAGCAAGGTACTGAGGACACAGGCTTGATACACTCGGACTTTCGTGTTCCGTGTCAGTGCACCATTTTCCCCACACTCTCTTGGCCAGTCTGGACATAGCAGCAGATGCCTTTCCTATGCGCTTGTTGATTTCTGCATCGAGAGACAGGTTACTGGTGATAGTTGAGCCTAGGTAGGTGAACACTTGAACCACTTCCAGAGCGTGATTGCTGATATTGATGGATGGGGCATTTCTGACGTCCTGTCCTATGATGTTCATTTTCTTGAGGCTGATGGTTAGGCCAAATTCGTTGCAGGCAGTCGCAATCCTGTCGATGAGACTCTGCAGACATTCTTCTGTGTGGGATGTTAATGTAGCAGCATCAGCAAAGAGGAGTTCCCCGATGGGGACCTTCCGTACTTTGGTCTTCGCTCTATGACGGGCAAGGTTGAACATCCTGCTATCTGATCTTGTGTGGAGGAAAATTCCTTCTTCTGAAGGCTTGAATGCATGTGAGAACAGCAGGGAGAAGAAGGTCCCAAACGGTGTAGGTGCGAGAACACAGCCCTGTTTCACACCACTCAGGATAGGAAAGGGGTCTGATGAAGCGCTGCTATGCTGAATTGTACTTTCATATTGTCATTGAATGAGGTGATGTTACTTAGTAGCTTTGGTGGACATCCGATCTTTGCTAGTAGTCTGAAGAGACCACGTCTGCTGATGAGGTCAAAGGCTTTGGTGAGAACTATGAAAGCAACATAGAGGGGCATCTGTTGTTCACGGCATTTCTCCTGTAGTTGGCGAAGGGAGAACAGCATGTCAATGGTGGATCTCTCTGCTCGAAAGCCACACTGTGCCTCAGGGTAGACATGCTCAGCCAGCTTCTGGAGTCTGTTTAAAATGACTCGAGCGAAGACTTTCCTACACATTCAGGGAAACTGCAGGGGTCCGTCTCCTGCCACTGCTCTGGCTCTCTGACCTCCTGTGGTCTTTCTTTCACTCCCTGGGGGGGCTACTGCCTTCACCCCCTGCCAGATCATTACCTAGGAGCAGGTCAACTCTGTCCACAGGCAAACTAGGGACAATCCCTACAGTCACCGGTTCCGAAACTAGGTCACACTCCAGGTGAACTGGTGTACAGGTACAGGCATATGCTGCCCTCCAATACCATTCACCACTATTTTGGTGTTCACTGCACTGTCTGTGGGAAAGGTTAGACCTTTTCCCACTAAAAGGGGTCTCGTGGTCGTTGTGTCCCTGAGAATCAATATGGGCTTGCTTGCCCCACTCAAGGGGTATGGGGTTACGTTCCCTTCAGACACAAAACCCTGATAATTTTTAGGAATCCTATTAAATTTTCCTGCACTTGCAGCTGTAAGCTTCCTGGGTCTCACTCTTACTACAGTTAAAGCCACAGTTTGTTCTGCTGTGCTTTCAATCAGGTTCCTTTCTTCACTGAGTGGGTGTGCCCTGATTAACTCTATAGGTTTTCCCTTTAGTTTCCAGCAGTCAGCTTTTAAATGCCCTGCTTTGTTACAATGAAAGCACACAGGTCTCCAGGTCTCATTCCTGCTCCCATAACCTTCCTTTTTGGCTAGAGGAGGGCCCCCTGTGTCTCCTGCTTTTCTTGCTCTCCCAGGACTGCTTGGGCTGTTATCAGCTTCCCACCCTCAGTCATTGAGTATGTTTAAAACAGAGATTGACAGATTTCTAAATACAAATGACATAAGGGGATATGAGGATAGTGTGAGAAAAAGGCATTGAAGTGGATGATCAGCTATGATCATATTGAATGGTGGGGCAGGCTCGCTGGGCTGAATGGCCTACTCCTGCTCCTGTGTTCCTGTTCCTTTGTAAGTTGAAGAAAAAATGGGGAACGTATAATATGGAGAAAGTTAAAGACAATACAAGCAACAAAAATGCATTTGAAAGTTTTACTTTTTATTTTAACGTAGCCTTTTCTGTTTATGTTCGTGTTATAGGATTAATATGATGATATGAAGTCATTCTTGACATTTAAGTAGCTTCTTGTAATAGCATTTGTTTTAGTGTAACAATATGAGAAGTTAAAGCTTAAGGCATTCCTGGAATTTTCTAGGACTCCTCCCCCTTCATCATAAATATGCTGCTCATTGAAGCATGGAATCAGTTTCCATTATTTTTCGAATACATCCAGCTTTATCGCACCATTGCCACCCTCAACTATTGCTGTACTGTCTGACTGTCCAATATCAAATCAGAGGTGAACCAATACTTTCTCCAAGTATATATTTGCAACATTGACACCATCCTATTTGGTTCGCATTACCTCCCCCCATTTCAAAAGTTTAGCCTTTCCATCATACCTTCAATCATTTCTCAACCTTCCAATCCCTGCTTAGTGTCTTTTCCCTCTACAATTTGTTGTGGGACTTTTTGTTATGTTAAATATGATATAGTCGTGAAATTGTCATTGATATTGGACAGTGTAAGGGATGGGGTAAGTTCCTCTAACGTTTACTGAGTATATAATATTAAAGGAAACTTGTTCCAAAAACCGTAAATCATGATATAGAAATAAAAGTTGTATGTTTTGAAACTACTTGTTTTGAAATAAGCATCCCGAGAATATACTTCTGTGTGGAATATTCATGCCATGGTGAAAGGGGAGGGAAAGCCGCCCTTATTACAGTGGTGGAGTTCTTTTGAAACAGCAGAACAGATCAGATTGAGACAGTGATATCAACGTTTTGTTTTTGAATAGTGCAGTGCAACAACTGCGGGCGTGAAAGCACTGTTTGAGTGAGATGTCTGTAGTTTTATAACGTAAACAGCATTGCAGTGCCATATTTTTGACGTGCATGCGGCATTGAATGAAAAATTTTGAACAACTAGCCCAATATTCCATCCAGTGTAACTTTGGTAGCTGCGCTACTGCTGAGCTTCGGAGTGAAACATCAAAAGCGGATCCTTTACTTTGTGGGCCTTGAGTTCCACTGGGCGTCAACCGATATCAGCTAGTTGTCAGGCTGCCTTGTAAATGTCAGGACGAGCATCATGATATCTCTCAGCATTTTAACCCGAACATGAATCAGCTGTTTTGCAGTATGTAACTTTTGCACCTGAATAATATTTTCTTTTTAGGCGCTGAATTTAACTTAAATATTGGAAAAATATTTCAGTACAATGTTGCATATAAAGTAAATAAATGTCTGAAATGCAAATACATCAGATCAGGAGAAGAGTGAAATATAAAAAGGTCGCACTGATTTATAGTTGACTAAGTGGGCGGCGGGCAATGGGACCCCGCGGGTTCCCAGCACTCCGTGGCTTCACTCCAGCACTGAATATCGTAGGCATCCGGAAATGATGAAAATTGTGGTCTGGGGAGGGGGAAAAAAAAGGGTTTCTGTGAAGAAATGAGTTGGAAAGAAATACTGTAAGAGCGTAACTTTGGTCGGAGCTTGGTTATCTTTGCATCGCTTCACTCAATCCTCATTGTAGAGCAGGGACTGGGCTGTACAAAGTAACCGAGTGGCGTCGATTGGAGACTTTGTAACTTTTCGTTAATTAATCCAATAAAAATCACATTCGAAAAAAATACAAGGGTCTGAGATGGCTTTCAGGTACGCAACCCCCAAAAATTGTAGGGCCGAGTCTCTTGATGTCTTGTTATTAAATAATACACTATTTCCCCTTAAATTATTTTCGTTAAAGACAACTATATATATTTAATCTTTTTCAAATTTTGAATCAACTTGACGTAGTTCAAATAATGGCTTACCGTGGAGATGTAGAAGCAGTTTTCGAAATTAAATGAAAGGCCAGATAGGGTAGAATATATCGCTTTTACTTTTTAATAAAAAAGTCTGCTGGCTGGTACTTAAGAGTTTTTCTCCTTGCATTTCTCAGGGTTGCTGATTCCGTTTCTGGCATCTGTGCCTGAGTGAGCTGCTTGGCAGATGTCCCAGGTGAAAGAGCCTCCAGGGCCTGAAGGGCCAGAAGAGGACATTTTCACAGAAAACAGTCTTTTGCTCCACACTGACGGTAAGGAGAGTTGGGAGGGGGAAAAAAAGAAACGTAAGCAATCTCATACTGTTGGGAGTGTTCAGCCTTCGATGTACAAGCGTTCCAGTTTAAACTTAAAAGGAACCTAACGTTTGGTACAAAGTACACATTTCAGTACAGAGCAAGTAAAATAATTAATTCGAGGCACTTTCCTCACTAAATTTACATTTTTCATCCAGAGAACTTACTATTATTAAGAATGTGACTATTAGAATAAGGCATGCAGACTTCTATGTTTTCAAAGGTGAAAAAAAGGTCGAAAAAATAGAATATTTTTAGGACAGCACTTTGATTGAAACTTGAGGTTTTAAAATATGCATCTAACGTATACTTTGTCCTTGGACTATATTGAAGTTTGACATCTTGCAATGGTAATTTAAGAAGGTTCCCCCCAAGCTTTTCATTTGGTTTGTTTTAGATTATACACTGCAGGGTTGATTTATGTAGTAGACTTCGAGATTCAAACTAAGATGTCTTGCACCTCAGGGCTATAGTGCACTTGGTGGTTTTCAGAGTGACACTTTTGCCTGTGTTACACTGTGCATCCAAAAGTAATTAGTATTGGAAAAAATGCAATCTTAAATTTCAGTGTAAATATTTGGCTTTGGAAGGTGGAATAAGTATCTATCTAAGTAAAATCTAAACAACACCATTGGTTTTTTAAAAGGATTTCTTCCTGATCTAAGATTTACATTGAAATTTAGCAACTTAAAAAAAAAATGGCTGCTATGAAGTTTAAAATTAGTTGAATTATGTAGAAGTCTCTTTTGAAGTTGATATTGTGGAAATTAACATTTTTATTTATGCCTCCTGTAATTTTAATGTTATCAACATCTTGTCAAAGGCATTTCTAGCTAACCTCAGAACACCGTTGCTACTTAAGACAAGCAATTTCATGTAAAAGTTAGATAAACAAACTCCAGAGGAACAGCAGTTTGAATGCACAAAATTGGTGCTTGGGTGTGTCACCTGATCAACAGCCAGAAGTTTAATCTTGGCAACTCATTGTGTATTATATGCCAGGCAGCTGTTAAGTAGGCATCAGTTTTATTTCTGTTGTCCTCCTTCTATTTTTGTGATTTAAAAAAAAATCAACTTCCTGATTTCAGTTGTGGTGAACTGTGAATTTGCTGAATTGTTTCTCTGCCTTTGAACAATGAAAAAACCTTTTTTTTATTACTGTATTGTTACCAACTT
Organism: Heterodontus francisci; assembly: GCF_036365525.1. Taxonomy (NCBI): domain Eukaryota; kingdom Metazoa; phylum Chordata; class Chondrichthyes; order Heterodontiformes; family Heterodontidae; genus Heterodontus; species Heterodontus francisci. The sequence goes on along the minus strand of NC_090388.1, from coordinate 38,217,210 downwards.
TGAAATAAGTTGATAGAACCAGTAAACCTACTTCTTTTGATGTAAGCAGAAGTGTATTTGATATGAGCACTAAAGCAACAGGAGTTCAATTTATTAGTGGTCTTGAGTCTAAAAAATCAAGAGGGCTTGATGTGTCCCACTTAAAGTAAGAGAGCATTATCAACTTGTGAGATGATCGATGCCAACTGTTGCAATAAATTGTGATGAATGTAGCGCATTTCAAGCAATCCTATAAACGGTGCTTTGCAATCTTAACTTTTTTTTTTCCATTCATCACTGTTATATATGTGAATAACTTGGGTAATCCATTCATCGAATGGCTTTTAACCATAATTTCTTGTGAATTTTTTACCCTCTCAAATAGTCTTGAGTTTTACAATTTTGACTTCCCCTATTCTCCAGGAAAGGAAAATGTAAAGAGTGATAGGTTTTCATTTTTATTGGCACGACCAAAATATTGTTTTCGGTCCCCGCCACAAACTTTGTTCCCTTGCCACCAACTCCGTCCCTGTCCCTAGTGACTGCCCGAAGCTGAAACAGACCGTCTGCGGCATTGGCGTCATATTGGACGCTGAAATAAGCTTCCGGCCACATGTCCACGCCGTCATGAAGACCACCTGTTTCCACTGTTGTAATATTATGCAACTCGGCCGCAGCCTCAGCTTAATTGCTGCTGAAATGCTCATCTTGACTATTCCAACATACTCCTGCTCGGCTTCCCATCTTTCACCCTCCATAATCTCGAGCTCATCCTGAACTCTGAAGTCGCTATCTTAACTCGCACCAAGTTCTGTTAAAGCGTCACTCCTGTGCTTGTTGTTCAAATCCTTTCATGGCTTCACCCCTCCCTCCATCTGTAACCTCCTCCAGCCCTATAGATCTGAACTCTGTGCTTCTTCAATTCTGGCCTCTTGTGTATCCCTGATTTTAATCACTCTGCCATTGGCAGCTGTGCCTTCAGCTGTTGAGGCTTTAAGCTCTGGACTTCCCTCCCTAAATCTCTCTACCTTTCTTTCCTCCTTTTAAGACACTCCTTAAAACCTTCCTCATTGACTAAGCTTTTGGTGCTCAGCCCTAATATCTCAAGTGACTTGATGTCAAATTTTGTTTGATAATGCTCTTGTGAAGTGCCTTGGGAAGTTTTTCTATGTTAAAGGTGCTATATAAATACAAGTTATTATTTTGTAGATCAACTTTAAAGGTTCTTAAATCTTTAGCACCCACAAGAACCAGTGTAGTGGTGGTTCAAGCATTTAGCTTACTGTCCTTTCACCTCTAGAAACTGTTAAAATACAGACATAGAATTATTTAGAAGTCATGGCACAGAAACATGACCTTTGGCCTCTGTTAATGATCCACATGAGCCTTCTCCCACTCTATTCATCTCACTCTATCAACATAGATAGGCTTTTAGATAGGTATATGGATAAAGGAGAATGATGGGGTATAGATTAAATTGTCCTTGACAGAGGACAAAGGATCGGCACAACATCGTGGGCCGAAGGGCCTGTTCTGTGCTGTATTTTCTATGTTCTATGTTCTATATCCTACTATTCCTAAGCACTTATCTAGCTTCCCCTTAAATGTGCCTACGCTATTCACTTCAACCACTCCCTGTGGTAGATGGTTCCAAATTCTCATCAAGTTGCGCCTGAATTCCTTATTGGATTTATTAATTATCTTAAGTTCTAAACTAGAGGCTATAGATTTAATAGAAGCAAGAGTAGGCCATATGGCTCTTGAACCTACTCCACCGTTTAATAACATCATGATTTTTCTTCAATCTCAACTCCACTTTCCTGCCCCAATAATCTATTGATTTCACAATCCTCCGTGTAGAAATTTCTTCTCAGCTCAGTTAAAAATGACCATCCCTTAATGCTGGGCCTATGCCCCATAGTTCTAGACTCTCCAGACAGTGGAAAAAACCTCTTCGCATCTACCCTGTCAATCCCTCAAAAGCTTTATATGTTTCAATGAGATCATCTCTCATTTTTCTAAACTCCAGAGTGTTTAGGCCCATGCTACTCAATCTCTCCTCAAAGGACAACCCTCTCATCCCTGGAATCAATCTAGTGAACCCTCTAAGGCCTTTCTTAGGCTTGAGCCTTCCTTGGGTACAGAGACCAAAACTGTACATAGTACTTCAGTTGGGATCTCACCAAAATCTTGTACAATTGCAGCAAGATTTCCTTACTTTTGTAATCTAACCCCCTTGCAATAAAGCCTAACATACCATTTGCCTGCTGTACCTGCATGTTAACTTTATGATTCTTGTAGAACGACATCCACGCCCCTCTGAACATCAACATTTAATAGTTTCTCACATTTAAAAAAAAAATTCTCCCAAAATGAATAACTTCACATTTCACCACATTATCTTCCATCTGCTACCTTCTTGCCCAGTCACTTAACCTGAGGCCCAGCATTGATCCTTGTGGCATTCTACTAGTAACAGCCTGCCAATCTGAAAATGATCCATTTATTCCTACTCTTTTTTTTTTGTCCTTTTTAACCAATCCTCTATCCATATTTGTATTACCCATATCTCATGAGCCATAATGCTGTGAACAATCTCTTCTGTGGCAGCTTATTGAATGCCTTTGGAAATCCAAATATACTACACCCACTGGTTCTCCTTTATCTATCTTGTTAGTCCTCAAAATAACTCTATTAGAATTGTCAAACACGATTTCTGTTTCACAAAACCATGATCACTTTGCCTCATATTTTGATTTTCTAAGTGCTCTGTTACCACTTCCTTAATGTGCTACATTCCAGTCCACTGGGACCATTCCGGAATCAAGGGAATTTTGGAAGTTCACCATCAGCGCATCCACTATCTCTGCAGCCACCTCTTTTAGAACCCGAAGATGTAGGCTGTCAGGTCCAACGAACCTTCTTCACCCAGAGAGTGGTGAACCTGTGGAATTTGCTACCACAGAAAGCAGTTGAGGCCAAAACATTGTATGTTTTCAGGAAGGAGTTAGATATAGCTCTTGAGTTGAAAGGGATCATAGGATATGGGGTGAAAGCAGGAACAGGTTACTGAGTTGGATGATCAGCCATGATCATAGTGAATGGCGGAGCAGGCTTGAAGGGGCGAATGGCATACTCCTGCTCCTATTTTCTATGTTTCTATATGTCAACTATCAGTTCCGTTCCAGTACTTTTTCTTTATCAATAATTACTTACGTTCCTTGCTGTCATTAGACCCTTGCGTCCTCACTATTTTGGGTATTTTTTGTCTTCTACTGTGAAGACAGAAACAAAGTATTTATTTAATATCTCTGCCGTTTCTTTATTCCCCATTATAATTTCTCTTGTCTCTGCCTCTAAGGGACCCAGGTTTACTTTTCGAGAGAAAAGAGCTCCACTTGGTTCAGTTACTGAAGCCCTCTCTCTGGTGGTGCAAGGGCTGTGAGTTAAATGAGTTTGTGGTCTTGAACCAGTTTCCAGTGGGGGGGTCAGACTATAGCACAAAACTATTGAGCTTGGCACTAAATTGGCAATCTTGCTTTGAGAGACTAGACAGAAGGCTTGCCTTGGAAATAGAAATGTTCTACTGATGCATTTTTGGGAGTGCTGCCTGATATTTCTGTGATCTTTCAGTTGTTGGTGTCACTATGCCATTTATCTTATCCAGGGACTGAGCAAACTTTTCCAGCATTCTCCTCCATAGTTCTCATAGAATCCTCCATGTATAGTGATATATATGTATATGCTTCGATATCAATATTATAGTGGAAGCTGTACTTCCTACCTAACCACCTGTGATTATGGAAAAAATTATGGTGTTATAATCAGATATTACAATCAATGAAAAGATCAACATGAAGCCTTGAAAGTGAGATACTTGGTTTCCTGATGGCTCAAATGTAGTCTGTCACATAGCTATTGGAGCAGTATTATTTGGATTTGTTTGATTGCATGATGATATGTCAGGTCTCTGGTCTTCTTTATGTTTTTACCCAAGTGCAAATTTCTTTGCAACTTTTAATACTATTTGGTCACAGGAGGCTTTGCAGGAGGGAGCAGTTCAGTTCATAGCTGGGAGTGAGATTTGTGAGGAAAATCCAGGGCGATAAATTGAAAACCTCCTTTTTTTTTGTTATTTCACTCTTGCCCCAGTCTTATTTTTATTTCTTCTCTTTACCATTCTTTTTGTATAAAAGTGTGGGCAGATCAATTTTTCTGAAACTACTGCTTGTGTAGTTCTGAAGTGATTGCTATGAATCAACCAGTCTTTTTCCTTCATTTCTACAGGTAAGCCGGCAGAATTGATCGTTGTGCACATTAAAGGCATATTTATTAATTTAAAAATTATTTTTTTTAACTTCATTGGTCAGGAACTCGAAGCATTCTGCACTGTTGCTTCCTTCTAGATACTCCATTCATTGCACTCTATTTCCCTTCTGACTATACCACCCTCTGGCTCTCCCAGCCCCTCAAAATTGAGCACCCAAGATTCTACAGTTGATACTATGGAACTTAAAATATCAAGTCACATTTTTAAAAATCAAGGGTCGGAAATTCCGAGGAAGGCCTGTTTGGGGTCGATCTGGGTGTAACGTATGACCTTCCCATTGATGCACCACTGACTCTACCAGTTCCTGGGGTCAGCATACTATGGGCTGCTGTTTACACTGTTTACTCTGTTTACTTTGACATGGGGGCACTTGTTTTGGCTTAGGTAAAGGAATTTAGCCCCAAGTCCGATCTGAGAACTTTCTAAAAATGAAATATTGCTCACCAGCAGCAATTTTCCCAAAGCAGTCAGTTGGTCTGTGATTGCTTTAGGAAAAACATTTAATTCAAATTTAAATTTCCTTCCATTCTACCAGGCCCTTAGTAATTCTGGTGCCAGGGACACATCGGTCACTTGTGCATCCATTGTTGTTTAGTTTCATAGTACACCTGCTTGTGGGTGGGTTTACTGTTCTTTGGCCTCCTTGTCACGAGAGACTATAGGTAAGTGCCTGGAGGTGGTCAGTGGTTTGTGAAGCAGTGCCTGGAGTGGCTATAAAGGCCAATTCCAGAGTGACAGACTCTTCCACAGGTGCTGCAGATAAAATTGTTTGTCGGGGCTGTTGCACAGTTGGCTCTCTCCTTGCGCTTCTGTCTTTTTTCCAGCCAACTGCTAAGTCTCTTCGACTCGCCACACTTTAGCCCCGCCTTTATGGTTGCCTGTCAGCTCTGGCGATCGCTGGCAACTGACTCCCACGACTTGTGATCAATGTCACAGGACCTCATGTTGCATTTGCAGACATCTTTAAAGCGGAGACATGGACGGCTGGTGGGTCTGGTACCAGCGACGAGCTCACTGTACAAGGTGTCCTTGGGGATCCTGCCATCTTCCATGCGGCTCACATGGCCAAGCCATCTCTGGCGCCGCTGGTTGAGTAGGGTGTATATGCTGGGGATGTTGGCCACCTCGAGGACTTCTGTGTTGGAGATATGGTCCTGCCACTTGATGCCAAGGATTCTCCGGAGGCAGCGAAGATGGAATGAATTGAGACGTTGCTTTTGGTTGACGTACGTTGTCCAGGCCTCGCTGCTGTAGAGCAAGGTACTGAGGACACAGGCTTGATACACTCGGACTTTTGTGTTCTGTGTCAGTGCACCATCTTCCCACGCATAGCAGTGGAAGCCTTTCCCATGCGCTTGTTTAACTCCATCGAGAGACAGGTTACTGGTTGAGTAGGTGAACTCTTGAACCACTTCCAGAGTGTGGTCGCCGATATTGATGGATGGAGCATTTCTGACGTCCTGTCCCATGATGTTCGTTTTCTTGAGGCTGATGGTTAGGCCAAATTCATTGCAGGCAGCCGCAAACCTGTTGATGTGTCTCTGCAGACACTCTTCAGTGTGAGATGTTAATGCAGCATCATCAGCAAAGAGGAGTTCCCTGATGAGGACTTTCCGTACTTTGGACTTCGCTCTTAGATGGGCAAGGTTGAACAACCTGCCCCCTGATCTTGTGTGGAGGAAAATTCCTTCGTCTGAAGACTTGAATGCATGTGAGAGCAGCAGGGAGAAGAAGTTCCCAAACAGTATAGGGGCGAGAACACAGCCCTGTTTCACCAGTAACCTGTCTCTAGATGCAGAAATCAACAAGCGCATGGGAAAGGCTTCCACTGCCATGTCCAGACTGGCCAAGAGTGTGGGAAAATGGCGCACTGACACGGAACACACAAGACTGAGTGTATCAAGCCTGTGTCCTCAGTACCTTGCTCTATGGCAGTGAGGCCTGGACAACGTATGTCAGCCAAGAGCGACGTCTCAATTCATTCCATCTTCGCTGCCACCGGAGAATACTTGGCATCAGGTGGCAGGACCATATCTCCAACACAGAAGTCCTCGAGGCGGCCAACATCCCCAGCTTATACACACTACTGTGTCAGCATTGCTGGAGATGGCTTGGCCATGTGAGCCGCATGGAAGATGGCAGGATCCCCAAAGACACATTGTACAGTGAGCTCGCCACTGGTATCAGACCCACCGGCCGTCCATGTCTCTGCTTTAAAGACGTCTGCAAACGCGACATGAAGTCCTGTGACATTGATCACAATTCATGGGAGTCCGTTGCCAGCGTTCGCCAGAGCTGGTGGGCAGCCATAAATGCGGTGCTAAAGTGTGGCGAGTCGAAGAGACTTAGCAGTTGGCAGGAAAAAAGACAGAAGCGCAAGGGGAGAGCGAACTGTGCAACAGCCCCGACAAACAAATTTTTCTGCAGCACCTGTGGAAGAGTCTGTCACTCTGGAATTGGCCTTTTGTAGCCACTCCAGGCACTGCTCCACATACCACTGACCACCTCCAGGCACTTGCCCATTGTCTCTCGCGATAAAGAGGCCAAAGAAAAGATTCTTGGTAGCAGCAAGCTGCTTCCAACTGCACAGCTTTTCTAATGATTAAAAAAAAAAATTTGCCCCACCATCACTTTAAAAAGTGTCATGAACTGTCCACTGAACTGCATGTGCCACACTGCAAGGCAAAATAATGAAATGTTAACTCATCCATTTAGATGAATGATGGACAGATAGCAGTTGTGAAAATGGGGCTGATGAGCAAATACAATATCAGGATTTTTAATCCGAGAAGTGGTTTCATAGAATATGAATTACTACTCAATCCAAAAAAAAAACTGCACAGAACATCCACAATGAAACTTTACACACAACATAGCTTGTGATAGTCACAGTGCAATTGTCTAATAGTCTGTACTTTTGCACAGTGTTTTGTAGTATAAAGGTTTGAAAGGGTTAATGTCTGGGACAGTGTGAGTAACACCTCCCACAATGATTATGTAAGAGATCACATGAGAAAGAGACTTGAAGAGAAGAAGCAGCATGGCATCCGAGGAATTAGACATGCTTCATTAAAGTTGTAGATAGTTCTTATATGAAACTTGGAGGCATTGTGAACTGTGAGGAGGATAGTGCAGAACTTCAAAAGGACATAGACAAGTTGGTGGAATGGGCAGACAGGTGACAGATGAAGTGCAATGCAGAGAAATGTGAAGTGATTCATTTTGGTAGGAAGAACATGGAGAGACAATATAGAATAAAGGGTACAATTCTAAAGGGGATGCAGGAGCAGAGGGACCTGGGTATATCTGTGCATAAGTCATTGAAGGTGGCAGGACAGTTTGAGAGAGCAGTTAACAAAGCATACAGTACCCTGGGCTTTATTAATAGGGGCATAAAGTACAAGAGCAAGGAAGTTATGTTGAACTTGTAAAAGACACTAGTTTGGCCTCGGCTGGAGTATTGCGTCCAGTTCTGGGTGCTGCACTTGAGGAAAGGCGTGAGGGCATTGGAGAGAGTCCAGAAAAAATTCATGAGAATGGTTCCAGGGATGAGGAATTTCAGTTATGAAGATAGATTGGAGAAGTTAGCATTGTTTTTCCTGGAGAAGACAAGGCTGAGAGGTGATCTTATAGAGGTATTCAAAATCATGAGGGGTCTGGACAGAGTGGATAGGGAGAAACTGTTCCCACTCGTGAAAGGATCGAGAATGAGAGGTCACAGATTTAAAGTATTTGGTAGAGGAGCAAAAGTGACATGAGGAAAATCTTTTTCACATAGTGAGTGGTTAAGGTCTGGAATGCGCTACCTGAGAACGTGGTGGAGGCAGGTTCAATTGAAGCATTCAAAAGGGAATTAGACAGTTATATGAAAAGGAAGAATGTGCAGGGTTACGGGGAGGAGGCAGGGGAATGGAACTGAGTGAACTGCTCTTTCGGAGAGCCAGTGCGGACATGATAGGCCAAATGGCTTCCTTCTGCACTGTAAATTTTCTGTGATTCTTAAATAAACTAGTTTTTGTTAAAACTTACTGAAGACTCAGAAATCTCTCTTGACTGGACTAACCAAACATACAACATGGTGAACAGTGATAGTTCTTGCCATACAACACGTGGAAATTTTGTAAAGATTACTTTAAAGAAGGTTCGTAAATCAGACCTGAAAGAAGTGGCGCCAAAACTGCAGAACCCTAAGAGGCTTTGAGGACCTCCAGAGCTGTTCTGGGGACGAAGTGGAGGCATCAGGAGTTGGCTTGCAGAGGCATTCAGGCTGCACCACAGAGGCCTGGGTGGTCTATGGGGGGAAATAAATCCCGGCCCAGCATTCGCAGGCTTCGAGTCAGAATAGAGCAATGGTCGGGGATCTGGTGAGCAACCCTTAAAGGGTAGAAAATTGTTTTAACAGAACGCCAGGCAGGCAGCACCGGGAAAATTGAATCCTTAGCAAGGGCGAATCCGAGGTCGGCGTATTACGCGTGGCTGAAAAGCATGGGAAAACTTCCAATCCTGGAAAGAAAAATTTAAAACAGCAAGTAAACTACCTAGAAAGCTTAGACAAACCATGGATCTTAAATTTACACTACCAGAGATGTTTGGACACATGGAATGACCAAATTCAACTCAAAGCTGGTCACTTTGGAGAAAAAGATTTTGAGGTACAGAATTGCTTCTAAATTAGACAGCAAGTCTGAAGCAGAATAAGTCAACACATTGCTTTTGCTCCTGTGGAATAAAGTAGACGATGTTATTGCAAGACAAGGTATTAATGAGACATCAGATAAATTTCAAGATGTCTTAAAAATCTTTGATAAGTATTTCAACCTGAGGAGCAACAAGATTCTAGAAAGGGCCAAATTCAACAGAAGGGTCCAGAAACCAGGTGAACCAGTAGATGCTTTTATTAATGACCTTTTATGGGCTAGTTGAAGGATGCGAATACGGAGACAAAATCAGGTATTGCTGATTCTGTTGTCATGCCATCTGATCTGCATTGTCGTAGGTATTGCTGATTAATCGCTATCAGATTTATTGCAGTTTAAGGAAGACCTCACCCTAGACCAAGCAATATAGCTGGTGAGACAAGCAGAGGTCCATAAGCCAAACAGAGCAATCCTGAGAGGTGAAGAACAACCTTGGTTCAGGAAACCTCCAATTACCATATAGTCCCTTAAGCACAGGACTAGAAAAGAAGGTACACTTGGGAGGGAAAGTGCAAGATGCCATGAAACCATGCCAGTGTTGTGGTGCCAGAAAGACCCACAGGCACGAACGGTGTCCTGCAAACCAAACAGAATGCTTTCACTGCAAGGAAGTTGGCCATTTTGGTAAGATGTGCCAAAGTAAAACCTCTACTTTCACAGGTTCTAAAGGAATAGTCATCACGCATGGAGCTATTAATGAATTTGAACAATCTCCATCGGAGGAGAAATCAGAAAACTTCCTTGATGAGATCAGTAACCTTAATCATGAATTCTGGACTGCAGATATTTATGAAAATGGACATATCACCAACTTAAAACTGTTACACTTGCTCCAGTGTCTAGTTTAATCAGACAATGAACCGTGGTTATCAACACATTGTCTGCAACCAACAGAAACTCAGTTACACGGTCCAGGAGGGATTGAACTAAAAGTCAAGGGAAAGCTACAGGCAACGCTCCAGTACAAGGGAAAGCAGATATTGGAAATGCTGTGTTGTATGGAATTCTCTCAAGTAGAAGAGATTGTATAGACCTTAATCTTATCAGTAAAGTGGAAACAGATGCCTTGCCCAGAGCTACCGTTGACCATCCTACACAACAGGATGTTAACTTCCTTGATGAGATTGAGTCATATTCTCCGTTCAATGCATCATAATGGCTGGCAATCTCAAAAAAGCTCCAAGAAATTCGTTCTGCTCGGATGCATGATGAGGAATGCATCTATATCTGCCAGTATTGCACACAAAGTTGGCCACAGCAGTGTCCCAGTGGTAAAAGGATGAAAATCATATTTGAAGCACTTTACTATTGTGGTTGATTTGCTGGTATATAATGAGAGGTTAATGATTCTGATTTCACTCCGGGTAAAACATCTTAAAGAAAATACACTAGGTCCACATGGGTATCGCAAAATGCAGATCACGGGCTCAGTCGTCCGTGTAGTGGCCGGGAATATTGAGAGATAGAAGAAAAGATTTCTAATTGTCAGGTATGCACAGTACACAGACCAGAGGGAACCCCCTATTTCGACCCAATTTCCAACCACGCAGTGGGAACGTCTGGAGGTGAACCTATTCATGATTAATGGGAAATCCTACCTGATATTATTTTTCCAGGTGGATCAAAGTCAAACATTTGTACGTAACGACAACTGAGACAGTCATTCCAGTTTTAACTAACATCATTGCAACACATGGCATTCTTGACCAGATTGTGACCGATTAATGGTCCACAATTTGCAAGTGACTACTTCACTCTCTTTGCGGAAAACTGGATTTGTACATCTTACAAGTTCCCCTAGACATCCTCAATCTAATGGTGAAGCTGAAAGAGGAGTCAGCACTATCAAAACACTGTTAAAGAAAAATGAAGGTTTTCCAACAGAACTCCTAAACTACAGATCTACTCCATTACTATGTGGATTAGCACCATCAGCACTGTGTTGATGGGAAGGAATTCAAAACGCATCTTCCCATCCTACCCAAAAAAAGCTTTCAGAGCCAGAAATCCAGGATTATCAGAGTTCAAGACAGAGAAAAGTTATATCACAAAAAGCAAGCTATAACTATAACAGGAGATACTGTACCAGGAACCTACCCAAGTTGACGGAAGGAGGAAAGGTATGGATATGAGAGCAAGACAGAGAAGGAGTAATCTTCCAGAGAGATTATTAACAGTGATCTTTTGGACCTTCTGAAGTATGTACTAAAGAAGAAACAGGAGAAATCTTATTTCCAGTCATCAAAGACGTCAGTCATACATTTGGATGAGCCAGACATTGATCCTGAAATTCAGAAAGCACCGGATACTACAAACTTCAAATGAAGGCCATCCAAGTCCAGAAACAAGAGTTCAGAGACTACTGATCTTCTGAGTCTGACCACACGATCAGGGAGAGTTGTGAAGCCAAAAGCGTTCTGATGAAAGGTCACAGATCTGAAATGTTAACTCTGCTTCTCTCTCTCTCCACATATGCTGCCACACCTGCTGAGATTTTTCAGCATTTCAGATTTCCAGTATCTGCAGTATTTTGCTTTATTATGGAGTTGTGAAGCCTCCTGACAGATTGAATCTGTGATGTCTGAGACTTGTGGGTGGGTGGGGGAGGAGGAGATGGGGTCGTAGGTAAAAGTAAAAATGTATTTTTTTTAAAAGGACAAAGATTTGGGGGTGATGTATCAAGGGTTTGAAAGGGTTAATGTCTGGGACAGTGGAGATGTTACACGATGTGCGATGACATGAGAAAGAGACTTGAGAAGCAGCAGCATAACATCAGAGGAGTTAGACACAAAGTTCTTAAACGAGTTTTTGTTAACTTAACAAAGACTCCAAAATCTCTACTGGCTGATCTAACCAAATGTACAACATGTTTTAATATAGAACTAACCAGTCTAGGAGCATGCATTTAAGGTGTAAACATTCAGATTTTAAAAATGAAAAACCAAGGTGAAGCACCAAATTTTACAATAGCAAGATGAAAAATAAACTAGTTAAGTAAATAGTGATGCCACGTCTGGGGTTTAAATGTTAGTAGGAAGAAGATAAAATTGAGAGAAGTAAGGACTTGAAATTTTGAGGCCCAGACCTAAAAAGGTTTGAAAGTATGATAGCGACACCCATCATGCATTCAATGCTGTTTGTAGGTAGGTTGCCATATGTGGATGTAAAAGTGTTTTTGGAGCAGTATTGATAAAATGCGAGTAGAATGGTTACATTGGATATCAAAAGCAAAATACTGCAGATGCTGGAAATCTGAAATAAAAACAAGAAATGTTGGAAGTACTCCGCAGGGCTGGCAGCATCTGTGGAGAGAGAAGCAGAGTTAACATTTCATGTCAGTGACCCTTCTTCAGAACTGGCAAATATTAGAAATGTAAAAAGTTATAAGCAAGTAAAGCGGGGGTGGGGCAAGAGATAACAAAGCAGAAGGTGTAGATAGGGCAAGGTCACAGAATAGTTGACCAGAAGGTCGTGGAGCAAAGGCAAACAATCTGTTAATGGTGTGTTGAAAGACAAAGCATTAGTACAGATAGGGTGTTAACGGATGGAAAATTGAACAGCCGCAAGTACAAACATGAAAAAAAAGCAGTGGGTAAGCAAACTGAACAAACTAAGATGAAATAAAATAAAATAAACACAAAAATTTAAAAAAAGGAAAAAAAATAACTAAAAATAAACGTAAAATGGGGGGCCTGTCATGCTCTGAAATTATTGAATTCAATGTTCAGTCCGGCAGGCTGTAGTGTGCCTAATCGGTAAATTAGATGCTGTTCCTCGAGCTTGCGTTGATGTTCACTGGAACACTGCAGCAATCCCAGGACACAGATGTGAGCAGGGGGGAGTGTTGAAATGGCAAGCAACTGGAAGCTCGGGGTCATGCTTGCGGACTGAGCGGAGGTGTTCTGCAAAGCAGTCACCCAGTCTGCGTTTGGTCTCCCCAATGTAAAGGAGACCACATTGTGAGCAGCGAATACAGTATACTACATTGAAAGAAGTACAAGTGGATCGTTGCTTCACCTGAAAGGAGTGTTTGGGGCCTGGGATAGTGAAGAGACAGGAGGTAAATGGGCAGGTATCACACCACCTGTGATTGTAGGAGAAGGTGCCATGGGAAGGGGACGAGGTGGTGGGGGTAATGGAGGAGTGGACCAGGGTGTCACGGAGGGAACGATCCCTTCGGAATGCTGACCGGGGAAGATACGTTTGGTAGTGGCATCATGCTGGAGGTGGCAGAAATGGCGGAGGATGATCCTTTTGGATATGGAGGCTGATGGGGTGGAAAGTGAGGACAAGGGGAACCCTGTCGTGCTTCTGGGAGGGAGGGGAAGGGGTGAGGGTAGAGGTGAGGGAAATGGGCCGGACACGGTTGAGGGCCCTGTCACCCACAGTGGGGGGGAATCCTCGGCTGAGGAAAAAGGAAGACATATCAGAAGTGCTGTCCTGGAAGGTAGTATCATCAGAGCAGATGCGTCTGAGATGGAGAAACTGGGAGAATGGAATGGAGTCCTTACAGGAGACAGGGTGTGAAGAAGTGTAGTCGAGGTAGCTGAGAGAGTCACTGGGCTTATAATGGATATTAGTAGACAGCCTATCCCCAGAAATGGAGACAGAGAAGTCAGGGAAGGGAAGTGTCAGAGATGGATCATGTAAAGGTGAGAGAAGGGTGGAAATTAGAAGAAAAGTTGATGAAGTTTTCCAGTTCGGGGCGGGAGCAGGAAACGGCACCAATGCAGTCATCAATGTACTGGAAAAAATAGTTGGGGGAGGGGGCCTGAGTAGGACTGGAACAAGGAATGTTCGACATATCCCACAAAAAGACAGGCATAACTAGGACCCATGTGGGTACCCATCGCAACACCTTTTACTTGAAGGAAGTGAGTGGAGTTGAAGGAGAAGTTGTTCAACGTGAGAACAAGTTCAGCCAGGCGGAGAAGGGTGGTGGTGGATGGGGACTGGTTGGGCCTCTGTTCCAGGAAGAAGCGGAGAGCCCTCAAACCGTCCTGTTGTGGGATGGAGATGTACAGAGATTGGACGTCCATAGTGAAGAGGAGGCGGTTGGGGCCAGGAAACCGGAAATTGTCAAAATGATGTAGGGTGTCAGAAGAGTCACGGATGTGGGTGAGAAGAGACTGGACCAGCGAAGAAAAGATAGAGTGAAGATAGAAAGAAATAGGTTCAGTGGGGCAGGAGCAGGCTGACATAATGGGTCTGCCAGGACAGTCCTGTTTGTGGATTTTGGGAAGGAGGTAGAAGCGGGCTGTCTGGGGATGTGGGACTGTGAGATTGGAAGCTGTAGAGGGAAGATCTCCAGAGGAAATGAGGTCAGTGACAGTCCTGTGGACAGTAGCTTGATGTTCGGTGGTGGGGTCATGGTCCAGAGGAAGGTAGGAAGAAGTGTCTGAGAGTTGGCACTGAGCCTCTGCAAGGTAGAGGTTGGTACGCCATGCAACAACAGCACCACCCTTGTCTGCAGGTTCGATGACCATGTCGGGGTTAGACCTGAGAGAACGGAGTGCCTCAAGTTCAGAGGGGACAGGTTAGAGTGAGTGAGGGGGGGCAGAGAAATTGAGATGACCAATGTCTCGCCGACAGTTTTCAATGAAAAGATCAAAAGCAGGTAAGAGGCCAGGGGGAGGGGTCCAGGTAGAGGGAGAATGCTGGAGGCAGATGAATGGGTCTACTGATTGGGGGAAGGACTCCTGGTCAAAGAAATGAGCCCGGAGGTGGAGGCGACGGAAGAAGAGCTCGACGTCATTCCGAGCGTGAAATTCATTGAGGTGGGGGCATAAGGAGATAAAACTGAGACCTTTTCTAAATACAGAACGTTCAGCGTCAGAGAGGGGGAGGTCAGAGGGTGTACTGAATACATGGCAAGGGGTGGGGTCAGAGGAAAGTGAAGGGGAAGAAGGATCTGGAGGGGCATTAATCCCCATCAGCTGTTGGAGCTTGCGTTCCTTGACACCTGAAAGGAAGAAAAAAAGGTGGATTTCAAGTTGGAGGGTTGAGGTGATACGGGAATAGTCTAGCAGATGATCAGCATTGCTTGTTTCCTGTCAAGAATGCAAGAGAAGTACCAGAAAAGTCTTCCCAGATATGGGAGGAGTATTCAACTCTTGTGCAATCAATGGATTTTATTGAGAATTTGCAAGATTGACCTACCATTTACACCTTTTCAGTCCATAGTTGATCTATCCAGAAAGATACTGCTGACCCCAGAATGGCATCCGGCTGTTCGCAAATTGCTTCAAGGATTTTGCCTCCACTTTTCAACCTGAAACCTCATTCCATGTATTAATCATTGTTTATTGTGGTGAAGAACATGCAAATATACGAATTAGGAAGGGAAATAGGCCACTCAGCCACTTGAGCCTGCTCTGCCATTCAATAAGTTCATGGCTGAACTGATTACTCCACATTTCCACCTACCCCCTTGTTTATCAAGAATCTATCTACCTCTGCCTTAAAAATATTCAAAAACTCTGCTTCCACTGCCTTTTGAGGAAAAGAATTCCAAAGACTCACGACCCTCTGAGAAAAAAAAAAATTCTCCTCATCTCTGTTTTAAATGGGCGACCCTTTATTTTTAAACAGTGCCCCCTAGTTCTAGATTTTCCCACAAGGGGAAATATCCTTTCCACATCCACCCTGTCAAGACCCCTCAGGATCTTATGGTTCAATCAAGTCACCTCTTTACTCTTCTAAATTACAGCAGATGCAAGCCTAGCCCGCCCATTCCAGGTATTAGTCTAGTAAACCTTCTTCGTACTGTCTCCAACGCATTTAAGCATTTGCTTAAATAAGGAGACCAGTATTGTACACATTACTCCATATGTGGCCTCACCAATGCCCTGTATAACTGAAGCATAACCTCCCTACTTGTGTTCAATTTTCCTCACAATAAACACTAACATTCTATTAGTTTAGTTTAGTTTAGAGATACAGCACTGAAACAGGCCCTTCGGTCCACCGAGTCTGTGCCGACCATCAACCACCCATTTATACTAATCCTACACTAATCCCATATTCCTACCACATCCCCACCTGTCCCTATATTTCCCTACCACCTACCTATACTCGGGGCAATTTATAATGGCCAATTTACCTATCAACCTGCAAGTCTTTGGCATGTGGGAGGAAACCGGAGCACCCGGAGGAAACCCACGCAGACACAGGGAGAACTTGCAAACTCCACACAGGCAGCACCCAGAATTGAACCCGGGTCGCTGGAGCTGTGAGGCTGCAGTGCTAACAACTGTGCCACTGTGCCGCCCCAATAATTAGCTTTCTTAATTATTTGCTGAACCTGCGTACTAACCTTTTGCGATTCATGCAGTAGAACACCCAGATCCTTCTGCAATCTGTCACCATTTAGGTAATATGCTTTTTTATTCTTCCTGCCAAAATGGACAATTTCACATTTTCCCACATTATACTCCATTTGCTAGGTCTTTGCCCACTCACGTATCGTATCTATATCCCTTTGTAGCCCCCTTATGTCCTCTTCACAAGTTACTTTCCTACCTATTTTAGTCTTGGACCCACTCTTCTCTCCCTCAAACTGAATGTCAAATTCAGTCATATTATGATCGCTACTACCTGGTACACCTTAACTGAGGTCATTAATTAATCCTATCTCGTTGCACAATACCAGGTCTCGTATAGCCTGCTCTCTGGTTGGCTCCAGAACGTATTGTTCCTAGAAATTATCCCAAAAATATTCAGTGTACTCCTCATCTAGGCTACCTCTGCCCATCTGATTTTTCCAGTTTATATGTAGGTTAAAATCCCCCATAATTATCACTGTACCTTTCTGACAAGCTGCCATTATTTCTTCCTTTGTATCCCGTCCTACAGTGTGGTTAATGTTAGGTGACCTGTACACCACTCCCACAAGTGACTTCTTGCCTTTATGATTTCTCATCTCTACCCAAACTGCTTCTATATCCTGGTCTCCTGAACTTAGGTCATCCCTCTCTATTGTGCTAATACCATCATTAATTAACAGAGCTACCCCTCCACCTTTCCCTAGTTTCCTGTCCTTCCTAAATGCCATGTACCCTTCAAACTTTCTGACATCACTCCTAAATTTGCTATTAACTACCTTAAACCTATACCCTTTGTCTTTCTTTCATGTTTTACTTTGAAATAGTGTTTTGAATTTACCTTCTCCCTATTCTTTACAATACTATATAGCTCTATACTATTTCTTGGCCTTCCTTCAGCAAGCCCCAGTTTCTTTAATTTTTCCTTTATAACTCAGTTCTCTGATGGTAAGCATCAGGTCTCTTGGCTATTTTCTGAACCACTTGAATGTCGGAGCAGGAATATCTTCTATTGTTTGCCTACGTGGTTCGGTTTTCAGCTTGCTTTGCGGATTGTTGCCCTGCTGTGATCAGTTCGGCTGAGTGTTAACTTTGCAATTTCTTTCAATTTTCTCTATTTCTACACCATTTGTGTTTTAAAAAATGTTTTCTTTGCATATTTGTATGACTTGACGCTTGTTCACATTAAATTTTATCTTCCATTGATCTTGCCGCTAATGCTCTGTTTAACTCATTTTGTAGTTCTTGAGCTGTTTCCTTTGCACTTTCTTCCCACCCTTAGCACTATTCAATATTTTCTGTAAATTTGACCAGGTTGCATTAAGATTCTGAATTCAAACTGTTAATGAACATTAAAACAGTCGCGTTCTCGGGCATCCCACTCTGCACTTAACACTATACTGATGTCATGTCTCAAAAACTGACATTAGCTCCTCCCCTTTTAACCAATTTTTTATAAATTTTCTTTTCCCAGGTTTCACCCAGAGTTCCCAGTTCTCCTGATCTTAAATAGTAATCACTATAGAACTTAGTGGAACAGTCCACTTGGAATGTCACTTCCTCAAAGAAATCGGTGGTTAGATAAACTTTTTCTTCTGAATTGATATTAATTGTTGCTTACTATGCTGCCTTATGGGTAATCTTCAAATTTATTTGTTATCAGTTCCATCATTATGCACAGGATTGATATAGGTTATGAACAGTACAGTTTTTCCAAAACTTTTCTATTCTTTTAAGGTAAGATTCCTCAATTCTATCCTTGTTGATTTCATTTTATCTAGGTGTATTCTGTTGTCATGTCTTTTGGTATGCAGTAAAATTGCTCATATATAATCACCTAAAGCAGGAGTGATATAATTTTTGCTCATAGATGTTTGAGAAATCTCCTAGTGTCCTCTTGGATGGCCAAAATAAAGGAAATATTCTAATAAAACTTGTTCACTTAAATTGAAATAAACTTGCCATTTTACATTTTTTTAATTGGACAGCTAGAGAAAACATTGAATAATTTCCTCTTTCAGATACCAATAAACATGATGAGGGGAGAGAAGTTGCACAGCAGGAGGCCTTGCCATCACCGGGTAACTGGGCTATACATCAGGATGCACAGCACCCATCAACCCTGGTGAATGACACTACTGGCGACCTCATCAGAAGTAAGTTCATGGAAGGTCTTTTGACTAATGTAGTGCATTCTGGAACAAATTGCTGTCTGACAGTATTACAATAATACCACAATTACAGATTGTGACAATATTGACATACAGTTAGCTTGTGTCAAATGTGATGATGTCAAAGTAACATGAGCCAACAGAATTGCTTTAACAGAATGATGGCTGTCAGAGTATATTAACAGTTTGTGCAAGTGCCACAGGTGTTGCTGAGCCAGGACTGCTCTTTTTCATACCATGCATATTGTCAAACTTGCGTGTGCTTGTGGAGATCTTGCATTATAGATTTGTTGCCATTGTTTTGAAGAGCAAACAACTTCGATTGTACACTAGAACCATTCCACTAACATTCATTGGCATAATGCTATATGTAGGAAACTTGATGTGCTATGACCAGTTAAGTTGAGAACGACTCTAGTTTACAAAATTTCATTTTCCTTAGTGTCTTGTGATAAATTGATACAAGAAGAAAATTTGTT
This sequence comes from Heterodontus francisci, assembly GCF_036365525.1. Lineage (NCBI taxonomy): Eukaryota > Metazoa > Chordata > Chondrichthyes > Heterodontiformes > Heterodontidae > Heterodontus > Heterodontus francisci. Next base: position 38,198,232 of record NC_090388.1, on the reverse strand, counting down.
CTGATGGCACCTTTCAATTTGCAAATCGCTATTTTAAATAAAATAGTGTAATACTTTTTTTGCCTGTTATTGCTATTGAATGTGACCTAACTAATTCAGCCTTCCATTAAATTTACTTTTGTAAGCAAGTTCTTGAAAGTATTCTTTGAAAACCAGCTCCAGTGCCCAATTTGTTTTTTTTAGCCAACTGAGAACCAAAAATGTGAAAGCAAAGTTTTGTGATTAATGAGCCCAGTGCTCACCAGTAACTAATTTTGTGAAGGAGTCTTCGAACAGGTGTTGAGTCCCTAATTAACATATTCAAGGAAACTCAGTCCTGTTTTAGGCATCTATCTGGAATGCCTTAAAAAAGAGCCACAAGAATTTAGCAGCAGGGCCAATGCCTGCACAGAAACGCAGGCGGAACGCATACTAATTTCTAGCCCATTAAATTTCAAGTACTATCAATAGAAGCTTATGAATTACATTCAAACCTGAGACCTTTACTGACTTTGACATTTCATATCTGTGGAGTGTTGTTTTTAGTATTCTAACTGTATATTCGTTCTGGAAACATTTGGTTTTAAAACTGACCATCATGTCCATAGCATTATTCGAAATAAGTTAAACTAATTTTAAGGCATGGGCTATTTAAGGTAAGGAGGGTTGTACTAAGCTGTCAAGATCACACATCATAAATCAATGAATCATATCATGTTTACAGCATAGAAGGAGGCCATTAAGCCCATCATGTTTGTGCTGGCTCTCTGCAACAATATCTCTGATAGTCCCACTCGCCCACCTTTTTCCTGTAGCCCAGCAATTTTTCTCTCCAAGTAATTATCCAATTTCCATTTGAAAGCCCCAATTGAATCTGCCTCCACCATACTTTCAGGCAGTGCATTCCAGATCCTAATCACTCGCTGCAGTTTTTTTTAAAAAGCTTTTTCCTCATGTTATTGCTGCTTTTACAATCCCCCTTAAGTTGGTGTCCTCCTGGTTCTTGACTCTTCTGTCACTGGGAAATTTCTCTCTATCCACTCTTTCCAAACCCCTCATGATTTTGAAAGCCTATCAAATCTCAACTCAACCTCCTCTTCTGTAAGTAGAATAACCTCCAGCTTCTCCAATCTGTCTTCGTATCTGAAGTGTCTCATCCCCGAAACCATTCTTGTGAACCTTTTCTGCACCCTCCACTAAAGCTTTCACATTTTTTCTAAAGTGTGGTGCCCATTATTGGACACGGTGCTGCAGTTGAGGCTGAACCAGTGTTTTATAAAGGTTCATCATAATGTCCTTGCTTTTATACTCTATGCCTCCATTTATAAAGCCCAGATCCCAAATGCCTTATCGACTGCTTTCTGAACCTGGCCGGTTATTTTCAATGATTTGTGTACCTATCCCCCAGGGCCCTCTGCCCCTGCACCCCCCCCCCTTTACAATTGTGCCCTTTTAGATTATATTGCCTCTCCTTGTTCTTCCTTCCAAATATATCACATCACACTTCTCTGCATTTAAATTTCATCTGCCAAGTGTCTGCCCATTCACCAGTCTGTCACTATCCTCCTCACAGTTTACAATATTGCCAGGTTTTGTGAACTGCAAATTTTGAAATTGTGCCCCGTACACCCAAGTCTAGGTCATTGCTATAGATCAAAAAAAGCAGTGATCCTAGCACCAATCTCAGGGTACCTCACTGTATACCTTCCTCCACTTTGGGAAAACAACCGTTCACCACTAGTCTCCACCTCTTGTCACTCAGCCAACTTCATATTCATGCCACTACTGTCCCTTTTATTCCATGGGCTTCAAAGTTTTGCTGACAAGCCTGTAGTATGGCACTTTTTGGAAGTCCACGTACGCCATATCAACAGCATGACCCTCATCAACCCTCTAGAACATAAGAAATAAGACCAGGAGTAGACCATATGGTCCCTGAAGCCTGCTCCGCCATTCAATACGATCATGGCTGATCTTTTGCCTCAGCTCCACTTTTTCCTGCCCACTTCCCATAACCCTTGATTCCCTGAGAGACCAAAAATCTGTCTACCTCGGCCTTAAATGTACTCAATGATGGAGTATCTGTAACCTTATGGGGTAGAGAATTCCAAAAATTCACAAGCCTTTGAGTGAAGAATTTTCTCCTAATCTCAGGGCGGCACAGTGGCGCAGTGGTTAGCACCGTAGCCTCACAGCTCCAGCGACCCGGGTTCAATTCTAGGTACTGCCTGTGTGGAGTTTGCAAGTTCTCCCTGTGTCTGCGTGGGTTTTCTCCGGGTGCTCCGGTTTCCTCCCACAAGCCAAAAGACTTGCAGGTTGGTAGGTAAATTGGCCATTATAAATTGCTCCTGGGTATAGGTAGGTGGTAGTGAAATATAGGGACAGGTGGGGATGTGGTAGGAATATGGGATTAGTGTAGGATTAATATAAATGGGTGGTTGATGGTCAGCACAGACTCGGTGGGCCGAAGGGCCTGTTTCAGTGCTGTATCTCTAAACTAAACTAAACTAAATGATCAGCCCGTTATCCTGAGGCTGTGCCCCATGTTCTAGAGTCTGCAGCCAGGAGAAACGAGCTTTCAAAATGGCCTCTATCAAGCTCCTTCAGAATCTTGTTCTACTAAACTCCAGAGAGTATAGGTCCAATTTACTCAGCCTCTCATCCCAGGAGCTAATCTAGTGAACCATCACTGTACCACCTCCCAAGGCAAGTATATCCTTCCTTAGATCTGGAGACCAAAACCGCACACAGTATTCCAGGTGTGGTTTCACCAAAGCCCTGTAGAATTGTAGCAAAATGTCCTTATTTTTGTACACCTATCCCCTTGCAATATAGGCCAACATGCCATTTGCCTCCCTAATTGCTTGCTGTACCTGCATGCTAATCTTCTGTGTTCCTTGTATGAGTACACCCAATTCCATATGAACATCAACATTTGGAAGTTTCATGCCTTTTTTTAAAAAGAAAATCTGCTTTTATATTCTTGCTACCAAAGTGAATTACCTCTCACCTTCCCCAAATTAGACATCATCTGCCACCTTGTTGCCCACTCACTTAACCTGTCTACATCTCTTTGCAGCCTCTTTGTGTCCTCCTCACAGCGTACATTCCCACCTAGCTTAGTATTGTCAGCAAACTTAGATACATTACTCTCGGTCTCTGTCTAAGTCATTAATATAGATTGCAAATAGCTGAGGCTCCAGCACCGATCCTTGCAGCACTCTAGTAGTTAGAGCTTGCCAACTTGAAAATGCCCTGTTTATGCCTACTCTTTGATTCCTATCCCTTAACCAATCCTCTATCCATGCTAATATATTACCCCCAACTCCATATGCCCTTATCTTGTGTATTAGCCTTTTCTGTGGAACCTTTTTGAAATGCCTTTGGGAAATCCAAGTATACTACATGTATTGGTTCACCTTTATCTACCCTCAGCCAGCTTTCCCCTCATACCTATGTAATTGGCTTTGTTTAAGTTTAAGATTCTTCTTTGGGATTGGAGTATGTTGTTTTTAAACTTAAAATGGAACTCAATTGTATTCTCAGTTTTTCCCAGGGCATCTTTTACTATGACATTACTAGTTAACCCTGCTTCATTGCACAATACTAGATCTAAAATAGCTTTATCTGCAGGTGGTTCCACAATGTATTGTTACAGGAAACAGTCACAAAAGCATTCTGCAAAATTGTCTTCCAGACTATCTTTGCCAATTTGGTCCAGTCTTTATGAAGATTAAAGTCCCCCATTATTATTACATTGCATTTGTTACAAGCTCCAATTATTTCTTAATACTCTGTCCAATGGTATAACTACTGTTGGGGGGGGGGGGGGGGGGCGCCTATAAGCTATTTCCACCAGTGTATTCTGACCCTTGTTATTCCTAATTTCCACCCATACTGAGGCTACTTCCTGATCTTCTGAGCCAAGATCCCTTCTCACTACTGTCCTTGTGTCATCCTTTACTATCCAGGCTACTCCTCCTTTTCCATTCTGCCTGTCTCTTCAAATTGTTGTATACCCTAGAATATTTATTTCCCAACCTGGATCACCTTGTAGCCATGTTTCAGTAATGTCGATTAGATCTAAACCATTTACCTCTGTTTCTGCCACTAGTTCATTCATCTTATTGTGAATGCTTTGTGCCTTCAGATAGAACCTTTTTTTTTACTTCTATTCTTTGCATACATCTTATTCATTGCACTATTACCATTAATCTCTGTCCCTTCCTGTCTCAATTGTTACACTATACTATTGCCTCGACCTTTCTCTTTAGATTTTTAAGTCTACTTTCACTTGAAACCTGTTCTTTATCCCATGCCCCCTTTTTAGTTTAAAGCCCTATCCAAAGCCGTAGTGATAGGTTTCGTCACTTCACTGATCCCAGCCCATCCCAATAGAACAGCTCCCTCTTTCCCAAATACTGGTGGCAGTACCCCATGAATCAAAACCCCCTCTTCCCATACTTGGGCCATGCTTTTAACACTCTCTTATCTGCTTGACCCTATGCCTGTTATGGCTCTGGTAACAATCCAGAGATTATTACCTTCTGAGGTTTTACACTTTCATTTGGACCGTAACTTCTCAAACTCTCTCAGCAGAACATGATTCCTGGTTCTACCTATGTGGTTGGTTCCTACATGCACCATGAAAACTGGATCCTTCCCAAGTTTATCTCCGCCCGTGAGGGCGATGTCCTTAACCCTGTCACCGGGAAGGGAATGCAACCTTTGGAACTCCGGTCTGCAGAGAACAAAAACTGACTATACTGTCCCCTATCACTACCACATTCCTTTTCACTTCCCACTTGAATGGCATTGTGCATCATGGTGCCATGGTCAGTTTGCTCATCTACCCTGCAGTAGTTCTTCTCATCCACAAAGGTAGCAAGTACATTGTACCTATTGGTTAAAGTCAAGGGCCAAGGCTCCTCCATCACTGCATGCTGGATCCCCATATCTGCCTGACTTGCTGCCACACCTTCCTGTCCCTGACCATTGACCAATTCTAAAGTTCTAGAACAAAGTGTCCAGGTAACTCTTTCACCACCCAAACCCTCCCCCCTCCCCTTGCCCGCCGCCGCCAAAGCCATGCAACATCTGCAGTTTGGACTCCAGTTCAACAATTCCGAGCCTAAGTTGCTCGAGCTGAAGACGCCTACCGGAGATATGGTTGTCTAGGACTGCAATGCATTCCACAAACTCCCACGTTGCAGTTGCTGCACACCACCTACCCTGCCATGCCTTGCTAATCTTATTTATTTGATCAATTAACAAGTTACTCAGTAAGTGAAGTAAAGTAATAGCAAGTTACAGTGTCCAGCTATTTGAGGTTTTTTTTTAAGCAGCAGTAGCAGCACCGCCTTCCTCTTCACCAAATTTCTGACTTAGCAACTTGGTTTATAAAGCACTCTGCTGCCTGATCACTGTGTGGTAGCAAACACTATCTATTTTATTTAGAGAGCTTACGACTCACACAAGTTACAACTACTAAGTAATGAGTATTTATTATGGTAGCCACTTTCAGTTGACTGACAGAAACTGCCTGATAGTGGCAGTTAACTGTTAACTAGTTATCTTAACTAGCTTGCAGTTTTGAAATTCTGAGTTAAATGCTAACAGTTATTCAAAATTACAGCTTGAGAAATATTTACCAGGGAAGATCCCACTTGCACCAAATTCCCAACTGAGCACTCATTTACAATGTACTCTGTTCCACACTCTGCCACCTCATCAGAAAAATTCAAAACAAGATAGTTAAACACTGTTTGCCTTTTAACAAATCTGTGTTGATTTTCCTTAATTATTTTGCACTTGTCCAAGTGTTAATTTTGTCTTGGTTTTATCGTTTCTAAAAGCTTTCCCACCATCGAGGTTAAACTGACTGGCCTGTAGTTGTTGGGTTTATCCTTACACCCTTTTTTGAACAAGGGTTCAGCATTCAGCATTTGCAATTTTTCAGTCCTCTGGTACCACCCCTGTGTCTAAGGAGGATTGGAAGAATATGGCCAGTACCTCTAATTTTCACCCTGCAATGTAGTGCAGTGGTGACTTCACTTTTAAGAAACCGTACCCTTAAGAGATTAGGCCACTGATGGAACTGATGACATCATCTGACACATATAAGGAGGAGAGACCATTTTGAGACACAGACTCAGCAGATGGCTTTACAGAAAACAAGCATCAGCAAGGAAAGACCTGTATCCGAAATCAATGTAATGTAGATCAGTAAGACGATAAATAAAATTTGTGTTGAATCTGAATATAAAGCCTGTGGCTGTCATTTAAAGAAGACTTAAGAACACAGCACAACACTACACACCCTTACTTCCCATAGCATCCTTTGATGCATCCCATCTGGTCCTGATGACTTAACAGCTTTAAGTACAGCCAGCCAACCAGCCTTTCTAATACCTTCTGTTTATCAATTGTAAGCCCATTCAGTATCACACTACTTCCTCATATACTATGTCTTTGGCAGTATCTTCTTGTTAAAGACAGATGCAAAGTACTAATTTAGTACCAAAGCAGTACTCTCTGCTACCATGCATGAGCCCTTTTTGGTCCCTAATTGGCCCCACCCATCCATCCTCTTACTACCATTTTACAATATATATGCCTATGGAAGAGTATCAGCCTGTTTCAGCTTAACAAAATAAGTGACAGCCATTCGCTGGTACATTCCTCAGGGCAATGCCTTGACCAATCACAGTCAAGCTGCCTGGTTTAAATTTCAAACAAAGCTTGGCAGCTAACTGTCAGTCACTGTAAACTGGTGCATTCTCCATGGCAATGTCTCTACCGATCAGAGTTTATTTGCCAACCAATCAGCACACTCTCTTCTCATGCAGTATGTTGTTGTTTTCCCTTACATTGGTTATACTTGCTTATTGTCCTGATGAGTGCAAGATGAAAAGCTTCGACAACATGTCTCTATTTTCAGCTCAAGTTTGGACTTACGTTTATGTTAGCTGCCATTCATTTCTCATAATCCCTTTTTACCTTATTTTCTTTTTCACTTCCCCTCTGAATTTTCTATATTCAGCCTGGTTCTCCCTTGACATCTGTCATATGCCCCCTCTTTCTGCTTCATCATCTTACTCTCTCTATCTCTTTTGACATCCAGGAGGTTCTGGCTTTGGTTGTCCTACCCTTTTCCCCCTTTTGGGATTGCATCTCGACTGTACCCGAGCCATCTGCTCTTTAAAAGAAGCCCATTGTTCTGTTATAGTTTTGGCTGCCAGTCTTGGATTCCAATTTACCCATGACAGATCTGTTCTCATCCCATGGAAATTGGCCCTTCCCCAATTAAGTATTTTTACTCTAGATTTCTCCTTGCTCTTTTCCATAATTTTTTTTTTATTTATTAGTTTTCACGGGATGAGAGTGTCGCTGGCTAGGCCAGCATTTATTGCCCATCCCTAATTGCCCTTGAGAAGTTGGTGGTGAGCTGCCTTCTTGAACTGCTACAGTCCATGTGGGGCAGGTAGACCCACCGTGCTATTAGGAAGGGCGTTCCAGGATTTTGATTCAGTGACAGTGAAGGAATGGCGATGTTGTTCCAAGTCAGGATGGTGTGTGGCTTGGAGGGGAATAAATAACCTAAACCTTATGATACTATGATCACTGTTCGCTAAATGTTGCTGCACTGATACTTGATCCAGTTGACCCACCTCATTCCTCAGAACCAGATCCAGCAATTCCTCCTTCCTCACTGCGCTGAAAACATTCTGATCAATAAAATTCTTCTGAACACACTTCAGAAACGCTTTTCCCCCTCTCTTCCCTTTACACTATTACTATCCCAGTCTATATTCGGATAATTGAAGTCTCCAATTAATGCTACTGTATAGCTTTTGCACCTCTTTGTAATTTCCTTGCAAATTTGTTCCTCTACCTTTCTGACTATTAGGCTGATAGAATATACCCAATAGTATAATGGCATCTTGAATGTTTCTTAACACTAACCAAATAGATTCTGTCCTTGACCCCTCCAGCACATCATCTCTGTCCACTACTGTAACATTCTCCTTAATCAATACTGCCATCCTTCTTTTCCTTCCTTCCCTATCTTTCCTGAACTCAATGTATCCAGATCCAGGAATATTTATTGCCCAGTCTACCCCTTTTTTGAGCCAGGTCTCCATTATGCCCATGGCATCATTCCCATGTGGCTATCTGTGCCTGCAGCTCATCAACCTTATTTGCCGTGCTGTGTGTTTACATACATGTACTGTACCTAATTTAGAACGTATTGCATTCCTTCTTAGACTGATTCCACCTAATACCTTACTATTTCTTACTCTATTGCTATCTGTCTCTCTCAATTCTTTATGCACCCTTTCTAATGCTGTATCTTGGTGCCTATCCCCTTGCCAAGTTGGTTTGCTCTCTTCCCAACAGCAACAGCAAATTGCCCCTTGAGGACATTCGTCCCAGTTCTGTTTAGGTGCAGCCCGTCTGGAGAGTCAATGGAGACTTTATTTGCAATAATTCCAAAGAACCGATCTTTAAGTATACAAACATGTTTTAACACAACATGTTAGTGTTTCCAGTAAGGCAAATAACCCAGCTGATATGAGCTTGTCCAAGTCCCTACCGCACCGGTTCTGTGCTGTGATTTTTGAAAAAAACTCTTATTTACATTTTATTTTAATGCCTGAGTTCACTGCTCAGATTCTTCCTTTCTACCACCGCTCCACCCCCGCTCTCCCCCCCCCCACCCCTGCTCATCACCTTTAGCAGCTAAATTATATAGGATTGTTATTCATCTGGCACCAACATGTCTCTAGTGACCTTCATGTGGGTTTGGATCATGAATGGTATGTATCTTGACTCTAGGGAACATTTACCCAATGCTAATACATGTAAATTTCTGACAGATGGAACTGAGTAGCAGTTAAGCCTATTCCTTCCTCCTTCCCAAGATTGAGGTCCAGTGTATTATTTATGCCCAGGCTGAGAGCCAGTCGACATGTGCCAGGTGTTATGACCAGGTGAGAAAGGCGTCTAGGGGTCTTTTACTGTCTTCACCTGGTCTTATTGTAACATGGTTTAATTTTTAAACACGCCGTATTTTGAGCTCCGCTTTGTGAATCCTTGTTCACAACTTTCCGATTATAAGGCAAAGAAATGAGCACACCAGGTTTTATTTAAGTTTAAAGAAGAAAAATGAAACTGATTAAACCTTTAACTCCAATATGGTTAACGCTTACGGATATACGACGCGCCCACGCTAGCATGCACACATGCAAATAGGGACAGAAAAGAGCAGAAGAAAAATAAAATGGAGAGGTTTGAGACTGTTTCTAAAAGGGGGGTTCTTGGTACTTTTTCTATGTTTCCAGCTCGCTGTGGAGTCCTCGATTGTAGACGTCTCTTACTTTTCGTTGGGGCCCAGTATTCTTCTCACTGTAGGAGACCTTTTCTCTCTTGGGGTTCATATGTCTTCAATGGTTTCCGAAGCTGGTAAGAACGAGATGAGAACAGACAGCAGAAAGGTCTTCTCAGTCCAGGAGCTAACAGCCTTCTGAGTTCAAAATCCCTGTTGGAAATTCAAATTCAAAAAATCTCCACCAAACTGGTCCTACCACTTCTGTTTGTGTATTCGGCCATTTTAGCAGTTAAGCTGGAATGCTAGCACTTCAGCGTCTGGTAATCAAAAGTCCATTGTGGATTAAATTGGAGCAGGGAATAGCTCCTTTGTCCTCTTGAAGTACTTGTCTGTTGATATGCTAATGTCTCTCTCCAACCAAAGCCTCCAATTGTTTTTTTCAAGCAAGTTCTTCCTTCAACAATAGTTTAAAATCAATGTTCATGCGGCAAAATTAATTTTTCTCATTCTTGGGGGGGCGGGGGGGGGGTGGTTGCTTGCCTGACACAGGGATCTTCCTGCTTCCTTCCTGCTCTCCATGGCTTGCTACTGCACAATATATTGTATTTGTCCAATGACTTTGAAGAATTGTTGATTCAAATTGGGAATAAGAATTCTTTAAAACTACATTTTTGTCTTTTTTTTTTCCCCCTTCATAAACCATAAATCGGAGTAACTTTTTTTTTGTAGGTATTCTTTAGTTACATATCCTCTTTTAATGAGGAGTAATCCAAAATGGATAGTCGTCTTTTTCTGTATCCAGTCTTACTGAGCAGTTTTGACTTGGATGTGCTTACTTTGAAAGTGTCTACATTAATTAATTGGCTATTTTCATGGTTTTTTTGGTCTACTTTTCTCGTGTTAGAAAATTTCTGACTTTGGTTTCATGTGAGCTAATTTAGAAAGGAAATCTGATCATCTGAGTAGACACTTGCTTTACTGTATAAATTTATGGTTTGTAGATTTTTGTACTAGGTATAAATTAGTTTGAAGAAATTTTGTTTGGTTTTGTTCAAGGTCGAATGTGAATCTTGATTATAAAATAAAATTTGAAATATGCAGTTAAAAGTAATATATGTACTGCTTTTCACATTCCAAAGTAGTTTATAGCCAATGAATTGCTTTTGAGATAGTGACTTATTTTGAAGGCAAATACAGCAGCCAGTTTCCACATTGAAAACAATGAAATAAATAACCAATTACTTTGTTTTTTGGAGGTGTTGATTTGAGGGATAAATGTTGGCCAGGACAAGAAGAGAACTTTGACTCGTACCTCAAAGACAAGCAGACAAAATCTCAGTTTAATGTCTCACCTGAATGACTGTCTGTCTACAAATTTGTAGCACTACCTCAGCACTGCACAGAGTGTCAGTCTAGATTATATTCTCAAATCCATGATTTGTACCACAGCCTCCTAATTCAGAGCTGAGAGTACTACCATTAGGTCAAACATTGGTTTTATATGCAAATAAGTAAAATTTGTGATTGCAGCTGCCAGCATTGTCTAAGCTTGGGATTGAAAGGTGTTGTGTATTTTTTTTATATGTTACAAAAGTCTGGATTTTCCACTAGGATGGAAATCCTACCGGATGTGTGGCAGGAAGAGAGTGACTCACACCCGATTGTCACTAATGCCGACACTGCTATAATTTCTGTGGTGTTTTGAGGGTCAGTTTAATTTGAATAATATGTATCTACTCCCCTGATTTGAAGCTTACCTATTTCAACACAGTAAATAGCATGCTGCTGCAGGCTTTAAAGACCTGCAGCAGTTTAAAAGGCCTGTTAATGTCAAATGTTTTGGCACAGTAAAGTGATTGTTAGAATGTTAGATTGATGTTTCCTGTTCTATATACACACATAGATATAAAAAAAATGCAGTTTCTCAATAGATGTTGCTGGCAGACAAGGCCCCTCTTACCTCTGCCATCACAAACTCAGAAAACTGTCTCCTCCTGTCTGTTGCTCATGTCTCAATGGGCAGCATGCAAATGAGAAAAATATGGTGGTCGAAGATGGGATGTTGTGAATGAAGTGAGAGGAAAAACTATTGCTGGAAATGCAGAATAGGTGGGAGTGGAACCATATAAGGGTAGTTCCTCAGAGTGGAAACAGAGGGAGAGATGATGGTGAAGGAATATGGTGCGGTTGACTGTTTTAAACACCACAGAGAGGTTGGAACAGGATAAAAAGGGGCATTAAACTTTAGTTGCAATGCAGAACGTGTCAAAGCCATCTGTGAACTAGGCTGATCATGGTACTGTGAGTATGATGGAAGTTAGATTGAAGCTTTTTGACAAAAAGAAATTTAGCGAGGGTAGAACTCAGCTGGGTGATAAGCAAAGACCTTGGAGAAGAAAGGGAAGTTCTATATGGGATGGTAGAGAACATGAAGGAATTAAAAGTGACTTTTTTGAGGAAGAAGTTTATGTTTTTAAAGGAGATAGTAACAATGCCTATGGAAAGGTATATTGGCAAAGATTGAAGCAAGGAGATGTAGTTGGGTTGGAGACTTGGGCAGTTGTAGGTGGGCCTGGTAAACATTGGTGAGAGATGGGGGAAATTTTGAGTGGTGTGGGCTCAGATTGGGCAGGAAAATGTTGAAAATACATAGTCAGTCAGCATCTCTAAATCATTTGTGGTTTAGAAGCCTTTGAAGAACACTTCAATGTGAAATGATAATCTGTCTGTTTACAGATATTGAATGACCTGTGCAGTTTCTAGTATTTTCTACTTTTTTCAGATTTCCGCATTTACAGTCTCCGCCCCCCCCCCCCCCCCCCTTTTAATGGTGATTGAGATAGTTGTGTGGTTATACTTGATCTTTGAGACAAAGTAGTGCATAAACACTTCCTACTTGGCACTGGTGATTAGAGTAGCAGGTTTGGGGATTGAAGTAGGCAGTTAAGAGAGGGTTTGTAATTAGTGTTAACCATATGTAAATAAAATTTTGTGCAAAGACATGTACGGCATAGGCAGGATATGGGAAGGCAGTGGAAAGAAACATTGTCAAGCTAAGAGAAGGTTACTTTTCTCAGGTGGATGAGAAACAGTAGAGGGCCAAGAAAAGATCCTTGAGGGACTCCAGAGATGAGTGCAAAGAAGATATTGCCTAAGATTCTCTTGTTTATAACTAGTTAATTAAGAATAGAAACCGGCAAAGGCAGCCCCATCTAGATGTACATCGGAGGTGAGGCTTTGGAGGAGGGTGGTGTGGTCAGTTGTCAAAGGCTGTATACTGGTTGGGAAGAATGTGTAACCGGCATAATCCCTCTTCAATCACATAGGTGTAATTTGTAACTTTGAGGGTCGTTTAAGTGCTGTGGTGGGGCAGAAACGATTGGAAAGGTTGAAATATGGAGTTATGGGAGAGATAGGTATGAATTTGGGAGTGACAACATGTCCAAGGAAATTGGAGCAGAAAGAGAGGTTGGAGATAGGGTGGGAGATTGCAAGGACAGAGGAGTCAAAGATGGGTTTTTTGAGGTGGAAAGTAATGACAGCAGATTTGAAAGGGGCACAAGGGAGAGACAACAGTTAACAATATCGGCAAACATAGAGACCAGGATGGAAAGTTGGATGGTCGTTAGTTTTGTGGGAATAGCATTGAGAGAGCACGAGATGGGTCTCGTGGACAAGATGAGCTCTGAGATGATGGAAGAAAGGAGAGAAACTAGAGAAAGATGCAAGTTTAGGACTGGGGAAAATTTAGCTTTGTGCGCTAGGGGAAGGGAGGGGTGCAGCAGAAACAGATGAACAGATAGTCTTAATCTTGGAGGTCTAGACGTCCATTAGCTGCTCACACTTCGTTTTAGGGGTGAGGCTGGAGTCGGAAGGATAGAGGGGTTTAAGAAAGTGGCTGTAAGTGAAAAGAAGCTGTTGGTTATCTTTGCATTCCAGGGTGACCCTGGAGTAGTGAACAATTTTGGCAGAGGAGAGTAGGACTTTTTGGTGCTTTGGGGTCCAGCCGGATCTAGTGACGAATGACTAAACCAGTTGTCTGCCATAAACACTCGAGTCTATGATCCATGAACATGAAGTGGAAATGGGGGCTGTATCGGGGAAGAATAATGGATAGAGATTAAGGGATTTATTTGGGACAAAGGCATCAAAGGTTGTGATTGAGCAAATTGGTAGCTGCAAAAATATTGTGGTGAATTGAGGGCCAAAGGCTAGAACGTTGGGGAAAGTGCTGTTGTAAGTTATTTCAAGATGTGGGTGTAGAAGGAAGGGAAATGAAGTGGGGAGGGTTTCAAGGAAGTCAGAGATGGCTTTATCTCTGATCGAGACAATGGGAGTAGAGAGGCCGTGTGAGATGGCAAGGTTGAATAAGTAGGAGCTTATGTGGGGGGAGGGCAGGAGGGCAATGAACTCAGAGTAGAGAGCATGGCAAGTTGAGAGATTTGAATTGCTGAGGATGAAAAGTCTTTTGGTGCAGAGGCTGAGGGAGGAAGGTAGTGAAGATATCTCTAAGAAACTTGGCATGGGGTAAAAAATGAGGATTTCAGAGGAGTGGAACAAGGTGATGTTCAAAGCAGGATTATGGTGACCGACCAAGTTGAGACGGTGATGAGGACCACACTGCAAATGGCATGAAGGGTATCTCTAGGTGGGGAGCTGGATATTCAGATCCATCTGAACATATCCAGTTTTTGTTCTGTGTCCTGTACTACTCTGTACTGTCCTGTCTACCAGAAACTGGTTGAATTATATGTACATCCTGACTGACAGTAAGTCATTCAATTGTGGCATGGAGGAGTCAGGATTTATCCAGTAGCTCAGAAAGGCAGACCAATTGTTTCATTGCCATTGATCTTTCCTATAGATGTTTAGCACTAACACTTTGGCATGTATCAAGTTGACCATAAAAAGGTTGTATGTTGGCTTTGATGCATTTAGTTGGGCATCTTTTCCATTGCAAATACAGGCTTTTAGGGCTAGGAACTTCTGAAAATTAGAGAGCATGTTTGAACAGTACAGTAATGATTTAGTTAAGTGTTTTAAATTTGTTTTTTAGTGAATTTTTTATTTTATTTTATTTAGAGATACAGCACTGAAACAGGCCCTTCGGCCCACCGAGTCTATGCCGACCATCAACCACCCATTTATACTAATCCTACACTAATCCCATATTCCTACCGCATCCCCACTTGTCCCTATATTCCCCTACCACCTACCTATACTAGGGGCAATTTATAATGGCCAATTTACCTATCAACCTGCAAGTCTTTTGGTGGTGGGAGGAAACCAGAGCACCCGGCGAAAACCCACGCAGACACAGGGAGAACTTGCAAACTCCACACAGGCAGTACCCAGAATTGAACCCCGGTCGCTGGAGCTGAGAGGCTGTGGTGCTAACCACTGCGCCACTGCTGCCTGAGTTTTATCACAGCTTCTCTGTTTTTGGAAACCCTTGTCTGACTCAAACAAAGTAACAGACAAACAACTTTGAAAAAAGTCTGTCACTTTTTGATATGTTTGAATTTTCCTATAAAAATTAAAAAGTAAAATTACTCACTAGATATCATTCCCTCTCTGATTTTCTAGATTACTATTTAACTATTTCTCCCCCTCCAAGTTTTTACAAATGGGTTTTTTCCAACATGCAATTTTTGTCAAGTACCTGTATCACTCTGCCCAATTTCCAGACACGAACATATCCCCAGTCATGAATGCAGAACCTCATTAAATTCTCAAACGGAAGTTCAGTAGAAATAAAATTTCTGTTGCCCTACACCAAGCTCTTTACAGGGCATGTGGGATCTGAGTAAATGAGGCAAGCAACTCTATCTCAATCAATTAGGATGAAGGATTGTGAAATGTGCAGCACAAGGTCTGAACAAGGAAGAATGCGTTGGAATGATCAATGTCAAATCTGGTACAAGAAAAAGAAAGATGTTGGATTAAGAGAGAAAAAAGGATGAAGAAAAAGTAAAAAGTTCCTTTTACATTCAAAAAAAATTCTGACAATTAAAACCTGAAGGAATGAGATGCCGTGATTGTAATAGTTAATTTTCAGTGCCAGAGAGGTTTTCTGGCAGTAGTTAATACTTATCACCTTGTTAAAAGGGTAGTTGAACTTGACTTAACTTTCTTTGGTGAATTTACTTTGTGTCTACCGTGCATGTACAGGGACTTCATGCTGGCCGGTGCATTTGGATCGGAAGCCAGACAGCAAGGTGCCATTTTTGTGAAGCTTACACCAGAATAGCGCATCTTTGACAGCAATTTGTTTTGATTTCTGTATTTAATCATGTAACTTCCCTCACCTAAAGTTGCTATGGCATTTACGCAAAGATAATAGTGAGATTAATAGCACTCACTGTTATTTTGAAATCTCATTCTTGGTCAATAAGTGGGATGATGCTCCTCTGAGTTTAGTAATAAGGCCCATTCTTTAACCGTATAGAGTGAGCTTCATTCTTGTCCATTTATTCTGGAAATATTTAGTTTAAAAAAAAAATTGAATTTCATAGCACTGAGAAATCTTGCCTTAAGGAAACCAGTGTTTTCTGTAATTCTGGCCTTGTTAGCTTTTCAGATTTTATTTCAAGGTGCATTGACTCTCTTTTGGGTAAAATTATAATAAATTGTGTTTATCTTAGGATAACAGTACTGTTGATTTCAGTAGTTTGAGAAATGCAAATGAGAAATAACCGAGCACTATAGAGTGCATAGCTGTACTGCTGTTTCATAGCTCATGGATGGGGGACGTTCTTGACGTGATATAGTGTAAAATGGGTGATAGTGAGTCAGCAACGCAATTTACCTCTCTCCCAATGGAAATAAAAATCGACAGATGTAAAACAGCCTGCTGACTCACTATTGCATAAAGTGCAGATCAACCACTGGGTTGATGTCCAGGACTATTAAAAGTCCTGATCATGAAGCTTGTCACTGCTATATGGACTAATGGGATATTACATCATATTTGTGTGAGGGAAGATTTCAAATGGTGGGTTTAATGAAAGGGCAGGTTAAACTAATCCAAAACATTAGAACATATTGTAAGATGGTATGTTCCTCCAATGTTTTAGTTTACTGATTAGGCACTATTAGACTGAAGATATCCTTTCACCCCTTCCCCATTGCCCTCCTGCCATCTTGCAAATTTTTAAATGAAATATTTTTGAAGCAATTTCAAAAAAAATATTTGAGTTGTAGTTGTCTGGGTGCTTCCTTGGGTGTTAACTAGGCACTTGTTGTATAAGTCAGCAGATATTTCAGTATTGTAAGATTTTGATCAGGGGTAACAGATTACGAGTTTAGGAGTCACAAGTGGTTTAAGTTTAATGTGGTTTATTGAGAAGCGATAGTTCACATGCAACACAACACGTAATCAGAATAGGCAGAGTGGACATACGAATCGTGACTGGTGAAAAGGTTTATATACGAACCGACGTGCATACGTAATAGGAGCAGGAGTAGGCCACTCGGCCCCTCAAGCCTGCTTCGATATTCAACAAGATTATGGCTGATTTGATTGTAACCTCAAGTGCACATTCCTGCCTACCTCTGATAACCTTTCACCCCTTTGCTTATCAAGAATCTATTTACCTCAGCTTTAAAAATATTCAAAGACTGCTTCCACCGCCTTTTGAGGAAGAGAATTCCAAAGACTCACGACCCTCAGAGAAAAAATTTTTCCTCATATCTCTCTTAACTGGGTGACCCCTTATTTTTAAATAGTAATCCTTAGATCTAGATGCTCCTGCAAGAGGAAACATCCTTTCCGCATCCACCCTGTCAACATCCCTCAGGCTCTTGTATGTTTTGGTCAGGTTGCCTCTTTACTCTTTTTTTTATTCATTCAGGGCTGTGGGCGTTTTTGGCTAGGCCAGCATTTATTGCCCATCCGTAATTGCCTTTGAGAAGGTGATGGTGAGCTGCCTTCTTGAACTGCTGCGGTCCATGTGGGGTAGGTATACCCACAGTGCTGTTGGGAAGGGAGTTCCAGGATTTTGACCCAGTGACAGTGAAGGGACAGCGATATAGTTCCAAGTCAGGATGGTGTGAGCACTTGAAGGTGGTGGTGTTCCCATGCATTTGCTGCCCTTGTCCTCCTAGTTGGTCGAGGTCGCGGGTTTGGAAGGTGCTGTCTAAGGAGCTTTGGGTGCATTGCTGCATCTTGTAGATGGTACACACTGCTGCCACTGTGCGTCGGTGGTGGAGGGAGTGAATGTTTGTAGATGGGGTGCCAATCAAGCGGGCTGTTTTGTCCTGGATGGTGTTGAGCTTCTTGAGTGTTGTTGGAGCTGCACCCGTCCAGGCAAGTGGAGAGTATTCCATCACACTCCTGACTTGTGCCTTGTAGATGGTGGACAGGCTTTGGGCAGTCAGGAGGTGAGTTACCCGCCTTAGGATTCCTAGCCTCTGACTTGCTCTTGCAGCCACGGTATTTATATGGCTACTCCAGTTCAGTTTCTGGTCAATGGTAGTCCCTAGGATGTTGATAGTGGTGGATTCAGCGATGGTAATGCCATTGAATGTCAAGGGGAGATGGTTGGATTCTCTCTTATTGGAGATGGTCATTGCCTGGCACTTGTGTGGCGCAAATGTTACTTGCCACTTATCAGTCCAAGCCTGGATATTGTCCAGGTCTTGCTGCATTTCTACACGGACTGCTTCAGTATCTGAGGAGTCACGAATGGTGCTGAACATTGTGCAATCATCAGCGAACATCCCCACTTCTGACCTTTATGATTGAAGGTAGGTCATTGATGAAGCAGCTGAAGATGGTTGGGTCTAGGACACTACCCTGAGGAACTCCTGCAGTGATGTCCTGGAGCTCAGATGATTGACCTCCAACAACCACAACCATCTTCCTTTGCGCTAGGTATGACTCCAGCCAGAGGAAGGTTTTCCCCCTGATTCCCATTGACCTCAGTTTTGCTAGGGCTCCTTGATGCCATACTCGGTCAAATGCTGCCTTGATGTCAAGGGCAGTCACTTGCATCTCACCTCTTGAGTTCAGCTCTTTTGTCCATGTTTGAACCAAGGCTGTAATGAGGTCAGGTGCTGAGTGGCCCTGGCGGAACCCAAACTGAGCGTCACTGAGCAGGTTATTGCTAAGCAAGTGCCGCTTGATGGCACTGTTGATGACACCTTCCATCACTTTACTTATGATTGAGAGTAGGCTGATGGGGCGGTAATTGGCCGGGTTGGACTTGTCCTGCTTTTTGTGTACAGGACATACCTGGGCAATTTTCCACATTGCAGGGTAGATGCCAGTGTTGTAGCTGTACTGGAACAGCTTGGCTAGGGGTGCGGCAGGTTCTGGAGCACAGGTCTTCAGTACTATTGCCGGAATATTGTCAGGGCCCATAGCTTTTGCAGTATCCAGTGCCTTCAGTCGTTTCTTGATATCACGCGGAGTGAATCGAATTGGCTGAAGACTGGCATCTGTGATGCTGGGGACTTCAGGAGGAGGCCGAGATGGATCATCAACTCGGCAGTTCTGGCTGAAGATTTTTGCAAATGCTTCAGCCTTATCTTCTGCACTGATGTGCTGGGCTCCCAAATCATTGAGGATGGGGATATTTGTGGAGCCACCTCCTCCAGTTAGTTGTTTAATTGTCCACCACCATTCATGGCTGGATGTGGCAGGACTGCAGAGCTTAGATCTGATCCGTTGGTTATGGGATTACTTAGCTCTGTCTATCGCATGCTGCTTACGCAGTTTGGCACTTAGATAGTCCTGTGTTGTAGCTTCACCAGGTTGACACCTCATTTTGAGGCATGCCCTCCTGCACTCTTCATTGAACCAGGGTTGGTCTCCTGGCTTGATGGTAATGGTAGAGTGGGGGATATGCCAGGCCATGAGGTTACAGATTGTGGTTGAGTACAATTCTGCTGCTGCTGATGGCCCACAGCGCCTCATGGATGCCCAGTATTGCATTGTTAGATCTGTTCAAAATCTATCCCATTTAACACGGTGGTACTGCCACACAACGCGATGGATGGTATCCTCAATGTGACGGCAGAACTTCGTCTCCACAAGGACTGTGTGGTAGTCACCCCTACCAATACAGCCATGGACAGAAGCATCTGCCGCAAACCCAGTCGAGCAGCTAAGTCCTTTCGGACTCTGTCAGCTCGGTCAGTAGTGATGCTACCGATCCACTCTTGGTGATGGACGTTGAAGTCCCCCACCCAGAGTACATTTTGTGCCCTTGCCACCCTCAGTGCTTCCTCCAAGTGGTGTTCAACATGGAGGAGTACTGAATCATCAGCTGAGGGAGGGCGGTAGGCGGTAATCAGTGGGAGGTTACCTTTCCCATGTTTGACCTGATGCCATGAGACTTCATGGGGTCCAGATTCAATGTTGAGGACTCCCAGAGCAACTCCCTCCCTACTATATACCACTGTGCCACCACCTCTGCTGGGTCTGTCCTGCCGGTGGGACAGGACATACCCGGGGATGGTGATGGCAGTGTCTGGGACATTGTCCGTAAGGTATGATTCCGTGAGTATGACTATGTCAGGCTGTTGCTTGACTAGTCTGTGGGACAGCTCTCCCAACTTTGGCACAAGCCCCCACATGTTATTAAGGAGAACTTTGCAGGGTCGACAGGGCTGGGTTTGCCGTTGTCGTTTCCAGTGCCTCGGTCGATGCCGGGTGGTCTGTCCGGTTTCATTCATTTTTATTGACTTCGTAGCGGTTAGATACAACTGAGTGGCTTGCTAGGCCATTTCAGAGGGCATGTAAAAGTTAACCACATTGCTGTGGGTCTGGAGTCAAATGTAGGTCAGACCAGGTCAGGACAGCAGATTTCCTTCCCTAAAGGACATTAGTGAACCAGATGGGTTTTTACAACAATCGACAATGGTTTCATGGCCATCATTAGACTAGCTTTTAATTCCAGATTTATTAATTAAATTCAAATTCCACCTTCTGCTGTGGTGGGATTCGAACCCATGTCACTAGAGAAATAGCCTGGGTCTCTGGGTTACTAGTCCAGTGATAATACCACTACGCCACTGCCTACCAGTGGATACTAGCGGATACAAGCCTTGCCTGTTCGACCTTTCTTCATAGACAATCTGCACATTCCACATATTAGTCTAGTAAACCTTCTCTGAATGGCTTCCAATGCATTTACATCCTTCCTTAAATAAGGAGACCAGTACTGTACACAGTACTCCAGATGTGGTCTCACCAATGCTCTGTATAACTGTCGCATAACCTCGCTACTTTTGTATTCAATTCCCCTCGCAATAAACAATAATATTCTATTAGCTTTCCTAATTACTTATTGTACCTGCATACTAATCTTTTGCAATTCATGCACTAGGACACCCAGATCTCTCTGCAATTTCAACATTTAGATAATATGCCTTTTTTTATTCTTCCTGCCAAAATAGACAATTTCACATTTTCCCACATTGTACTCCATTTGCCAGAACTTTGCCCACTCACTTAACCTATCTGTATCCCTTTATAGCCTCTTTATGTCCTCTTCGCAACTGACTTTTCCACCTATCTTTGTATCATCAGCAAATTTAGCAACCATACCTTCTATTCCTTCATCCAAGTCATTCATATAAATTGTAAAAAGTTGAGACCCTAGCACTGATCCCTGTGGCACATCACTTGTTACATCTTGCCAACCAGAAAATGACCCATTTATGCCTACTCTCTGTTTCCTGTTGGCTACCTAATCTTCTATCTATGACAATATGTTACCCCATACACCATGAGCTTTTATTTTCTGCAATAATCTTTCATGTGACACCTTATCAATTGTGCTATCAGTTCATCTGTTTTGTTTACTGTTTCTGGATCGGAAGGATGGAATGGCCTGGTCTTTGTTTCCTAGGTGGAAATGTGGAGTAATCAATTCAGCCATGAACTTATTGAATGGCGGAGCAGGGTCGAGTGGCCTACTCTTGTTCCTAATTCGTATGTTTGTATGTTATTACATGCCTTTAGACCGATCAGGATGTTCAGCTGAAGCTAGCAACCCAAAATAGCCGCCTCCTTTCATCCGTGCTTCTTCCTTCTTGACTGCCCGTTTATCTACTTTATTTTTAGGGGTTGGCGAGTAGATCATGCAAATCAGTCTGCAGTTACTTTTTTCCCATCCAAATATCCAATTATCAAGGGATAAGCAAAGCAGACCCTTTTCCAGCCTCCTCTTGCCCCTGAGGTCACCTCATTGATTATCTCTCTTGTAAAAAAAACCTCTCATCTTGTCTTGTTCATTTATTTGAACGTGGACATAAGGCTCCATCTTATCCAGCCCAGATATGCCTACATGAAGGCCTGTGCCTGAAGGAGCTATGTGACCTAGATAATGACCTTCAGGAAAACAATGGACAATTGACTGCTGTGTCTGTTACCTTCAGGAGGGACTGGAGAGTTCCTTGAACTTGAGAGAGAGAGAAACTTGTTGCCAGCAAACCAGGGCCTCAACGTTTCATCAACAATTCTCAGAATTACTCATAGCTGTATTCTTAGAACAATAAGAAAATTGTAGTTCTGTCAGTGTCGTATAGAAAGCTTAAAAAAAATCTCATCACACAATATACACAATTAGCAGCTGTGGTTATGTTTCCATTTGAAAAAAAAATTTGAACAGTGAATTTTGGTAGGCGTATGAAACAGATATTTTGTGAAATTATTTTCAAAGCTTATCTGTGGTGCAAAAAAGTGAATGTGACATAAGTAGTTATTTTCAAATTGCCTGCGACTTAATAATTTATTAAAATGTCAAACAAATGTATACAAGTACAGGAGATTACTTATTGCATTTCAAAATGAAGATTTCCTTTGGCCCTATTCTACATAAGTGCAGCTGAATTTCTCCACATTTGGATTGATGTATAAGACTAGCTACAACTACAACAGCAAAGGACAGCAAAATACAATATAGATCAATGTGATATTATCCCTGACATTTCCAGCTATTCGGTGTAGTGCTTCTTTCTTTAATGTGTGTGTCAGCAAGAGATTATATTTTAGGGTAATTTTTTTTTCTGCTTGTGCATACATAGAGCAGAAGTTTGGTACTCTTCTGCAAACGACGATTGATGCTAGATCAATTGTAAATTTTAAATCCGAGTGATTTTTGTTAACCAAAGGTATTGAAGTATAGGGGCAAAGGTGGATATATGGAGTTGGGTCACTGAGCAGCCATGATCTCGTTAAATGGCAGAACAAGCTTGAAGGGTGAAATGGCCTACTCCTGCTCCTATGTCCTATTTTTGTGAACCTTGCCCACTGATGGTGGCCAGAATTTTACGTCCCCCCCGCCCCAAAAGAAAAGGCTGGTGGGGGGGCGTATAATAGAGTGGGAGGCTCGGGGGGCCCTTCCCGACCTACTCCCGCCTCTGCCGCCATTTTACGTGGGGCAGTGGCGGGGGGAAACAGCCCACCAATCAAGGCCCTTAAGTGGCCATTTAAAGGCCTCCGCCCACCACCACAGAGATTTTACCACTGGCAGGTGGGTGGCCCAGGCCTGAGAAAAGCTGCCTGACAAGACTAGGCGGCTTTCTGATGTGGCCTTGGGTGGGGGGGGGGCCCTCCTGATAGGGCACCCTGTGCCCAACGGAGGGCAGCCCCCGCTCCCCTAATACCCAACACGCCCCCGCCTCCCTTTGCTTTGCCAGGGCCTAACCAATCACCCCCGGCGAGGCTCCAAAAAACTACCTTTTTCCAGGGCTGTCCTTCCTCTCCATGTGGAAGCTGGGTCGCAGTCCCAGCAGTGGCCACCGCTCCATTAGGCGGGACTTCCTGCCTCAATGAAGTGGAAGTCCCACGTAAGACCAATTAAGGGCCTAGGGACTGTAAAATCCAGACTGGATCCCCAGGCCTGGTGGAGGCAGGATCGCCACTGACTTTTTGGTAAGTGGATGGTTCCCGTCCGCCATGCGCAAAATTCCCGTCGGTGGGTTTTAGGAAATTACAGGCAAGCACGCGTCCCATGCTATTCCATGCATTGATGGAAAATTGTGGGCTTTACAGGTGCTAGTTACTGATATGTTCTCACAAGATGTGCAAAAAGGAAACTTGGCTTCATCTTCATTGTTACAATGCAACTTTCACAGTTGTAGTAAAGTCTAGTCAAATTTCAACTTTTTGATGTTCCTAGACCATTATTTAACTTCCCTGTGTATGACAATCTATTGCTTGCTGGTATTTATTTATTTAGAGATACAGCACTGAAACAGGCCCTTCGGCCCACCGAGTCTGTGCCGTCTTTTGGCAACGACGCAAAGCATTCGTCGAATACATTCTGAGTCACTTTGTCTATGGCGTCATCATAAGGATCCCACCCTGGATCGGATCTCGCACTTTTAGAATCATAATTATCTTTCCACAACAAATTATCTTCCTCTCCATCCATTGAATTGTATATTCTGGATTTTTTTTTTTTGAACAATCTGATAGTTTATGCACTAATAGCCTCCCACAATTTGATGATAAAATTATGTATTTTCATTCTGTGAAGGTTTTTTCTCCATCAACCATCCACCTATTCCATTCAGTGCAAGCACGATCCTTAAATGGCTTGTTGAGGCATGCATCCTAAGGTTAAACTATGAATGTTGGGACCCCTGCAATGCAGGCATCTCTTGATCTCCTTGTTCATATGTGATCTGAACATGTCCCACATGAATAAGCTGCATTCTTTATGTAGGCCACCAGGACGCCTATTCCACACATTATCGATCCATAACTTCATTTTCATCCATCCAACTGTTGTCATGGACATGCACAAAAAATCCTGTAGGGAGCTTAATGTTCAACATGCTTTTGTGGTTTAAAATTACCATAGGCTTAATTTCATTCTGTTGGCCATGCAGGCTAGTACCACCATGAATCTTATCTTCTCATATCCTGTAGTTTTCACCTAGAATTGTTTTGAACTTTTCCACTCCACAGTTCAATTGCTGGGCATACTGTAATTCATGGTCATTTCATCCATGTTGCCTATGTAGCATAATGGGTACTCGTGTTTTTGCTGCTGTCCAATGATGAATCGCTGAAAACTGGTAATTTTGGCATCTAGGTCTTTTGGAAGACTCTGAGCAATCTTGGTTTTCTGCTGAACACTAGACATTTTAGTTCCATAAAGTGCCTACACCAGCTAGCTGTTGCTCTGAAATCTTTGCTGGACTCGGGGTTTGATTTGGCCCACTTCAGTGCGCATATACACATTGCATTTCTGGTGACAGCGTAGCCATTCTGACTACTTATTTATTTTTGAGCATCGATTCCAATACATTCTTCTCAAGACCAGGCCAATGACTGGTCCCTGTTCTCAGGATACATTTGGCTGCTTCTTCAGGGCAGATTCTTCCATTCTTGCACCAGTTTTTCACTAACACAGAATTCCCTTGCTGCAGCACAGTTATTTGACAAGTTAGCAAATGTTATGACTTTTAGCTTGAAACCAGCTTCATGCTTCATTCGTTTTTTGCTGGAGGACCCGTTTCTCTTTGTTCGCCATGTGGGGTCTGCCATGTGTGGGCGTGTCTTAAACTCACGCACATCTTCGCAACAGGGCCCATATTGCCTGCTTGATCCCTTGCACCCAGTTTATAAGGTAAATAAAACATGCATTTGTGGGGCGAAAAATTGAAGCTGACTGCTACTGCGAGTATAGCATGTTGTGGCTGAAAAGGGGTTTCGACTTGTATGGTGAGTATGTGCCGAGTATTTTTGGGGATGGGAAAATGGGGTCGTCTTATACACCGTGATCTGTGGTAAGATGCAGGAAGTATTAAAATACCCACAATTTTTAAACTTTACAGAATTCTAGCTTTGCTTTACCATACTGATTACTCATTTCGTAATTCACTTCTGTGCTTTATTTTTAAAATTGCTGAAATTTCCTATTTTACGTTGATACCCTTAACAATATACCCCTCGTCCTAAAAACCTGTGCCTGATGGAAGAACTTTACAGGATCCTAATTTTCATATCTTAAAAGACCACTAATAAGTCTTCTCTTTTGCACCTCCTCTTCATTGAGTAAAATCCCAGGATAGATTATTTTTTCTCATACTGTCAATTAGCCTTATAACTCACTTCTTGACTCCCTTCATGTTCGACATGTTTCTGGTATTATGGAGACCAAAATTAAATGTCTCGTTGCAAATGTAAGCTCACCTAGGCAGATACAACTTTAATGTCATACTAGAAAAGCAAAATACTGTGGATGCTGGAAATCTGAAATAAAAACAGACAGTGTTGAAAATACTCTGCAGATCTGGCAGCATCAGTGGAGAGAGGAGCAGAGTTAACATTTCAGGTCTGTAGCCTTTCATCAGAATCAACTTTTTAATGTCGTCATTTAAAAAAAAAAAAAAATTTGGGCAGGTAACATAAATGTAATAGTTTTTTCACCTGCCTTTTAAGCACTGAACCAATGGTTTAAATGACGTATACGCCAAAACTGTGATATCTCTTTCCCATTGCCTTTAAGCAAGCATTATTGTTGCACCCAGTTTGATAGTATCTGCAAACTTGGACACCCTAGTGCATAACTACCCCAACATGAGTCCTTTTGATACTCCACTGTTGATGGTATTTCATTCTGACATGTACCTATTCATCTTTCAATCATGCAAAAATCCACCCTAATACTGTGCTAACTATCCCACTGGCATCATTTTCCACCTTGTTCATGGACCAGAGTTCCGATCATGAAGCAAAATTAATTTCTTGCTTTCAAATTCAATTAAACTGTTGCACTAAAAAGAAAATCCAATTCCCCCTCTACAAAACTGCAGTTTACCTCAAGACAGTATAGTGATTTTTTTTTTAAAGAGCATTTAAACACATGAATAGAGAATATAAAGGAACATTATTTTTGTCATTGTTTTTAACCAGGGCGAGGAGGGTGTAGAGTGGTGCTGATTGATATTTTGAGACTATGAGGCAAAAAGCAAACACTTGCTATCAGAAGGGTTTCTTCTTTCTTTTGGGCCTCCTTATCTCGAGAGACAATGGATACGCGCCTGGAGGTGGTCAGTGGTTTGTATGGAGTGACCTCTCCATGGCGCATGCCTGGGCAAATTTATGGAGGTTGAGAGTTGCCCAGTCGTCAAAACCCCCCTCTCGGCCTTTCTGGTGGGGTCCAAAGGAGTGCAGGACACGACGTTTGGCACCAGTATGGCTGCAGGAACTGCCGGAAACATGCCAAAGGTGACACATGACCGCCTACGGGGTTCCGCTCCGGATTTTCTGTTAGGGTTTACTCCCTTAGCCTTGGTCTCTCCCGAGACGCCCACAAGGCAGTGGGGTTGTTGGGGCCCCTACACAGGTGTAGGATGGTGGGTGACACTGGCAAGGCCGCATATACAGCCTATTCTAGATAATTGCTTTTACAATGGAGTGGCTTGCTAGGTCAGTTCAGAGCATATTACCAGTCTCATGCAGGCCAGACTGAACATGGGTGGTAGGTTCCTTTCCCTTGAGGGCATTTGTAAACTAGTTGAGATTTTATGGAACTATTCATAGTCATTTTTTCTGGTGCCAGCCCACAAGTTGCAATGTTTATTGAATTCAGAATTGAGTAGTGTGATCCAGGTGTAAACTGATCACTAGATCAAAATTACTTTTCTTATCATTCCAATAAGAAAATTGACTCTTGAGTTTTTAAATGACTCTTCACTTGTGACTTGTTGAACTTAAAGCTCGTAAAACCTATGGAAGCATTTTGCAGCTTCCTGATAGTGGTCTGATGCAGATAGCTTTCCACTCACCTATGGCATAGCATTATATCGTACTTTAAAGCTTCCAAATTCTTGAAAGCAGCAAGGCGGTGTGCCAAATGAAGAGGAGGAAAAAGATCTTGAAAGTAGCACTATACTACCACCACTGCTGAATGTCTTGTCCAGGAAGTAGGTAGAGCTTTTTACAAATAAAATTACATCATTTTGTGTCCTTTTAAGGCCTTTTTAAATCAACAGTGGGCTGATGCCTTGTGGACTCAACCTTGAGTTCAACAATTTCAGAGCGTGCCTGGCCTTTTTAAAATTTTATTTTTTAACCATGTGCCTGTTTTTCATGTGGACAGAGCTGCTCATTCTGCCATTAACACTCTCTGGACTGATGCTTTGTCTTTCACCACAAGCATTACACGCTCTTTGCCTTTGTCCCAGGACAGCTTTGTTGTTTAATCTCTCCTGCCCGCCTCCCTATCACACACCTTTCCTTTTTGTTCACTTCTCCACCAAACCACCCCCCCCTCCACCTTCATTTGCTTAAAACCTAATTCTTTTCTAACCTTTGCCAGTTCTGATGAAAGGTCACAAACCTGAAACATTAACTCTGCTTTTTCATCCACAGATGCTGCCAGACCTAATGAGTATTTCCAGCACTTTCTATTTTTATTTCGGATTTCCAGCATCTGCAGTATTTTGCTTTTATTTTAGAAGTATGATTATATTTATGATGTGGTATTGGTGATTGGATCTCCACAAGGCTGCTGCCAATGGCACACTAACAGTCACTGCAAACACTTTTAGCTTTATTAATGATTTTAAACTGATAATTTTGTGTGGCTGTATACTTACACATTTTCTTTTGAAGGCTGTGCAAAAGAAGTACTGTCAATTAACTTATTTTCTGTTCTGGGGATATTGAAAAACTGGTAAAGTTCATAGATATTCATGTACAGTTCCAAATTGAAATACATGAGCATTTTGAAAGCTAACTACAAGTCACATATTTCAAGCAATATTTTCATGGAGTTTGTATTCTGATAAACTGCGGACAGTTGATTTTCCACATCTGTTTGTGATTTAAGATATACAGCATTTAACTTCCCTGAAGACAATGTCTCCCTGTTCTGCTTGAGCAATGTCATTTAACTTGGCAATGCTTAAATGGGAGTCTTTCTAAATGCCCAGCAAAGGGTAGGTAGTGCAGTACTTGGAAAACATGTGAAAGTCATTAATTCTGTGATTCTTGAACATCATAAAAACAAACATATGTTAATAATATGAGAGCCAGAACTTTATTTTTAAGCTGAATTGTTAAATTGGTCTGTATCTGAAATATAGATGACAACATGTTTTATCCAAGAATGAGAGGAATGGGCAAAAGAAGTATTCCAGTGTGAGGTTGTGATCTTGCACAGCAAAATGTTTTTAAATAAGGAGGTTTTGGAAAGTCGGTCTTTGGCAAGATGTTTTGTATGGTAGCCATGTGTACTTCTAATTACAAGTACAGTGGGAGAAACTTTAGCTTTGTTAACTGCTGGCCACTTTTATTGTAAGATCAACCAGATGTTTGGGACTTGAGCACTCTGCCTACAAGTTGTGTATTTGTGTCTGACTTTAAAGTCACAGCATTTATATCCCAGTATACTTAGATATTTATTTTGAAGTATGACAACAGTTTGCACAATTTATTTTCTGTAGTTTTGGGAATATTAAACTGGTAATATTCAAAGAAAATGTTTATATTCAAAACTGAAATACAGGAGCATTTTGAAGGTTAATTATGAAATAAGTCACATTTCGAGCAATATTTTCTTTGATAAAAGCAAATATTTTCTTTGAGTTTGTATTCTGATTTTCAAACTTCTTTCCCGTTCCAAGCCATAGTTTCTGCATAAAAATACTTGCAAGAACAGCGTATCAAAGGGACGTGAAACATGACAGTGCAATGGTTTTTGAAATACAAATATTTCCATTCCGTTTGAAAAGTGTCTTCTTAATAAAAAGGTTTTAATAAAATCACACATGCAAGTGTCCAAAAATAACATGATTGTGAAATCAAGAGAAGACTGATTTCTCTCCTTCTGTCCTCATTGATCTTTTCAAACTAAAGACTCCCTTTCCCCCTCTCTCCCTCCCCCACCCCCACTCTGTCTCTCTCTCTCCCCCCCCCGCGCTCTCTCTCCCCCCCCCGCTCTCTCTCTCCCCCCCCGCTCTCTCTCTCCCCCCCCGCTCTCTCTCTCCCCCCCCGCTCTCTCTCTCCCCCCCCGCTCTCTCTCTTCCCCCCCCGCTCTCTCTCTCCCCCCCCGCTCTCTCTCTCCCCCCCCGCTCTCTCTCTCCCCCCCCGCTCTCTCTCTCCCCCCCCGCTCTCTCTCTCCCCCCCCGCTCTCTCTCTCCCCCCCCGCTCTCTCTCTCCCCCCCCGCTCTCTCTCTCCCCCCCCGCTCTCTCTCTCCCCCCCCGCTCTCTCTCTCCCCCCCCGCTCTCTCTCTCCCCCCCCGCTCTCTCTCTCCCCCCCCGCTCTCTCTCTCCCCCCCCGCTCTCTCTCTCCCCCCCCGCTCTCTCTCTCCCCCCCCGCTCTCTCTCTCCCCCCCCGCTCTCTCTCTCCCCCCCCGCTCTCTCTCTCCCCCCCCGCTCTCTCTCTCCCCCCCGCGCTCTCTCTCTCCCCCCCGCGCTCTCTCTCTCCCCCCCGCTCTCTCTCTCCCCCCCCGCTCTCTCTCTCCCCCCCCGCTCTCTCTCTCCCCCCCCGCTCTCTCTCTCCCCCCCCGCTCTCTCTCTCCCCCCCCGCTCTCTCTCTCCCCCCCCGCTCTCTCTCTCCCCCCCCGCTCTCTCTCTCCCCCCCCGCTCTCTCTCTCCCCCCCCGCTCTCTCTCTCCCCCCCCGCTCTCTCTCTCCCCCCCCGCTCTCTCTCTCCCCCCCCGCTCTCTCTCTCCCCCCCCGCTCTCTCTCTCCCCCCCCGCTCTCTCTCTCCCCCCCCGCTCTCTCTCTCCCCCCCCCGCTCTCTCTCTCCCCCCCCGCTCTCTCTCTCCCCCCCCGCTCTCTCTCTCCCCCCCCGCTCTCTCTCTCCCCCCCCGCTCTCTCTCTCCCCCCCCGCTCTCTCTCTCCCCCCCCGCTCTCTCTCTCCCCCCCCGCTCTCTCTCTCCCCCCCCGCTCTCTCTCTCCCCCCCCCGCTCTCTCTCTCCCCCCCCGCTCTCTCTCTCCCCCCCCCGCTCTCTCTCTCCCCCCCCCGCTCTCTCTCTCCCCCCCCGCTCTCTCTCTCCCCCCCCGCTCTCTCTCTCCCCCCCCGCTCTCTCTCTCCCCCCCCGCTCTCTCTCTCCCCCCCCGCTCTCTCTCTCCCCCCCCGCTCTCTCTCTCCCCCCCCGCTCTCTCTCTCCCCCCCCGCTCTCTCTCTCCCCCCCCGCTCTCTCTCTCCCCCCCCGCTCTCTCTCTCCCCCCCCGCTCTCTCTCTCCCCCCCCGCTCTCTCTCTCCCCCCCCGCTCTCTCTCTCCCCCCCCGCTCTCTCTCTCCCCCCCCGCTCTCTCTCTCCCCCCCCGCTCTCTCTCTCCCCCCCCGCTCTCTCTCTCCCCCCCCGCTCTCTCTCTCCCCCCCCGCTCTCTCTCTCCCCCCCCGCTCTCTCTCTCCCCCCCCGCTCTCTCTCTCCCCCCCCGCTCTCTCTCTCCCCCCCCGCTCTCTCTCTCCCCCCCCGCTCTCTCTCTCCCCCCCCGCTCTCTCTCTCCCCCCCCGCTCTCTCTCTCCCCCCCCGCTCTCTCTCTCCCCCCCCGCTCTCTCTCTCCCCCCCCGCTCTCTCTCTCCCCCCCCGCTCTCTCTCTCCCCCCCCGCTCTCTCTCTCCCCCCCCGCTCTCTCTCTCCCCCCCCGCTCTCTCTCTCCCCCCCCGCTCTCTCTCTCCCCCCCCGCTCTCTCTCTCCCCCCCCGCTCTCTCTCTCCCCCCCCGCTCTCTCTCTCCCCCCCCGCTCTCTCTCCCCCCCCCCGCTCTCTCTCCCCTCCCCGCTCTCTCTCCCCTCCCCGCTCTCTCTCCCCCCCCCGCTCTCTCTCCCCCCCCCGCTCTCTCTCCCCCCCCCGCTCTCTCTCCCCCCCCCGCTCTCTCTCCCCCCCCCGCTCTCTCTCCCCCCCCCGCTCTCTCTCCCCCCCCCGCTCTCTCTCCCCCCCCCGCTCTCTCTCCCCCCCCGCTCTCTCTCCCCCCCCCGCTCTCTCTCCCCCCCCCCCGCTCTCTCTCCCCCCCCCGCTCTCTCTCCCCCCCCCCGCTCTCTCTCCCCCCCCCCGCTCTCTCTCCCCCCCCCCGCTCTCTCTCCCCCCCCCCGCTCTCTCTCCCCCCCCCCGCTCTCTCTCCCCCCCCCCGCTCTCTCTCCCCCCCCCCGCTCTCTCTCCCCCCCCCCCGCTCTCTCTCCCCCCCCCCGCTCTCTCTCCCCCCCCCCGCTCTCTCTCCCCCCCCCCGCTCTCTCTCCCCCCCCCCGCTCTCTCTCCCCCCCCCCGCTCTCTCTCCCCCCCCCCGCTCTCTCTCCCCCCCCCCGCTCTCTCTCCCCCCCCCCGCTCTCTCTCCCCCCCCCCGCTCTCTCTCCCCCCCCCCGCTCTCTCTCCCCCCCCCCGCTCTCTCTCCCCCCCCCCGCTCTCTCTCCCCCCCCCCGCTCTCTCTCCCCCCCCCCGCTCTCTCTCCCCCCCCCCGCTCTCTCTCCCCCCCCCCGCTCTCTCTCCCCCCCCCCGCTCTCTCTCCCCCCCCCCGCTCTCTCTCCCCCCCCCCGCTCTCTCTCCCCCCCCCCGCTCTCTCTCCCCCCCCCCGCTCTCTCTCCCCCCCCCCGCTCTCTCTCCCCCCCCCCCGCTCTCTCTCCCCCCCCCCCGCTCTCTCTCCCCCCCCCCCGCTCTCTCTCCCCCCCCCCCGCTCTCTCTCCCCCCCCCCCGCTCTCTCTCCCCCCCCCCGCTCTCTCTCCCCCCCCCCGCTCTCTCTCCCCCCCCCCGCTCTCTCTCCCCCCCCCCGCTCTCTCTCCCCCCCCCCGCTCTCTCTCCCCCCCCCCGCTCTCTCTCCCCCCCCCCGCTCTCTCTCCCCCCCCCCCGCTCTCTCTCCCCCCCCCCCGCTCTCTCTCCCCCCCCCCCGCTCTCTCTCCCCCCCCCCCGCTCTCTCTCCTCCCCCCCCGCTCTCTCTCCTCCCCCCCCGCTCTCTCTCCTCCCCCCCCGCTCTCTCTCCTCCCCCCCCGCTCTCTCCTCCCCCCCCGCTCTCTCCTCCCCCCCCGCTCTCTCCTCCCCCCCCGCTCTCTCCTCCCCCCCCGCTCTCTCCTCCCCCCCCGCTCTCTCCTCCCCCCCCGCTCTCTCCTCCCCCCCCGCTCTCTCCTCCCCCCCCGCTCTCTCCTCCCCCCCCGCTCTCTCCTCCCCCCCCGCTCTCTCCTCCCCCCCCGCTCTCTCCTCCCCCCCCGCTCTCTCCTCCCCCCCCGCTCTCTCCTCCCCCCCCGCTCTCTCCTCCCCCCCCGCTCTCTCTCCCCGCCCCCCCCCGCTCTCTCTCCCCGCCCCCCCCCGCTCTCTCTCCCCGCCCCCCCCCGCTCTCTCTCCCCGCCCCCCCCCGCTCTCTCTCCCCGCCCCCCCCCCGCTCTCTCTCCCCGCCCCCCCCCCCGCTCTCTCTCCCCGCCCCCCCCCCCGCTCTCTCTCCCCGCCCCCCCCCGCTCTCTCTCCCCGCCCCCCCCCGCTCTCTCTCCCCGCCCCCCCCCGCTCTCTCTCCCCGCCCCCCCCCGCTCTCTCTCCCCGCCCCCCCCCGCTCTCTCTCCCCGCCCCCCCCGCTCTCTCTCCCCGCCCCCCCCCGCTCTCTCTCCCCGCCCCCCCCCCGCTCTCTCTCCCCGCCCCCCCCCGCTCTCTCTCCCCGCCCCCCCCCGCTCTCTCTCCCCGCCCCCCCCCGCTCTCTCTCCCCGCCCCCCCCCGCTCTCTCTCCCCGCCCCCCCCCGCTCTCTCTCCCCGCCCCCCCCCGCTCTCTCTCCCCGCCCCCCCCCGCTCTCTCTCCCCGCCCCCCCCCGCTCTCTCTCCCCGCCCCCCCCCGCTCTCTCTCCCCGCCCCCCCCCGCTCTCTCTCCCCGCCCCCCCCCGCTCTCTCTCCCCGCCCCCCCCCGCTCTCTCTCCCCGCCCCCCCCCGCTCTCTCTCCCCGCCCCCCCCCGCTCTCTCTCCCCGCCCCCCCCCGCTCTCTCCCGCTCTCTCTCTCTCGCTCTCTCTCCCCCCCCCGCTCTCTCTCCCCGCCCCCCCCCGCTCTCTCTCCCCCCCCCCGCTCTCTCTCCCCCCCCCCCGCTCTCTCTCCCCCCCCCCGCTCTCTCTCCCCCCCCCCGCTCTCTCTCCCCCCCCCCGCTCTCTCTCCCCCCCCCCCCCTGCTCTCTCTCCCCGCCCCCCCCCCGCTCTCTCTCCCCGCCCCCCCCCCGCTCTCTCTCCCCGCCCTCCCCCCGCTCTCTCTCCCCGCCCTCCCCCCGCTCTCTCTCCCCGCCCTCCCCCCGCTCTCTCTCCCCGCCCTCCCCCCGCTCTCTCTCCCCGCCCTCCCCCCGCTCTCTCTCCCCGCCCCCCCCGCTCTCTCTCCCCGCCCCCCCCGCTCTCTCTCCCCGCCCCCCCCCGCTCTCTCTCCCCGCCCCCCCCCCTCTCTCTCCCTCCCCCGCTCTCTCTCCCTCTCTCTCTCTCTCTCTCTCTCTCCCGCTCTCTCTCTCGCGCTCTCTCGCGCTCTCTCGCGCTCTCTCTCGCTCTCTCTCGCTCTCTCTCGCTCTCTCGCGCTCTCTCGCGCTCTCTCGCGCTCTCTCGCGCTCTCTCGCGCTCTCTCGCGCTCTCTCGCTCTCTCTCGCGCTCTCTCGCTCTCTCTCGCTCTCTCCATTTCAGCTTGAAACTTTCACATCCTGCCTGTTGACTGATCCACGTTTGCATTCTGTGGCTGCAATCAGAAACCCCGTTGGAGGAAATCATCTGCTTTACTGTATTCTGGACACCCACCGTACCAGTCATCTATATCTTTAATCTTCAGACCTCAGGACCACCGAATGCAGCGAGAAGCTAGCCAAATCACCAATCTCCACAGACTGTGGACCACCTTTTTTCCGTCTGGACTCTAACTCAACCAATCTACCGTTTTCCACTCTCTCACCTATTTGTGTGTGTGAGTGATTGTTGCCGCATTGTTTTTATTTTTATTGGTTCAGTTTATGTACAATAAAGTTAACCACTTTCATTGTTAAACTTGAGAAAACCTGTCTGAATACTTACTTGCTATGATCATAACCAGAACCAATGAAACACCTATTGAATTGGCCAGTACATTCACTTTAAGAAAGGACTATACCTCATGTGGTCAAACAAGGAGAGGGAAAAGAGGATAGCCCTTCGTCCCCTCCAATCTTGACAGTAACAATTTTTATAAAATCCCCTTTCAGCCTTCTCTTCTGCAAGGAAAATAATCCCAGTTTCTCTAGTCTATCCTCATACCTGAAGTTCCTGCTCCCTGGAACCTTTCTCATGAACCTTTTCTGTACACTCTCCAATGCTTTCACATCTTTCCTAAAGTGTTGTGCCCAGAGCTGGATGCAGTGCTCAAGCTGAGGCCGAATTCATGTCTTATACAAGTTTAACGTAACCTCCTTGCTCTTGTACCCTGTGCCCCTATTAATAAAGCCCAGGATACTGTATGCTTTATTAATCACTCTCTCAACCTGTCCTGCCATCTTCAATGACTTATGCACATATACCTACAGGTCTCTCTGCTCTTGCACCCCCTTTAGAGTTGTACCCTTTGTTATATTTTCTTTTCATGCTCTTCCCACCAAAATTACTTCGCATTTCTCTGCATTGAACGTCATCTGCCACTTATCCGCCCATTCCATGAACTTGTCTCTGTCCTTGTTGCACTTCTACACTATCCTTCTCACAGTTCACAATTGTTCCAAGTTTTGTATCACCCACATATTTTGAAATTGTACCCTGTACACCAAGGTCTAGGTCATAAATATATATCAGGAAAAGCAAAGGTCCCAACACTGACCCCTGGGGAACTCCTCTACAAACCTTCCTCCAGCCTGAAGAACATCCATTAACCACTGCTCTTTGTTTCCTGTCACTCAGCCAATTTTGTGTCCACGTTGCTACTGTCCCTTAATTATGGGCTATAATTTTGCTCTCAAGTCTGTTGTGCGGCACTGTATCGAATGCCTTTTGGAAGTCCATGTACCCCACATCAACAGCATTGCCCTCATCAACTCTGTGTCACTGCTTCAAAAAAAACTCCAAGTTGGTTATACATGATTTTCCCTTAATGAATTCAGGCTGGCTTTCCTTAATTAACCACATTTGTCCATGTAATTATTAGTTTTGTCATAAATTATTGTTTCGAGAAGTTTTCTCACCACCAAAATTAAACTGATTGGACTATAGTTGCTGGGCTTATCTTAACATTCTTTAGTAACTATCTGGTATTTATGGTGTTATAACCGTGGCGGGGCAATGCACTGTCAAATCAGTCCTGTCACTCCGCAGGTTGCAGCATATTATTAAGCTTTCACGCCCAATCGGAAAACAGCCAAATTAAACACTCTAGTAACTCCAGGAAGGAAACAGACCAAACCAAGTATCTTTAGACAACAACAAATTAACTATTTATTAAAAAAACTAAATCTTAAACACTAAGATAAACCTATGTATAAAGACTTTATAACTTCTTTTAATCTAACTCCTCATTCACTCACATACATTCAAAAGTAACAGTAGTTAATTGGTTTTAAAAGTGGAGTTTTAAAAAAATAGCTGTCTCAAGAATAAATAAAATAAGTAAGTCTTTGTAGGTTACCTTCCTGATGGATGAGGTCTTCTAATGTGGATTTGATGAAAAATAGTCCTTCATAAGATAGGCATTCAACACTTTGGCTGCAGCAAGCATTACACAGTTCTTTGGACGATCAGTACAGCAATTCAAATGGTTTTTTTTGACAAAGAAGACCTTTCTTCTTTACTCAGGGAATTAACTTGGCCTGTGGCTCCTTGTAGCATTTTTCTGAGAGAGAATAAAACAGCTCTTTTTCTTCAATACGCCTTGCTGGAAAGTCTGCTCAGAACCAACTGGTTTCAGCTGGTTTCTGCCAGTTCCCCACACAGTCAAATGGAAACATTACCATGTGTTCTCTCTCTCTCTCCTGCTGTTGCCCAGGGTAACACAAAATGCAGCTGTGACACACTGTGTCTCAGAAATTCCAGAACTTTCTCCCTTAAAGTTGCCCTGTTTTTAACAAATTTTTAAAGGCACACACAGTCTTTTTAATCCGAGGAGAAAAAAATGATTACAGGTCCGTGACAATGGCCCCTAGTTTTCTAGTAAACTAAACCTTAAAAGTAGGACAAGGAGAAAAAGGTTCAAATTAGTAACAGAAATGTAAAACTTTTATTTGTTCTTTCATGGGATGTGGGTGTTGCTGGCAGGCCAACTGAGTGGCTGGCTTGGCTGTTTCAGAGGGCAGTTAAGAGTCAACCACATTTCTGTGAGTATGGGCCAGACCAGGTAAGGACAAAACATTTCCTTGATGAGTTTTTATGACAATTGTTGTTAGTTTCATGGCCCCATTACTAAGACCAGCTTTCAACTCCAGATTTTTATTCATTAATTTTAAATTCTACCATCTGCCATGGTAGAATTCGAACCAGTGTCTCCATGGCATTAGCCTGGGCCTCTGGATTATTAGACCAGTGCTATTATCTCCCTATGTCAGAATTATCAACACAATTAATGGCAGGTTGTTTCAATATTTTGTGTTGATTGTGGGAAGACCTTGAATATAACCAAATGACCACAGGTTTGCAGTTCTGTTACGTATGACAAATAGATCTATTTTGTCTTGCTTCATTGGTAGAAAAATGAAGCTGTGAACTTGACAGTTAAGATTAAGGTACTTCCACATTTCTTTATGCTCATACTCACCATAAACTGTTCTCCAGTATGTTGGAAAGTCTTGAAAAATTAACTTAGCCTATATAATCTTGGCAAGAATTGCTATACTACTCAGATCAATCTTGTACTATTTTTACTTCTGATTGTGTTGTCAAGTCTTCAGTGTTAAGGTTCTTAAATCAACTAAGGACACCAAATCCATTATTCTCATTTGGCTTCTTCTGTATCCATGTCATTGACATTCTAAATCTAGAAATAAGTCAGGCAGACTGTTCAGGAAGAACATGACAGGGCAACGTAAGTTGACACTGCGCTGTAAATATGACATTATCGAATGGGTAGCCAGTAATCTTTTCAGTACAAATGATTTGTTCCAGGAATATCTCCCATTGTGCCTGGCTGCAGGTCCTAAATGTATGCTGGCAGGGAACGTTAAGTTTTACAAACTTTTCTCTCGCAATCTCTGTTTCCCCCACCCCTTCTAGATCGGATCCATGCGTACAACATGCGCACAGAGAGGCACACATCAAGATAACTTTATATTTAAAAAAAAATGTGTATCCCCACTCTTAAAAAGAAAACTGGTTCTCTTTTTTTTTAATTCATTCATGGGATGTGGGCATCGCTGGCTAGGCCAGCATTTTTTTATTGCCCATCCCTTTTGCCCCTGAGAAGGTGCTGGTGAGCTGCCTTCTTGAATCTGCAATCCATGTGAGGTAGATACACCCACAGTGCTGTTAGGAAGGGAGTTCCAGGATTTTGACCCAGCGACAGTGACGGAACGGCGATATAGTTCCAGGTTCAGATGGTGTGTGACTTAGAGGGGAACTTGCAGGTGGTGGTGTTCCCATGCATTTGCTGCCTTTGTCCTTCTAGTTAGTAGAGGTCGCTGGTTTGGAAGGTGCTGTCTAAGAAACCTTGGTGCGTTCCTGCAGTGCATTTTGTAGATGGTGTACACTGCTGCCACTGTGCGTCGGTGGTGGAGGGAGTGAATGTTTGTGCATGGGGTGCCAATCAAACAGGTTGCTTTGTCCTGGATGGTGTCGAGCTTCTTGAGTGTTGTTGGAGCTGCACCCATCCAGGCAAGTGGAGAGTATTCCATCACACTCCTGACTTGTGCCTTGTAGATGGTGGATAGGCTTTGGGGTGTCAGGAGGTGAGTTACTGACCACAGGATTCCTAGCCTCTGACTTGCTCTTGTAGCCACGGTATTTATATGGCTACTCCAGTTCAGTTTCTGGTCAGTGGTAGCCCCTAGGATGTTGATAGTGGTGGATTCAGCAATCGTAATGCCGTTGAATGTCAAGGGGAGATGGTTAGATTCTCTCTTGTTGGAGATGGTCATAGCCTGGTACTTGCATATTGTGAATGTTACTTGACAATTATCAGCCCGAGCCTGGATATTGTCCAGGTCTTGCTGCATTTCTACATGGATTGCTTCAGTATCTGAGGAGTTGCGAATGGTGCTGAACATTCAAAACATTTTCTTGTCGGGAACAATGATCCAAATCGGGCATTTTGATCTGCAGATGCATGTGTCAATGGACGCATCACTAATTTCAAACTGAACACTGGATCGAGTGCAACAGTCTAATCAGACAAAGAGCCCTGGTTATCCACACACTTTCTGCAATGAGCAGAAACTCAGTTACATGGCCCAGGAGAGGTTGAACTTGAAGTAAAAGGGAAGTTACAGGCAACACTTCAGTACAAGGGAAAGCAGATATTAGAAACACTATGTTCTAAGAAATCAGGAGTTCTCACTCTTAAGTAGAAGAGCTTGTGTTGACCTTCATCTTACTGAGAAAGTAGAAGTTAAACAAGAATCCAGGAGTTACTTTCAAGAGGAATTCCCAAAACTGTTAACAGATTTAGGGAAACTGAGCCAGGACACAGGAAGAGCCGAGAGCCCACCCAATGGAGAGAGGACCTACACAACACAGCACAGCCCGCCATGCCACTTAAACACTACCAGAGCAAGAAAGGGAAATGCAGCAAGTTCCTGCAGGAGTTCTACAGACCGAGAACGGGGGAAGAAGCAAGTCCAACAACTCGTCGGGCACAGAGGCAAGATGAACGATGCATCTGTGTCTGCCAAAATTGCGAGTAAGTTTGGCCACAACAGAGTCCCAAGGGTAAGAGGATGAAAATCTTCTTTGAAGACAGAAGCCATTTTACCATAGTGGATAATTTATTGGATATGATGAAAGACCGGTGATTCCAGAGTCACTTAGAGTAGGTTTCTTGGAGAAAATGCACCAGAGTCACATGGGCACAACTAAATGTAGAGCACGGGCTCAGGTGTCCAGTGGCCAAGAATCTTGAAGGATATCGAAGAACTGATTTTGAACAGTGACGTATATGCAGTTTACAGACAAGATCAAAGAGAACCTCTAATTTCAACCCAATTTAAAACTAGACAGTGAGAATGGTTGGCGATGGATCTATTCTTCTTTGATGGGTGATCCTATCTAATCGATTACTTCTCAAGATAGATCGAGCTTAAACAGATGTACACAACAACAACTGAAGCAGTCATCAGTTTTACAAGACGTTTTCACAACACATGGTATACTTGATCAGATAGTATCCGATAATGGACTACAATTTGCAAATGATTCTGTCACGCACTTGGAAAAAAATGTAGATCTGTTCATCTAACAAGTTCTCCCAGGTATCCACAATCTAATGGAGAAGCTGAGTGAGCAATGTTGAAGAACAAAATCAAGATTTCCAGTTAGCACCTCTGACCTACAGAACTACTCCATTATTATGCAGATCAGCACCATCCGAACTCTTAATGGGAGGAAAACTTCGAACACAACTTCAATTCAGATGAAGAATCTCTCTGGCTAGATTAAATAAGGTGGCAGCTTACCAAACCAGCATATAACAGTGGTGAACTGCTGCTTTGAATTGCTGCAGTCCATAGAGTAGATACACCCACAGTGCTGTTAGACAGGGAGTTCCAGGATTTTGACCCAGCGACAGTGAAGAATAGCGACATAGCTCTCAGTCAGGTTGGTGTGTGACTTGGAGGGGAACTTGCAGGTGGTGGTGTTCCCATGCATCTGCTGCCCTTGTACTTGCAGATAGTAGAGGTTGTGGGTTTGGAAGGTGCTGTCAAAGAGCCTTGGTGAGTTGCTGCAGTGCATCTTGGAGGTGGCACTGTGCGTCGGTGATGGATGGGATGGCAGTCAAGCGGACTGCTTTGTGCTGAATGGTGTCGAGCTTCTTGAGTGTTGTTAGACCTGCAGTCATCCAGGCAAGTGGAGAGTATTCCATCACACTCCTGACTTGTGCCTTGTAGATGGTGGACAGGCTTTGAGGAGTCAGAAGGTGACTTACTCACTGCAGAATTTCCACCCTCTGACCTGCTCTTGTAGCCACAGTACTTATATGGCTGTTCCAGTTCAGTTTCTGATCAATGGTAACCCAGGATGTTGAAATTAGGGGAATTCTTTGATGGTAATGTCATTGAATGTCAATGTCCATGGTTAGATTCTCTCTTGTTTTATTTATTATTTTATTTTTTTATTTAGAGATGCAGCACTGAAACAGGCCCTTCGGCCCACCGAGTCTGTGCCGACCAACAACCACCCATTTATCCTAACCCTACAGTAATCCCATATTCCCCACCACCTTCCTACACTAGGGGCACTTTACAACGGCCAATTTAACTATCACCTGCAAGCCTTTGGCTGTGGGAGGAAACCGGAGCACCCGGTGAAAACCCACGCAGTCACAGGGAGAACTTGCAAACTCTGCACAGGCAGTACCCAGAATCGAACCCGGGTCCCTGGAGCTGTGAGGCTGCGGTGCTCGCCACTGTGCCACCCAGAGTGGAGA
The DNA here is from genome assembly GCF_036365525.1 of Heterodontus francisci. Classification (NCBI taxonomy): domain Eukaryota; kingdom Metazoa; phylum Chordata; class Chondrichthyes; order Heterodontiformes; family Heterodontidae; genus Heterodontus; species Heterodontus francisci. Next base: position 38,157,489 of record NC_090388.1, on the reverse strand, counting down.
TGGTCATTGCCTGGCACTTGTGTGGCACGAATGTAACTTACCACTTATCAGCCCAAGCCTGAATGTTGTCCAGGTCTTGCTGCATATGGACACGGACTGCTTCAGTATCTGAGGAGTCGCGAATGGTGCTGAACATTGTGCAATCATCGGTGCACATCCCCACTTCTGATCTTATGATTAAAGGAAGGTCATTGATGAAGCAGCTGAAGATGGTTGGGCCTAGGACACTACCCTGAGGAACTCCTGCAGTGATGTCGTGGGATGTCGAGGGATATGGGCCCCGGAAGTGCAGAAGGTGTTAGGTTAGGCAGGCATCAAGATCGGCGCAGGCCTGGAGGGCCGAATGGCCTGTTCCTGTGCTGTACTGTTCTTTGTTCTTGACTGAGATGATAGACCTCCAACAACCACAACCATCTTCGTTTGTGCTAGGTATGTCTCCAACCAGGGGAGAGTTTTCCCCTGGATTCCCATTGACTCCAGTTTTGCTAGGGCTTCTTGATGCCGTACTCTGTCAAATGCTGCCTTGATGTTAAGGGCAGTCATTCTCACCTCACCTCTGGCGTTCAGTTCTTTGGTCCACGTTTGGACCAAGGCTGTAATGAGGTCAGGAGCTGAGTGGCCCTGGCGGAACCCAAACTGAGCATCACTGAGCAGGTTCTTGCTAAGCAAGTGCCGCTTGATGGCACTGTTGACACCTTCCATCACTTTACTGATGATTGAGTGTCGACGGATGGAGTGGTAATGGCCGGGTTGGATTTGTCTTGCTTTTTGTGGAAAGAACATACCTGGACAATGTTCCACATTGCCAGGTAGATGCCAGTGTTGTAGCTGTACTGGAACTGCTCTGACCTTATGTAGCTCTGAATATCTGTTTTTTGCCTACATGAAGGATCACCACTGCCCTGATAACACACACAGCTTGGTTATTTAAAAGTCCAGAGGATGTACACCAGAGTCACCACTATATCTGATGCCATTTTGGCAGCAATGTCTATTGCTTGGAAGAGATTGATCGAACTCATGTTTTAGATGGGAAAGAATGTCTTAAAAATAGCGAGCTCTCGAGGTCCAGTTGTGTTTACAGAACTGGCATGATAAATCTATTAAACCCAGAAAATTACATGAGCAGCTGTATCACCATTTTAATATATTAGGCAGAGGCACAGCTTGGAAATATCCTGTATGTCCAATTTCATAAAAGTGGAAGTTAAACATCTGTAGCCTCCTTAACTTCCTCGGTACAGCATGTGTGAATACTTGCCAGGTTTCTGTTCTTTTGAACTCTTAAGAGGAAAACAGTACTTTTAGTTAATGCATGGAGAATCTCATGCAGCTTCTACTTTCACCTGAAACGACTTTTTTTTTTAAAAAGTGGCAGCTGATAGTACAGAGCATGGGACAAGAAAAAATGAATGTATTCTTTTGTTGTGGTTGCATCATGTGATATAAAATTCCAAAAATGAGTGAGTTCGTGTTTAATGGATGTGGTCTAAGCAGGAGGGTAAGTAAATTGTATGGTTTCATTAGTAAGCAACTTTGTGTAGCATTAAGACAGAGAAATGCTTGGCAACATCCAAATTTTGTGTCCCAGATGATCGGAACTCCGAATCTTCGTATGGACCTGAAATGGAACAAATGGGTTCTTGTGTTTGTGACTGTATAAATTGGATTAAAAAAGGCTGAACTGTTTTCTGTCGCATGTAAAGATGATTAATTGAAGAATGAAAAACTTCTTTTGCCTCTTGTTGCTCTTTCTGGGCCAAACTACTGATCATTGTAAGTAATATCGGACACTATGTAAGATAATTTGATTTTTGGATTGGTGAAATAGCAAGATGGCCAAGTATGGATACTCTTCCATATCAGCTGATCATGGCTGTTAATTCAGTCTGGGGGAAAAAAAGACGGCAAGTTTGACAGACATTTGCCAGCCTCTGCCCTGAATCTGAGAATTTAGTGAAGGAGAATTATCCATAGTGTATGAATAATACATGTGAAAGAATGCCAGATTGCTCCTTTAGGTGTAGTATTCAACTTTGAAATAGTTATTGCCTGTGTTATATTTTCTATCGCCCCCCCTTCCCTTCGCTCCCCTTTTGGGGTTTGTTCTTGCTACCTGGCTTCCTCAGTTTGGAATTTTGCTTAGTTATACAATTAGTGAATCTTTATCTAAATACTATTTCTCTACATTTTTTTTAAAGACAGTTGGTATATTGAAAATTTGATACATGTGAGATTTGAGATGTGAACTCTTTAAATGTGTTTCCACCTTGAATAACTTTCAGACAAATCTGACAAAACTGGACAAAATCACTTTAATAGTAAAAAAATTAAGAAAACATATTATAATTTTCAAATGGCTTGGGGGCAAGAGAAGTGGGAATGATATTTAGAAATTCTGGACTTCTGTCTTGAACTTGTGCTAGTCAACGGTTTCCTACTTAAAGCATTTATTTAGGGATCCTGTATAAGAGACAAGGATGGGACAGTTTTGTTCATGAATCAAACACTCTAGTGATGAGCATATGTGATCTCGCATTTAAGTTGCAAGATTTATCTTAATGTATAATGAAGGATAACTGTACGAAGAATGAGATATGCTCACGGCCATTTCATGAAAGACAAAACCACTTAGTTACCCAAACCCAGAGGTTAACTTGGCCTTGAGCACAGCAGCAGTCTTTTTATTTTTGTATGATGTGTAGAACTTCCCGAGTTTTATGAATGTATATTTTTCTTCAGATTTTGCTGTGTCTGTTGCAACAACTTTCACTTATGTAAAGTCTTTTAATGTTGTGAAATGGTTCATGACCCTTTACGAAGAGAAACTAGGCATGATTTTGGAGGAGGGTTCAGAGGGTGACCAAAGGACTGACTTAATAGTTGGGATTTGAGGAGCTAGTTAAAAGAGGCAAAGATTTGTGAAGGCAAAGTGAAAGTGCTAAGGCAGGGTGATAGGCTCTGTCACCAATAGTGGATTGAGAGGGTTGCACAGCAAGTCACAAGCTGGAAAAAACATCAGGAGCAAACTTGAGAACAAGAGGGAGAAGGTTGCAGAGGTAGAATGGAGCAAGACCATACAGGGATTTATAGACCAGGATGAGAATTTTGACATCATCTATGTTGGGCAGTTAGATTCTGTTGGAGTTGGTAAAGGCAGCAATGATCTTTGAATGGAACTTAGTGTGGGATAAAATTCAGATGATTCGGTTCTGGATGAGTTGGAGATTCTGAATCTTGTAAGCGAAGGAATGTGTTAGAGAAATAGCCAGGAGGTGAAGAACATACGGACAAGGGTTTCAGCAAAGGTGTGACTCGGGTGGGGGCAAAGATAGACTGTGTTGCTGAGATGTAAGTAAGTGGTCTTGATGCTTAATAGGATGTGAGGTTTGAAGCTCAGCTTTGGATTAAAGAGGAGACCTGTACACTGGTTCAGCCTGAACAAGCAATCAGGAAAGGAGATGTAATCAGGGACCAAGTTGCAGTCCTTTGGTGAAGGCTGAAAGGATTCTTTTTCTTGATATGGAGCTGGAGAAAGTTCCTCTCCAGCATCAAGTTATGGATAAATTGGCACGTGACTAGAAGATGGATTGTTTTTGGAAGACGATGGTACTATACAAGGATCCCAGTTGGTTGGGAGGCAGGGGAGAGAGTTTGAAAACATTTTACAGGGAGAACATCACAATTCATTGTTCTAACTCCAACTATCATACCAAGAATGGATTTTCAATGTGCAATTAAATACATTTTCAGATTTTGTGGTTACATTGTCACTGAGAGCAAACACGTAGGCATCATCTGAAAATACTATCAATTTCCACATGTACATTGACACCCTGCTCTCCCTCACCACCAGCTCTCTCAATCCTTCTAGTGTCCTTAAATTGTCAGACAGCCAATACTGGATGAGCAGAAATTTCATCCAACTAAATATTGGGAAGACTGAACTCATTGTGTTTGGTACCCTCAACAAACTCCGTTCCCCAGCCACTGACTCCATCCCTCTCTCTGGCAACTGTCTGAGGCTGATCCAGATCATTTGAAGGTGTCATATTTCACCCTGGGGTGAGCTTCTGACCACACATCCATGCCATCACCAAGACTGCCTACTTCCACCTCTGTGACATTGCCCTATTGTGCCCCTATCTGAGCTCATCTACTGCTGAAACTCTCATCCGTGCCTTTGCTACCTCTGGACTTGACTGGTAATGCTGTCCTGGCTGACCTCCCATCTTCCACCCTCCATAAACTTGCGGTCATCCAAATCTCTGCTGCCTAATCTGCATCATGTTCCATTCACCCGTCGCCCCTGTGCTTGCTGACCTACATGGGCTCCAATGCAGTCGTCTCAGTTTTAAAATTCTCATCCTTGTTTTCAAATCTCACTATGGCCTTGCCCATACCTTTCTCTGTAACCTTCCCCAGTCCTTCATCCCTCCAAGATCTCTGTGCTGCTCTAATTCTGGCCTCTTGCGCATCCACTATTTTAATTGATCTATCACTGGCAGCCGCTTTGGCCCTAAACTCTGGAATTCCCTCCATAAACTTCCCTGCCCCTCTACCCCTCTCTCATCCTTTTGAAATGTTGCTTAAAACTTACCTTTGACCAAACCTTAGGTCAGCTGTCCTAATTACTTCTTGTGTGGCTCAGGTGTCAAATTTTATTTTATAATACACCTACGAAGTGCCGCGGGATGTTCTACTACATTAAAGGTGCTATATAAATGCAAATTGTTGAAACTGGTGTTTTTACATACCTTTTTAGTTTGTCCTTTTTTTTAGTTTTGCCAAATCTGAATGAATAAAAGACTTGCATTTATGTATTCCGTTTCATGACCTCTTGAGCTCTTTCCAGCCAATTAAGTACTTTTTGAAGTGTCGTCACCGTTGTGTCTCTTTTGTTTCCTGGACAAAGGCCCAACTCGGGCATTCACAGTATGGTTGTTCTTGCTGTTTTCAGTTGTCCTTTTAAATGCCATTAAATTATGTGTTGACTATGTAACATTTATGCACTAAATTATATTGAAACCAGTGCTATTTTATAGCAAATTATTTTTAATATATATTTTGCAACAGTTATTTCGAATGCTGACATGTTGGATTAAAAAGCTGCTATTAAAGCAATTTGTCTTTTTGCAGAAATTTTGCTAATCTTTAATTTGACCCAAAAATTAATATCAAACTTTTTTTGTTTGGAAAGTAAAACTCTTGAATTTTCTTTTTTCCTCCTTTTCATATATTTCTTTCAGCTCAACCTCAATCATTGTCTTGGCCAACTACTTCAGCACTGGAACAGACTGAGGGGGAAACTGGCAAATTACAAAATGGCCACATGAGTCTGAGTAATGTAAATGGAATCCACAACGGTGTCACACATGGGATTTCAGACCACAGAAAGCTCTCAGCTCCAGTCTCTCAGAAAATGCACAGAAAACTCCAATCAAGCCTTTCTGTGAGTAGTAGTGGCAGCAGGAAAAGCAAATTAAGCTCTACGAACTCTCAGAAACCAGCATCCACACCGGAAGGTAAGTTTAACTGTGCATTCCAATATTTGTTTTAAATGTTATGTAACAAGACTAGTAGGAGCTACTTATCTGTGCTGATTTTTCTACAATGGCATTTTTGTTTTTAATAAAAATGCTTTTATAATTCGTCTGAGAATTCTTAAGAATTACAGCATCATTTTCTTCTGTTATTATTTGCCAAGGAAGAATTCAAAGTAGATTAAAAATATAATTTAGTTAGCTTGTAGGCTTATGAATCATTTTGCTTTATCTGGACATCCTGACGCACCAGCAGGAAGTTTGGATATATTTCAATATAATTTAAGGATCTGACATCATGCAGACTGGTTGCTTGTCATGTCATTATCGATGTGATATCTAGACTTATGTATAAATTTTGAAAATGTGTTTAGAGTGTGAACATCAGAATCCAATCATTTTGTTAATTTAAAGCCTCTGTACCTTGCATAATCTGAAATAACCGTGTCCTTTCATCTTCTTGATGCTTTTTAAATTTTCCAAAGTAAGGCACCTCACTTTAATGCATAAGCCAAATAGTGTGTCCACAAGACTGTATAACTATTGCAACATAACTGCCAAGCCTATCCCTTTCCTTACTTGGCACCCATTCATATGTAGTTGACATAGGGCAATTAAATGCTATTTAGGTTCAGCAGTTCTGGTCAATTTTCCCCACCAAATCCCGGGGATGCTGAGACTGAATGTAATGCACCTCCCATTGTCTGGCTGAGATCAACCAACCCGGTACAGACCGAGATTTGGACTTGGAAATCAGCTGCTTTTATGTGGCTTATTAGCTCTCCATGTGTGCTACCTGGGGGGAAACTTTTTTAAGGGCAACTGAATCATTTTCTCGATCTAAATCTGTTTGCAGATCAAAAAAGTGATGGTGAGCATGTTATATCCAGTGCTGTCAACCGCTCTGCTGCACAGGCATCGTGCTTTCTTCCAGCGTTACTCCATGTGAGCAGCAAAAGCTCTGGTTTCACAATAAAAGAAACGCCAACATATATTACTGCAATTGCACAGAAATGAGGAGCTTAGCAACAGTTGCAGAATAATGTACAAAATGTACTGAATCTTAAAATTGATGCAAAACCACTGATTTTACTTCATAATTTTGATTTAGAGATACAGCACTGAAACAGGCCCTTCGGTCCACCGAGTCTGTGCCCCGACCATTAATCACCCATTTATACTAATCCTACACTAATCCCATATTCCTACCACATCCTCACCTGTCCCCTGTCCCTATATTTCCCTACCACCTACCCACACTATGGGCAATTTACCTATCAACCTGCAAGTCTTTTGGCTGTGGGAGGAAACCGGAGCACCCGGAGGAAACCCACGCAGACACAGGGAGAACTTGCAAACTCCACACAGGCAGTACCCAGAATTGAACCCGGGTCGCTGGAGCTGTGAGGCTGCGGTGCTAATCACTGCGCCACTGTGCTGCATTAATCTTGCATTACAATACCTGAAGTGCATTTTTGTCCTGTTTATTTTTAATATCTTTTACTACTGATAATCTAACTTACTATATGATTACATTTAGTAACCTATTCTAGGTTTTTTCCCCCCTGTAGGTTACAATATTACTGGAAGTTACTCTGCCTTCAGACACTTCCACACTGCAATGGAATTCTTTTGCATAAGTCATGAAGATGCTGTTATAGGGGTAGAAACTGGTCCTTGTGACAGTTTTCTGGGGCAGAAATTGGGGGCAAAAGGACCAATTTTTGAGGTGTAGCTCCCTGCATCAAGTCATATTGGTAAATGCAGGCTTCCTACATAGCTGCCTGAAATGGGCATTAGGCCCCTTGTGTAAGCAAATGAGGAGCCGACCATTTGTCTTGGGTAATCTTGTAGAAATTGGTTTTGACAGTGGAGCAGGAGCCAAGAATGCTCCACTTGGAATTCTTAGGCATTGAGGCAAATGTTAATACTGCCTGAGAACCAATTCCAACCCAGCCTCAGGCCACCTTGCTGGGTTGCATGCTGTCAGCCTGCTACTGGTTATAGATCCAACAATAGGCCATAATCAATTTCCATGCACAATCTGTTTAACACAGGGATCAATTCAACAAATATTTTCATTTTCCATTGTTCTTCCATCCTATTCTGTGATAGATATTTGGGTGGTGTGGTATGCTTTGCAGGTGTGGGGAACACAAACTGATCTCAAAGTACAAATGAAGATGTGCACTCTTTGCATATAGGCAGCAATAGTTAACATTCCTAGGATGCTTGAATACTGGTCAAGTGACTAAGAAAGATTGATGGTTGCAGCATTTTTTTGAGCTTTGACATATAACTGGTTCTGTTGAATATATACTCAAGTAGCTGTTACAAATTTGTATCTGTTTTAAATATTCCCTTAAATTCAGCAGCATTGGTCACTCAGTAAGTGTTTCCTGCATCTTAGACCTTCAGGGGTATGCCTGTACCTACCAATACATAATCCAGTGGGTTGGGGGAGAGGTTTAACAAAAATACTTACTCTTGGTCTGAACTTGATATTTTGCCTTTCACATACCTTCATGTGCAGTTTTTGAGTAGGTCGATTGAAACACTTCAATGAGACTAGGCCAGATGCATAATCATTGTTATTTTTATTGTACAGACCACTAGTGAATGTGCCGAGCCACATTTAAAATCAAAACTCAGTTCTCTTAACTTGAAACTCATTCTCGTGAATGAGAAAAATATTAAGCTATACAGCGAATTCCCAGTTCACGGGCCAAATACGGCAACTTTTCATCCATCTTAGCACTGAAACGGACAGAGCTTGTACAGGCTTGGTCAGCTCTAATCTTAGAATACCCGTCCTGAGAGTCTTCACATCCCTTTGTACATCTTGTTCACAGGAAGTGACCAAACGCTTCCACATTCGCTGATTCACCAGGAGACCTGTCAACACAGCCAGCTAACTCTCTCCCAAGAGTACATTCTCAACAAAGAACTCGCTGCTGGGTTTGCAAGAAAACTGTATAGAGTGCATGATGTACTGATTGGCCAAAATTAGATAACTAATTACTTATCGTCTGTGATCATCATGATGAGCAGTAAGCGAAGTTGGGTCATTAACACATCAATCCTTCCTTATCATAATAGCTTCACCATATGTCTGGAAGTTTTTAAACCTGTGTGGGCCCACTTTAATTTTAAAATAACACTGGCAAAACTGGCCAAAAAATCCCAAAATGGCATTGGCAGACTGCTGTCAATTGACAGTTTTACCAAATTAGTATGAAGTTTAAATTTGCATTGAGTTATTAATATGCTTCCCTTGTTAATGCTTTTAAGTAAGGTGCACTAACCTTTGATGTGATATTTTAGTTACACTGGAGAATAAAGTTCTATAAGAGAAAAACTTCCAGGGCTGCTAAAAGGACGGTTTACTTCTGATCCCCAATGTGCCTATTTTATATAGGTAGATGTGGGTGGAGCTTAACCCGAAGTGAGGATAATAGACGAGTAATTGAAGAGTTAAGTAATTACTGTTCAATGAGGCTAACACTTGCCTGTAGCACAGCCTCCTCATCATTCCCTGCCCTCCACCCACCCTAAATTGCATCATGAAAAATTGGGCATGAGGCCCAATTTTTTTTCCACCCCTGCCCACTGCCAGTGAAGCCACTTGGCATCAATAAAACATCAGAAAATTGAGCATATGGACTTTAGAACTAGTGTAAATCCGGTGGTTGGGCCTGACTCTGGAACAAAGCAAAGTAAGTCTCACGCTGCTTTCATGAGGTACTGTATGGAGTATAAATCCAGTGCTGCTTCAAACCAGTGGAACCTTTGGATTCCTGGAACAGATTTAAAAAAAAAAAACCTACATGCAAATAATTTAAAGAAAGTGTAAATATTTTGAATGTAACTGCTGGGAGAGGAGTGCTGTGCCTGACCAACAGAATTCCAACATCAACCAGGCAGTGTAGACTGGATACTGCTGGCTTAAAACACAGAATTCTGACACTGTGGAGGTACCTGTTGTCCTGTTTTGCCCACTTAATTCTTATTCTAAACAATGTGCCTAATATGCACTTACTCTAAAGAATTCACAAAGCAGACTGGTGAAAGGTATCTCAAATGTTTTATTCACACATTAAATCATCAAGTACAAGCACTCACAGCTCGCACAGTATACTACCCGTCAAGACACAAGGTGATCCGGCTCGGACTTGCGGCTGCCCTTTGTTCTCTCAGTCCCAGACTCCGAGTGCTTCTTACGAGTGTTGGTCCCAAGATTGTCAGGAGTTAAATCTTATTTCCAAGACCCACCCCTCTTACTTACTCATAGGGGTCTTGTACAATGACGTAATGATAATTCCTTATTTGGTTTAGTAAGAGCCTGGTCAGCACTTCTCATTTCTTACACTTCCCCATGGTCTAACCGTAGGTCTAATCGTATCTCATGTCCATAGCAACTCCTTATCTGGCTTGTGCAATGACACTGAATCTGCTAGCATCTCATCCTGTTTCAAACTGTTTTTCTAGACTGTCTGCAATTCCTCTGGGCCATTTGTGTCTGTTCCCTTTTTTACCCAACTCCTCTATGTTTCAACACACTGTGTATTGTAGTGTGACTGGCCCTGCATTCTCAACCAAGTTCTGTCTGTTTTTACGGGGTCCACACACCCACAGTCATGAGAGAAATAGTTCATCTGCTTGTTTCACTCTGTACATGCCAATCAGCAAAATGCTCTCAAAACTGCCATCAGTCTGATGGAGCTGTGCATTTTTTTTTAAATGTGACTTGGTGTTCACGTTCTTTATTTTCACCTCTACAAGAGACTCTTGTCCATTGTATAAATATGAAAATCTCTGAACTAGATTCCCTTTTGCTAAGTTTAAAATATAGGGGAGTCATCAAATGCTTAGTTGGATCCTTTTCTAATTTGCATTTAAACAGAGAATGGTCTGTTCAGTTTCTGATCTGTATTGAATAAAAATGTGATTTATTCATACTTGAGATTTTCCCTCTTTCAGTTAAACCATGGCCAGTAGTTTATTTTACCAGTGCCTTATTTGCATTTAATAATGGAGCAAGAGAGTAATGAATATTTCCTGTATTCATAATTAACCAATGAAATGCCAGTTAACTCCAGTCCTTGATGTGCTTTTTGTTTTTTTTCAAATCACTTCGGGTTTAGTGAAGCTAGAAAGTGCATTATAGTGTTTTAATCGATGTCATGAACTTGGGTAATACCTGAAAGTGGAGATAAATTGATGAATCAATTACTGCTTCTGCCTTCAGGGCCTAACAGTCAGTTATATTAACTATAATTAATAGGCTTTAGGGAGCAACTAATTTTTCAGGAAATCAAAACAGGATGTACCAGACATAAAGGAAGTGAGTTGAGGACTCTATTTGAAGCAGCATATTAATGGTGATTTTTTTTTTTAAACTACAACATCCCTATCTGCTGGCCTTCATAAGCTCATTATCACATTGATTATATGACCTTCTAATGTTCCAACATTTATAGTATTTGGGAGGGCAGAAAATAAATTGACATGAAACATAAAACAACAGATATTTTCCAGCAGTGTAGAAAAAAATTCAAACAAATGTGCAATTTTTCTTGAATCTAAATGCGCACTTGTTCCCTTCCATAATAATACGTTGCATGTGATCAGGGAGTGTGTGCAGCTGAAAAAGGTTGGGGGGAGGGATGGAAAGTAGGATGTCCCTGGAGGAGAAAAACTTTGTTTTTAAATGCGTTTATGATATGTCAGTGTGCTTAATTATTTCAAATTGGGAGAAATTGCATGTCGCACTCCATTTCAAAAGCAAGACCAGAACCATAAACAACAACAAACTATATAAACTGGAAAGAACAAAGAACACAGAAAATTACAACACAGGAACAGGCCCTCCGGCCCTCCAAGCCTGCGCTGATCCAGATCCTCTATCCAAACATGTCGCCTATTTTCTAAGGGTCTGTATCTCTTTACTTCCTGCCCATTCATGTATCTGTCTAGATACATCTTAAAAGACGCTATCGTGCCCGCGTCTACCACCTCCGCTGGCAACGCGTTCCAAGCACCCACCACCCTCTCCGTAAAGAACTTTCCACACATATCCCCCCTAAACTTTTCCCCTCTCACTTTGAACTCGTGACCCCTAGTAATTGAATCCCCCACTCTGGGGGGAAAAAGCTTCTTGCTATCCACCCTGTCTATACCTCTCATGATTTTGTACACCTCAATCAGGTCCCCCCTCAACCTCCGTCTTTCTAATGAAAATAATCCTAATCTACTCAATCTCTCTTCATAGCTAGCGCCCTCCATACCAGGCAACATGCTGGTGAACCTCCTCTGCACCCTCTCCAAAGCATCTACATCCTTTTGGTAATGTGGCGACCAGAACTGCACGCAGTATTCCAAATGTGGCCGAACCAAAGTCCTATACAACTGTAACATGACCTGCCAACTCTTGTACTCAATACCCCGTCCAATGAAGGAAAGCATGCCGTATGCCTTCTTGACCACTCTATTGACCTGCGTTGCCACCTTCAGGGAACAATGGACCTGAACACCCAAATCTCTCTGCACATCAATTTTCCCCAGGACTTTTCCATTTACTGTATAATTCACTCTTGAATTGGATCTTCCAAAATGCATCACCTCGCATTTGCCCTGATTGAACTCCATCTGCCATTTCTCTGCCCAACTGTCCAATCTATCTATATTCTGCTGTATTCTCTGACAGTCCCCTTCACTATCTGCTACTCCACCAATCTTAGTGTCGTCTGCAAACTTGCTAATCAGACCACCTATACTTTCCTCCAAATCATTTATGTATATCACAAACAACAGTGGTCCCAGCACGGATCCCTGTGGAACACCACTGGTCACATGTCTCCATTTTGAGAAACTGCCTTCCACTGCTACTCTCTGTCTCCTGTTGCCCAGCCAGTTCTTTATCCATCTAGCTAGTACACCTTGGACCCCATGCGACTTCACTTTCTCCATCAGCCTACCATGGGGAACCTTATCAAACGCCTTACTGAAGTCCATGTATATGAGATCTACAGCCCTTCCCTCATCAATCAACTTTGTCACTTCCTCAAAGAATTCTATTAAGTTGGTAAGACATGACCTTCCCTGCACAAAACCATGTTGCCTATCACTGATAAGCCCATTTTCTTCCAATTGGGAATAGATCCTATCCCTCAGTATCTTCTCCAGCAGCTTCCCTACCACTGACGTCAAGCTCACTGGTCTATAATTACCTGGATTATCCCTGCTACCCTTCTTAAACAAGGGGACAACATTAGCAATTCTCCAGTCCTCCGGGACCTCACCCGTGTTTAAGGATGCTGCAAAGATATCTGTTAAGGCCCCAGCTATTTCCCCTCTTGCTTCCCTCAGTAACCTGGGATAGATCCCATCCGGACCTGGGGACTTGTCCACCTTAATACCTTTTAGAATACCCAACACTTCCTCCCTCCTTATGCCGACTTGACCTAGAGTAATCAAACATCTGTCCCTAACCTCAACATCCGTCATGTCCCTCTCCTCGGTGAAAGTGGCAGAATGTGCAAAATAGGATATTTCTGGGAGTATAGTTTTGTTTAGTAGAGTAACATTTCTCTATACTAAGTGCAATGCTTAAATGATGATTATTTGACCAAAAATTTCTTTAATTATGTGAATTAATTCCTTGTGGTAGCTATTCAATGCATGTAAAATGCATTCATACTTTTTTGTCTAGTAATTAAAATCAGACTTTTGTTTATTTTATAATTTATTGAAATATTGATTCTCTCTCTAAGGAAAAGAGAAGTTACTGGAATTACATTCATGATATCTTTTTTTATTGTGTTAGATTTCCAGGATTGCAAGAGCTCGCAGTCATTCAGATGTTTTAATATTTGGGCACAATTTTACCTAGGAAAGTAGTAGGAAATTGACTCTATACCACTCCCCTGCCTCCCCCAACAAAAAAAAATTGTTTTCTGTAGTTTTCCTTTGTTGAAATGTTATGATTACAAAACAATATTTAGGTGTCTGCCACAGGAAGTTTGCATACAGGTGCAGTTATTATTGCATGCTGATTAGCAATGAATGCTAGTTGTCTGTGAAAGAACTGTGCCACTGTGCTTGACTTTCTGCTTGCTATGAATGGTAAACTAGAAGTGAAAAGTAGACAACAATATGGCTGTGGCCCTATAGTGTTCCAGAGATAGCTGTAAGCTGTGTCCAAGTAAGATATTCCCAGGAACTCATTCACGCTGATGATGTTTGGCCTGCTGGTGATACAATCAATGACCAGGAAATCCTGTAGCTGGTTAGTGTTTTCGCTGCTAATACCTTGCAGTTGAATGAGATGGAGAATTGAGCACTTGCTAATGGTGCAGACTTAAGCTTAGGTTAAAATTGCCCCAATCCCAACCTGTGCATCAGGAAACTGGAATCGGGTGGACTGCTGATTCTGTTCACCACCTGAATTAACACTCCATGGAAGTCATTGTAGAGTAATATTGTACAGGGCATAAAACTAGCATTCCACCTGATTTGTGGGTTTGCCACCCAGTGCTTTAGATTAAATTTCCCCTGATTTTAGCTGCTTATTGATTTGCTTTCTAACAGGTCTGTATTTAAGTGTAGACTTCATTGCATAACAGGAGAGATGGGGAAGAATCATTTGGCATATAATGGCCAGAATTTTACGCCGCCCCAGCGGGTCGATGGTTGCGTGGGGGCAGCGTAAAATTGAGCGGCAGGCTCCGGGAGGCCTACCCACTCCACTTCTGCCTCTGGGCAAGTTTATGGCTTCGGGCGGGGGGTGGGAAATGGCCCGCCTGCCCGAGGCTGATCAAGGCCCTTAAGTGGTCACTTAAGGGCCCTCGCCCGCCCCCATGGGTATTTTACCCGTGGCAAGCGGGCGTGCTGGTGACGTGAAAGGCTGCCCAGCGATAGCTGCCAGCCTTTCCTTGCCCCGGTGGGGGGGCATGGCATTCGGGCACAGGGTCCCCGATTGAAGGCCGCCCCCACCTCCCAACCCATCCCTGGGACCCAAGACACCCACCTCCCCCAAAACGACTGCTCCAGTCTCACCAGGGAAGGACCGATCCCACTTGTGAGGCATGCCCCTACTTACCTTCCCTCTGCGATCCATGGCATCGGCTGGGCTGCAGTCCCAGTATTGGCCACCGCTCCCGGTGTTGCTGCTGGGACTAAAAGCTGCCAGCCCGCTGATTGGCCGGCAGCTTACGGAGGCGGGAATTCCTCCCTCAAGTGGGTGGAAGTCCCGCCTTGGGACAGTTAAAGCCTGCGGACCCGTAAAATACGGGATGGATCCCTGGGCTGGGCGGAAGTGGGTTCTCCACCGACTTTCACGTCTGAGTCCGGCTCCTGTCCATCCACTGGAAAATTCCGGTCATTTTTTTTCTTCTTCCATTTATGTCGCTTCCCTCCCATGAACTATCTTGCATTCTTAATCTCATTTTTGGAGCTCTATGATAAAAGACTTTCTGGATCTGAAACTTAGCAAGACCCACTCAGCTGACATTGTGGTGTGTCTGTCAGTGAATTATCCCGTAGTTGGTTAAAATTGGTACAACAGTAGGAGCTACCTGGCACTGAATTTAATAATTGTTTGCACCTATTGAAATCTGGAATTGAGAAATGTTGTGTGTTGCTAAATGTATGGAGTGAGGTGCTCATGATACTGACTTAATTGAGTCCCTGTGTAGAGTAAAAATTAAAAGTTTTTTGGTTTGAATTATGTCATGCAATGCATTAACCTTATTGTCCTTTGGATCCACTCCTGGCTGATGAGATGAATTCTCATTTTTGTTGGCTATAGGAGCTCTGACATGAATTGGATTTTGCAGTCTCAATTCACTTGCATTGCTGATATTTTGGCATATCTGTGTTGGTGAAGTAGGGTCATCTTCTGAGAGCAAGAGATAAGGCATGCTATTATAACAGAATAAAAGAAGCTGTACTATACATTTGTCACTTAATGTGCATGATCTGCAAGATTTTGATCTAACACTTCATGGAGAAATATTCATTTCACACTGACAGCCCTTCACCTTAGATTTTAGTTTATTTTATTGCTCGCTATTTGATTTCTTCTGTTCCTCCTTGTAGGAGGGCAGTTCTGTTTTGGCTATGTGGTTTCTGTGTGGCTGGCTAGCTAGAAGCTGCACACTTCTGGTATCGACTGGATTGCTGTTGTTGGAGCTACCTCATGGTGTTCCATCTGGAAGCCCAGATAGAGTAAATTTTGCCAGTTACTACCAGGATAGGTGAGTTATGAATCATGGAATGGCTACAGCACAGAAGGAGGCCCATTCTGTCTGTGCCCGGCTCTCTGCTAGAGCAGCTCAGCAAGTCCCACTCCCCTGTCTTTTTCCCAGTCGTCCTGCAAATTGTTTCTGTTCAGATAAATATCCAATTCCCTTTTGAAAGCCTTGGTCGAATCTGCCACCACCACACTCGCAGTGCATTCCAGATCCTAACCGCTCACTGCATTTTAAAGTGCTCCTCATGTCGCTTATGGTTCTTTTGCCGATCACCTTAAATTGGTGTCCTCTGGTTCTCGACACTTCTGCCAATGGAAAGTTTCTCCCTATCTGCTCTGTCCAGCCCCCTCATGATTTTGAACACCTTTCTCAAATCTCCTCTTGCTCTTCTCTAAGGAGAATAACCCCAGCTTCTCCAATCGGTCCTCTTAACTGAAGTCTCACATTCCTAAAACCATTCTCCTAAATCTTTAACGCACCCTCTCCAGTGCTTTCATATCCTCCCTAGTATGCCATGCCCAAAATTGGACACAATACTCCAGTTATGGCTGAACCAGTGTTCACCGTAACTTCCTTGCTTTTGTACTCTGTCTTTCTATAAAGTCTAGGATCCCGTATTCCTTATTAACCACTTTCTCAACCTGCTGTGCCATCTTCAACAATTTGTGCACATATACCCCCAGGTCCCTCTGCTCCTGCACCTCTTTTAGAATTTTATCCTGTATTTTATATTGCAGTTCCCTGTTCTTCCGACCAAAAATGTATCACACTTCTGTGCATTAAATTTCATCTGTCATGTGTTACGATCAGGTGAGAAAGGGTCGCTCTAAACCTTCACCTGGTGTTACTGTAACAGGGCTTGATTTTAAACATACTGTGTTTTGAGTGAATCCTTGTTCAGTTTTCCAATTATAAGGCAAAGAAATGAGCCCAAAATGGCTTTCTTAGATTTAAAGGAGAACAGCGAAATTTATTAAAGCTTAAACTTGAACTCTAATTCGGTTGATGCCTACGGATACACGACGCGTCCACATTAGCATGCACACGTGATACGCACGTACAAATAGGGACAGAAAAGAACGGAAGAAAAATAGTGAAAATGTTTGAGGTGATCTCTGAAGGGGGTTTGTTACTGTACTTCGAGCTTGCTGTAGAGTTCTTGATTGTAGGTAGTCTTTGTGTTGGGGCCCAGTATTCTTCTTAAACCTTGTTCAGTGTAGGAGACTTTTCTCTCTTGGGGCTCATATGTCTTCAGTGGGTTTTGGAGTTCTGTGAGAACGAGATGGGAGCAGGCCGAAGAGAGGGCTTCTCAGTCCAGGAGCAAATAGCTTTGAGTTCAAATTGTCTGTGGCGAGTTCAAAAAAAACCTGCAACAGCCAGTTAGTCATGTGACCAGCTGGCCTAATCAGTCCTGGCCCTTGTGGATTGTCTTGTTCGAGCAGACCTTGGAATGTCTCCTCTACACACAATACCTAGTGATCAAAGGTCCATTGTGGGTTAAATTGGAACAGGGAATTGCTCCTTTGTCCTTTCAAGTATCGTCTGTCAATGTGCAAAAATGTCTTTCCAGCCAGTGTGGCAGTCCTTGTAATAGGCCTTCTCTTTGTCCAAGCAACAATTTGAAATTTCATGTCCATGTGGTGAAATTAATGTCTCTCATTCTTGGCAGGTGGGGCCTGCATGACACATGTGTCTGCCCATTCCACCAGCCTGTCTGTGTCCTCTTGACATCTGTCATTATCCTCCTCAAAGTGCACAATGCTTCCAAGTTCTATGTCATCTGCAAATTTTGAAATTATGCCCTGCACACCCAAGTCTAGGTCATTACTACTTTTCTTGATCTATTGTAGTCCAAATACCAACCCCTGGGACAACCCTCTATATACCATCCTCCAGTCTGCAAAATAAACATTCACCACTACTATTTCCTGTCACTCAGCCAATTTTGTATTCGTGCTGCCACTGACTCTTATAGTCCATGAGCTTCAACTTTGCTGACCAGTCTGTTATGTGGCACTTTATCAAGTGCTTTTTGGAAGTCCATGTACACCATATCAACCATATTACCCTCATCAAGCCTCCATGTTACTTCACTGAAAAACTCACTCAAATTAATTCAGCATGATTTGCCTTTAAATCCATGCTGACTTTCCTTCATTAATCCAGATTTGTCCAAGTGACTGTTTAATATTGTCCCGGACTATTGTTTCTAAAATCTTTCCCACCACCAAGGTTAAACTGACTGATTTGTAGTTGCTGGGACTGATTTGTAGTTGCTGGGTTTATCCTTGCACCTTTTTTTTTGAACAAGGATGTGATATTTGCAATTCTCCAGTCTCAGTCAAGACAGTAATTTGAATTCATGACCCTCTACTTAGAGTGCAGCCAACTACAGAGATGCTATTGGCTGTCCACTATCTACGCCGTAGGAAATTAAAACTTGCAGTATCTAATTCCAGCATATACTTGTTTATAGGTCTACTTTTAAAGGAACAAGGCTTCGCACCGATTCTGTATTTTCTTTATTAGACCATAAATCCAAACGTTTGTTTAATTTGTCTGGTATATTAGGTTGTATGTGCAAAAATGAAAAGGTTGGTTGAATGTGTCTACAGGAAGAAAATTAGAATAAATGTGCTTATTTTCATAACCTTGTATTTACTTATTTTACTGGCATTTTGTTTATTCAAGCCTTCTTTTCTGCATCAGACTGCTGTGCTTCTTTCGTTCTGGCCTGTCTCTTCTGTCGCTGCACCAAGCTCACCTTTGGCCTTCAGGTTTGCTCCTTCTGTCAGCATGGTGTCTGTAATTCCTACTGTGATTGCTGTGTTTGTTGCTGCATGAGCCTTGAGGAGACCCCTGCTGAGGACCTCAACTGTGTCTGTGACTTCAATTTTGCACTCTTTGATACTTGCTGTGAGACAACAGAGTGTCTGGAGATTTGTTTCGAGTGCTCTGAACTCTGCCAGCATAGCTAGCTAAGACAGAACTGGCCCAAGGTTTATGTTGCAGAAGTGAGCTTAATGATATGTTAATGTCATGTTCAAACCTTAAATTAGCTAGTAAGGGAAAACCTTGAATTTGTTCTCTTCAGTCAGCAAGATATTATAGTTCATAGTTTAAATTGGGTGAAAATCTTCACATTGTTCAGTTTGTAAGGTAAAATCCACTTGCATGCAATTCAAACATGTATTATTGCCAGGCATTTTCTTGGGAGTTCCCCAGATTGGCTGGAGTAACTTTGGAAACCCTGTTTAGCGGTTAAATGGAGTATGGAAGACCTTCGGCAAATATACAGTGGCAGATTGGGAGAAATCCCGAGGAAATGCCCGGCACAATACTTTGAGTCCTGATTAAATTTAATTCTGTGATATTCTATTTTAATTTTTAATTCAAGTTTCTTGTATAAAAATTCTGGTTGAATGTGAGTAAAGTAAAATTAGTATGTTAATAAAGTAAGTGATCAGGAAACTGGATGATGCTGTGGATTAATCTCTGGGGCATAAATTCAAATTAAGCCCAGACTGATGAGCTGAAGATCTGCTCTGTCAGCAGTCGTGTATTGGTCCAACGTGGAATGATTTAGGCTGGTCTCAATCTAGTACTTAGCCTGCATGGACCTACAGCATAAAACTGGCACTAATTGGCAATCTTTCTTAGAGTGGCTGGTGTGGAAATTGCAAATCATATTCGACTGGTACAATAGATGATGCTCTTCTGAGGTTGGAATGGAGGCATGTTGTGGTAGAGGGAGATTTTTTTTTTGCTGCTTCTATCTCTGCTGTATCTGACAAGGGAGTATTAGATGCTGACACTGGGTACTCAAATAGAAAGAATTCAATTACCCATCACAAAATAAAATCACTGAATATTGTTTGTTTTCATATAAATTCTTGAAATTCTGTTTTATAAGACTTTTAGTAGTAATGAATAAATATTTTATGTATTGTCTTCAAATAGAGTGACATTGCCTCATCTGTTTATATGTAATATATGATCCCAACTAGTCTCACATGTAAGTGATTTCACCATTTACAATGCATGGTCACTAATATATCGGTATTGAAGTGATTAAATGGAATTCTGAAGAACTCCAGCATAGATATAGATTAGGCAAAACTGTCGTAAACTGGTATATAAAATTTTGGGAAGAATACAGAAGACACAAAAATTTCAGTGATAGTCTTTTGCACAGCATGCATAGTGATGCCTAGGGTAACTTCACGTACCACTTGGAGGTGTCTTACAATCTTGTGGATCATGGCCTTTTTTAAAATCTTAACAAGAGCAAGAAAAGGGACAGACTGTTTAGTAACTTCAAACCAACAACTTGACACATTTCCCTGGAAATTTGAAAAGAAATTGAACGCTACCTTCAGCATCCATTACCATAGTCAGATGTACACTGGCAGAATATTTACTTTTGGTGTTTTGGGGGGTTGGAGCACGAAGCAGATTGATTAGTTAAGTTTTTCTCTATTAGAATCACTCCAGTGTGAACTTGGTAAAATAAATAGAAAATTGAGATTCTTCAGTATTTCTGCTATCCATTACTGATATTAGTTACAGATTTCTTAAATTCATATTTTCAAGGGTAAGATCATAAATGTCATTACTGAACAGGAGATCCCTACAAACCACTGTGTTTTGATTTACTGTTCTATTTTTGCCTTGCTATGATGTGACATTATACTTTTCTTCCCTTTTTCCTTCCCCATTTACAATCTCTGGGATGTATGGTAAATTACACTTTTTCCCACTTGAAGATGGTTGTGTACATTGCATTCTCGCCTGCCTCTTCTGTGAATTCATCACCTTCTGCAACATCATCTTGGGACAAGCTTCCTGTGGTATCTGTACATCTGAAAACTGTTGCTGCTGTTGTGGATCAGATGACTTTGGGGATGATTGTAACTGCCCATGTGACATGGACTGTGGCATGATGGATGCCTGTTGTGAGTCCTCGGACTGCTTGGAAATCTGTATGGAATGTTGTGGGATTTGCTTTCCTTCATGATCATCTGAAGCAGCATGAATTTAAAAGCGATAAACTAGAGATAATGTCCATACTGTTGCCAAGACCAGAGATACCAAAATACCCTGGTCAACTTCAACATTAAGAAGACAAAACAGTTGCACTCTAACGTCTACATGGGTATGAAAAAACATTGCTGTGGAAATTTATATCATCTCTGTACCAACGTAGACATCATATTTGGCATTTTTGTTTTAAAAATATGCAGTACGAGTTCTTCATTAATGTTTGCAAATGTTACTTTGTTATTAGGCAGAGATGTTGCTGCGGAACATTGTGTATGTGCATGTTTAGGCTGGGTACAGTTTCAAAAACCAAAGCTGTTCCTCCACAATCTTTTTGTTTATATGCATTAATGCTGTATATTCTTGATGAAGATTTTTCAAAAAGATATGGACTATACATTTAACCAGATTTACAATCTAGGCTCAGCATTCTGCCATATTTTATCTCAATGCTTTTGGTTCAAATTAAAGGACTCAAATTGGTTACTGATTGTATTAAAAAGTACATTAAATTATTAGAAATCTACATATTACTGTACACTACTGTTAAGTGTATATTCTTTTGTGTTTAGTGTCTGGTTTAAAACAAGTTAGGGATTTAACTGTGTAAAGGCTTCTTTTTGCATCCTACAAATAGGAACGATTGTTACAAGTATTCATCTCTGCTTATTTTCCTGAAGGAAGTGTTTAACTTGAAAACCTGATTCGCATACCTGCATGGGGAAAGTGGGAGGGGTTTTAAATACACCCTTGTATTTCATTAATTTAAGATTTTTTGTTCAAAAATGTGTCTTCTTAAACATATTGTGTAGAGTAGTAACGAATCAAGTTAAGTTGATAAAGCAATGTAGTATTGCACGATAGAGATATTTGCTTACTTTGAAAAATGAGCTATGTGTTTTCTTTTAATTTGTTTGTAGCTTTATTTTGTGAGGCAAACCAGATATATATTTTTGTGGCTTTCTGTATTTTTTTTGTACAGACTAGAGCATTGGTCTAAGCCACGTACTAAAACAACCAACAGAAATGAAAAAGAAAAGTAATTAAACTCAATTTAAACATTAGCTATATTTTGTTCAACCCTGTGTGACTATGTACTCTAATTGACAGATTAAATCTTATTAAGCATGTTCTGAATTTAAGCATTGCTTTGTTCACTTCCTTTTAATGTTAATAACTTTCTAGATTTTATTCCAGTGTTGTTAGTCTTGATTGTTGTATGAACATAGACCCCACTGAACAGAATGAATTGGGAACTGGCGAGTCTTACAATATAAATAATGAACCCCCTGAAAAGATTTTGTTCGACAGACAATGAGTACACCTGCAATTGTATCTGTGGTCAAAGCGCTTTGCGAGACAAACCTTTTTTTACTGTATTAAACTGTTGCATTATGGGGGCAATATTATAAATGATGTATTATTATTCACATGAAAGACACATGAGAAATTAATTGTGATTTGATCTTTGGGCTTGACTGCTGAATTCATTCCAAGAATATTGGCATTTGTGCATGACTTTGTCTTAAAAAAACAATGTTTTCTAACAGCTTCGCATTTTCGAGTTACTTGTTTGTATAAAGATTCACTCCAATAAATGGGTGGTGGAAATCTGAAGTATCTCAAATCAAATTGGCCTTGTAAATTTGTTTACAGCAATAAGGTTCTGTGTGGTTGTAATTCAGGTCAGGGGTGGGAGACGCTTACCTTAAAATTGAATGATTTGATTTTGTTACCAGAGTTTCATTGATTTTTGATGCTGAATAGTTTGCAAACGTGCTGCTTACTAACTTGCCTGCCTTCCTTCACCGAATCACGGAATTGTTACAATGCAGAAGGAGGACATTTGGCCCATCATGTCTGCACCAGCTCTCTGAAAGTGCAACTCCCTCAGTACCATTCCCCTGCCTTCTCCCTGTAACCCTGCACATTCTTCCTTTCCATATAACTGTCTAATTCCCTTTTGAATGCTTCAATTGAACCTGCCTCCACCACTTTCTCAGGCAGCACGTGCCAGACCTTAACCACTC
This sequence comes from Heterodontus francisci, assembly GCF_036365525.1. Lineage (NCBI taxonomy): Eukaryota > Metazoa > Chordata > Chondrichthyes > Heterodontiformes > Heterodontidae > Heterodontus > Heterodontus francisci. The sequence goes on along the minus strand of NC_090388.1, from coordinate 38,134,623 downwards.
GCTGTGTGAAAAAGTTTTTCCTCATGCCACTAATGCTCCTCTTACCAAATACTTTAAATCTGTGCCCTCTCATTCTACATCCTTTCACGAGTGGGTACAGTTTCTGTCTATCTACTCTGTCCAGACCCCTCATGACTTTGTATACCTCCATCAAATCACCTCTCAGCCTTCTCCAAGGAAAACAGTCCTAACTTCTCCAATCTATCTTCATAACTAAAATTCCTCATCCCTGGAACCATTCTTGTGAATTTTTTCTGTACTCTCTCCAATGCCCTCACGTCTTTCCTCAAGTGTGGTGCCCAGAACTGGACACAATACTCCAGCTGAAGTCGAACTAGTGTCTTTTACAAGTTCAACATAACTTCCTTGCTCTTGTACTCTGTGCTCCTATTAATAAAGCCCAGGACACTGTATGCTTTATTAACCGTTCTCTCAACCTGTCCTGCCACCTTCAATGACTTATGCACATATACACCCAGGTCCCTCTGCTCCTGCACCTCCTTTAGAATTGTACCCTTTATTCTATGTTGTCTCTCCATGTTCTTCCTATCAAAATGAATCACTTTACATTTCTCTGCATTGAACTTCATCTGCCACCTCTGCCAATTCCACCAACTTGTCTGTCCTTTTGAAGTTCTACACTATCCTGCTCGCAGTTCACAATGCTTCCAAGTTCATATCATCTGCAAACTTTGAAATTGTGCCCTGTACACCAAGGTCTAGGTCATTAATATATATCAGGAAAAGCAAGGGTCCCAACACTGATCCCTGGGGAACTCCACTACAGACCTTCCTCTAGCCCGAAAAACATCCATTAACCACTACTTTGTTTCCTGTCACTCAGCCAAATCCGTATCCATGTTGCTACCATCCCTTTTATGCTATGAGCCACAAGTTTGCTCACAAGTCTGTTGTGTGGCACTGTATCAAATGCCTTTTGAAAGTCCATGTATACCACATTAACAGGATTGCCCACATCAACCCTCTCTGTTACCTCCTCAAAAAACTTCAAGTTAGTTAAACATGATTTTCCCTTAAGAAATCCATGCTGGCTTTCCTTATTTGTCCATGTGACTATTAATTTTCTCCCGAATTATTCTTTCTAGAAGTTTCCCCACCACCGAAGTTAAACTGGCTGGCCTGTAGCTGGGCTTATCTTTGCACCCTTTTTTGAACAAGGGTGTAACGTTTGCAATTCTCCAGTCCTCTGACATCACCCCCGAGTCGAAGGAAGATTGAAAAATTATGGCCAGTGCCTCTGCGATTTCCACCCTCACTTCCCTCAGTATCCTTAGATGCATCTCATCTGGTCTTGGTGCTTTATCCACTTTAAGTACAGACAGCCTATCTAATGCTTCATCAATTTTAAACCCCTCTAGCGTCTGACTTACTCCCTTTTTCAACATTGCTTGGGTTGCATCTTCTCCCTTTAAAGACAGATGCTATGTATTCATTTCATACCTCAGCTATGCCCTCTGCCTCCAGGTGTAAATCCCCTTTCTGGTCCCTAATCGGCCCCACTCCTCCATTAACCACCCTTTTACTATTTATATGCCTACAGAAAACTTTGGGATTTGCTTTAATGCTAGCTGCCAGTTTCTTTTCATGCTCTCCCTTTGCTTCTCTTATTTGCTTTTTCACTTCCCCTCTGAACATTCTATATTCAACCTGGTTCTCAATAGTATTTTCTTCCTGGCATCTGTCATAAGCACACTTTTTCTTCATTCAGCTGATTGATCTATAGATGCTGTTGCCATGCTTGTGTCTGATTGTAAATTCTGTGTTGGGCTGCTGCATTGCAATGGAATCATGAAGTTTGGTATATGAATTCAGAGTGCCATATCAGGCCATAGTGAATTCAGAAATAAGATTTTTGATTGAATGCCAACAAATTATGATTTCATTTACAGTTTAATACGTATTGGGTTTGGTATTCAAATCCTGAGAGTAATGGATTGGCACATAATTTTAGATTAAATATTTGGTTATGAAATATCTACTTAACCATTAGTGTGCCATGAAACCTCAGAATACACATTCTTTCAAATAACAAAATTGTCTATGATTTCAAATCAACTCTTGAGAAAAAATTTTTGTGTTGAAATGCCCTTTTGTTATAGTAGAAACCTCAGGGTGGAAATTAGTACATATTTTGCACGTTTTTTGTGGTCCAAAGTGGGTTCCAGAAAGTCAGATTCTGTAGGCAGCATTCCTTACTGAAATAGCATCTGATGCCATATTGGTTCAAGTGCACTAGAAGCATCCCTAGAGGCCACCTGAAACAAACATAGTCATAATTTTAAATATTGAGTCCTGTACCTGAATCGGGCCCCATTTGTGAAATTGGTGTTCATGTATACCTGAAACAATACTTCCTTTAAACCTGCCCAGCAAATAATGGCAGGAATGTTTGGTGAGCATCTTTCGTGCGTGGTTTTTAAAGGGATTGTCACCTCCAATAAGGTAAGTCTCTGGTTATTTTGCTTTCGGCTACTCGGATGCTTTTGGGTATGATTTTGGTTGATTGACCTGTGTTTATGCATTACTCTTGAGCATGAGTTTGTGAAAGGGAGGTTCTTGACATTTGCTTAATTGCTTAAATACCATTTAGGCTGTCCGATCAGGAGGAACAGCAGTCTTGAACTGCAAAGGTTGCAAGAGGGCAAAGGATGTAAGGGCACAGAAGGCATTACAGTACTCAGAAACAGGACATCGTTCCTGAACCTCTCCGAGGAGCAGTGTATAATGCAGTTGTGTTCCAACAAGGAGACAGTCACTTATCTGTGCCACATGTTGGATTGAGAATTTGGAGCCCCATGCCAGTGTATGCAGTACACTGCCAAGGCAGTGAAGGTCACTGTGGCTAGAAACTTTCATGGGTTTGGCTCCTTCCAAACGACTTCTGGTAATATCAGCAACATTAAGTCAATTTGCTGTGCACACAATGATCTGTCAGGTCACTGATGCATTGTTTATGATGCATCAATTTTTCATTATTTTCCCCCAGAGGCTGATCAGCAGGAAGAAAGAGCACTAGGATTTGCCCGGATTACTAGATTCCTACAAGTTCAGGGCGTCATTGACTGTAGACATGGAGCCTTGCGTCTTCCCCCTCTTCCACCATGATTCTCAACAGGAAATGCTTCCCTTCACTCAACACTCAACATTTTTTTATAAGCACAGGCAGCAAGTCATGTGCGTCTGAGCCTGCTTTCTCAGCAGAAGTCATGATGCTTTCATATTGCGTCAGTCCTCAATAGCCCCTCTATTCCATTCAGACCATTGGATGAGGAGGAGGGCCATTCCCTTACCAACTGACTCACGACTCCTCCCAGGAACCTAAGCATAGACATTGAGTGATGATTTATAGAGCCATGGAGCAATGGGCCCCAAGTAATCTATTCGTGTCCTGAAACAATGGTTCTGCTTTTTGAACAGTTCAGGAGGAGTCCTTCAATGCAGCTCATAGTGATTGTTGAGATTTATAATGGTTTGCTGCATGCTCCATAATCTTGCAATGCAAAGAGGAGTTGCTTTGGAGCTTTCTGAGGAGGAAGTGGAGCAGGAAGATGAAGGGGGCTGAGGAACCACACGGTGAGCAGGAAGATTAAGGGGATGAGGAACTGCAAGGTGCAGAGGAAGGGTATGTCCCAGCAGTGTGGAGCTGTAAGGCAGAAAATTCAACTCTTGCCATCCCTCCCCTCCCCAGAGCACCAACGCACTCTCCTACCATCTGATACAATCCTGACGCCCAACATAATGTCCATAAATCATACAACTTCATGGGTCTTCCTGTTATGTCGCTAATTATGAAGACTAATAGATGTACTACGAAAATATTTTTACCTCACTATTCCAAAAGGCTCCAGTCTTGATTTGACAAATGGTTACGTGACTGCTTATTTACAAATCACTCTTGTGCAAACCCTAGTGCCACGGGATCTTTTTAGCCTGAATCTTTTTGCACTTGAGAGGGTAGGCGGGGCCTCAGTTTAACATTTCATCCAAAAGCCTAACAACTGTTGAACAGGACCAATTTGGAACTTTAGTTGATTGGGCAGATGCTCTGAGCATGTGACTCATTCTGTAGCTGAAAATTGGCATAAACCAATTTCTACCCTCTAATATAGTTATAATACATCTCATTGATTATCTGAATATAGTTTTCACGATAAATAAAAGTCCAACGTATTAAATGATGAATACAGGTTGTCAAGTAAGTAAATTTTAAAAATGTCTATTTAATGTTGCACCCAATTAATCTATCCGGGTAATGCCTCCATTAGAATTCCCAGTTGTGAGTTAGTTCACCAAGTTTAATGGGGTTATAACCTGGAAACTCTAATAGGATTTGACCAAGCATTGTCACAGCCATTTTGCATTTATTATTTGTTGAATCCTATATTCTAATGTTAATTAATTTTTGACTGCATCAAAGGTTATTAGAAATCCATACTTACATGAGTTTGATTCTGTTCTACTTTAAAAATAGCATTCCTCTTCAAAAGAAGTTTCTTAGAATAGATTAACATTATTGTGTATGATGTGTAAAAGACTTATGGTCTGCAAGTTTGGAATTTTTTAATTCTCTGGCTGTCAAATTAATAGATGTTCCTTCAGCATGGTTAAACTACTTTCTGTTATTGTCAACTATGATGAAATGCATCCAGTGCTGTCTGTCTTCCAACATGTTATTTTGAATATGAGCACTTTGAACACTGCCACCAGGTTGTTCTGATGTACGAACCTCTGGAATGATACCTGAAGTTTGGATTCCTCAGAGAATATCTGCACTGAGATATTGAAAAGGAGAAGCTGACCAAGGTGAGGAAAAATAGTTTGTCCAGAAAATTGAATTAATATGCTAAAAATAATCCAATCTCATGGGATTGCTCATAAGTCAAATAGTACAGTCACTCACCTGTCTCTGATGTCTCTGTGTTGGTAATTCTCTCTGACTCTTCTGCTTTTGTCTTTCTTCTCCACTGCTTCTCGCAGTCCTTTTTCTGGTTTTTTTTGTCTTTTTGTTCAGGCTACTTTTGGGGTACCATAGAATCATAGAAACGTTATGGCACAGAAAGAGGCCATTCAGCCCATCGTGTCCGCGCCAGCTGAAAAAACTAGCCGCCCAATCTATTCCCACCTTGCAGCACCTGGTCTATGGCCTTGCAGGTTACAGCACTTCAAGTGCATGTCCAGGTACCTTTTAAATGAGTTGAGGGTTTGTGCCTCCACCACCGATCTGGGCAGCGAATTCCAGACACCCACCACCCTCTGGGTGAAAATTTCCTCATGTCTTCTCTAATCCTTCTACCAATCACCTTAAACCTGTGCCCCCTTGTAATTTTCCTCTCTGCTAGGGGAAACAGGTCCTTCCTATTTATCTAGGCCCCTCATTAATTTTGTACACCTCAATTACACCTCAGCCTCCTCTTCTAAGTAAAACAACCTTAGCCAATCCAATCTTTCCTCATAGCTGTAGTTTTCAAGCCCTGACAACATTCTTGTAAATCTCCTCTGTACTCTCTCCAGAGCAATTATGTCCTTCCTGTAATGTGGTGACCAGAACTGTGCACCAATACTCCAGGGAGGGGGGTTACAGGTTAAATGTGACCTGCAGCTTTTTGTGACTACTTTCTTTGTTGCACCATGCCATACTACTCATCTCCTCTGCAATCACTTATGCTTCATTCTATCCTCTCTCCCACATTATCATATCCACTGCTCCATGTATGCTTTCTTCCACCTTACCCTGCTATTACTCACCTCATCTTTTAACCCTCCATTCACTACTCTCCCACTCCAACTTGATACACCCACGGCTGGATGCTGAGAGTCCAGAGGAAGCCTTCATCTGGAATGTTTCTCAATTACAAAAAATATAAAAAGAACAACTTTAAATCAAAATAACTGAACATTCCAGTCATCTGTTTACCTGCTTTCTTTTCATATCTCTGTTCTTTTCTAATATCTCATTCTTGTACCTTTCATGTGCTCTTTCTTTATAGCTCTCATGCTCTTTCTCGGTCTCTTTCGTATCTCTTCCTGCCCCTACTCCCCCACTAACATGTTAATTTAGTGTAAGAGTTTGTTGCCAGAACAATAATTTTCCTATTTCTGGGTGTATTCTATGGACAAACAAGTATGAAATCAGGTAACCTGAGGTTAAACCTCATTAAACATTAAACCTGGAACTTGTAACAATCTCTATCACCAGGGAAAAGGTGCTGGACAAACTGGGACTAAAGGCAGACAAGTCACTAGGATCTGATGGCCTGCATCCAAGGGTTTTAAAAGAAGTGGCTGCAGAGATAGTGGAGGCATTGGTAATAATATAACAAAACCCACTGGATTCCGGTAGGGTACCAGCGGATTGGAAAACCGTTAATGTGACTCCCCTGTTCAAGAAAGGAGGGTGACAGAAAGCAGGAAACTACAGTCCAGTTAGCTTAACATGTCATTGGGAAAATGCTAGAGTCCATTATTAAGGAAGAAATAGCAGGACATTTAGAAGAACATAATGCAATCAAACAGAGTCAACATGGTTTTATGAAAGGGAAATCATGTTTGACAAATTTGTTAGAGTTCTTTGAGGATATAACAAGCAGAGTGGATAAAGGGGAACCAGTAGATCCAGTGTATTTGGATTTTCAGAAGGCATTTGATAAGGTGCCACATAAAAGGTTATTGCACAAAATAAGAGTTCAGGGTATTGGGGGTAATGTGTTGGCATGGATTGAGGATTGGCTAACACACAGGAGGCAGAGAGTCGGGATCAATGGGTCTTTTTCAGGTTGTAAAGCTAGTGGGGTGCCACAAGGATCGGTCCTAGGGCCTCAACTATTTACTATCTATATTTAATGACTTGGAGGAAGGGACAGAGTGTAGTGTATCCAGATTTGCTGACGATACAAAAATAGGTGGGAAGGCATGTTGTGATGAGGACGCAAAGAATCTGAAAAGGGATATAGATGGGTTAAGTGAGTGGGCAAAAACTTGGCAGATGGTGTTCAATGTGGGAAAGTGTGAGGTCATCCACTCTGGTAGGAAAAATAAAAAAGCAGATTATTATTTAGATGGAGAAAGACTACAAAATACTGCAGTATAGAGGGATCTGTGTGTTCTTGTGCATGAAACACAAAAGGTTAGCATGCAGGTGCAGCAAGTAATTAGGAAGGCAAATGGAATTTTGGCCTTTATTGCTAGGGGGTTAGAGTTTAGAAATAGGGAAGTCTTGTTACAACTGTACAGGGTGTTGGTGAGGCCACACTTGGAGTACTGCGTACAGTATTGGTCCCCGTATTTAAAGAAGGATATACTAGCATTGGAGGCAGTTCTGAAAAGGTTCACCAGGCTGATTCCTGGGATGAAGGGGTTGTCTTATCAAGAACAGCTAAACAAATTAGGCCTTTATTCATTGGAGTTTAGAAGAATGAGAGGTGATCTTAGAGAAGCATATAAGATTTTAAGGGGGCTTGACAAGATAGATGTTGAAAAGATGTTTCCATTAGTGGGGGAATCTCAAACTAGGGGACATAATTACAGAATAAGGGGGTACACACTTAAAGCTGAGATGCAAAGGAATTTCTTCTCTCAGAGGGTGGTGAATCTCTGGAATTCTCTGCCTCAGAGAGTTGTGGAGGCTAGGTCACTAAATGTATTTAAGGAGGAGGTAGATAGATTTTTGAAATCTCGGAGTTGAGGGTTAGGCGGAGCAGGCCCAAAAGAGGAATTGAGGCCTGGGACAGATCAGCCATGATCTTATTGAGTGGCAAGGCAGGCTTGAGACGCTGAATGGCCGACTCCTGCTATTTCTTATGTTCTTAAATGCTTGTTAAGTGTATGCATTTTCAGGCTTGTTGACTGTTATACACATTCAGTTTGAACTGTTATCTGATTAAATTTTAAAACCAATTTCTACAACAAATTGGGCCTTGCTGATAAAATGTTCATTAAATGACTGCTGATGAGCAGCAATACACATGACAATAAAATTTCTGTTTTGTCTGATGAACTTATCTCTCTGCTGTTAGAATCACATTATAATGCCAAAGTCTGCACTAGATGTAGCCTCTGGTTAGAGTGCAGGAGTGTTTGTGCTGATATCTCTGTAATCCTCAAAAATAACACTTTTGTGACCAATTATGTATAAGTTCGTTATCCAGACTCAAGATATCTGCCGAAAGTAAATGTTACTAGTTTACCAGTAAAGGTATTTTTAAACGGAAGGGGCGTTTCAAATTGTTAAAGATAATTGACAATAGCTTTGTAACAGTGTGTGACACCTGGGCTGTATGAAATGATTGGAAAGGGGCACATTCTTGATGCACGACATTGCCTGTTGCTGACTCCACTGTGAAAATTAACAGAAAAGGAAGAAACAGTCTGGCAGTAATCTATTTGTTCAAAAATATTTATAAACTGAAATCTTCTAGTGGTTTTACAAGAAGTTTGTACCATTGTGACCATGGGCTAAGAGTTATGTTGCTGTTAAACTTTGCAGGTTATCTGCAACTTACTGTGAACTTGCTGTATTGATTACACTTTTAGAAGATTTACTGCATTTGTGAAAATGTTTCCATGGAGAAGATACTTCACTAATGTGATGTACAGACTCTGTTGGTGGGATTAAATAAGGACAACCAGTATGGATTTGATAAAGGCGAATCCATGTTTAACCAACATGATTGAGAGAGCTAATAGAGATGATTAATGAGGGTTATGCGGTTGATGTGTTGTACATGGACTTCCAAAAGATGTTCGATAAAGTGACACAAAATAGACATACCATTAAAGTGGAAGCCCGTGGAATAAAAGGGTCGGGTAGAATGGACATGAAGTTGACTAAGTGACAAGAAGCAGAGAGTAGCAGTGAATGGTTGTTTCTTGTACAGGAAGAAGGTATACAGTGGGATTCCCCAGGGTTTGGTACCAAGGACCACTACTTTTCTTGATATACATTAATGACTTAAATTTAGGAACAGGGCACAATTTCAAAATTTGCATTTGTCACAGAATTTGGGAGTATTGTGAACAGAGGAGGATAGTGATGGACATCAAAAGGACATAGGCTGGTGGAGTGGGCGGACACATGGCAGATGAAATTTAATAGAAACATGTGAAATGATGCATTTTGGTAGGAAAAATGAGAGGAGGCAATATAAAATAAATGGTACATTTATAAAGGGGGTGCAGGTGTTGAAGGTGGCAGGGCAGGTTGAGAAAGTGGTGAAAAAAGCATACAGGATCCTGGGCTTTATAAATAGAGGCATAGATTACAAAAGCAAGAAAGTTATGGTGAACCTTTATAAAACACTGGTTCAGCTTCAAATGGAGTGTTGTGTCCAATACTGGGCACTGCACTTTAGGAGGAATGTGAATGCTTTAGAGAGGGTGCAGAAAATATTTAAGGGAATGGTTCAGGGATGATTGTCTTCAGTTACGTGTATAGATTGGAGAAGCTGGGGCTGTTCTCGGAGAAGAGAAGATTGAGAGGAGATTAGATAGAGATGTTCAAAATCATGAGGGGTCTGGAAAGAAACTGTTCCCATTGGCGGAAGGGTCAAGAACCAGAGGGCACTGATTTAAGGTAATTGGCAAAAGATCCAAAGGTGCCATGAGGAAAAACCTATTTACACTGCAAGTGATTAGGATCTTGAATGCACCGCCTGAGAGTGTGGTAGAGGCAAAGACAATTGGATAATTATCTGATGAGAGAAAATTTGCAGGGCTATGGGGAAAGGGCGGAAGAGTGGGACTAGCTAAATCGCTCTTGCAGTGTATGGACTTGATTGAACGAATGGCTGGTTATAGCACAGGAGACATTCTATAATGCTTTGGAACTGCTAAATTGTTATATTCACAAATGTACATAAAGGTAGAAACCTGTTGTATGCTCATTAAAAACTATATTGTCTTGAGTGGTACTAAGTAAATAATTTTGACATGAATTTTATTTAGTGCTTTTTGGCATTTTGAGTGGTAAAAATTATTTGGTAATTTAAATATTTTAAATCATGCTAAAGTTTTTCTTTTACATTGAATGTATCTCCTACTCATTTGATTTGTGATCAGACATCTAGAATGTTCCTATCTCTTGACATAACCCACTATAGATATGCTTTGTTTTATGATGGGGGATGGAAAGAGTGCCAACTAAGATTTGTATAATCCCTCGAGAGTGGGTTTGCACAATTCAAATGCACTAGTTATAGAAAAAAAAGTCTCAAGACACTGAATAAGTTTTTCCATTTGCCACATTAGACCTGTTAACCTAGATTCAATTTATGTCTTCCCAAAATAAATTTGACCTCAGTTTACAAGAAAGCAAGCTTTATCACATTATGTTCCAGTTTATAAAAAAAAAACTGCCCTATTTTAAACTGGGAATTCAGTGTGCCACCAGTATCAAGGATGACCTGATATAAGGGACGTAATTTAGTCTGGTATTCCTATTTTGATAGGGACTGTGTTTTATGCCTAGGTGCTATTCAGTATTTTAATAAATATCTCTGATTTACTGTCGTTTTCAGTGACCATGCATGCGACCTACTAAAATGTTATGAAATTGCAATTCATATGCATTGTAAAATAAATTTCCAAATTTGTAGCTACCAGCTTTATTTCTCAGACTACTACGCATAGGAATAGTAGTAGCCACGATTTAATTTCTTCTTTGAGGCACTGCCTTCGTTGTTTGTCTTCCATCCATTGGCTCCAAACTATATTCAATGTTCAGTGACTATTTGGTATTCTGTTCACTTAAATACCCTCTCAGCGGGCATTTTTAAAAAAAAATTGTGCTTATTTCATAGTATACAGCCTGCTAAGTTTTTAAATCCCATTTTGACCAATATAATTTTGACTTGTCTTACTTTAATTTCGCAAATTGTTTGTTTGATTCTTATGGCCACAGTTGTTCACCAACTCCTGGCTTTGAAATTTGCTGTGTGTCGCTGAGCATTTTCATTGGCTGGGTCCTTCCCACTGAATAATTTCCATAACAGCTATCTTCAATGTCTCCTGTAATCGCGCAATATTTTAAAATGTAAAATGTTTTCAGATTTGACACTAGGACTCCATGCAGCTGACTCCTTTGCTAAATGATAATCTAGCAACCACGATGTCGAAGCAAGGTTCTTTTCGGCAGGCCAAGGCTACAGCAGATTTATGACCTTTACCTAATTCCCTGAGTGAATAGGTAATTGAGGAGTGCAGACAGACTTTTCCATCTTCAAAGAAGAGGTGCATTCGAATAGTAGGACATGCCACATACCAGAATAAGAGTGTATACTACATATCAGAGGATCCAATTTCAAAAATGTAAGGCCCTCAACAGTTGATCTCCTCTTTGGGGAAAATTTAGTGTGCTTTGTTTCATTGCACTTCATTTCTCCCCAATGTGTTGAGGGAAATATCAGTTATTTTTGTAGCCTCATTGTTGATCAAAAAAGACCTGTTTGTTTTTTGATCTTTTGGGCCTCGCCTATAACTAGAGAAAAATCCACTACAAATGTTTCTTTCAAATTATTTACATAATAAATGACCCAAGTTTAAAAAAAAAATTAATTAGGAAGTTGGGAGAAAGAAGGAAACTTTTGGAATTTTCTTATTAGTGTTATGGCCACGTGGTGAGGGGTGTGGATGGTTCCCACTGTTCAGCTCCCATCTGACTGCAGCACGTGTTTTTCGTTTTTAGCGTTTAACCCTTTTGTGTTTTATCTGTCAAATAAACAGACAGCGACAGGTTTTCTTGTAGGGTTAAAACAGAAGATTAGTTATTTATTGAGCAATATACCTTATCACAAAATTGTTGTAACTGCATTCACTCGCACGTGTGCACACATACACAAGAGATGGTTAGAGGGGAAAAGGAGTAAGTGGTTTAAATGAGGTAGGGTTTCGGGGTTCACAGTAAACCTGTTGAATTCTCCGAGGTCAAGTTCTCTTTGGTTTTGGCCTGAGGTGTTTGTAGATTTCTCAGTTTGAAGACAGAGGATCACTTCCAATTCACTGCTGCACAAGTTGAAAATGTAGAATTCACAGCAAGGTGCTCCCCTTCTTGGCTTGTTGCATTTTCCCCTGCTCTTAGCTGCACAAGCTTTTGGTGATGCCTCTTATTGGGTCTTCCTGCCTCTCTCTCTTCAGGGAGCTGCCTTTAAAACTCAAATGTTTTCACACTTTTGCCTCTGATGGGAAACAGATTTTCCTCCCTGTAGTGATGTGGCTACTTCACATCTGCTTTGTTTCAGAAGAACCCATTCAATTCAAAAATGTCTCGATGTGTTTAGGATGAGTGCAATTGAGCTGCTGGCTTTGCAGGTATTCTTTTGTTCGTAACTAGTCAGTAGACTGTTTGAATGTATAAAGTCAAGTCTTTTAACTTTCAGTTGCCATTTTGGAGTGCATTGTTCACTTTTTTTAAAAGAAAGGTCCATTTCTATAACTCTTCAGGGTGAGTTCTTGTAGTTTCAATCACTGTACTTTGTGAGCGTTACATTAGAAATAAAGCACATATTATATTTGTAGAGCAAGTTTTCTGGACAAGCTGTTGAAGCAAAGAATGCAAATAGATCAAGAGGTAACTAGATGCACTTCTATAGAGGGATAAAATTAAAGAATATGGTCAGAAGACAAGTAGATGGGGTTTAGAACCATAAAAAGTGAAGATTATTTGGTGTAGTGCCCTTTTTCTGTTTCTAAAAAGTTTTGCTTCTTATGTCCATTGTGCTTAAAATGACTACTTGTGACTAAGTAGAAAGGATTACTCCAAAGACGTTTCTGCAAGGTACTGACCTGGAGTAGTATGCTTGCTTTTATTAAACATCGTCATAATGTTATCTCAAATAGACAGCTGCTAGCATGTGCTTTGGTGCTGCTGTACTCTGAATAGTGTTTCAGAATCCCACTGTCAATTTATTCTGCTAACTATACCTCTTTTTGTATGAGGAAGTTGAATTAATGAAGTATGTTGGGCATGAACCTTTGATATGGTCTTTCTTATTCTTTGAAAGAAGTACAACATAAATCCTACAGAGTTCCCACCCCTCAGTTCTTGGCTTTTGAGATGACTGGACTGACCTCGCTGTGGTTATTCGCTGTGGGTTATTATAATACTCAAGCCACTGACGCAGGACCTTTGTCAGATAAATAAGTTTATTTTAATGTAATTTTAATTGTTACTGCTTTACTCATGATTTTAATCACAGTGAAAATTCCTTCCTTTCATCTAAGCCATAAGAGAGTGGGTCTTTTCCTTTTCATAGACTACTTATTTTGAAATAGCTTCTTTCAAAAAAAAAAAGAACTAATGTGTGAAGTGATGGGTATTATCAACCCAGTCAATGAATAACACATGAATTCCAGCTAAACATTATTTTAGTAACTACACCATCACTTTTCTTTGTTATATGTCCTGCCTTACAATGTAAATCTAAAAACCATTTGAAAAATGGTTGCTGCGACTAAAAGTAAGCAATATGTTTTTCAGTATTGCTAAAGATAACAAGTTAATGGCTCAGATATTGTGGGCAGTGGTGAAGCGATGGTGCTTGCTGCTGACCTTGACAAATGCTGTCCACAAAGATCTAGCAATAACAGTGGCATTGGTTTGAATCTGGAGCTAAGTCAAGGGAATCTCTAGGTATCCAGCAACAGTGATGTCATCAAGCAGGGTAAGCAGGCAATCACATTGACAAATTCTCACAGATCGCAAAACAAGAAGTAAGATGCACGGATAGTCCTTTATTTCGCTGTCTATAAAATGATTTTAAAAGTAAAGATTGGGGCATAAGGTAGATGCTGAAATAGAAAAAAAACCCTTAATATATGGATTTTTTTTATCCGAATGAAGAAATTTCACATTCCACATATATAAAATTTAGTTTTTCAGAGTCCGAGAGATTGTTCAGCAGTAAATATGAACTTAGTATGCCATTTAAAAACCCAGCTACACCTCATTCAACAAGGTTTAATTTTTTAAAGAGTAATAGTGTCAACTGTGGAAGTTCTCATCAGTTCAATGATTTCTAATTGCAGCCTACAAGGACTTCAGCAGCGCACCCTATGGTGAAGTGTAGAATCAATGATAGCAACTCGGGATTTCTGTGCAGTCTGCTGATGATGCTGTCAGTTTGAGGAGTAATGGCGAAAGCTGGCATTCTCCGTCATTACTACTGCAATATCGGGGTCTATGGCTATTTTAACATAAAATTGATAATGTCTTTGTCTACTAAAAAGGGAAGCTGGAAGTAAAAATGATCAAAGCACATCTATTGAATGAGTGAGATAAATTTGCTGAATTTTAGTTTTTCATATATGCTACTTTCATTTCCTGATAATATGCATAATGATATGAGACTCAGTAGTAAGACATTTCTGTTTGTGATCAGTTAAATTATACTAATATCATGCTGGCCCCCACTTGCCAAGAATGAGGCACAATCATTTCGCCACATGGACATTAAACTTCAAATTGTTGCTGGTAAGAAAAGAGGGCCTATTACAAGGAATTGCCAGGCCCCTAAACGGAAGGGCATTTTTGCATACTAGCAGACAGTATTGGAACAAAAGAACCAGTCCCTGCTCCCAATACACAGCACAGACGTGGTCAGACCAGTTTAGTCACATGACTAACTGGCTGTTGCAGAGCTTTGAACTGAGTTTTTAAATTGGAGAAAGAGTGTTTGAAGCCAGAAAGCTCCTGGATTGAGAACATCTCTTGCCTGTCTGCTCCCATCTCTTTCTCACCAGCTTTGGAATCCATTGAAGACACATGAACCCCAAGAGAGAAAAGTCTCCTACAGTGAACAAGGTTTAAGAAGAATACTAGGCCCCAACAAAAAGCAAGAATTACCTACAAGCAAGGACTCTACAGTGAGCTCAAAGATCCGTAATACACACTTCAGATATTGCCTCAAACCTCTCCACTTTATTTTTCCTTTTTTTGGGTCTCTATTTGCATGTGTGTATCGCGTATGCATGCGCGTGTGGGCACGTCGTGTATCCGTAGGCGTTAACCGAAGTAGAGTTTAAGTATCAATAAATTTAACTTTTCTTCCTTAAACCTAAGAAAGCCGGTTTGTGCTAATTTCTTTACCTTATAATTGGAAAGCAGTGAACAAGGATTCACCAAGGGGGAGCTCAAAAAGGTGTGTTTAAAAATAAAGCCCTGTTACAGTAAGACCAGGTGAAGGCTGAAAGGGAACCCCTAGACCTCTTTCTCACCTGGTCGTAACACTAATAAAACAGTAAGAAAGGTATAGAAAAGTCCTTGGTGATTTAAAAAAAAATCTTTGTCTATATTGTATTTGAGTATCTTCTGGCAATAGCAGTTATGGAGCATGTAACTGAATCTATAATATATTTAATACTTTATAAAATCTTACAGTGGCGATATGTCCTGTCAACTTTTTCCATTATCCATTCCTGTGTCTACATTTATAATGGGAGCTGTTGATGGAAAATCTGAGGCTATTATGAATCCCTCCTTCCAGTGGAGGCATTGCAGTGTTCCCATTGGCAGGAAATATAATTACATGACAAATTTATATCTACAGTTTTCATTATAAATGTGGATATAGGAATTTATAATGAATTTTATAATGGAACGACAAAGATAAAGACAGAATGTATGACCTTCAAATGGAGATTGTTACCTCTGCATAAAAATGAGGGACAGGAAAAGACCAGGTTCATTGAGCCTCCCCCATATGGTTGTGATTCCTTAAACATCATGACTCATAAATCCTCCACCCACCTGCAACCATATATGTTAATTGTATATCAATTGGATTTAATTATATGCAGGTTGAGGACATTAATTGGTGTCTGTCGAATACATATGAAGAGACACTTAGAGAAATTATGTGGGGGTTGAGTTAGGAGGTATATGCTTGTAATGTTTCACTCTGTAAATAAATATGAGACTTAGTAAAGATCAGCTCCAGTATCATCCTTCACCAACTGGTTTTCTGGAATATAACAATAGAATCTCATGAGAGACAATTTTTTTTTAAATGTTCAATTTAATGAAAACTCCTCTTCCACATTCTTGGGTGATCAAGACCATTCCTCCTCACAAATATCTGGGACTTTCCCAAAAATTGGGAGAGCTGTCCCATAGACTAGTCAAGTAACAGCCTGACATGGGCATACTTATTAAATCACACCTTACAGCCAATGCCCCAAACTCCTCCATCACCATCCTTGGGTATGCCCTGTTCCAACAGCAGGACAGACCCACCAGAGGTGATGGCACAGTGGTATACAGTCAGGAGGGAGTGGCCCTGGGAATCCTCCAGATCAAAGAAGTCTTGTGGCATCAGTTCAAACATGGGCAAGGAAACCGCCTGCTGATTACCACTTACTGCCCTCCCTCGGCTGATGAATCAGTGCTCTTCCATGTTGAATGCCACTTGGAAAAACATAGTGAGTAGCAAGGGCACAGTATGTGCTCTGGATGGGGGATTTCAATGTCCAACACTGAGTGGTTCGATCGCACCATGACTGACCCAGCTGGCAGAGTCCTGAAGGATATATCTGCCAGACTGGGCCGGTGGTCAGGGAACCAACAAGAGGGTAAAACCTACTTGACATCATCCTCCCCAGTTTACCTGTCGCAGATGGCTCTGTCCATGACAGTATTGGTTGGAGTGACCACCATACAGTCCATGTGGAGATGAGACCCTCCATCGTGTTGTGTGACACCACTACTGTGTGCTAAATGGGATAGACTCAGAACAGATCTAGCAGCTCAATACTGGGCATCCATGAGGCGCTGTAGGCCATCAGCAGCAGAACTCTATTCAGCCACAATCTGTAAGCTCATGGCTTGGCATATCCCTCACTCTACCATTACCATCAAGTCAGGGGACCAAACTTGGTTCAATGAGGAGTGTAGGAGAGAATGCCAACAGCAGCACCTGGCACACCTAAAAATGAGGTACTGACCTGGTGAAGCTATGATAAAACATTATATGCATGCAAAACAGCGGAAACAGCATGTGTTAGAACTAAGTAATCCCACAGCTAATGGATAAGATCAAGCCCTGCAGTCCTGTGACATTTAGTCACAAATGGTCGTGGGCAACTAACCAACCTACTGCAGGAGCAGGCTCCAAAAAATCCCCATTCTCCATGATAGTGCAAAAGACATGGCTGAAACATTTGCAACTATCTTGCTAAGAATTGCTAAGTGGAAGATCCATCTCTGCTTCCTGCTGAAGTCCTCAGCATCATAGATGCCAGTCTTCAGACAATTCTATTTACTCCAGTTTTATCAAGAAATGAAGGCACTGGATATAGGTAAGTCTATGGGCCCTGACAACATCCTGGCTGTGGTGCTGAAAACTTGTGCTCCAGAAATAGCCATGTCCTTCATTAAGCTGTTCCAACATGAACATCTAGATGGATAAAGAACTGGCTGGGCAACAGGAGACAGAGAGTAGCAGTGGAAGGGAGTTTCTGAAAATGGAGACGTGTGACCAGTGGTGTTCCACAGGGATCCGTGCTGGGACCACTGTTGTTTGTGATATACATGAATGATTTGGAGGAAAGTATAGGTGGTCTGATTAGCAAGTTTGCAGACGACACTAAGATTGGTGGAGTAGCAGATAGTGAAGGGGACTGTCAGAGAATACAGCAGAATATAAATAGATTGGAGAGTTGGGCAGAAAAATGGCAGATGGAGTTCAATCAGGGCAAATGCGAGGTGATGCATTTTGGAAGATCCAATTCAAGAGTGAATTATACAGTAAATGGAAAAGTCCTGGGGAAAATTGATGTACAGAGAGATTTGGGTGTTCAGGTCCATTGTTCCCTGAAGGTGGCAACGCAGGTCAATAGAGTGGTCAAGAAGGCATACGGCATGCTTTCCTTGATCGGACGGGGTATTGAGTACAAGGGTTGGCAGGTCATGTTACAGTTGTATAAGACTTTGGTTCGGCCACATTTGGAATACTGCGTGCAGTTCTGATCGCCACATTACCAAAAGGATGTAGATGCTTTGGAGAGGGTGCAGAGGAGGTTCACCAGGATGTTGCCTGGTATGGAGGGTGCTAGCTATGAAGAGAGGTTGAGCAGATTAGGATTATTTTCATTAGAAAGACGGAGGTTGAGGGGGGACCTGATTGAGGTGTACAAAATCATGAGAGGTATAGACAGGGTGGATAGCAAGAAGCTTTTTCCCAGAGTGGGGGATTCAATTACTAGGGGTCACGAGTTCAAAGTGAGAGGGGAAAAGTTTAGGGGGGGATATGCGTGGAAAGTTCTTTATGCAGAGGGTGGTGGGTGCCTGGAACGCGTTGCCAGCGGAGGTGGTAGACGCGGGCACGATAGCGTCTTTTAAGATGTATCTAGACAGATACATGAATGGGCAGGAAGCAAAGAGATACAGACCCTTAGAAAATAGGCGACATGTTTAGATAGAGGATCTGGATCA
Organism: Heterodontus francisci; assembly: GCF_036365525.1. Classification (NCBI taxonomy): domain Eukaryota; kingdom Metazoa; phylum Chordata; class Chondrichthyes; order Heterodontiformes; family Heterodontidae; genus Heterodontus; species Heterodontus francisci. The sequence continues at coordinate 38,116,184 of NC_090388.1, read as the reverse complement.
GCGCAGGTTTGGAGGGCCGAAGGGCCTGTTCCTGTGCTGTAATTTTCTTTGTTCTACCCGACAATGTGGAAAATTGCACAGGTATGTCTTGTCTACAAAAAGCGGCACAATTCTAATCCAGCCAATTACCACCCATACAATTACTCTGAATCGTAATGGGAGGTGTTATTGACAGTGCTGTCAAGCGGCACTTACTCAGCAACCATCTGCTCTGATGCAATGTTCTACCAGAGACAATCAGATCCAGACCTCATTACAGCGTTGGTCCAAACACTAACAAAAAGAAGGAGAATTGCAGAGGTGAGGTGAGAATGGCTGTCCCTGACATCAAGGCAGCATTTGACCTAATGAGGCATCAAGGAGGCCAAGCAAAGTTGAAGTCAGTGGGAATCGGGGAAAACTCTGCATTGGTTGGAGTCCTGCCTAGAACAAAGGTAGATGGTTGTGGTTGTTGGAGGTTATCTTCAGCTGCCTCATCAATGACCTTCCCTCCAAAGTAAGGCCAGAAGTGGAGATGTTCGCTGATGACTGCAGTGTTCAGTACCATTCGCGACTTCTCATACTGAAGCAGTCCGTGTCTGCATGCAGCAAGACCTGGACAACATTAAGGCTTAAGCTGGTAAGTGGCAAGTAACGTTCGCACCACACAAGTGGCAGGCAATGACCATCTCCAACAAGAGAGAATTTAACCATCTCCCCTTGACATTTAATGGCATTACCATCACTGAATCCCCAACCATCAACCTGCTGGGGGTTGCCATTGACCAGCAAATTAACTGGATTAGCCACATAAACACTGTGGCTACAGGAGCAGGTCAGAGGCTGGGAATTCTGCAGTGAGCACTCCCCTGACTCCCCAAAGCCTATCCAGCAACAACAAGGCACAAGTGAAGAGTGTGATGGAATACTCTCCACTTGCCTGGATGAGTGTGGCTCCAATACTCAAGCTCAACATCATCCAAGATAAAGCAGCCAGCTTGGTTGACACCCCATCTGTCACCTTAAACATTCACTGCCTCCACCACTGACGAACAGTGGCAGCAGAGTATAACTATCCACAAGATGCACTGTGTTAACTCGCTAAGGCTCCTTTGACAGCACCATCCAAACACTCTACCTCCTACTGCCTAGAAGAGCAAGGGGAGCAGACATATGGGAACACTGCCACCTTTCAAGATCCCCTCCAAGTCGCACACCATCCTGACTTGAAACTGTCTCCATCCTTCACTGTTGCTGGGTCAAATCCTGGAACTCCCTTCCTAACAGCACTGTGGGTGTACACCACATGGATTACAGCAGTTCAAGAAGGCAGCTTACCACTGCTTTCTTGAGCGCAATTAGGGATGAGCAATAAATGCTGCCTTTCTCAGCGATGCCCACATCCCAAGAATGAATTAAAAAAAAATTGACCATGACTACTAATATTTCATATTTCCCCGACCTCTTGTATGCTATGATCTCTTCCCCAGCTCGGCACCGGTTCAGCTCTTCTTTATTTGAAGGTTTGTAGCAAATCAGCACTTGCCACACAATCCAGCAACTTGTTACATAGGTCTGTTCTCTGGGAAAAGTAGAACCTCCTTCTGTCGAACCTAGTACTGCATTTGAATTATTTATATGCATGATGTCCTCAGTAACCTAGCTAAATGCAATAATTTGTCAGTCCGACACAGTCTAGGTTCTTCACTATTTTAAACACCAAATTGACCCTGAGTTTATGCATTGCTAAAGAAAAATATCCCAGTGTTTTTAAGCCAATCTGAGTAACTAATATTTTAAGGTGGGGTATCATTCTTGAGGCCCTCTTCTGAATCTTTTCCAAAGCCTATATAACAACCACCATGTGAGGGCACTAAAATTGGATGCAGTGTTCTAAATAAGGTCTAATCACATCTTAAATAAGGACAAGATGTTATGTTTTGTTCTCTATTGAATTGCTCTGGGATTTCAACCTAGTAACCTATTTGCTTTGGTTATTATTTCACAGATCTGTTCATGAGCCTTAAGAGAATTGAGTGTAATAATGCCAATATTTTTTCCCCATAATATAGACTTGCATTTATATAGCACCTTTCACAACCACTGAGCATCCCAAAGCACTTTGCAACCAATTAAGTACTTTTTGTTTTGAAGTATAGTCACTGTTATAGTATAGAAAACATGGCAGCCAATTTGGGTGTCGGAAGCTCCCATGCACAGCAATGTAATAATGACCTGATGATCTGATTTTGTGATGTTGGTTGAGGGATAAATATTGGCCAAGACACTGGCGAGAACTCCTTTGCTGTTTTCAAAATAGTGCTATGGGATTTTGTCTGTCTCTTCTGAAAGATGGCATCTCTGACAGTGCAGCACTGTACTAAATTATGTTCTTAAGTCCTGCAGTGGGACTTGAACCCACAACCTTCAGGTTCAGCAGTAAGAGTGCTACCCACTGAGCCATGGCTGGCATCAGACTTCAAGTCTGTACTATGTGGGGAGTAAAAGTAATGCAGGCCTGTTCCTACATCAGGTCAAAATCTGCTTCATCCACAGTCCAGACACTTATATGAATCTTTGGTCTGCAAGTTTGCAGATGATACATTTGTCTAGCACCTACAGTCAGGACATGAATGAAGATAGTAAATAACATTTGTAACAGAATCAATGAGGGATACCACTGGTAATTCATCTCCAAGTATATCTACAACCATTAATAACTGCATTCTGCTTTTATGAATGTAGCCAATTGAACCTTAAGCCACTGTAGCAACGTCCCACCAATTTCACAAGGTTCTTTTATCTTGCAAAGCAATCTACTGTGAGGTACCTTATGTTACGACTGTCTGCTCCAGTCAACGCCCCCAATCAAAGTATATGTTTCTGATTGTGGTGGGAGAAACGCACAGTTAATTCAATCCCGTCCCTCCACTGATTGCCTAACATATCATTTTAAACTTTCCAAATTGAAGAAAGACCCAGCCAAATTGTACCATCTATTAACCCCCGAATGAGGCTAACCAAACCAGGTGTCTTTATATCAACAAACTAACTGTTCAATTAGAAAAACTAAATTCTTAAGCACTACTAAGATATAAACAACATTTAAAAATAGAAAAAAATTAAGAGTCCTTGCAGATTTACACTCCTGCCGGATGTGGAACAGTCCAAGGTTGCTTGATGTCCTCACAGCCATCCGATGGGGAGAAAAGGTGCAACAGTAGAACAGTCCATAGTCTAATTCAGAAGTTGAATCGGTTGCTCTTTCTCCAGCGATGAATTTCAACAATTAACAACTTGCAAGCACTTTTTAATGAAATCAATTTGGCTTTAGAATCTTTTCAGGAATAAAAGATTGTCACAGTCTAACTTCCCTTCCTTCAGTTTAAATTATCAGAGATCTCTATTTTGGCTTGACTTTCTTTAGAATTTTGAGAGAGAATAATAAATAAACAGACTAAATTCTCTTCCTTCAGTTGAAATGGTCTGAGAGCGCTCCTTTCGGGTGCTAACACACAGCTGTCTGTCTGTTTTTCAGAGAACAGACTGTCTCAACTAAAAATCCAGTTCAAAAGATAATTGCAACAATGTATATCTGGTCTTTGGTCTCTGGCTGTTGCCGGGTAACCAGGATGCATTATTTGAAGCTGGTTGGTTCTCTCTCTGTTTGGTTGTATCCAACAGCAACCATAATGCGCTCTCTCTAACTCCTGAGGCTTGCTGATTCTTAAAGCAGTACGGATCCTTTTCCAGCGTTAAAAGCAAACTGCATTCTTCCTGAAAAAAAAAACTACAGGATCATAACACTTGTCAAAGGCATTCTGATAATCCAAGTAGAGCTACCCTTGTCCTGCTACTTCAAAAAAAAATCAGTCAAATTAGTAAACTTTTTCCGGAAGCTGTGTTCTGTATCTCAAGTAACTCCCGTATTTAGAGTCACAGAGAGATACGGCACTGAAACAGGCCCTTCGGCCCACCGAGTCTGTGCCGACCAACAACCACCCATTTATACTAATCCTACATTAATCCCATATTCCCTATCACATCCCCACCTTCCCTCAATTCTCCTACCACCTACCTACACTAGGGGCAATCTTTTACAATGGCCAATTTACCTATCAACCTGCAAGTCTTTGGCATGTGGGAGGAAACTGGAGCACCCAGTGGAAACCCACGCAGTCACAGGAAGAACTTGCAAACTCCGCACAGGCAGTACCCGGAACCGAACCCGGGTTGCTGGAGCTGTGAGGCAGCGGTGTTCAGCACTGTGCCACTGTGATCATAGAGAGCACCTCTTATGATCCCTTCTGGCATCTTATCTGTGAAAGCAGTCAAACTACTCGGTCTGTAATTCCCTGGAACTGACATATCACGTTTTTTGAAATTTGAAACTTTTTTAGTCCAAGGGAACAATCCCTCGCTCTGGGGAGCAATTAAAGATGACGCAAGGAGGTTGCAAAGCATATATCCCAGCTCTTAAAACACTCTTGGGTGGAAATTAGAGGGAGATATAAGAACTTGAGTAGTTGTAATGGACTTTAATTACCCAAATATAGACTGGGGTAATAGTAGTGTAAAGGGCAGTGAGGAGCAAGAGATTCTGGAGTGTGTTCAGGAGAATTTCCTACATCAGTATGTTTCCAGTCTAACAAGGAAGGAGGCAATGCTGGATCTGGTTCCGGGGAATGAGGTGGGTCAAGTGAATCAAGTGACAGTAGGGGAGCATTTAGCGGACAGTGACCATAGCATCATAAGGTTTAGGTCACCACCACCTTCTCAAGGGCAATTGGGGATGGGCAATAAATGCTGGCCTATTCAGTGACACCCACATCTCATGAACGAATAAAAAATAAAGGTTAGCTATGGAAAAGGACAATGAGCAATCCAGAGTAAAAAAAATAATTAATTTGGGGAAGGCCAACTTTAATGGAGTGAGAACGGATCTGGCCCAAATAAATTGGAATCAAAGATTGGCAGGCAAACTGTAACTGAACAATAGGCTGCTTTTAAAGAGGAGATAGTTCAGTACAGTCAAGGTACATTCCCATGAGGGGGAAAGGTAGGGCAAACGTATCCAGAGGTCCCTGATGGATGACGAAAGAGAGAGTAAGATGAAGCAGAAAAAGGATGTATATGACAGATGCCAGGTGGCTAATACAATTGAGAAGTGGGCTGAATAAAGAAGGTTGAGGGGAAGTAAAAAAGCAATTACGAGAAGCAAAGAGACAGTATGAGAGGAGACTAGCAGCTAACATCAAAGGGAACTTAAAAGTCTTCTGTAGGCATATAAATAGCAAAAGTGTGGTAAAAGGAGGAGAGGGGACAATTCGGGATCTAAAAGGAGATTCACGCATGGAAGCGGGGACATGGCTGCGGTACTAAATGAGCACTTTGCATCTGCCTTTACTAAGGAAAAAGATGCTGCCCATGTCATGGTGGAAGAGGAGGTAGTTCAGACATTAAATGGGCCAAATATTGGTAAAGAGGTGATGCTGTATAGGTTGGCTGTACTTAAAGTTGATTAGTCACCAGGACCAAATGAGATGCATCCAAGGATACTTTTTAAAAAAAAAAGTAAGCAGGGGAATTGCAGAGGGACTGGCCATAATCTTCCAAACCTCCTTAGATACAGCGGTGGTGCCAGAGGACTGGAGAATTGCAGAGGTTACATCCTTGTTCAAAAAAGGGTGTATGGACAAGCCTTGCAACTATAGACCAGTCAGTTTAACCACAGTTGTGGGAAAGCTTTTAGAGACGATAATCCGTGACAAAAGTAACAGATTTGGATAAACGTAAATTAATTAAGCAAAGCAAGCATGGATTTGTTAAGGGCAAATCATGTTTAACTAACTTGATTGAGTTTTTTGTTGAGGTAATGGAGAGAGTTGATGAGGGTAATGTGGTTGATGTGATGTACATGGACTTCCAAAGGGAATTTGATAAAGTGCCACATAACAGGCTTGTCAGCAAAGTTGAAGCCCATGGAATAAAAGGGACAGTGGCAGCATGAATACAAAATAAGCTGAATGACAGGAAACAGAGTAATGGTACACGGTTGTTTTTCAGATTGGAGGAACGTATCTAGTGGGGTTCCCTAGGGGTCAGTGCTAGGACCCCTGCCTTTCTTGATATATTAATGACCTTGACCTGGGTGTACAGGGCACAATTTCAAAATTTGTGGATGACCCAAAACTTGGAAGTATTGTGAACTGTGAGGAGGATAGTGATAAACTTCATTCGGATATAGAAAGGCTGGTAGAATGGGCGGACAAGTGGCAGATGAAATTTAATGTTGAAAAGTGTGAAGTGATTAATTTTGGTAGGAAGAACGAGCAGAGGCAATACAAATCAAAGGGTACAATTCTAAAGGGAGTGCAGCAGCAGAGGGACCCAGTGGTAGATGTGCACAAATCATTGAAGTTTGCAGGGCATGTTGAGAAAGAAGTTAGTAAAGCATATGGGATCCTGGGATTTATAAATAGGAGCATAGAGTACAAGAACAAGGAAGTTCTGCTAAACCTGTATAAAACACTGGTTCAGCCTCAACTGGTATTGTGTCCAATTCTGGGTCCCACATTTTAGAAAAAATGTTAAGGCATCAGAGATGGTGCAGAAAAGATTCACAAGAATGTTTCCAGGGATGAAGAACTTCAGTTAGATGGATAGGTTGGAGAAGCTGGGCCTCTTCTCCTTGGAGAAGAAACGATTAAGAGGAGATTTGATAGAGGTGTTCAAAGTCATGAGGAGTCTGGACAGAATAGATAAGGAGAAACTGTTTTCATTGGCAAGGATACAGAACCAGAGGACACCGATTTAAGGTATGAGAGTCAGAGGCGACAAGAGGAAAAACTTTTTTTTAAGCAGCACGAGGTTAGGATCTGGAATAATCTGGTGAAGGCAGATTCAATCGAGGCTTTCAAAAGAGCATTTGACAAATATCTGAATAGAAAATATTTTCAGGGCTATGGGAAAAGGCCGGGGAGTGGGACGTGATGAGTTGCTCTTGCAGAGAGCAAGCACGGAAACGACAGGCCAAATGGCTTCCTTCTGTGCTGCAACCATTCTATGATTCTATCATCTGGTTCAGCAACCCTATTTTCCTTATTATTCTTATTGTACCTCAGCTATTTTTATTTCCAGAATTTTCAGTCGATAGTGCAACTCATTGGTAATTGAACACCATCCACAGGAGCAAAGACTGATGCAAATAATCATTTTAAGATTTATGCCATACCCTGACAGTGCATTCAAATCTGTACAAAGGAATCCTTCAATGGACCTATGTATTCTTTAATAGTTCCAGTCTTCAAACATGGCAATGGCAAAAGCTTTTTCAGCTACCATATGGTCCTGACTCACTGTAAAGAATTCCAAGGGAGATCAATTAGTAATGTAGCATATGCATTGTTAACATGTTTTACCTGCAGTGGGACTTTAATGACAAAAATCACTTATCTGAAGGCTGTTGCCTATTAACATTAAGTGATGATTCATTGTGCAAATTGTTTTCTCTCAAATGGCTATTGTGCTTTTGATTGTATTTATTAACAGGTTAAAATGTAGTTGGTTTATGACTGGTAAAGTTTAGCTGCTAATTGATATTGGTAGTAACATGCAGGAGATCACCTTTTGCAATTGTTAATCACCCTGAAGTCAAAACAATAACCATTTCTATCCAGAATGCATTTCCTTGATTTTAGTGTAAATCCAGATTATTATAATAATAATAGTGGTGGTAATTGTTATTTCTGGTAGCAGAAATGCCCTAAATAATGCAATGATGCCTTTGCTTTTCAGCTTAAGGCATCAGAAGACTAAAAGAAAATGCTGGAAATACATGTGGGTTTTGCCAGAGCCACTCAGCTCTTGACCTCATTACAGCCTTGGTCCAAATATGGATAAAAGAGCAAAATTCCAGAGGTGAGGTGAGAGTGACTGCTCTTGATATCAAAGCAGCATTTGACCGAGTATGGCATCAAGGAGCCCTAGAAAAACTGGAGTCAATGGGAATCGGGGGTGGAGGAAACTTCGGGTAGTGTCCTAGGCCCAACCATCTTCAGCTGCTTCATCAATGACCTTTCCTCCATGATAAGGTCAGAAGTGGGGATGTTCGCTGATTGTGCAATGTTCAGCACCATTTGCGATGGCTCAGATACTGAAGCAGCCAATGTCCAGATGCAGCAAGACCTGGACAACATCCAGGCTCGGACTGAAAAGTGGCAAGTAACATTCGCACCACACGAGTGCCAAGCAATGACCATCTCAAACAAGAGAGAATCTCACCATCTCCCCTTAATGTTCAATGGCATGATCATCACTGAATCCCTCACTATAAACATCCTGAGGGTTACCATTGATCAGAAACTGAACTGGACCAGCCACATAATTACTGTGGCTACAAGAGCAGGTCAGAGGCCAGGAATTCTGCAACAAATAAGTCACCTCCTGTCTCCCCAATGCCTGTCCACCATCTACATGGCACAAGTAAGGAGTGTGATGGAATACTCTCTACTTGCCTGAAGGGGTACAGCTCCAACGACACTCAAGAAGCTCGATACCATCCAGGACAAAGCAGCTCGTTTGATTGGCACCCCTTCCACCACCTTCAATATTCACTCCTTCACCAATGCACAGTGGCAGCAGTGTGTACCAACTGCAAGTTGCACTGCAACAACTCACCAAGGCTCCTTCAACAACGCCTTCCAAACCTGCGACCTCTACCACCTAGAAGGACGAGCAGCAAAAGCATGAGAACACTACAACCTGTTCCCCTCCAAGCCATACACCATCCTGACTTGGAAATATATCGCCGTTTCTTCACTGTCGCTGGGTCAAAATCCTGGAACTCCCTTCCTATAGCACAGTAGGTGTAGCTACACCCGAAGGACTGCAGCAGTTCAAGAAGGCAGCGCACTACCACCTTCTCAAGGGCAATTAGGGATGGGCAATAAATGCTGGCCTAGCCAGTGTCACTCTCATCCCCTGAACGAATACAAAAAAATGCACAGCAGGTCAGGCAACATCTGTGTAGAGGGAAACGGAAGTAATGGCTGGAATTTTACGCCACCCCAACGAGCCAGATGGTGGAGACGGGGTGGGGTGGGGGGTGCGGTGGCAGGTGGCGTAAAATGGAGCAGGAGGCTCCGGGAGGGCTTCCCGACCCGCTTCCGCCTCTGCCTCCCTTTACGTAGGGTGGGGTGCGCAAAAATCGGCCCACCCGCCCCAGGCCAATCAAGGCCCTTAAGTGGCCACTTAACCACCCACCTCCAAGCGGATTTTATGCATGGCAAGCAAGCATCCTGGAGCCGGGAAAAGCTGCCTGGGAAAAGCAGGCGGCTTCTCAGCGTCCCGGTGGTGGTGGTGGGGGGAGGGGCTCTTCTCATCGGGCACAGAGAATAAAAACAGAAGATCTGTGATAAGGTGTCAGACAAGCGTGATTAAATTGCAATGGCGTTGGTGGTACAGGGTCCAAGGGAGTGTTAATAAAGAAACAAAATGTATGTCCAGAGGAGGTGTGAATTCACATATCTTCTGTCACCTGTGTTTAGTTTTGGTCATGTGACCACCTGATTAATACTCCTATTGTCCACCCAGAAGGAATTGAAGTTTGAAGCTGTGGCTCCACAATGGGGGATGGGTGGTGGCCATTCATACCTACTTATGATTTAACTGGTTTCTTACAGCTCTATTTAAGTTTTGAGCTTGGGGACAGTAGGCTGAATTTTACACTCTGATGGCAGCGTACATCCTGTGCGGATGCGCAGTTCCTGAGCTTCCGTGATATTATGCGCGATGGCTCATTTAAATGGAGGGAGGGGTGGGGGGGGAACAGCCGCCCCCCCGATGACGTAGAGGGGACAGTCGCTGCATCCCCAGCAAAGGCGTCTGACACCAGTGTGGTGGTGCCATTTTTAAAAAGATTCAAGACCTTAAAAGTAATTTTAATTTTTAAAGTGATATTGTGGTGCATTGTGTCTAAAAATTGAAATAAATGCTGGAGGCCCTTTCCCACCCCTCCCCCCCCCTTCTCCAACAATGTTGTTTTCGGGGCGATATCAACAAAATGATCTGTATTCCCAACCCAAACTTTGTCTCACCTTGGAACTCCAAATGGAGTTCCGAAGGCACGCGAGTTGCATTGGGCGGCCGTAAAATCAGTGTGAGACAGCCGTCGGGACCAGGTAGGTTTATTTCCATCTTTTAATTGATTTTAATATTTAGATGAAGGCCCCGCCACTTGATGGGGGTTCCGTACGGCGACATCGCTGCCACTGGTAAAATTCTGTTGGGCCTTCTCAGCATTGTGGGTCATGGCGGGCCTCTACCGCAAGTATTTTACAGGACCCCCACCACGAACCCCAACGTCGAGGGGCTGGTAAAATTCGGTCCAGTGTGTCTCGGAATTTATAGGTAGTGAGTTTTGGTTAGGACTTCAAACAATGGGAGGTGTGAATGCCATGAACGGTTTCGTCTTGGTATGCCCATTCAAGGGAGGCACTTCACCCATGGTCATTCAATTACAAAAGTCATCTGCCCCTCGGCAGCCATTTTATGCAGCCCTTTTAGTGTCCATTGTGGTTCATTTTTTAAAAGAAAATTCAGTTCCAGAAGATTCCGTGCTGGATACAGTCCATGTTTAAAATTATGAATAGGGCATGCCTTTAAAGGCCATGACGGTCATATTTATTCATGAGATTTTCCTGTATAAAGACGTACACTAATTCTAGTTATGTAGTTGCTTTAATTAAATCTTTGCTTTCAAAATTAACTTTCATCTGTTAGTTTATTTATAAAACTAGTAATTCAGGTAGTTGCTTTCATGACCATCGATTCATCAAGCTCTAGAAATTACTGAAGAGAATCTTCCTGTCCCTATTGTTTTCTCTCATTTTGATCAGCATTATTTCATAAAGCAGGAAGTATCTACAGGAAATGATTCAGGAGAAACCACCTAGGTTTCTCTGCCTAGGTGACAGCCTGTCACTGTTATACTACTGGTATGTAAACAAAGCCTACTCTGGATAATAATAATTTATACATATAACTCTGAACAAGGGAAGAAAGAAGCTCACCCACACAGATGAGCCCAGGAATGTCCCAGTGGTCCCAGCTGAAAGACAATCCCTAGTTTGTTTGCTAGTAAACTCCCAGGGAACAGAACACAAAAGTCCAATAAATAATTAGCTCTCCTGTGACAGGCTTCTGAATTACTGTGATACATTAATTGGGCAAAATTAGCATGAATTACGGAAAATAGGTATAACATGTAATTTATTACTTACCAAGCGTGGCGCTGCAGTGGAAACTTGCAATTTCCCTTAAGATTGCTTTAACAGCTATAATGCATTCTGTAATTTACTCTGTGGAAAATTAATTTTTCAGAGTTCATTAAGCACCAATATGTTAGAATGCAACTCCCAAGAGTAAATAGCTACAATATATTATGCAAATTCTTTCCAGTGTATTTCAAATATGTAAATAGCAATAATACCAGTGTCAGCATCCTGTATTCATTTGCTCCTTAGAAACCTATAAATGACTCCTGATGTCATTTTTACAAGGAATTTGACTTTTTATTTATGAAATGCATGCCAAAAAGCAATATTTACATTACAAGTATAAGTTAATTAATGGTAGATTTGGCCGTCAATTCTGCTCCTCCTATTTTCTTCTCTTTCCTTTGCCAAATTTGTTTTTGCACATGTCCATATTTTTGCACTCTCATTGTACTGTGTGCAGGGCAAAGAACCTTGCATATGTGTATTGATGTGTATATTGACTGACACTGGGATTAGCATAGGCAGATAACATTTCTTCTAAGATCTTTGAGTGTCCTTATCCTATCCTGAGAACTCAATTTTTGTTTGCTCTGCACACAAGGAGGCAGGAATCTAATCTGAACCTTTTCTTTGAGAAAAGTTCCATTAAAACAAAATCACACTTCCTATTCCTGTATTGTAGCCACTCCTTCCAGTGTTTATGACAACAGGACTGCAAATGAAAATGAGCTTTCTTTGTTGTCTCATTTAAAATTTTAAACATTTCGTGCCACACAAGTGCCAAGCAATGGCAATCTCTAACAAGAGGGAATCTAACCATCTCCCCTTGACATTCAATGGCATTGCCATCGCTGAATCCCCCACTGTCAACATCCTGGGGGTTACCATTGACCAGAAACTGAACTGGACCAGCCATATAAATACTGTGGCTACAAGAGCAGGTCAGAGGCTGGGAATTCTGTGACGAATAACTACCCAAAGCCTGTGATGGAGTGTGATGGCATACCCTCCGCTTGCCTGGATGAGTGTGGCTCCAACAACACTCAAGAAGCTTGACACCATTCAAGACAAAGCAACTCAGTCAATCGGCACCCCATCCACCAACATAAACATTCACACAAATATGGGCAAAATGTCGCAAATATGGAAAGATGAAAGGTCACAGACCTGAAACATTAACTCTGCTTCTCTCTCCACAGATGCTGCCTGAACTGCTGAATATTTCCAGCACCTAGTTTTTATTATAAACATTCACCCCCTCCACCACTGACGCACAGTGGCACCATTGTGTACCATATACAAGATGCACTGCAGCAACTCACCAAGGCTCCTTTAATGGCACCTTCCATGCCTGCGACTCCTACCACCTAGAAAGATGAGGGCAGCAAATGCATGAGAACACCACCACCTGCAAGTTCCTCTCTAAGCCACATACCATCCTGACTTGGAATTATATTGCTGCTGCTTCGCTGTCTCGGGATCAAAATCCTAGAACTCCCTTCCTAACAGCACACTGAGTGTACCTGCACCAAATTGACTGCAGCACTTCAAGAAGGTGGATCAGCACCAATTTCTCAAGGGAAATTAGGGAATGGAAGCAAATGTTGGCCTTGGCAGCAACGCCCGAATCCCATGAAAGCATTTTTTAAAAATGCATGTACAGTTAGCAATACTATATAAAGGGGTGGGAATTGTCAACATCCATATATACGGATCTTTTTGGTGCTTGGAATGTGAATAATTGCACCCTTAAGTTAAAGCTGTTCATTTTCTCATCTTAATATTTGGAATAATTCAAAGATTAACGCTTCACCCAATTCATCAAAAATGGAGATGCAGTAACATGAAAAGTTAACCAGTAAAACCAGAATATTTATTCATTAATCATATATGTATATCTTTAATAGTGCAATTTGATTAATTTGGTAGTTTTGGTACTAGTATTGAATAGACTAGTATTATGCTTGGAACTGTTGATGTAGACTTCTTTCCAAATATTCCTATCATTTACTCCGTACGCTCAAACATTCTAATTCAACAATCATAATTCGTCTATTCTAAGAATTCTTAATTGTTGTAGATTTTGTTGTAGTAAGACAGCAAACTGTCAGCGTTCACTGTCATTATTCCTCTGAAACTGACAGCAACTTCTAGAGTTCGCACGCAGTTAAACACGGGAATCCTGAAATTGCTATCAATGATTCTACACTCCCGCATAAGGTACGCCGTTGAACTCCCCACAGAATGCAATCAACTGGAAATTACTGAACTAACCAGAACTTCCCCTTTTACACAGTAATATTGCTGTTAAAATTCCCTGAAAAAAGTTATATCTTGATGCATGAGGTGTAATTGGGTTTATAACAGTGTACTAAGTCATAATTACTGCTGAAGTGCCTCTCTGGTCCTGGAAAACTTAATTTTATATTTGTGTAATGTCAATTTTTTTCCATTCTGATTTCCAATTTTTAATATTTTTTGAAGGTTTATTTATGATGTTGTAGCTTTTAATGTGCATATCCCAGTCATTTATTTCACTCTGTAAAATTTAATATAAATGAAGGATAATCGGTGCATTTTTACTTCCTGGTTTGCTGTAAGAATACTTTAACGTGATTTGCTGCCGACCCTGCTTGATTCCATCTTTGTTGCTGACATCAGGAGATCCCCTTGACTTGGCAGTAGAGTTAAACTAAAGTTGGGAAAGATGAAATCCACGCTACAGAGATCTCTAGATCTTTGTGGGTAGCTTTCTTTGAGGTCAAGAGAGAGCACCTTTGCTATGTTGCTGACGACAAAATCTGGGCCTGTACATGTGCAGTATTTTTTCTCTTGTGTTCTAGTCTTCAATCTATAATATGGCTCTAGTGTAGAACACTTTAATTGGGAATAAGCCTTCCCAATTGGCTTAGCATAAATCAATGGTGAGGGAAAGCATCAGTTTTTACTGTTAATTATGTTTATTCTGGCTTGTGTATCAATGAGCTTTTTGTCACTTCTGTAGCTGTAATTGTCAACTTGGGGAGTTATTCCTGGTGTCCTGGTCAATGTTTTATCCCTCATCAGTATCACAAAAACATTATCTGGTGATTATCAAATTGCTGTTTGTGGGATCTTGCTGTGCGTATACTGGCTGCTGCATGTCCTGTGTTACATCAGTGACTACACTTCAAAAAGTACTTTGTTGGCTGTAAAGTGCTTTGAAATCTCTGTTGAATTTCCAGGCAATCTGATACCCTTTTTCTAAAGGATAAACTTTCCTTAATATCAATTAATGTGTTAATTGTGTAAATCCCATCCCTGCTGAATTAAATCAAAATTACAATGTTTAGTGCAATAATTTAGGCTTAAAAACAGAATGCTAATTTTTATAGTACAGGTCATGTGTTCTTTGTGTGATAAGCAACGCAATGAAATGCCTGGATTCCAGTGCTTTGAAGATCTCTAACAGGTTTATTAACAGCTAAACTAGTATATACAATACAAAGCAAACAATGAACAGAAAAGTTATCCAGGGTGTTACAGTTGCAGAGTAACTCTGAGGTGTAATATGCCAACACGAAAATCTTGTTTTGTTGCCCTACACTTCAGAATAAGTGATTTAACTGTGCGAACCATTTGCTCGGCAAGACCATTAGATCTAGGGTAATGTGGTGAGGATGTCACATGGTTTACGCTCCATTTGACACACATATCTCTGAAAGGTCTGCCCGTATACTGTGGCCTATTGCCGGTAATAATTTCTTCAGGTGCACCGGATAGACTGAAAATGGCACTCGATGTGTCTGCGATGATCGCACTTGAAGTGTCTTTTACCTGTCTGACAATTGGAAATTTGAAGAAATAATCGGTGACTAAGATAAAGTATCTCCATTCACGGAAAATAGATCAGTGGTGATTTTGGACCAAGGGACTGACGGAATCTCGTGAGGGTGTAGAGGTTCTTTATGTTGTTATGGGTGGTGGCTCTGGCATGCCTCGCACATCCTCTCTAACTTTTCAATGTCACTGCTGATCCCTGGCCAATAAACAGTGTCTCATGCCAATCGTCTTGTTTGCTCTATGCCTATATGGCCTTGGTGAGGTTGTGACAAGATGTCCTTTCGGAGAGTTTTGGGCACAATCACCTGTTTTTCTTTGAAGGTGATGCCTCTCGTGATACCAAGTTCATCTCTGTAAGGCCAAAAGCATCAGAGGGTTTCTGACACCTCTTGTATTGTATCAGGCCAACCTTCTATGATGATTCTCCACTGTTCCTTCAGTTGTGGTTCGTTGGCTGTTTGATTGTAGTTGGTCACAGTTGTGCTGACCAAAATGCAATAAATCGATTTTGAGTACATCTTCTACCTCGATGTCCATACTGTCGACTTGTAGATCCCGTGGAACTTCTTCATTCTTGTTCGGGTTTGGCAATCTGCTCAATGTATCCGAGGCGACCATTTTGCTACCCGGTTTGTAGCAGATGTCGAAGTCATACCCCTGTCCTTTCACTCAGAGTTGCTGGTGGTGCACTTGTCAATGGTTTGCACCAGATTATCCTCAGTGGTTTGTGGTCAGTTTCCAGAGTGAACTGCTTACCGAATAGGTAGGTGTGGAACCTTGTGATCCCAAGCACCAAAGCAAGTGTTTCATGCTCTGAGTAATTGGATTGTGCTGAGGATGAACATTTGGATCCGAATGCAATTGGTTTGCCATCCTGCAGGATACAAGCTCCTAGCTCTTTCTGTGAGGCATCGACTTGCAGGACTATCTTCTTCCTTTTATCATTATACTGCAGGGTACAGGTTTCTGCTGACAATGCTTGTTTGAGAGACTCAAACATACACTGATGATCCTCCTGCCATGCATATGGTACATCTTTCTTTAAGAGCTCTGTATCTGAATGCACATAGCATTCGAAACAACACAGATGAACTGAGAGCACAAATGGAAATAAATAAGTACGATCTGATAGCCATTACAGAAACATGGCTGCAGGATGACATAGATTGCGACCTGAATATTGAAGGGTACATGGCATTTAGGAAGGACAGGAAGCTAGGAAAAGGTGGAGTGGTGGCTCTGTTAATTAATGATGGTATTAGCGCAATAGAGAGGGATGACCCAAGTTCAGGAAACCAGGATGTAGAAGCAGTTTGGGTAGAGATGAGAAATCATAAAGACAAGAAGTCACTTGTGGGAGTGGTGTACAGGTCCCCTAACATTATCCACACTGTAGGACTGGGTATAAAATAATGGTATAATGGCAGCTTGTCAGAAAAGTGCAGCAATAATCATGGGGGATTTTAACCTATATGGATATTTTAACCTATGGAAAAATCAGATGGGCAGAGGTAGCCTGGATGAGGAGTACATAGACTGTTTACAGGATAATTTCTTGGCACAGTATGTTTTAGAGCCAACCAGACAACAGGCTATACTAGACCTAGTATTGTGCAACGAGATAAGATTAATGACCTCATAGTTAAGGCGCCCCTAGGAAGCAGCGATCATAATATTGAATTTTACGTTCAGTTTGAGGGAGAGAAAAGTGGGTCCAAGACTAGTATTTTAAATTTAAATAAAGGCAATTATTAAGGCATGAAAGCAGAGCTAGCTAAAATGAACTGCCAAATTAGGTTAAGGGATAGGTCAATAGATATGCAATGGCAGACATTTAAGGGGATATTTCAGAATACACAGAATAGATACATTCCAACGAGAAAGAAAAATTCCAAAGGGAGGACCTGCCAACCATGGTTAACTAATAAAGTTAAAGATCATATCAAACTTAAAGAAAAAGCATATATTTATGCAAAGATGGGTGGCAAGTCAGAAGATTGGACAGAACATAAAAACAGCAAAGAATGACTAAATGGTTGCTAAGGAAGGAAAAAATTAGAGTCCGAGAGAAGGTTAGCTGGAAATATAAGGACAGATATTAACAGTTTCTATACTTACTTTAAAAAGAAAAGAGTTAACAAAGTGAGTGTGGTCCAATAGAAAGTGAGTCTGGGGAATTAATAATGGATAATAAGGAGATGGCAGATGAATTAAACAGGTGTTTTACATTGGTCTTCACTATTGAGGATGCAAGTAACATCCCAGAATTAGCTGTAAGTCAGGAAATGGAGGGGAAGGAAGAACTGAAGAAAATTATCCGTCTTAGGGAAAATGTTAGAAGCTATTACTGAAGACGTTATAGCAGGGCACTTAGAAAAATTCAAAGTAATCAGGCAGAGTCAACATGATTTTGTGAAATGGAAATCATGTTTTAAGCAATTTATTAGAGATCTTTGAGGAAGTTACATGTGCTGTGGATGAAGGGGAACCAGTGGATGTATTGTACTTAGATTTCCAGAAGGCACTTGATAAAGTGCCACATCAAAGGTTATTGCAAAAAAAAAGCTCATGGTGTATGGGGTAACATATTGGCATGGATACAAGGTTGGCTAGCTAACGAGAAACAGAGTAGGCATAAATGGATCATTAAAATAAAAGCAAAATACTGCAGATGCTGGAAATCTGAAATAAAAACAAGAAATGCTGGAACCACTCAGGTCTGGCAGCATCTGTGAAAAGAGAAGCAGAGTTAACGTTTCGGGTCAGTGACCCTTCTTCGGAACTGACAAATATTAAAAATGTCACAGGTTATAAGCAAGTGAGGTGGGGGTGGGGCAAGAGATAACAAAGGAGAAGGTGCAGATTGGACAAGGCCACATAGCTGACCAAAAGGTCATGGAGCAAAGGCAAACAATATGTTAATGGTGTGTTGAAAGACAAAGCATGGATGGATCATTTTCTGGTTGGCAAGATGTGACGAGTGGTGTGCCACAGGGATCTGTGCTGGGGCCTCAACTTTTTACAATTTATATAAATGACCTGGATGAAGGGACTGAAGCTTTGGTTGCTAAATTAGCTGATGACATAAAGATAGGTAGAAAAGTAAATTGTGAAGAGGACACGAGGGGGCTACAAAGGGATATAGATAGGTTAAGTGACTGGGCAAAGACTTGGCAAATGGAGTATAATGTGGGAAAAACGTGAAATTGTCCATTTTGGCAGGAAGAATGAAAAAAAAGCATATTCTCTAAATGGTGAGAGATTGCAGAGCTCTGAGATGCAGAGGGATCTGGGTGTCCTAGTGCATGAATCGCAAATGGTTAGTATGCAGGTACAGCAAGTAATTAGGGAAGCTAATCGAACGTTATCATTTATTGCGAGGGGATTGAACACAAAAGCAGGGAGGTTATGCTTCAGCTATTCAGGGCATTGGTAAGACCACATCTGAAGTACTGTGTACAATATTGGTCTCCTTATTTAAGGAAGGGTGTGAATGCATTGAAAGCAGTTCAGAGAAGGCTTACCTGGTATGGGCAGGCTGTCTTATGAGAAAGGATTGGACAGGCTAGGCTTGTATCCACTGGAATTTAGAAGAGAAAGAGGTGACTTCGTTGAAACATATAAGACCCTGAGGGGTCTTGTCAGGGTGGATGGGAAAAGGATGTTTCCCTTGTGGAATAATCTAGAACTAAGGGTCACTGTTTAAAAATAAGGGGTTACCCATTTAAGACAGAGATGAGGAGAAATTTTTTTCTCTGAGGATCGTGAGTCTTTGGAACTCTCTTCCTCAAAAGGTGGTGGAAGCAGATTCTTTGAATATTTTTAAGGCAGAGGTAGATAGATTCTTAATAAGCATGGAGGGGTAGGCAGGATTGTGGACCAATCAGTTCTGCCATGAACTTATTGAATGGTGGAGCAGGCTCGAGGGGCTGAATGGCCTACTCCTGCTCCTAATTCGTATGTTCATCATCTCTCAATGATGATGCTTTGTCAGAAAAAATTGGAATATATGGTACCAAGAAGTTGAAAAATCCAAGACATCTCTGTAGATCTTCCTTGTCTTGTTGGGTAGGCATATGCCTTACATCTTCGACTTTGCCTGGGTCAGGACGGGTTCCACAACTTGAGTAGATGGAGCCAAAGAAATTTATCTGACATATATTCACCTGGCACTTCCTGCTGTTAAAAACAAGCTATTGCCATCAATGAATGAAGATTTCAGTCGTGCTCTTCTTTTGTTTTCCCCATTACTGCAATATCATTGACAATGCATATACATCCAGGCACGTTTTCTCTAATTCTGTCCATATGCTGCTGAAACAGATCTTGACTGACAGGTAAGCCGAAGGGTAGTCTCTGGAAGCAATAGCTTTCAAATGGTATTCTGAAGGTGGTGACTTCCTGCGATTCCTTAGCTAGGTGTATCGACCAATATCCATGTTTAGCATCCAACTTGGAGAAGAATTTGGCTCCTGTGAACTTGGGATTCAATTTCTCTAGTGTTGGAATCTTGTGGGGGCATCTCTTTAGGGAGAAGTTGCAACACCTCAGATCTAGAGATACCCTGATTGCTCCATCCTTCTTTAGTACGCACATAATTGAGCTGCACCAGTCTGTGTGATAATGCACACGATGGATGATGCCATTGCATTGTTGGTGTGCCACTGCAAGGGATGGGTGACCCATTGTATGTAGTTAGCTTTGTAGTTGTCTGTTGTATCATTAATTTCCAATGACCCCAGTACATATCCTTCAGGATTCTGATTGGTAGGATATTTGCACCAGCTCCAATGTCAATTTTAGTTCTACGTGTGTGCTTGCCAACTTTCTTTGGGCATGTGGTATTGATAGTAGCAAAAGCTTCCAGTTGTTTGACTTCATCAACACAATATGTCAGGTTCACAATGTGAAATGCCTGCTCATCATCTGGCTGAGAATCGCTCCACTCTGAGTCTGTCTCAGGTCTATTTCACTGTGGACTTTGTGTATTGGCTTGCGCTTATGCAGGTCTCTGGTGCTCTCCTTGCTGCTGTTGCCATGTTGCTGTGCCTGTCTTCTGTTTGTTAGTGTCTTATTGTGACTTATGGCTGTGTCTTTGGAGCCAGATTTCTTACATAGGCGGGCCCAGTGTCCTTTTGCACTGCACACCTTGCACAGGTTTTGAAATGCAGGACAACTTCGCGGTGAGAAGGACAAACCACACTTACCACACAGCTTGTTTGCTTTTTGTAGCCTGGTTATCATGCCAATACTGTTGGCTGCAGCTGGTGCTTGTAGATGCTGTTGTTCAGCAACAATGGCTTTGTATTTCCTGCCATCTTCTAGCAGTGCATCACTTCTGTGACCTTTCTTTTCCCCCCCCAAGAGGTGTTTTTGAAGTCCTTCAATAGGTGTTGAGACAATCAGTAGTTCTATTACTCGTTCCGAAGCTCAGTTTCTGAAAAACGCATTCGCTGCCCTTATTACGGCATCTACTGATGAATTGATCTATTGATTCCTGTGGCTGTAACCTGTAAGACATCAATTCCAGGTGATGAATTCTAAAATTCACTCTTACCTGAAGCTGATCTTCTAGCACTTTCCATATCTTTGCGAGATCTTTCTGGTCCTCTTCAGATAAGCAAGAGGTATTGATTCAGTCATTTCCAACTGCTGTCAGTACATTCACAGCCTGCTGCTCTATTTCTACAACCGCTTGGTCTATGAAGCATAACTGGATTCTTTGTTCAAAAAAATTTGAACTCGGATAGGATAACAGTGGCCTTCCAGTTCATGCTGGGAAATTTGATATCCGTCTTTCTGCTGTTATTTTGCTTTTTGCTCTGTCTTTGTTCCACTCTCTGTGTGCCTACAGCATTGTATTTGTTATGACTTTTTTTATTTGCAGTTTGAAACTGGTTTTAAAACTTGATCTATTAACTCTGTGCTGTTTCCCCTTTAAGAAATTCTCTTTTATTTAGACTAGCTGCTTTGATGGGGAGTAACACGTGCTTGACCTTGTTCTCTGTTTATTTTTCTTTCAACACTTCAGCTTGTATGTTTACACAGTTGTTCCATAGGCAGTTTTCCCCTTTGCTTTTCTTTTTGCTGCAGTTTATTAATATTCACGGTTGAATGGTTTTATGATTTTTCAGCTTGACTACTAATGGATGCTCTGCCGTGTTCAGGGGTTTCCCATGCTTTTTTTTTGGATGCTTCCTGTCATGGTGTTGGTGTTGTTGATCAGCCTGAGTGAGGAATTGGGTTTTCCCTTTTTTTTTTCTCTGCCACGTAAGTTTTTTAAAAAATCAATTTTTTAAGCACTTCAAAGCCTTTTTTTTTAAATGGGATTTCTCGACCATCAGCACAATGACTCACTGGATCACAGGAATTTATTTGCAGCCTGTCGTTCAGTGCTCTGCTTCCCACAGCTGGTGGTAAGTTCTTCTTTCCACTGTTTGGGCCAGTATTTCTTTCACTTTTCAGGTACTTGTTTTAAAGTGGCCTTCAAGATTATAGCTGGTCTTTTCACCATGGCTGTCACCATGTCATGTGTTCCTTTGTGTGCAACATAATGAAGTACGTGGATTCCAGTGCCTTGAAGATCTCGAAGTTGTAGAGTGACTCGCGCTTCTGGTCACATGACTATGTGGCTAGGTCACTAAATGTATTTAAGGAGGAGGTAGATAGATTTTTGAAATCTCGGGGCTTCAAGGGTTATGCAGAGCAGGCCCGAAAGAGGAGTTGAGACCTGAGACAGATCAGCCATGATCTTATTGAATGGCAGGGCAGGCTTGAGGGGCTGAATAGCCGACTCCTGCTCCTATTTCTTATATTCTTATGTCCTGGCACTTAGCTCATTAACATACTGAGTTCTTAACAGGACATCACTCTTGAAGCAATCATACAACAGTACACGTGCATTTGAATATTTGTGCCATGTCCGTGGTGCATTAGGCCTCTGCATATTTGACAGTTCCTGGCCTAATCTGCGGGTTCAATTTACTAAATTGATATTTCATGAGGCCATATAACTGTATATTATTTTGAGATAATACATATAGTAAAAGTGATTTTTAAGAATGGCATTTTAGAATCAATCTTAAAAATGGTCTTTAAAACCATGCTATGCACTGGGGAAAATCTATTGCTAAACATTCTGGGAAGTTAGACATCACTCTAAGAACAAATGACTCAGAATTGGCAGCTAGTTTCAATTAAAATGACTGGAGCTGGTAGATCTAGGTTGTCAAGGTCCCAAGCTTAAGAGATAGCATATGCGTAGGGCCCTACCAAATTCACGACTGTGAAAAAATGCATAACCCATGAAATCAGCCATTTTGCGAATCTCTCACTTTTTATTAATTGACAAAAGGATCACCTCACTGATTAATAGATGAAGGAGGGCTTTGGCTGCAGTTTTGAGAGAAGCAGTCTGCAGTATTAGACAAGCGAGAATGCCAGAATGAGCAAATCAAAGAAGGCCACAACCATTACTGCAGCATATTGTGAAAGAATTTGGAAGCCAAGTTCTGCATGCTGATGGTGGACTACGGTTTTGTACAAGCTGCAATCTTTCATTGGATCATACACAGCGGGCAACAGTTCAGCATCACTTCGCGTCCGAAAGCCATCATGGCAGAAAGAGAGCATCCGACACTGCACTGCTGGAAAACCAACATGCAGATAAACAGCGACAATTTCATTTCTTTTTAAGAAGTCGATAGAGAGCTCAGAAAATCGTCAGTTGTGGATTCTTTTGCAAGGGCCAACATAGCTTGGAAAAACTTGAACTCCCAAAGCTGCAGGTATTCATTCAACATAATGTGCAAAATAGTGGTTGTTTGTTAAGTGCAAATAAACTACGACTGGGCATCTATCGAAGGTTTCTGCTACACATTGTGAGGAGATGAAGTCTCAGATTAATGCATGTGAATCATTTGCAATTATTTGTGATGTGTCCACCGGTGAGCAAGAGAACTATGTGCTGCATGTTTTGTTTGATTTTATGTCTGTCAAGGCCAAAGATGTAGAGTCAGGAAAGCTAACAACAGTGCTTGCAGACTGTGTCCACTTAGAAGCTGTTAATTACATCACAATTTCCCAAGCGGTAATCAAAACGGTTTCAAAATACTGTGCAGATTTCAATATTAGTGACAATGCAACTTATATGACAAAATCTTTCAAATCTCTGCTCCAAGGTGTAATGCCTAATGCTGTCCATATTTCATGTAATGCACATATAATTTCTTGTCAGTGAGCTGTGGAAAAGCGAGATTGGTAAAGTCAATAAACTGGTCAGCTGCATTAAAAAGATCTTCAAATGCTGCCCAAGCCACAAGCTTTGATACAGGCAACTCATTGCAAATGTGGCTAAAATGGCTGAAATTGGGGAACAAAACATCGCCCTTCCTCCAGAGCCAGTAATTACACATTGGAATTCTTGGTTTCGGGCAGTACAGTATCATGCAGCTCACTTGAAATACTACTCAGACTTCATCTCAGAAGAGCTCACACTGACACCGAAAACACATGTTTTAACTGACATTGTAACCCTTCTAAACAGCGCTCAGCTTAATGAGGGGGTTCAGTTTGTTTCCAAGAATGCTACATGACTAATGGATTTAATCACTTGGTTTGAATCTCAACACATCACAATCCACACACCTTACAATAAAGTAATGGATGTACTGTTGTGGGCTGAAGCACAGTCAAACAAACAACACTCTGATGATGCTGAATTAAATGCCTGTGCTCAACAGGTGTTTTTTTTTAATTTATTCCTGGGATGCGGGCATTGCTGGCTAGGCCAGCATTTATTGCCCATCCCTAATTGCCTTTGAGAAGGTGGTGGTAAGCTACCTCTTGAACCGCTGCAGTCCAAAAAGTAGGCAAAAAATCTCAAACATTATTACTGCGACAGGGAAGAGTCAGGTGGTGAAGAAAAAGTGGCTCAGAGGTTTCAAAAACGTTCTGTGGTGTCCCTGAAAACTGCGTGTATCTTTGACACTGCACAAACGCACCTGTTGTTGGTGGTTTTAAACTCGTTTGATGCAATTCCTGGTTTTGACAAGAACTGTAGGCTGGAAATACCTGCTTATAAAAGCATTCCAAAAGAAGCACATAGTACTTTGCCTGTACTGCAGTTTTGAAAATTTCCCACCTTGCAAGGCTAGCGCGGCACTGTCTGACAATCCAATAAACTCTGCGGACACGGAGAGAGCTGGGTCTAAACGCGGACAGGTGTTCACAGCACAGAGACAGAGAATGAGGAAAGACAGTTGCTGCATGCTCACATTCAACCACTGACTTCAGTGAATAGAATGTGACCTGTGTATATTCGGCTTTTTACAATAATTTTTGAGTGAAAAATAAATGCCATTTGAAATCAGAAACCTCGACTTGTTTTTGTTCTAAATCATTTCCACGGTTGTGTTGTGACATTATGAAATTTATGCTTTAAATGCATGAAATCATGGAATTCATGATTCTTAAAATGCTGTGACCCTGAAATTTGTTAAATTTGCCTGCAAATTTCGTAGGATTATATTGTCTGAGCAAGGTAAAACAAGACTAGGGAGTGACTCAAAAGAATGTCAGTTTCATCTAGTGTTGTGTGGTTTGTTGCTGCCTTAAGGCTGGGAAAGCAAAAGGAGTCACCAGCTAAAAAGCTAACTTTTTTTGTTGAATAATTTGAAATTTGCTCCTCGCAAGTACTTGACAAGTGCCTGCTTAAGTGGATTGACACTGAAATGAATCCTTGCAATAAAATGAACTAAGCTGACTGGTCAGTCATCAAAATTTGTCCGAAAAGTGACCTTACTTTGTAAAATTAAGTGTAGATTAACAAACCAAAAGAAACTAAGTCTGGAGAGATTGAGAAATCTGAGAAGGTTTCAAAGTACCTTTATGGAATAGGTTTACTAAGATGAGAAAATGTTAACAAGGAAAGTTTAAAAAATTATTAAATTTGGTAAGGTATTAACAAATATTTAAGTGCATCATTCAAAGTTAATAGTTCAATTCTTTAGGGACAGAGATTAGCACTGTTAAATATGCACAGTACCTTTGTTTTGGCAATTTTGACTCCATTTTATTTTATATTTTGTGCTGCCCCATCTGAGGAGCTGCCTGCTGTCCACAGCAAGGCAGTGGCAGGTCCATCATGGCTGCTGCTTATCTTTGCCTCCATGCCACACAGGCAGCTCCTGCCTCCTGGAGCCACTCAGGGCCTCTAATTGAGTGCCAAGTTTGTCTCCTGCTCAATCAGGCCATTAGATAATGTTGCATGAGTGACACAGGGAGGTGCAGGGTCGGGACTTGGAAATGGTGGGCGGCACAGTGGCGCAGTGGTTAGCACCGCAGCCTCACAGCTCCAGGGACCCGGGTTCAATTCCGGGTACTGCCTGTGTGGAGTTTGCAAGTTCTCCCTGTGTCTGCGTGGGTTTTCTCCGGGTGCTCCGGTTTCCTCCCACAAGCCAAAAGACTTGCAGGTTGATAGGTAAATTGGCCATTATAAATTGTCACTAGTATAGGTAGGTGGTAGGGAAATATAGGGACAGGTGGGGATGTTTGGTAGGAATATGGAATTAGTGTAGGATTAGTATAAATGGGTGGTTGATGTTCGGCACAGACTCGGTGGGCCGAAGGGCCTGTTTCAGTGCTGTATCTCTAATCAAATAATCAAAAGGAATGTGCAAGGTTAGTTCTATTCAGAAGAGGGCAGATAATGGAAGTGGGATAGAATATGATGACTACGGATGGGCGATTGATCTTACAAGTCTGTCCAACTCTTAAAATGGCCACCTCAGAAGGACAAAGTTGTATGAAATTGTGTAAATTTATCAAACGCCATAATTTATTTGGCAATATGCTGACATAAACTTAAATGTATCTGGAAAGACTGGTTATCCATAACTATTAACTAGTCATCTATGTTTAGTTTAGTTTAGAGATACAGTACTGAAACAGGCCCTTCGGCCCACCAAGTCTGTGCCGACCATCAACCACCCATTTATACTAATCCTACACTAATCCCATATTCCTACCACATCCCCACCTGTCCCTATATATTTCCCTACCACCTACCTATACTAGGGGCAATTTATAATGGCCAATTTACCTACCAACCTGCAAGTCTTTTGGCTTGTGGGAGAAAACTGAAGCACCCGGAGAAAACCCACGTAACTCATAACTATGCTGAATTACATAATCATAATGAGTATAACCCGGGTGCTGCATTGAATTGTGTT
This sequence comes from Heterodontus francisci, assembly GCF_036365525.1. NCBI lineage: Eukaryota > Metazoa > Chordata > Chondrichthyes > Heterodontiformes > Heterodontidae > Heterodontus > Heterodontus francisci. The sequence goes on along the minus strand of NC_090388.1, from coordinate 38,089,873 downwards.
GAGCTAGTGAGTTGCAGTGATATTGGCTCAAATATAGTTAAAATGTAACTATTGAACTCATTTACTCAGATATTTGATGTACTTCTTAGTGCTTAATCTTATGCTATTGACCATAAAAACATCCATGATATTATGATTAAGTGAGGAAGGGTTGAAGGGCTTCCCTCTTCCCTCTCCTTGTTAGACTACAACAGGTTTAATTCTTTCTTAAAGTGGATGTACTACCCAATTCAGTAAGTGTTTGATTATTTACCTGCTATGATCATAACAAGAACCAATTAGACAGGTTTTCTTGAGTTAACAAAGAAAGAGGTTAACTTTATTGTACCTAAACTGAACTAATAAAAATAATAAACTACGTGCCAACTTTCTATCACACACACACATCGGAGGTTTACACACACAAATAGGTTGCAGAGTGGGGAAAGGTAGATTGGTTGAGTTAGAGTCCATTAAATGGTATACAGTCCGTTGAGTTTGGTGATTCGGCTGGCTTCTAGCTGAATTCAGTGGTTTTTGAGGCTTTTAGTTTGAAGAGGTAGATGACTGGTTCGGTGAGTCCCTTGGAGATAGTGATACGGATGATTTCCTCCAGTGGTGTTTCTGATTGTAGCCGGAGTATGCAAAGGTGGTCAGTCAACAAGCAGGATTTGAAAGCTATCAAGCTGGAATGGCAAGAGGGAGAGACAGGGACCCCATTTAGAATCTGCTCATGTCAGAGTCCAGTTGCTTCTCCTCTGCTGCAGAGAAAACAGCAGATTAAAACCAGAGATGGGGAGGGACTTGTCACATGACAGTCACTCAGTCATTCAAATATAGCATTTAGCAGTATTTCTCTACTTGCTGAGAGAACAGGTAGTTACTTTAAACTTTCTGGGTCTTGGTTCTTGCTGGGGACTTAGCAGACATTTTGTCTCTCTCCTCACAAGCATTGCAGTGTAGGATACAGTGTTGCCTTAAGCTGAAAGGATGACTTTGCTGGCAGCTTGTCTTTTAAAAATGTCTTTTAGAAGAAATATAAATTTTGATCTCCAGTTAGTGGATTAAAGAAAATTATCATTCAACAAAACACATTGGCGTTCATACATCACCATGGCAAATAGTGTAATTAAATCAATAAATTGTTACGACTGGGTGAGGAAGGGGTCTCAGGCTCCCCTTTTGCCCCTTTCCAGGTTTGGCTGTAACAGGGTTTATCTCTTTAAAACACAGTGTTTTAACTTACCACCTCAGTGAATCTTTGCTCACTGCTCTCTAATCGTAATTGCAAATGAACCAATCAGATAGGTTTTCTTAAGTTTAACCAAGAAAGATGTAAGTTTATTAGCCTTACCACTCTAACTCAGTTAAAATTACTAAAATACGCGATGCAACCGTGATAGCATACATAGGAGATAAACACACAAATAGATACAGAGGGGAAGGTTTGAAGTAGGGTTGGCAATAAATGAAATTCAGTTACTGTCTGTCTTTTGTTTTTGATGTAAAGTCCTTGGTTGAAGTTGAGGACTTGCAGTTCTCACTGGGGCCCATTGCACAATTTCAAACTTGCTTCTCTGGTACCGGAAGGTCAAAGATATGCTTTGTCTATAGTCTTGAAGCGTATAAACTGCCACTGTGGTTTTCCTGGGACTTTGCTGGAGAGAGAGACCGAGAGAGAAGTCTGCTCCTTGGTGTTTAATTTTGCAGTCTGTTTCTGTGTGGCACAGAAGGTAAGGTAAACCTAACCGAATTGTAATCACTATCACCAAAGTGCTCACCTACATCTAAATCTAACACCTGGCCTGGTTCATTACCCAGTACCAAATCCAATGTGGCATCGCCCCTGGTTGGCCTGTCTACATACTGTGTCAGAAAACCCTCCTGCACACACTGGACAAAAACTGACCCATCGAAAGTACTCGAACTATAGTATTTCCAGTCAATATTTGGAAAGTTAAAGTCCCCCATAACAACTACCCTGTTACTCTCACCCCTGTCGAGAATCATCTTCGCTATCCTTTCCTCTACATCTCTGGAACTATTCGGAGGGCTATAGAAAACTCCCAACAGGGTGACCTCTCCTCTCCTGTTTCTAACCTCGGCCCATACTACCTCAGTAGACAAGTCCTCAAACGTCCTTTCTGCCGCCGTAATACTCTCTGTAATAATCTTTGGAAATCTCTCTCTTTGGCCTCCTTATCTCGAGAGACAATGGATAAGCGCCTGGGGGCGGCCAGCGGCCTGTGAATCAGCGCCTGGAGTGGCCACAAAGGCCAACTCCAGAGTGACAGGCTCCTCCACAGGTGCTGCAGAGAAACTTATTTGTCGGGGCTGTTACACAGTTGGCTCTCCCCCTGCGCCTCTGTCCCCCCTCCCGCCAACTACCAAGTCTCTTCAACTCTCCACACCCCAGCCCCGCCTCTGTGGCCGCCCGCCAGCTCTGGCGGACGCTGGCAACTGACTCCCATGACCCGCGATCAATGTCACAGGACCTCATGTCGCGTTTGCAGACGTCCCCAAAGCGGAGACATGGACGGCCGGTGGGTCTGATACCAGTGGCGAGCTCGCTGTACAACGCGTCCCTGGGGATCCTGCCATCCCAAGAGCCGCTGACCCAGTAGTGTGCATAAGCTGGGGATGCTGGCCGCCTCGAGGACCTCTGTGCCGGAGATACGGTCCTGCCACCCGACGCCAAGTACTCTCCGGAGGCAGCCAAGATGGAACGAATTGAGACGTCGCTCCCGGCCGACATACGCTGTCCAGGCCCCGCTGCCACAGAGCAAGGCACCGAGGACACAGGCCCGACACACTCGGACTCCTGTGCTCCGTGTCAGTGCGCCACCCTCCCACACTCTGCCGGCCAGTCCGGACGCAGCACTGGAAGCCCCTCCCATGCACCTGCCGATTTCTGCATCGAGAGACAGGCCACCGGCGACAGCTGAGCCCAGGCAGGCGAACTCCTGAACCAGCTCCAGAGCGTGGTCGCCAATATTGTTGGATGGAGCATTTCTGACGTCCTGCCCCATGATGTTCGCCCTCCTGAGGCCGATGGCCAGGCCAAACTCATTGCAGGCAGCCGCAAACCCGTCGATGAGACTCTGCAGGCACTCCTCAGTGTGAGATGCTAAAGCAGCATAGTCAGCAAAGAGGAGCTCCCCGACGAGGACCCTCCGCACCCTGGACCTCGTTCCCAGACGGGCAAGGCCGAACAACCTGCCCCACGATCCTGCATGGAGGAAAACTCCCTCCCCAGAGGACCCGAACGCATGTGAAAGCAGCAGGGAGAATCTTTGGAAATGCTGCAGTCAATTTATGCACAGCAAGATCCCACGAACAGCAATGAGATGAATAACCAGATAATCTTTTTTCGTGGGATTCGTTGAGGAAAACATGCTGATCAGGCTCTCCTCTACTTTGAACAATGCCACATAATTTTTTCACCCACCCAATGGGGCAGATGGACCTCAGTTTCACATCTCAATCGAAAGGTGGCAACTGACTTAGAGACAAGACTCTTATGATGAGCTAAGGCTGGCGCAGCATGCAGAGGAGAGAAAAGACAAGAAATCTGACACAAAGATATGCTTTTTTCTACTGTGTACTGAGTTGCAGAGAAACAGATCTCTTACCATCTGAACTCAGTACAAGATACTAATTCCTAAAGTCATAAATGGTTTGGAGAAATCGATGACCTTCTCACATTCTGCTGTGATGGTTAAGCCTGCTACAGCCAGGTCAGCTTTCTGTAAACATATGACAAGTATAACAGACAGAACAGGACAGTGGTGACTGAACAACACACAAATACATTTTACCAACAACTGTTCTATTCAAAGCATATTGGCAGGTGGGATTTAATAGCTAATTCCCTCTTAGCAGGAAATTGGAATTTGAGGGAGAAAAATGGGTTTTGGCTGAATTTTCAACCCATGTTTATATGGCAAAACATTTTTCTACAGATAGAAGGGATTCAGATGATAAGGCGTGAAGAAGAAACTCTTCACAGCATCACCTTCAGTGATGCCATCATCGCAGCCATAACTGTACCCTTGCTCATGATGGCCAGCATGTTTTCTTCCCTTGGGAGAGGGTGTGCAGGCAGAATTGGCCTCCTTTGATAGCCACCTTGTGCAAATTATGTGTGAGCCTCTCCTGCAAGAAAGAGGGAGTGTGTTAGTGACAGACTTAGAGCATTTTGAGAATGTGCCTGCCATGATGAATAGTTGGCATGCACTGTAAGATATGAGATGAGGATTGCAATAATGTGTGTGTGACTAGGAGGAGGTGTAGTGAAGTGTGGTGCAGTGATTGTAGGAAAGTGAAGAGAAGTGGGCAGGCATTTATTCTAAGTAGGTGGTGGAAGTGTGAGTAGAGAGAGTAAGAGGGCAGTATTACCTTGATAGTGCTGAGAACATTAAACCTTTAACAAGATTGTGGCTATGTCCTGGGAACTAAGTTCCTGGTATTGACCTCTTCCAAATGACAGAGCACATTGCCTTAGGGCTTTGTGTCCCCCGGGAGGATCAGGGTTCCCCTCCTTCTATCCACTAGCTTGCCAGGGCCTCCAAAGCATTAGAATCTGAACACGAATTGCAGGTTTTGCAGCCATTCTTCTCCTTGCAAGCACCTCTGCTGTCAGCCAAAGAACTGCTGTCAGCCTTTAAGCAGCATCAAAGATGCCCAAATTCAGACTCCCAAACTGGCGTGCAACCAATGAATAATGTGAGGTAGCATTGAATGTGTACGTTTGACTCTTTATAACCAATATCACATGGTCCTTGTGATTAAGCAGGCATGTGCAGTGCGTGTCCGGCCCCTTGCCCACCTGTTTTTGGCCGTGATTCAATTTCTAGGCCTTGGATTCTCAATAGTGATTAATGGTAAAGCAATTAACTCCTTAAAAAGAGCTGGATATATCTGGCAAGGAACAAAAATAAACTTTATAGGGACGAGTATAAATAAATGATCAAATATTCCATGGTCCCTGTGCTGGTTTTAGCATGGAAACATCATGTATGGAAAACAACTGGCCATGTCATGAAAATGTAAGTACATCAGCTGCATGGTTTGAAGTTTCATACCATTACCTTTGGGAGCCTAGTTGAGATTATGCAGGGCTTTTCCTTAAGAGTTTAAGTAGAGTAGATTGCATAGAGGCATGATCACACAGGGGGCAGGCTTCAGGAACTAAACTGATCTTTTCTCTATTTAAAGATTTTTTTTTCAGTTGATAGATGTTTGTAACTGTTTCTGGTATCTTAAAGTTTAATAAACTTAATTTTCAAGAGAACCCTTCTTTAAAAATTTCTGGTAATTACTAAAAATCCATTGTAATTTGGAAATGAGTGTTATGTGTCTGACCTTCTGACCTGCGGCACAGTGGCGCAGTGGTTAGCACTGCAGCCTCACAGCTCCAGGGACCCGGGTTCGATTCCGGGTACTGCCTGAGTGGAGTTTGCAAGTTCTCCCTGTGTCTGCGTGGGTTTTCTCCGGGTGCTCCGGTTTCCTCCCACAAGCCAAAAGACTTGCAGGTTGATAGGTAAATTGGCCATTATAAATTGTCACTAGTATAGGTAGGTGGTAGGGAAATATAGGGACAGGTGGGGATGTTTGTTGGGAATATGGGATTAGTGTAGGATTAGTATAAAATGGGTGGTTGATGTTCGGCACAGACTCGGTGGGCCGAAGGGCCTGTTTCAGTGCTGTATCTCTAATCTAATCTAATCAATTCTGTAAATATGTACTTGTTTCCTCACTATTGCTTACTTCACTTAAATATGCCTGTCTATTTTATCTGCCTATATTACACAAACACTTGTACTGTATATTACTATATTACACAAACACTGGGGGTCATTTTCACTTTCAGCACAGGTAAAAACCTGGCAGCTGCGGATTGGCGGCCTGTTATACATCTCACCGGCATGCCAATAGCTAAGTTTACTCCCAATGTATTGGGTATGACATATCCTGAGTTTAACTGTATGAAGCTTGCAACAAAAAGCCAAATAGACAGGAATGAATGAAGCTGACTATTAATTGTGGTTGTCATTATTTAAGCACATTTTCACATAGTCCGGGGAGATTAAGTTGTCCAATTGGGTAAAATCAGAAGGATTCTTGTTTCTGGGAAGTTCTTTTTCCATGTGGGAGGTGTGAGATTTTTCCACTTTGAATAAGTGAGAGCTGAGGTTACTGCACTTTTGTTGAGAAGAGGCATGTTAAATTAGAAATCCAGAAAAAGAATTGCTGAAATGAATCCCTAAAAGCATGACCATATGAGATGTATGATTGCAATAAAATATGTGCAGGTCATGATACATTTCTTTGGGACTAGACAAATTAAGAAGGCATGTGGAATCCTTTCCTTTATTAGCCAAGGTATAGAATATAAGAGCAGGGAACTGTATAAACCATTGGTTAGGCCATAACTTGAGTACTGTGTGCAGTTCTGGCCACCTCATTACAGAAAGGATGTAATTGCCCTCGAGAGGGTACAGCGGAGATTTATGAGGATGTTACAGGGACTAGAAAAATGCAGCTATGAGGAAAGATTGGATAGGCTGGGATTGTTCTCCTTGGAACAGAGAAGGCTGAGGGGATATCTGATTGAAATGTACAAAACAATCCTCAGTTCCCTCGTCAATATTCTTCCCTCCATCATAAAGTCAGAAGTAGTGCTGTTTACTACTGATTGCAGAGTTTTCAACTCCATTTGCAATTCCTCATAATGAAGCAGTCCATGTCTGCATGCATCAAGACCTGGGCAACATCTAGGCTTGGAGTGATGAATCGCAAGTAACATTCATGCCACACAAGTGCCAGGTAGTGAACATCTCCAACAAGAGAGAGTCTAGCTGCCTCCCAATGACATTCATGACATTACCATTGACAAATCAGTATCCTGGGCTTTATTAATAGGGGCATAGAGTATGGGAGCAAGGATGTTACGTTGAACTTGTATAAGACTTTCGTTTGGCCTCAGCTGGAGTATTGCGTCCAGTCCTGGGCACCACACTTTAGGAAAGACCTGAGGGCATTGGAGAGAGTACAGAAAAGATTCACAAGAATGGTTCCGGGGTGAGGAACTTCAATTCTGAAGATAGATTGAAGAAGTTAAGGTTGTTTTCCTTGGAGAAGAGAAGGCTGAGAAGTGATTTGTTAGCAGTATTCAAAATCATGAGGGGTATGGACAAAGTATTTAGAAAGAAATTGGTCCCGCTTGAGAGAGGATTGCAAATGAGAGGGCACAGATTTAAAGTATTTGGTAAGAGAAGCAAAGTGACATGAGGAAAAACTTTTTCACGCAGTGAGTGGTTAAGGTCTGGAATGCACTTACTAGTGGGTCGTGGAGGCAGGTTCAATTGAAGCATTCAAAAGGGAATTAGACTGTTATATAAAAAGGAAGAATATGCAGGGTTATGGGGAGAAGGTGGGGAATGGAACTGAGGGAGTTGCTCTTTCAGAGAGCTGGTGCAGACACGATGGGCCGAATGGCCTCCTCTTCCATAAATATTCTGGGTTTTGCCATTGACCAGAATCTGTCATGCACTGGTCATATGATTGCCATGGGTGCTAGAACAGGTTAGAGGCTATGTATTTTGAGGCAAGTGTCTCATTCTGACTCCCTAAAATCTCTCCACCACCCACAAGGCACTAGTCAGGTCAGTGATGGAATATTATCCACTTGTCTGGATGGGTATGGTTGGAACAACACTGAAGAACCTCAGCACCATCTAGGACAAAGCAGTCCACTTGTTCAGCAACCCATCCACCACTACCCCACCACCGCTGCACCTTGGATGCTGTGTGTACTGTCAACAGGAAGCAATGCAGCCACTTGCTAAGGCTTTTTTGACATCTGTGTTGTTACGACCAGGTGAGAAGGGTTTAGGGGTTCCCTCTCATTTTTTTCCTGGTCTAACCGTAACAGGGTTTAATTTTTCAAAAAACTGTATTTTAGCTCCCTCTTAGTGACTTTTTGTTCACTGCTTTCCACTGGTAAGGCAAAGAAATCAATTCAGACAGGTTTTCTTAGATTTTAAACAAGAAAGGTAGAAGTTTACTAATCTTAAATTCTAACCCGGTTAACTACTACGAATATGCGATGCGACCACATTAGTATGCATACATGATAAACACACACGCAGATAGAGACAGAAATGTAGAAAAGAATAAAGGGGAAAGATTTGAGGCAATAAATGGGTTTCTATTTTACTGCCCTCTGAGGTTGCTGTGAAGTCTTTGGTTGCCGGTCAGACTTGCAATTCGTTGGGGCCCAGTGCACGCTTCAACTTGTTTCGAGGTCGGAATCTTTTCTCTCTTGAGGTTAACGTGTCTTCCGTGGGTCCAGTGGCTTTGGAGAACGTGAGAGAGAGAGAGAGAGGCTTCCTTGCTCCAGCTTCAGTTTCAACCTGCTTTCTGCCTTTCTCCGTGGCACAATTCAAAAAACCCCAGGTTGCCCAGCAGGTTAGTCATGTATCTAGCTGGTTTGACCAGTTCTGTTTGTGGATTCTGCTATCTTAGCAGTCATTCTGGAATGTTAGCTTCCTCACCTTCAATGTCTGGTGATCACATTTTCATTTTGGGTTAAGTGGACCAGGGAATAGTCCTTTGTCCCTCTAAGCACTGTCTGTTAGTATGTAAACATTTTTCCATCCAAGTGTCTGGTGATTTTTTTAACAAGTCCTTTCTTCACTGCAGCAACAGTTTAAAATCAATCTTCATATAACAAAATTAATATGCCTCATTTTTGGCAGGTAGGGGTCTGCATGACAGTGTATTTAAAGAAGGACCCTGCTTCTTTCCTGGAGTGTCCCACTTGCCTGCTCAAAAGAGCAAATTAAGGTCAAGACATAGTGGGATTGCAGCTGAATCTGAGAGAATGGGTGACTGGCTTCCTTTTACCTGCCTGGTTTCTACCTGGCGGGGAGAGTTAAAATTTGCACCAGTGTATCTGATGATGGATTCCAGTAACTTTTCCACAACTAACACTAAACTTGCAGGTTTGTAATTACCTGTGTCAGTGGTGATTGGAGATGCATGATAGTCTTTCGGTAGCATTCACATTGCCCAGAAGGAGCCCTCCATTGGCTGGCTTCAAAAATCTGATGGTACTGCAGTGGGACTGTGACTGGAGCACCAGAAAAAGTTGCTGAATGATTAAAAAGGCCAAAGCACCCTGAAGATTGGGAAGTCTGCAGCCTGGTAGGTCTTGACCTTGACCAAGTGTACACAAGAATGTAAGTGGAGGTAAGGTTGGAAGGAGAGAGGAGGCTATATCAGGGCTTTTAACACCACTTTTCACATGACAGTGCTGGAAAGCAGTAGTAGGTGGAGCGGATGCCAGGAAAATCTGCCCACTCCCAGACTCCACCTATGTGCAGTATACCTTGGGTCAGAGTGTTTGCTCATTCTCTGCAGTTTAACTTGAAGACAATAAAGCATCTGAGAAACTGGCTGCAGAGAAGGTATGTAAAGCTCTGGGAGATGACTTCTGAATTTGCAACAACATACAATTCTTCAGCTTTGTTCTAGGTAATAAGCAAATTTTACAAAGATAAGTAGGTGCTTATGTCACTCTTTGGTTTAAATGGTGCCACTAATTCACTTGCCCTGTTGATGCTCTGTCTTGAATATACTCAACAGCCTTTGGCATCTGTGGAAACAAACCCTATGTTTAGGAAAGGAAATGAGGGAATTTGGGAGTTGGAAGAATTCTCTAAATTTAAAATGCTATTGAAAATGCTGATGTTTTTCATGTGTTTCTTTTCAATGCCTCTTGTATTAGGAAGACTTGCAGTAATCTGATTTCAGTTTCTGCAATGCTGTGGACTCTTCCCAGTAGTTTGCGGAAGCAACTAATTTTTACTTGGTAGATATTGTGGTGATTTCAGCTAAAATCAGAAAATCTCAATGTGTGAGCACTGTCATGTATATTTCTATAAACATTTCAAATTTATAGTATAGCTATGAATATTGGAGAATAATTACTTTTGCTCATTTTTCCTTTCAGGTTTATAGAGGGCAATAAAATTGGAAATTCCTAATGTGAATCTACTGTGAATTTAAATTGTGACTTAAAAGTTAGTGTGCTTGACAGGCAGGTCATTTAAGTGGATGAACTGACAGGGCAGCCCTTAAATATGGCTGATTACATTTACTTCAGATTACTGTGACCAATACGGAATGTGATATTATGCATTTGAATGATGCAGGCTTCAGAATGGAATCTGGGTCCAATGCTATTCCCAGCTGCCAATGAAATTCACTTTAAATGATTTTATAGAGGTGACCACTGTTTTGATGGAAATCATTTTCAAAAATGCAAGTTATGAATTTGTTGAGAGAAAAATTGGTCCTCAGCAGGAAAGTACTTCTACAAGTATCTGACTGTTTGGAAAAAGAAACATATTTATCAGCTTTGAATTCTTGGTGTAGAATCACTGAGTTTTGTTTGCAATCACTGATGTATTATTTACTATGGACAGTCCTGTGATTCATTTTCACATTAAACACATGTGCCCTTTTCTGAAATTAGATGCACTGAGAGTGCTGTCAGCCTCACATTAAGCAGCAGTTCAAAACAGTATAACTTGACATATCCCTAGGAGCAGGCTTCTGATTCTTTGGTGTTGACCTTCACAACATGTTTTGGAACATGAGCTTTGTCAAACTATCTAGTCATAAAAGTCAAAATCTGCTTCTATCACTGATACAGAATTCCAAGTCAGAGTCAAACAGTGGGTGGTTTAGATCCAAAATATTTTGCTGTAATTTTGGTGGAGGGAGCAGACAATCAAATGCAGTATTTATGCTGGACCTTCATGCGTGTGTCAGGAAAGGTATGCATTTTGGTGCATATTACTTGTCAAATGTTAGTTTCAGGTTAGACTGAAATTTTGTACTGAATCTAGTTGTTAGTTGGTTGGCATCTTCCATCTACGAAAGATTATGGACACATAGCAAACATTCCATTTAGGTGGCATGTCTTCTCTTGGTGCACCTTTGATGGCTGTGAAGGCCAATCCTTGAGAGGTGGGTTCTGCCACAAGTGCTGCATGTGAAGCTGCCGTGTGACACTGTGAGTTGTTGTTTTTGACATCGGCACCTGTTGGCAAGCGGCTGTTGCAACTTGTCAACGTGGTAGTGCAAGCCAGTCCACAGGATCTGGTATAATTTCCCTCTTTCACCAGCTAGTATCTATCGGGTGCGATAGTCGACATTTAGGGCCTCATGTCATGCTTGCAAGCATCCCTGAAGTGGAGTTTTGGGCGCCCCATTCGTCGTCTGGCCCCGGCTACCTCACCATACAGAAGACCCTTGGGTATGTGACCATCTTCCATCCTGCGGACGAGTCCGAAACCGCCTCTGTTTGATTAGTGCCAATGATCTTGGGAGCTCTGCCTTTGAGAGGAGTGCTGCATTTATGATTATATCCTGCCAGGATATACCCATAATGCGCCGCAGACAGTGAAGATGGATCTCAATATTGAGCCAACTTTGATCATGTATTTTTAGATTCAACTTGATCAACCTAGCCAAAGCTGCTGTAAATTTCATGTTAATACCAGATTATTAAAGGAATAAGTTTGCAAAGATTGTGGATGCATCGGCTAAGGCTGCCTGGGGGCTCCTACAGGTAGTAGCAGCACTGATGAAAAATAGACTACATTTGAAACTGTCCTTTGGCAGAAAGAAGCTGTGTATGTCCCTCGGATAAAGCTAAAGGCACAATAGAATAAATCAAAATGGTTAACTTATCACATGATAAGACAAATAAAACAAAATATTTTAATAGCTATAAAGTAAATAACCCTCAATAGAATGCAGATAGGTATTGGACTCGGCAATGTAGTCTGCTATTTGAGTGCCTAAAAGGGCAATGGACAGTGGGATAGTGGCTACATATGGTAGTGATAGCAAGGTCTTTTTCACGACATTAAGGAACGTATGGGGCTATTGAGGATTCTACAGAGCAGCTTTGGGTAGAGTCCCAAGATGTCCATAGTGTCATAAATATGGCTACTTTGCATCAGTCTTCACCTCTGAAGATCAGTTGCCAATATTGCAGCATCTAGTTGATAACATACAAGAAACAAGCCTTGCTAAAATTAGAATTCTTAAAGCAGATCAGACTGTTGCACTGAAAATCTTCATTCTAGGGTGCTTATAGAAATGGTACTGTGTTATGCAAATTAGTGGCTCTTACATTTATTTGTTCTCAGAGATCAGGAATTGTCCCCAAGGAGAAGCCCATGTGGTTCCTATATTTAACAAGGAAAAGTCAGAAGTTGGAAATTATAGGCTTGTTTGTTTAACTTCAGTTATAGATGTTAGGAAGAATTTTTGGAGATGTGGGATATGAACATTTTAAAATAACAGGAGATATTATAGAATCCCACCATGACTTCTGAAAAAAGAGGATATGCTTCATTAATGTTGATTGATTCTTTTGAGGAGGTTACAAAGTTGGTATATGAAAGAAAAAGATTGATATTATGTATCTAGACTTTTAAAAAGCCTTTGATGAAATGCCACACAAAAGGGTGCTCTCTTGTGGGATTGGTGAGCAGATATCAGGTCGGATAAAGAATTGGTTGTATTTGCATAGGCAGAAGGGGATTAATGGTAGCACCTCTGCACGGGGCTAAGTCTCTAGTGGAGCTTGCATGGATCGGTGTTACAACTATTGCTCTTCACTGTCTTTATTATTGGATGAAGACATTACATGTACAATCTGCAAGTGTGCAGGTGACACTAATGTGTAAAGACCTTCAAGGAACAAAAATAGATTGTAGCCGGATTTGGGGAAATAGGCCTGGATGTAACAGATCTCTTCTAGTATAGACAAATGCAATGTGATACTTTTGCGCCGGGACAATTCCAAGCATGTAGGTACCATGCATAGTTGTACATTCAAAGCAACTGAGTGTGAGAAGGACCTGGAGGTTATAGCCACAATGGTATTGCAAGGCTTTTAAAAAAGCAAGATATATAGTTGGACTAATGTAAAACTAGTATTACGACCAGGTGAGAAAGGGTCTCTGGGTTCCCTCTCAGCTTTATACTGGTTTGGCCGTAACAGGGTTTAATTTTTAAAACACCGTGCTTTAGCTTCCCTTTCAATGAGTCCTTGCTCACTGCTCTTTAACTGTAATGGCAAAGAAATCAACCAGACAGGTTTTCTCAGACTTAAACAAGAAAGGTGTAACTTTATTAACCTTAAAACTCAAATTCTGTTAAAACTACCAGAAATATGCGATGCTCGCATGCATATGCAATAAACACACTCGCAAATAGAGACAGAAAAAGAGAAAGAATCAAAGGACAAAAGGTTTGAAGCGATAACTGGAGTTCAGTTACTGGTTTTGGGTTTGATGTAATGTCTTTGATTGCAGTTAAGTCTTGCAGTTCTCATTGGGGCCTAGTGCACACTTTCAAACTTGTTTCGATGGTCTTCTGTCTTGAGGCTTGAAGTACTTCCGTGAGTCCCTGGAACACAGTGTGAGAGAGAGAGAGAAAGAGACAGGGAGAGACCTTCCTTGTCTTCAAATTGTAGTCTCTTCCAAAACTGTTCCGTGAGTACAAATCAAACAACTCCAAGTTGGCCAGCAGGTTAGTCATGTGACGAGCTCCTTATTTGGAACAACCTCTCAGGCGAGGTTTGTGGATTTCCCCCAAGCTGAGCAGACACTCTCAGTGAGGGGGGGGGGGGGGGGGCGCGGTGGAGTTGGTGGTGGTGGTGGAATGCTGGCTCTTAGACATTCAATGTCTCTTGATCAAAAATCTATCTGGCTAATTGAATCAGGGAGGCACTCCCATTGTCGTCTTCAGGCAACTGTCTTTTACAATGCAAATGTGTAGCCATGTTTTCAGCCACTGTTGTCTTTTTTTAAACAAGTCATTTCAAGTCCAATAACAGTTTAAAATTAATGTTCTATATGATTAAATTAATCTCTCATTTTTGCAGGTGTGGTTTTCGTCACACTAGAAATATAATCCTTACCTTGTACAAAGCCTTCGTGTAGCTATATCCAGAATACTGCGTCTGGTTTTGGTGCCACCTTGGAGGGGACTAGCAAGGCTCTGGAAAAGTTTCAGTGTAGGGCACCTGAATTAGTAACTAGTTTAAGGGACTGGGAGTTATAGGACAGGCTTGAAAAGCTGAAACTTCTTAACCTTGGAATAGCTGAAGGATCGATTTTAACCCCCCCCCCCCACCCTCTCACTTTCCCAACAGGAATGATGCAGGTGGTGGGTTCAAATGATTGAGAGGGGTGTTTGCGCCATGTTCAGGATCTCTCTCCACCCCCCAACTACCATTTTTATTTGCCTCAATTCAGGCACGGGCTGCCGTCTGCCCCAGAAGAGTGGGAGCCTAAATTAAATGACCATGTCACATCTGATGATGCACTTGACTAATGCCTACATGATCTCCAACCCACCAGGAAAAGCTGGCATCATTGGGAATCCTGGCCACAGGAGGCCTAGATAAATGTGTTTTATTTTTTTTTTCAAAGTTTCCTCGTGGGCCAAGAGGAGCAGCACTGCATGTAAATGAAGCCAGGGAGTTAAAGTTGCATTAGAAAGCTTTAGGATCAAAAATACAGATAAGTAACCAACAACAGACTGGAATAAAAGTATTAGAAAAGCACAGTAGGTGGCTCAGCTGGAAGAGAAAGAGAAAAACATTGAGTTAAAGGACAATATGGTTTTACCTTAATCTTAACTGAAATCAGAGCCATTTTAAATTGCCTGCATGGTATTTTATGAATGCAGGAACACAAAAGTAAAACATTGATTAATTGATGCTATAGTGTAAATATTCTGCATTCTTAGTAGGAAAAATACCATATTCTCTAAGCTTATTACTGCAGATAGTTCCTCGTAAAATAGTTCAAAAGGGAACTTGAACCTGTTTAGAAATAATTGCTCTCCAGTAATACAGTTGCAAATATGATGGTCACTTTTTCAGAAATGTGTGCCGCTGATTGATCCAATTTGCATCATTACACTTTTCGCCAACAGGCAATGGAATGCATTTGTGCTGTATCCTGGGTCAGATGAAATCACAATAATTGTTTTTTGATTTGGAAATTGTGGTACAATTTTTCACAGAATTCCCAGTACGTAAATACTTTAACAGCCTTAGTTTTATAGGTTGCCAGAATAGAAGTCCTCCACAGTGAATCTTGCAGGATGCTATTAAATAGAAAGACTGAGAGACTGACCAGCACACTGGTTGGTACACTATCCTTCTAGAGCTTGTGTCAAATCAAGTTCTTGGTAATGGGATAAAGACACTCTCTTCTGCTGACTAAAACATATCAAAGTGAAATAAAAACAGAAAATGCTTGGAAATATTCAGGTCAAGCAACATCTGTAGAGAGAGTAATAGAGTTAACATTTCAGGTCAGTGAATTTTTATCAGAATTGGAAAATGTTACAGATGTAACATGGATTAAGGAAGTACAGAGGGAATAAAAGTCGGGGAAGGGAAGAAAGAATAACAGGAACGGTCTGTGATAGAGTGGAAGGCAGGAGTAGTTGAATGACAAAAGGGCTGGTGGTACAAGGCAAATGTGGTGGTAAATGGGCCAAGTAAAGAGACAAAAGATGGGTCAAGAGGAATTATAAATGGCAACAGCAGAATCATTATCAGTACCTGCTGTCTGAGAACAAAATGAGCGCAGTGGTTATAGTCTGAAATTGTTGAATTCAATGCTGAGTCTGGAAGGCTGTAAAGTTCCTAATTGAAAGACGAGAAGCTGTTCAAGTTTCCATTGAGCTTCGTTGGAACAGTGACCTCTGTCCTCAGCCTCCTGAGAGTGGGACAAGGAGTTAAAATGGCAACTGACCAGAAGCTGTCAGTCACATTTGTGGACCGAGCGATGATCAGCAAAGCAATTACTCAATCTGCATTTGGTCTCCCCTTTGTAGAGGACATCATGTGAGCAGCAAATAAAGTATGCTCAGTAAGAAGTACAAGTTTCACCTGGAATGAGGGTTTGGGGCTCTGGGCGGTGGGAAGAGAGGAGGTGCAAAGGCAGTTGTTGTATCTCCTGTGCTTGCATGGGAAGATGCAGTGGGAAAAGGAGCAGGTGATGGAAGAGTGGACCAGGGTGTGTCGGAGAGAACGGTCCTTTTAAAATGCTAAATGTGGAGGGGAAGGTGGCTTCAGTGTAAAATGAGATTGGACAGATTTGTCCCAATACAGACTGGGAATAGATGCATATTTTAAACTGTTCATAATTTTGTATCAATTGCCACTAATTTGCTGATTTTAGTGAGGACGTTAGGATGCCCAGTGTGTGAAGTGATAAAACTGGGCATTGTTGCGGTAAATGGTGGTTTGCTGAGGTTGAGGTGAAGAACTGTTAGGGCAGAGTAGAAATATATTCAGTTTATGTTGCACATGATTTAAAAAGGGTAATTTAATATTTAATCTGTGATGTAAAATGAGTGAGAGCCGATTGGCCATTTTCTACGTTCTCCCCACAACTGTTACCCCCCATCTCTGATATTTTTTTTAATTAAAGACATTTGGACAGAAAAGTCCAATGCAGTCTATAATGAGTAGTTGATCCACTATTGCCTGTCTTACACTACTGCTGAAAGTTAAAATGACCCTCATTGACTTTAATGTCAAAGAAATTTGGGCGGGGTTTATAACCGGCAATCAATCTGATATCGCTCATTTTATGCCAGTGCCTAAAGTTGAAATGACCCCAAAATATTATTGCCATTAATGGGCTAAGTTTGATTTCTGTACCTTACACCTCAAAATGAGGTGTCAACCTGGTGAAGCTACATCCCAGGACTTCTTGCATGCCAAACTGCGTAAGCAGTATGTGATAGAGCGAAGGGATCCCATAACCAACGGATCATATCTAAGCTCTGCAGTCCTGCCGCATCCAGCTGTGAATGGTGGTGGACAATTAAACAACTAACTGGAGGAGGTGGCTCCACAAATATCCCCATCCTCAATGATGGGGAAGTCCAGGCACATCAGTGCAAAAGATAAGGCTGAAGCATTTGTAACAATCTTCAGCCAGAAGTGCCGAATTGATGATCCATCTCGGCTTCCTCCTGAAGTTCTCCGCGTGATATCAAGAAACAGCTGAAGGCACTGGATATTGCAAAGGCTATGGGCCCTGACAACATTCCGGCAATAGTGCTGAAGACCTGTGCTCCAGAACATGCTGCGCCCCTAGCCAAGCTGTTCCAGTACAGCTACAACACTAGCATCTACCTGGAAATGTGGAAAATTGCCCAGGTATGTCCTGTACACAAAAAGCAGGACAAGTCTAACCCAGCCAATTACTCCTCATCAGTCTACTCTCACTCATCAGTAAAATGATGGAAGGTGTCATCGACAGTGCTATCAAGCGGCACTTGCTTAGCAATAACCTGCTCACTGATGCTCAGTTTGGGTTCCGACAGGGCCACTCCACTCCAGACCTCATTACAGCCTTGGTTCAAACATGGACAAAAGAGCTGAAGTCAATAGGTGAGGTGAGAGCGACTGCCCTTGACATCAGGGCAGCATTTGACCGAGTGTGGCATCAAGGAGCCCTAGCAAAACTGGAGTCAATGGGAATCGGGCAAAACTCTCTGCTGGTAGGAGTCTTACCTAGCGCAAAGCAAGATAGTTTTGGTTGTTGGAGGTCAATCATCTCAGATCCAGGACATCACTGCAGGAGTTCCTCAGAGTAGTGTCCTATGCCCAACCATCTTCAGCTGCTTCATCAATGACCTTCCTTCAATCGTAAGTTCAGAAGTGGGGATGGTTGCTGATGATTGCACAATGTTCAGCACCATTTGTGACTCCTCAGATGCTGAAGCAGTCGGTGTAGAAATGCAGCATGACCTGGACAGTATCCATGCTTGGACTGAAAAATGGCAAGTAACATTCGTGCCATGCAAGTACCAGGTAATGACCATCTCCAATAAGGGAGAATCTAACCATCTCCCCTTGACATTCAATGGCATTGCGATCACTAAATCCACCAGCATCAACATCCTGGGGGTTACCATTCACAAGAAACTGAACTGGAGTAGTCATATAAATACTGTGGCTACAAGAGCTGGTCAGAGACTAGGAATCCTGAGGCGAGTAACTCACCACCTGACACCCCAAAGCCTGTCCACCATCTACAAGGCACAAGTCCGGAGTGTGATGCAATGCTCTCCATTTGCCTGGATGGGTGCAGCTCCAACAGCACTCAAGAAGCTCGACACCATCCAGGACAAAGGAGCCCACTTGAATCTACAAACATTCACTCCCTCCACAACTGAGGCATAGTGGCAGCAGTGTGTACCATCTACAAGATGCACTGTAGCAATGCACCAAGGCTCCTTGGACAGCACCTTCCAAACCTGCGACCTCTACCACCTAGAAGGACAAGGGCAGCAGCTGCATGGGAACACCACCACTTGCAAGTTTCCCTCCAAGTCACAGACCATCCTGGCTTTGAACTATATCACCATTCCTTCACTGTCGCTGGGTCAAAATCCTGAAACTCCCTTCCTAACAGCACTGTACGTGTACCTAACCCACATGGACTGCAGCGGTTCAAGAAGGCAGCTTACCACCACCTTCTCATGGGCAATTAGGGATGGGCAATAAATGCTGGCCTGGCCAGTGTTGCCTACATTCCAGGAGTGAATTTTTAAAAAATCATGACCAGTATACAAAAATCAGATTTTGCAGACTTTGGCCTATGGAAAGCAATGGTATTTGCACGTATATTGCAATTTATGGAAATCAATAACTGCAGTAGGGTGACTTGTTAATTCATTCACATTTACGTTGTTTGCTTCTGCATTGTATTTATTCTTTAACATGTATTTTTTCCCAAATCCAACTGTCACTTTAGTTTTAATTAACAGTTTGAAGTGTGAAGGTCGATAAGTGGTTTTGTCTGCTTTTATTTTATTCCTGAGGTGCTTCGTGCCTGTCTCACTTTTGCCAAGCTATAAAGGTGTCACATTAGAGAACTTGAGTGAGATTTCAGAGGTTGTCATGTCAAATAATTTTCATAGTTTATTCTGAAATCAATTGGAATGGGATTTGGACTTGCAAAAACTGGACAAAATAGATATGGTGATTACTGATTATCTTCCAGGTGGTTTTCGACATGAGATTCGTGTAGTTTTGGTTAAAAATTAGTTTGAGGGCTGCTGTATACTGTAGTTGTTTGCTATTTATTCATTAACTGAGATTGTTGAATTCTCAGTTAAAATAATCCTTGAAATGATATGTGTTGATCTTTTGGCTGTAAAGTATTCAGTTGTGAATGTGCTTGTTTAATCTGTCTGGAAGGGAAGTCAATATGCACTTGTTTTCAAAATCCATGGATTTCTGTTAAATTGTAGTTACTGCTGACATCTTCTGCACTGCAATTGTCAAAGCAGTCATTTTTTAGTTGACTTTAATCCTCCAGGTGGTAACCTAAACTTATTTTCTGTCGCCATCCTTCATGCATTTGTTGAATAGCTTCCTGCCAAAACCAACAACTTCTAATTGTGGGAGGACTGTTTTGTGCAGAAAAGATTACTTCTCTGTGAATCCACACTTTATTGCCAAGAATGACTGCTCCCCAAAGGAGAATAACCAATTCCTTTTGATGATAAATGGTTTTCATACTAAAGAGATTGCCTACCTGCCAAGAAAGATCAGTCTTGCTTATAAACAAAAATGCTGTCAAAAATAATTGTTTTTGTTGATCTTTACTTAGGGGGCAAACATACCGAATCTATATGTATCAGCAGTTGTTAAATTTCAGAAGTTGACACGGCAAGTAACTTGCTAAAAGTATGACTGGTTTTCAGTCATTCTTGAATAATTATTGAGTGGGCGACTGAAGATTGACTGACTGGTATTTCTCTTTTGTTGGCCAATTTTTTCTATTGATAGGCTATCAAATACATCTATATTGCTTGGGGAAAAGCTTAGTAGAATATGTTTCAGTTTCAAAAAAAGAAATTAGCTGTTGTGCATACAGTAAACATACCTCAAATTAAATACTTTGAAGAAAGCACCATCTCCCAAGGGGCTTTTATATCACTGAGAGGGATGTTCTTTTCTTCTTTTCTTTTGGGCCTCCTTATCTCGAGAGACAATGGATACGCGCCTGGAGGTGGTCAGTGGTTTGTGAAGCAGCGCCTGGAGTGGCTATAAAGGCCAATTCTGGAGTGACAGGCTCTTCCACAGGTGCTGCAGAGAAATTTGTTTGTCGGGGCTGTTGCACAGTTGGCTCTCCCCTTGCGCCTCTGTCTTATTTCCTGCCAACTACTAAGTCTCTTCGACTCGCCACAATTTAGCCCTGTCTTTATGGCTGCCCGCCATAAAGATGTACACATCTTTAAATTCATATGTGCTTAAGAAAAAGACAGGAAAAGGCCAGCTGGCCCATCAAGCTGGTCCTATTAAGACATTGTGCAGCCACCATGCTTCATCATCTTACTCCCCCATTCCCCAATTTACTGGGAGAGACGAGAAAAAGCAGACAACTACCCTTAGGCCAATTTAGGAAAACACGGGGAGATTCTTCTCCGACACTGAGGGCAATCAGGCAAACTCCAGGAGACCACAGTAATTCATATCAATAATTACAGTGATCCCTCACCTATCTTCTGCAACAGGGCGGCGCAGTGGTTAGCACCACAGCCTCACAGCTCCAGTGACCCGGGTTCAATTCCGGGTACTGCCTGTGTGGAGTTTGCAAGTTCTCCCTGTGTCTGCGTGGGTTTCCTCCGGGCGCTCCGGTTTCCTCCCACCTGCCAAAGACTTGCAGATTGATAGGTTAATTGGCCATTATAAATTGCCCCTAGTATAGGTAGGTGGTAGGGAAATATATAGGGACAGGTGGGGATGTGGTAGAGATATGGGATTAGTGTAGGATTAGTATAAATGGGTGGTTGATGGTCGGCACAGACTCGGTGGGCCGAAGGGCCTGTTTCAGTGCTGTATCTCTAAACTAAAACTAACCTACCATTGCCTTGACTCTCAGGAATGCATTCAGCTTCCATTTGAAGGATTGCAGTGAATCTATACTTAGCGCAGTTTTAGTTTTATCTATCCCAGAGGTTGCTAACTTTTTGTGAAAATAAATACTTCCTGAAATCTAACTTGTTTTTTTACTTTATTTTGATGCCCCCTACTACCCCCCCCCCCCCCACCGTCCCCATTGCTATCATGCCCAAATAGCCGATATATCCAGACAGAATGTAACCCCTTCAGTGAAAACCTAGATCACATCACCTCAAAGACTTGGCCGGATATAAGCTACATTACTTTTCATAATTGACTATGAAACTGCTGAACAACTTTTACCTGTCTGCCATTTGATATTTTTTGGGCAGAAAGATGAAGTCCCACAAATAGCTTCAGATCCAGTGGAGCATACAAGAATGTCTTGGTTTGTCACCAAAACAATTTAGAGGAAGCCGTAACCTCAGCAGAAATGTAACCTCTGGATATTTGGACATCATTTGGCATCATGAAAATCATTGCTAGCCCAAAGGGCGGCACAGTGGCGCAGTGATAGCACCACAGCCTCACAGCTCCAGCAACCCAGGTTCAATTCTGCGTGCTGCCTGTGTGGAGTTTGCAACTTCTCCCTGTGCGTGGGTTTTCTCCAGGTGCTCGGTTTCCTCCCACCTGCCAAAGACTTGCAGGTTGATAGGTAAATTGGCCATTATAAATTGCCCCTAGTATAGGTAGGTGGTAGGGAAATATAGGGACAAGTGGGGATGTGGTAGGAATATGGAATTAGTGTAGGATTAGTATAAATGGTTGGTTGATGGTCGCCACAACGCGGTGGGCCGAAGGACCTGTTTCAGTGCTGTATCTCTAAATACTAAAAAAAATACTAAATAAAGACTCAAGGATATTTATTTCTGCCGAGTCATTTGGAGAGTCAGAGAATCATAGAATTGTGCACTCTGGAAGGAGGCCATTTGACCCATTGAGTCTGCTCCAGCTTTTTTGAAGAGCAGTCTGTTTAGTCCCACTCTTCCGCACTTTCGCCATATCTTTGCAATTTTTTTCTCCAAGTTTTATCCAATTCCCTTTTTAAAGCTGCGAATGAATCTGTATCCATCATGCTATCAGCAATGCATTACAAATCTGAACCACTGGCTGCATAAAAAAAATTTTCCTCATGTTGTCGCTGGTTCTTTTGCCAATCATTCAAATCGGTGCCCTTGTGTTATTGTCCCTGCAGCCACTTGAAACCGTTTCCCTTTATTTACTGTATCTAAACCATTCATGATTTTAAACACCTCTATCAAATCTCCTCTTGGCTTTCTCTACGCCAAGGAAAACAACCCCAGCTTCTCCACTCTATCCATATAATTGTAATACCTCATCCTTAGAACTAGTAAGTCTCTTCTGTGTCAAAACCGTCACATCCTTCATACAGTGTGCTGCCCAGAATTGGACACAATACTCCAAATGGGACTGAACTAGCGTTTTATATAGGTTTAACTAACTTCTGTTAGAAATTAGCAATATGCCTAGTGTGTGTGTGTTTGAAGTGGTTAAAGGAATAGGTTAGTGCTGTAGGTTTCATTTTACTGGAAACTGATTAAGGTTTAATTTCTCTCGAAATAAATCAGTGAAATTATTATTCTTAGGTGATGACAGCCATAACTAGCCTGAAAAGGGGTCAGATGAGACTTCTGCAACAGTGGGAGAGCAGCTGGATAGATATTTAAAACAAATAACCATACTACAAAGCTGTGTTATGATTTTCATTTAACTATGCCTAATTAAGATGCTTGATGAAATGCAGAAGTTAATTAGTGTGTGGAAGTAGAATAAAAGTTACTCTTGAGAACATTCCTTTAATGGTTTGATAAGAAATTAGACTACTTAGAATGGATAGCCATTATGATCAGCTCGTCAACAGGCCTTACAAACAGCTTTAGACATCGATAACTGATAATAGAACAGATACAAATTATGAAACTTCTGCAAGTTAGCGGTAAAGGCTGAGATGAAATGTTTCTTAGGAGGATGAAGTTGATCAGGGGAGCAACACGAGATGAGATAAGGAAAGATGAAGTAAAGGCCAGGTTGATCAAGGACTGAAGGTACGTATACAGGCTCAAGTAGCTAATAGCAGATGGATAGCACTAAGGGTGGGCATTTGCCCCATGGTTTAAACAAAAAACTTGGCATTTTGTAATAAAGGAAATCATTATAGGGCAATAGGGCTCAGTCAATAATCCATAACCATCCCTGAAAAAGGTATAAAGTAAGAGACTATGAAAGGCCTCCGTGCAGTAGGCGGTAGAGAAACTCCTAAGGGTAGATCCATGCTAACACTCTTGGGTAGTTTGTGTCGTGAAGATGTGAGGCACCGAGAAAAAAAGAGAAAGAAGAGAAGAGCTGTTCATGCATGCCAGCTGTTCTGCCCAACCTGGACCACTACTCCTTACTTGTCAGTTGTGTGTTTTTGCTGCATAACTAATGTGTTATATCCCATCTTATATTCTGATTAAACTCAACATACCCACCATAATGGTTGCAGTTGATCTTGATTGATTAGATAATTGATAATAACAAATAGTGCTTAAATTAAAATATCAACAAATTGGAAAGATTAACACTAACTCTAGCTTTTGTACTCTATGCATCTATTTATAAAAGTGAGGATCCTATATACTTTAGTGAAGACACTGATCTTTTGGATAGTAAATTGTGCTGATTTAATGTTTCGTCTTTTGCCTTTCCATTTATGTCAATTTGTTTTAATATATTGTCTGTCAGTACCATTCATACAACCTATATGAAGAGGCTTCAAATGAACTTTTATCTAGGAGATTGGCTTATTCATAGCTGCACTCTATGAATAGCCCAAGAGGGTGACTTACAGGCTGTGCAAACTTTTATATAGTTAGAACTCCTAATGAGTTTGATGAAATCCATATTATAGTCACACAAGATAGTGCCTTAAAAAGGTCAGAGTATTCCTGTCAGAGAGCTAACTTAGAGAAAACATGAGATTTATCAGCTGCTAGGGTCCTATGTTAAGTCTACCCAAGAGGTTTTGTACTAATGACAACAGCTATCTTACACAGTAGAGACAAGACTCAAACAACTCAATTGACTGATTCAGTCATTCCCATTCTTGTATCAGTCATTGAGAGAATTAAGCTTGCTTTTAAATTAACCTACACATAGCAGGGGAATCGATGCACCATTTAAGTGCAAGTGTCACTATACTTTCAAGATATACTTTCAAGAGTGATTAAAGTGGATTTCTTAAGAAGGAGCAATTGGCTCTACTCCACCCAACTTTTTGTTTTACTCCGAAATGATATTCTATTACTAGATAAAGAAGTTTTATAATTTAGAATAAAATAGTGTTTTTTTAAAACAAAACCCTTAATGGCCAATGCAGGGTTCAATCCTAATCTTTTTGGCCTCCATAGAGATTAAACCCCCTTTTGCCATGAAGGAATTTATTTCTCGAAAGAACATTAACCGAGGTTTTTATTTTCTATTTTAAATATCCTTTCCCACCGGTGACAGCAGATGAACTTTATGTCTCTGCAATGGCTCACTCAGTGTTTCCACAAAAAAATAGTTTTGTTAGCATTTTATATTAATTTTAAACAATTCCCTGAAAACAAAGAGTGGTTTTAGACCCGTGCCTGCTGTACCTGGGGCTGTTTCCTTATTTAATATTATGGGATTTCAAAAAATATGTTCACATTTTACTTTCCTCTATGATGATTCATGTGTGTTCCTTTGAGCAAGAGGCTGGTAGAAGCAGTACCTTGGGTACTTAAGTGAGCAGCAGATTATCAGGAAAGAGATGAAGGAGAGGGCAGGTAAATGGAGAAGGTAAAGAAGATATACGAACAGTGAGAACAGATGTGGCAAAACAAGTGAGCAGGAATGTGATCGCAGAGGACAGAGGAACCAGAGGTGATGAATAAAAAAATGAAGGATAGCAAGAGAGGGAGACAATGCAAGCCAATTATAAAGGAAAAGCGATGAACCAAAAGGATAGAAATAAGTCAAAGAAAGAAACATGTGGGAGATGGTGGCTCAATACTTAGTTCTCAGAGGCCTGTCAGGGCAGCATGAAACTTGGATTGGGAAGAAAATCCAACAAGATTGGTGCAGTATTTTCTCGAAGGAAAGTCCATTTATAAGCCTTTAAGAATTGGATGATTTTTCACAGAATCACAGAATTCTTCCAGTGCAGAAGCAGGCCACTCGGCCCATCGTGTCTGTACTGGCTCTCTAAAAGAGCAATTCACTTCGTGCCATTTCCTGCCTTCTGCCCGTAACCTTGCACATTCTTTCTGTTCGTATAACAGTCCAATTCCCTTTTGAATGCTTCAGTTGAAGCTGCCTCCACCACACGCTCAGGCAACGCATTCCAGGCCTTAATCAGGCGCTGCGTGAAAAAGTTTTTCCACATGTCGCTTTTGCTTCCCTTACCAAATACTTTAAATCAGTGCCCTCTCATTCTCGATCCTTTCACGAGTGGGAACAGTTTCTGTCTATCTACTCTGTCCAGACCCCTCATGATTTTGAATAGCTCTATTACCTCTCAGCATTCTCCAAAGAAAACAGTCCTAACTTCTCCAATCTATCTTCATAATTGAAGTTCTTCATCCCTGGAACCATTCTCGTAAATCTTTTCTGTATTCTCTCCAATGCCCCCACATCTTTCCTGAAGTGCGGCAACCAGAACTGAACGCAATACTCCAGCTGAGGCCAAACTAGTGTCTTATATCAGTTCAACATAACTTCCTTGCTCATGTACCCTATGCCCTTATTAATAAAGCCCAGGATACTGTATGCTTTATTAACCACTCTATCAACCTGTCCTGCCACCATCAATGACTTATGCACATACACACTCAGGTCCCTCTGCTCCTGCACTCCTTTTAGAATTGTACCCTTCATTTTATATTGTCTCTCCATGTTCTTCCGACAAAATGAATCACTTCACATTTCTCTGCATTGAACTTCATCTGCCACCTATCCGTTCATTCCACCACCTTGTCTATGTCTTTTTGCAGTTCCACACTATCCTCCTTACAGTTCACAATGCTTCCAAGTTTTGTATCATCTGCAAACTTTGAAATTGTATCCTGTACACCAAGGTCTCGGTTATTAATATATATCAGGAAAAGCAAGGGTCCCCACACTGACCCCTGGCAAACTCCATACAGACCTTCCTCCAGCCTGAAAAACAACCATTAACCACTACTCTTTGTTTCTTGTCACTAAACCAATTCCATATCCAGGAAAGCTACCATCACTTTTATTCCATGAGCTACAACTTTGCTCGCAAGTCTGTTGTGTGGCACTGTATCAAACGCCTTTTGAAAGTCCATGTATGCCACATTAACTGCATTGTTCTCATCAATCCTCTCTGTTACCTCCTCAAAAAACTTCAGCAAGTTGGTTAAACATGATTTTCCCTTAAGAAATCCATGCTGGCTTTCTTTAATTAACCTGCATTTGTCCATGTGACTATTAATTTTGTCTCGAATTATTCTTTCTCAAAGTTTCCGCACCACCGAAGTTAAACTGACTGCCCTGTAGTTGCTGGACTTATCTTTACATCCTTTTTGAACAAGGGTGTAATGTTTTCAATTCTCCAGTCCTCTGTCACCACTCCCGAGTCTGAGGAAGACTGAAAAACTATGGCCACTGCCTCCGCGATTTCCACTCTGACTTCCTTCAGTATCCTTGGATGCATCTCATTTGATCCTGGCGCGTTATGAACGTTAAGTACAGACAGCCTATCTAATACAACCTTTATCAATTTTAAACCCTTTATGAGGATCCGTAGTCCATATTGGTACCAACAGCATAGGCAGGAAGAGGGATGTGGTCCTGCAGAAAGGGTTTAGTGAGCTAGGTAAGAAATTAGCAAGCAGGAACTCAAAAGTAGTAATCTCTGGATTGCTCCCAGGTACCACGTGCAAATGAGTATAGAAATAGGAGGATAGTGCAGATGAATGCGTGGCTGGAAAGATGCTGCAGGAGGGAGGGCTTTAGATTCTTGGAACACTGGGACCATCTCTGGAGAAGGTGGGACCTGTAGAGGCTGGACAGGTTGCACCTGAATATAGCTGGGACAAATTTCCTTGTAGTGCAAATTGCTAGTGCTACTGGGGAGGATTTAAACTAACTTAGCAGGGGTGTGGGCACCACCAGGAAATATCAGAGAGGAATACCAAGGTGCACAGAAAACTGAGAGAGATGGATAGCACTAGAGTAGAGAATAGTAAGTTATTAGGTGGGGTCAGAGTAAGGGAGAAAGTAATAAAGTCTAAATCATTGTTAATGTGCATGTATGTGAACGCACAGAATGTTGTTAATAAGATTGGTGAGTTACAGGCGCAGATTGACATGTGGAAATATGTTGTGGCTCTAACAGAGAGCTGGCTCAAAGAAGGGCAAGACTGGGTATTGAATATTCCTGGATACAAAGTATTCAGGAAAGATAAGGAAGTGAAAAAATGGGAAGGGGTGGCGGTATTGATTACCTTACAGACTAGACTGGAACATCCTGATCACACTGCTGATTCCACTCCAGAAGAACTCTGGGAACACATCAAAGCTGCACTTCTGGATGCTTCCAACGAGGTCATCGGATCCAGCACCAAGAAGAATAGGGACTGGGTTGATGAAAATGACAAGGAAATTCAAGTTCCGCTAAAAATAGCCAGCCAGCCAAGAGGTAAAGGCAGCCCGTCATCAAGCATGCAGCACCCTTCAATGTAAATTGAGGAACATCCAAAATGACTGGTGGATCGCACTTGCGGAAAAAAACTCAACTGTATGCTGATACTGACGACATAAGTTTCTATGAAGCACTAAAATCTGTCTATGGACCAGCATATCAAACCCAAAACCCCATGAGGAGCACCGATGGCAGGATCCTACACACCGACAAGGAGTCAGTCCTGGATCACTGGTCGGAGCACTTTGAAACTCTCTCAGCGCCAAGTGAACAGTGCACGATACTGCCATAAATTGCATCCAACGACAGCCTGTCAAAGAAGAACTGGATGAGAACCCAACTCTGGAGCAAACTGTGACCACCATCAACCAGATGAAGAACAACAAAGCCCCCAGAGCCGATGGAATTCCACCCAAAGCCTTGAAGCATGGTGGCCCTGCCCTATACAGCAAGCTCCATGAGTTTTTCACGGACTGCTGGGAACAGGGCAGGATTCCACGGGATCTTTGTGATGCCGTTATCATCACTTTGTAGAAAAACAAAGGAGAAAAATCAGACTGTTCCAACTACCATGGGATCACCCTGCTTTCTATTGCTGGGAAGATCCTGGCTAGAATACTTCTGAACAGGCTTGTGCCTACCATTACGGAAGAAAACCTCCCAGAGAGCCAGTGTGGTGTCAAAGCAAACAGAGGCACCACAGACATGGTATTTGCACTTAGACAATTACAAGAAAAGTGTCGTGAGCAAAACAAAGGCCTGTGCGTCACTTTCCTAGACCTCACCAAGGCATTCGACACTGAGCTTTGCAGGATGATGGCCTCGATGCTGGTGCTGTAGGCTGTTTCCAGGACTTCAATGTTTGTGATCCGGTCCTGCCAGTGGATCTTGATGCTGCAGAGGCAGCGCTGATGGAAAATCCTTGAAAAACTTGGATGCCCACCCAGGTTCCTGGCCATGGTGAAGCAGTTGCATGAAAATCAGTACGGACAAGTCAAGCAAAACAGCGACCTCTCAAGTCCCTTCCATATCTCCAATGGCATGAAGCAGGGATGTGTGCTGGTCCCGACCCTATTCACCATCTTTTTCAGCAAGATGCTGCAGCAGGCAATGGAAGACCTTAAGGAGGGGGTTTATGTATGCTTCTGGATGGAGGGAGGCATTTTCAGGCTCACACAAAGACACAAGAAAATCTCATCCGTGAACTTCTTTTCGCTGACGACTGTGCTGTCCTGGCCCACAGTCAGTCAGACCTGCAATGTATAACGACGCATTTTTCCGAGGCGGCACAACTTTTCAGACTAAAAATCAGTTTAAAGAAAACTGAAGTGCTGCATCAGCCTGTACCCCAAGAAGAATATAGACCACTGAGCATTGTCATGGAGGGAACCGAGCTAAATGCCGTCAAGCAATTTACCTATTTGGGGAGTGTCATCTTATTTGATGCCACCATAGACGTTAAAGTGGACAATAGGCTCTCAAAAGCAAACAGTACATTCGGCAGACTCTACAAATGTGTGTGGAGCAACCACAGCCTCAGAGCACAGATCCAACCCAAAGTGTACAAAGTCATAGTCCTCACCACCCTTCTTTACGGCGCTGAGTCATGGTCCCTATACCGCCGTCATGTATGCCTTCTAGAGCGCTTCCATCAGCGCTGCCTCTGCAGCATCCTCAAGATCGGCTGGCAGGACCGGATCTCAAACATTGAAGTCCTGGAAACAGCCAACATCACCAGCATCGAGGCCATCCTCCTGAAAAGCCGACAGTCGCCTGCCAAGATCGTGTTGTATGGAGAGCTGACAACAGGTTAAAGGAACAGAGTGGCCCCATGCAGACATTTCAAGGACTCCCTGAAGAAGTTCCTCTCTTTGTGCCACATTGACCATTGCCAATGGAAAGCGCAGGCCATAGATTGTGATGCCTGGAGATGCTACATCAGGAGGGCTACAGACACCTTTGAGACTGAGCGAAGAACCAGCATGAAAGAGAGAAGGAGGAAAAGGATTGTTTCATTTGCCCCCAGCAGTGACTACACCTTCACTTGCACCCGCTGTGGGAGAATCTGCTGGTCACGGATAGGCCTGACTAGTCACCAACGGGCCTGCAACTGATGACTACAACCTTTCCAAAATCTTCGTCCGCGAAGAAATGCCAAGAAGAAGAAGAAGAAGGCTCAAAGAAGGGCAAGACTGGATATTGAATACTCCTGGATACAAAGTGTTCAGGAAAGATAAGGAAAGGAAAAAATGGGAAGGGGTGTTGGTATTGATTAAGGAGAGCATTACATTGCTGGAGAAAAAGGATGTCCCAGAGGGGTTGAGGACTGAATCAATTTGGCTAGAGCTAAGGAACAAAAAAGGTGCAGTTATATTGCTCAGTGTTGCCTATAGGCCATCAACTAGTGGGAAGGATGTGGAGGAACAAATTTGCAAGGAAATTACAGAGGGGTGCCAAAGTTATCATGGGGGACTTTAATTATCCAAACATAGACTTGGATAGTAGTGGTGTAAAGGGCAGTGAGGAGCAAGAGTTCTGAGAGTGTGTTCAGGAACATTTTCTACAGTATGTTTCTCGTTCAAGAAAGAAGGCACTGCTAGACCTGGTTCTTGGAAATGAGGTGGGCCCAATATCAGTGGGAAATTTTTAGGGGACAATGATCATTGTATCATAAGGTTTAGGCTGACTGTGGAAAAGGATAAAGTGTAAGAATAATTAACTGGGGGAAAGCAAACTTCAATGGGTTAAGAACGGAGCTGGTACGAATAAATTGGAGTCAAAGGTAGGCAGGAAAAATCTTTCTTCTTCTTTTGGGCCTCCTTATCTCGAGAGACAATGGATACGCGCCTGGAGGTGGTCAGTGGTTTGTGAAGCAGCGCCTGGAGTGGCTATAAAGGCCAATTCTGGAGTGACAGGCTCTTCCACAGGTGCTGCAGAGAAATTTGTTTGTCGGGGCTGTTGCACAGTTGGCTCTCCCCTTGCGCCTCTGTCTTATTTCCTGCCAACTACTAAGTCTCTTCGACTCGCCACAATTTAGCCCTGTCTTTATGGCTGCCCGCCAGCTCTGGCGAATGCTGGCAACTGACTCCCACGACTTGTGATCAATGTCACACGATTTCATGTCGCGTTTGCAGACGTCTTTATAGCGGAGACATGGACGGCCGGTGGGTCTGATACCAGTGGCGAGCTCGCTGTACAATGTGTCTTTGGACATGAGGTGGGCCCAATATCAGTGGGAAATTTTTAGGGGACAATGATCATTGTATCATAAGGTTTAGGCTGACTGTGGAAAAGGATAAAGAGTAAGAATAATTAACTGGGGGAAAGCAAACTTCAATGGGTTAAGAACGGAGCTGGTACGAATAAATTGGAGTCAAAGGTAGGCAGGAAAAATGGTAGCTGAACAATGGGCTACCTTCAAAGAAGAGATAGTTCAGACACAGTCAAGGTATGTTCCCTTGAAGGGGAAAGGTAGGGTAAACAAATACAGAGCTCCCTGGATGACAAAAGAGGTAGAGATTAAGATAAAAAAGAAAAAGTGCTCTCATGACAGATGGCAGGTAGAAAATACGCTTGGGAAACCAGACTGAATATAGAAGGTTCAGAGGGGAAGTAAAAAAGCAAATAAGAGAAACAAAGAGAGAGCATGAAAAGAGACTGGCAGCTAACATTAAAAGGAATCCCAAAGTTTTCTATATGCATATAAATAGTAAAAGGGTGGTAAAGGGGGGAGTTGGGCCAATTAGGGACCATAAAGGTGATTTATGCATGGAGGCAGAGGGCATAGTTGAGGTATTAAATTAATACTTTGCATCTGTCTTTACCAAGGAAGAAGATGCAATCCAGACAATAGTGAAAGAGGAGGTAATTCAGACATTAGAAGGGTTTAAAATTGATAAGGAGGAGGTATTAGATAGGCTGTCTGTATGTAAAGTGGATAAAGCACCAGGACCAGATGAAATGCATCCAAGGATACAGAGGAAGTGAGAGTGGAAATCGCGGAGGCACTGGCCATAGAGACAAAATTAATAGTCACATGGGCAAATGTGGATTAATTAAAGAAAGTAAGTATGGATTTCTAAAGGAAAAATCATGTTTAACTAACTTGCTGAAGTTTTTTGAGGCCGTAACAGAGAGGATTGATGAGGACAATGCAGTTAATGTGGCATACATGGACTTTCAAAAGGCATTTGATACAGTGCCACACAACAGACTTGCGAGCAATGTTGTAGCTCATGGAATAAAAGGGATGGTAGCTTTCCTGGATATGGAATTGGCTTAGTGACAAGAAACAGAGAGTAGTGGTTATATAATAAAAGCAAAATACTGCGGATGCTGGAAATCTGAAATAAAAACAAGAAACGTTGGAAGTACTCAGCAGGTCTGGCAGCATCTGTGGAAAGAGAAGCAGAGTTAACTTACCTGAAACGTTAACTCTGCTTCTCTCTCCACAGATGCTGCCAGACCTGCTGAGTATTTCCAGCATTTCTTGTTTTTATTAAAGAGTAGTGGTTAATGGATGTTTTTCAGGCTAGAGGAAGGTTTTTAGTGGAGTTTCCCAGGGGTCAGTGTTGGGGCCCCTGTTTTTCCTGATATATATTAGTAACCTAGACCTTGGTGTACAGGATACAATTTCAAAGTTTGCAGATGATACAAAATTTGGAAGCATTGTGAACTGTAAGGAGGATAGTGTGGAACTGCAAAAAGACATAGACAAGGTGGTGGAATGAACGGATAGGTGGCAGATGAAGTTCAATGCAGAGAAATGTGAAGTGATTCATTTTGTCGGAAGAACATGGAGAGACAATATAAAATGAAGGGTACAATTCTAAAAGGAGTGCAGGAGCAAAGGGACCTGAGTGTGTATGTGCATAAGTCATTGATGGTGGCAGGACAGGTTGATAGAGTGGTTAATAAAGCATACAGTATCCTGGGCTTTATTAATAAGGGCATAGGGTACATGAGCAAGGAAGTTATGTTGAACTGATATAAGACACTAGTTTGGCCTCAGCTGGGGTATTGCGTTCAGTTCTGGTTGCTGCACTTCAGGAAAGATGTGGGGGCATTGGAGAGAATACAGAAAAGATTCACGTGAATGGTTCCAGGGATGAAGAACTTCAGTTATAAAGATAGATTGGAGAAGTTAGGACTGTTTTCTTTGGAGAAGAGAAGGCTGAGGGATGATTTGTTATAGGTATTCAAAATCATGAGGGAGAGTAGATACAGAAAATTTAGTCCAGGGCTGGAAGGGCAGTGAATGGCCTTCCCATCCCGTTGCCAATTGAGGCCCTTAACCTTAACTGCATAATTAACCCCCAATTAAGGGCCTCTTCCTGCTGCAGCTGCAATTACCCGTGCGGCGGGCTGCCCTGTCGCCGCCTGGGAAGCACAGCACGAGAAACCTTGCAGGCTGCTTCCCGGTTGCGAGGGGGTCTGGAGGTGTCCCTTGTTCAAAGGCACTTAGTGCCTGAACAAGGGTCCTGGCATTGGGAAGGGAGGGACCCACTGAGGGCCAACCTCCTACTCTTGCTGCCGACCATCCCCCGCCCCCCAACCCCCCACCACGACTCCTACCCTACGAGACCTCTCCCACCCTGATCTACCTTGAGCCTGGTTCCAGCACCACTCCTCGGTGTCTGGTCGTGGGAGCTACAGCTTTAGCCACCTTCTCTGCAGTGGCGCTGCAGCTGCTGGTCTCCGATTGGCTGGCAGCTCTGCAAGACCGCGAATTCCGGCAGTGGGGTCCTAATTTATACAGAAGGACCGTCACTGTCCAGTTAAGTGCCTCATTGGCACTAAATTCGATGGGCCTTCCATATAAGAGTCGACGAAGGGAACTTGGCATTGGTTTCCCCTGATATCGGGACCCCCAACCGCCAGCACAAAATTCCACCCAATGAAACCACTATTTTTAAACTTCAGCAACAACAGAGTTCAAATTGTTGGGGCTGTTCAAAGGACGGCCACGGAGATGCTTTCTGCCAGATTGCATTGCTTTCTTGGCAAGTGAAGCATTTGACAGGAACAATCATTCACATATTTCACCTGAGTTGTAAGTTCATACTTGGTTTATGCTCATAAGAAGGACCCTTTGACATTAGTTCTTTGAATCCTGACAGTTGTAAAAGGTAGAAGATGCAAAATTCTGATCCAGAAGGATTAAAATTTGAAGTCTGTGGGGGAGAAAAAGCAACACTTACATTATTATAGCACCTTTCACAAAATCAGGATACCCAGAAGTCTTTAATTCAATTCAGTATTTTCTGACGTGTAGTCATTGTTGTAATGTAAGAAATATTACAGCCAATCTGTGTGCAGCAAAGTCCCCACAACAGCAATATGATGATGACCAGATAATCTGTGATTTATGTGTTTGTTGAGGACTAAATATTGACTGGGACACCAGGGAAAATAACACTGCTGTTTTTCAAAATATTGTCATAGGATCTTTTATGTCGACATGAGAGCACGGACAGGGGACTGGGTTTAATGCGTCAAACCTGCAATGGAGTACCAGCCTGGATTTGTGCTTAAGTTTCTCAAGTGGGACTTAATTCCACAACAGGAGAAGCTGATGACAACAGCAACAACATGTATTTATAAAGCACCTTTAATGTATTAAAACGTTAGAAAGTACTTCACAGGAGCATTATCAAACTAAATTTGAAACCTAGCCACATACGAAACTATTCAGGTGGATGACCGAGCACTTGGTCAGAGGTAGGTTTTAAGGGGTATCTTAAAAGAGGTAGAGATGTGCAGAGGTTTAGGGAGGGAATTCCAGAGCTCCAGGCCCTGGCAGCTGAAGGCATGGCCACCAATGGTGGAGTAATTAAATTCAGGATGCCCAAGAGATCAGAATTGGAGGAGCACAGTTATCTCAGAGGGTTATAGGACCAGAGTAGATTATTGTGATAGGGAGGGATAAGACCATGGAGGGCTTTGAAAACACTGTTGAAATGACAACAGGTCATTTGACCCATCAAGCCCCTTTCATCCAGAATTCTTGTATGACTATTCTATGCTGAACTTTCCTGTCCCCAGTTTCCTGCTGTCCCACCAATACTTAGTCTTCCTTGAAGTAAGAAATTAATAAGTTCTTCTGCTACCTCCTGAAAATCAAGAAATAATGTTAAAAGTTCAAATCATCAAACACCCTTCTCAAAACAAATCCACTCAGCATCCTCTTGAAGATGTCAATTAAGCTAGAATGAATTAAGTTCCCTGGGAGTTTGTTCCAAATGCCCAAAATTCTATTGGAATACATTTTGTCTTCTAATTTTTAACCTTGCTTGAGTTTTCTGAATTTTGTACTTGTGTGCCCTAATTGTATGCTTATTATCCAAGTTGTTGTTACAATAGGAATGTAGTTATCATACCAGAAAGGGCCTGATGTGAAAAGGTAGTTGATGTAGAAGTTGGATATACTTATTTTAGGACTGAAGCTTCAATAGCTATTCAAATATTTCCTAAGACACGTGTTTTCTTACTCTGCAAAGTTCAATCTCCATGTTCCATGGGTCAAAGTTCCCTCCTTGTCATTATTGCATCAAGATCTTCTACTATAAACATAACAACTTGAATTCATTTAGTGCATTTGTAGTAGAATATATCGCAAGGAAGGAGAGAAAGATCACATAAAGGAACAGACACTAAGCCACAAGGGAATGTGGAAGGGATGACTGAAGATGGAGAGGCTCAAGGGGGTTAGACATTGAGTTCAGAGAATAAGGCTAAGGCAGCTGAAGGCTTTGCCACCAAGTAAGATGAAGGAAGGGCAGGGAGCACGCAAGAGCAAAGCTGGAAAACCAAAGGGTATAACATGTAATATAAGGCTGGAGGAGGTTGGTGAGATAGAATGGAAAGGAGGGACTTGAGTATGAGAGTAAAACTTTTAAATTCATTGTGTTGGGAAACAGGAAACCATTGTATGTCAGTAAGTAGCGGGATGATGGATAAGAGGGATTTAATGTGGGGCGGCTGAGTTTTGAAGCAGTTTGAGGTTGTAGACAATGGAAGGTTAGCAAGCAAAACAATGGAGAGATCAAGTCTAGGGATGAACTTCAGTTGTATTGCAGTTGAGCTATGGGTGTCAGTGAAAATAAGTGATAGATAGGAGATGAAGCTCTGAGTCAGACAGAAAACCAAAATTTCACCTAGTCTGGTTTATCCTGTGGCTGAAAGGATGAGGGGGCTGAATGGGATACGACTTAATGTCAGGGGCACAGAATGTATTGATGGAGGATGAAAGTGATAGTTTCAGGCTTTTTGTTGGTCAGGTGGAGAATATGTTGACTCCACTAATTTGAAGATAAGCGTGGAGATCTTCCTGTATCTGGGTTAACATTTGTTCTTCAACGACCATCACCAAAGAAGATTAACTGCTCATTTGTCCCATTGCTGTTTGAGAGACCAGTTATGTAAATTGGCTGGTGTGCTTGCCTTCAAAACAATAGTGACAATGCTTCCAACAATAATAGAAAGAGAGGAACTTTGAAAAATCATCATCACTAGGGAAAAAGTATGGAGCAAATTTGGGATTGAAGGCAGACAAGTCCCCAGGTCCTGATGGCCTACATCCTAGGATCTTAAAGGAAGTGGCAGTGAAGATAGTGGATCCATTGGTTGTAATATTCCAAACTTCCCTGGATGTGGGATAGGCTCCAGTGGATTGGAAAAAAACTAATATTCAAAAAGGGAGGGAGGCAGAGAGTAGGAAACTATAGACCAGTTAGTTTAACATCTGTCGTTGGGAAATTGTTAAAATCCATTATTAAGGAAGTAATAACAGGACATTTAGAAAGTCAAAGCGCAATCTATCAGAGTCATCATGGTTTTATGAAGGGTAAATCGTGTTTGACTAATTTGCTAGAGTTCTTCAAAGCTGTGACAAGCAAAGTGGATAATGGGGATCCTGTAGATGTAGTATATCTGGACTTCCAGAAGGCATTTGATAAGGTGCCACACAAAAGGTTAATACACAAGGTAAGATCACATGGGGTTAGGGGCAATGTATTAGCTTGGATAGAGGATTGGCTAACCAACAGAAAACAGAGAGT
Organism: Heterodontus francisci; assembly: GCF_036365525.1. Classification (NCBI taxonomy): domain Eukaryota; kingdom Metazoa; phylum Chordata; class Chondrichthyes; order Heterodontiformes; family Heterodontidae; genus Heterodontus; species Heterodontus francisci. The sequence goes on along the minus strand of NC_090388.1, from coordinate 38,053,101 downwards.
CGGGATAAATGGGTCTTTTTCTGGTTGGCAAGATGTAATTAGTGGGGTGTCACAGGGCCCCAAATATTTACAATCTATATTAGTCACTTGGATGCAGGGATAGAAGATACCATAGCCAAATTTGCAGATGACACTAAAATAGGTGGGATAGTAAGTTCCAATAAAGAAATAAGAAATTTACAAATGGATATGGATAGATTAGGTGAATGGGCCAAAGTTTGCAGATGGAGTTTAACGTGGATAAGTGCAAGGTTATCCATTTTAGTCAGAAGAATAGAAAGGCAAATTATTATCTAAATGGAGAGAAACTTCAGAGTGCTTCGGTGCAGAGGGATCTGGGTGTCCTCGTGCATGAATCGCAGAAAACTAGTATGCAGGTACAGCAGGTAATAAGGAAGGCAAATGTAATTTTGGCATTTATTGCTGAAGGAATATAATATAAAAGTAGGGAAGTGCTGCTGCAACTGTACAAGGCATTAGTGGGACCGAACCTGGAGTATTGCGTACAGTTTTTGTCCCCTTATGTGAGGAGGGATGTTGCATTGGAGGCAGTTCAGAGGAGGTTCACTAGATTGGTTCCAGAGATGAGGGGTTTGTCTTATGAAGAGAGATTGAGCAGTTTAGGTCTTTACTCTCTAGAGTTTAGAAGAATGAGAGGAGATCTAATTGAGGTATATAAGATGATTGAGGGGATTGACAAAGTAGACGTATAGAGGATGTTTCCTCTTGTGGGGCAATCTATTTATTATTTATTTATTTAGAGATACAGCACTGAAACAAGCCCTTCGGCCCACCGAGTCTGTGCCGACCATCAACCACCCATTTATACTAATCCTACATTAATCCCATTACCCTCTCACATCCCCACCTTCCCTCAATTCCCCTACCTATACTAGGGGCAATTTATAATGACCAATTTACCTATCGACCTGCAGGTCTTTGGCTGTGCGAGGAAACCGGAGCACCCAGCGAAAACCCACGCGGTCACAGGGAGAACTTGCAAACTCCACACAGGCAGTACCCAGAATCAAATCCGGGTTGCTGGAGCGATGAGGCTGCGGTGCTAACCACTGCACCACTGTGCCGCCCCATCTAGAACGAGAGTTCATAGTTTTATGATAAGGGGTAGCAGATTTAAAACCGAGATGAGGAGAAATTACTTCTCTCAAAGGGTCGTGAGTCTGTGGAATTCACCACCCCAGAGTGCGATGGATGCCATGACATTGAATAAATTTAAGGAGGAGATATACAGATTTTTAATTAGTAATGGGTTGAAGAGTTATGGAGAATGGGCAGGAAAGTAGAGTTGAGGCCGAGATGAGATCAGCCATGATCGTATTAAATGGCGGGGCAGGCTCGACGGGCTGAATATGCTTACTCCAGCTCCCAGTTCTTATGTTAATTCACTAACCATGAAGCAATTGAGATGTCCTTGGGATGTGAACAGTGCCTTAGAAATGCATCATCTTTATACTTATTTCATGGGGAAGCATGTAAATGAGCATTGGGGGGGGAAATTGTGTGTGGATAAGGAGGAGTGGAACCTTACTAGGGCACTCCCAGTTGAAAGATTGGTATCACTGAGTTTGACCCTATTGGAAGTGAGAGACATGTTTTCTGTAGACTGACCGACATGGGTATCCACTATTTTAAGAAGTAGAGTATTAATATGTATGATTTTCCTATTGGTCTAGACAGAATACGTAGTGTATTACAAGTTGGGCCTAAAGCTTATGCATGCACGTTAACACTTGCATGATCCTGAAATATTTCAGTCACACAACGATTACTGAAATTGTCCTCAGAAGGCATAATTGTTGTGTCTGCAAAAGGTCTATTGATAGCCCATGACCACATAAAAAATACCTAATGTGGAAAGAACTGTGCAGCTTGCAGCAAGCTGATTGTTCACATTTCAAAGCAATAAGCAGAAAAAAAACTGCAAATAACCAGGAATAGGCATGAAAATATATTTGCACCTGGGAATTCTAAGCAGATTGAGCATTTGAACAGAAGCCGAGCTTTGGCAAAAAGCCAGTCTCTTTGCATAAGTGTAGAAAGACTTAGTGTTCTGGAGAACTGAGCTGCTTAGAAATAAACTGTGTGGGTGTAGATGTGTGTTTCCCATAATATTCTGTACTTTTCTCTGATGAGTAGCTTTAGCTGGCTTGAGCATGTACTTGGTCTTGTCAATTTGCTGTAAAATAGTGTATAGTACTTCAGGGGGAATAATGATAACAGTAAACATCATTAGGAAGAGATAAGGGCATGTGGCAAGAAGCTTTGTCAAAAAGATACACTATTCTATTTAAGGTACAAACCCAGATATGAGCACAGAGATCTCATGAGAAGCAATTTTGCTTCTTGTTTCAGTGAATTGCTGTGTTGGCAATACTATAATCAGTGTAGTACATGGAGAATAAAGCTGACTGAGCCAACCTGTGACATAATTAAAGTATTCTATGAATCATATTTATCTGTTGCTATAGATAGGCAACAAAATATTACATTTTTGTTTACGAGTTGTACCAATCTCTGAAATGACTATTCTGAATTGTGCAGTTTAGAAGTGAAGTGGGACAGATTTTAGCCAGTCATGATAATGCTGAAATCATTTTGGCAAATAAATAATGGAAAAGAAGTAATTATTTTCAACCTACTCTAGCCCAGTAAAGACATGACATATATTCCTACTTTTAAGATTTGAACTTTATTCAAGGTGGACTCTTCAAAGTTGACTTCACCCTTTTTTAAAAAAGATGAACAATGCTGCAAAAGATGCCCACCAGACAACCTGGCCTGTGTATTCAAACACTGCCTCACTGTCTGTTAAGGACCAAAGGATACCATTCCAGGCTAAGAGATGTCAATTACACCCATCCTGAAGCTATCCAGAGACATTCCTGAATTGAACGGATTCTTCTGAAATAATGACGATGTGAAGTAGCCACATCATAACTGGATTATACTCAACCAGACATTAATGGATGGCCAAGGATTCCACATCCTAATCCATTGTGTGGATACAACAGGGGAGAGGACCATACATCTCCTAACAGAAGCTAATATGAGAGATTTTTTATCAAAAGGTAGATCTCGGAAGGGAGTGAGGAGAGATCACAGAAGGCAGTTGAGCCAGGGACTGGGGAAAGATCCAGCCAAAACAAAGAAGAAGTCCTGCTGTGGATTCTACACTTCAATTTGATGCAGCAAAAAAACTGCAAGTGACCCATCACCTCCAGTTTGAAATCTTAACCACCAGAAATCTCCAACACCTCAACAAGTCAAAACTACAAACAAACCAGGCCTGCAACTTTAAAAAGAGATTGTTCTACTTAGAAGATTTAACAGGTTTACTGTAAACCATGAACACCAACCGTGCCTTGAACCCATACCCTTTTCCTTCTATCCATCTTCCCTTGAAAGTGCATGTGAGAATGCATGCATGCATGAGTGGTGTTACGAACATTTCGGGAATGGGAATTGTTCAATAAATAGTTAATCTTCTGTTTAAAATCTACAAGAAAACCTGTCACTGTCTGTTTATTTGGCAAATAAAACACTGAGGCTAACTCATCATTTTAAAGAAAACATGATTGCAGTCAGGGGGAGGTAAACAGTGGGAACCACCCATGCCCCTTTCCACCTGTCTGTAACACTACACTGGGAATGAGTTTGTTTAATTTAATTTTTTCACCTTGTACAAATTATTTGAACGGTTTTTTTGAAAATAAGGTCAAGTGATTCACTCCCTTCACTTTCCTCTTCCATACTTGAACCAATTTAGTTTGTAGTTTTAAACATCTTGTTTTCTGTGTTGCAACATGATTGGTGAGGCATTCATAAGTGGAGATGTCCCTCCCGGGTATGAGCACTGACAATACCACCTGAGGGAGGTTTTGGGTCTTAGACTTTGAACCTTATTTAAAAACAAAGGGGATTGAGAGAACCACGTGACTGTCTGTTAATCTCTGGAAAAACTGGGAGTTTTGTGACACAGAGAAGAGACAAGCAGGAACTGAGACTGCAGCAGCAGAGAAGGCTGTGTGCCTCCCTTTCTTTATTTATTTTTCTCTCCCCAGAAAACATCAAATTTGAAAACCATCTGCGACTGTGGACCCTCCAGCTTTCCCTCCATCGTAAGTTCAGAAGTGGGGATGTTTTCTGATGATTGCACAGTGTTCAGTCCCATTCAAGACTCCTCAGATACTGTAGCAGTCCCTACCAACATGCAGCAAGACTTGGATAACATTCAGACTTGAACTGATAAGTGGCAAGTAACATTTGTGCCACACAAGTGCGAGCGACTAACCATTTCCAACAAGAGAGAATCATCCATTTCCGCTTGACGTTGAATGGCATTACCATCGCTGAATCCCCCACCAACAAAATCCTGAGGATCACCATTGACCAGAAACTTAACTGGATCAGGCACATAAATACTGTAGCTACAAGAGCAGGGCAGAGGCTGGGAATTCTGTGGCAAGTAACTCACCACCTAACTCCTCAAAGCCTGTCCACCATCTACAAGCCACAAGTCAGGAGTATGGTAGAGTACTCTCCACTTGCCTGGATGAGTGGAGCTCCCACAAGACTCAAAAAGCTCGACATCCAGTGCAAAGCAGCCGGCTTGCCTGGCACCCCTTCCACCATCTTTAATATTCACTCCTTCCACCATCAGCAAACAGTGGCAGTAGTGTATACCATCTACAAGATGCACTGCAGCAAGTCACTAAGCTTTCTTCAACAGCACCTTCTGAACCCGTGACTCCTACCACCTAGAAGGCCAAGGGCAATAGACACATGGGAGCGCCACCACCTGCAAGTTCACCTCCAAGCCACACACAACATGGACTGCAGCGGTTCAAGAAGGTGGCTCACCACCAGCTTCCCAAGGGCAATTAGGGATGGGCCTTGACAGTGAGACTCGCATCCTATGAAAGAATTTTTAAAAACATTGTCTTTATGACAAACATATTTTGTTTGGGATGGGAATAGAGGAGTACCTCATTTCATTATAAGGATATCCACAAGTAATAATGTAAGCCATTGTGATAGGACTTAATATTATATTGTGCATTAGCAAAGAAACAAAAATAAATGTTTGATAAAGACCTTTTTCCATGTGGATGGTGTCCCTTTAATTCATGTGTACAGCTCCACATATGAAAGCCATCAACTATGCTATTTTTCCTGCTGTCCTAAGTGGGCAAAATTGCATTGAATACTGAGCAAAATCATGCCTCTATGCTTAAAACAAGAAATGAATTGTAAAAAGTAATTAGCATTAAATAAAGCAACAGAAAAGGAAGTGAGATTAAAATCACAAGAATTTTAAAACTCAAGTAAAACATTGAATTTTTCTGTTACTCTGCTTTATATCAAATGCACAATAGATTTCTCCACAATGCTTGTTTCCAGGCATTTTTATGTAAATTACACAATGTAATAAGTTTATGAATGCTTAACACAATTATTTGCAATTCCTCACTCTGCTATTTTAACAGAGGTAGGAGATTTAAAATAAAAAGCTTAAGTCTTTGGTAAAATAGTGTGTTTGAGTTCCTATGCCAGTACCCTGCAGTATAATTTCAGGCAGAGCATATGCTGTGTACCATGTATATCAGTTGGATTTAAGAACTAAGTTTACCTGAACCTCCCCCCATAGGATAGGATCATAAAGGCATTCAGTTAATCAAGCCCATCCTTCCACAAACTATGTAAAAATCCATGCCACTGTGGGCTCCACTGCACCTAATTAATCTCATGAGGGAAAATTCTGCATAAATATTCCCCAAAGGTAATCAAGCAAAACTCCAGACGATCTGTCTATCTCTCTCTCTTCTCTTCTACTGCAGCCCCCTGCCCCCCACCCTCCAGCCACCTATTCTCTCTTCCCACCTGGCTGACCTACCTCCACAAATAACCTACTCCTCTCATAACACCAGGAGCATAGGAACTGTTCTGTCCAATGGAACATTTAGTCATTTCAGTCTGTAATCTCCAATTCTGTTCCTAATTTATTTATGCACCTCTTTTCAGGAAGTTAATGGACAACATTAACAGATTTTGCTGGGAGTCCTTCCCACAAATTTACTGCTGCTGCGGTAGTGGAATTTCTTCCAGTCGCTAATCTCATTTAAGTCTCATTAATTTTGAACCTTTACCCTCTATGTCTGCGCTCATAGTCCAAGTTAAGTAGAATTGTGCAATCCTTTTAAGTGCCAGGCCATGCTACAACTTAAACTTGAGATTAATGTAGACCGTATTTAGTTAAATAGGATGTTATTTTCTATCTTGCATTACATCTTAATTAGTGGCAATTTGTGAAAAATTTTAAAAGGCCTGTGACAACAGTCATTTGGATCAATAGATAATTTGAAAAACTGATGTATGATACTAACCTGTTGTTTTGTTCCGGGACCTTCGCAATGATATTGGCAAATCAGTGCAGAAGTTTGTCAGATTTAATAGAAGTGCTGGGTACTAATTCTTCATTATGTTCTGCCTTTAGCGTGGGTGGAGGGGCAGTTAGGCTCAATCACTGATGCAGGTTACAGCACACAGCAGCAGTTTCTTCTATCATTATTGGTGCTTAGAACTGATTACTTTTGCTCCATTATTTTTTTCTGGTCTAAAAGGTACATTGCTGAAAATGATGAGAGTCATTTGAGGTAGAAATAAGCTAAGAAGTGCTTGCGGTATCACACAGAAGTTAAACTGCTTAAATTAAGGATTAATTAAGGATAATACACAAAACATATTGTGGGTGTTTCTTAGATTGGCATTGCACAAATAAAGTCAGAAAACATGGTCTCCCTCTTAACTTTTTCTACAATCTTGATGTTGCTGTTTCTCTGTCTCGGCATTCTTGCTTCTGTCTCTTTTTCTGTTCCCTCTGCCTGCTTTCGGGTGGGAGGGGGTGGGTGACGTTGCAGGAAAAGGAGGTTGAGAGCTTCAGGCTGCATTTTCAGGTGCAGGTTGTAGTGAAAATGTAACTGACAGTTTTCAGCTCCCTTCCCATTCCCTCTGCCCTTTGTCTTCCTAAAATTCTAAAATTCCCTCTTCATATTACTCCATCACTCCCAAGGCTAACCCTAGCTCTTCCCCTTTGAATTACCAGCTTATTCTCTCCCTCTTACTCCACTGTTATGCACCACCCTCACCACCCCCCCCCCCCCCCCCTTAAATCCATTACCTCTCTGATTCCTACTTGCATCCCCAAAGGGTGGGTAATGAAAAATCAAAGGTCCCCTAATCCTCAATCATATTTTTCTGTCCCCATCCCTCCTATCAGTTTTTCCCTTCAAAAATGCTTTGCTTGCTTTCAAATGTTATTTACATTTTTTTTAAAAAACCTCAAATTAGACTTGAGGACAGACTTTTTTCTGCCCCTATCTCTCTTTCCAGTTCTCTCTGTATCTCTCTCTCTCTCACATATGCTTTGTCAACAAGAATGCAGGCAGTAGAAACTTTGTTAGCTTCAAAATTCAGCTCATTTGTTTTCAGAAATTGTTTTGTGGGTGGGGGGGGTGGGGGGGTGGATTGATACAACATCATCTCGCAGTATGGCTTGCAACTATTTCAAGTTAATGTTGTTACTGGGATTTCCATTAGAATGCCACATAGTGGCATGTCAGGTAAGTGTTGTCATTTGATATGGGAATTATCATTAGAGCACCACCAAATGGTTACATGTAATATTCTAACGTTGGAGTTTCCATTGGAAATTCATGTAATGCTTTCAATGCAGCATGCAACCTATGTATAAAGATTATATATTATAGTTGTAGCAGGATCTTTAACTCACTTAATATTGGCTGAGATTGCTAACAATATTATTGTGACTATGATGCATTCTCCAGTTAGTTATAAAGATAAACCGTTTGTGCTTCAAGTTTTGAAATTCAATTATTTCAATCAAACAAGACTGAGATAGTAACCGAAAATTCCAATGTAGAACTACTACAGAAGATAGTGGCCAGATAGAAAAGAAAGCAAAAATCAATAAGCAGAACTGGACACTTGACTGCTGTCTTACAGCTGCTGTGATCTATCAAATATGAAAGAAAATATTTGCGGTGACACCCAAACCACTGCCAGCCTGTTTAAAATTGACAAAGTGTCTTGCAAGTACAGCATCATCTCAGTATAACTGGATAAAAAATAGGAAAACATCAGTAATTAACTCTTACATGATTCCACATGAAGGACTAAGTTTGTATTTGTGGCTGAAATTAAGATTTCCCAATTAGAAACTGCATTGCCATTGGTCCTTATGATGCTATTTTCAAATCCTCTGAAAATATTCTCAATGTTATGATCAGTATTTGTTAAGCTATTTATGCATAGAAAATAAATAATCTGAAAATGCAAAATTCTGCGGATACTATAAATCTGAAAGAAAAACAAAATGCTGTGACTACTCAGCTGGTCTGGCAACACCTGTGGAGAGAGAAATAGAGTAAATTTGTAAGAATGGAAAGAAGTTAGAGATGTAACAGGTTTTAAGTAAGTACAGGGGCGGGGGGAGAACAAAAGGAAATTTCTGTGATAGGGTGGAAGGTAGGAGAGGTTGAATGACAAAAGTGATCGTGTAACGCCAAAGTGGATGGTAATGGGACAAGTAAAGAAACAAAAGATTTGTCTAGATGAGGCGTAAATGGGAAAGCAGAATAATTAGAACAGCTGCCTTCAAAATGCAAAGCAAAAAAAAACAAGAAAAGAAAAAGAAAATGGAGCAGTGTTTATGATCGGAAATTGTTGAACTCAATGGTAAGACCAGAAGACTGCAAAGTGTCTCATCGAAAAATGAGGTTCTGTTCCTTGAGCTTCCATTGAGCTTCATTGGAACTTTATAGGAAGCTGAGAACAGAAAGGTCATTGTGTGAGTGGAGTGGACAATTGAAATGACAGGTGACTGGAAACTCAGGATCATGGTTGCCGATTGTACGGTGGTGTTCTGCAAATTGGCCACCCAATCTCCATTTGATCTACCCAACGCAGAGGAGACTGCATTGTGAGCAGCAAAATACAGGAGGATTCCTTCTCCCCCACCCACCAAGGTTAACAGGGCGCTTGGCTGTGCTTATTCCATTTCCCACACTTATGTTCTCACCCCTTCCTCTCACTCCCAGAACTATGATAGGATTCCCCTCATTCTCAACTTCCAGCCTCCACATTCAATGGGTCATCCTATACCATTTCCACTAACTCCAATGTGATGCCACCACCAAACACCTATTCCCCTCCCCTTTCAGCATTCTGAAGGGACCGTTCCCTTCTCATGGCATCTTTGTCCACTCCTCAATCACCCCAATAGCCCGTCACCTTCTCAAGGCACCTTTTCACGCAAGTGCAGGAAATGATTCACTTGCCCTTTTACGTCCTCCCTTCTCACTGTTCAAGGCCCCAAACACTCCTTGCAGGCTAAACAGCGATTTATTTGTACTTCTTTCAATTTCGTACACTGGGAGACCAAATACAGATTGCATGCCAACAATTCCAATCAGTCTGCAAGCATGACTCCGAGCTTCTGGTCAACTGTCATTTTAATTCTTTGCCCCACTCCCACTCTGACCTCTCTGTCCTTGTTCTCCTACACTGTTCGAATGAAGCTCAATGCAAATTCAAGGAACAGCATCTTATCTGTCGATTAGCCACTTTACAGCCTTCTGGACTCAACTCTTGAGTTCAACGATTTCAGATCATAACCACTGCTGGTTTTTTTTTTGCTTTTCTTGTGCTTTTATGGCTTTGTTTTTGGACAGCAGCTTCTGGTGGTGATTCTGTTTCTTTCCCATTTACACCTCACTTAGTTCTCTAATTTAAATCTAATCTTTTTATTCCAAAAATCAAACACAGGTATGATATTTGCATCACCCTGTGTATATTGTAACTACTTACTTGCTTGTTAGAGAAGGCTGACTTACACCAGTATTTGTACAGTACAAAGTGCAACTAGCAGACCCGAGTTATACTGTTGGTTGCAACTTTCTGGGCTCAACTTGCACAAGTGCAGTGCTCCTCTTTTTGGATGATATTTTTAATGTTACAAGAATACATGGCAATATCATCTTTCTGTTAATGTGAAAAGAAGGGCATTACTCATTTTTAAGGATTTCCCAGGAGGTATGATGGATTGCCTAGGCACTTTTTAAACATCCCTTTGTATGGGGCTGTAGTTTTACTAGAGCCAGTGAAAAGCCCAAGGGAGATGAGATATCCTCTTAGAGTTCACCTTTTACATGTCTGTTTCAACATGTATGAGAATCAGTTTTGGACCTTACTCCTGAGTTATATTTCTACTTTTTGTCTCAGTTTTCTTTGGAAATTGTTATGCATGGTACCAAACCTTTATGATTACAACCCTATAACTTATACCTAAAAATATTATTACGGCCACTTGGTGTGACATGAGTGGTTCCCATTGTTCAACTCCCCACCTGACCCCCAGCATGTGTATTTGTATGAAGAGTTTAATCCCTTTGCGTTTTATTTTTCTTCTAGTTCAGGGGTAAGTTCAAAATAGTGGACTAGACTTTTCACCAATTCAGATGTCTTTGCTTTTTGTCTGAAAGTGATTCCCACCTCTATAGCTAAGCTTTTTAAATCTTCAACACTTAATTTGTTTAACTTATCATGGGCTATCTCTCCCTGCTCTACAAACATCCTTAGCATTAAATGTGGCCATCTCTTTTGTTTCTAGCACTGTAGAGAAAAACAGAAGAATACAAGAAAACCTGTTTGTTTATTTTTCCACAATTTTAGAGGTCAGTTTTCCTCCCGTTTTCCAAATCTCTCGTTTGGCGATTCAGATCCTGGCTTCCAGCCCCCAATTTGTTATGCCCACATGATGTGAAGTGGGTGATTCGCACTGTTCAACTCCCCATCTGACTTCAGAAAATGTATTTGCATTACGAGTTTAGCCGCTTTGTATTTTGTTTTTCAAATAAACTGACAGGGACAGGTTTTCTTGTAGGTTTTTAAAAACGGAGTCAATTATTTATTGATCACTGTGCCTTATCCCAAAATTGTCACAAGCTCATTCGCTCACACACACACACACACACACACACACACACACACACACACACACACACACACACACACACAAACAGAGGAGGGAAAGAGGTAGGTGCTTTTTTTGTGGGGACAAGGATTACGATAAACCTGTTGAATTCCCTTGCGACTCAAAGCCCAGGTTGTTGCAGGCCTGTAGTGATTGTAGATTTATCTCATGATTGAAGGTTCTATTGAGGTTGATGGGTCACCCCTAGCTCTCTCTCTGCTGTATGATGTAAATGTCAGATTTCTTTCAGCAGGTTATTTGCTTTCTGGAATGCCATCAGTTACAAGTAGCTTCACCTTCTGGGTGAGTCTCTCTCTCTCTCTTTATGGCTGTCTTCTAAAAAGTATATCTGCCACTTCTCACTTCCTGCTTTATTACCCATGGTGATCGCATAATGGCCCAGGACGTGGGTACTTCACATCTCCTTTGTTTTAGAAGAAGGCATTCAATTATGGAATGTTTCTGATGGGTGTGAGATTGGTTTCATTATCACCTTTTGGTTTTGAAGAGTTGTCCTTTGTCTTTGTCAGACTATTTGAATATACAAAAGATTAATTCCCTTTGCTTCGGCAGCCATTTGGACCACTGTTTACTTTTTTTAAATAAAGGTTCATTTTTTTAAAGGCAAAGTCCGTTTTTTCTTAACTCTTCAGAGTTACTCCATGAATGTGGTATCATTGCACTGCTGATGTGCGTGACCATATTCAATATTTTCTTCAAACCTATTCCCTTGAGGGTTAGATTTTTCTGGAGCCAGGAGTTTCATGGTGTGCCCATTAGACTTGCCCATTCACATTTAAGGTTTTTAAGTTTATGATCATAAGTTGCTGGAAGTGCGAGCTGACAGGGATAGAGCGAGGGCATCAGGCATCTGGGGCCTTGGTGAACAATGAGAGCAACAATATATCTCCTTACCCAATGAGATTTAAGGACTGAGAAATGACTGGTAAGGAGGATGAATTAGTGAGTGAGTTCAATGTCAAATCAGGTAAAGGAAGAGAAATACAAAGCGGGAAAGAAAGATTTCATGGAGAGAGAAAAAATTGAGAGGAAAAGTAGGAATAAAAATTAAAAATTTGACATTTTAAAAATCTCAACCTGATTCACAACCTGAAGGAATGGGACTCCACGCTTGTAATGGTTTACTTTCTGGGCAAGAGAGGTTGATTGGCAGTCATTAACAATTACAAGACTTACCTTTCCGTGGTGAGTTAATTGGGCAATTAATGTGCAAATACAGCAACTTCATGAAAATCATTGAAGGTTAAGTGCGACATGCTAATAGGCCAGCAACTTGTAGCGATTTACAATTCATAGGCTATCTCTTCCTCACAAGTTGCTGCCAAATTTGCACATAAAATTTGCAAAGCAAAATACTGCAGATGCTGGAAATCTGAATTAAATAGCAGAAAATGCTGGAAATACTCAGCAGGTCAGGCAGCATCTGTGGAGGGAGAAGCAGGGTTAACGTCTCAGGTCAATAACCTTTCATTAGAACTGGGAAAGTTAAAAATATAACAAATTTTAAACAGGTGAATTGGGGAGGGTGGAAAAAGAATAAATGGGAAGGCCTGTGGTAGGGTGGAAGACAGGAGAGCTTAAATGACAAAAGTATTAGTGGTGCAGGGCCAAAGGGAGTGGTAATGGGACAGTAAAGAAACAAAAGATGTGTCCAGAGGAGGTGTGAATGGCAGAATGATGAACTGCTGCCATCTGAAAGCAAAAACAAGAGTAAGAGCAAAACGTGCAAAGGAAACAAAATGGGGACAGAGATTACGGTCTGAAATTGTTGAACTCAGTATTGAGTCCGTAAGGGTGTATTGTGCCAACTCGAAAGATAAGGTGCCGTTCCTCGAATTTGCGTTGAGCTTCATTGGAACACTGCAGTAGGCCGAGGGCAGAGAGGTTAACATGAGAGCAATGTGGAGAATTCCGCCACCGGAAGCACAGGATCATGGTTGTGGACTGAATGGATGTGTTCCACAAACCGGTGACCCAATTTGCGTTTGGTCTCCCCAATGTAGAGCAGACTGCACTGTGAGCAAATACAGTATACTAAATTGAAAGAAGTGCACGCAAATCTCTGTTTCACCTGGAAGGAGTGTTTGGAGCAGTGGACGATGAAGAGAGAGGAGGCGAAAGGGTAGGTGTTGCATCTCCTGATGTAGTGGCATACATCAGGCAGTGGGACTGACTGGAATGCTCCGTGGAGAGCCGGCATAGATTCATAACACAGGAATTTGGAGCAAGAGTAGGTCATTCGTCTCCTCGAGCCTGTGTTGCCATCGATAAGATCACGGCTGATTTGATTGTAGTCTCAACTCCACTTTCCTGACCAACACCCCCCACCCCACATAACCCTTGACTCCCATGCCAATCAAAAATCTATCTAGCTCAGCCTTGAATATATTCAATAACCCAGCCTCCACTGCTCTTTGGGGAACAGAGTTCCACAGACTAACAACCCTCTGAGAAAAAATTACTCCTCATCTCAGTCTTAAATGGCAGACCCCTTATTTTTAAACTGTGTCCCCTAGTTTTAGACTCCTGCACAAGGGGAAACATCCTTTCTGCATCCACCCTGTCAAGTTCTCTCAGATCTTGTATGTTTCAATAAGATCACCTCTCATTCTTCTAAACTCCAATGGGTAAAGGCCCAACCTGTTCAACCTTTCCCCGTAAGATAACCCCTTCAACCTAGCAATCAGTCAAGTGAACCTTCTCTGAACGTCTTCTAATGCAATTATATCCTTTCTTAAGTAAGGAGACAGTATTCCAGATGTAGTCTAACTAAGGCTTTGTACAGCTGTAGCAACACATCCCTACTTTTATACTCTATTCCCCTTGCACAAAACATTCTATTTGTCCCTTTCTAATCACTTGCTGTACCTGCATACTAACTTTTTGTGATTTGTGTATGAGGACACCCAGATCTCTCTCTCTCTCATAGAATTCTGCAGTCTCTCACTACCAAAATAATATACTGCTTTTCTATTCTTCCTGCCAAAATGGGCAAGTTCACATTATCCCATGTTATACTCCATCTGCCAAATTTTTCCCACTCACTTAACCTATTAAATCCTTTTATAGACTCTTTATGTCCTCTTGACAACTTACTTGCCCACCTATTTTCATGTCATCAACAAATTAAGCTACCATACTTTCAGTCTCTTCATCCAAGTCGTTGAATATAGTTTGTAAATAGTTGAGGCCCCAGCACTGATCCCTGTGGCAGTCCACTAGTAATGGCTTGCCAGCCCGAAAATGACCTATTTATCCCTACTCTCTGCTTCCTGTAAGCTAATCAATCCTCTATCCATTCCAATATGTTACCCCCTACACCGTGAGCACTTATTTGGTGTCGTAACCTTTGATGTGGCACCTTATCAAATGCCTTTTGGAAATCCAAGTACACTACATCTACAGGTTCCCATTTATCCACCTTGCTTGTTACTTTCTCAAAGAATTCTAATAAGTTAGTCAAACCTGATTTTCTTTTCACAAAACCATGTCGGTTCTGCCTGATTATATTATGATTTTCTAAATGTCCTGCTATTACTTCCTTAATAATGGATTTTAACATTTTACCCATGACAGATGTTAGGCTAACTGGCCTGTAGTTTCCTGCTTTTTGTGTCTCTCCTTTCTTAAATAGAGGTGTTACATTTTCAATTTTCCAATCCACTGGGAGCTTTCCAGAATCTCGGGAATTTTGGAAGATCACAACCAATGCATCTACTATTTCTGCAGCCACTTCTTTTAAGATGCTAGGATGCAAGCTATTAGGTCCGGGGACTTATCAGACCTTAGTTCTAATAGTTTTCCCAATACCTTTTCCTTAGTGATTGTGATTATTTTAAGTTTCTCCATCCCTATTATCTTTTGATTTTCAAGTATTCTTGGGATTTTTTGTTTCTTCAACAGTGAAGACAGAGACAAAATACCTGTTCAACGCTTCTGCCATTTCCTTTCTTTCCCATTATTAATTTGGGGAATTACTTGAGTTGTTCTTTTTCTTTTTAAATACTTGTAGAAGCTCTTACCATCTGCTTTTATATTTCTAGCTAGCTTTCTCTCATATTCTAATTTCTCCCTTTTGTTTTAGTCATTCTTTACTGGTTTCTAAAATCTGTCCAATCGTCTGACTTACAACTAATCTTTGCAGTATTGTACACTTTTTCTTTCAATTTGATATTATCCTTAACTTCCTTAGTTAGCACAGATGGTGCATCCTTCTCATAGTCTTTTTCAATGGAACATATCTTTGCTCAGAGGTATGAAATATCTCCTTAAATGTCTGCCACTGCTTCTCACTGTCCTACCTTTTAATTTATTTTCCCAGTTCACTTTAGCCAACTATGGCCTCATAACCTTGTAATTGCCTTTATTTAAATTTAAGACACTAGTCTTAGACCCACACTTCTCACCCTCAAACTGAAATTCTATCATGTTATGATCACTGTTGCCTAGAGGCTCCTTTACTATGAAGTCATAATTAATCCTGTCTCATTGCACATTACCAGGTCTAAAATAGCCTGCTACCTGGTTGGCACCAGAACGTATTGCTCTAAGAAATTGTTCTGAATTCACTCTATGAACTCATCACCCCACCACCTCTTCCTAGCTTCCTGTCCTTCCAAAATGTCAAATCCCCTTGAATATTTAAGTCCCAGCCTTGATCGCCTTGGAACCACGTCTCTGAAATGGCATACATATTTATTTCTTTTTGTGTTATCAGTTCATCTGTTTTGTTATGAATGCTGTGTGCATTCAGATATAGAGCCTTTAATTCTGTCTTTTTACCATTCTTGCAAGCTCTAGTCTTATCTGCTGCTGCACTCTTCAGTTTATGTACTCTGCTCCTTCTTGCCACACTCTGGTTGTCATTACCTTTACTGCTACCCTGCTCTGTTGCCTTGTCCTTTCTCTTTAATTTACCACATCTCCCCTCATGTGATCCCATCCCCACCACTATGAGCCAATAGGCCGAACGGCCTCCTTCTATGCCTTAAATGACTCTATGACTCTCTGGGCTGAATTTTGTGCCCATTGCATGGTTCCTGGTGCTGAGCCGCAATGACAGGAGGAATCCTGCCTTGGCCAGCTGGATATCCCCCCCACTCAGAGCAATTCTACGGTGCTAGGCCGATTAACAGCCCGATGCTGGGATCTCTGTCCCTTTAAAAATGGGATCCTGGTGCCAAGAACCGCCAGCCAATCACACGGCTGGTAGCTCAGCAGTACTGGCAGTGCCATCAAGAGCAATGGCCACTGTCAGTACTGCAAGGCCCAGCGCTGGTACCCAGATCCAAGGTGAGTGAGGTGGGGTCACCGGGCCCAGACAGGAAGGCCCCAGCGAGGGGGGGGGTGAGAGGGTAAGTATTAAGTGCAGTGGGAGGTGGGTTCAGGAAGTTGCAGGTTTTCTTGGCCTGGCCCTCCATTGGCCACTGATTGCCCATGAAGTAAGCCCCCCCCCCACCCCCCCTCACCACCCAAGCCCACATGGAGGTCACCTCCTTTTACTGGGTGACCTCCCTGCATGACAGCAGGAGGAAGCCCTTAAGTGGCTGTTAAAAGGCCACTAAAGGGCTTCAATTGGCCTCCGGGTGCAAAGGCCGCTGTTGGTCTATCCCTTCCCAGACAAAATTGCTTTGTGATGGGAAGGCGACAGACAGGCCCTCCGCCACCTGCCTCCCGTCGCAATTCTATGGACTCCCTCGCCTCCAAACCTTTCTCGGGAGGTCCATAAAATTCAGCCCTATGACTTATTTTTTTCAGCAAAGACTGGCCCAATCCTTCTAATGTAACTCAAATATAAAGTGTTCGAGTTGAGGTTTGATTTCATGAAATGTTTATTTCCACCATTTGCTTCATATTGGTTAATTGAGTGAATGCTTGCTCTTCTGTGGTAAATGACGTTTGTTAAGAAAACATGGGGCTGGATTTTCATTACGGAGGCAGGAAACAGGAGCCGGTTCTGGCTTTGGGTCAGAAACCCGCCTGCAGTGGGAAACTGATTCAGATTCAGACCATCATGGGGGCGAGCCGTTAATTGGTTTGGAAATGGGTTTCCTGTCCACTTAGGGCCAGTGGGGCCAGGAAGGGAGGTGGGTCAGGTCAAGTGTGGGGCTCATGTAGAAACCCCATGGCAGTCGCTGAGGCTGCTGGTTCTCCTGAGACGGAGATCTGTATTTTGTGCCAAAATCTTGCACTTTACCAGAGGTGAGTGTGATGTCACAGTGGAGCTGAAAGTCTGGCACCAGGGACAGGGCAGACCCTTGCTTCATCAATGCCAACCTGGATCTAATGCTGGAGGTAGTGAGGGAGAGGATGGTGGTCCTTTTCCCCAATGGTGGCAGTCGGAGGCCATCTTATTGTGCAGATCTCTCTGTTCAGTGTTGTTCCCTTCCGCCCCCCTCGTCTTCCTCCTCTCTTGCCTCCTGCTCCTCCCCCAATCAACGTTCTCCTTCCAGGGCCTCACTGTCCTCAAGGTTCATTTCTCTCTGGACAGCCATTTTATGGAGAGCACAGCAGAGCACCACAATGACCAAGACACTTGGAGGAGGATATTGGAGGGTGCCACCTGACTGGTCAAGGCACCAGAATCGCATCTTCAGAAGCCTCATAGCCCATCAGTGATTGGCCGGCTCAATGATTGGCCTGCTGAGCAAGTGCATTGGTTGTATCACCTCTGGACCTCTGTTTGGGGCACCCATAGATTTCCCTTGTCTCCTTGAATCCATCCACACACTTTGGGGGATGGAGTGAAGATTTGAGGTAGCTTGGACTGGTGGAGGATAAGAGTCATGGCAACTGTCAGGAAAGCGAACGCACACTTGGAGGAAGCTCCTGTGGTCGCAGACCAGTTGAACGTTGAGGGAGTGGAATCCCTTCCTGTTGATGGATCTCACTGGCTGGTCGTTGGGTGCCTTGATAGTCACTTGGGTGCAATCGATGATGCCCCCCACTCCTGGAGGCAAAACCCAATGGCCACTGTGCCAGTGCAGGCCCATCTGTGTCAAAGTGGATGTAGTTTGCTGCCTTCCTGAATATGGCATCCATGACCTTCCTGAAGGTGTTATGTGCTACCGGCTGCAAGATGCCACCTCCGTCCACAGCTGATCCCTTGAACAACTCGGTTGCATGGAAATTCAGGACAAAGGTGACCTTGACGGCTGCAGGTAAGGGACTGCCATGGGGTCTTCGAGGCCTCAAGTCATTGTGGATCTGACCATCTGCCTGGATAGGCCCAGTCTCCTACGGGACTGGCGCTCTGTCATTTGCAGGTAGCTGACTTTTGGGCAGTAGATCCAATGTCTTGGTAGCGCCTTCCTCCCCTTGCAGCCCCTTGCTGTTCTCCTCTGACCTGCTGTCCAGATGGTTGCATCTGCTGAAGCTCATCCTGGCAGCTCTGTTCAATGTCAGAGTAGGCTGTTCCCATCTGAACACCCTTAGCTGGAGTTTGTTCATTCTCCAGGCCTTCCCCTGCCAACCCCAGCTGTCCAAGTGATGCCAGCGGGCTCATGTCCCTCTTCAGATTCCTACCACTTGCCACTGAGAAAATCGAGTCTTACAGCTCCAGCAGTGGCTAATATGTGGCACCTTTGAAGTAGCTGAGTTTTATTTTGTGCCACTGCATTAGTTTAATCAGCCCTCATGGTCCCCCGCAGTGTACACCTTTTGTACACCCTGCCGTGTTCCAGAAATGATGTTTTCCCAATGCTCTTCCTTTAAAAATTCAAAACTGCAGCTGAGAAGCCTATTAATAAGCTCCACAATGAGCTCAACAGGCAATTAATTGGAGGCCTGCGGGGTGCTGTTCCCTCCCTCCAGGTGTCTCTTTAAAAATGAGGTCGCGTTCTGGAGGCAATGGGACCCAGTGCCATCCTCCGCGGATGTGATCTTTAAATTTCGCACGCACCCGCTCCTGCCCCCAGCTGGCTTTAAGAATCTGGTCCATGGTGTTTTCCCTTCATTGTAGATGTGCTTTCGTAAAGTATATTCAAGTCTGGAGCAAGGAGATATTCCTATCCTTCCAAGAAAGGCAGACAGAACATGTAGAGCCAGCTATGGTTTCCAACATTACTCTTCCAGTTCTTAAAACAAAAGGGTAAGGGTGAAGGTGCACAGAATAGTAATAGACCATTTGTCTAATAAATGTATGATTGCTTATATCTGTGTGGTACTATGTGTAGCAAGAGTCAAATTGGCAAGCGACAGTTATGTTTGAAATAGCAGAGATATTTTAAATTTAATCTGTGAAGATATGTATCGATTGCCTCCACTATACCCTGGAAATAGATGTGCATGGATGTTAATGAAGTGGCTACTGCAGGAAACAGCTTAGTACCTAGAACTCTTAGTGGAGCAATTGCAGAGCAATTAACTATGGTACTAAAGTTTTGGGAGGCAGCCATCTGGAGTGAGATGGGAGTAGAAGGAGGGAGGTGAGGAAGTCATCTGTGGGCTATCCTAATAGACTTTCATTGATGTTTCCATGGATTGTATAAATTGGAGATGCAACCACTGGTCCTCTCATTTCTTTCTATTCTTTTTTGAGCTCAGTCTTTTTACTTTCCACAGGCATAGATAGCAAAGAAAAATGTATATTGAGAGCAGAAGAAAACATGATTTTGGTGGATCCAGTATATACTTCGTAACCTGCTACATGGCAAAATTTCCCTTACTTTTCCTATTAGGAGGCAGCAACCATTTCATTTTTCTTTGCCCTTTATTACCAATGTTTTTCTTTCAATCTAACATATTTTACAGAAAATGCTGGAAATACTCTGCATCTGTAGAGATAGAAACAGAGTTAACATTTCAGGTCAATGACCTTTCATCAAAACTGAGAAAAGTTACAAATGTAATAAGTTTCAAGCAGGTGAAATGGGGGAGGGTGGAAAAGTACAAAAGGGAGGGTCTGTGATGGGTGGAAGGCAGGAGAGGTTGAATGACAAAAGAGTTGATAGTGCAGGGCCAAAGGGAGTGGTAATGGGGTAAGTAACGAAACAAAAGATGTGTCTAGAGGAGGTGTGAATGGCAGAGGGATGAATAGCAAGAGCAAGACTGAAACATACAAAGAAATAGGAAACAAAACGGGGGCACAGATTACGGTCCAAAATTGTTGAGCTCAATATTGAGTCCGTAAGGCTGTAAAGTGCCTAATCAAAAGATGAGGCGCTTTTCCTTGAGCTTACATTGAGCTTCATTGGAACACTGTAGTAGGCCACAGACAGACAGCAAGGTAGAGACTTAAAGTGACAGATGACTGGAAGCTTGTGGTCTTGCTGGCAGACTGATTGGAGGTGTTCTGCAAAGTGGTCACCCAATCTGCATTTGGTCTCCACAGTGTAGAGGAGACCACATTGTGAGCAATGAATACAGTATACTAAATTGAAAGAAGTACACATAAATCTTTGTTTCACCTGGAAGGAGTGTTTGGGGCCTTGGACAGTGAGGAAAAAGGAGGTAGAAGTGCAGGTTTGCATCTCCTATGCTTGCATGGAAAGGTGTCATGGGAAGGGGAGGGGTGATTGAAGAGTAGACCAATGTGTCATGGAAGGAATGGTCATTTCAGAATACTCAAAATGGAAGGGAGAGAAAGTTGTGTTTGGTGGTGGCATCACGTTGGAGGTGACAGAAATGGCGGAGGATGATCTGTTGAATACAGAGTTTTTTTGGATGGAAGGTGAGGACAAGGGGACCCTCTTGTTGTCCTAGGAGGGAGGGGAAGGGGTGAGAGCAGATAAACAGGAAATGGGACAGACATGGTTGAGGGCCCTCTCAACTATGGTAGGGGATCCTCGGTTGAGGAAAAAAGAAGACATATCAGAGGCGCTGTTGTGGAAGGTTGCATCATAACAGATGTGATGGAGACTGAGAAACTACAGGAAGCTGGGTATGAGGAAGTGTAGGTTTGGGAGTCAGTAGACTTATGGTGAATATTTGTTGATAGCCTATCCCCAGCAATATTTACATTTCTAACTTTTCCCAGTTCTGATGACAGATCATCAACCTGAAACATGAACTCTGTTTCTCTCTCCACAGATGGTGCTTGACCTGCTGAGTATTTCTAGCATTTTCTGTTTTAATTGCACATTTCCAGCATCTGCTCTGTTTTGCTTTTGTACCATATTTTACTGATATCTGCTTTAATGTGCATTGTGATGAACACTTTTTATTCTGTTGTACTTATAATTCAGCATTGTCATGATCTCATGATATCATCAATGAAGACAGCAGGAGGGCATGCCAGAAGCAGTACCAGGCATACCTCAAAATGAGGTGTCAACCTGGTGAAGCTACAACCAAGCACTACTTACATGCCAAACAGCATAAGCAGCATGCAATAGACAGAGCTAAATGATCCCATAACCAACGGATCAGATCTAAGCTCTGCAGTCCTGCCACATCCAGCCGTGAATGGTGGTGGACAATTAAACAACTAACTGGAGGAGGTGGCTGCATAAATATCCCCATCCTCAATGATGGGGGAGCCCAGCACATCAGTGTGAAAGATAAGGCAGAAGCATTTGCAACAATCTTCAGCCAGAAGTGTTGAGGTGATGATCCATCTCGGCCTCCTCCTGAAGTCCCGAGTATCACAGATGCCAGTCTTCAGCCAATTCGATTCACTCTGCGTAATATCGAGAAATGACTGAAGGCACTGGATACTGCAAAGGCTACGGGCCCTGACAACGTTCCGGCAATAGTACTGAAGACCTGTGCTCCAGAACTTGCCGCACCCCTAGCCAAGCTGTTCCAGTACAGCTACAACACTGGCATCTACCCTGCAATGTGGAAAATAGCCCAGGTATGTCCTGTGCACAAAAAGCAGGACAGGTCCAACCCGGCTAATTACCACCCCATCAGTCTACTGTCAATCATCAATAAAATGATGGAAGGTGTCATCGACAGTGCTATCTAGCAGCACTTGCTTAGCAATAATCTGCTCAGTGATGCTCAGTTTGGGTTCCGCCTGGTCTACTCAGTTTCTGACCTCATTGCAGCCTTGTTTCAACCATGGGCAAAAGAGCTGAACTCAAGAAGTGAGGTGAGAGTGACTGCCCTTGGCATCAAGGCAGCATTTGACCGAATATGGCATCAAGGAGCCCTAGCAAAACTGTAGTCAATGGGAATCGGGGCAATCTCTCCGCTGGTTGGAGTCTTACCTAGCGCAAAGGAAGACGGTTGTGGTTGTTGGAGGTCAATCATCTCAGCTCCAACTGTAGGAGTTCCTCAGAGTAGTGTCCTATGTCCAACCATTTTCAGCTGTTTCATCAATGACCTTCCTTCAATCATAAGGTGAGAAGTGGGGATGTTCACTGATGATTGCACAATGTTCAGCACCATTCGCGAATCCTCAAATACTGAAGCAGTCTGTGTAGAAATGCAGCAAGACCTGGACAATATCCAGGCTTGGGCTGATAAGTGGCAAGTAACAGCCATGCCACACATGTGCCAGGCAATGACCATCTCCAACAAGAGAGAATCTAACCATCTCCCCTTGACATTCAATGGCATTACCATTGCTGAATCCCCACTATCAACATCCTGGGGGTTACCATTGACCAGAAACAGAACTGGAGTAGCCATATAAATACCATGGCTACAAGAGCAGGTCAGAGGCTAGGAATCCTGCGGCGAGTAACTCAGCTCCTGACTCCCCAAAACCTGTCTGCCATCTACAAGGCACAAGTCAGGAGTGTGATAGAATGCTCTCACTTGCCTGGATGGGTGCAGCTCCAACAGCACTCGAGTAGTTCGACACCATCCAGGACAAAGCAGCCCGCTTGATTGGCACCCCATTCACAAACATTCACTCCTTCCACTACTGACGCACAGTGGCAGCAGTGTGTACCATCTGCAAGATGCCCTGCAGCAACGCACCAAGGCTCCTTAGACAGCACCTTCCAAGCCTGCAACCTCTACCACCTAGAAGGACAAGGGCAGCAGATACATGAGAACACCACCACCTGCAAATTCCCTTTCAAGCCACACACCATCCTGACTTGGAACTATATCGCCGTTCCTTCACTGTCGCTGGGTCAAAATCCTGGAACTCCCTTCCTAACAGCACTGTTGGTGTACCTACCCCACATGGACTACAGCGGTTCAACAAGGCAGCTCACCACCACCTTCTCAAGGGCAATTCGGGATTGGCAATAAATGCTGGCCTTGCCAGCGTGCCCACATCCCAGGAAAGAATTTTTTAAAAATTATCACCAGCAACAACATTTTTAAATTTCCTCGCTCCCAGTTGCTGTATTTTCCATTTTTCAATGCATAAAGTATAGCATAAATGTGATTACTTACATTTAGCAGGAGGGGCCTTGTAAATAACCACTTCTCATACATTGATTAATTGCTTCTGCTTCCAATTTCAGTGTTTAATGAATAGAAGGGTTTAATTGCCTCCTGGAAAAAATGAAGGTTACTGTTCAAATATCCGAGCTCATGATGGAACAATTGATGTCGAAATGTATTTTCCAAATCTGTAAAGTTAACTAACTTTCATAAGGCTTATTATTAGTTAGATCAAAAAGATGTCATTACTAAGATGTTCTCTTGTGCAATAAAGATTGATAACAGCTAAAATCATGCATGAATGAAAGTAGGTATATTTATTGATAATTAAAAGTTTAGATTGCAGAAATGTAAAATTTCAAGAACTGTGAAAACTAATACTTATTTTTTCTCTTCATTATTGGAAAGCGATATATTTTTTTAAAAGGGCTTTATGATATTATCTTTCAGCTTCCAATTAGAATTCCAAAACTGTACAAAAAAGTAAAATTAATTAAATGTGATTACTTACTGCAAAAGGACATACATTGGCTAGCAGAATGTGCACACAACTGGCAGATGGAATTTAATATAGATAAGTGTCAGGTGATGCATTTTGGCAGAATGAATAGGTGAGGCAATATATGAACATACGCATTAGGAGCAGGAGTAGGCCACTCGGCCCCTCAAGCCTGCTCTGCCATTCAACAAGATCATGATTGTAACCTCAACTCCACATTCTCACCTACCCCTGATAACCTTTCATCCCTTGCTTTATCAAGAATCCATCTACCTGTGCCTTAAAAATATTCAAAGACTCTGCTTCCACCAGATTTTGAGGAAGAGTTCCAAAGACTTGCGACCCTCTGAGAGAAAAAAAAATTCTCCTCATCTCTTTCTTAAATGGGTGACCCCTTATTTTTAAACAGTGACCCCCTAGTTCTAGATTCTCCCACTAGGGGAAACATCCTTTCCACATCCTTCCTGTCAAGACCCCTCAGGATCTTATATGTTTCAATCAAGTCACCTCTTACTCTTCTAAACTCCAGTGGATACAAGCCTAGCCTGTCCAACCTTTCCTCATAAGACAACCTGTCCACTCCAGGTATTAGTCTAGTAAACCTTCTCTGAACTGCTTCCAATGCATTTACATCCTTCCTTAAACAAGGAGACTAATACTGTACACAGTACTCCAGATATGGTCTCACCAATGCCCTGAATAACTGTAGCATAACCTCCCTACCTTTATATTCAATTCCCCTTGCAATTAACGATAACATTCTATTACTACTTGCTGTACCTGCATACTAACCTTTTGAGATTCATGCACTGGGACATCCAGATCCCTCTGCATCTCAGAGCTCTGCAATTTCTCACCATTTAGATATATGCTTCTTATTATTCTTCCTGCCAAAATGGACAATTTCACACGTTTCCACATTATACTCCATTTGCCAGATCTTTGCTCACCCACTTAACCTATCTATATCCCTTGATAGCCCCCTTATGTCCTCTTCACAAGTTACTTTCCTACCTATCTTTGTGTCAACAACAAATTTAGCAACCATACCTTCGGTCCCTTCATTCAATTCATTTATATAAATTGTTAAAAAGTTGAGGCCTCAGCACTGATCCCTCTGGCACACCACTCGTTGCCAACCAGAAAATGACCCATTTATGCCTACTCTCTGTTTCCTGTTAGCTAGCCAATCATCTATCCATGCCAATATGTTACGCCCTACACCATGAGCTTTTATTTTCTGCAATAAACTTTGATATGGCACCTTATCAAATGCCTCCTGGAAATCGAAGTACAGTACAATCCTTAGTTGCCTTAATGGTGCAGTTCTAAAGAGCGTGCAGGAACAGAGGAACTTGGGGGTGCATGTGTATCAATTTTTGAAGGTGACAGGACATATTGAGAGAGTGGTTGGTAAAGCATATGGGATCTTGGGCTTCATAGATAGAGGCATAGAGTACAAAAGCAGGGAAGTAATGCTGAACCTTTGTAAAGCTCTGATCCAGCCTCAACTAGAGCATTGCATCCAGTTCTGGTTACCACACTTTTGGAAGGATGTGAAGGTCTTTGAGAGGGTGCAGAGGAGATTTACCAGAATAGTTCCAGGGATGGGAAATTTTAGTTACAAGGTTAGATTGGAGAAGCTGTGGCTGTTCTCCCTGGAACAAAGGTCTTTGAAGGGAGATTTGATAAAGGTGTGTAAGACTATGACAGGCTTAGATAAGTTTATTTTATTTGTTCATGGGATGTGGGCATCGCTGGCTAAGACATCATTTATTGCCCATCCCTAATTGCTCTTGATGGGGAGTTGGTGGCATAGTGGTATTGTCACTGAACTAGTAATCCAGAGCCCCAAGATATTACAATGGGGACATGGGTTTGAATCTCACCACAGCCTGGTTCACTAGTGCCCTTCAGGAAAGGAAATCTGCTCTCCATACCTGGTCTGGCCTACAAGTGACTCCAGACCCACAGCAATGTGGTTGAATCTTAAATGCACTCAGAAATGGCCTAGCAAGCCACTCAGTTATATCAAAAAGCTACAAGTTAAACAAGGAAAAACTGTTCCTATTAACTGATAGTACAAGAACTAGGAGACACAGATATAAAGTTTTGGGCAAGAGATGCCAGGGAATATGAGGAAGAACTTTTTTACGCAGTGAGTGGTAATGACCTGGAACTTGCTTTCCGAAAGGATGGTGGAAGCAGAGGCTATCAATGATTTCAGAAGGAAATTAGATGGGCACTTGAAGGAAATAAACTTGCAGGGCTATGGGGATTGAGGAGGGGAGTGGGACTGACTGGATTGCACGGCAGAGCGACAGCATGAACTTGATGGACCAAAAGGCCTCCTTCTCTGCTGGAAATGACTCTGTCGCTGGGATTTAATCCTGGGTGGATGGGAGCCGGCCACTGACTGAAAAGTTGGTGGTGAACGCCATTCCACCTCGCCTCTGGGTCGCCAGGCTTTAATTGGTGTGAGGTGGGACTTCTACCCACTTGAGGTAGGATACTTGAGGCTTCTACCCACTTGAGGCCTAATAGAGCTGTCGGCCAATCAGCGGGCCAGCAGCTCTTGGTCCCAGCAGCGCCACCGGGAACGGTGGCCACTGCTGGAACTGCAACCCAGCTTGAAGAAGATGTCGAGGAGCCCAGAACAAAAGTAAGTTTTGGTTGCCTCGCTGGGGGTGATCAGGCGGGCCCCAGCGAGGCAAGGGTGGTTGATTGGGGGGAATTGGGGGGGCATGTTGGATGTTTTGGGTGGTTGAGGCAGCGGGGGCAGCCCGTCATTGGGCACAAAGTGCCCAATCATGAGGCCCACCCCCCCCCCCCCCCCACCCACCGAGGGCCGTCAGAGAGCCGCCTGCTTTTGTCAGACGGCTTCTCTTGGGCATCGGCTGCCCAACTACCCACAGGTAAAATCTCCGTGGAGGCAGGCGAAGGCCCTTAAGTGGCCATTAAGGGCCTTGATTGGCCTGGGACGGACGGGCCATTTTCTGCCGCTGCTGGCCTGTGTAAAGTGGTGGCGGAGGTGGGAGTGGGTCGGGAAGGGCTCACGGAGCCTCCCGCTCCATTTTACACCACACCTCCCGCCACCATTCCGCTCTTTGAGGGGGCGTAAAATTCATCCCTATGACTATGTAACTCTAATTCATGCCTTGTTGATAGGTGAATGTCAGTAGTCAATTTCATCAAGCCCTCTTGATGCACTGATCCTAGATGAATAGAGATTTACAATGTAAAGCTAACATTTTGATGGAATGTTGTTGTCTGCACCTCTGGTTGTTGTGCATGTGCTTGGGTTGATATTCCTTTATCATGTTGGAATCAGTGGGAGGATCGCATGTTCGGAAAAACACCAGCTTGAGTCGAATGGGATAAATTCTTGTCATCTTCATCTGGGTGATAATCAGCTTAAGGTAAATTAATGATTGGAGGCTTGAAAACAGAATATTTACTTAATTTGCATTATTCAATATTCTTTGATTTTATGAATACCTGGAATTGTACTGAAGTTAAGGGGAATTTTCCCAGTGTGCTTGGCAACATTTATCCTGCGATCAACATTTACCCCTCGATCAGCACCTAAAACAGATGATCTGATCATTTATTTCATAGCTGTTTGGAGGAGCTTGTTGTATGCAAATTGGCTGTCGCATTTCCTATATTACAATAGTGACTCCACTTCAAAAGTACTTTATTTGCTGTAAAGCTCTTTGGGACATCCTGAGACAGTGAAAGGTGTTATTTGAATCCAAAATTGCATGGGAATTTTAATATACTTGTGGTTCTAATGAGTAGCCATAACACTGTTAATATTTGTCAGTGGGTGGCTAATAGAATGGATTAGCTTGCTCTCCTTTCATTGTTGGAGCTGGACGTAAATTCATCCAGAGCTGAATGGAATAAAGTTTACTCTTTTATCAGGAGCCCCTAAGGTTGTGAACTGAAATGTGTTTGTGCAGTTAAAGATAAGAAAAACTGTGAATACTGGAAATGTGAAATACAAGCACAAAATGCTAGGTTACAGAAAGAGAAAGATGTATTAATGACTCGGGTGTGTTTTTTTTTTACAAAAGGACTCTGTAGAATTTCCTGCTGTTTTTGGGCAGTTGGTAACCAGTTCTTAGTATGTGAGGTTTGGCAGCTGAAAAGTGACAGTAGTTTGGCATAAGTTAGTGTCAATTTGCTAACAAGAAAAATGGGTAAAATTAACCCTCATGGTCCTGTGAGATTAGAGTGAAGCATATTGTTGGACTAGATTAAATGAAGTTTTACTGTGAAGTTAGGAATGCAATGAGACCAGGGCTGTTGGATGCTGACATATTAGTGCTCCAAGTGGAAAAGTTCTATTTCTCAATTATTGGGCTGGATTTTATGCACCCGCCACCAGGAGCGGCAGCGGGCAAAAATAAATGGCGGCCTGTACACATTGCCACACTACCACAATCTTCCTCCTGGCGGCCCACGATAATGTGTCAGTTGGAAACCAACTCCCCCCGCCCCCCCACCCACAAAATCACATGGCGGGGGGGCTCGCTGACACCGGCAATGGCATCAGCTTTCTATGCACAGGCGCTGGTGCCATTTTTAAAGGGCAGCCAGCCCTGCTGGCTAATTTACATTTTTAAAGTTATACCCCCCCCCCCCACTGTACTGATCAAAAATCTGTTGCCCCTTTTCCACCCCCTCAATAACAATTAAATCCAATATTTGCCCTATCCCCCCAAAACAAACTTACCTTCAATACTTGACATTCCCCACCCCCCCAAACTGAACTCCTTCTCACCATCCCCTACACTAGTACTGTAAATCTGACGCCATCCACAGCCCCCCAGCACTAAAAATCAAAAATAATTCCCCATGCCCCACCATTGCAGCGCCTGCTTTCCCCAAATAGGAAAGTAAAGGCGTTTGAGCGCTGGCCACAGCTCAGAAGATCGCGGCCCGAAGGTAAGATTGGAGTGAATTTTATTTACATCTATTCATGTGCTTCATTTGAATATTTTATTCCGGATCCCGTTGCCTGGTGGTGGCGGGGCCGCCACGGAATCTCACTGCCGCCAGTAAGATCGGGCCCAGCCCTCCCGGCGTTGGGCTCCATGGGGGACTGCTGTCAGAACAATCTTTCAGCCCCCACCCCATGGAGCCCAATATCGGGAGCTCAGTAAAATCCCGGCCATTGAAATTACCCACTTTGATATAAGTAAAACAATTTACCATTTAAAAAAAAATTATTCTGTGCTGCGCAATTTTTTTTCATTCAGAGTTGAATGTCAGTCACAGGGCTGAATTGTACCAGCCCTCCGACGTCGGGGATTGTGGCAGGGGGACCCGGAAAGTTCTTCCTGGAGAGGCCCACCACGACGAGGGCGGCACAGTGGCGCAGTGGTTACACCGCAGCCTCACAGCTCCAGGGACCCGGGTTCGATTCCGGGTACTGCCTGTGTGGAGTTTGCAAGTTCTCCCTGTGTCTGCGTGGGTTTTCTCCGGGTGCTCCGGTTTCCTCCCACAAGCCAAAAGACTTGCAGGTTGATAGGTAAATTGGCCATTATAAATTGTCACTAGTATAGGTAGGTGGTAGGGAAATATAGGGACAGGTGGGGATGTTTGGTAGGAATATGGGATTAGTGTAGGATTAGTATAAATGGGTGGTTGATGTTCGGCACAGACTCGGTGGGCTGAAGGGCCTGTTTCAGTGCTGTATCTCTAATCTAATCTAATACAACCATTATTCAGACCCCCGATGCCAGGAAGGCCTCCCCACATTTTACTGAGGGTGGAAAGGCCTCGGTGCGGCCTCCCAGCTGTTTGGCAGTGGAGCTTTCATCTAAATATGCTAATCATATTACAATTAATGAATAAACAATTACCTGATAGCGACGCCTGTCCCACACCAATATTCTAGCCATTGGCCGGAACTCCTGTGCTGTCGGATCTCCGTTAGGAGGGACACAGGTGGGAAGGGGGGAGGAGTGAAATTTGCAGGGTGGAGGGGGGGAGCAGGGAAAACCATTCTGATTGGTTGTGTGGATGGAGGGAAGGGGTTGAGGGTCAAAGGTGCTGAAGTTGGGCGGTGAAAGTTCGGCATATTAAAAAGTGGTTTTATTGGTGGGATAGGTCACTTTATTTATCGAGAACTCATTGCAGGGGAGATGGGATTCAAAGTTTAACTAAAACTTTATTTCTAATTTTCATGCAGCGGGACCTTTAAAAATGTAAATTTACCTGAAGAGATTGAAGCCCTTTAAAAATGGCGCCTATGCAGTGGCGCTGGACGCCATTGCCAGGGATGGTGCGCCTGCCCATCTACGTCATCGGGGGTAGGCCCATCGTCCCCACCATGCTAACGAGCCATTGCACACGTCTTGTGCGTTCGCCGCGCACTTTTACAAGCTCGGTGCCATGAACAGCAGTGAGCTGATAAAATGCAGCCCACAAAGATGATTCATGACAATGAAATCTGCCCTTGTATGAGTACACTGCGAAGTTCTTGCTTATGCTCAATTTGTGTTTATTATCTAATGAAGGAGTAGATACTTCACTGTTGACCGGGAGTTCTGTCAAGTCCTTCATTGGTGTGAAAACTACCGTAGTGCTAACACTGATGGTCATTGATGTGAGCAAAAGGATGCCAGAATTTAAAGCCATGGGGGAGATGTTCTGTTTGTTTTGTGGAGTTTTGGAGACTGATAGAATTTGAAGCATGCCGTTCAATTAATCGTGGAACATTGCTTGCTGCCACTAACCATTAAGTTCTGTTTTGTGTGCATGAATATGACTTTTGAGTCTCCCAGACATGAAATATCAATCCTATGCGGAATGAAATTATCAATCATGCCCATAACATAAAACTGAATACGATATAGTGTATAGTTTTATTTCTTAATAACTTGTCACTGGAAAAAATATTGGAATACAATCAGACCCAGTCCTCTGATTCTAAATACCTCCAGCTTTTTTTATTCTCGTTACCATTACTTCCCCAAAAGCTCAGCATTTCCGTCACGTAATAGTTCCAAAAATTCAAATCTAATTCTTTATTATTTGAAAAATATACCATATATTATAAAGAGTAACAAATATCTGGCAGTAAATTTATGCGTGTAAGTCAATCTCAGGGCTATTATGTTGTATCAATTGGGTTTTGCCATTGCAACTATATCTTATTCTGTATTTAAGATGCAACTTACAAATTTGCAAACTTGTACACAAATTAAATCATAAGTATAAAATGAGAATAAGACATCCTTAGTTCTGTTAAAACTTGCAATTTTCTGCTTAAAATGCATTATTTAATTCTACAAAAGTACAATGTATTTTTTACATGAAACGTTTCATTGATAATATAATCACTGATTTTACTCAATTTCTTACAAATAGTGCAGTCTTTATAAATTGGGAGCGTATCCGGATCCCAGTTCCATATATTGTCATACAAGGATGGAAACTCTCAAGTTTAAAGAAAGGCACCGAATAATTTGTGTTAATTGAATGTTAAAGCAGATCATGACCATAAAATTGCATTATCTCTTTTCACCAAGCCATTGTGATTATTGAAAAGTGCTTATTACAGCATGTACATTCTAGCTTCTGTCACGTCGTGTTTCAAGCACACGTTTGTCTGTTATTGGCCTTATTTATTTCAACTGTTTTTGCTGAAACCTTTTTAGTCAAACTTCCTACATGGATGGTATTTGAGGTGGAATTCTTATTGAAACAAAGCTAACAGATCAGGTCCACATATAGGTGTAATGCTATTAACGAGGCATTTTCATGAAAGCTCCTTAGTTAGATGGACTTAAGTAACTGAAATAAAATAAATGTATAAAACAATGGAAATTATATTTTCCTTTATATCATGGATATTATTCCACTGAGAATATCGCAAGCACTACAGGTAATTTGAAACCGATCTCTAAAAGCAAATACGTAAGTACAGCACTTCTTTTTATTATATGCTTCTGCAGGATAGATCTGCCTTAATGATAATTATAAGTGACTTAAAGATCAACATACTGTTCTAATCAACTCTTTGTTTCTCTTAAACCATTTTGCTTATATTAAAATACATACACAACCCAGCCCTACTTGTGAATTGGTCACAACTTTAATGTCTACTAACGTACATTCTGAAGTTCCTGTTACAATCACTTTCTATTACAAAATGGAAATATTTCCAAAATGTTTATCAAAAATAAACATTTAGGCCCTGTTAATTTATGATACAAGACAATTATGAAATCTAGATAACTTCTACAACTTCTTGCACAACAATTATCAAAACTATGAAGTCTGCACAATTCCT
The DNA here is from genome assembly GCF_036365525.1 of Heterodontus francisci. Classification (NCBI taxonomy): domain Eukaryota; kingdom Metazoa; phylum Chordata; class Chondrichthyes; order Heterodontiformes; family Heterodontidae; genus Heterodontus; species Heterodontus francisci. Next base: position 38,020,914 of record NC_090388.1, on the reverse strand, counting down.
TAGAATATTTAAATCATTGTAGTGGATTTCCAGATAATTCATTATTGTTAAATTATTACTTATATCTAAGATGTTGTGAAATTTTTTGTCTGTTTTATGAAACCATTCTAGCATACTGTTTTAGCAATGCACAAACGTACTAGGGAGTTTGGCCTGTGTAGATGTGAAAGATCAACCCACCATTAATTTTAATATTATCTTGTAAAAACGGTGAAAATGCTGAGGAAGGATATCTAGCTGGGTCACTCAATGTCTATCAATCTTACTGCAGTTTGGAAGTTTGTCCTTTCTCTGTTGCGCTCTGGGGAGTAATAGGGTGCAGGGATCACGATATGGATTAGCCTGCACAAGTTTCTTCCAGTGCAGGCAACTTGCCAACTTTTTGCTACCGACTAATTTACATGATTACAGCATGAAGCTAGCACTAACTGTTAAGTGGCGATGCATCTCAGCAGGAGGCCCAAAATCATGGGAGGCTGGCAGCAGTTACAGCTAGCCTGCATTTCTTAATGCCAGCCTGCACCTCATAAGTGGGAGATGCATTGGGCTGGATTTTACGTCGGGCGGATGGGAGCTGGCCACTGATGTAAAAGTCAGTGACGAACCTGCTTCTGCCTGGCCCAGGGATCCGTCCCGCATTTTACGGGTCCCCGGGCTTCAATTGTTCCGAAACGGGACTTCCACCTTCATGAGGGTGGCGTCTGCTGGGACAGCAGCCCAGCCGAGGACATGGAGCCAGGATTACAGATTGCCTCGCCGGTGTGATCGGTCACGCCCCAGCGAAGCAAGAGTGGTTGTGTGGGAGGAAGTGCGGGAAGTCTCGGGTCCTGAAAGTGGTTGGGAAGTGGGGGCGGCCTTCAATCGGGCACTCTATGCCCGTTTGTCAGAGCCCACCCCCGGGGCGCTGAAAGGCCGCATGCTTTCACTGGGCGGTCTTTCACGTCTCCCGGATGCCCGCTTGCCACAGGTAAAATCCCCGTGGAGGCGGGCGAAGGCCCTTAAGTGGCCAAATAACGGCCTTGATTGGCCTGGGGCGGTCGGCCTGTTTGTCGCCCCCCCACCCACCGCACCCCCCCCTCCAGCCCACATAAAGTAGGGCAGAGGCGGGAGCAGGTCGGGAATGCCTTCCGGACGCTCCTGCTCAATGTTACGCCACCCCCACCCCCCCGCCACTATCTGACTCGCTGGGGTGGCATAAAGTTCAGGCCATGGTGACTGGAGCAAGTGCTGGAAGTCATTCTGCAAATGATTCTTACCTGGGAAAGACACAAGAATTGCACAGCATGGGAGAGAGCAGACTCCAAGATTTTATGACGCTGCACTGGAGACCTTGATCAAGGTGCTCTGTCCACAGGTGGTCCTGCAAACAAATTCTCAGCAAGCAGTGGGACCAGATAGATGTGGCGGTCAATGTTAGGAGTCAAGATCCAAGGACCTGGGTGCAGTGTTACATAAAGTTCAATGACCTCTCAAGGTCAGTGAATTCATCTTTAGATGCCATATCCCACCATCTGCACAATTAGTCTCAGACACTGCTCAATGCACCCCACCCCATCTCTCACCTACCAACAATCCCAATCAGGACTCATACCTAACGTACCTTTGCCTCACCCTCACACACTTCACACTTTTGCAAGTCTCACACCACAACTCACAGCTTGCACACACTGCCAGCTATTCAACCATGACAGCCACATCACCCAAACAAATTGCACCACAATCACTGACACTCCCTTGCTGGCCCAGATGGCGCATTACTGGAGACAGTGGTAAAACAGGCAGGTAACAAGCAAATCTGCACATCCTTACCCCTGTGGAGGAGATGGTGCTCAGCATTATTGGAATGGTCATTGCTGAGGACATGGCCAGCAATGGGGCTGAAACAATAGAAGATGATGGTATCTTCATACCTAATCCTCCTCCTCACATCCTACATCGCCTCAACCCATAATCAGTTACGGACAGGTGAGAGATGATCAGGATGGTTCCCCCTTTTTCACCTCTCGACTGACTGAAGACCGTGTTTTTTTGGCCCGAGTGCTTTAATTATCAAGAACAGTCAAATGACAGGGTTTCTCATAAGTTTAAAAAGAAAAATAAATGTTTATTATACAACACCTGAAATATACATAACAACACCCACTCTCACACTCATACAGATACACGCATACTCAAGAAAAGATAGAGATTATAAAGATAACATCTATTGGATCTGATGATATGTAAAGAATTCTCTGTTAAACTTGCTTTTCCCCTGGGTGAAGACTTGAAATGGTGCAGGCCTGTAATATTTTCCTTGTTCACCGAAGAAAGACTTGGGAGGTTCAGGAAGATGGACACGCTGTTGCAGACTACTCTTGTTACATTCCAGCCAAAGGTCAATGGTGAAGTCCTGGTATGATTTCTCAGGTAGGAAATTCAAGGCCAAACTCCATTTTCTGCCTACATGTAGTTAAAAGATGGTGATCTTAGGCAGGGTCCTTCCTCTTCGCTGGAATATAAAGCCACAAGAATTAGGAGCAGGAGTAGACCATGCGGCCCATCGGGCCTGCTCCGCCATTCAATACGATCATGGCTGATCTTAGGCTTTTACTCCATTTTCCCACCTGCTCACCATATCCTTTAATTCCCTGAGAGACCAAAAATCTGTCTATCCCAGCCTTAAATGTATTCAAACATGGAGCATCCACACCCTCTGGGGTAGAGAATTCCAAAGATTCACAACCCTTTGAGTGAAATAATTTTTCCTCATCTCAATCCTAAATGATTGGCCCCTTATCCTGAGTCTGTGCCCTCGTGTTTTAGTTTCCTCGACCATCGGAAACAATCTCTCAGTGTCTACCCTATCCAGCCCCTTCAGAAGCTTGTATGTTTCAATTAGATCACCTCTCATTCTTCTAAACTCCAGAGAGTGTAGGTCCAGTTCACTCAGCCTCTCATCGTAGGACAACCCTCTCATCCCAGGGACTGTATCGCCTCCAGTGCAAAAATATCCTTTCTTAAATGTGGAGACCAAAACTGCACACAGTACTTCAGATGTGGTCTCACCAAAACCCTGTACAATTGGAGCAAGACTTCTTTATTCCTGTACTCCAATCCCCTTGCGATAAAAGCCAAATAGGTACGGGGATACCTTTCTCGTCAAGACAAAATTTTGATAACGCTTGGGGATTTTGTCAGTTTCTCCTGCACCCCGGGCATTACTCCTGGAGGGATCACTCACAGTGGTTAGGGCCACGGTCTTGTCTACCATGCCACTTGGACTTTCCTTGTGAGCCCCACAAAACTCATTGGTTTCCCCTTCAGTTCCAGCAGTCAGCTTTCACGTGCCCTGGTTTACTACAGTGGGAACACATGGGTCTTCGGGAATCATTCTTACCCTTTGCACTTTCCTTCCTGACTTATGGAAGGCCCCTGTGTTCTCACTCCTCTACTCCCTTTCACTACCACCCCATTGCCTGCCACCATCCCACCTTCCTGGACCTTTGGGAAAGGTTTTCCTTGATTAAAGGGTTTGATGGTGAGTTCAAAATCATCAGCCATTACAGCAGCGTCCCTCACCTTTGTTTCTCAATATGGGTCTTTATATTAATTGGGATACTATTTTAAATTCCTCCAATAGGATCACTTCTTGTGAATTCTCATACGAGGGTTCTAACTTCAGAGATCTCATCCAGCAATTGAAAGCAATTTAACTCGTTCAAATTCAAGGAAGATTTGAGCAGGCCTTTTTAAAGTATTTTTGAATTGTTGTCAGTATGCCTCAGGGCCTAATTCGTAGCAGTTAAAATAGCAGTTTTGGTTTGATAGTAATCGAAAGAGCTGTCCTCTGACAACATGGAGTAAGCTTCAAGGGCTCTTCCCACGAATTTGCCTTATAAAAGGAGGGTCCAAAAACTCTTTTGGTCACTTTAACCTGAAAGCAATTTTCTCAAAAAAGATAAAGTACGATTCGACCTCATCCTCGTTAAATTTTGGCACTAATCGTGAGTGTCTCATGAAATCAAAGTTTTGCTCTGAATTGGGGTCAGTATTTGAATTGCATCCACATTTTGCAATTTCAGTCTTTCCCTCTCTAACTGAAACTGCCTTGCCTCTGTCTCCCTTTGCATCTCTCTCTCCTCTTTTCCTCTTTGCTTTTGAAGCTCTAATTCCAGTCTTTGAGTTTCCATTTGAATTCTAGATAAGGCTACTTTGCCAGTCTCAGGTTCCATGCCAGCTTGTTCTGGTTCTGAATCAATACCAAAATGACTAGCTAGTGTTTTAAGGATCTCAGGCTTTCTTGCTTTCAGTTACCCCCACCTGGTGAGCCACAGCTTTTAGTTCCTCAACATTTAGTGAATTTAATGCACTCCAAGATACCTCTTCCTGTTCTACAACTGCTTTGGCATTGAATGTGGCCATGTCGTAAATGTTTTCGTACAGTAAAAATACAAGAAAACCTGCTGATTTATTATTTACAATTTACGATCAATTTACCTCCCGTGTCCAATTCACTCATTTAATCCAATGTTTTAGACCCTGGATGATGAGGCCCCAATCTTACAAACAGGTGAAAGATGGGAGGGATGGTTCCCCCTTTTCCATCTCTCACATGTCCGTAACACACTTCTGATTTAGGAACTTCAGATGGTGTAAGCATGCATCTCTTACTTTCTCCTCTCCCCTCACCGAAACCCTACTCTTGTGTCTTTCTCCTTTTCAGGTACCCAAGAACTGCAATCTGGCCAGGCAGTTGTGGAACAGCAACAGCCAGAAGAGCAAGAAGACAGTGATGATGTAGGAACACTGTAACTCGCTCTCAACATGCAGCCATTAGCTCAGATTGACACTGCATGTACTTTAGAGGATAGCTTAGAGGTGGAATATACACATGGTGAAGCACTGGGCATGAGTGGCCTGCAGCTAGGGCAGGGTGCATGGATATCATGGGAGGTCACGCACAAGCTCTGCTGCGTGAGATTCAGGTGAGCAGTTCAGTGAGACAGAGTACAGAAAAAGGCTGATTGGTAGCACAATGAAATGCTTAGTGCATTGACAGGCCTACCAGAAAGGCTGCGTGCAATGTCAAGGAGTTTGCTGGGGTCCAGCACCAACTCTGCACAGGGCTTTGCACAAAGCTTGGAGCCCATCCTTTCCAGCATTCAAGTTGTGGCTGACTCCATTAGCACACTTGCAGACTCAATCACGATGCAGCTTGTGATGACTAATGTTTCAGCTTCCATTGCAGCACAAGCAGAAGCCACCCAACTTCTGGATGCTGTAGTGGAACTCCAGGCTTCTGTTTTGCCGTGTCAGATAGCTACGAAGACCACTGTTCAAAGGGGCTTTCAGGATGCCACAATCCATCCTCCAACAGATTACTAGGATTACTGAGGCATCGCCCCAAGAGAGTGGCTTTGTGGAACACAAGGCTATTGCTCTCTCTCAGGATCACAGAATCACAGAATAATACAGTGCAGAAGAGGCCCTTCGGCCCATCGAGTCTGCACCGATGCATTAAAGACACCTGACCTGTCTACCTAATCCCATTTGCCAGCACTTGGCCCATAGCCTTGAATGTTATGACGTGCCAAGTGCTCATCCAGGTACTTTTTAAAGGATGTGAGGCAACCCGCCTCTACCACCCTCCCTCTGGGTAAAAAAGTTCTTCCTCAAATCCCCCTTAAACCTCCCGCCCCTCACCTTAAACTTGTGACCCCTCGTAACTGACCCTTCAACTAAGGGGAACAGCTACTCCCTATCTACCCTGTCCATGCCCCTCATAATCTTGTACACCTTGATCAGGTCACCCCTCAGTCTTCTCTGCTCCAGCGAAAACAACCCAAGCCTATCCAACCACTCTTCATAGCTTAAATGTTCCATCCCAGGCAACATCCTGGTGAATCGCCTCTGCATCCCCTCCAATGCAATCACATCCTTCCTATAATGTGGCGACCAGAATTGCACACAGTACTCCAGCTGTGGCTTTACCAAAGTTCTATACAACTTCAACGTGACCTCCCTGCTTTTGTAATCTATGCCTCAATTGATAAAGGCAAGTGTCCCATATGCCTTTTTCACCACCCTATTAACCTGCCCTACTGCCTTCAGAGATCTATGGACAAGCACGCCAAGGTCCCTTTGTTCCTCGGAACTTCCCAGTGTCAGGCCATTCATTGAATACTTCCGTGTCACATTACTCCTTCCAAAGTGTATCACCTCACACTTTTCAGCGTTAAATTCCATCTGCCACTTTTCTGCCCATTTGACCATCCCGTCTATATCTTCCTGTAACCTAAGACACTCCACCTCACTGTTAACCACTCGGCCAATCTTTGTGTCATCCGCGAATTTACTGATCCTACCCCCCACATAGTCGTCTATGTCGTTTATATAAAGGACAAACAATAGGGGACACAGCACAGATCCCTGTGGTACGCCACTGGACACTGGCTTCTAGTCACTAAAACAGCTGTCTGTCATCACTCTCTGTCTCCTACAGCTAAGCCAATTTTGAATCCACCTTATCAAATTACCTTGTAGCCCATGTGCATTTGCTTTCTTGATAAGTCTCCCATGTGGGACCTTGTCAAAGGCTTTGCTGAAATCCATGTAATCTACATCAACTGCACTACCCTCATCTACACACCTGGTCACATGCTCAAAAAATTCAATCAAATTTGTTAGGCATGACCTCCCTCTGACAAAGCCATGCTGACTATTCCTAATCAAATTTTGCCTCTCCAAGTGGAGATAGGTTCTCTCCTTCAGAATTTTCTCCAATAGTTTCCCTACCACTGACGTGAGACTCACTAGTCTGTAGTTCCCTGGCTTATCTCTACAACCTTTCTTAAATAGTGGGACCACATTAGCTGTTCTCCAGTCCTCTGGCACCTCCCCCGTGGCCAGAGAGGAATTAAAAATTGGGGTCAGAGCCCCTGCAATCTCCACCCTCGCCTCCCACAGTATCCAGGATGACAGCATTCACTGTCAGTCTGCCAGTGCCCTTGCTGTTGCCCATCAGCCAGCCAGCACAGAGTGCTGTTGCTCACGCCGAGATGATGCAGTCCAAAGCCAGGCCTTCTACACCTAGAGATGCTCAAGGTTGTCCTGCAATGTCATCTCCAGTCTCCCCCACACCCACACTGCAGCCACTGAAGTAGCAGTCCCTGGACCCAACCAGCAATGGAGGCCAGAGAATAAGGTACGTGGGGTCAGGGCTTGCAGGAACCAATCAGCCAAGGCCCCGGCCAGGGGAGGAGCATCGATCGCGAGGGCAAAGGGCAGTCTTTCAGCGGGGTGGTCTATGCCACTGGGGGCACCCTCCGTGGTGCCTGATTAGGAAGGAACCCCTCCAGCCCGCAAGGAGGCCACCTGGTTTAACTGGGTGGCCTCCTCAGGTGGCAAAGTGCCCATCCGCCACCGCTGGTAAAATATCAATGATGGTGGGAAGAGCCCTAAAGTGACCTTTAATTGGCCATGTAAGGGCCTTAGTTGACCTAAGGGCTGGTGGGCTGCCTGCCACCACCCCTGCCGCAGGTAAAATACCAGCAGGGGCAGGTTGGTTTTCGGGCAAGGCACCCCCACTATCCCACCCGATATTACGCTCCCTGCCTCCCAGCCAGCTCCCGGGAGGTGCGTAAAATTCTGGCCAGAGAGAAGGTAAGGGATGGGATTGTTGGTGAATGGGGAATTGGGGCTGCATTTACTGGTATTGCAGGTGCATGAGTTCTCCATGGACAGCCCAGCCAGAGGGGTGCTGTCAAGGTTGCAACCTTCCTTCCTCTTCTGCCTCCTCCTCTTCCTCCTGCTCCTCTTCCTGTCCTTCAGCTGTTCACTGGATAGCTGCTGGAAAAGGTTGTGCCTTCATGATGTTGAGGCATGCAGTAGACCACCATGAATCTTGGCTGCTGCTTGTGCCAAGTAATGAAGGACACCTCCAGAGTGGTCCAGGCAACGGAAGTGTTGCATCTAAGTCATCTGCTCTATCACACTTTGTGTGGCAACATGACCTGCATCGTACGCTGCCACTGTACATGGGTTGCCCACAGCAGTCATCAGCCATGTGTCATGCTAGGCCCCACCTGCCAAACATTAATTTTGTCATGAACATTGATTTTAAACTGTTACTGGTGTGAAGAAAGGACTTGTTAAACAGATCTGCTGTGGCTGGAAAAGACATTTGCATACTAACAGACGGTGATTGGAAGGACCAAGGACCATTCCCTGACCCATTCAACCCACAATGGACCTTGATCACCAGGTATTGTGTGTAAGAGGAGCATTCCAGAGACTGCTAAGGTGGTACAATCCAAGAAGTGGTCAGACCAGTTGGTCATATGACCAATCTGCTTGGAAACCTGGGTTTTCTGGATTGTACAAAAAGTTTGAACGCAGAAGGTCTGTTTGCTCCTGAACTGAGAAGATCTCTCCTGTCTGCTCCCATCTCTTTCTCACAAGCATCTGAATCCACTGAAGACACATGAACCCCAAGAGAGAAAAATCTCCTACAGCAAACAAGGTTTAAGAAGAATACTGGGCCCCGACGAAAAGCAAGATCTACCTACAATCAAGGACTCTCCAGTGTGCTCAAAGAACTGTAACAAAATCTCGAGTCAGCAACCCTTCTTCAGAACTGTTCTGAAGAAGAGTCACTGACCTGAAACGTTAACTCTTCTTCTCTCTCCACAGATGCAGCCAGACCTGCTGAGTTTTTCCAGCATTTTCTGTTTTTATTTCAGATTTCCAGCATCCGCAGTATTTTTCTTTTATTATGTAACAAAAACTTTTCAGATATTGCCTCAAACTTATCCACTTTATTTTTCTTCTACTCTTTCCTGTCTCTATTTGCGTGTGTTAATCGCTCATGCATTCTCGAGTGGGTGCATTGTGTATCCGTAGGCATCAACCGAATTAGAGTTTAATTTTAATAAATTTCAACCTTTCTTCTTTAAACCTAAGAAAGCCTGTTTGTGCTAGTTTCTTTGCCTTATAATTGGAAAGTGGTGAATAAGGATTCACCAAGGGGGTGCTAAAAACACGGTGTATTTAAAATTAAACCCTGTTACGGTAAGACCAGGTGAAGACTGAGGGGGACCCCTAGACACCATTCTCACCGGGCCTTACTGTGGTCAGTGGATAGCCCTTGTCACCTTGTCGCTACCCTTTGGTTTGTTATGGTGACTGAAATGGAGATGGCACAGTGGATTGCTGCAGAAGGTTTTGGGCAGGAGACGCAGGGGAATGCGAGGAAGAACTTTTTTACGCAGTGAGTGGTAATGACTTGGAACTCACTGCCCACGAGTGTGGTGGAAGTGGGGAAAATCAATAATTTCAAAAGGAAATTGGACAGGCACTTGAAGGAAATAAACTTGCAGGGCTAAGGAGATCGAGTGGGGGAGTGGGACTAACTGGATTGCTCTGCAGAGAGCCGGTATGGACTTGATGGGACCTTGAAGTGCCCCAAAACATTCAATGTTGCCCCTATGGTATCTGGTTAAACCTGAATGTACTATAGGGGAGGGGAAAGGAGTTAGAGGCAGGAGTATAGAGACAATGGTGGTAGACAAATAAGGTGGCTTCATTTATTCCAACTTTCAAGTGGAGAATATTTTGTCTTATTCATGACGCGATCATGATATCAGATTGTCAGTCTGTTAACAAAGAAGTGAATGTGGAATCAAGGGTACTGATGGTCTGATGGAGATGGGTGTCATCAGCATACTTACAGCAATCGACCCCATATTTCTGGATAATGTTCATTGGAGAGCAGCATGTAAACCATGAAAGAGGAGCGGTGGGCATTTCAGAGGTGATTATCATTCGCTGTGTTTATAAAGATAGATAAGAATAGGAGAAATCAAACTACAAGTACAACAAAACCAACCAATCAACTGCTCAAATCTCTCTCTTTTTGACATCCAATTTCCAACTTCATTTAAGTAAACATTTATATTATAAACGCATTAAAAAAGTGATCGAAGAATCATTAATTTTCCATAAAATTACTTACTGTTGGAAATGCCTGTAAGAATTTATCTTTAAATAGGCCTGCCCTTTATCTAGGCCACGAGTGGAAGAAGTGAAAAAAAATGAGGACAGAACATCTATTTGCAGCGTTTTATGCAATTTATGCTGTTAAATAAAATTATCAACAAACTGTGTTGTTTGGGATGTTTTCCTTTCTTGTTGAAAGAAACAAATGTCTGCACTGGGATCAGAAAGGAATATTTGAGATGCTTTGCTGATGACCTCAGACTCTGGTCAGAGTCACTCAGTCTGCTACCGTCAGACTGTGGCAATTGTTCAGGTGCTGGTTTTTGGAGACTCAATATTGGGAAAAACTTCCTGCTGGAGTGTTGCACCAATATCTATTTCAACAAAGTGGGAATTAAGGGGAAGAAAACATCTTCATAATATAAATAACTGAGAGGAAGAATATAGTAATATAATGGGGGGGGGGGGGAAGAATATACAAATATAATATTTGCATCTTAAGAAAATACTACAAACCCACAATGGGAGGTAGAGAAATAATAAATGTTTTATCATGTTGGTAACTAGGAATCAGAGATTTTGGGGAAGAAAGCAGAAACTCGCATCTTAAACAAACTTTGTAAAGTAGCAGATGTCATATTTGTGAGGCCTCTATATTTCAATATCAATAAGATGAGTAATATTTTTACCTTGAGTCAGTCATGTCATTTATTATTTCAGTAAAGTTGTTTGTTTAGGCTGCTGTGGGACTGCCATAAACATCAGAAATCACAGTAGAGGTTACCATCAGGAATGCCAAAAGAGATCTAATAGTTTATCTATTTTTGAAAATTTACTTACCATCTAACTAAATAGAAGATTAAATTATAGCACATGTCATATTGATTACTATTACTTCTCAATGGGAAGAATCTATTGATATTTGTTGGAAACAATACTTCTCTAAGATTAAAAACAATTAATCTTTTAAAACAACTCTTCAAAAAGTTAATACTTCATAATGTTTCCACTATTTGACTTCTGTTTTTGAAATATTAGTTAAAAGATTTTGATATTTTAAATTGTTTTTAGTGAAATTAATTTATGCTTACTTGCACATATACTCAACATAGAACATTTCTCATTGCGTAAGCATAATCCAAGATCAGAATTCATCAGTACTGTCACAGTAATGTACTTTACTGGGGGACTTCAATGTAAACTATTAGGAATAGTAAGTCATGGAGTCTGTTATGACACAGAAGGAGGCCATTTGGCCCATCGAGTCCACAGAGCTATGCAGTCAGTCCTTCTCCCCCACTCAATCCCCATAGCTCTGCACGTCTATTTCTCTCAGGTGACCATCCAATTTCATCTTGAAACCATTAATCATCTCCACTTCCACCACCCTTGTGGACAGCAAATTCCAGGTCATTACCACCCACTGCGTAAAAAAGTTCTTCCTCATATTCCCCTTGCATCTTTTGCCCAAACCTTTCAATCTGTGTCCCCTAGTCCTTGTACCATTTGTTAATGGGAACAGTTTTTCCTGGTCTAACTTATCTAAGCCTGTCATAATCTTGTACACTTCTATTAAATCTCCCCTCAATTTCCTTTGTTCTAAGGAAAACAAACCCGTCTTTTCGAACCTAACCTTGTAACTAAAATCCTCCATCCCTGGAACCATTCTGGTAAATCTCCTCTGCACCCTCTCAAGGTCCCTCACACCCTTCCTGAAGCGTGGTGACCAGAAATGGACACAATACGCTCGTTGGGGCCTAACCAGAGCTTTATAAAGGTTCAGCATTTCTTCCCTGAGTAAATACCTGACCTCTAGATAATTGCTTGGTTAGTTCATAGGTAACTAGCTTCATGTGAGACAAGAGATTAAAAGTATTTCTTCCCTTTCTTTCCCCCATCCTGCACAGAGTAGTGGAAGAGACTACCCTTAGCTAAAGAAGTTTTACTTCAAGAGCTGCCTAAGTATCTGGATATAAACTGGACTGACAGCTGTAAGGAGCCGGAAAGCCTAAGGTGATCAAATGTTCAATGAGTCTTGAAAGTTCCTGTTCCACTGGGTCTGGTAGGAGGGACACTTGGGCTCAATTTTAGGTCTTGTGTAGAACAAAATTGCAAAATGAGCGGTTGACCCATTCAGGAGTGTTAGCAAGGGGGCTCAGTCAGTTTTAATGCCTGGGACCTAGCAGGAGAAGCCCAAGGTTTCCATGTGGGACCCAGCAGAGCACTCCCAGTCCTCCTGGCCAAAAAGACAATCTGTATGAAGTGTAAACATAACTGAACTGACTGGGCCTCTTCTACCTCTGGCTGCTGTGCCAACACTTATTCCCTGATCAGGCCTCAGCTTAAAATAACTGGCACACACAAAACAAGTGCAATGACACAAATTATGGATGAAATATGAAGAGTTATAAAAAAAAGCAGACTTTGTCTTTTAAAAATGAACCTTTATTTTAAAAAGTGAACAATGGTCCAAAATGGCTACTGAAGAAAAAAGGGATTGGACTTTGTGGCTTCAAACTGTCTGACAGGGACAAAGGAAAAATCTTCAAAGCTAAGAGGTGTCAATTGCACCCATCCTAAAACATTTCAGAATTGAACATCATCTTCTGAAAGAAGGTGTGAAATAGCCACGTCCTGGGCCATTGTGCAATCACCATAGGAAAGAGACCAGAATGTTTACTACCAGGAGGTGCAAAGTTACACAGTTTTACCTTTTAAAAAAAGACAGCCTAGAGAGAGAGAGAGAAGAGAAGCAACATCCATCAGCTTGTTTTACAGCAAGCCAGAAGGCACATGCCATGTTGTAGAATCCTACATCTATTCTAGACAGCAGTGAACTTAGAAGTGATCCACCGTCTTCAACTGAACATTCAATCAAGAGAGAAATCTACAATTATTTCAGGCCTGCACCCAACGAGAACTTGATTTCCAGTAGAATTCAACAGGGTTATTGTGACCTTCTCCCCACTAAAAATCACTTTCACCTTTTTCTCTCTCTATCTATCTCTTTTGTGTGTGTGTGTGTGTGTGTGTGTGCGAATGAATGCATGAGTGGATGCGGCTGCGACAATTTCGGGATAAGGTGTATTGATCAATAAATAAGTGATTTTCTGTTTTAAGACTGCAAGAAAATCTGTCTCTGTCTGTTTATATGAAAAATAAAACACCAAGGAGTTAACCCCTAATAACAAACCACACTTGCTGCAGTCATGTGGGGAATGGAACAGTGGGAACCACCCATATCGCACTACATGGCCATAACGTAACGTACAGAGCCTAATAATAGTCAGAGTCTGATGTGCATGTTTAAAGAGGACTCCACTGATTTGTGGAAGATATCCTTGTGGCCTGCAACTTAAAATTGGAGTCAGACAGATCGGAGTGAAAGAAGTCTGTTTAGCTGGGTTTGGTATAAGCTATGCGAGACAGCGACTAAGACAGTATGACATTGAACATGGAGTTTTTATTCTGTTTTACTTTTACTTTCTCTTTGCTAGCATATGTTTTCTACAGTAGCCCCAAGTGTACAAACTGCACAATGCAGTTTCAAAACAATAAACACTACATCCTTCCCCTTCTTAGTAAATGAGAGACATAGCACGTTTCAATGGTTTGTTTTCAAAAGCATAAACAATAAATTTAAACATAATAATTCACTTTGAAACATAGTCATTCAATTATGGTGGCGTTTTCTTTCACAGGTAGGATATCGTCTGGTATCAGGTGTAGTCTCTTTTGACTCGTTCTTCATCTGAGGTATCGATGTCGGAATCTGATTCAATGCTTGCGAGTAGTGTTTTCAATACTTTGAAGAATGATGCATTTCTTGTGATGATTTGTGAACCGCACTTAGCAGTGATCATTGATCCTTTTCTGTTGGTCACAACAAATGGTTGGATGTCATACGGGGTTGTTTGTTTTCCAACATGACCATCACATTTCACAAGTACTTTATCTCCTGGCTTTAGCAGTGTAGTTCTAAGTTTCATGCTTCGTTCTGCATTTACTTTCATTCGATCCTTCAGTTCTCGATCACGGTCGTGCACATGTTGATCTTTAGCTCTGCAGGGTAGCTCAGGTTGTGCATACAATGTGAAAAGGTGAGTGTAGCCGGTGGTTTTCCAGTAGTCAAGTGTGGAGTCGCTCTGTTATTACAAAGAAAATGATTAACTCCTTGCTTCCATGGCTTGTTCTCAGCTGTAGCTTTACGTATCACTTCTTTCAACCAGTTTAATTGACCCACCAGGCTTCGCAATTGCCCAATCTCTGCTTCTGCTAGATCATCATCTTTCTGTGATGATCGAACACGATTAACCAGGATGGGAGTAAAACTCTCTAAATGGGATTGTTGATTCAAACTTATTCCAGACTTAGTCTGCTTAATATCTAAACCAATATAATTAAAGGCCCCAAAAGCCTGACTCCCAATCTTAAATCTGCCCTAATCTTACTAATGATATACTTCTCAAAATCCACAGTACCATCCCTATAAGAAATCATCAACGTGCATCATGACGATGCATGAAAGTTTCCCTTTATGATACCAATACAACATCGCAGGATCTGCTTTTAGTTGAACACAACCAATTTTTAACAAAACAGATCTCACTGTGAAATACCACACCCTGGAAGTATCATTAAGGCCATAGATGCATTTGTTCAATTTCCATAATTTTCGTTCTGCACCAGCTGCCTCTGTGGGTGGTTTTATCAGAAACACTTCTCTCTGAAAAGTATCACCTTGCAGAAATGCAGCTCTTATGTCAATGGATCTACACTCCCATGAATATGTGGCCAAAAGAGCCAAAAAGGTTTACAAGATTACTTTTCCAGCTATGGGAGAGTCCACTCTAACATCAGTATCCCCTGTCGCTCTTCAAAACCCCTCGCTACTAACCTCGCTTTAGTCTTATAAGTTCCACCGGGAAGGACTTTTTCAGTACAAATCCATTTATGTGACCAGGCTGGCTGTCCCCTATCTGGTACTTCAGAAAACACTCCAAACTCTCTAATTATGTTTTGCTTCTCTTATTAGTTTATCCTCAAGTTTATTGGGGGCCACTGAAACTTCACAGTCATGAGGACTTCTGCTTCTAGTTCTATTCTGAGACTGCCCTCTAGCTTTCATTTCATTGTGAAATCTGCTCAGACTACGGCCTCTATTAGCACTTTGATGTCTTTCAGGACTACTGCGAGAATATCTCCCTCATACTTTATCAGAGGCTCTTTCTCCAGTATGTGATAGCTTCCTTACGCAAGAGTCACTTCCTGATCCACAATTAGAAATTGTACTGTGCTTTCTTACCCTCCATTCTTTCACCCAATTCTGCCAGTCTATGACTCTGCCATCTTGGCCATCATCTTGAACATTTAATCAATATTTAAACTTGCCTGTAGACTTTCCTGCACTTCCCACAATTGTCGCATCCCTCCATTTATCAGACTCTCTGGAATATAAGTGACCCGAGTACCTACTCAAGGCAATTGGCCTTTGGAGGCGTTAGCTCTTTCCTGAGCATCGTGATCGGTTACACTACTATTCAACTCTTGATCCACCTGTGCCTCTGGACCGTCATCACAAAACACATGAGTATTTGAGGTACAAGGTGTATAGTTTCCTTCTATCAACTGCTCAGATTCTGAGATTTTATAATCAACCCTGATTAATCATGAAGAATGAACCTTCACAGTTTGATTTCCATGCTTGATAACTACTGTCTTACCATCATTACCTTACCAAGGCCCTTCCATTCTCTATGACCCTCTCTTTTATAATAGGCCAAATCTCCTGAATTAAATTTCACCTCAGATGGCCTTATATGATGCCTCAGAGCTCTGCGAATTTTCTCAGAGGCCTCAGCCTTGATAAAAGCCCATCTCCCTGCATGGAAAGCATTCAAATGTGCAGAAAAAATTGAACTAAGTGTAGTACCTTCTAGAGCAGGAGGACTGTCGCACGATACAGAAGGCAATTTAAGATTCCGCCCATAGGCCAAATGATAGGGACTATATCCTCCAACCATCTGAAGTGAATTCTTTGCATGAACCGACCATGCCAGGGCAGTTGTCAACTTGCAGTTTGGCTGGTCAGCTAAGATGTTATGTAACATTTCATCAAACACTGCGTGATTCCTTTCACAAAACCCATTGCTGAAAGGACTTTCAGCTGCAGTATTCATAACCATTATGTTCATGTTTTCACACATATCTCTGAACTCGTCATTGGCAAATTCCCCTCCATTATCAGTCAGAAACTTAGCTGGTGCCCTAAGCCCAGATCCTATCCATATTTCCATAATTGTGTCTACAATCACCCTTTTGTCCTTACTATTATAGTAGAAAGACTAAATATAGTTGCTAGGTCTATAAAATGTAGAATAAAAATATTCTTGTCTTGGTCTCATACCTTTAAATCCATGGCAACTACCTTGTTAAAGTCACGTGCCAATGGAAGGCTGACAATAGGACGCGATGGTGTCCTCTGATACGTTTTACAGATTTCACACATTTCACTAATCTCTTCTGTTATCCTCGTATATTCTTCATCAATCACACCTGCATCCTTTAGCAGGGTTTTTAATCTGACAAGAAGAGTGAGCAAATTCTCTGTGTAACTTTAAGACAATTTGCCTTTTATCTTTCTGATTCGTAACACGATGCCATCAACACTTCTCTAACACTCTGACTAGAAATATCAGGTTTTGTTAAGGGTATACAATAATGCACTGACTGAGTAAATTGCAAATTCACTGATTTCCCTAAAAACAATTGCCTTATCATGCTCCATATCAAGTTTCATCTGTGCCTTTTTCATTGAAGGTTTACTCAACAGTAAAGGTATCTCACTGGAGACTACATCAGTACTGATAAAGCAGCTTACCCCAGCTATTTTACATAGGGGATTACTACACTCTTCAGTGACTTCAATGTGTTGTCATCATTAAACCTAAAGCTGGTAGTACGTTTATACTCCTTAACCTTGCATCAATCCTCACTACTGAGTGGTTACAGTGTTATCTGGATTCAATCAGTTCCCCATATTGTCGACGTACAAGCACTATCCAGTACTGCACAGTTGAATGAATCCACAACCAACACATTCATCACAGGATTAAAACTCCTTGTGACTTGTACAATTCATTCAGATCCATCAGTATCTTCCTCTTCTTCCTCAGAACTCTGTGTCGTGTGTTATTTCGAAGGCTCTACCCCTTCGCTTAAGGCAGTTCATTGCATAATGATACTTTGAGTCACATCTGAAGCACCTATTAACTGTTCCTTGGGCATTCCTGGGATTCATTTGCCTATGATTGCTGTTCCAATTCTGTCTTCCACTGTAATAGTCAGACCTGCGAAAAGTACTTTCATCCTCATTCCTCCTGTCTTTAACTTTTCCATTGTTCTTAGGCCTGCTTCCAGAATCTGGATTATTTCAAAATCTATTAAACATTGAGTCCTCCATTCTTTGTGTCACCACAGAATGCGCTGCTTGTTCTACCAGGACTGCAGGAAATGACTGTTTCCCCAGGAATCTTTTTAAGGCTATGCACATTTGGTCCAACAGGGAGTCTTTGTCCAAGAACCAAACTCCAGTTAGAACCAAGAGCCTGTCCATATGCGACACCCTAGCACAATCTAGCAATTTAAAAGCTAGCACTGAACCAGGGGTCTCCAAATTGAATTTCCTCAATCTTCTATACAGTCTGTTAAAGTCTATGATATATTCCTCCATTGAATAACCATCTGTTTTCCAAAATCTATCAAAGTCTGATCATACTTCATATGCATTCAATAGGTCATCTTTCTTGTAAATGTCATTCAAGAATTCTAACAGAAGGTCCAACTCTTTATCAATATCCAACTGGACAAGCATCCAGTTCAGAAAATACTTTACTTCTGATTTTACTTTTGGTAGGAAGTGACAACGCCAAGGCCATACCTTGTTTCCTTTTTGGTAGAAACGTAACCTGTGTCAACATATCCACTTCATTCTTCCACTGGTCATATGGTTCAGACTCTGAGAACACCAGAGGGTAATCATACCCTGACTTGCGTTCTGCCATATTTTCCACAATAGACGTTGAGATTTTTGTTTTCTATCCAAATAAAATTTCATATTTTCTAACTTTCAGCATTAGACAACCATCCTCTGCTACCATTATCAATTCCAGCAAGCTTGTTATGGAACGATAATGCTGGAGCTTATATTTACTCAGTTTCACATTTATTGTGCAGAGTAAAAGGATTACAAACATATAGCTCCTCACTTAAAACCTTCCCCACTCCCAATGAGTGTCTGTTGATAAATGCTCAACTAAAACCCCAATTAACACCCTTCACATGCATATAATCAAACCATTGACACACAATTAATAGATTAATATATAGTGTGTGATCGATTTCGTTTGTTGACGCTTTCTCATTCATGTCTTTCCAGTTTTGTGATTCCATAGCCTTTGTACATAATTGCAAAGCCTCATCTCCTTTTGTTGCTGCTTTAATGTCAGATAGTTTTAGCAACTTTGGCACCACATTTATGCTCAAGAAAAGGTTGCTGAACATCACCTTTACCTCACGACTAGTAGGACCAACTGTTGGACTGTCAGCAGCAGATGTTGTGAAAGATAGTCTGCTGGGTTGAGTTTTCCTGGCTGATGCTCAGCATGGAATTCGTACTCTTGTAGTTTGAGTAGCCAATGTTCTATTTGAGTGGGTGATTTGCTATGTGGATTTTTGAACAAGCTCACTGGTGGTCTATGATTGGTTATTACTTTAAACTTGTTTCCATATAAATAGAGATGAAAGTGTAAGATACCTCGTGTGATTGAGAGTGCTTCTCTCTCTGTTTATGGATAACATTGCTCTACAGGCATTAATGATCTGCTTGCCATCTCAACGATTGACAGGTTAGCTGTCTTGTCTTTCTTTATGAGAACTGCACCTAAGCCAACCGTACCTGCATCCGTGACAAGCTGCATGGTTTTCTCAGGGTTGAAATAGGCATTTGTGCAACTTGCTGACAGACAATTGATCTGATGTACCGCCTGTTTGTGTGATTTACTCCATTCCCAATTGGTGGTTTCTTTTGTCAGATACACGTAGGGGATAGCGTAGCGAGGTCAGGAATGAAACTACTGCAGTATGTGATGAGTCCTAGCAGTCTCCAGAATTCTTGCACGTTTGTAGGATCCACAGCATTTGCAATGGCTTCAGCTTTCCATGGATCAGGTGATACTCCTTCACCACTGAATGCATGGCCAAAGAATTCAATTCTGCTTTCATTGAACAAGCACTTGTCTTTGCTCAAGGTGAGATTATGTTCTCTGAGATGGTGCCGGCATGTATGTAGGCATGTCTGGAGTTCCTTTTCGTTGTGACCATAGATGACAATGTCATCACTGATGTTCAGCGTGCCTTCATATCCTCAGCTGCTGAATTGACTCCAAAGTTGAGCCTCTAGTATCGGAAAAGTCTGATGTGAGTAGCGAACACAGTAAGATATCTCGATTCTTCTGCAAGCTCGATTTGATGGTAGCCTGCATTGAGGTCATGTTTAGCAAAGTTTTTAGAACCATTCACTTTCTCTGATATCATCGATTGTCGGTATCAAGTGTCTTTCTCATTGTATGGCTTGGTTTGGTGATCGCATATCGATGCAGATTCTAATCTGGTTCTCACTCTTGGTTTTCTTGACGACTTGTATGGGTGAGACCCAAGGGGTAGGCTCATCCCCAACTTCCTCAATAACGTCAAGGTCAAATAGGTGTTGAAGTTCCTTCTCTGTCTGTTTCCTGAAGTGAAATGGTATTCGTTGCTGTTGATGCACAACTGAGATCTACGTACAGCATGCATGTAACACCTTTCAGCTTGTCGATACCAGTGAAGCGATCAGCGTACAGTTCGAGAATGTTTTTGTTTTATGTAGGAATCGCATATGTGACTGCAATCATGTGTAAGTCTTGTGCTGTGTGGAAACTAATAAGTGTGTCACATTCTCCAGATATGACATAGAATACAGCATTGGTTCTAGTGTCTTTGAATTAAGCTGACATTTCAAAAGTTCCGAGGATTTTTGTTGGTTTGTCATTTTCTTAAGGAAAAATTTTCATATTCCCTGATTTGTAGAGAATGGAGAAATCCTGAAGTTTGTTGAATGTTTTGTCTCTCATGACATTGACAGACGCTACTGTGTCTATGAGACCAAGCAGCCAATGGTCACTGTCACACTTGGATGTTTGCTGTGGCTGATAGAGGACAAAAGTACGTTCAGAGTTATCCACCTCTACTTTGGCACATTCTCTCGCCATTTTGCTGTGGTACGCATACGTGGCCCCCTTCTGTTGGTATTGGTCTTAGTAGTTGATTTTACTGATAAGCGACAAACGCGAGCAAAGTGGTTGGTTTTTCCACAAGTTTTACACTGTTTACCAGAAGCAGGACACTCTGTCCGGTGTGGGTAAGCACCACCACGGTGGAAACATTCTTGGGACAAGTCACAGCTCTGTTTGTGAGATGGCTGTTGTTGCTTTGCAGGTGGTTACCTGGTACATGAGCAATGAATAGTGTTAACAGGAGTTGAACTTGGACTGTGGTAGTTAATGTTAGCAGCCTCAACTTCAGTAGCTCTGGACTGAGAACGATAGTGATCTTGCTAACTCAAGCAGCTGTGACAGCTTTGTCTTTCTCGAGTGCTTTTCAGCATAGTTGACTAGAGAGACAGCCTTCGATTATTTGTGTTTTAATTTCCCATTCAAAATGTTCAACATCACTGAAGTAACATTTAGAGAGAGAGAGATACAGCACTGAAACAGGCCCTTCGGCCCACCGAGTCTGTGCCGACCATCAACCACCCACTTGTACTAATCCTACACTAATCCCATATCCCTACCACATCCCCACCTGTCGCTATATTTCCCTACCACCTACCTATACTAGGGGCAATTTATAATGGTCAATTAACCTATCAACCTGCAAGTCTTTGGCATGTGGGAGGAAACCGGAGCACCCGGAGGAAACCCACGCAGACACAGGGAGAACTTGCAAACTCCACACAGGCAGGACCCAGAATTGAACCCAGGTCGCTGGAGCTGTGAGGCTGCAGTGCTAACAACTGCGCCACTGTGCCTCAATGGTGTAAAATGTTGATCAATTGTTTCATTTGTCTCTTGCTTAGTGTATCAGAATACAATGGTTTTATATATGGTATTTTTCTTGGGTGTTGTAAGATTATTAGTTCACTAAAATTTACTAACCAGCTTACCAATTGTTAAAATCCAGCTATTATAAACTAACAACTAACTTGCTATCATAAACTAACATTTAGCTTTATAGTGGCAAAACTTAGGAAATAGGGCACAGTATAGACAAGATGTCAAAGCAGAGGGATTCTAGGAGATTGTCAGGTTTTAAAATGCTTACTTGCTGCAAAAGGGTGAGACCTTGACAGCAGACAGTGAAAACAGCTTCTGCGTAGTTTTGCCTTGTAATGAGATAAGGAATCTCAAAATGTAAAAGCATTGAGATAAAGTAGTCAACACAAAGGGGTACTACTTGCGCAAATCTGAAAGGTTAGCAACCATCACAAAACACTCCTTGGTTGGTTAAGAAAGGCATCCTTTAATACAAGACTAATCACTGATTGGGAGAGGGGAGGGTTAACTGGAAAGCTGCCAGGCTAAAAAGAGTCCTGTCTTTGACACTGTGCGACAGCGAAAAACAACAAGAAGAGATGAGCGAGAGAGAGACCGACAAGGGAAACTTGAAGACCAAAAGCTGCAAAAGAAACTAGGTGTGCACTCTGCCGTCCAGTCTCTAATATGGGTAGTATCTGTTAGACTGTTAATCTGAATACACATCAAAAGGTGGTAGGTTGGGCACAGACAACGCCATATTGACCAGCAGCACAGTGATAGTGTGTGATTAAGGATCTAGGATTCCATTCCTTTGCAGAGGAAACTTCTCTGTAATGATCTGAGATTATATAAAAACATTTTTTCATTGGATGGTTATTTTGGAGAGATCAGTGTGTGAGTTTCAACTGTACAAGCTTCCTGTGTGTCACTCTAACAGTCTTCAACATAAAATGCTGTCTATAAAAGTGGACAAAAAGCTTCCAAAATTTTCAAAGCTGAAAGCAGTGTTTCCTGTTTAGCACTACCTGTCTTCTGCTTACCTCGTCATCATTCTGATGTTCTCTGAACTGGAGTGAGGTTTAGCTGGGTTTGGTATAAGATATGTGAGACAGAGACTAAGACATCATGTTGAACATAATGGAATCTTTATTCTGTTTTACTTTCACTTTCCCTTTGCTGGCATGTGTGATCTACAGCAGCCCCAAGTGTACAGAATGCACAATGCAATTTAAAAACACTAAGCTCTACAGATGTGAAAGAAGTCTATTAGCCACCCTCTCAATTTCAACTTCACCCATTCCCAGCCTAGTTTCTACAAGATGGGGGAGCTAAATTCGACCCCTCAATCTCAGTGGAGGGAAGCCAGTGAGGGTGGACTGATAGTTGGATGGATTGCTCAATTACCTCTGAGGATCACAAAGTAATTGTGCAGAATGACCCCTCAAGAAATTAAATAGTTAGAGCTTTGTCCATTGTCGGATAGATGGATAGGAAGGAATGAAGATGCATTTTACCTCATTTCATATATTTGTATCTTAAGCTTTTTATCATGAAGTCAGTACATCAATATCACTCTAGATGATCCCAGGGAGTGTTCATTTTTAAATTGCTGTTGTGACTTGTCTGTTTGTGAACTTTTTTTTTTAGCATACGTATATATGCTTAATCACAGTTGACATTAACAAGCAGTTAATACATCAGAGGCAGTGTATGAAGATTGGGGACACATTGAACGGCAGTGGGGGGGGTTGGTGGTGGGTACGGGTGTGGTGGTGGTGTGTGATGGTTGTCGGTGCTGCTGTTCCTCTTTTCCTGACCTGACCACTATTTATCCCAATCAATGTCACTAAAATGGATTACTTGGTCATTATGGCATTACTGTTAGTGGGAGCTTGCTGTGTGAAAATTTGACACTGCATTTCCTACATTGCAATCGTGACTGTACTTCAAAAGTACTTCATTGGCACCTTTCATGAGCTCAGGACGTCCCAAAGTCCTTTCCAGCCAAAGAATGAAAGAATTTTTTCTTCAAAAATTTTTAAGAAGTAATTGCTGTGAAGTGAACGTCAAGTGCCTTCTGCCCGGACATTGCGAAGCAATTTTTAGTTACATGAGGACCAGACAAATGCTTCAACAGCTGTTATGATGGCTCACAGTTGGTTCCCCTCTCTGCCTCCATCAAGATATGTCAAAAAGTTTGGGGTTTGCAGAATGCTAATATGATGATCGCCGTGGAGAAAAACTAACCAAAAGAATCTAATCAACCAACCAACATCAATTTAGAGAGGAAAAAAAAGCATACAGACAAGATTTCATTTTTATCAATTTTAGTTTAACATTCAAATCAAAAACCAGCATAAATTAAACATGAATTAACAGTTAAATCATAGCCTATAGCTTAAAGATTATATGTTGATTATCAGATACAGCAGATATGGACCTCACGGAATCACTGAGCAGTCCTCTCAACAAAGATGGCATCAAACAGTCACAAAGTTCCTCAAAACCATGAACTTCTTCAGGTAAATGTCCTCCAAGATGGCGATGCGGAAGTAGAGTCATCTTGTAAATAGCGAGCATTGCTTCCCTTAAACGTTTTGGTCTTGTCGCCTCTCGAATGACCCCATCCTGATAACAACAGTCTTGATGGAATGGTTTCACCCATAGCTTTTTAGGTCATCAAAAATAGCTGTGGCAGGTCGTATTTGCCAATGGCCAACTCCCAGAATCAAGTCTTTTCTCTTTGCAGACTTTCTTTGTTTCCAAACCAACAGCTTTCAGCCTGTTTCAATGCTGCAGTCTTATAAACTGAGCTTGAATAGCGTTGGTCACATCTCTGGTCATGTGACTCTATGTCCTGTGTTTTAATTGGTCCTAACCAGTTCTGTTTTTAGAGAACTCTGAAGCTTTTAGTTTCATTTTCCAGCGAAGGACAGTCTCAAAAAAACATGCTTTGAAACCAGAGTTAGTGCACCTAACAACAGTACATTCAATAAGTCAACAGTTCAGACTCCATCATGCTTCCCCCACCCCCCCACCACGCCCCACTATGGAAAGAAAAAAATTTACTGTAATAATTTTTTTTACAGCAGTTCAAAAGTACAATAAGTTCTTAATATCACAAACATTTTAACAAATGGCTTATTACATAACATACACCAGGAAACCTTTTCATATTCCACAATTACACATATCATATTTACAAACACATAAGGCTAAAGCAATAATAAAATTAGGATTAGCAGGATTCAAAGACTATAAAATTATTATAACCCAAAGCCTTCTTTTTCTCTTGCATGTCTTTAAACCCTGGACAGAGCATCAGCAATTATTTTGCTTTTCCCTGCAACATGTACAATTTTTAGGGTACATGGCTGCAACAGTAAACTTCAACGAAACAGCCTGAGATGTTTTTGTTTTGTATTTTTCCAGAAACACAAGTGGGTCGTGATCTGCATAGCCTTGTATTCCCCTCTGACTAATGGTTGCATATATCTCAAACTGTAGAGGCAGTACAAGACGTAAAGCCTCTTTCTCGATGGTGGAGCACTTCCTTGGATATTTATTAAGCTTCCTAGAGAGGTAGCAAATGGGCAGTTCCATTCCAGCATTATCATCTTGAAGCAGTACTGCTCCTACCCCTACGTCCCTGGCGTCAATGGCCACCTTGAATAGTTTGTTAAAATCTGGGGTTGCAAGAACTGGTTCTTTTATTCAAATGGCCTGCAACTTCTGAAATGCCATTTGACATGACTCTAACCTTTTGAATTTCACGTTCTTCTTTAACAGATTTATTAATGGGGTAACTATTGTGCTGAAATTAGACAATAATTTCTTATAGAACCCACAAATACTCAGAAATGATAACAATTCTTTTTCGTCTTGGGTACAGGTAAGTCTAATATCTCCTGAACCTTAGCCTCTCATGGTAACACTGGACCTTGACTCACGATATGTCCTAAATAAGTGACCTTATCCTTTGCAAACTCGCTCTTTGACAGATTTATGACAGGGTTAACCTTGGCCAGCCTGTCAAATAGAGCTCTCAAATGCCAAACATGATCATTCCATGTGCCACTGTACACCGCTGTAGGTCATCAATGTACACAACACAATTACTCAACTCGGCAATCACTTGATTGGTTAATCTTTGAAATGTAGCTGGTGCATTTTTCATACCAAATGACATTGGAACAGATGATCTGGTGTCACAAAAGCAGATATTTCTTTGGCTTGGTCAGACAAGGGGACTTGCCAATATCCTTGAAGTAAATCAATCTTGCTAACAAAGGCTGAGTTCCCCACCCAATCAAAACAATTCTTGAGCCTTGTGATTGGATAGGAATCCGGCTTAGTTATCGTATTAACCTTTTGGTAATCTATGCAGAATCTTTGAAAACTGTCTGGTTTCGGTACTACAATAACAGGAGCACGCCAACTACTTTGATGGGTTCAATTATGTCATTATTTAACATGCATTGAACCTCCTACTTGACTTTGGCCAATTTGCTGGGATTGAGTCTGTAGGAATTTTGTTTAATTGTTTTAGCTTCCCCTGCTTCAACCTCATGAACAGCTAGAGAAGTATGACTGGGCTTATCTGCACATACAACCTTATATTCCCTCAATAGGGCAGCTATGTCTTTCCTCTGGCGCTCAGGTAGATGTTGTAACAGCTCATCCAGACTCTCTAACACCTTTGTGTTCGCCAACTTCACCACAGGAGACTCAAGAACACTCAGTCTCAGACTCATCATCTGGTTCATCACGTGCACCAGTATCACCATCTACATTCTCTCCTTTCTGTGCTACCTCTATTGGCTGACTCTGCTCACAGTCATAGCACCTCTTCAGCATATTCACATGACACACCCTTTGACTTTTCAGTCTGTCTGGAGTACTAATCAAATAGTTCACCTCACTGAGTTTTCTTTTGACACAGTAAGGTCCACTAAATCTAGCTTTCATGGATCACCAGGCAAAGGCAACAAGCCTAGTGCCTTTTCACTGGGTTAAAAACTACATGCCTTAGCTGTGCTATCTGCTTGTGCTTTCATCACCTGTTGAGAAGACTTGAGATGTGCTTTGGCCATTGCACAAGTGCTTGAAAGTCTTTCTCGGAACTCTGACATATATGGCTGAATTTTGTGCCCACAACGGAGCTCTCGATGCTGGGCTGAAAAGGCAGGGGAATCTCACCTCGGTCAGTTGTAGCCCCCCACCCCGAAGTGATTCTATGGCGCTGGGCCAATTAACAGCCCGGCGCCAGGATCCCCGTGCCTTTAAAGTGGGGATCTCGCCTCCAAGAGCTGCTGGTCAATCACAGGGCCAGCAGCTCAGCAGTATCAGCAGCACCATTAGGAGTGGCAGCCATTGTTGGTACTGCAAAAGAACTTGGACCCAAGCCCAGCACTGGAGCCTGGATCCAAGGTAAATGAGATGGGGTTGCTGAGGCCAGACCGGCAGCCCCAACGAGGGGTGGTGTGGGGCGGGGGGAGGGGTTTCCGAGCAGACTTTTTCCTGACTGGGGCCCTCCATGGGCCACAGATTGTTCATGGAGCAGGCTTCCCCCTCCCCCAACTCTTTCCCCCCCCACCCCTGCCAGAAGGATGAGGCTCTTAGGTGGCCTTTAATAGGTCACCTTATGGGCCTCAATTGGCCTCAGGGTGGGAATGCTGTCTTTGGCGTATCCCACCCCTGATAAAATTGCATAGTGATGGAGAGGTGACGGGCCCTCTGTCCCCCACCTCCAGTAGCAATTCTGTGGGCCCCCCGACCTCCAAACCCATCTCAGTGGAGCCCATAAAATTCAGCCCTGTTGCCAGATGAGAGTTCATCAGATTATGAACTGATCACAGATGCTATCCTCGGGGCATATGAATTGGTACCCGAAGCCTATCGCCAAAAGTTTAGAACCCTCAAGAAGCAAACTAATCAAACTTATCTGGAGTTTGAAAGAAGTAAGCAGCTGGCTTTTGACCAGTGGCTGAGGGCTCTCAAAGTACCACTCAGCTATGAGAATCTCACAGAAGTGATTCTGTTAGATGAATTTAAATACTCTCTCCCACTCTCCATAAAGACCCATGTAGAGGAGCAGCAGGTTCAGAGAGCCAAGCGGCCGTTCTGGCCAATGAGTTTGCTTTAATTTATAAGTCGGCTTCCCAGAGGAGAAGAGGAGAACTTCCCTAGTCACCCCCACAAATCTGAAAAGGACAAAGGCTGGGAAGGTGATAGGAGCCCAAGCAGTCCTGGGAGAGAACGGAAAGCGGGGGACACAGGGGGTCCCTTACAGTTCACCAGCCCTCTGCTAGATGGTCCTCCTAACACCAGTACAGGACTTAAGGGTACATGTTTAACTGTTATTGGAGTGAAGAAAGGACTTGTTAAACAGATCAGCCATGGCTGAAAAAGACATTTGCATATTAACAGACAGTGTGTGGAAGGACAAAGCAGCCATTCCCTGACATATTGAACCCACAATGGACTTTTGGGTTCCAACAAAAAGCAAGCTCTACCTACAATCAAGGACTCTATAGTGAACTCGAAGAACCGTAACAATAACTCTTCAGATATTGCCTCAAACCTTTCCACTTTATTTTTCTTCTCTTTTCTGTCTCTACTTGCATGTGTATATCGCGTATGCATGCTAGCATGGATGCATCGTATATCCGTAGGCGTCAACTGAATTAGAGTTTAAGTTCATGTTTAATAAATTTCAACTTTTCTTCTTTAAACCTAAGAATGCATGTTTGTGCTGGTTTCTTTGCCTTATAATTGGAAAGCAGCGAACAAGGATTCACCAAGGGGGAGCTAAAAACACAGTGTGTTTAAAATTAAACCCTGTTACAGTAAGACCAGGTGAAGGCTGAAAGGGAACCCTAGACCTCTTTCTCACCTGGTTGTAACAATACCTTAACGACAACCAAGTCATTTCCTAGCAGAAAATCTATCCCCTCAATGGGCAAACTAGGAACAACACAGCTGGTATCAGGTCTAGTGACCCAAGTCACATTTTAAATCAACCCTATATAAGGGAACCGGTAAATCGGTACCATCAATCCCTTGAATTAACACCTTTGCATTCAGTGAAATACCAGGGAGGAAATTCATGTCACCTGTCAACATCAGTGACTGTGGTGCCCCTGTATCTCCAAGGATAATAATTGGCTTGCCTGCCTCACAAGATGACAGTGGGGATGCTTCATCCTCAAACAGAAAACTCCTATAGCCTTCTGGAAACCTGATTCACTTTATCATTGAACATGAGAGAAACTACCTGCTTTCCGTGTATGGTACCCATTAGGACAGTATTTCCTGGAGTGACACCATGCTGTACACATGTAACGGGCTTGTTTTTCCACATCCAACACTTAGTCTTCATATGTCCTTTCTTATGACAAAAATGGCATGTCGGTCCTCTTGGCTTTCTCTTTTACTAACCTGGTGTGTCTGTGTCTTTACCTTTGTCATCTTTCTCAATAGAACCAGATTTCTTTTTATTAAACTTCCTTATCTCTCCAATTTCTTTGAAAGCTTTCAAATTGTGGCCTGTGACTACTACTCTTGTGAATCAATTCGTAATCATCTGCCACTGCTGTGGCATCCCTTATTTTACCAATTTAATGTTCTTCCAGGTGGGACTTTATTCCCGAAAGGACACTATTTTTAAATTCTTCCATCAGAATCACTTCCCTAAGGCTCTCAAAGTCTTATGCAATCTTCATCAATCTATACCACCTATCAAACACCATCTCATTCTCTCCAGCAAATTCCACATACGTTTGGCCCTGTTTCCTTTTTAAATTTCTGAATTTCTGTCTGTAGGCCTCTGAGACCAACTCATAGGCATAGAGAACAGCAGTTTTTACTTTGTCATCGTATCGTGGATGATCATCTGAAAGAGACGAGTACACCTCCAAAGCTTTCCCTACGAAAACGCTCTGTAGGAGAATTGGCCAATCCAGATTCATGGCAATTATCTTAAATTGCTACTCACTCCTCACTAAATTTAGGTATCAAGTGTATATTCTTTGCCAAATCAAAACTACGAGAAGTTTGCTCTGGATCATCCTCAGCTTTCACCTACGATTCACGACTACCGGTTTTTCCTTTTTCAGTTCAAATTCTAATTCAAGATATCACATTTCTCTTTCTCTTTTGAAGTCAAGTTTTCCCTTTTCCTTGTCTCATTCTAATTCAAGATTTTTCAATTCTCTTTTGCTTTCTCTTTCTTTGTCTCTTTCTCTCTCTTCTCTGTCCAATTTCATCTTCACTAGTTCAAATTGCCACTTTTCCCTTTCTGATCCAATCTTGGCTTCACATTTATAAATTTTACTTCACTCAAACCAAAACCAACATAAATTAAACATGAACTAACAGTTCAAACAAGGTCAATATATATATAGCTTAAAGATTACACGTTGATTATCAGATGAAAAAATATAGATCTCATGGGTTCACTGGGTAGTCCTCTCAGCAAAGATGGCACTAACAGTCACAAAGTTCCTCAAAGCCATGAACTTGTTCAGGGAAATGTTCAACTCCTGTCCTCCAAGATGGCAATGTGGAAGTAAAGTCTTCTCACCGATAGTGAGCTTTACAGTCTTCCCTTAAGTGTTTCGGTCTTGTCACCTCTCTAACGACCCTGGTCCTGCTCACTACAGTCTTGATGGAGTGGTTTCACCCGTAGCTTTTTAGGTCACCGAAAGCAGCTGTAGCAGGTTGTATTTGCCAAAGGCCAACTCCCAGAATCATGTCTTTTCTCATTGCAGCTGTCTTTGTTTCCAAACCAACAGCTTTCAGCCTGTTTCAATTCTACGGTCTTGTAAACTGAGCTTGAATAGCACTTCTGGTCATATGACCCGGTGTCCTATGTTTTAACTGGTCCTAACCAGTACTTTTTTCAGAGAACTCTGAAGCTTTTAGATAAATCTTTCAGGGAACGACATTCTCAAAAAGAAAAGCAAGCTTTGAAACCAGGGTTAGTGAATCTAACAACAGTACATTCAACAAACTGTTCAGATAACAATCTGCCCATGTGGATTCCATCACACTAAACTCAGTCTTCATCACCAAGTGTCAATGACTAACAGCATTCTGTAGTGACTCCTGATCAAAATTAGTTTTTTCTGTGAAAACTAGAGATCTATCTTGATAATGCCACCCTATTCCTCAAAACAAATAGCACCTAAACAGTAGCCCAAAAATTAATAGTGCCTTGCATGAGAGAAGATTGCTCCAATCTTTGTCTTTCATTAATAGAGAAAATTTATAAGAATAAGTGGATAAAGAACATTTCGAAACACCTAAATGCAAAATATTTATTCTTTAAAAGATATATTTAAAATATGGTCAAGTATTTACATGTAATTTACACTGATGTACATTCTTTGCTGTAGGCACTGGAAAAGATATGGAAGACATTCAGGGGTGGAATGGCAGCCAATGATTGATGCTCATATTTCCTTTTCATTGCACCGGTTTTTCAGGAACAATTTGACCGCCAGGCAATGGAAAATCAGCTTCTAGAACTCACCTTTTCAAAAGTATTTGAAAATATGTTTGAATATCTTGGACTGTCATTTTTAAATCAGTCTTAGAGTTTTTGCAACCTTTTATCTAAACATGGCAGAGACTAAAAGTTAGATTTTATTATGAAACTGCATCACTGTTGTTACGGACCACTGAGAAAGGTGTCTAGGGGTCCCTCTCAGCCTTCACCTGGTCTTAGCGTAACAGGGTTTAATTTTAAACACACCGTGTTTTTAGCTCCCCCTTGGTGAGTCTTTGTTCACTGCTTTCCAATTACAAGGCAAAGAAACCAACACAAACAGGTTTTCTTAGGTTTGATGAAGAAAGGTTGAAATTTATTAAACTTAAACTCTAATTCAGTTGATGCCTATGGATACACGACGCGCCCACACTAGTATACATATGCGATACACACATGCAAATAGAGACAGAAAAGAACAGAAGAAAATAAAGTGGAAAGGCTTGAGGCAGCATCTGCAGAGTTTTTGTTATGGTTCTTCAAGCTCACTGTAGCGTCCTTGATTGTAGGTAGTTCTTGCTTTTCATTGGGGTCCAGTATTATTCTTAAACCTTGTTCACTGTCGGAGACTTTCTCTCTTGGGATTCATGTGTCTTCAGTGAATTCAGAAGCTTGTAAGAAGGAGATAGGAGCAGGCAGGAGAGATCCTCTCAGTTCAGAAGCAAACAGTCTTTCTAAATTCAACCTGTTTGTACAATTCAGAAAAACCCAGGTTGCCAAGCAGGTTAGTCATGTGACTAGCTTGTCTGGCCAAGTCTGTTTGTGGATTCGGCTATCCCAGCAGTCATCCTGAAATTTGAGCTACTTCAATGTCTGGTGCTCAAAGTGCATTGTGGGTTAAATGTGTCCGGGAATGGTCCTTTGTCCTTCCAAGCACTGTCTGTTAATATGCAAATGTCTCTTCCAGCCATGGCTGATCTGTTT
The DNA here is from genome assembly GCF_036365525.1 of Heterodontus francisci. Taxonomy (NCBI): domain Eukaryota; kingdom Metazoa; phylum Chordata; class Chondrichthyes; order Heterodontiformes; family Heterodontidae; genus Heterodontus; species Heterodontus francisci. The sequence continues at coordinate 37,989,330 of NC_090388.1, read as the reverse complement.
AACAAATCATTTCCTCACTCCAGCAACAACTTAAAATCAATGTTCGTGACAAAATTAATGTGCCTCATTCTCGGAAGGTGGGGGCCTGCATGACACTGTCCTATATCTGTAGTGATACCTGTCAAGGAAATGGTCTGGTTTTAATGAGCTGGTTTGACAAGAGATGTGATGACACAACACAATGAAGCTGCAGTCTTTGCCTCAGTGTCAGGCTGATGCTTTTTTTCTTTGTCTTAGATATATACATGCACTGTATCATTCCATGAAAGAAAGGCCAAAGCAGGTAACCTGTTGCCAGCTCTCCATAAATGCTGCTATTTAACCTGCTGCTTGGGATGTGCCAGAGAGATGCAGTTCGATTCATTCTCTTTTTTCCCTCACTCCTTCAAACTGGAGGCTTACTCAAACTCTACTTGGTGCCCTTTGCATTTGCCTTACTTGAAAGTCAGTAGCTGTGGCACCTGTGTAAACCTGTGCCCTATTCATTTGTAGGGCATTGTACTAGGGCACTACTATGATGCGCTATTGATCCACTACCTCTTTCAAGTATTTCGACAGTTGACTGTTCCACTGTTATATCTTTAGCCCATTATTGAGACTCATAAAGAGCAATATAGCAAAGAAAATCCATATCTGTCCTTTACAGAATCTCAGTAGGAGCTGATTTAAGTGAAAGCTATAACTTGATTCTTTTTTTATGTTGCACATTGGTGATGCTCACAAAAAATTGCCTTAACTATCAATCACTGTCATTTGTAGCAATATCACCTGGGTTAGCTTGGCCAAATGTATAATCTACATAAAACAGAACATCATTTTAAACAATTCAATCAACAAACAAACAATGTTGACAATTGCCCAACGTGGGCACTTTAGTAAATATTTCATTCCAGTTTAAAAATGGCTGTTTTACACTGGATAAAAGAAATATAATTATAAAATTATATTGAACATTGTACATTCCTGAGGGGAAATATTTATACATCAAAAATTTGTTGCATCTAATTTTTTTGAACTGTGATCAAAACATAACACTTTGAGTTTAGAATCTCAGCTACACAATATTTTAAAGACGTAGAAAACTCAAGAAATTTTTTGATGAACATCAAAATGCCAAATTTAGTTCTTTTCATTTTATATTTCCTGTTGGATTTTGTTTAAATTGAGAAAGCCAAGGCGACTGTTCTATAACTGGGAATTTTCAGATGAGAACAGTTTTTATTCTGTCAGCAAGTTAACATGTTTCAGACACAAGGCTTTTAATAAGACATCAGTCTGGCAGTATATCCTCGTTACTGCTGTGCAAGGTGTTTGTTTGTGCCATGTTTTCTTTACAGGAATAAAAAGTCTTCAAGAGAATGACATAAGCTCTTTTTTGTTGTTTGACAGTAAGCCCCCTTAGTGGTAACAACTCAACATGAAAAATTTCAGTCTCGTGCAAGTAAATTAGAGTTGTTTTTGTCCAAAGTATGTGAAAGCTGCAGGTGCTGATGTGCCTAACTTTGATTTCAAACAACAAAGAACTTCAGTGACTGACAGCTCTAGGAATGCAAGAGTCAGGTCTGATTCTTGATATGAAGCTCATGCTTGAACTGCCTCAGAAGAACTGACATCTATTATGGTAAGCAAAGACAAATGTTTGAAAGAGATTCAATCACAACTGTCAGAACGTACACTGCATTACTCGTTATGAAAGGTTTTTTTAAAGTAAGCCTGTCTGTAGGCCACAATATGGGGGAGACTTGCAGAAAAAAAAGAATGCTCACTGAGTCTGTTATTGCAAAGTTGTTATGGTACTGACTTTTGTTAGAAAATCAACAATTGCATATTCAGTTGTACTGCCGAGTTATGGTTTTTGTTAATGCAGTAATATTAGTACGGAAATTTATTGAGATGAGCATAACTTTCTGAGAATTGAAAGGGAAGTGAAATTTAGGGCTACTGGTTTGTAAAGGCTTGGTGCACAGTGAAATCAGAACAAAGGAGGCAGCGCCTGATGCAGATCCTCTGGTTTCTCAAGGTTAAATTCTACAGGTGCCAGATTTGCAAGGTTGTGCTGCAATTGAAGGGTATTGGATTACTGAGTCATATTTTAATAACCTTTACTTTCAACCTTAAAAAATTTGGATTTTAAGTAGGATATGGCTCATTAAAACAGAGGAAACTGAAAGGCTCTTTTCCTTTCTGGTTACTTTTCTAGTTTTTGCAAGTAGTTATTAAATATATCGTGCTGTTGGCATTTTGGGTGCTAACCATAATTTTTAAAAGAGAAACATTTACACTTATAGAGTGAGTAAAAAGAATATGCTACTCTTAAGTATGTGCCTCACTCTACAGTCTCTTTCATTGAGTGTAAGTTCAAACAAAATTCATTTTCTCATACACTGCTGGATGACAGGCTGAAATCTTTCACATTTAACTGCATCAAATTTATAATCAAGGACGACATAATGTTGAGTTAGAAACAGCATTAACACCTACACAGCATTAGTAGTGCTTGGCTAGAAATCATGATAGAAGATGGTTGTACCTAGCAGTTTAATGCCTTCAGTAAAATATATCCATAAGTAAAAATTTTACTGAAAAACAGACCTCATTTTCCATTGACTGCACAATTTTTCTGCCTTTCATATTTGAATGATGGAGAGTTCTTTTTGAATATTATACACTCGGAAAATACATATGTACAAACAATCTCTGTACAAGTGCTGTAGATAGTAGTAAGGTCATAAAATGCAAGACACACGTTTCCTTTTTTTCACAACAATTCACTGCCCATTTAATGGACCTGGAGCTTAGTCTTAATGAAGAGTCATTGGGCTGGATTTTATAGAGGCCTCGACACCTGGATCCGTGGGGGGTGGGGGCGGGGGGGGGGGGGGGGGTGTCCTGAATATGGCCCCTGATGAGGCCCGCCACAGACCTCGATGCCAGCAGGGCCCGTCCTGACCTTGCTGGCGGCGGCAAGGCCTCGTGGCAGCCCCCTGCCACTCAACAATAGGGCCATTATTTAAATATTCAAATAAGTTTACTTACCTGCATTAATGATTTTCCCATCGCCTCCTGACGTGCAGCGACGATCTTCATCCCAGTGGCTGGCACGACCATGCCTTCAAATCCCTGTCCGGGGAAACAAGGCACAACACCTGTGGGGAGGGGGGAGGAGGGAGGTTTCTCAGTGTGGGAGGTGGAGAGCGGGGTCAAACTATTCTGATTGGTGGAGGGGATGGTGGGAAGGGGTAAAGTTAACAGTTTATGATCTTTGGGAGGGTGGAAGGTCAGGTACATAAGGTAAGTATTTTTTGGGGGGAGAGGGCAAGGAATGAGTGCATTGTTAATGGGGGGTTGGGAGAGGGGCTGGAAACGTGTATGTAATTTTAAAAAATCATTTTAATTACACTTTCACTTTAAACATTTAAATTAAGTGTAAGGGCTGGAAACCCTTTAAAAGTGATGCTGCGCCTGCGCAGTGGCGTCGGACGCCAAGGACGAATCGCTTGCCCCCTCCATGTCATTTGGGGGGCGGTGGTGCGGTTCACCCCGGCCATGTAAATAAGCCGCCACGTATAAGATTGCGGCAGCTCTGCGGAGTAAAACCCATGCGTGCAGGCTGTCATCTTTTACATCAATTCAGCCCATTTATACTTGTGCACTTTACACTTTTAATTAAAAGTTCGTTATTCATGTTTGCAAATGTTATTGGTTCATCTTGTGAAACTAGAACTGGTTGCAATCAAGATTCTCAGCATACTTAAAATTGAAACCTTTTGTTGCAAAATAAAAAGAATATAAATCTAAACCAAGTGCATCTTAATAAAATTGTATATGGAGAGACTACTGGTTGTAATTTTATACACAGAAAAATATCCTTAGGTTAAAACCCCCTTATTACTGTTGAAATAAAAGTGCATTGTATACCTCTTGTATGAAAAATGTCATGTTCAATTCTGCATGAAGAGGTTGATTTAGAAGTAGATAATTAAGTATTTATGCCATATAGACTATAAGGACATTCGTTTGCTCATTAAAATTACATACATACTCATTACGCTACTTTATTAGTTTTAACATCGAGCTATTTAACTCTATGATTACGTATCTTGGGCGCTACCATGCAATATGGAAAGTTTAAGGAACCCTTATAATATCCTTAAAAAATCATTAGGACAGTTATGAAGACAATTAAAGCAACAAGGTAGAGTCTGCTGCTAAACAGTAACTTAGAATTAAAGAAAATTGAATAGACGATATCTCTTTGCAATCAATTGCAATTAAATTAACTGTGTTTAAAATAAAAATGTATTAAAGGACCATATAAAATACATCAACCTTTGCAAAACCGTCATGAATATTTATCAACTGATAATCTGATAAAGCTGATGTATATTTAGTTACTTTTTTAAAAAGAAAATATATCCACACATCCATTAAAAATTACAACATTTGTTCTGCTTATCTGGGTGTCTACTTGTGATCACTGGGTAGTAAATTATTAAATACTAGACATTCTTACAGTTAGTGGTGATTCCCCTGTAGATTGTAATGTTAATAGAGATTCTCAAGCGGCTAGTCGTGACTGCTTGTATTTGGTAAGTAGTGCAATGGGGATGCTGAGATATTCCAGATTTATTTCCTTCATGGTGACCTCTTGCATTCAATAAATATCATGCTAAGGAACTGCATATTCTACAAGGTAGATTTCTCAATTTGTGCTACCTCCTTTGAATGGACAAATAGAAACTTAGGGGAGAGTTATTTTCACAAGGTTTCTCAAGTAGATTGCACTGGCAGCCATTGACCTGTTCATAAATGTTCTTAGCTTTAGTTCCTCTGACCTCTTTAAGTGTTACTAGACATCAGAGAAAGAGCCTTTATGTAATATTACTACTACTACTTTAGGTAATATTAAACTGATAAAGTCAACTCTGTATACAAGTCAGAAGTGACTGATAGGGTTGAGATTAAAAAAGGACAATTATTATGTTTAAATAAGATTATACTTATTGTACTGATTTTTGTTAAACTGCATACTGTCTATTTGTTCAGTAATCTCACTTTAAAGTCTACCCACCAAATGACATATGTAGCATGGCACAAAAATCAACGATGATATAAAATATTATTGTTTGCTAATAAAGAATGTGGAAGCTGATTGCATAATCCATGAACCCATCACCTATTACTTACTATTTAATTATAATGAACTTTATATATTCAATTTCCTTTACTCTTAAATAAGGAATCAGTATATTAATGTTATACCTGTTTAGTTAAGTCATGTATAAAGAAAAAGAAAATTCTGCCGGATTTAAAAAGATATGGTAGTTTGTTATTCCCAGTCTCTCTTTCTTATGCTTGATGTAGATGTAGAACAACTATAATTTTATATTCAGGTGGTTAGTTGCATCAGGAGTAGTAGATTGTATCGCTGTAATGCCTCCTTTGTACTTGTGAACCAAGCATTGAAGTTGTTATATGTTTCATAGTCTGTTCTGAGTGACTACAGTCACACACTGGAGGGTTTTAAATTTTTTATTTGTGCTTCAAGTGTCTGCATCTGCCATGATTTGTGTGGATGCAGTTTAGAGCTGCAGAAGGTCAAAGCCAGGGATCTTCTGCGTCAGGTCTTTCATGAGATGTTAGTTTGTGACATCTTGTGAACTCCATTCAGCTTTCTAAGCTTCATTAGGGTTGAAATCACTTTGTCGGAGGTTAAACACATGGGTCCAAAAGGGCTTGCGTGACTTCAAGCTGTGTTGAGGGTCTTGTTGAAGTCCTGATGGATAGGGAGATCTTTCTTCCTCAATTTGATGGACTTCCCCGAGAGTTGCAGCATTATAACAAAGGGATGGGGGAGCGAAGTATGACCGCATGGGCAGCCAGAGTGTGGTAGTCAGTTTGAGGATTCCAGTGATACATCCCATTGCGATGCTCAGTTGGAAATCAACAAGTTGAGTGTGACTACTTCTGGGCCACTCTGCGCAGTAGTCGGCTATGGAGCACATAAGGGCAATCTGTGGTACATTTGACAATTTTCATGAATTCATATTTAATACATTCTTAAAATGCCATATTTTAAACTTATTTTCCATTATAGCTACCCTTATTTTTCATAGTACCAAAAGTGCCAAGGCAAGAAATTGACCAACTTTTACAACTGCTGCCATCAGAACCAGTGTATCTCCATAGTCAAGCAAAAAAAGTACTTGCTGTAACTGTGGATTTCATGCGTTGCATTACAGAGTCATTGATCAATCATGGGTACACATTGTGGTGTAATAAATATTGTAAGATCCTTACAGTCATGAGAATGGATGATTTTTAGGTCTCTACTGTTGTGCGTTGTTGTTGTAGTTTTATTTTTTTTTATTTGGAGATACAGCACTGAAACAGGCCCTTCGGCCCACCGAGTCTGTGCCGACCAACAACCACCCATTTATACTAGCCCTACAGTAATCCCATATTCCCTATTGCCTACCTACACTAGGGGCAATTTACAACGGCCAATTTACCTATCACCTGCAAGTCTTTTGGATGTGGGACGAAACCGGAGCACCCGGCAAAAACCCACGCAGACACAGTTGCAAGGGTGTTGTAGAGAAAGTCTCAGGGTCTGAATAAGGTCGACTAATAACTCTTATTATTTACAGAGCACTATTTACACTATCCTTAAGCCTCCTTAGCTAGCACCCTTAGTACCGCTACTCACTTCTTCCAAAGCCCAGAACCAAATGACTGTTACATTATCACCCTTACAGTGGGAGGGGCTGATCACCCTGTCTCCGGCATTAACTCTTACATGTCTTTATAATATATCTACCACTGGCATATGGTGTGGCCTGAAAAGTGGTGAGCTTTATTCAACCACAGCTAAACGATTGCATCCTATTTATGCTTAACTTGATTGTGAACTATATTTAATATGACAAAGAAAGAGAAGCATAATGTCTGTAAATCAATTTCAGCACAGAAAAGTATGGTGACTAAAGCTCATACCAAGGTTGGGCTCTGAGGAAGGTTGTTAGAGAATCCTTAACTTGCTTGCACAATTTGTAACTTGAGTGAACAGCCGATTATTTCCACACCCAAAGTTGCATACAAATAGAGACAGGTGACAACTCTTCTGGTTGCCAAGGAAAAGATCATACACTTTTTGGCCATAAATTAAAAGCGATTTTTATAAGGTTTCTACATTTTGTCAACTATGCAAAGAAAGGACTGTTTGGGGTGTTGTCATGAACGATTTGTGATGTACTTGCTGTGATGTCTTCTGAATGATCAAAGTCTAGATTTTACAATCGAGCACAATCTTGACTGGAAATTGGATGGAGCAAAATTTGTGTCCACCCTACATATTGAGAGCCAACTCAGTCATCATTTCAGGATTCAGCCTTATTAGGCCAGACTCCAGGTATTAGAAACATTTCTGAAAGGGGGCTGTCCCATTCGGGAGGTGGGAAGATGTGGGAAATAGTATGCTGCTGCAGAATTTAAAATCTTAACAGGCCAACCTCCACAATGTGCATTTATGTTGTGCCTTTATTGGGGAAAAAATTCCCACAATACTGTATAGAGGAGGAATCAAAAATGGACATTGAGCCTTTGAAGGAAATATTAGGTTGAGGGACCAAACATTTTGTCATTTGACCTCAGTGTTCCCAGCATTTCCGGGTTTCTTGGCCACTGACAGACAACTCCACTCCCGTAGCGTTGCCCCATAAATATCAGGGCTTTCATCTTTGCAAGACTGACTAGCTACGTCCCTGAACTGATAAAAAGCATTACATTTGCAATAATTTTTTTTAACTAGGCTCCCCAGGTAGCTCCTGCAGTTCTGCAAGGCCATCAAATTTCTGCATTTTTTTGTATTTGTTGACTTAGCAATAAAAATTGTATATAGAAAATAAAAACCTTTTCTGCAGAGGTGCCATTGTTTTCCACTTTGTTTTCTGACACTTGTCTTTTGGAAGTTAGGACAAGGGATTCCTGGCAATGTGTGGATGTTTTCACAGGGGGAATCCACCACATGGAAAAGTTTGAAAATCACTGATATTTGGCACTGAACAATTGAAGCATTAGGCGGCATGACAATATCCATGACGACAGTTTTTTTTAATATAATGTGATGGTTCCCTTAGCGTAGATCCACTTCATGAAATCTACTCAAAACTGTGCTTCCGAACAGTCAGACTTAGTGAGTCATGCTCTGGGAATCTGGTGGCATGAGTGCAGGTCTTTAAACTCAAACGTCTCCCATTCTATTGCACACAGTAGATTGTAAAAATAATGGTTGTAATTTGATGATGTTGTACATGTGCTTATTCAGAAAAGATCGATCTTTCTAGATAGTTGTTTGGTATATTTAATAGTCACTGAAAAATAATTATGCCAATGGAGAGACAATAAAAAATTGATTTTAATGGTTATTTGCTTTTATGTGGATGAACTGTTTCATCAGAATAATAAAGTGAATTGAATTCAAAGGCAATTACATTCTCACAGAGATGCATTAGGCCCTTTCCTTTAAAAATCTAAAAGTTATGAGTTTTGTGTACATACGTAGAGAATTTATTTCTATTTCAATTAAATAAGATTAAAGACCTCTTGTATTTGCAGTACTCTCAAAGATACCACTGTTTTCTTTGCACATTTTTGGCCATTTGCTCCCACTTGGAATTCAAAGACATTGTTCAACACTTGTAATTGGCAGAGGGGTATTCAATATCACCCACCTATGTATAAATTTAGTCTAGTTCAATTGGATAAGCTGCAATGTCAACGTTAATACAATGATAACCCAATAGCTACAACATGATAATGGAATCTTAACCTGCCAAACCAAGCTGACATTCACACCAAGGACTCTCCTGGGGTAGGTTTGTGAGTATTAAATGGGACAATTGGGCGATTGAAGAGAAAATTGGTTTAAGTGTACCTCCTGTGAGCAAGCACTGGGTTTGACCAAGTTCAACAGTTTACATTTCTTGTAACCAAGGAGAGAGGAAAGCTGGAAGTAAAAAAAAAATGTTTTCACTAATATTTTTATTCTGGCATTTCTTAATAACATAACAAAATCACCCAGACCCTGCCCTCAGCCCCAGAAGAAACTGGTTAAATTTCTTTTTCAGATAACTTGATTTAGTAACACAAAAAACCCTCAAAATCAATGTAAAAAAAAAACAGATGAAAACAGGATACCAGCAGGAAACCCTTAGCTTCATGGGCAGAATGAATTATGGAAACCAAAGATCTAATTCAGTGTAATGCAGTAAAAGGCTTGACCCAGAGAAATGACTGACAACTGAAGTCAGAGCAGAAATTATATACAATAGCCAACTGTCAAGCTGGAAAAATTGTTGAAAACTTTCAAGTTTAATTGGGTAGAAACATTTTCATAAGATCATGCTGGACTCAATATGTCACGAGCTTGGAGAAAGGAAGCAGAAATGTTCCGACATATGAGCAGAAATCTCCATCACAAAAGACTAGGGGCTGAATTTTTATTTTTCGGTTGGGAGCCCAATGTCGGGAGCATTTCCCAGTTCCGACCCCGCACTGCGTGGTGCCTGATGCCTGACACAATTTTCAAGAAGATGGCCAATTAATGGAACGTTCACCGTCCAATCGGAGGCCCTTCTGCACTGAAAGACGGGCAGCCCCACCATTAGATGTGGGAGCTACCAATGTAGAGAGGCGCCCTCTGACATGTTTTCAAACTTTACAAAAACAAAGAGGCGACAGCTGCCAGGCCATCATTGTGGAGCGTGGGGGTTAAATTGCATGATGGAGCACAGGCCCCGCCCCCAGACTTTCGGGGGCTTTGGTCTCAGCAGGGGGCCCACATGCTGACTTACCTTGATGGTGACTGATATTGACCAGCCTCAATCTGGCATCCTACAGCTCACCGATGCGATGGAAATGAGGCCAGTGCCTCAAAATCATGACTGCTGGGTTGCCAGGGTTACAGCCCTGGTTGGTGGCCCAAAGTCAAAATGGACTCCTGAAAATTCCAGTTGGCATCGGGAGAGTGGCCTTAAGTGGCCTAATTGGTCACCCGCTGCTTGTAGGCAGGCAGCCATCACCCCTGCCAAACCAGCCTCTTCCAAAATGGCCCGGAGGTGGGAACGTGCCTGCAAACTGGCATGCCACTCTCCGACACCAAATTGCCTGCACGCTTGCCTCCGGTCCCCCTTCCTCAGCTCAATGAAAATTCAACCCCAGGAGTCCATTTTGACTCTGGGCCACCAACTGGTGGAGCGCACCAGTCGTTTGTAACCATGGCAGCCCAGAAGCCTTGATTTTGAGGCACTGGCCTCATTTCCATCAGATCAATGAACTGTGGGATGCCAGACTGATCAATATCAGTCACCATCACAGTAAGTGTGATCACAGAAGGGCAGATCCCACAGAAATTATACCAAACATGTCTTCAATAAAAACAAAAATGCAGGAAATGCTGAGCAGGTCAGGCAGCATCTGTGGACAGGAAAGCAAAGTTGCCTTTGCTGGGCCTCTTTGACTATATTGCCAGTGGAAATATACAAAGGGCTGAATTTTACCGACCCCTCGACACCATGGGTCACAGCGTGGGGGCCGGTAAAATGCTGTGGGGAGAGGTCCGCCTCGACATGCGGTGTAGAGAAGGGCCCGCCGCATATTACTGACAGCGGCAGGACTGCGGTGCGGCCCCCCGCCGCACGGTGGTGGCACCACAATTAGTATATGGTAATGATTACTTACCTTTGCTGATTATGCAGCCGCTGCCTCTCTACCCACACTGCTGGATTTTTAGTTGAACGGGCGGCCGTTACTTGCCGTCCCGTTCACGATCTGAAAAGCTGGCAGGTCCTCACTCTGCATTCTGGAAGGGAGGAGAGAGGGGGGATACACGGGTCTAACTCTGCATTCTGGAAGGGAGGAGGGAGGGGGGATACACAGGGGTCTAACTCTGCATTCTGGAAGGGAGGAGGGAGGGGGGAAACACAGAGGTCTAACTCTGCATTCTGGAACGGAGGAGGGAGGGGGGATACACAGGGGTCTAACTCTGCATTCTGGAAGGGAGGAGGGAGGGGGGATACACAGGGGTCTAACTCTGCATTCTGGAAGGGAGGAGGGAGGGGGGATACACAGGGGTCTAACTCTGTATTCTGGAAGGGAGGAGGGAGGGGGGATACACAGGGGTCTAACTCTGCATTGTGGAAGGGAGGGGTTCTGGGATTACTGGAGGGAAAGTCGTGCTGGCATGAAGGGAGGTACCGTGTACCATCCCTCTGTTAACAGTGTACGCTCTGTGTTTGTGAGGGGGCAATGGCACACTAGGCACCCTGTGTGTGGGTAGGGTGCCAGAAAGGGCAGGAGCATTAAGGTTCTATGGATGCTGGGGGCAATCAATTCAGCTGGTAGGATCTTGATGCGGTCATGCTGTGCCACTCTGAGTGTTGGCCAAGCTGGGCAATGCCATGGCACGCCACATTGCTGATCCAGGAAAGCAGCTGATGTACCCGTCAACACTAATCCATGCCCTGTTAGGAACCTTCAAATACATGCAGGGTTCAACTTTATTCATCACATGGTAATAGGTATGGCTCATCCTACATTGTGTGATCCTCTGCACGTGAGAATCCGTATGCGCCAGAGGCAATACCAACAGGCAGGTGCGATCCATGTACAGGCCCCCAGTCGTGAGCAGCAGCTCCCAAGGGGAGCCCACCATTACATTTGCCGTGCATCTACAGGCCCCACATGACATGCCATCGGATGTCAAAGCACCAGTGTCAGAAGAGATTGCGCAAATAGAGAGGGTGGTGACACGTCTCTGTGCCCTGCTTAAGGTTGACCTGCAGCCCATGGGCTCTAGTGGACATCCCATGCCTTTGTTCCTCATAATGGCAGTGGTTCTCAAGCCTGACACCTCTGCAGCCTTTTAGAGGCCCACCAGAGACCTTTGTGAGGTCACACAGTCAGCAGTGCATCCCTGCATCAGGGAGGTCACCAAAGGCCTGCACCGGAGGGCCGGTGAATATGTCCACTTCAGGACGGACTCTCACAGCTAGGCCCAGAGGCACCATTGGTTCTGGCACCATTTCCGAAGAACCATAGGTTGTAATGTACATAGTCTGCACTCATGTGACCATCAGGCCTCCCGCCAGGCTACCACCTGTAGATGTCACCATGAAAGGAGCCCCCTCAATCTGGGTGAAGCTGGTATGTGAACACTGCAGATGCTTGCTGTGAATGTGTGACCACTTCTCAGGCAGCTGCCATGACACCTGGGTCTTGCGCCAGTCCCGGCTGCCACTGCTGTTCACTGAACTGGCTCAGATGGAGGTGGCTTCTTGGAAATAAGGGGTCTCCTTTGCAGACATGGCTCCCAACACCAGTGAGAGACTCCACCACTGCTGCAGAGGAGAGATACAATGCCAGCCACTGAGCTACATGAGCCACCATTGAGCAGGAGATCGGCATGCTTAGAAATCGCCTCCAGTGCCTGTATGGATAGGGTGATGCTGTGTACTATGGGCCGAAAAGGCCAGCTCCTTTCTTTGCTGCTCTGTACAACTACGTACCCAATAAGGGTCAGGCCTGGCATGATGATGAGAGACCTCAACAGGATTCCGCCTCGGATTATGAGGACGCTGAGGAACTACAGTATGAAAGACGTGTGGGAGTGCAGATGGCACCCAGGTTCTGCACGTAGGGCTAGCAGTAAGGTAGGGATGTACGGAAGTGGCTTATCAGACAAAGGCTCTTTGCTCTATAGGAACTGACATGAGCTCTGAAAGTCACACATCACCCTCGCTCACCTGCTGTGCACTAGTCCACATCTGCAGCATCCCTGTGTAAACCATTAGAGGCAGCAGCTGACTGAGCCAATGTCCATGTCACTGCATCCATGGAGACGCTCGTGTATTGGTGGTTTGGCAATGTTATTGCATACGTTGGCTCTTCTGAAGGGCCAACGGTGCAAAGGGATGTGACATTGGCGCTACATCCTGGCACACATCATTCATACAGAGAAAAGGACACACATGTTGGTGAGGAACATTTAGTGAAAGACATATTTACATTGCTGTGACACCCGTGCATTCCCATTTGTGTCAGTGTGTTCTCTGTAAACTGCTAATACCTTTTATGGTATGTTTAAGTCTCACGTCCTGGAATGTGCAAATTTAAGATTATTCACCCAGGTGCAGCACGCCTACAAGAAGGAATGTTACACTTGACTGGGAGAAGAGGATCGCAACTTCACAGGACACTGGGACACAGCAGGGTAACTATGTGGCAGTGAAGCGGAAAGTGCTGGGGTAACTCAGCAGGTGAGGCAGCATCTGTGTCGAGACAAGCAGAGTTAACTTTCAGGTCTGTGAACTTCGACAAGTTAACTCTGCTTCTCTCTCCACAGATGCTACCTGACCTACTGGATTTCGGCAGCACTTTCTGCTTTGCTGCCAGATTGACAGCAGCCCTGCTCTTCAGCAATCAGGTAAGTATTCTTTGACAGCTGTCAGGAGGGCCCCAGCACCTGCTGCACAACTGTCAAAGGGTTCCTCACTGCGCCGAATGTCCCGCCTCTCTCCACATAATATGGGGGCGGTGGGGGGGAGGCTCGGCACAGTGATGCTAATGAGGCCTGCGCGTAATATTGCAGGGGCTCTGCGGCAGCTGCTAAATGCGGGCACCGCCACGAATGGCGGAGCCCCAATAAAATTCTGCCCAAAGTATGCACGGTGCATACTCTGGCCATTTCCAGTTTGAAATAACACCCAAATATTCATATTGAAATGGGCTCACCACCTGAAACAAATAGACCTTCTGGGTGCCAGCAGTCAGCTCTTTTCAAAATGGCACCACCATCAGCACTGGCAGTTAAAGGGCTGATCAATTTAAAATCATCAAAAAGTGAAGTGACCGACCTCATTTCCAGGCTGTGACCACCCTGTTAAAGCTAAGCAAAACATGATAAAATAGACCCCAAGATGTGAAAATTAGTAATGTTGAGTAAATTAGTGTTCAAGAGAACAATAATAGAAATATAAAAAACAGTAGCTATTAAATGCAGTCATATGGAGGGTTCTAATACAGTCCTGTTTCATGCATAATAAAATAGAAAAGTAATTCAATAGTACAAAAATTATAACTTATGAGCCTGGAAATGGTCGGTAACACAATATTAATGGTTCAGTGCTATTTAAATGGAGATGTATATGTTTTTCTTCTAAATTAATTAATGCATCTATTAAAATGGAAGAGAAAGAGGAACTTCAGATGAAAATGTTAAGCATTCATTCACTAATATTGCCAACAGTATTTTCTAGGCTATAATTCAGAGTTAAACAACACTAGAACATATAATAGTCTCCAGATTAATGCACTCTTGATTGGTCAAATTTACCTTGAATTGCAATTAGGATAAACTAAATAATTATTTTAATAAAATGTCCTTCGAGTTGAAATATGAAAAATAACTTTAAAACTAAAGTGATAGTAAGTAACAACAACAGCTTGCATTTCTGGAGCACCTTTAGCATAGTAAAAGGTCCCAAGTCACTTCGCAGGAGAGATTATCAAACATAATTTGGCATTGAGCCACATATGCTTGGTCAAACAGATAGGTTTAAAGGAGGAGCGAGAGGTTTAGAGAGGGAATTCCAGAGCTTTAAGGCCGAACCAGCTGAAGTCGCAGCTGCCAATGGTGGCGCGAAAAAAATTGAGGTTCAGCAAGATGTCAGAATAAGAGGAGTACAGAGATCTGAGGGTTGTCGGACTGAAGGAGATTACACAGTTCTGAATGAGCAGGGCTATGGAGGGATTTGAAAACAAGGATGAGAAAATTGAAGTCGAATCGTTGCTGGACCAGGGGCCAATGTTGGTCAACGTGCAGAGCGGTGATGGGTTAGTGGGACGTGGTGCCAGTTAGGATATGGGCAGCAAAAGTTTGGATGAGCTCAAATTTACAGAGGTTGCAAGGCGGGAGGAAGACCAGGAGAGCACTGGAATAGTGGAGTATAGAGGTTGTAAAGGCATTGATGAGGACTTCAGCAACAGATAAATGAAACTAAATTCATCGAGAAAAATAGAGGATAAGATTACTGCTAGAGTTAAATCAAAATTAATGGTCAACATGAGATAATTGCTGTAAAATCATGATTAGTTCAGTTGCAGTCATACCTTTAATTTGTACGTGCTGTATTTGTTTGCAGCCTCAATTAAATCAGCTCAAAAGTTTCCAATGTAATGTACATTTAAAGAAAATCAGAGCATAGACTGAGTCAATAATGAAACCTATTACTCCAGCTGGAGAGAAAAATGGTCTCACAGGACCAGATGCTGAATTTGAAAACTGGCGACTTTTAATTTGCCTGGAAAATGGAACATTCTCCCTCCACTCCTGAACTAAAGTAATTGCATTAAATGCTGGTGGTAGTGTTGTCTTTTCATTGTGCATAGATTTGACTTTTTCAAATTATTTCAGAGAATAGCACGGATTTGACCTCCGACCATGTGAATTATGGGTGGGGTTTTGTGCACAGCTGTGTAGGGACCCGCTCACTGTTCACCTTAAAAAATACTGCCGTAAAACTTTAATGGACTCTAGAACACAGACTTCCTCATTTCCAAAGCCACTTTGAATTTGGTGCCGTCTACAGGGCATCTGTGGACTGCGAACTATGTCTGGACTGTGAGGCCATTTTCCCTTCCAGATTGAGTAAAAGGTTCCATTATGTTGACTCAGTCTCTGCTCTGATTTTCTTTAAATGTACGTTGCATTGGAAACTTTTGAGCTGATTTAATTGGGGCTGCAAACAAATACAGTACTAACAAATTAAAATGTGACTGCAAGAAAACTCATCATGATTTTCCAGCCATTATTTCATGTTGACTGGATTTATCATCACTTTAATTTTGATTTGATTTTTTGTGATTTTTTCCTCTCGAGGGCAAGCAACAGGGAGGCTGATCAATCAATCAGATTGAAAAATACTCACAGATGTCAAAGCAGGAAATATAAATTCCATTTAAATCATTTTACGGACAGCAAATTAAAGATTGTAACATATACATGGGATTAAGGAAGAAACGTAAATAGAAAAATGCAAAACTTATATGAAGTCTACAACATTAATTTTCTTAGGGAATGAGACTTCACATTTGTAGAATTTCAGGGCTGGAGAAGTTGTTCATCAGTAATTATGCCATTGTTTAAAAAAAGTTTTTGTCAATTGAACATTTGACTGATTTATCAGTCTTTAGTGTGATAATGGTGGGTCATTAGATTAAGTTTGTGACTTAACTGTGATTTCTATGCAGCTTGCATTGACAAAGACTGCAACAGCACTGCCTGTGGAAGAACAGGGCATCTCTGACAGCAGCTTCCAGATTCCCACATTTAACTGCACGTGTGCAGATGCTGTCTCTTTCACACCATAATAACACTGAATACTGACAGTCTCACCTTAATTAGTACAACAAAATCTGGGTCATTGTATAGCAAGTTAATTCAATTCAGACTGCTTACATGAATGTGATTCAGAGAATTTAGGTATTAAGAGTTTTTTGACACTAGATTTCCTCTCATATTCATGTTCTTAATGTCAGTCTTGGCTCAGTGCTAGCTCTTTCTCCTTTGAGTCAGAAGATCATGGGCTCAAGTCGCACTCTAGATTTGAGCCTGCAAACTAGCTGACACTTGCGTACTGTGTTGAAGGACTTCAATATGGTACTGAGTGAGTGCTGCTTTGTTGTTGGTACCATTTTACAGATGAGGCTTTAAACTGAGACCCCATCTCCATGCAGATAGAAATAAAAGATGTCATTGGCACTAATTAAAGAAAAGTAGATGAATTTTCCTTATATTCTACCTGTCATTTATCCCTTAACCAATACAATCAAAACAGATTAATTGGTCACTATTGTCAGTGTTGTTTTTAGAAACTTGTGGTGAGCAGGCTGTGCTGCTGTGTTTTCCTATATAACAACAATGACATTAACCCGTAGGCTGTGATGTGCTTTAGAATGTCCTGAGACTGTGAAAGACACTATATAAATCACATTCTTTCTTCATCTTTCTTGCTCTACCCAACTGCTATATAATTTCTGAACAATTTATATAGGCAGTCATCACACAGACTTCTATTTACTTCATTCTGAAACCAGCTGCTCATGTATACTGAAGGTGTTCGAGCAACAACCGGATTTTACCACCTCTGAGCAATGGCAAGGTTGAGAAGTCACCAGTCTATTTTGCAATGGGCTGAATTTTATTCTGGCGACGGGGCTCCCGGCAGTGGACTGGAAGGCAGGAGAAAAGATGCATCGACCCTCCTTTGGATCACTGTTGCAATTCTACACGGGCAGGCAATTAGCTGCCCCTTTAAGGGACAAGCTCCCGCCTCCAAGAGCTGCTGCCCAATCAGTAGGCTGGCAGCTCTGCTGTACTGGCAGCATCACTGGGAGCAGTGGTTACTGCCGGTACTGCAGGACGCCCTGCAGTACCAAAGACAGGAGAAGAGTGATGAAGACCCTGGGACGATAAGTGGGATCAGGGTTGCTGGGGCCATTCAGGCAACCCCTGGCAACAGGGGTTCTCAGTACTAGATGGAGTGCTCTGATTTAGTAAATCAAACAGAGAGCTTGAATAATGCTCTGAAAAATATACCTTGTATCAACAAATATGAAGTGTCACCAAAGGTGGATGCAGAGGAGTCTGCAGACTTATTGCTACACTGTTGTGACTGGAAAAGGTGCCAGCTTACAGTAAGAATGATTAAAATGTGATCATGGAATTAGGGGGGAAAATGGCAAAAAATCAAATATTCATGAAATAACAGTACTGTAAACAAACTCTGTGCTTACATAATAAATGTGCATCTAAAATGAAGATAGGATGACCAAATCACCATGTCAAATGTATGGGTAATACATTAAAAAAAAATATAGCCTACCACTGGAGTCTTCCCATTTCCAACTGAGAATAAAAGCTACCTTACGCTGGAAAGTAAAACCATGAAATCATGCCACACAGACTAAAAGAGACACAAATTAATAAATTACTCTATGCCTTGTAGTCAGTACACAAGAATTATAAAAGAGCAAAATACTACACTTTCTGGAACTTTGAAATGAGAACAGAAAGTGCCAGAAATACTCAGCAGGTCTGGCAGCATCTGTGGTGAGAGAAACAGAGTAAACGTTTCAGGTCTGTGACCTTGAAAGGCTGCAGATGCTGCCAGACCTGCTGAGTATTTCCGGCACTTTCTGATCTCACAAGAATTATAACTTCAGCTTGAAGAAATAATGGGAGTTTGCAGGAAAGGTACGGCGATAATCATGGGGGATTTTAACCGACATGTAGACTGGAAAAATCAGATGGGCAAAGGTAGCCAAGATGAGGAGTTCATAGAATGTTTTCAGGATAGTTTCTTAGAACAGCTTGTTCTGGAGCCAACCAGAGAGCAGTCTATACAAGACCTGGTATTGTCAATGAGATATGATTAATTAATGACCTCATAGTGAAAGCGTCCCTCGGCAGCAGCAATCATAATATGATTGCACTTTACTTTCAGTTTGAAGAAGAGAATTGTGTGTCCAAGAAGGTATTTTAAACTTAAATAAGGGAAATTATGAGGGCATGAAAGCAGAGCTAGCTAAAGTGAACTGGAAAATTAGGTTAAGGGATAGGACAATAGAGTTGCAATGGCAGACATTTAAGGGGATATTTCAGGATACACAGAAAAGATAGATTCCAACGAGAAAGAAAAATTCCAAGGGGAGGACCCACCATCTATGGTTAACGAAGCACGTTAAAGATAGTATCAAACGTAAAGAAAAAGCATATAATGGCGCAAAGATGGGTGGCAGGTCAGAAGATTGGACAGAATATAAAAAGCAGCAAAAGGTTTCTTCCCATCTACCCTATCTATGCCTCTCATAATTTTGTACACTACAATCAGGTCCCGCCTCAGCCTTCTCTGCTCTAAGGAAAACAACCCCAGCCTATCCAGTCTCTCTTCACAGCTGAAATGCTCCAGCCCAGGCAACATCCTGGTGGATCTCCTCTGCACCCTCTTCAGTGCAATCACATCCTTCCTATAGTGTGGTGGCCAGAACTGTACACCGTTCTCCAGCTGTGGCCTAACTGACATTTTATACATTTTTATATAGCAGGGCACTTAGAAAAATTCACGGTAATTAAGCAGAGTCAACATAGTTTTGTGAAAGGAAAAACATGTTTAACCAATTTATTGGAGTGCTTTGAAGAATTAATGTGCTGTGGATAAAGGGGAACCAGTGGTTGTACTGTACTTAGCTTTCCAGAAGGCATTTGATAAGATGCCACATCAAAGGTTATTACGGAAAATAAAAGCTCATGGCGTAGGGGGTAACATATTGGTTTGGAAAGAAGATTGGCTACCTACCAGGAAACAGTGAGTTGGCATAAAAGGGTCATTTTCTGGTTGGCGAGATGTAATGAGTGGTGTGCCACAGTGATCAGTACTGGGGCCTCAACTTTTTACAATTTACATAAATGACTTGGATGAAGGGACTGAAGGTATGGTTGCTAAATTTGCTGATGACACAATGATAGGTAGGAAAGTAAGTTGTGAAAAGGACATAAGGAGGCTACAAAGGCATATAGATAGGCTAAGTGAGTGGGCTAAGATCTGGCAAATGGGCTATAATGTGGAAAAATGGGAAATTGTCCATTTTGGCAGGACCAATAATAAAAGAAGCATAGGGCTTCATTTTACAAGCGCGCTGCACCTCACAGCAGTTTGATTGGATCTCGGCGTGCATCCCGTGCAGATACGTCGTCTCTTAGCCCCCGCGATATTACGTCTGGGGGCTCATTTAAATGAAGCAGGCGGAACAGCAGCCCCCGATGACATATGGGGGCGGCTGCTGCATCCCCGGAAACGGCGTCCAGTGCACCGCAGAGGCACTGGCGCCATTTTTAAAGTGCTGCAAGCCCTTAGGAAAAATGTTAATATTTAAAGTGATATTGTGTGTCTGAAAAATTAAATAAATACTGGAGGCCCTTTCCCACCATCGCCGCCCCCCCCCCCCCCCCCACCCCCCATGTTAGTTTTCAGAGCACTATCAAAAGGAACTTTATTCCTAACCAGAGCTTCCCCCTAACCTTTTAACATTTGCCCTTCAACCCCTTCCCACCATCCCCACAGCCAATAAGATGTGTTTTACCTGCTCCCCCCCACCAACCTAGATTGATTCCAGAGATGTGGGGTTTGTCTTAGGAAGGGAGATTGAGCAGTTTAGGCCTTTACTCTCTAGAGTTTAGAAGAATGAGAGGAGATCTAATTGAGGTATATAAGATGATAAGGGAATTGACAAAGTAGACATAGAGGGGATGTTTCCTTTGGTGGGGCAATCTGTAACAAGAGGTTATAGTTTTAGGATAAGGGGTAGCAGATTTAAAACAGAGATGAGGAGAAATTACTTCTCTCAAAGGATCGTGAGTCTGTGGAATTCACTATCCCAGAGTGTGGTGGATGCCGGGACATTGAGTAAATTTAAGGAGGAGATAGACAGATTTTTAACTAGTAATGGGTTGAAGGGATATGGAGAACGGGCAGGAAAGTGTTGTTGAGGCCGAGATGAGATCAGCCATGATCATATTGAATGGCGGAGAAGGCTCGAGGGGCTGAATTGCCTACTCCTGCTCCTAGTTCTTCTGTTCTTAGCCCTGATAATTTCAGTCCTTCCCCCTCCCCACCAATGTCTCGCCTCGGAACTCCGAACAGAGTACTGAAGGTGCGCAAGTTGCGGCTGGCGCCCATAATATCGGCGTGGGATGGTCGCCGGGTCCAGGTAGGTTCATCTGCATGTTTAATTAACTAATTTTATTATTTAAATGAAGGCCCCACCGCCAAATGGTGAGGTGGGTGGGCCGCACTGGGGCCTCGCCGCCGCCAGCAATATGTTGCGGGGCCTTCTCGGCGTCGTGGGTCTTGGTGGGTTTCTCCCACAAGTATTTTACAGGCCCCCTGCCATGACCCACGACATCGAGGGGCTGGTAAAATTCAGCCCATATTATCTAAATGGTGAGAGATCGCAGAGCTCTGAGATGCAGAGGGATCTGGGTGTCCTACTACATGAATCGCAAAATATTAGCACGCAGATACAGCAAGTAATTAGGAAAGCTAATAAAATGTTATTGTTTATTGCAGGGGGAATTGAACACAAAAGTAGGGAGGTTATGCTTCAGTTATACAATGCATTGGTGAGACCACATCTGGAGTACTGTGTAACAGTATTGGTCTCCTTATTTAAGGAAGGATGTAAATGCATTGGAAGAAGTTCAGAGAAGGTTTTCTGGACTAATACTTGGAATGGGTGTGTTGTCTTATGAGGAAAGATTAGACAGGCTAGGCATGTATCCGCTGGAGTTTCGAAGAGTAAGAGACGACTTAATTGAAACATATAAGATCCTGAGGAGTCTTGACAGGATCTGGAAAGGATGTTTCCTCTTGCAGGAGAATCTAGAACTAGGGGTCATTGTTTTTAAATAAGGGGTCGCCCATTTAAGACAGAGATGAGGAGAAATTTATTCTCTGAGGGTCATGAGTCTTTGGAATTCTCTTCCTCAAAAGGCGGTGGACGCAGAGTCTTTGAATATTTTTAAGGCCAAGGTAGATAGATTCTTGATAAGAAGGGGGTAAAAGGTTATCTGCGGTAGGCGGGAGTTGTGGTTGCAATCATATCAGCCATGATCTTGTTGAATGGCGGAGCAGGCTTGAGGGACTGAATGGCCTACTCCCGCTCCTAATTCATATGTTTGTATGTTTGTATAATTGGTGAATTGGGTCTGTGAAGATATTTGATGCCTTATATTTTTAGGACAAGTATAGCCAAAGTATTTCAAAATAGCTCTTTTTTTAACATAACATATCAAAATGCTATCCCAGTTCAGACATTTGTGAATTTGGCACTCAAACTTTATAAAATATAGCTATCTGAGTTGGGTTCACACCCTCTGGAAATATCTTATATGAATTGATGAGCAAATTGGGATTCAATGACAAAATTGAGCGACTGCAACACAATAGAATTCACATGCTTTAGTTTGGAAGAGTCATGGCAAAGGCTGAGAATGTAAGTGCTCTGGTACTCTGCAGAATGGAAGTGGGTCAGGTGAGGAAAAGGTGCAACACATAACCATGTAAAAAAGTGAGTGGGTAAAGAGAGAAGCTGCAGTGCCAGTCAGATGTGGTGAGGAGCATTAACTTTTAATTAAGTGGGAGTGAGGTTGAAATGAGGAAGTAAGCAAAAACATCTGTACAATAAAACAGGGACAAAGAAGGTGGAAGAACTAAAAGTTTAACAGATAATGACAGAGACCAGTAAAATTGAAAAACGCAAAGGAACCAATGGAGCAATTTGAGAATTAGAGAGATGGTCACAGTTTTGAATTTAGAGAAAGGGCTAGAGGGTAAAATAGGAGAATGTGTACGAAGGCAAATGAGATGACAATTGAATTTCTCCTACTGGGACAGTGAGACGAGGAAGTCAGTAAGAAGCCATATTAAGGAGTGGAACCATGTTCATTCTTGTAGTCAGCAAGAATTCAATTGGGAATTTATGTGTAGACACATAACTGAATTCTGAGTTAAAATGGTGTGTGATTTCAATGATTAAAGTATTTATTATTGTTTGTAGTTTTTTAAATTAAAGTATAAGCAGATGTATTATTCCTGTGCGTGCTAAGCACAAAAAAACATGCATGGAACTTATTTGTCATATTCTACGTGGTACATGTGCTTAAATGGCTGTAGAAGTGTTCATGTAGAGACAGCTGCAGAGTTATTTCACACAATAAACTCCAGTGAGATCTTCCATTATAATGCAATTTTCTTTTCCTTTTGTGAGTAATTAGGTAATCTCTGGTCTCCAGTGATTTGGGGTGGGGTAAAATTATTAGCAATCATTGAGACCTAGATTTAAGAATTTCTATTGGGGTTCAAGCAGTTGGGCATTACCTACTTAACTTTAGCCTTTGCTGTAACCCTGGGCAATTTCATTTGGTTGCACAAATCCAATTAGTAATGTTAATTGTTAGCCCTACCCCCACAAAAATAGGAGACAATATAAAACCCTTTGATACCGGCAGCATCACTGGAGGCTAGCATCTTGCTGTCTGTTGCCAAAAGCAATTCATCTCCTATACTCAACCAAGAACCCCATGCCACTTTCAGTTTAGTTTATTTTGAGCACAATGCAAAGTTATGCTGATCTGGTGGTTATTCACTGCAAATTTGGGAACTAGCCATAACTTGATTATGGCCTGAATTATTTATTGGTTCCTCTCTAGTCGTTCCATTTTATGCACTTTCATATCACAATTTAACAAAACAAAAAAAAGATTGACATCTTTAAGCCCTCATTGGGTTACTGTTTTAATAATTCTGTATGTGTGCAATATTTATTTAAAATATTAGAATGAAAGTCATTCACAGGATATTTTCATGTTGCTTATATAAAATAGTGTTCCTCACAAAAGTTATCAAACTGATCAAAAAAAGCTGTCAGATAAATGACATTTTACTCTTTTATATCTGACAAGCTCATTAATAAAGTAAGGACAAAGAGAAGAAAAAAGCAAAGGAACCTTATTGATTTCACTATTAGTGTTTGATATGTCAGGTATAATTTCCATAATTGTGGTTTTAGATAACAGTACATAGTAATAATATTGTACTGCTGTTTTCAGAATCCATTGTTCTATCTATTTACAGTGACTTAGAAAAAGGGATGAAAAGATCTCTTACCATTTGAAGCTAAAAATTCAAACTTTCATCTTTCTCTTTATAGTGTTGGTATTAGCAACAGGGGGTGAATTTGCTTAAATATCACATGTTTCTGTCAGAGAAAGCAACAGCTACCACAAACTAAGTGATTCAGTACAACAAGAGTACAGTTATATTTGGTGCAAAAGTTCCCAGTTTGTTTGACTAAATTTGGTCAAGCTGCTGGGAAAGCAAATTGTTTGGAAGGGGTTTCATGTTTTGTAGATAAATTAAAGGGGCACCATCTCTGGCAGAGATTTCCAACTGCATTTATCAAAGTGTGGCTGAAAAATGTTGCATTATGAAAACATCACTGTTTCATCTGTTTGTGACAAGTAGCTGTTCGAGAGCCTGCCTCCCTCTTAAATGACAATGATTTCCTCGTAAAGAAATTGTCATTTTTTCATAATGTATTTTTATAGGTTAACGCCGTAATTCAGAGTTATTTGATTCAGGCTATAAGCAGGGTACTGATTGACTGTTACAGTGCAGCCCTGCTGACGTTCTGATGAAATGATAAAGTGCTTATATCAATGAGAATTGATGCTATTTGTTTGGTTAAGTATGCATGAGGTTTTGAAAGCTTGTATACATAAGAAAAACGCCTAACAAAAGCGATTGTATTTATCTTCTCTATTATTTATGAACAGCACAATAGCTCCAGCTACTGCAGAGTAAGCCATTCAGGCAAACAGAAACCAGCCTTCTTTACAATATTTGACTCCATTGCTAAAGTGGTTTTAGCTTCAATGTTTTTGAAAAGAAACTTTTTTAAATCTATTTTTCCGTCATACGAAACAGCGTTGGTGAAGCTGGCTGCCCATATTTGATGTTCCTGGATAATGCTAATTGCAAAACATTTATATTTTTTGCCATTTTAATTGTAAATAATTTGTATGAACTGCTCCTCAGTCACATTATCCAATTTTCCATCCTTCATGCATGAGATTAGACAATGATTGTAGGCAGGCTACTTGGCAATGAAGATGCCTTAATCTCACCACTACCTGATGTCCACATTTTCCAGTAGGGGGCCACTAGATAATGATTAGAAGCACTGAACCATATATAAGTTTATAGCACTGAAGGAAGCCATTTAGCCCCTTGTGTGAAATCAGTTCTTTGCTAGAGCCTTGTGTAATTATGTTCCAGAACTCAAAAGTGTTAAAGCCAATTATAGCATCTTACTATCATCCCAGCTCAGGGGTCTGCAACCTATGCCTCCAGAGATGCATGCGGTTTCCAACCTTTTCCAGTTGGATCACATTGTTGATGGAAAAAGCCTTTAAAAAGTCAAGAAAAGAAAGAACTGTTTTTATCATGGGGATGAAAAGCTAATCATTATGCTCCACTTTACGGTTT
Source organism: Heterodontus francisci (assembly GCF_036365525.1). Lineage (NCBI taxonomy): Eukaryota > Metazoa > Chordata > Chondrichthyes > Heterodontiformes > Heterodontidae > Heterodontus > Heterodontus francisci. Next base: position 37,964,167 of record NC_090388.1, on the reverse strand, counting down.
CAAATGATTATTTGAACGAAAAATATCATTGTGCTCTAAATAAACCTGTTTGAGTGGTATAGCTACACCATAGTTATAGATAATGCCTTTGGTTCAAAGTTTTATGGTTGTGACCATTATTGTTTCTAATATAGCTGAGATGATAAATTATTCTGAATGCACTATTAGAAGCGTTTTTTATCATGAGAAACAATAGCTGAAAAAATGGCTTAATTCTACGCATCTTAAAGTTTGTTTTAAAGATAATTTTACTGACAATTATAGTAAAAAAAAAAATTAATTTATTACAAGATCTGTTAGAAAACACAAAGTCAAAAAGCATTCTTTCAGTTTTCTATGTAAATTTCTTATTACTTTTTTGTTCAAAGTGGAAACAAGCAAAAAAAAACCTGAACATGCTGGAGATACAAAGAAAAAAAATTAAAAAGTCACAAAAACATCAAAAAAAGTGATAATTCAGAGTTAGGTCTTTTTTTTCGATTGATGCATAAATTCAATACATGTATTTTGTTTATTATTTATGCAAATTATGCATTCTTCTATGTATTTGGTTCAGAAATGCAGAATTTTCATCTTGCACCTTCCAATAGTTTTTATTTCAGGCAACTTTTTTTAAAAAGGCTATTCAGGTAAAGAAGATTGCTGACCCCTGTTCCAGCTGAAAATAGTAAACTCAGCACTGAATAGAAATTAAACTTGACCTGATTTCTTTGTAATCAGGAGGTTTTATGATGACGGACTGAAATAAGTTTTGATCAGACTCTTCTGCTTCAGTAAGATGTGCCTCAAACAGTAATTGATGAGGGAATAATAACATGAGTAATTCTCTGGAATTACCACCCATTGTCTATTGAACAATTTTCTAATTTTTAATTGCAAATTTTCAAAATGTAAGTAATTATTTGAAATAATTGCAGTTTAGCAGATTAAAGCCTGGTGACCCGACCCAAACCCGACTATGTGTGTCGGGTCGGGTCTCTATTCTCTGGCCAGCTTTCGGGCTCGGGTTGGGTTGGGCTGGACTGTACTGTTTTGTATTGTTTTCTTTTTAATCTACGTTTTTTTTTATGTTTCAATAATATGTTTGATATTTTTAGGGTTGGGTTAGGCATAAGAAAAAATTAAAGGACTCAGGCCTGGGTCGGGTTCGGATTGGCTGTTGTCGGGTCAGGCCCGGGTCGGGTTTTAATTTTATACCCAAGCCAGGCTTCAGAGCAGATTACAAAAATGTCAGTTATGCAACACATGATCTAGAAAATGCCTGTGAATGATTTAGCTGTAAATGAGGTAAACGTGTAATCTGAGTAACATCATACCTACTTTTAACAGGAATCTTTATTGAGCATTGGTGACTGTAAAATGGGTGAAAGTACAAATGATTGCGAATGTTTAATTTGTTCACTTAGTAGATATTTTAAATAGAACTGATTACGTATATCATTTAATGTTATGAGAGTCAGCCTCTGAGTCAGCCTCAGGATTCTCGCCTCTGAGTCACAAGGTTCCAGGTTCAAGTCCCACTCCAGGGCTCGAGCACAAAAATCAAGGCAGACACTCCAGGGCAGTACTGGATGAGACGTTAAGCCGAGGCTCTATCTGCCTGCTCAGGTGGATGTAAAAGATGCTATGGCACTATTTCAAAGAAGAGTAAGGGAGTTTATGGGGGAGATAATGGTGTAGTGGTAATGTCACTAGACCAGTAATCCCAAGGCCCAGGCTAATTCCCTGAGATGGGTTCAAATCCCACCAAGGCAGCTGGTGGAATTTAAACAATTAATTAATAAAAGAAACGTTTAGAATTGAAAACTAATGGTGCCATGAAACTATCATCAATTGTTGTAAAAATCCATTTGGTTCCTTTAGGGAAGGAAATCTGCCGTCCTTACCTGATCTGGCTTATATGTGACTCCAGACCCACAGCAGTATGGTTGACTCTTAACTGTCCTCTGAAATGGCCTTGCAAGCCAGTTCAAGGGCAATTAGGGATGGGCAACAAATGTTGGCCTTGCCAGCGATGCCCATATCCCATAAAAATAATTTTTAAAAGGTTATCCCTGGTGTCCTGGCCTTATTTATCCCTCAATCAACATCACTAAAACAAATTATCTGGTCATTATGTCGTTTATGGGAGTTTGCTATGCACAAATTGGCTGCTGTGTTTCCTGCAGTGACTACACTTCCAAAAGTACTTCATTGGCTGTAAAGCACTTTGAGACTTCTGGTGGTTGTCAGATGTGCTACATAAATGCAAGTTTTTCTTCTTTAAAAAGATAATCCAGTTTTGATCCTGTGACTTGAGCATTTTCCCACAAGAATGGGCCAGAATTTTCTGTCAAGGTAACAATGAGGTTAATGGCATTCGTCATTATATTTACGCAATTAATAGAGCAACTTCAGGCAAAAGGTAGATATGCAGTTAAACTCAAAAATCCAAAAGATGCCACACCAGTTGTTTTGCTCTGCTGTTAGTTTTGTGAAAACGGCATTTTGCTGGTTGGATCACCATTGAAATGCATTGAATGGTATGAAGTTGCTGTATTTGCACAGTAGATACAAACTAAGCCCTTCACAGAAAGTTAAATCTTGACAATTTTACTCCAAGTACCCTTTTAAGAATGTAAAAAATGATAATTACTGCCAAACAACCTCTTTGGCACTGAAAAGTAACTATTACAAATGTGGAGTCTCATTTTTTTCAGATATTAATTTTTGGGGATTTTAAAAATATTAAATTAAAAAAAACCTTTTTCTTTACTTTCCTCATTCACTTAATCCAATCTTCATTCCCTATCTAAAGGAGATACGCAGTTGTTTGTCCTGCTCTGGTCCCAGATGCCCAGTTTTCCTTGCTGCAACATTATCAGCTCGCACTTTCAGCAACATGCCATACATAAAATTTAAAAACCTAAACATGCAAGGGCAAGTCTAACTAGTGCAAACACTGTTAGCAATACAGCAAGCAATTAAGATAGAAAATGATATGTTAGCCTGTATTAAAAGGGGGTTAGAGTATAAGATTAAGGCAGTCTTGCAGCATTGGTGAGACCACATTTAGAGAACTGTGTAGAATTTTGGGCTTCTTACCTAAAGAGTACACTTGCCTTTAGAGGGAATGCAACAAAGGTTCACTGGACTGATTTCTGGGATGAGGGGATTATTCTATGAGAAGAGATTGAGTAGACTAGGCCTATATTCCCTAGAATTTAGAAAATTGAGAGATGATTTATTTGAAGCATATAAAATTCTTAACAAGCTTGACAGGGTAGATGCTGGGAGGATGTTTTCCCTGGCTGGAGAGTGTCCATTTAAAAAATATTCAATTTTTCTACTCTTCCTAACAAAGTGAATAACCTCACATTTCCCCTCTTTATACTCTAGCTTCCACCTTCTTGCCCACTGTCTTAAGCTTTCTGTCACAATAAGCTCTTTTGCTGAGTGTGTTTCCATCTGAATTAGTTTGGAAAGTATGTAAGGGGTGAAATGTGCACCTTTTGTACAAAAGAATTACTGTCTGCACACGTATTCTTTAAATAGAATATGGTTTTCAGGAGGTCAACAATAGGATAATGGCTTGTTGCTGAAGTGAAGAATCTACTTTGAACATGAAAGCTTTGCACATGTAGCACAATATATTGACATTTTGTTAAGGCAAAATTCTCATTTGGCTAAAATGATACCCCATTAACAAATAATGGAAATGAGTAAGCTGATTAAATTTAGTTTTAGTTCTTTAAAAGTTGCAATGTTACATTTTAATGGAAGAATGTCATGGGTACATGGTCTGTAGGCATAATAACCATATAGGTGATTAGGAATTATTTATAGTAATAAGTAAATACACTTCCATGCTGAACAGGGCCCTGAAATATTTTTTTCCAAATTCTTCTTGCAGGCTGGTGTCATAAAGACTTGTTATGATGCTAGTAATTCTAACCAGGGACCAAAAATGATTATAGATGAACTGTGTCTCTCTACCATCCCTCTCTTTTGGCTCTGTTTCTGGCACTTAAACATGGAGATGAAAGACAGTGACTATGCTCCATTTCTCCATCAGGGTCAACTGTTGGGTACTGGTCCGATAACCTCAGCATAGTTGTATTAAGAAAGTTAAATTTGAACCTGGATTGAATTGATTTTGCTTTAGTATGTGGCATATCTGTTTGTTCCTTTCCTTATCTCATTGGCATTTCCAACATATACCAGAGCTGAAGATCATTTTTCTCCCTGGTTCTTTTTCATCAGGGAGTTGCTCGGACTGTCGGTAAAACACATTTGTCTTAATTGTCTATGCTAACTTTATTCAGTCTTTGGGGATTGTAGTGATTTAAAAAAAAATAAAATTTCCTTTGCCCAAGATTGACTCAAAACTGAGTTTTCAAAATCGAAAGATTATTCTCTTCCAGGTTATCCCACGATACCGAAGCCATTTCTATCTACAACATCTGAACTAGACCTTGTGTTTGGAGTCAGATCAAAAGTAGAGCCGCTGGAAAACAGACACTGATGAAATTACAGAGTTAGGTTGTTTATATATTGTGCAATTACAACAAAATTCTCACAAGGGACAATTTAGTTAGTAGTTGTGGGAGAAGCCATTTTCGGTTTCATTAATATAAAAAGAATGATGATTACAGCTGCATCTAATCTAAGATTTATTTATTCATGGAGGAAGGGCTTTTGGAAGTTCATTTTCACATATCGAATAGCAGATTGTTGGGAGTAATCACAGGCTGTTAACAGAATCAGCAGGTTCCAATGCCATCTTAAATTGCAAAAGCAAAACATTTTGTTTATTAATACCATCTGAACACTGAGGTTTTGCTCAAGGCTTGTAACAAACTCTGAGCAAACTGTTGCTTTATTTTATAAAATCTGTGCATTTCTACTTTAAAAGCATATATATAGAATGTTAGCCAATTGGTTTCCTAGTTTTTTGTCTGGAATCCATTATATTATGATATATGTTATATTACAGAGTTCAAGAGGAAGAAGGGTGATGCTGAAGCAGCATCATGTGACAGCATTCCTTTTTGTGGTGTCTCATAATTACCAGGATATGCTGAATATTACTTCTGTATACTTAAACGTCAGAAAATGCAGAAAACAGCAATGAGAGGGTTGGTTGGGTGGGTAATGCAGGTAAGACTGCCACTGACATAAAATATACAATTGATGTACATGGTACACAGTGCCAAATCTCTGAAAGCATCTATGCTCATTGTGTGGGCAGTGACATCACTAGCAAAACCCTTCTCAAAGAACAAAGAACAACGAACAGTACAGCACAGGAACAGGCCATTCGGCCCTCCAAGCCTGCGCCGATCTTGATGCCTGTCAAAACTAACACCTTCTGCACTTATGGAGCCCATATCCCTCTATTCCCTTCCTATTCATATATTTGTCAAGATGTCTCTTAAACGTCGCTATTGTAACTGCTTCCACCACCTCCCCTGGCAGCAGGTTCCAGGCACTCACCACCCTCTGTGTAAAAAAACTTGCCTCGCACATCCCCTCTAAATTTTGCCCCTCGCACCTTAAACCTACGTCCCCTAGTAACTGACTCTTCCACCCTGGGAAAAAGCTTCTGACGATCCACTCTGTCCATGCCGCTCATAACTTTGTAAACCTCTATCATGTCGCCCCTCCACCTCCGTCGTTCCAGTGAAAACAATCCGAGTTTTTCCAACCTCTCGTCATAGCTAATGCCCTCCAGACCAGGCAACATCCTGGTAAACCTCCTCTGTACCTTCTCCAAAGCCTCCACGTCCTTCTGGTAGTGTGGCGACCAGAATTGCACGCAATATTCTAAGTGTGGCCTAACTAAGGTTCTGTACAGCTACAACATGACTTGCCAATTTTTATACTCTATGCCCCGACCGATGAAGGCAAGCATGCCGTATGCCTTCTTGACTACCTTATCCACCTGCGTTGCCACTTTCAGTGACCTGTGGACCTGTACGCCCAGATCTCTCTGCCTGTCAATACTCCTAAGGGTTCTGCCATTTACTGTATACTTCCCACCTGCATTAGACCTTCCAAAATGCATTATCTCACATTTGTCCGGATTAAACTCCATCTGCCATTTCTCCGCCCAAGTCTCCAACCGATCTATATCCTGCTGTATCCTCTGACAATCCTCATCATTATCCGCAACTCCACCAACCTTTGTGTCGTCCGCAAACTTACTAATCAGACCAGCTACATTTTCCTCCAAATCATTTATATATACTACAAACAGCAAAAGTCCCAGCACTGATCCCTGCGGAACACCACTGGTCACATCCCTCCATTCAGAAAAACACCCATCCACTGTTACCCTCTGTCTTCTGTGACTGAGCCAGTTCTGTATCCATCTTGCCAGCTCACCTCTGATCCCGTGTGACTTCACCTTTTGCACCAGTCTGCCATGCGGGACCTTGTCAAAGGCTTTACTAAAGTCCATATAGACAACATCCACCGCCCTTCCCTCATCAATCATCTTCGTCACTTCCTCAAAAAACTCAATCAAATTAATAAGACACGACCTCCCCTTCACAAAACCATGCTGTCTCTCGCTAATAAGTTCGTTTGTTTCCAAATGGGAGTAAATCCTGTCCCGAAGAATCCTCTCTAATAGTTTCCCTACCACTGACGTAAGGCTCACCGGCCTATAATTTCCTGGATTATCTTTACCACCCTTCTTAAACAAAGGAACAACATTGGCTATTCTCCAGTCCTCTGGGACCTCACCTGTAGCCAATGAGGATGCAAAGATTTCTGTCAAGGCCCTAGCAATTTCTTCCCTTGCCTCCCTCAGTATTCTGGGATAGATCCCATCAGGCCCTGGGGACTTATCTACCTTAATGCTTTGCAAGACACCCAACACCTCCTTTTTGATAATGAGATGACTGAGACTATCTGCACTCCCTTCCCTAAGCTCATCATCCACCAAGTCCCTCTCCTTGGTGAATACTGATGCAAAGTACTCATTTAGCACCTCACCCATTTCCTCTGGCTCCACGCATAGATTCCCATCTCTGTCCTTGAGTGGGCCAACCCTTTCCCTGGTTACCCTCTTACTCTTTATATATGTATAAAAAGCCTTGGGATTTTCCTTAATCCTGTTTGCCAATGACTTTTCATGACCTCTTTTAGCCCTCCTAACTCCTTGCTTAAGTTCCTTCCTACTGTCTTTATATTCCTCAAGTGCTTCATCTGTTCCTCGCCTTCCAGCCCTTACAAATGTTTCCTTTTTCTTTTTGACTAGGCTCACAATATCCCGTGTTATCCAAGCTTCCCGAAACCTGCCAAACTTGTCTTTCTTCCTCACAGGAACATGCTGGTCCTGGATTCTAATCAGCTGACGTTTGAAAGACTCCCATATATCAGATGTTGATTTACCCTCAAACAGCCGCCCCCAATTTAAATTCTTCAGTTCCTGCCTAATATTGTTATAATTAGCCTTCCCCCAATTTAGCACCTTCAACCGAGGAATAATCCTTATCCACAAGTACCTTAAAACTTATGGAATTATGGTCACTGCTCCCGAAATGCTCCCCCACTGAAACTTCGACCACCTGACCGGGCTCATTCCCCAATACCAGGTCCAGAATGGCCCCATCCCTAGTTGGACTATCTACATACTGTTTCAAGAAGCCCTCCTGGATGCTCCTCACAAATTCTGCCCCATCCAAGCCCCTAGCACTAAGTGAGTCCCAGTCAATATTGGGGAAGTTAAAATCACCCACCACTACAACCCTGTTACCTTTACATCTTTCCAAAATCTGTCTACATATCTGCTCCTCTACCTCCTGCTGGCTGTTGGGAGGCCTGTAGTAAACCCCCAACATCGTGACTGCACCCTTCCTATTCCTGAGCTCCACCCATATTGCCTCGCTGCATGACCCCTCTGAGGTGTCCTTCCACAGTACAGCTGTGATATTCTCCTTAACCAGTAATGCAACTCCCCCACCCCTTTTACATCCCCCTCTATCCCGCCTGAAGCTTCTAAAGCCTGGAACATTTAGCTGCCAATCCTGCCCTTCCCTCAACCAAGTCTCTGTAATAGCAACAACTTCATATTTCCAAGTACTAATCCAAGCTCTAAGTTCATCTGCCTTACCTGTTATACTTCTAGCATTGATTCTCGATTCAGAAATATCCAATTTCTCCAAAGGAATTACCTGTTTTTGTTTAACTTGTAGCAGAATTAATCTTTAGATCTTGCTTGATGTTCCTCAACCAGCTAGATTCAGATTGTTCAATCCACTTGTCCTTTTATCATTTTGAGCATACACTAGAAAATTCGGTCGGTTAGACACTAGACATCTGCTGTCTCTTTAATTGTAGGCTGTGAAGACATTGTTCCCTGGCTACTTAGCTATGCTTTGTCAGCAAACAGTGTGTGTACAATACTAAAATGAGCTACACAGTTCATTATGTGTAAAATGTGCAATGTGCAAGGTGAAGTGATCTGTGGCGGAGTTAATTAGACCTCAAATTCTGAATTTACTATTTCTAAAAGAAAATTGATGATTACTTCATCACCAACATTTAAAGCTTCATTAAGGGAGGTCTGCTCAAGCAGCCTCAGGTTAAAATTTTTAACAAGCACTTTAGTGGATAATCTGTGTTATTGCCAACATATGTAAACTTCCTGATGCTAATTGCAGTCAGCTGTGAATTGAACAATGTCTACTTGTCTTCAGGATTAATTATTCACATGTGCAGATTGCATTTCTAAACAAGACACTCATAAATAATAAGACATACATCAGAACAGATGGGAATTTATTTTCCAACTAAATGATCGGTTTATCAGGAACAAATGTGTGACAATTAACAGCAGAGAAATGCTAAATATTTACTAACATTACTAGCTTGAATCGGTTTCCCCGTTTGCTTGATTTTACAGCATATTGCATTGGAAGAAATTGACAATTTTATGCAAATTTGTTATGGCTCAGAAGAGTTAATAAGTGCACATACTGCTGTACGGCTGGTGCAGGAGTCAACGCTTTGAACTAAGGGAAGTGTCATACACAGCACAGGAGGAGAGATCTGCTCTGATGATCAATGTCTGTAGTAAATGTCTTGAGAGTGAAAATAGGGAAAGGATCTCCTAATCTGTGAGCTGTTTTGGTTTTGCTATGTTGCAATATGCCGTTGAAAGTTTACAGTCCCTTCACAAATGAAAACTGGTGCTGATGAATTGCTTTCTCTATACTAACTTTTGAAACATCAGGTGAAATGTGCAGTATCTGTGGGACTCTGCTCACATGCTTTAGGAAAAGCATGGATAGAAATGCTGAAGGGCATTCCACTGCAATCTAGCCACCATGCAATTACATTTTTCAGCCATATTTCCCTAGTGATCTTTGTGCACAGTAACACCTGGTCCACTTTCATGCATAATGACAAAAAACATTACTGGTCATAAATATTACAGTTTAAAGTTTACTTAACAATATGAAAGCACCCTTACTTTTTTAGCATTATATGAGTAGGTTCTTTTTACTATAGTGACATAGGATTAGGCTTCAGTAATAATCAAACTGCTTTCATTACTGACAGCGTGAAAGTTGGGAATGTGGGGCTGATTTTTCCTTAATTGCTTTGATATTTTCATTTTTTTGTGCTGTTGTCCATTCATGTTTCTCCTTTTCCCAACATTGTTACTTTTACTGCATGATATGGACTCCCTGTTGATCCACTTAACATGATTCCTTTTTTTATTTCCAAGGTTTATTATTTTCTGAGTTGCTTCATAAAGATCCTTGTTATTTTTAGCCTATGACTATTATCAGGAGGCATGCCTTTGCAAAATGGGCCTATCTTTTCTCGGATGAAGTCATTTCTCACCACTACTGATATTGGAAAAAGAGATTTCGTCAAGGTCAAGACAAATATACCCTCATGTGTTTGCCATAATGTTTATATCTGGACTGCCTTTTCAAACCATATTACATTTTAAAACGGGAATTACATTACTTCAGTCCTGACCTCTTAAGTATAGTACCATTGGGCGTGTCCATTGACAGATTACGGAAGTGTAGCAACTGCTGACCTGGAGGTAACATTGCAGATTCCCCTGTTATCTCACGAGGCTTAACAGGAACTTCTAGAGAGACCCAATAAGCAATTAGATTGAATCAGTATGCCAGTGATTGAAAAAGCATATTGAATCATGTTTGATACCTGTCTGATCAGCTCAGCCATCCCAGGCAGGATTTCATCTTGGATTTGATTTTATCAAACTTGATTGGTTCCTATAGCTGTTCACTGCTCCTCAGAAGATTTTCCTGAACATACTGCAGATTAATTCTAACACAATAGATTCTGTCATAGGAAACTTGCTGCATCTTCTGGAGGAAGTTGAGGCTGAATATTAACTCCCAGAAATGGATGGATTGTGGTCATGTCAGAGGTTAAAATGCAGAAAGTTTGGAACAGGAGCCAAACCATCCACTCTCAGTTTTAATGGAGACAGGAGGAATAGCAGGTGACCAACCCACTTGGGAATCTCAGCTGCTTAAAGAAGGCTAGGAGGGATGAATCCATGTGATTAGTGCCTTTACAGCACTGCTTATGGATCAAGAGGAATAGGAATGCTTCTTCCAGGCCCAACAGGCTTACCTGCTCTCCCTCCTCTCCCGCCCCATCACCATGAACCACCATCTGCTCCCCCCAGATCACCATCAGATATCACCACCATCACAACACCCCACTACCCCCAACGCACTCAGGACCCCATGGACCATCATCAGACTCTCCCGCATGTGATCAAGACCCGCGGAGCACTGTCGGACCCACCCTGGAGATCTGAACACTTATTCCTCATGATCTAGATCCCACTTGCAATTGGGAACCCCATATGATTCAGAACCCCCACCCTGCGATCTTACCCCCCCCCCTCCCCCCCCCCGCCACCCACGATCCTTCTCACTTCCCCGATAAACCTACATGCTCTTGTAGGCCTCCCGCCTGTCAGCCAGGCTGTTTATGGGTGGGAACCCCACTTAGAAGAGCCCTGCAGTTAAATTTTGCATGACATTCGGGAAATCCATTCTTCCATGTTTCCCAAGCTCACAACAGCTCCCCGGTCCCAGGCTAAAATCCAGTTTGTTAGTTTAAGCATGCTGACTGAGCTTTCTGTTTTCTCCTCCACTTTTTCTGATCCTATGGACGACAGATTTGAACATGGAAGCCACTATTGTAAATTTAACAAGAATTATTTGGATCCTGACTTTACCAACATTTATATTATTGTCACGTCCTGGAACAAAAATAGTTGATATATATTTCTACTAGCTGTAAATAGAACCATAAAATTCTACAACAGAGAAGGCCATTTAGCCCATTGTGCCTATGCCAGCCCTTTGCAAAAGTAAATTCAATTATTCCAAATCTTTCTTTTAGTTACCTTTTGGAGTTGGTGTTGAATCTGCTTCCACTACCATTTCGGGCAGCGTATTCCAGATCAGAACAACGTACTGGGTAAACAAAATTCTCCTCATATTCCATCTGTATCCTTTGCCAGTTATTTTAAATCTGTGTCCTTTGGTTTCCAACCCACCCGCCAGTGGAAATGGACACTGCTTAATCACTCTATCAAAATCACGCAGTATTTTGAATGACTCCATTAAACCTCACCTTAATTTTCTATGGAAAACAATCCCAGCTCCTTTTGTCTACGTTTCAAGATTTGAATTTTAACTCTCTCTTCCCCCCATTTTCCCCCACTCCACACATTGTAACAAATATTTTATATTACCAGGCTGAATGTGGTCCAAAGACACCACCTGCAATCTCTTGGAAAGAAAATGGGCCAGGTTTTGCAGAAAAAATAAGGGAGTTTGAATGACACACGCTCTTACTAGTTCACAAATCAGCCAACAACTTGTAGCAAGGAAGAGATACCCAGTGAATTGTGAATTGCCACAAATTGCTGGCCAATTTGCATCACTGGGCAGAGTCCTGAAGACAAGGCTGAAGCATTTGCAACCATCTTCAGCCAGAAGTGCCGAGTGGATGATCCATCTTGGCCTGCTCTTGAGGTCCCCAGCAACTCAGAGGCCAGTCTTCAATCAGTTCGATTCACTTCATGTGATATCAAGAAACGGCTGAAGGCACATGACTGTAGTGCTGAAGACTTGTGCTCCAGAACTAGCTGTGCCCCTAGTCAAGCTCTTCCAGTACAACTACAACACTGGCATCTACCTGACAATGTGGAAAATTGACCAGGTATGACCTGTGCACGAAAAGCAGGACAAAACCAATCTAGCTAATTACCATCCTATCGGTCTACTCTTAATCATCAGCAAAGCGAAGGAAGGTGTCATCGACAGTACTATCAAGTGGCACTTACTCAGCAACAGCCTGCTTATTGATGTTCAGTTTGGGGTCTGCTAGGGCCACTCAGCTCCAGACCTCATTACTGCCTTGGTCCAAACCTGAATGAAAGAAATGAATTCAAGAGGTGAGGTGAGAGTGACTTCGCTTGACATAAAGGCAACGTTTGACTGAGTATGACATCAAAGATCCCTACAAAATTGAAGCCAATGGGAATCGGGGAAAATTCCCCGATGGCTGGAGTCATAGCTCACACAAAGGACGATGGTTGTGTTTGTTGGAGGCCAATCATCTCAGCCCCAGGATATCGCTGCAGGAGTTCCTCAGGGTAGTGTCCTAGGCCCAAGAATCTTCATCAATTCATCAATGAACTTCCCTCCAACATAAGCTCAGAAGTAAGGATGTTCACTGATGATGGCACAGTGTTCAGTACCATTCACAATTCCTCAGATACTGATGTAGTCCATATCCACATGCAGCAAGACCTGGACAACATTCAGGCTTGGACTAAAAAGTGGCAAGAAACATTCATGCCACAGAAGTGTCAGGCAATGACCATCTCCAACAAGAGAGAATGTAACCATCTCCCCTTGACATTCAACAGCATTACCATTGTTGAATCCCTCACCATCAACATCCTGAGGGTTACCATTGAACAGAACTTAACTGGACCAGTCGTATAAATACTATGGATACAAGACCAGGTAAGAGTCTGGGAATTCTGTGGTGAGTAGTTCACCTCCTGACTTCCCAAAGCCTGTCCAGCAACTACAAGGCACAAGTCAGGAGTGTGATGGAATACTCTCCACTTGCCTGGATGGGTGCAGCTCCAACAACATTCAAGAAGCTCAACATTATCCAGAACAAAACAGCCTGCTTGATTGCCATCCTATCCACCAACTTAAACATTCACTCCCTCCAACACCTGTGCATACTGGCAGCAGTGTGTACCATCTACAAGATGTACTGCAGCAACTCGCCAAGACTCCTTCAACAGCACCTTCCAAACCTGCAACCTCTGCTACTTGAAAGGACAAGGGTAGCAGATGCACAGGAACATGATCACCTGCAAGTTCCCCTCCAAGTCACGCACCACCCTGACTTGGAAATTGGATTAAAAACTTAGAATTTCCTTCATAACAGCACTTTGGGTGTACCCACACCACATGGACAGCAGTGGTTCAAGAAGGCGGCTCACCACCACCTTGTGGCGGCACAGTGGCGCAGTGGTTAGCACCGCAGCCTCACATCTCCAGGGACCCGGGTTCGATTCCGGGTACTGCCTGTGTGGAGTTTGCAAGTTCTCCCTGTGTCTGCGTGGGTTTTCTCCGGGTGCTCCGGTTTCCTCCCACAAACCAAAAGACTTGCAGGTTGATAGGTAAATTGGCCATTATAAATTGTCACTAGTATAGGTAGGTGGTAGGGAAATATAGGGACAGGTGGGGATGTTTGGTAGGAATATGGGATTAGTGTAGGATTAGTATAAATGGGTGGTTGATGTTCGGCACAGACTCGGTGGGCCGAAGGGCCTGTTTCAGTGCTGTATCTCTAATCTAATCTAAAATCTTGTCAAAGGCAGTTAGGGATGGGCAATAAATGCTGGCTTTGGCAGCGATGCTCATGTCCCACGAACAAATAAAAAACAACTCTGCCGGTAGCTGCATGAAAACCTCCCTGTACATTTCATAAAGTTGCTTTAATTGCACAATAATTGCCCATTAGGCTCACCACAGAAAGTTAAGTCTAGTAATTAACAGAGGAAGTAATTGTATCTAATTCCTCTCTGAGGACACCTCCAGGGAAAAATGACAGCCTCACTGATGCGTCTGCCTTTAGAAATGTTTTATTGTCAAATGTCTCAGTGGTGCTTTCACCACAAGACCTTCATTTGAGCACTAGCGATTGGATTCAATTCCCTTACTGGACTGCCTGGAATTACATGGCCACTCAGACCTTTAATAAAAAAAATGTTTTGCCATTGTGACTTCATTCAACATTGCTAATTCCCCACTCGCCAATTGGGATGATGTTGACAAATAAATATTAGCATATGAAAAATAGTCATCTCGCTCATGGTCAAACTTAGCTAATACAATGATGACATCTGAACAATGCATGCTATTATTAATGCACAAATTGAGCAGCAACGAAGAGATATCCTGTGAATCCTGGCACTTTGCTGGTCGATTTTCGCCACTCCGCCATTAGCTTTGCGAAAGTGGGATCTCGAGCTTAACCTCCTCATGATTTTCATGAAGTTTCTACATTTACACATAATTACCCATTAAACAGACCACAGAAATGTAATTCTAGCAATTAGCAGGGTAAATACTCTTTTAATGATGTGATAACTGGTAATGACTGTCAATCAACATTTGACCCAAAACCTGAACAATTATGGGCTGACTTTTGTCGAGCTCCTGACGTCGGGCTCTGTGGCGGGGGTGCCGGAAGATCAGAGCGGCAGCAGCGCGCCACGTAGCCCGACATCAGGATTACTAGGCTCGATCTTCCCGGCGGCGGCAAGGCTTCATGGCGGGCCCCCCCCAACTTCGCCGCTTGGTGACGGAACCTGACTTTAAATATTTTAAGAAACGTTATGAATACACTTAAAAACAATCTTACTGTTGGATCTGGATCTTCCGTGAGATGGGCAGCACTCACACGCCTTCACTTTCCTGTCCAGGGAGAGCGGGCGCCACCGAGGTGGGGAAGGGGGGAACTCAGGACTTTTAGTGTAGTGGTGGGGGGAGAGTCAACTCTGTATTTTTAGCATCAGGGGGCTGAAAGACAAACGGGCACAGGATACCCGATTGAGGGCCATCCCCCCTTTCCCCAACCACCTCCAGGACACAAGACGCCCCCATTCCCCCACCCTTGCCTCGCCGGGATGCGACCGATCACACCAGCGAGGCAAACCAAACTTACCTGTAGTCCTGGCTCCATGTCCTCGGCTGGGCTGCTGTCCCAGCAGTGGCCACCTCAATCGGGTGTCCTGTGCCCGTTTGTCTGGGCCCCGACCCCCCCCCCCCCCCACTGGTGCGCTGAGAGACCGCCAGGTTTCACTGGGTGGCCTTTCCAGGCTCCAGGACACCCGCTTGCCACAGGTAAAATCCCCTTGGAGGTGGACGAAGGACCTTAAGGGCTTTGATTGATCTGGGGCGGGCGGCCCACTTCTCCCCTGCCACTGGCCCACGTAAAGTGGGTCAGAGGCGGGAGCGGGTCAGAATGGCCTCCCGGAGCTTTCCACTCAATTTTACGCCACTCCCCCACCACTGGTGGCGCTGCTAGGACTAAGAGCTGCTGGCCCGATGATTAGCCGGCAGCTCAATGAGGTGGGACTTCCTCCCTCAAGTGGGTGGAAGTCCTGCCTTAGAACAATTAAAGCCCGGTGACCCGTAGAATGTGGATCGGATCCCCGGGCCAGCGGAATTGGGTTCACCACCAACTTTTACGTTGGTGGCTAGCTCCCGTCTGCCCATTGTAAAATCCAGCCCATTCAGAATCATAAGGGGTCTGGACAGAGTAGATAGTGTTACGACCAGGTGAGAAGGGGGTCTAGGATTTCCCCCTCAGACTTTTCCTGGTTTGGCCGTAACAGGGTTTAATTTATAAAACACTGTGTTTTAGCTTCCCTCTCAGTGGTTCCTTATTCATTGCTCTCTAATTGTAATGGCAAAGAAATCAACCAGACAGGTTTTCTCAGATTTAAACAAGTAAGGTGTATGTTTATTACCTTAAAACTCTAATTCAGTTAAAACTACTAGAAATACACAAAGCGACCACGCAAGCATGCATACTCGATAAACACACACGCAAATAGAGACAGAGAAGAGGAAAGGTTTGAAGTAATAGCTGGAGTTCAGTTACTGGTTTGATGTAAAGTCTTTGATTGAAGTTAAGTCTTGCAGTTCTCACTGGGGCCCAGTGCATACTTTCAAACTTGTTTCGCTGGTCTTCCATCTTGAGGCTTAAGTTACTTCCATGGGTCATTGGAACTTTGCTTGAGAGAGATACAGGGAGAGACCTTCCTTCTCTTTTGTCTTAAAATTGCAGTCTGTTCCTTTCTGTGTGGCACAATTCAAACAACCCCAGGTTGCCCAGCAGGTTAGTCATGTGATCAACTCCTTATTTGGAACTGTTTCTCCTGCGAGGTTTATGGATTTCCCTCAAGCTTACCAGACACACTCAGTTCAGGGATGGGGGGCGGGGTTTGCATGGAATGCGGGCTCTTACACATGCAATGTCTCTTGACCAAAATCCATCTGACTAATTGAATCAGGGAGGCACTCCCATTGTCTTCTTCAGGCAACCGTCTTTTAGAATGCAAATGTACAGCCATGTTTTCAGCCACTGTTGTGGTCTTTTTAAACAAGTAATTTCAAGTCCTGTAACAGGTCAGAAATAATGTTCCATACGACAAAATTAATATGTCTCATTTTTTTGGCAGGTGTGGTTTTCGTCACAATAGGGATAAACTGTTCCCACTCGTGAAAGGATCGAGAATGAGAGGGCACAGATTTCAAGTAATTGGTAAGAGAAGCAAAAGTGAAATGAGGAAGAACTTTTTCACGCAGCGAGTGGTTAAGGACTAGAATGCGTTGCCTGAGAACATGGTGGAGGCAGGTTCAGTTGAAGCATTCAAAAGGAAATTAAACAGTTATATGAAAAAGAAGAACGTGCAGGATTATGGGGAGAAAGCAGGGGAATAGAACTGAGGGAATTGCTCTTTCAGAGAGCCAGTGTGGACATGGTGGGCCAAATGCCTTCCTTCTGCACTGTAATGATTTTGTGAACTTAGCACTACCATTTTTTTGTTTCCTTTTGGCTCAATATCTTTTGAGTCACACTTGCTTTCTTATGCTGATGTTTCAATAGTTTCAAAGAACAAAGAACAGTATAGCACAGGAACAGGCCATTTGGCCCCCCAAGTCTGCACCGATCTTAATGTTGACATCAACTTCCATAACTTTGGAATTTCATTAGGTTGAAGTGAATTTTTACTCCATTTTTTAATTCCTTATGGCAGTTTCTGACTTCCACATTTTACTTGGTCCACATTCAGGTATCATCAAAATACCTGCAGCATTCATCACTCTTTTGACCTGTAGATGATATTCAGTTTGAGCAAATGTATTAACATGCTACCTTTAGCTTTAGTGAGCAAATGTCTAGTCATACAGACCCAAGATATCCATGGGTCCCTGCCCAGCACTGACACAGCCCGAATCAAAGCCACAAATTACATTCTCTGTGACTGTGACCATGCTGTGCTATCCCTCTTTATCCTTCTCCATCAGTCTGCAGCCTTTGACATGGTTGAGCACACCATCCTCCTCAACGTCTCTTTTCCGTTGCTCAGCTGAGTGGGACTGCCCTTGCCTAAGTTCTGCTCTTGCATATCTAGTTGTAGCCAGAGAATCTCCTGCAATGGCTTTCCTTCTCGTTTCCTCACCATTACCTGTGAAGATGAAAGCAGAATACTGGATATCTGAAATTTAAATAGAAAATGCTGGAAATACTCAGCAGGTCAGGCAACACCTGTGGAGAAAGAAACAGAGTTAACGGTCTGAATTTTACTACAGGTTTCAGGACTTAATGAGGGAGTGAAAAGCGGGTCCTGAGCCCGCTCTTGCCAGCAGCGGCTCAGGCTCAGCAATTTTACTGCAGACAGCCTCCTAATTGGCTGTCTATGGGCCCACTGTCTAATTAAGAATGGCAGGCGGGCTTCTGGTGCTGTCAGCCCAATCAGAGGGCCGGCAGCTCTGAAGCCTCAGCAGCGCCACCAGGAGAGGTGGTCACTGCTGAGACAGGCAGGAGACCTACAGTCTCCGACAGGTAGATTTAAAAAAGAAAGAAAAGTCGAGGGGCCCCAAGGGTCAGAGGGGCAACCCCTCCAGGGACATGGTTGGGATCATGGAGGCTGCCTTCCCTGCCCTGGCCCCTTTTTTGGGCTCTGATAGCCCCAGAGGCTGCTGCAGTGAGGCTGCCTCCATTAAGTTTGCTGCCTCCCTACATGGCCTGCCATCTTCAGAATGCTGGCGGCTCCGTAAAATGGCCCTTAATAGGACATACAGTCTGCAAATTAGCTTCTTGCCTCCTTGGACAGGCAACTGCTCTGCATCTTATCCCACCGCTGGGAAAATAACCTCGTGGCAGGGAGCCATCCTGACCTGACTGTCCACTATTTTACTGGCATCTCTCCCACCCTCTCAACCTGTCACCCGGGGACCGGTAAAATTCTGCCCAATGGTTCAGGTTTTTGACCTTTCATCTGAAATGGCCAAAGTGAGAGTTTTAATAGGTTTTAAGCAAATACAAAGGCAGGGATAAGGGGATTAGGAAAGGATGGAAAGAACAAAAGGGAAGATCTGTAATAGGGTGAAAGGCAAGAGTGATTCAATGACAAAAGGGATAATAGGGCAAGGCAATAACTGATGAGATGAGTTTGGTGACATACCTGGAAACAATGGCTTGATTTTTAAGGTAGGGTCATGGTTCAGGGGGAGGTAGGAGGAAGCGTTAGGGTTAGAGTTAATGTTCGGCTTCTACAAGGTAGAGGCCAGTACGCCAGACAACAACGGCACCATCCTTGTCAGCATGTTGGATCATGTTAGGGTTGGACCTGAGAGAACAGACTGCAGTAAGTTCAGAGGGAGATAGGTTAGAGTGAGTGAGGGGAACAGGGAAATTGAGATGGCTGATATCACGCCAGCAGTTCTCAAAGACAAGATCAAGGGCAGGTAAGAAGCCAGAGGGAGGAATCCAAGTAGAGGGAGAGTATTGGAGATGGGTAAAGGGGTCCGCTGTGCAGGGGGAGGACTCCTGGCCCTAGAAGTGGCAGGGAGGTGAAGGCGATGGAAGAAGAGCTCAGCGTTGTGCTGACCTCGAAATTCATTAAGGTGGGGGCCTAAGGAAAGATCGTTCAGGATCAGAAGGGGAAGTTCGAAGGGCATCGTGAATACGCAGCAAGGGGTGAGATTAAAAGAAAGGATGGAGTCAGAGGGAAGAGAATATGAAGAAAGACCTGGTGGAGACCTGAAACACTAACTCTGTGGGCTGGATTTTGTTAGGGTGACAGTGGCCCTGACAATGGGAGGAAAGCCAGGGGTAACCCCGCCTCGGCCGTTTTGGGGAGCCCTGCCAGATTTTCTGCTAATTGAGCAGCTAATGAGCTGCTGTCGGGGCTCCTGTCCCTTTAAGGGATGGGTGCCTGCCTCCTAGAGCTGCCAGCCAATCAGAGAGCGGTATCCACTGGTGGGACTGCACCCAACTGGGAGACTCATCGATGGAAGCCGGCCTCACATCAAGGTAAGTGGGGTCGGGGACTGCCAGGGCCAGTCAGGCAGGCCCCAGTGAGGGGCGGGGAGGGTAGTTGGTGAGTGGTGGTTGGTGAGAGTGGTGGGGCGGGTGTCGTTACCACTTGGTAGCCATTGCCACTGGGGACCCTACTTCAGCCACAGAGTGCCCGCTTAGGAGGGCCCCCTCCTCCTGAGCCTGCAGCGAGGGCACCATGGTTCACCAGGTTGTCTTCCCACATGGCAAAGGGCCCATCCTCCACTGTTAAAATTCAGATCATTTTCTCTCTCCACAGATGCTGCCAGACTTGCTGAGTATTTCCAGCATTTTCTGTTTTTAATCCTAAAGATCTATCCTTGGTCCCCTCCTATTTCTCATCTACATGCTGCCCCTCATTGACATTAGCAAAGATATGACATAATTTTCCACATGTAAACTGAAACCAACAAGCTTTCACAACCACTTCTCGCCCCCTTCACTGCCTTTGTGTTATCAGACTGTGTACCCAAATCCAGTCCCGCATGAGCTGCATTTTCCACCAATTAAACATTGGGAAGACGGAAGCCATGATCCTCAGCCCCTACACACAAACCTCAATCCCTCGCCACTGATTCCAGCCCTCTCCCTGGCCATTGTCTCAGGCTGAACCAGACTGTACGCGACCTTAGCCTTGGCATTCTCTGGAATTGAGTTTCCTACCCCATAACCACTCCATCACAATGACTGTCTGCTTCCACTTCTGCAACAATGTCTGTCTCTGCTCCTGCATCAGCTTATCGGCTGTGAAAACCCTCATCCATGCTCTTGTTACCTCCAGAATTGAATATTCCAGTGCTCTTCTGGCCGGCTGCCTTCTGGAAATTTGAGTTCACCCAAAACTGACCATATCCTAACCCACACCAAGCCTTACCCATCATCCTTGTGCTCGTTGACCTACATTGGATCCTAGTCCACAAATACCTAGTTTTGAAAGTTTTCATCCTTGTGTTCAAATCCCTCTAAAACTTCGCCTCCTCCCTAGGTCTGTAACACCTTCCAGCCTTACAAGCCTGCAAGAATTCTATCTTCCAACTCTGGACTCTTACACATCCCCCATGCACTTTGCCTCACTGTGCCTTCAATTATATTGGGCCTAAGCCTCTTGCCTCTCCTGCTCACTCTCCTCCTTTAAAAGCTACTTCTTCACCCAAGGTTTTGGTTACCACTCATTATATCTGCTTCTTTAACCTGGCGTGAATTATTGTCCGATTATGCTCCTGTGAACTGCCTTGGGATATTTTCCTACTTTAAAGGTGCTATATAAATGCAAATTGTTTTTTTTTGGTAATGCACTTGCCTTTCTTTTCCCTACCAAGTTTACAGTCTAATATTTTGCAGCTCCTCTCTAATCTTGCAGTTTTCCTTTAACTTTCCGTCCTAATCCAACATGCCTTGGATTTAGTCTAATTTACCTTGTAACCAGAGCGAACACTAAATTGCTTGATGTTCATTAGTGAAATCTATGAAGATGTGTGAGACTTAGCCAGGAAAATAAGGTATCATTTAAACACAGAGAGATTTTGTAAGTCTTTTACCCATTTGGATGCCTTCAATTGAGGAATGGTGAAGCGAAAGTTGCTATGCAATACTTGGTCCTTGCACTCCTTATAAAGGATAATGATCCATGCCAGTTATAATGATTTGGGAAGAGTGCCAGTCTTCAGATCATTGTATTATAAATAAAAAATTAAAGGGCTAATCAGTAGTTTTATTTAAATAAAAAGCTTCTTGAAAACAGTTCACTGCTGGTGCCATCTGTATTATTTAATGATCTCTAGGAAGGTTGCGTGTTTTTTCTAAAATGTTAAGGATAAAAATCAAGTGAAATGCTTTCAATGCATTTTACTTTCAATGAAAGTACATTGACTTTTTACGGATGTTGCAAATATAGTAAATAGGCCAATCCCTTTGCTATGATGCATTTGAGCTTTCAAAAGCCTTTTACAAGTTCCCATGTGAAAGTATTCTAATACAACTAAAAAGCATGTGGCTTCAGGGGAGAATGTGGCACTGATAAGAAGTTAGATTTTTAAAGATAGCAATGCAAGAATACATGAAAGACATGATGTGCTGTGGAAGGATTTTGAGTTCTATCTGCCCGAATTGGCTTTAAGTCACCATACTAATCAGTGTGCTTCATGTTCTCTCAACCAGCAGCCTTGGAACCATCATCCCCTGCAAAAAAAAATTCTTGGTGTCTCCAGAAGTTCCCTTCTTGATTTCTGAATGTGTCATGGAACATTCAAAAATAATTTATTCCCTTTAAGAATACACAACTTTCAGAGCAATTGGAAGGCCTGGTAATCCCTGGATCCGATAACGTTTCTTGAATCTCTAGCAGAAACAATAAAATTTGAATTGAGGACACACATCAGGATGATGATTCCAAAACATGTTGGATGGCCAGGATAAAGAAATTGCAGCAGGAAAGAGAAAATATATCATACCCATTACGCAAATGTAGGCATAGAAAATCATGTGGCAGAACATTAACATTATTTTCCTAATAAGCCATTGGAACACTCAGAAAATACAGCTTCTAATGTGGCAGATAATACAATTAATTTTGGAATTTGTTCCAAGACGTTCAGGATATATTCCAATTATGGAGGAGCATTATTAGCATTTCTTATTCCTAAATCAGTAAATGTACCACTCAGACATCCACAGTCAATGAAGATAACTTTCTCTGTAATCAGATTTCAACCAACATAGGATATTAATGTAAATCCATGCTGTATCTAAAGTATAAAGCAATGCAACATAGACACCTATAGCGTGAAACTTGGATTGATAGCACTCATTGTTTGGGCAACACGGGTGCTTGGTGGTGTCCAAAATGGCATGCTTGTACAATTTTGGGGTGAGTCATGCCTGATGACATATTGGTGAGGGTAACATGTGCAGTGAATGGCCTCCAGAAATATGCGGAGCAGGCCAATCATGATGTCTGTCAGTCTGTGCAAAGCTGATTTGGAGCTCAGCACTCCAGCTAACACCTTATTTTCACTTCACATAGCTGAACATGCATTCAGCAGCAAGAAGGACCCCCACCAGTGCTATTTAAAGGGATTATCAACTACTTGCAGGTTAGTTTTTTATTTATTTATTTTTTTATTCATTCATGGGATGTGGGCGTCGCTGGCCAGGCCTACATTTATTGCCCATCCCCAATGACCCCAACTGAGTGGCTTGCTAGGCCATTTCAGAGGGCATGTAAGAGTCAACCACATTGCTGTGGGTCTGGAGTCACATGTAGGCCAGACCAGGTAAGGACAGCAGATTTCCTTCCCTAAAGGACATTAGTGAACCAGATGGGCTTTTACAACAATCGACAATGGTTTCATGGCCATCATTAGACTAGCTTTTTAATTCCAGATTTATTAATTGAATTCAAATCCCACCTTCTGCTGTGGTGGGATTTGAACCCATGTCCCCAGAGCAATACCCTGGGTTACTAGTCCAGTGACAATACCACGATGCCACCGCCTCCCCTGGTTGTTTTAGTGCTGGTTGCTTTATTCTGGCTGTTACTTCAATTCTTTCTATCGTTGTTTCAAGTTGTCAGAGTCTACAGGGAGTGGTGTGGCTCCCAGATATGGATACATTAGTAGCCATTCCCCTCAACACAGCATGACTGGGAGAATAAACAGAGTCTACGCAGAGCAAGACGAGTTGCTGGAAGAGGGAGCAGGTGGAGGGGGAGAAAGACTCTCAGTAGAAAGCAATTCTCCTACTGAACCTCAGCGAGGAACATTGTATGAGATATCTGCACTCCAGTAAGGATGTCCTCGATGAAACCTGCCACCTGCTGCAGGCAAATCTGCAACATCAGAGCAGGGCAAGGACCAAATTGCAGTGTTTGTGAAGGTGAGATATTTTGCAATTTGCTGTCCTCTCTTGCGTGAAGGAGATCACAGCATTCTCTGTTCATTGAGAGTTAACTACATTTCCTACTCGCATACCAGAGAGAAGCAGGTAGAACAAGCAAGCAGCTTTGTAGGATTGCAGGCTTCTCCATGGTGCAGGGTGTCATTGACTGCACCTACATTACTCCGTGGGCGCTGCATGCCAACTCTGGCCTATACTGGAACCGAAAGGGATTCCACTCCCTCAACGTCCAGCTGGGGTGGCACCATAGGCAGAGAATCATGCAGGCTGATGTCCGGTATCCTAACAGCAGTCATGATGCCTTCATTTTGTGGCTGCCCGCTGTGCCAGCTGCATTTGAGACACCAAGGCAACCCAAAGGATGGCTATTAGGTGAAAAGGGCTCTCTGCTGACCATGTGACTGATGATCCTGGTGTGCAACCCACTGACACGTGCACAGCATGAAATGTGATACAGCAGACCATTGGTGTGCTGAAACAGCACTTCCACTGCTTAGACTGCTCTGCAGGAGCCATGCAGTACTCAGCAGAGCAAGTATTAAGATTCATGGTGGTTTGCTTCAACCTGTGCAACTTCACCAAAATGAAGGGACAGCCCTCGCCACCAGCTACACGGTGAGCGGTTCAGGAGCAGGACCGCGAGCAAGAGGGGAAGAGGAAGAAAGGAAGCAATCTTGACAGCTCCTTTCTAGATAGGATATGCAGGAAGAACTCATCTAAGTACAATACTGTGACCACAACCCCAATTCCCCATTCACCAACAGAGTCCTTCCCTTCCCTCTGTCACTGGCCATCACAGTGTCCACTTGGCTACAAAGCAAAAGCCACTACAAAATCAAAATTCCAGGCCAAATGTATAAATCAAATCATTCCATATTGCATACAAAAGTCAACTAATCACCCTTGAGTATTCACTTAGTGCCTGTCTTCTATCTGCCGTGAGCCATTCCTAGTGCTCCGATGCAGTTCTACCCCAATGGCTGCATCATGGCTGGTGGAAGACTGTTGACTTTCAGTGGGGGAGACTGCAGATGGCCTTCCAGGACACCCTTGAGTACCTCTGGATATAGAAGGCCCGGTTATGGACTGCTCCATCTTGGCATCGGCAGTAACAGTCTGGGCTGGCTGGCTGACAGGCAACAACAAAGGCACTGGCGGAGTGGGAGTGGTGGGAGGATGAATACTGAGAGAGGACAGCAGGTTCGTGCTCCATGGAGTCACTGCCACTCTCCCGAGGCAGAAGCTCAGCAATCCTAGGAATGTGTTGGAGTACAGATTGCTGGACTGCTGTGACACCTTGCAAACCTCTTTACACTGTAATCCACATCTGTGATGGCAGCAGTCTGAGCTTACTTTGCAGCAAACAGACCTTGCATGACTTCAATCTGAGCTTCCATTGCAGCACTCAGACCTGTGATGGAAGCTACTTGTGCTGCAATGGAAGCTGAGACATCGACCATCAGTTTGTGTTGTGGTTGTGAGAAGTGTGTTGATGGAATTGTCCATCACTTCCATGCAGGAAAGGACGGGCTTCACGCTCTGTGCAAAGCCCTATGCCAAGTTGGTGCTGGACTCCTTCATGCACCTTGATGTTGACTGCAGGCTTCCCAATGCACCAACTGTTTTGTTGTGTATGATCATCAGCTTTCTCTGTACACTGCCCCATTGAAGTGTTCTTCTAAGTCCTTTGCAGCAGAACATGTGTGTGACCTTTCCCTTCAGTGAGCTGGCACCTACACTATACTTGCTCCATGCCCTGGCTACAGGCCACTCATGCCTGATATCTCACTATGTGCAGATCCCGCCTCTATGCTATCCTCTAAATTACATGTTGTGTCAATATCTGAGCTGATGCTGCAAGTTAAGATCAAGTGAGGTGCTGTGTCTTCATTATCACTGTGTTCTTTATGTTCCTCCACTGCCTGGTCACATTGCACTTCTTGGGCATCTAAATGGAGAAAGGTACAAGGGAAAGGTTATACACTGTCCCCATCAAACACTCCTAGGAGAGGTACAGGACGGGGTTAGATACAGAGTAAAGCTTCCCCCCCACCCCCCCCCCCCAACAAAATGGGGAAAAAGGGTAAGGTTATGAAGCAGGGAGGAGGAGAATGCAAGAGGTGCAAGTTTACAGCATCTGCAGGTTGTAAATCAGAAGAGAGAATGGGATGAGGGGAAGGTGGAATATGATGAGAGGAATTAGGTATGAGGATACCATTATCTTAGATAGTTTCAGCATCAAGTTGGCCAGGGCATCAGCAATGGGCGTCCCATTAATAAGTAGCATCTTCTTTTCCATATATACAGGTGTGCCAGTTCCCCTCTGGTTAGCTCCAGTTGCTTCTGGTTGTGTGGCACCTCGTCCTGCAAGAGAAAGGGAAGTGTGCCAGTGAGTGTGGTGCAATCTGTTGGGTGAAGTGGCTGTCATGATTGAATAGCTGGCAGTGTGTGCAAGCTGTGAGATGTGGGTGTGAGGCTTGCAGCAGTGCTAAGTGTGTGAGGGTGAGGTGAAACATATGAATGTTAGGCTAGAGTCCCAATTGATGGAGATTGTTGGTGGGTGTGTGATGGGTATGTGGTGATTTGAGCAGTTTCTGAGGCTAGTGGTCCTGTTGGTGGGATATGGCATTTGAAGATGCATTCACTGTGCTCGACCTTGTGCAATGTTGTTACACCTCTTGTTGCACTGCATCCAGGTCCTCGAGGCTTGACCTTCACGGCTATCTGCTCCCACTAACTTCTAAGCATGTGTCTGGAGGGCTTACTGGCCCCCTGTGGATACAAGACATTTCTCCTCCTTTCCACTTCAACCACCAAGACCTCCAATGCAGTGTTGGAAAACTTTGGAGCCCACACTCCCCATGCTGTCCTTCTGTCTTTCCCAGGTCCGATTCAGTTTCCACAGGACTGCAAGCATCTGCTCCAGCCACAATGCAACTCCCCTTCAAGAGCAGTGCAGTCTAGCTTTAACTGGTGCTACCCACTCACAATATTGGCCCTCTGCTCAGGCATCCAGCCAAGCAACAGCACAGTTTGTGCTGGCTGGATGCCGAAATCATTTAAAACTGCAGTCAACACGACGTTTGCGTGCTGTTTGCATTATTGTCAACAAGCGTGGGTTATGCGTGCATTGTGATTCCTGCACCAGGTTTTGGGGGTTATCTACAAAGTTGATTTCCAAAAACAAAATTTGCTTTCTGACACCAAAAGGCAGAGCAATAACTCATTTTAAATGGAAAATGGTGTCTATAAGCCAAACCCCTCATCCACAAGCAGTAAGGTTGAAATGATCTAAAAACACTTTACCTGAGAAGAATAAGCAACAACTGCTCACATTCCCTTCTCCCAGTTGATGTGAGGAGCACTTTTTTCCTACTGGGCCTCTGAGAAAGTATCCCTGAATCATCCTATTTACCATTTTGTAGTATAGTTTCAGAGCTGGGGCATGGCTGGAAAAATACTTCACAAAATACTCCTCCCACAGCCAAAAGACTTGCAGGTTGATAGGTAAATTGGCCATTATAAATTGCCCCTAGTATAGGTAAGTGGTAGGGGAATATAGGGACAGGTGAGGATGTGGTAAGAATATGGGATTAGTGTAGGATTAGTATAAATGGGTGGTTAATGGTCGGCACAGATTCGGTGGGCCGAAGGGCCTGTTTCAGTGCTGTATCTCTAAATCTAAATCTAAATCTAAAAAATCTAATCCATCCAAAGACTGTCAGAAGCTATCAATGGAACGTGTCTACTGCAATATGCTCTGGGGAGTCAGAGTCATTAAGTGAATCTGGAACCACTGGAGAACAGGAGCAGTTTGAACCCATACTGAGCATAAAATAAACAAGAATGCAGTGCATAAAGGGAGAGACATGGGCTGCAAAGGACTGTTTCGGGTCCCTCTCCAAGGACACCTCCAGGGTAAATGACAGTATCAAAGATATGTCTTCCCATTGAAATTTTTTGTTGTCAAAGTTCTCAGTGGTGTTTTTAACACAAGATCACTGGGGACTGAATGGCCCTCATTAGAACACTAGCGATAAGATTTACTTCCCTTACTGGACTGCCAGGAAATAAATGGCCATTCAGACCTAAACAAATGATTTGCTGTGTGACTTCATTCAACAATGCTAATTCCCCACTTGCCAATTGGCATGATGGTGACAAATAAATATTAGCGTATGAAAAATAGAAATATATATATTGTTACGCTTATGTCAAGTGCAGTGAATGAAAATGCAAGAACTCAACCTGAAGTTATAAAAATAGACTTTTCTTTTTAAAAGTGGACAAAGTGCTTCAAAATGGCCACCAAAGGTCAAAAAACCTGACCTTGTAAATTCAAACTGTCTACTGTCTGACAAGGACAGAAGGCTACATTCCAAAGCTAATAGGTGTCAATTGCATCCATCCTGAACCCATCAAGAGACAGTTTTGAATTGACTGGGTTCTTCTGAAATAAAGAAGGTGGCAAGTAGCCACATCCTGGGCCATTGTCGGTCACCACAGGAAGGAAAATCGGTGTTTCCCAACAGAGGCAAGATGTGAGAGACTTTTAGCTTTAAAAGTAGCTCTCTGGAGACAGAGGGTGACACACACAGGAAAAATACATTAAAAGGTATGACAGTACATAGGCAATGGATAGTCTTTAAAGAAATATTACATAGTTTATAGCAACTATACATTCCTTCAAGGCACAATAACCCCAAAAGTAAAGGCAGTCAACTGTGAATAGAAAAGGAAGTTAAGGATTGTAGATTATAAGAAAAGGCCTATAAAGTTGCCAGAAATAGTAGTAAACCTGAGGATTGGGAGGATTTTAGGATACAATAAAAACAGACTGTAAAAGCTTGTACAGGTAATTAAAAAGGAAATGTTTGGCTAAGAATAATATGGGTCCATTACAGGCAGAGTCAGGAGAATTTTTGATGGGGAATAGAGAAATGGCAGAGAAGCTAAATGATAACTTGTGTCTGTCTTCACTGAGGAAGATACAAGAAATCTCCCAGAATTAGAGATCCAAGGGATTAGGGGGAATGAGGAATTGAAGGAAATTAGTATTAGTGAGAAGGTTGTATTGGAGAAATTAATGGGGCTGAAGGTTGCTAAGTCCCCAGGACCTGATTTTCTACATCCCAGAGTATTGAAAGAGGTAGCTATGGAGATAGTGGATGCATTGGTGATCATCTTCCTAAGTTCTATAGATTCTGGAGCGGTTCCTGCAGATTGGAAGGTCACAAATGCCACCCCACTATTTAAGAAGGGAGGGGGAGAGAAAACAGGGAATTACAGACCTGGTAGCCTTACATCAGTCATTGGGAAAATGCTAGAATCTGTTCTAAAGGATGTGATAAATGGACACTTGGATAATAATGATCTGATTGGGCATAGTCAACATAGAGCTATGAATGGGAAATCATGTTTGACAAACCTGTTGGAGTTTTTTGAGGATGTTACTAACAGAATTGATAAAGGGGAGTCGGTGGAAGTGGTTTACTTGGATTTTCAAAAGGCCTTTGATAAAGTCCCCCACAGGATGTTGGTTAGCAAAATTAAAGCACATGGGGTTGGAGGTAATATACTGGCATGGATTAAGGATTGGTTAACAGGCAGAAAACAGGGTCATTCTCGTGTTGCTAGGCTGTGACTAGTGGGGTACCACAGGGATCAGAACTTGGGCCCCAGCTGTTCACAATATATATCAATGATTTGGATGTGGGGACCAAATGTAGTATTTATAATTTTGCAGATGGCACAAAACTAGGTGGGAATGTGTGTTGTGAGGAAGATGCAAAGCGGCTTCAAGGGGATTTGGACAGACTTAGTGAGTGGGCAAGAATGTGGGAGATAGAATATAATGTGGAAAAGTGTGAGGTTATCCACTTTGGTAGGAGGAACAGATGTGCAGAGTATTTCATAAATGGTAAGAGATTAGAAAGTGTAGCTGTACAAAGGACCTGGGTGTCCTTGTCAATAAGTCACTGAAGGTTACCATGCCGGTGCAGCAAGCAATTAAGAAGTCGAATGGTATGTTATCCTTTATCGCAAGAGGATTTGAGTACAGGAGTAGTGAAGTTTTGCTTCAATTGTTCAGAACCTTGATTAGACCACACCTGGAGTACTGTGCGCAGTTTTGGTCCCCTTACCTTAGGAAGGATATTATTGACATAGAGGGAGGGCAATGAAGGTTTACCAGACTTGTTTCCGGGATGGCAGGACTGTCCTATGAAGAGAGATTGGGGAAACTGGGCCTGTATTCTCGAGAGTTTTGAAGAATGAGAGGTGATCTCATTGAAACCTACAACATTCTTAAAGGGATGGACAGGGTAGATGCAGGTAAGATATTTCCCCTGGTTAGGGAGTCTAGAACAATTTCAAAATAAGGGGGAAGCTACTTAGGACAGATATGAGGAGAAATTTCTTTACTCAGAGCGTTGTGAATCTTTGGAATCCTCAACCCCAGAGGTCTGTGGAAGCTCAGTCATCGCATATGTTTAAAGCAGAGATTGACAGACTTCTAAATACAAATAACATAAGGGAATATGAGGATAGTGTGGGAAAAAGGCATTGAAGTGGACGATCAGCCATGCTCATATTGAATGGAGGAGCAGGTTTGATGGGCTGAATGGCCTACTCCTGCTCCTATGTTCCTCAAAGCATCACCAAAGCTGAGAGCTGGGAGAAAATCCAGTAAGCTGAAAGGAAGTTGCCCTGCTGTGAATTCTACATTTCAACTGGTGCAGCAGTGAACTGGAAGTGATCCCTTATCTTCAAACTGAACTTTCAACCAACAGAGAAATCTACAAACACCTCAGGCCTGCAACCAAAGAGAAATTGACCTCTGATAAAATTCAACAGGTTTATCATGAATCCCAAAACCCTACCTCACTTCAAACCACTTAACCTGTTTCCTGTCTATCTGTCTCTTCTTGCGTGTGTGAGTGAATGCGTGAGTGGCTGTGGTTTGCAGTTGCAACAATTTTGGGATAAGTCATATAACTCAATAAATAATTAATCTTCTGTTTTAAACCTACAAGAAAACTTGTCGCTGTCTGTTTATTTGACAAATAAAACACAAAGGGGCTAAACCATAATTACAAAAACACTTA
Organism: Heterodontus francisci; assembly: GCF_036365525.1. NCBI lineage: Eukaryota > Metazoa > Chordata > Chondrichthyes > Heterodontiformes > Heterodontidae > Heterodontus > Heterodontus francisci. The sequence continues at coordinate 37,933,502 of NC_090388.1, read as the reverse complement.
CTGCAGTCAGGTGGGAATTGAACAATGGGAACCACGCACACCCCTCACCATTTTGCTGTAACAGTATGAAGATACTCAGTTTAACTTCTAGCTCACCATCAGATTTTTCTAATAAAATGATGACATCTGAATGATGCACACCCTTATTAATGCAGAAATTGGCCAGCAAATTGCAGAGAGGAAGAGATACCCTCTGAATTGAAGTTTGTTGGCCAATTTTTGCCACTTCGCCATTAGCGTCATGAAAATGGTATCGTGTCCTTAACCTCCTCATGATTTTCATGAAGTTGCTGCATTTGCACTTAATTGTCTATTAAACCTGCCACAGAAAAGTTAATTCTAGCAATCAATAGGGTAAGTACCCTTTTAATGATGTGATAATTGGTAATGACTGTCAATCAACCTCCCAGGCCCAGAAAGTGAACAATTATAAATAGTGGATTCAGTAGCATAGTGGTTTTGGACTAGTTATCCAGAGGCTGGGATTAATAATCTGAAGATTTGTGTTAAAATCTCACCATGGTAGTTTGTGAATTTGAATTCAGTTAATTAAATAAATCTGTAATAAAAAGCCAGTGTCAGTAATGGTGACATGAAGCTATTGGATTGTTCTAAAAACCCATCTGGTTCACTCATGTCCTTTAGGGAAGGAAACTGGTAGGCCTATATGTGACTCCAGAACTACAGAAATGTAGTTGATTCTTACCTGCCCTCTGAAATAGCTTAGCAAGAAAACTTCTACAAAAAATTACTGTAAGAATAAAAATGGGCAGACACTCAGCATTGGATCTGGACATGACAAAGGCCATTGATGCTGCAAAGTCCATCTTTCTAACATCTGGGGTTTGTGCCAAAGTCACAGGCTGACATAGTCGTGCAGAAACATATCTATCAGCCAAAATCCCAGACTCCTCCATCAAAATGTAAAATTTTAAATTTCTAAGTAGTTTTCTTACTTTTCCTTTCTGTCTCTTTTTTTTTCTCTCCCTCTCTCTCTGAATCAAATCTTTTATCCCCTCTCTTCATTTCTCTTTTGCTTAACCTGATTTGATGTGGAATTCACCCACTCTAATTCACCCTCTTTCTCAGTCCTTCCACTGTTTATTCCTCAATCCTTAAATCTTATCGGTAAAGGAAATGCACTGTTTGTTTTATTGTTCAGCAAGGTTCCTATTTACCTCATTATATCACTACCAGCTCACACTTCCAGCAACTTTGTGGGCAAAATATTTACAAACCTTAACTTTTTTTTATTCTTTCGTGGGATGTGAACATTGCTGGCAAGGCCAGCATTTATTGCCCATCCCTAATTACCCTTGATTAGGTGGCGGTGAGTCACCTTTTTGAACCACTGCAGTCCACCTGGTGTAGGTATGTCACAATGCTGTTAAGAAGGGAGTTCCGGGTTTTGGACCCAGCGACAGTAAAGAAACGGCCAGATGAAATGTACCCTAGGCTGTTGAAAGAAGCAAGAGAGGGAATAGCAGAGGGTCGGACCATTATTTTCCAGTCTTCACTGGATGTGGTGCCAGGGGATTGGAGAACTGCTAACATTGAAATAAAAGCAAAATACTGCATATGCTGGAAATCTGAAAACATGTTAACGTTGCACCTCTGTTTAAAAAGGGAGTGAAGGACAAACAAATAATTACAGGCCAGTCAGTCTAACCATAGCAGTGGGCAAATTATTGGAATCTATTCTGAGAGACAGGATAAACTGTCATTTAGAAAGGCACAGGTTAATCAAGGATAATTAGCATGGATTAGTTAAGGGAAGATTTTGTTTGACCGGCTTGATTGAATTTTTTGAAGAAGTAACAAGGAAGATAGATGATGGTAGTGCAGTTGATGTGGTCTACATGGATTTTAGCAAGGCCTTTGATAAGGTCTCACATGGCAGACTGGTTAAAAAAAATAAAATCTCATGGGATCCAGGAAAAAGCTGCAAGGTGAATACAAAATTGGCTCAATGGCAGGAAACAAAGGATAATTGTTAACAGCTGTTTTAGCGACTGAAGGGTTGTTTCCAGTGGGGTTTTGCAGGGCTCAGTACCGGCTCCCCTTCTTTTTGTAGTATATATTAATGATCTGGACGTAGAAATAGGGAACACGATCAAGAAGTTTGCAGATGACACAAAGATTAGCCATGTGGTAGATAGCGAGGAGGATAGCTGTAGGCTGCAGGAAGATGCTGATGGTCTGGTCAGATGGGCAGAAAAGTGGAAAATGGAGTTCAACCTGGAGAAGTGTGAGGTGATGCATTTGGGGAGGTCAAACAAGGCAAAGGAATACACGATTAATGGGAAAATACTGAGAAGTGTGGAGGAAGTGAGGGACCTTGGAGTGAATACCCACAGATCCCCAAAGGTAGCCAGATAGGTCGATAAGGTGGTTAAGAAGGCATATGGAATCCTGTCCTTTATTAGCTCAGGTATAGAATATAAGAGCAAGGAGGTTATGCTGGAACTGTATGACTCATTGGTTAGGCCACAACTTGAGTACTGTGTGTAGTTCTGGTTACTTCATTACAGAAAGGATGTAATTGCACTAGAGAGGGTACAGAGGAGATTTACTAGGATGTTGCCAGGACTGGAAAAATGCAGTTATGAGGAAAGATTGGATAGGCTGGGGTTGTTCTGTTTGGAACTGAGAAGGCTGAGGGGTGATCTGATTGAAATGTACAAAATTTTGAGGGGCCTGGATAGAGTGGAGGTGAAGGGTCTATTCACCTTAGCAGAGAGGTCAGTGACGAGGGGGCATAGATTTAAAGTGATTGGTAGAAAAATTAGAGGGGAGATGAGGAAAATCTTTTTCACCCAGAGGGTGGTGGGGGTTTGGAACTCACTGACAGAAGGGGTAGTTGAGGCAGAGACCCTCAACTCATTCAAAAGGAGTCTGCATATGCTCCTCAAGTGCCATAATCTGCAGGGCTCCGGACCAAATGCTGGAAGGTGGGATTAGAATAGGTGAATTGCTTTTTGGCCGGCACAGACACGATGGGCCAAGTGGCTTCTTTCTGTGCCTTAAACTTTCTATGATTCTATGATATAGGTCCAAGTCAGAACAGTGTGTGACTTGGAGCGGAACTTGCAGGTGGTGGTGTTCCCATGTGTCTGCTGCCCTTGTCCTTCTCGGTGATAGAAGTCACAGATTTGGCAGGTGCTGCCGAAGGAGGCTTGGCAAATTACCATAGTGCATCTTGTATGTGGTACACACTGCTGCCACTGTGCACAGGTGGTGGAGGGAGTGAATGTGTTAGTAAAGCGGGCTGCTTTGTCCTGGATGGTGTCAAGCTGCTTGAGTGTTGTTGAAGCTGCACTCATCCAAGTATGTGGAGAGTATTCAATTACACTTTTGACTTGTGCCTTGTAGTAGGTGGACAGGCTTTGGGGAGTTAGGAGGTGAGTTACTCACCACAGAAATCCCAGTCTCTGACCTGCTCTTGTAGCCACAGTATTTATATGACTAGTCCAGTTAAGTTTCTGGTCAATGGTAACACCCAGGATGTTGATGGTGGGGGATTCAGCAATGGTAATGCCATTAAATGTCAAGGGAAGATGGTTGGAAATTGTCATTGCCTTGCACTTGTGGCACGAACAAGTCGAATTATCGGAACATGTGGGGCCCTGCTCCAGCAAAGTCTGGCCCAATGTATTCTGGCACTGATTAAAGAAATAACTGTAGCCAAATCCAAAATCTAAAATGGGTCACATTGCAATCAATTAAGGGTTTAATTCAGTTCACATCTTATTTGTAGTTGTCACCCCCTATGATGTAGCTGTTGAAGAATTACAGTATTGCAAGACTATTTATTAAAGTTTGCCTGTTGAAGTAGGTCATAGAAGTATGAATTCTACATGGAAAGGAATTTTCCAGAACAAAAACAGAGATGTTTCTTTATACAGTTAAGTTTGTGCTCAGAACAGGGCAAAGTTTAGCAAAGAAATGTGTTACAGTTAAGTAAAATCTCTTTTTCTTGTCAGCCTTTCATATTTTTGTTTGTGAAAAGGCAGTCTGGAGATTTAAAATTTGTGTCTTTAAAGAATTATAAATGATTGAAGTCAAGCCTTTGAAAGTTTTACGCAAAGCAGCTATTTTATTGACTAACCTAATTTCAGCTGCTGAAAATGTTTGGCTTCTTCTAGTGAAGTGATTAGCCAAACAGGTCTGGGAATGGTACTAAGCTTAACGAAAGCATATATTTGACTTCTTAAAAAATTTTAAGCTGTTGGTCCAAACTAACTTGCAAAACAAGATGCATACTACTTAGCAGGCTTTAATAATGTTCAAAATTGATCTCTATATCTGAATAATACCCTTTTACAAAATTATAAACATTTCAATTTGTCAGTAGTGACACTGAATATTTCAAAGTACTAATTTCCACATTTATTGTGTTAACCTTCTGGAGCATTTTATTCAGCATGATAGGGGTTAATGGGCTACTATACAGGAACTTTCTGAGCTCCCTTAGCTCCATTAAACATAGGTGGTAAAATACATAAAGTGACTTAGTGTGAAAAATTCAGTGTAAGGAGTGCACACAGGAAAATGGCAATGTAAAATTACTTTAGCTACACAAGGGAACAGATGTGTGGATCCGGTGTCCAGGCGTTCCAGTGTTAAAAAAAACCAAATCATATTTACACAACAAAATGAAATGATACATGAACATTTAATTAAGAATGGGCACCATGAACCAATAAACAGAATGTTTGCAGATGGAAATATGTGCAGTATTATTTCAGGCTCAGCATTTGCATTTTAGTGAACCCAAAAATAATCAGGCCATGGAAATGATTTGCAACCATATGTAGAACAATTATGCTCTGTATGCAATGTAAATGCGATTCATTTCAAATCACCAGGAGCTGTTTTCTGATAAGGCCCAATTTTTCTTAAAGAGCTACTTACTTCTGTTACAGTGCAACACATCCTCTTTTTAAAAGTCCCATTTTTGGAAAGGGATTTGTGTCTAAGGTTGCAAAACAAGAGCCACAAAAGACACTAGACAGGGAAACTGAAGCCAGACTAAATGGGTATATTCAAAAATCGCCAGAGACATATAACAACAACCTACATTTATTTATTATCTTTAATGCAGAAAAGAAATGTCTCCAGGCACTTAACAGAGGCATAAGGAAAAACAGATGCAGAGCCAAAGAAAGATTAGGAGGGGTGAACCAAAGCTTGATCAAAGGAGGTGGATTTTCAGGAGGAATGTGGAGAGGCAGAGAATTTTCAGAGCAGAATTCCAGTACATGGGGCACTGGTCATTGAAGAAATAGTCATCATTTTGGTGGGGCAAAAGGAGAAAAAGATGCTTAAGATGTCAGGGTCTGAGGAACCCAGAGTTCGGGAGGGTGGGGGGTGGTGGTGGGGCGATGGATCCTGTCGGGGCCAGTGGGGATGAGGTGGCTATAGGGCTCCAGAGATAAGGAGGGGTAAACAGAACTATGAGAATTTTAAATTTGAGGGGGGCCAGAAGCCAATGTCGATCAGAAGCAATGGGCAAGCAGCTATTGGTGCAGGATAGAATACAGGCACCAGAATTTTGGACGAGCTGAAGTTCGCAGAACCTGGAGGATAGTAAGCCGATCAAGCTTGGAGATAGTAAAGGAACACAGGGAAGTTTTAATGAAGGCTAGGATGAAGGGGATGATATTACAGAGGATATGGGCTTGGAAGCTCAGTTGTGGGTTGAACAGGACACAGAGGTGGCCTGATTTAGTCTTCAGTACTTCAATAGTCTGGTTCAATCTGAGTGGAAATAGAGGCTGTGTTGATGGTATGGAGTTTGTGGCAGTTGCTAAAGGCAATGGTTTTGGTTTTCCCAATGTTTAGATGGAGGAAATTGCAGTTTTGAGTGATTAGTGTACATAAGACACTGAGTTACATATTACCTATCAGATTGCATAAGCTGTTCACCATGCACTGGTGCACACTATAACTAAACAATTTTACAAGTAAAAGGATTTTGATGTAACAAATCATTTTATTTAATTTAGTTGAAGTTTGAAATGTAATAATTGGGTTTCCAAAGCATTGTTCATGATTTAAAATAGCCTGTAACTGCCCCTCTGTTTCTCTGCCAACTTCTAATTTTCTGTATCCTTTGCTTTTTCTATTTTTTCCTCTATTCTTTCTCTTCCTGTATGATCACATGCTTTATGCTCATGGACCTTTTTTATGTTGACTCATGGGATGTGAATGTCAGTGGCAAGGCCAGCATTCATCGCCCATCCATAATTGCCCTTGAGAGGGTGGTGAGTCGCCTTCTTGAACTGCTGTAGTCCTTGGGGTGTAGGTACACCCACAGTGCTGCCAGGAAGGGAGTTCCAGGATTTTGACCCATTGACAGTGAAGGAATGATGATATAGTTCCAAGTTAGGACTGTGTGTGGCTTGGAGGGGAACTTGCAGGTGGTGGTGTTCTTATGTGTCTGCTGCCTTTGTCCTTCTAGGTGGTAGAGGTCATGGATTTGGAAGGTGCTGTTGAAGGAGACTTGGCAAGTAGGTGCAGTGCATCTTGTAGATGGTACACACTGCTGCCACTGTGTAGTGCTGGTGGAGTTAATGAACGTTTAAGGCAACGGGTGGGGTGTCGAACAAGCGGGCTTTTTTGTCCTGGATGGTTTCGAGCTTCTTGAGTGTTATTGGAGATGCACTCATCTAGGTAAGTGGAGAGTAATACCTGCCCTTTTACCTCCTCTCTTCTCACCATCCAAGGCCCCAAACACTCCTTCCAGGTGAAGCAGCAATTTACGTACTTCCTTCAATTTAGTATATACTGTATTCGCTGCTCACAATGCGGTCACATCTACACTGGGGAGACCAAACATTGATTGGGTGACTGCTTTGCTGCATACCTCCACTCTGTCCAAAAGCATGGCCCGAACTTCCAGTTGTTTGCCATTTCAACAACACCCCCCGCCCCCCCACCCCCAGCTCTCATGCCCAGATTTCTGTCCTTGGCCTGCTGCAGTGTTCCACTGAACATCAATGCAAGCTCAAAGAGCAGCACCTGATCTTTCGATTCGGCACTCTACAGCCTTGTAGACTCGACCTTGAGTTCAACAATTTCAGAGCATGACTGGCCTTTTAAAAATATTTTTCAATTTTTATTATTTTATTTTTAACCTTCCCCCTCCCCCACCAAGTGCCTGTTTTTTCATGTGGACAGAGTTGCTCATTATTCTGCCATTAACGTTCTCTGAACTAATGCTCTGCCTTTCACCACAAGCATTGACACACTCTTTACCTTTGCCCCATGGCAGCTTTGTTATTTAATCTCTCCAGCCCTCTGCCCTATCACACACCTTCCCTTTTGTTCTCTTCCCCACCAACCCCCCTGCCACTCCCTTCACTTGCTTAAAACCTAATGCTTTTCTAACCTTTGCCAGTTCTGATGAAAGGTCACAGACCTGAAACGTTAACTCTGCTTCTCTCTCCACAGATGCTGCTTGACTTGCTGAGTATTTCCAGACTTCCTATTTTTGCTTCAAGATCTATCAAGTTTGCCTTTGACAATCCTGGTAGTCACATGGTACAATGATAATAGAGTTATTGACTAATCATTGCAATCAATCACTATCAGTTAGTCTACAACAGACCCAGGCATGATGTGAGGTCAACCCCACTGGTGGAGAACTTTGTGAATCATAAGTCTGAAGTCACGTGCTTCTCCCAAGAACACTAATCTTACCACAGGTTGTCTCAAATTACTCATATATTGTATGACAAAATGTTATTTTATTTGCATTTTCAGATCTAAATTGCACTGAAATGATTCAATACTAACTGCTTCCCCTTGGGACTCTGTTCCATAGATTGACCATCTGCTCACTGAAATATTGGGGTGGAATTTTATGCTCTTCCCCCATGGCAGGTTTGGAGGTGGGGAGAGTATGTAATTGGGTGGGACAGTGGCAGTGGGGGTTGTTGTAGTGGGGTCCTCATCACCTTCCAGCCTCCACCGAAATTAAGTCCAGGGCGGGAAGGCCTGTGAATGGCCTTCTCACCCTGCCACCAATTGAGGTTCTTAATTGGGCAATTAATGGCCAATTAAAGGCCTCATCCTGCCACCGCTGCAATTAGCCTAGCAGCATGTGGACCTGTCGCTGCACAGGGAGTACAGCAAGAAAAGCAGTGAGGGTTGCTAGCCGGCTCTGTTGTTGAGAGGCTGGGGGAGGTGGGTGTGAGTTGGTCCCTTGTTAAAAGGCACTTAGTGCAGGGACCAGGCATCAGGAAGGGAGCGGCCCACTGAGAGCCACACCCCCCACCCTTGCTGTCAACCACTCTACACCCCCCTCCCCCGCAACCCTCACCCTGCAAGACCCCTCCCCCACTGACTCACCTGGGCCCAGTGCCGCTCCTCGGCCTTGGGTGGGTGCTCCACTGGCAGCAGCCACTGCCTCCGCAGTAGTGCTGCTGAGTCAAAGAGCTGCTGGCTTCTGATTGGCCGATAGCTCTCAGAGGGTGAGACTTCCGACGCCGGGGTCCTTGATCCTGTGGAAGGGCTGCCGCTGTCTAGTTTAGTGCCTAATTGGCACTTGATTTGGTGGGTCTCAGACAGAAAGGGTAACGCGGAATTCTAGCTTTTGCTGGAGGTTGAGACCCCCGTCGCCTAGCTACAATTCCAGCCAGTGTTTCCACAGATGAGTTTTGAATTTATGCCTTTCAAGAGGAGGCCATGTCCTCTGGTTCTACTGTCTGGACAAGGTGTACTAGCTTGTAATGATCTTGCTTGTCTAATCCTTTTAGAATCCTAAAAGCAGTGTTCATAACACCTCTCAGTCTTAATTTTTCCAGTGTGAACATACCCATTTTATGTAATTGTTCCTTATGATCCAATTCCTCCATCCACTCAATCATTCTGGTTGCTCTCTTCTATATCCTTTCAATAGTAGCAATATCCTTTTTGTACTGTGATGACCAGAACTGCACACAATATTCTAAGTGCGGACTGGGCCTTCAGAAGAATGGAAAAGATGCACAGGTTGGAAGATCAACTAAAGAACTGGGAAATAGTATGACATTGGATTTTTTTCCCATTAATCTGGTTGGTGTTATGTGATTAGTAGGTACCAAAGAGCAATCGGCAGTATTACTAAATTATTATATCCATACTGGGGTGGTCGGTTAGCTCAATTGGCTAGACGGCTAGTGCTTGATGCAAAAAGACACCAACAGCATGGGTTCAATCCCTGTATTGGCTGTGGTATTTCATGGAGGCCTGCCTCCTCGCCTTGCCCTATGCTTGTGGAGTGGTGACCCTCAAGCTATATATCACCAGCTGTCTCTCTCAAATGGGAGAGATGCCTATGGTCCTTTGGGACTATGGCTACAACAGCAATATTTATACTGACATGAGGTTTTTCATAATAAACATGTATCTCCATTTTATTTGATTTATTACTTGGATATGTATTTAAAGTTGATTAAGTCCCTGTGTGCATCTAAAATGACTGTAACCAGCTCAGTAGCTTACATTTTGCAATACATTAATAGGAAAACGATTGCAATTCTAAGCTTTACTACCATTTTATGTTATTTAGAAAGAATGTTGTGAAAGCTACACTCATACATTTCAATGCCCATTGAAAACAAAATCGACTTCATTTTTCATTGCTGTTGCTTAATAACACATGTCGGCTTATTTTGGTGGCAAATTAATCCTATCAATAAATATGTGGTCAATTAGTTATGATGTTTTGCTTTTGCATTTTCCTGTTATATTAGCAAACCCATCAAAGATTTTCTTTGTTTTACAATAATGTTTTATTTATCAGCTGTTTAGAATGTTATATAAAAATATTTTTTTCTAACTGTAGAATAGATTTATTTTTCAAATTCTTCCCTCTTTTAGGTGTTGCTTGCTCATATTTGGGTATGGACTCTTGGGCTGTTCACTAATTCATCCTAAATGACCACTCTTCTAACATGAGCCCAATCATATTGAGTATTGTTAGGCTATTCCACAATAGAAGGCATCACAGCTGAGCCCAATGTCTATAATTGTCCACAATTTCCAGCATCTCCCTGTGATGGCATGGTAGGAATCAGGAACACACCATGAGGAAAATCATAGCCAGGAACACTCATCCTGAAACCATATACCACAGTCTTGTTCTTCTTATCCAACTTGCTACTGCACCTTTGCTACTTTTATGTAACTTAACTTATTTAATGTTGGGAGCTGAATTCCTAAGAGTTGTGAATTCAGCTGGCAACATTGCAGCATTGTAGCTTTGGGCTATGCCTGGCATTTTGTTGTATATATTTTTAATTATATGTTTTGACACTATTTAAAATTATAGATATAATTTCTGGCTCTGCTGTTGACAGGCAAGATGTCAATTCGTGAAGTAGCTTTGGAATGCTGCTTAATACAATGGAAGGAAAACTAAGCCAGGAGCTCTAATGAAGGTACACAAGAGGGACATTATCACCACTGGGAAACTGCGGACTTAATTACTACCGAGGAACAGAAAAGAAGGGAAACTCCAACCCTGTTGTGAAAAAAAAACAAGTTAAGAACTAGAATCTCAGTAACAGTAGTCTGGTGTTTAGACTATGGAGAAAGGTCCTGTAGCTAGTAAGAACCTTAGGTGCATAATCTGGGTCCAGCTTTGTCATTTGACACCTCTAACTCAGATGTCTCATGATTGACTCCCAACTTGTCCAGGAGCCTAGGACTTGACCAAGTCTACATTTCAACTTTTAATTTCAGTTATGAACTAAATATTTTAAATGATTACAATTACACTTGCCTCTTTAAGCAAACTCTTACTTACAATTTGAAATGGTTAGACTTATTTCAGCTTGTTTATATTTTAAATTTCTGCCGAGAAAGTGTAATGAGTGTTGTGTTCCATGTGATAGCATTGATGCCTGCTGCCCATGTGATCAGTCAGAAAGGTATTTGGAATGCTGCTCTCATACAATTGAACTCTCACTTAGACACAAAAACTTGTAATATTAGTGCAATTGGATAAATATGAAGGTAATTTCAGTGTTTCCTTTGGGGACCCATGCTTCCAAGGGATAACAGGTTGGTGATGGTTATAAAACACTATTGAGAATTCTTGAACTTGTGCTTCCTTTGTGTAGTAAAATGTCCCTAGGTGCTTCACGGGAGCATTATCAAACAAAATTTGGCACCAAGCCATATAAGGAGATATTGGGCTGAATTTTATCGCAGGCTTCAGGACCCCAACAACAGGCCGAAAAGCGGAACCCGACCCACACTTGCCAGCAGCAGGACTGACTTGGCAATTTTACTGCAGGTGGCCTCCTAATTGGCCACCTGCAGGATCACTATCCAATTAAATATGGCGGGCAGGCTCCTGATGTTGCCAGCCCAATCAGAGGGCCAGCAGCTCTGAGGCCTCAGCAGCCGCACCAAGAGATCACTGGGGTGCCTCAAAATGGAGGCCCCCTCTGACAGGTAAATAAAACTTAAAATTTAGCGGCCTGAGGGTTGTAGGTCCCACAGAACAGAGGGAAAAATGCCTCTGGAGATGGGGGAGATCATTGGGGCCGTGGGGACTGCCTTTCGTGCCAGCAGCCACCTCTTTGGGCTATGCAGTCTCCCCACGTAGAAATACCAGCAATCCCATAAAATGATCCACAATTGGCCCCTTGATTATACAAATTGGTGCTTGCCTCCATGGGGTGGGCAGCCGATCCACCTCGCAGACCACCTGCTGCCTGCCACTGAGAAACTTCCCTAGTGGCTGTTATATATTGTTGCTAGCATTTCAGATGCTAGGTTGAGCTTGCTTTCAGAGATATCAGAATTGTTGTAAATCTAAACAGTAACTCATTTATTATATTTACAAGGAGTATGTACACTTTCAATAAGCCTGTTTAGCTTCTGCTCCTCTTGATCCTTCTTGCTTCTCCTCAAGCCCATTACACATATGATCTCTTACATCATCATCACAGCGGGTGGTGGTGTTCACAGTGTCCCAACAGTAACCCTTTCAGACTCTTATACTACATTTCCCCCAAAGTCTTTCTTCCATATATATTTTTAATATATATACATTTATTTTTACTTTACACACTAACCCCATCTCCACCCAAGTCTCTTACATCACAGATTCAATCTGTCAGGAGGCTTCACGACTCCCCCCGATCACATTCTTGTCAGACTCGGCAGATTAGTAGTCTTTTTCTGAACTCTTGGTCGTTGACTTGGATGGCCTTCATTGAAGTTTGTAGTATCCGATTTTCTCTGAGTTTCAGGATCAGCATCTGGTGGTTCATCCAAATATATAACTGATTGACATTTTTGAGGAGTAGGGATAAGGTTTCTCCTATTTCATTTTATAGTACCTTCTGGAGTATATGCTAAATAAGATCTCTGATGATTTTCATCTCTCTGGATAATAACTCCTCTGCCTCGGTCTCATATCCATACCTTTTGTCCTTCCATCAACTTGGGTAGGTTTCTGGTACGATATATCTGATTGTAATTCTGAACTTCTTGTTTCCAATAAGACTTCTCTCTGTCTTGAACTCTCTGATAATCCTGGACTTCTTGCCCTGGAAGTAAGTTTTTGGGTAAGATAGGAAGTTGGGTTTTGAGTTTCCTTCCCATCAACAGCTCTGATGGTGCCAATCCACATAGTAATGGAATAGATCTGTAGTTTAAGAGTGCAGTTTGAAAATCTTCATTCATCTTCAGCTTTGCTTCGATAGTTCTGACTCCTCTTCCGGCTTCACCGTTAGATTGAGGATATCTAGGGGAACTTGTAAAATGTGTAAATCTACAGTTTTCTGCCAAGTGCGGAAAGTAGTCATTTGCAAATTCTGGTGCATTATCGGAAACTATCTAGTCAGGAATGCCATGTGTTGCAAAGATCTCTGCTAAAGCTCGAATGACAATTTCAGTAATCATTGTGTACAAGCGTTTGACTTCAATCCACCATGAAAAGTAGTCGATGACAATCAGGTAGGATCCATCCCCAGATGTTCCCATGGTCTGGTTGGAAATTGGGTCATGATAAGGGGTTCCCTCTGATTCTGTCTGTGCACTGCACATACCTGGCAATTAGAAATCATTTCTTCTATATCTTTCGATATTCCCAGCCACCGCATGTTCGACTGAGCCCGTACTCTGCATTTTGTTATACTCATGTGGCCCTGGTGTATTTTCTCCAAGATATCTACCTGGAATGAGTCTGGAATCACCAGCTTCTCATCATATACCAGAGAATCATCCATAATAGGAAAGTGTGGTTCTGTGTTCGAAGAAGATTTTGATCCTCTTAATGCTGCTGTGGCCAACCATGCCTGCAATATTGGCAGATACAGAAGCATTCCTCATCTTGCATCTGCACATGACAAATTGCTTGGAGCTTTTGTGAACCTGGCGTCCATTGTGATGCAGTGAACTGAAAATATGACTCAATCTCATTAATAAAGTTAACATCCTGTTGTGTAGTATGGTCAACAGTAGCTCTGGACAATGCATCTGCTGTTGTTTGTTGCTTGCCCTGTACATATACTGTTTCATACGTGAATCTCATTAGCCTGAACCGGAATCTCTGGACTCGTGGAAGCATTCTACTGAGCTCTTTTTCATCAAGTAAGGAAACTAAAGGTTTGTGATCTGTCTCTGATTAGTTTTATGCCAATAATATAATCGGAGAACTTTTCACAAGCCCGTATGACTGTGAGAGCTTCTTTCTCTGTGATGGCGTACCTCATCTCAGTCTCAGACAATGCTTGAGATGCATAATAGATCGATCCACAACTACCCCTAGTCCTGTAGATGAAGCGTCTGCTGCAATTGTGGTTGGTAGTGAGGGGTTATAATGCACTAAGATGTGTCTGACGAAATCAGCATTTCCTTGATCTTTCAAAATGCTTGCTCCTGATGTGCATCCCAACATCATGCTTGAGTTTTCTTTAATAGTTGTCTTAAGGGTTCAGTAACTTGCACTAGATTGGGCAAATATTTTGCCAACTGATTAACCATTCCAAGGAATCGTTGAAGATCTTGGACAAAAGTAAGAAATGGGAATTCACTAATGGGTCTTGTCTTTTGCAGGTCTGCCATTGTGCCCTTGCTACTAACAATATGTCCTAAGAAACGAATAGACATTTTCGAGAATTCCCACTAAGTGTCAGGCCGCCGCCTTGTAAACGATTCAAAACCGTTCTAACCCTCAGGTCATGCTCTTCAATGGATTCACCATGGACTAAGATGTCGTTCATATGGCATATTACTCCTTTTAAGACCCTGTAGAATGTTTCACATAGTCCTTTGGAATATTTCAGGTGCAGATGTTATACCAAATGGTAAACGATTCACGCTAAATTTTGCAAATGGAGTAATGAAGGTTGTCAGTAATCTTGACCTTTTGTCCAATGGAACTTGCCAAAAGTCACTATTTGTGTCCAATTTTGTGAACATAATACTCTTGGATAATTTTGCCAAGCTTTCGTCAACTGAGGACATTGGATGAATTTCCCTTGCGACCAACTTATTAAGCTGAGTTAGGTCTACACAGATGCCAAGAGTACCATTTGGTTTAGGAACTGGAATCATTCCCGAACACCACTCTGTTGGTTTCATGACTGGAGAAGTAACTCCCATCCTGGTCATCTCTTCTAGCTGAATTTGGACTTGCTTCATCAATGGGTGTGGTATCTTCCCAGGCATAATGATACATATCAGTTTAGCATCTTCTCTAAACATAATGCTGTATTCAGCTATAAATCTTCCTTGACCCGAAAGCAGTTTTGGAAAGTCGGCTTGAAAGTGGCTCTTGGATTTTTGTTGCTTGATTTCATCCATTTTTTTTTAATAAGATGAAGATCTAAACACTCTCTTCTGCTCAAAGGAGAAAATTCTTGATTCTGTAAAACATACAGTGTTTTCAATATCTGCTTTCCTTTGTGCTGGAGTGTTATAGCTTTCCCTTGACTTTCAGTTTAATCTTACCTGGACTGAGTAACTGAGTGTCTGTTGGTTGCAAACAATGTGTTGATAACCATGGTTTGTTCTCTGACAAAACTGTGACACTTGCTCCAGTGTCTAATTTAAAATTGGTAATATGTCCATTGGCATAAATATCTGCTGTCCAGAATGCATGATCAGTGTCATTGATCTCCCCAAGGAATTTTCCTGATTTATCTTTCAATGGAGCTTGTTCCACTTCATTGACAGCTCTTTGAATGAAGACCTTTTTTTTTTTAGTTTTAAGTTTTTAGAGATACAGCACTGAAACAGACCCTTCGGCCCACCGAGTCTGTGCCGACCATCAACCACCCATTTATACTAATCCTACACTAATCCCATATTCCTACCACATCCCCACCTGTCCCTATATTTCCCTACCTATACTAGGGGCAATTTATAATGGCCAATTTACCTACCAACCTGCAAGTCTTTTGGCTTCTGGGAGGAAACCGGAGCACCCGGAGGAAACCCACGCAGACACAGGGAGAACTTGCAAACGCCACACAGGCAGTACCCAGAATTGAACCCCGGTCACTGGAGCTGTGAGGCTGCAGTGCTAACCACTGCGCCACTGTGCCGCCCCAGATTTTGTTTGGAATCTTTAAAAGTAGAGGTCTTGCTTTGGCACATTTATTCCAAAATGGCCACTTACAGTTAAAACATTCTGTTTTATTTGCAGGACACTGTTCACGACCATGGGTCTTTTTGGTGCCACAGCGCTGGCAGGGTTGCATTGCATCTTGCACCTTACCTCCCAAGTGTCCCACCTTGTCTGGATACTGTGTTTCCATCCTGGGCTTCAGGAACTGTATGGACCCAGATTTTCCTGACCCAAGGCTTCTCTTCCCTTCCCAGGATCGCTCTGTTCTGCTTGCAGTCCTCTGCTTGTCTGACCTTCTGATTGTCTTCTCCAGGATGAGGTCTTTTTCAGACTGTAATAAATCTGACATCGATCACAAGTCGTGGGAGTCATATGCCAGTGATCGCCAGAGCTGGTGGACAGCCATAAAGGTGGGGCTAAAGAGTGGCGAGTCGAAGAGACTTAGCAGTTGGCAGGAAAAAAGACAGAAGTGCAAGGAGGGAGCCAACTGTGTAACAGCCCCAACAGCCAATTTTATCTGCAGCGCCTGTGGAAGAGTCTAGAATTGGCCTTTATAGCTACTCCAGGTGCTGCTTCACAAACCACTGACCACCTCGAGGTGCTTACCCATTGTCTCTCAAGACAAGGAGACCAAAGAGAGAGAAAAGAGAATAAATCTGATAAAGATTCATCCACAATACCCACAATGATGCGGTCTCATACATTCTGTCTTCAGGTCTCCATACGCACATCCTTCAGCCAGTCTGTACAAGTCATTAATGAAAGCATCGACCAATTCATCCGGTTTCTGGACCCTTCTATTAAAATTGGCTCTTTCTAAGATCTTATTGCTTCTTAAGTTAAAATACTTATAGAAAGCTTGTAAAATGTCATCAAACTTGTCAGAACCTTCATTGACGCCCTACCTTGCGATCACATCATTAGCTTTTGCACCTATTGAGTACAGCAAAGTGTTGACTTGTTCAGCTTCAGATTTGCTGTGCAGCTGGGAAGCTATTCTATACCTTAAAAATCTTCCCCTCCACGGAGACCAATTCTGAATCTGGTTAGGTCCTTCCAAATTCTCAAACCTTTCTGGCATCGTATATTTTGGATCCATATCCTTCCTAAACTCTGTAGGTTGTTTTCTTTTATAAATTTTCGTTCCACAATGTAAGTGTTCCCGTGTTTTTCGGAGGTTTCATTCTCTTTTCAGAGGTCTCCCATGCTTTTTGGATGTTTCCCGTGCTTCACCCTTGCAGTCTCCTTGGGTAATGGCGACCGACTTCGGATTTGGCTTTTCCCCGTTTTGCCTATCCAGTGCGCCATTAGAACATATTTCTACCCATTTTTAAAGATTGCTCACCTGATCCCCAACTGTCACTCAGTTCTGTGACTCAATGCCTGCAATCGCTGGACCTGGATTTTTCTCAGACCACCACGCTTCTGTGGTGCAGCCTGAATGCGTGTGCAGCTGACTTATTGACTCCGTGTTTTTTCATCATCTGGGGAGCAGCTCTGGAGATCTTTGCAGCTTCTCCATGAGATCTGCAGTCTTTTGACACTACTGTACCAGTTAGGTTTCTCAAAATCTTCTGGGTGTGTTCACCACTGCTACTATGCTGTATGTTGTTGCTAGCATTTCAGATGCTAGGTTGAGCTTGGTTTACAGAGATATCGGAGTCATTGTAAATCTAAACAGTAACTCATTTATTATATTTGCATGGACTATATACACACTTTCCATAAGCATAATAATATAAAAGCAAAATACTGCGGATGCTGGAAATCTGAAATAAAACCAAGAAATGCTGGAACCACTCAGCAGGTCTGGCAGCATCTGTGAAAAGAGAAGCAGAGTTAACATTTCGGGTCACTGGCCCGAAACGTTAACTCTGCTTCTCTTTTCACAGATGCTGCCAGACCTTTCCATAAGCATGTCTAGCTCATGCTACTCATGATGCTTCTTGCTTCTCCCCAAGCCTATTACATGTGTGATCTCTTATGTCATCATCACAGTGGGAGATGTTACTCTCACTATCCCAACATTAACCTTTCAGACCCTTATATTACAGTGGTGGGACACTGGCGGGACGCCATCCTGATGCGGCTCCCTACTATTTTATTGGTCCCACCACCCGCACCTCTCCCCACCAACCCCCCCTCCGTTCCTGCCACCTGGGAGCCAGTAAAATTCAGCCAATTGGTTCAGATGACCAAAAGCTTGGTCAAAGAGGCAGGTTTTTAGGAGCATCCTAAAGGAGGAAAGAGAGGCGGAGAGGGTTAGGGGATGAAATCCAGAGCTTAGAGCCTCAGCAGGTGAAGATATGGCCACCGATGATGGAGTGATTAAAATCAAGGATGCACAAGAGGCCAGAATTGTTCATGTGCAGCTATCTTGCAGGGATGTAAGGCTTGAGGAGGTCACAGAGATAGGGAGGGGCAAGGCCATGGAGGGATTTGTAAACTAGATTTGAGACAGAAATCATGCTTTAACTAATGAACAAATGAATATGGGTCAAAGATGAAAAATAAACCACAATATATTGATCCCAAGGTGTGATGGGTAATGCAGATAGTACAAGGCTGTGTATTGTTCCAAAAATGAATAAAACATCTATTTATCAAGCATTCCATTCAGCTCAGTAAAGGGGATCCTGGTCACTATGTCTGCTGCAGGTAATTGTATGGTTGGTATAGACCATTTTGGAATAATTTGTTTTCCTCAATGCAGAGGTGGGCTCCCAATCAGAGGCATTTCCAATATAGGAGTTCACCTCATTATGCAAATGTAGCTGATGCTGGAAATTACAGCAAGGTCAGCGCTCATGTGGGTGTCATTCACTTGTTGTCATGACACATCTGGCATGAACTGTGCCCTGTAGGTACGTAGGTCAATGAAATGATGAGGATACACCTCCATTATACAAGGAGAAACTTGTGGTGGAACAGTGAAAGTAATCCATACGGAGGAATAAATCACCAGATATAAATTGCTTGTCAGATGGGGTATAAACTAGCATCTATTCTTCTGCCATGTAAATGTGCAATGTGAACTCTGAGGCTGTTGTTCTAACTTTGCTAATACAACAATTGATCTTTAAATGTGCACTCCAGCTCCAATCCTTCGGTTAACTTTACTACAGCTGTTCATCACAGATCCTAATGAATGAACTGCACTAACTGTTTAATAAAACTATACATGTTCATTGAAATGTATTCCTAATAATGCTAGATTAGGTCTACAAATGTAATTTTATAGACTATGTGACAGCAATCTAATTCAGTGCAGATGTGGTTCAGTAATGTATTACACCTGGATCAAATAATTGAATCGTTAAAGTGTTTTTATATTGAGTTGTAGACTGTTAAGGGAGTTCAATCATGAGGGTATGTATGGTTTTGTTTATGCCTAAGTGAGCTAAAAAGTATTAAGTAATGTTATTTGTCTGAGAAAGGATGGTAATCTTTCTAACCTGAAGATGGATAACTGCATGTGGGAAAATCAAAAATGTTACTTTAGCAACACTGTAGTGCATTTAAAAAAGAGCTTAAAATTTTATTAAGAGTTGGTATGTTGCCCACAGTAGTGAATAAATAAAAATCCTCTAATGATGGCGAGTTCCAGACTCTTTCACTTTAGATTCTAGGCTTTTTGGGGCTATGAATATTTTACACTGGGGAATAATGTATAAAATACATTATTACCAATCAACTACTTCTATATCATTGGGAGTGGAGAAAAAATGTTGAAAAGTACATATAAACTAATTGCAAACCAATCACTTCTGACAAAGAATATAAGTATGTTCGTTCATTGTGAAGCCTGTGGGTGTGATGGAATGTACAGAAGAATTATCTCTTCACTTCCAAGTAGATGTTATTTTTTGTGGAGTGATCACACAGATTAATTAAAGTGAAACAGCATGTTATTAAAGCTTACTTGTAATCTTTTGCCATCCTGATTACTGGACTTCTAGTTTAGACTGTCTTAAAAGTAAAATTGATTTCTCAAATTCCACACATGTGATTCTCTGCTTCATGCTGGGAATAGCAATTTTATGAGTAATTGGCTTGTGAATTCCTTCGTGATGACAGCAGTAGGCTAGATCAGAGAGAATTATCTCTTTCTCCCCCACACATATGGCTGCTTCACAAAAACATGGTTTAATCTGTTCCATCGTACATGCATTAAAAAAAGAAAACTGGCTTATTTGCATCAATAATCCATTAAACACGCTGGCATATTTTAAACTCTGCTTCCATAGTAGTTTTTAATACTATGGAGCGATTTTAACCCTGCTCAAGTGGCAAAAATGTGAGGTTCCGATTTTAACCTGAGCTTCGGAGCAGGTGAGAATGATACCCACCAGAAACATACGGTGTCCTTCTTTCAATATACAGATCAGGCTCTGATGACATCATGAAGGACTGTCTGCTATTTTAACCAATGGTCTGCACAGGAATCCATTGTGGCCTTTCTTCCAGGCCAGCCAGGTGGGTGGAGCTGAGACCAGAAGAGGCCTGAGAAAGGTTAAGACTTTTCTTTTATATTCTTTATGCGCCAGAAGAGGCAGGAGTGCTCCTCTGGACCCTTGAAGAAAGGTTTCTCCCCTTTCTTGATTGTGAGGCCCTATCAATCTCTTTCCTGGTGACTTTCCTAAGTGATGAGGACCATTCCTTCGTTCCTGATTGGTAGCTTGCTACTGTCCAACATTCTCCTCCAGCCAGCTGCTGTTGCCTACCAGATTCAGGCAGGAATCTAAATGAACAGTTGAGTCTAAAGTGAAAGAGAACCTAAAACTTATCCGTCATTAGAAAATGTTCTGTTTATTCCCTAGTCTGGGAAGTATGCCAGCTCCTAATAAAATGTTCTGCTTAAATCAAATATGAAATGCACTGCGATAGGGAGTTAAAATCTCTGGGGTCTCATACTGCCGAGGTTGGGACAGTTGTTACTTGTCACATCCCCAGCCCACAAGACTGCTGCCCCATGTTAATATTGGGGTTCTACTGCACCTTTATTTTAATTTATTTCTCATTTTCATTTAATTAACATACTAGGAGCAATAATGTTTGATTGTCACTCATTAGCCTATCAACTAAGATAGACTGATCGAATTACTGGAACTTCTCTGTAAGATAGCATATTCTCTGGACATCTCATAATTTTAGCAGTAGTAAATTACTTCAGTGCTGAAGAAAATGTAGTTGACTGTTTTGCCATAATGGCTGGAATTTTACAAAGCTGCTGATGTCAGGCTCCATGGTGGCGGGAGGGAGGGGGCGGTGGGGCGCGCTGATGGGGTACCGGAAGATCATTCCGGCAATGGCGCACCATGGAGCCCGACGCCAGGAGGGCCGGGCCAATCTTCCCAGCAGCGATGAGGTTCCGTGGCAGCCCCCGCTGCTGGGCGATGGGACCCGGATTAAAATATTCAAATTAGCAGAATGCATACATTTAAGTAAAATTGACTCCAATCTTACTGTTGGGCCACAATCTTCTGAGTTGCGGCTGACACTCACGTGCCTTCACTTTCCCGTCTGGGGCTGGGGAAGGGGGTGACTTAAGATTTTTAGTGCGGGGGTGGGGTGAGAGAGACTAAGTCAAATTTACATCATTAGTGTAGGGGATGGTGGGAAGGGGTGACCTGTGCACTTCATTCAGTTTGTGGGGTGGGGTGGGGGGGGGGTGGTGCAAAAAGTCAAGTGTGGAAGGTACGTGCTTTGGGGAGAGGAGGGTGGGGAGGGCAAATAATGTATTTTACTGGTATTGTGGGTGGGAAAGGGGTGTCAGATTGATAGTCAGTACAGTGAGGGGTGGGGTATAACTTTAAAAAATTTTAATTAGCCGGCAGAGCTTTAAAAATGGCACCAGGCAGCTGATGCCTTGGCCGGCGTCGGAGAGCCCGCCCCTCGACATGATTGTGGGGGGGTGGGGGGGGGACCGGCATATTATTGTGGGCCGCCGCGAGGAAGATCGCAGCGTATGGCGGCACGCAACTTGTACATGCGGGCTGCCATTTTGTTCACCTGCAGGTGCTCCCGGTGGCTGGTGCGTAAAAATCCAGCCCAATTAGTGTGGCAACAAATCAAAATCTGCAGTGATAAAGTGCCCACATCCTTTCCTGATAACAGTTTCTGGGCTTTCCATTATTTTGAAAGAGGATTTACTTTTCATGGAAAAGGGGTAAAAAGAGAATTCCTTTTCGGAGAACACTTTTTTTTTTAAGAGTTAAACAGTTGTAAAGATTTATGTTTATCTTTAACGTACTTTTTTTTTGAAAAATGCAAATCTTTGTGCTCATCAAAGTGCAGAATGTTAGTGCTGGGAAGTTCAAAATTTTGGGTACACAGTGTCAGCATCAAACAGTCCAAGGTCAGATATAGCTCAGTCAGTTGCAGAGGAAATTTCATTAATTAAATAATTCAGATCAACCAAACTAGCCAGCAGATCTCTGGAAGAACGTATGATGATAGAAAGCAAGTGATGGTTGAATAATTTTAAAAAAAAATCTGCCATGAAAATATTAGTGAAGTACAATATAGAAAGAAATATAATGAATATTGCCCATTAATGAATGGAAACATTGATGTAGAGTTTAATAGAATGAACAGAAGCAACAGAAATATTATCAAATGGTATTAAGACCACATCAAAAAATAATTTGGAATACTACATCCACTGAGGATCAGTTGCAGCATCTCTGCAAATACAAAGGTAAAAGCAAGTCAAAAGAAGTCATGATAACACTGATGATGTGAGAACATTTATGCTTATTCAATTCTGTCTGGGTATCAGCACCCTAAAGCATGACTTTCTGCAGGATATAGATGGGACTTATCATACATTTATCCAGAAAATGCACACCTTGCACCGACAGTAAATCTGTGCCCTTTCCTAATTCATATATTACGGCATGAACACAGTTCTGGTCAATCCATCTATGAGCTACTTACTACGAACCTATTTTCACAGTTATCACAAGTTACTGGACACTGAAGAGGGAACTCTCCCTATCAAACAAATTGAAGTTATAATTAATCTTGAGCTTTTTAAATATTGTACCAACAATGTACCTTTGCCGCAATCTGAGAAGAGCAATGTACCCTACATTTCTCTCATCAGCTAACTTGTGGCTTCTCTAAGTGAGACTGATGGTATTGGTGCATTGTGGATAGCTTTGTGCTGAGTGTCCATGCCCATTAGGAATTAAGTTGAAATTATCCAAATTCATTTCACACAGACCCTGACAGTCAACAGAAAGAGGATACTTTCCTGCCATCAGTCTTTGCTGACCTGGTTCCTGAAGGGAAAGGCCAGTGAAACACATTCTGCCCCTCAGCCTCCCCTTTACAGTCTATTTCTGTCCATTTTAAAATGACATATTTTCTTTAAATTATCACTGTGGATGAAATATTTTTAAAAGATGTATTCAGCTGGATAATGTGAGAGAAATGAAGTAACAGCAGGAAATGCATGTTCTGTAATGTCAAAGTGCTTCAGAAATGTCCCCATTTACCTGTGCATGTCACTTATACTCCTTCAAGCATTCAGAATTTAAACAAAAATATTCTATGAATTGAAAACATTTTTTAAAAAGCTCAAGTTTAATTATAACTTCAATTTGTTTGATAGGGAGAGTTCCCTCTTCAGTGTCCAGTAACTTGTGATAACTGTGAAAATAGGTTCGTAGTAAGTAGCTCATAGATGGATTGACCAGAACTGTGTTCATGCCGTAATATATGAATTAGGAAAGGGCACAGATTTACTGTCGGTGCAAGGTGTGAATTTTCTGGATAAATGTATGATAAGTCCCATCTGTATCCTGCAGAAAGTCATGCTTTAGGGTGCTGATACCCAGACAGAATTGAATAAGCATAAATGTTCTCACATCATCAGTGTTATCATGACTTCTTTTGACTTGCTTTTACCTTTGTATTTGCAGAGATGCTGCAACTGATCCTCAGTGGATGTAGTATTCCAAATTATTTTTTGATGTGGTCTTAATACCATTTGATAATATTTCTGTTGCTTCTGTTCATTCTATTAAACTCTACATCAATGTTTCCATTCATTAATGGGCAATATTCATTATATTTCTTTCTATATTGTACTTCACTAATATTTTCATGGCAGATTTTTTTTTTTAATAATTCAACCATCACTTGCTTTCTATCATCATACGTTCTTCCAGAGATCTGCTGGCTAGTTTGGTTGATCTGAATTATTTAATTAATGAAAGGCAAGCCCCCATTTTGCTGCTGTTTTTGCTGACTCGTTTACGTGCTTTGAGGAAACTGAGCTGAGCTTTTAAAAATGTGATTTTTTTTGTGTTTTATAGTTACATCCATCCACCTCTAACCTTTTCTGCTATGGTCCTTTCCCTGATGGTGCTCTTATAATGGAAAATGTAAAGAGGGAGTAAAAGAAGGGTGACAGAAAAATGAGGTGCTGGGTATACAAACCAGTGTAAATCTTTGCACACTACTGAGTGCAGTATTACTGTCAAAAGACTCATCTTTATAATTTTTGGCAGTCTGATCTATTGGGATAACATGTTGAACTCACTTTTTTTTCTTTTTCAATGACAGCCTGGGGGCTCTTAGACAACATATGTTCAAGGTTTTCCAGATATTGTTTCCAGTAGTGCAAATTGATGACCACATTGTCAATTTATGCAAAACAGATGGTGCATGTAAAATCTCAGATTTTTTGTACATGAAGGTGCTGAATTCTTAAGCACAAATGACAAATCTGCTATTCAATAAAGCAAATCTTCAGGCAGAATGCACGTTATGAAAGTAACTCACATTATTTACTTCATTTAGGCTGTTCCAGGTATGGGAGATTCACTCAGGTCAGAGTATAGATGTTTGGAGCACTAATCGGTTGTCATTGGTGCTTTGTTGTAAAAGAGGCCAATTGGGAATGCACAATTGATAACTAAGCTTTCAAGATTGTGCCTACTTTATTTCTTCTCTCCTGCTGCCTGTAGATAATGTGTGCCCTGCCTTGAAACTTGATAAAAAGGTTCAGTGCATGTTACCATTAGCTAACAGTAGAAACACAATTTATTTATTTATTCATTTTTATTCATCATTACAATATGGTTGTCGCTGGCAAAGTCAGCATTTATTGCCCACCTCTAGTTGCCCTTGAGATGGTGGTGGTGAGCCACCGTCTGCAACTGCTGCGGTTCATGTGGTGAAGGTATTCTCACAGAGCTATTAGCTAGGGAGTTCCAGGAATTTCAACCAGTGACAATGAAGTGATATATGTCCAATTCAGAATGGTGTGTGGCTTGGTGAGGAACTTGAGATAGCAGTGTATCTTACTTCGGGAAATGAAGTGTCCCATCTACATTTACACTCAAATAAAAACAAAGTGCTGGAAATAATCAGCAGGTTTGGCAGCATCTGTGGAGAGAGAAACTAAGTTAACATTTCAGATCGATGACCTTTCATCAGAACTGGCAAAGGTTAGAAATATAATAGGTTTTGAACAAGTGAAAGGGGGAGGGGGAAGAAGAACAAAAAGGAAGGTCTGTGATAGGGCAAAGGGCCAGAGAGATTAAATGACAAAGATGTCATGGAACAAATGGCGAGGGAAGTGGTAATAGTTGTAGTAAAAGATAACAAATTTGTCTAGCGTAGTGTTAATGGCCGAATAATGAACAGTTCTGTCTGAAAGCACAAACATGAAAGCCAAGTTTAAGACCGGCACATGGTTAAAAAAAACAATCAAAATGATGGTCATAGTCTGAAATTGTTGAACTCAATGCAGGGGAAGATGCTGTGGGAAGGGGACGAGGTGGTGAGGGTGATGGAAGAGTGGACCAGGGTGTCGGGGAGGGAATGATCCCTTTGGAATGCTGAAAGGGGAGGGGAAGGGACGATGTGTTTGGTAGTGGCATCACACTGGAGGTGGCAGAAATGGCAGAGGATGATCCTTTAGATGTGGAGGCTGCTGGGGTGGAAAGTAAGGACAAGGAGAACCCTGCCACGGTTCTGGGACGGAGGAGAAGGCGTGAGGACAGAAGTGCGAGAAATAGGTCGAACACGGTTGAGGGCCCTGTCTACCACAGTGGGGGAGAATCCTCAGTTGAGGAAAAGGGAAGGCGTATCAGAAGCACTGTTGTGGAAGGTTGCATCATCAGAACAGATGCGACGGAGACAGAGAAGCTAGGAGAATGGAATGGAATCGATATAGGGACAGAGTGTGAGGAAATGTAGTCGAGGTAGCTGTGGGAGTCAGTGGGTTTATAATGAATATTAGTATACAGCCTATCTCCAGAAATGGAGATAGAGAAGTAGAGGAAGGGAAGTGTCGGAGATGGGCCATGCGAAGGTGAGAAAACCATGGAAATTGGAAGCAAAGTTGCTGATGTTTCCCAGTTTGGGACGAGGGCAGGAAACAGCACCGATATAGTCATCAATGTACCAGAAAAAGAGCTGAGGGAGGTGGCCTGAGTAGGACTGGAACAAGTAATGTTCAACATACCCCACAAAAAGAAAGGCATAACTAGGACCCATGCGGGTACCGATAGCAACACTTTTTATTTGGAGGAAGTGAGTGGAGTTGAAGGAAAAGTTGTTCAATGTGCCATTTGCTTGTCATTTTAATTCACCTCCTTGCTCTCACGCCCACATTTCTGTCCTCGGCCTGCTGTGGTGTTCCAGTGAAGCTCAATGCAAGTTCAAGGAACAGCACCGCATCTTCCGATTAGGCATTTTACAATCTTCTGGACTCAACATTGAGTTCAACAATTTCAGACCATGACCCCCATTTTGATTTTTTTTTTAACCATGTGCCAGTCTTCAACTTGTTTTTCTTGTTTATGCTTTTGGACAGAGCTGTTCATTATTATGTCATCAATACTCTCTCTGGACAAATGCTTTGTCTTTTACTATGGCTATTACCAATCCCTTTGCCTTTTGTTCCATGACATCTTCGTTATTTAATCTTTCCCACACTCTGCCCTATCACAGACCTTCACTCTTGTTCTTCTTCCCCCTTTCCTCTTCTACTTGTTCAAAACCTATCACATTTCTAACCTTTGCCAGTTCTGATGAAAGGTCATCGACCTGAAACGTTAACTCTTTTTCTCTCTCTACAGATGCTGCCAGACTGCTGAGTGGTTCCAGCACTTTCTGTTTTTATATGAGATTTCCAGCATCTGCAGTGTTTTGCTTTTACATTTGCACTCACGTTGCTTTCAGAGAAAAAGATAAATACAAAAACAAACTTCCTGCATAACCTGACCATCCAATGCAACAGCACCTGCCCAAATAATACAGAATAAATGAACACATAGGGTTCAAAAATCCATAGGTGCTTTTGCCAGGATTGCATCCATGCATTGACCCAGCCAGAGATTTCAGGATAGGCAGGGTAATACTTTGTACGGAGCCAGTGGGTGCATGTGCCATTGTGGATGCATCTCCAGTGCCAACCTGCCCCGTCCAGCCTTTAAAACATGATAGCTGGTAGCCTGTGCAGTGATAGAGGTTTGGAGTTGTCCAGCCCCCTCCAATCCAGCCTCAACTCATGCAGTTACTTCCCTGGTCTGGATCCCCACCCCCCACCCCCACTGTGCGACCTACTTCTGTCCATCTGTAGGCCCGAACACTTACTCTGCATACCAGCCTCCACTCCAACTGTGAGTCCTGACTGAGATAGGAAAGCTGAATTCCCAGGGACGCCCTTGACATCATTTGCTTTATAAGAGGTGAGTGGAGATTCTGCTCTTACTAGGCTGCCCAGAAAATCCCGGAAGTGGTGAAGGCCTATAGGAAACCCCAAAGAATTTTGAGGCCCATAATGGGATTTATCCTAGGATTCTCTGGGAAGCTAGGGAGGAGATTGCAGAGCCTTTGTCCTTGATCTTTATGTCGTCATTGTCGACAGGAATAGTGCCGGAAGACTGGAGGATAGCAAATGTTGTCCCCTTGTTCAAGAAGGGGAGTAGAGACAGCCCTGGTAATTATAGACCTGTGAGCCTTACTTCGGTTGTGGGTAAAATATTGGAAAAGGTTATAAGGGACAGGATTTATAATCATCTAGAAAAGAATAAGTTCATTAGCGATAGTCAGCACAGTTTTGTGAAGGGTAGGTCGTGCCTCACAAACCTTATTGAGTTTTTCGAGAAGGTGACCAAACAGGTGGATGAGGGTAAAGCAGTGGATGTGGTGTATATGGATTTCAGTAAGGCGTTTGATAAGGTTCCCCACGGTAGGCTATTGCAGAAAATACGGAAGTATGGGGTTGAAGGTGATTTAGAGCTTTGGATCAGAAATTGGCTAGCTGAAAGAAGACAGAAGGTGGTGGTTGATGGCAAATGTTCATCCTGGAGTTTAGTTACTAGTGGTGTACTGCAAGGATCTGTTTTGGGGCCACTGCTGTTTGTCATTTTTATAAATGACCTGGAAGAGGGTGTAGAAGGGTGGGTTAGTAAATTTGCGGATGACACTAAGGTCGGTGGAGTTGTGGATAGTGCCGAAGGGACATAGATAGGCTGCAGAGCTGGGCTGAGAGATGGCAAATGGAGTTTAATGCGGAAAAGTGCGAGGTGATTCACTTTGGAAGGAGTAACAGGAATGCAGAGTACTGGGCTAATGGGAAGATTCTTGGTAGTGTAGATGAACAGAGAGATCTTGGTGTCCAGGTACATAAATCCCTGAAGGTTGCTACCCAGGTTAATAGGGCTGTTAAGAAGGCATATGGTGTGTTAGCTTTTATTAGTAGTGGGATCGAGTTTCGGAGCCACGAGGTCATGCTGCAGCTGTACAAAACTCTGGTGAGACCGCACCTGGAGTATTGCGTGCAGTTCTGGTCACCGCATTATAGGAAGGATGTGGAAGCTTTGGAAAGGGTGCAGAGGAGATTTACTAGGATGTTGCTTGGTATGGAGGGAAGGTCTTACGAGGAAAGGCTGAGGGACTTGAGGTTGTTTTTGTTGGAGAGAAGGAGGAGGAGAGGTGACTTAATAGAGACATATAAGATAATCAGAGGGTTAGATAGGGTGGATAGTGAGAGTCTTTTTCCTCGGATGGTGATGGCAAACACGACGGGACATAGCTTTAAGTTGAGGGGTGATAGATATAGGACAGATGTCAGAGGTAATTTCTTTACTCAGAGAGTAGTAGGGGCGTGGAACGCCCTGCCTGCAGCAGTAGTAGACTCGCCAACTTTAGGGGCATTTAAGTGGTCATTGGATAGACATATGGATGAAAATGGAATAGTGTAGGTCAGATGGTTTCACAGGTCGGCGCAACATCGAGGGCCGAAGGGCCTGTACTGCGCTGTAATATTCTAATTCTAATTCTAATTCTAATTACTACCCACAAAATATGTTCTAAACACATTCTTGGCAGATATAGTCTGGGATTCTGAGTTGAACTGTGAAAGGACCAAGTGCAGCAAAGTCATTATTTCAGGGATGCAGTCTTGATTACCAAACCACATGTAGATCAATATTCTGTTATACTGTAACTTAGTGAAGATAATAATTCCCATCAGCAATTTGGAATGAAAGAATTATTTGAATCAAATTGTTCCTCCATTTGCATTAAATGGATGATATGCATTCAGAACATGTTTTATATGGTTTATTAGAAAATAAGTTATGAAGCTTTTGTAACTTCAGTAATTTGTAGTAACTGGGCATTTCATCAGCAAAGGAAACAATGATGTATTTTTCATTGCTTAGTGTATGTAGATTTGGATGGCAGTTTGGTTTTCTTTCTATCGGCAATTGCAGATACAAGTTTCTGTGATTCTACCTTTTATCTTCATACTTCATGGATGAATGTATCCTGGATTTTCTGCACATGTATTTTGCTCAAGCTTTTCCCCACTATAGCATTCAGAGCAGTTTCATTTTTATCAATTGTATTTTGTACAAAAATTAATGTGGTGAGAAATGTTCTTGTATGATGGACTCTTGATAAATCTAAATATAACAGTCACGTTTTACAGGTTAAAAGTAATGGGAAAAGATAATACCATGTGTAAATTAAAGAAAGATTGATTGTAGGTGTAAAACTCTGTAATAAAACTGTTTGTCTTCTTTAAGTTAGTTATTGCTATTTTCCTGTTTCTGTACACTCCAACAATAAGCCACAGTCTATTGTTGCATCAGCATAGGAACTAGTTTAATATCATAGTCCAAAATTGACAATGTACTTTGGCTTATTTGTGTTATATTGACAGATTTGAATAGCTATGACTATGCATGGCTCCCATAACAAAGGATATTGAATAGATATGAATTGCAAAAAGTAATAAAGCATTATTTTAGAATACACCTACATAATCATTCGATCATCATTGACAGCTTCAAAGCAAGTTTGTTTTAAAAATAACATTTTTCAAATTCCTGTGGTTATATTAAAGTCTAATAAAAGGTGCTGGTATTCTTGAGAATGTTCTTTATATTCAGAATGCCGAGTTAGACTAGGAGGCACTGAATTAAATTAATTAAGGATAATTTCAAACATTTAATTCTTAAGTTTCTTTTCCTGAAACAGTTTGCCACTGTGCAGGAGAAACAAAGAGATCTCATGGCCTCTTCATTATCTAGAAGTTATATTCATAAAGGTTTTGCAAAATTCAAATTAAGGATGAATGCACAGAACTAATTATTAAGTCATTTTCGAACTTGCAGAAAATTTTGCAAACTTGCAGGAAAACAATTATATTGAATAAATTCTTAAGCAGATAAAGACACTAAGTGACAATCACAGTTGTAAAGACAGCCCTTGCACTGAGAGATTTACCTGGGCTTCAAGATCATCCAGATAAGTGTGATATTTCAGACAAGGTCCTCTTAACAAAGCTTTGTGGAGCTGAGCAGGGTGGTGGGGGGGGTGGGGGGGGGGTGGAAATAAGATGTTTTCAGCAGTGATTCCACAAGTAGTCTTTTGTAGATTCATTGTGGAAACGCTGCAAATTATTTGTGAAAGAACACATTTCTGTTGATCCACAAAAATCTTTCTGAATAATAGGGCCTAAGTATCTGTGTTTCCTGCAGCTCCTTCTTTATCAGTAGTCCATTGCTGCTGCTGATTTTGTACCAAATTGACATTGATTTGCCCCACAGACTTATGAAAAATTCATGGGCTAGACAATTCATATGAAAGCGTCTAATCATTAATGGTTTTTATAGTACCTATTCAGTCTCATCATTTTAGCAGTAACTTTCCTTCCATTTTAAATTACCGAAATCTTTGTATATGCTTTTGCGGACTGTAGATTTCCTTCCGTTTAGCACGCTAGGTGAAGGGCGATTGTATGGAGAAATTAGTGCTTTCCATTTTACATAACTGTGTCAAACATTCTCGTGTCAATTTAAGCACAATCCAACTGCCATTTTGGACTTCCTCAAGTGGTACCTCAACCACGTTATGGAAGAGCATCTCCTTCTGCGCTGGAGCAGGAGTTCCATTCTCCACATTATCTAGCCTATTGTCTATTAGACTAAACCTTGTAAATGCATTCCGGTTATTGACAAATTGATAGCAGTTTCATGCTCTACACCCATCCTGTTGGGGCTGGAATGAGATTGCCAGAATTCATTTTCACTTGTGACCTATTACTGCCTCTAGAGAGAAAAAAATTTAATCACATTTGATTATGTTTTTTAGTTCTGTATGAAGATCTCTGATTATTCCATATCCTGAATCTCAATTTTGTTGTTGCATTTTTATCTTCACTGTGCATCTCAATTTACAGTCCCATCAATCTTCATTTTTGCACTTCACTAAACTTTTCTTCCGTTCTTCAAAATTTCTCCTTTTACTCTATTAGTATTTGTTTAATCTTTTTAGCTCAATGGGTTTTCTTTCAGGATTATATACCTTGGGCCGGATTTTAGACGGGCTGCAGAGGTGGAAACAGAAGCGAGTGGGCCCACAATTTCCCACTGCCGGCGGACATGCCTGTTTCCCAGCGTGTTCTCACCTCAGAGCCATTTTCAAAGAGGCTGGATGGGGGTTTGATGGCTACCCGCTCGCAAGTGCAGATAGCCAATTATACCCGTTGAAGGACCTATTAAGGCCACCGTGCAGACGCCGACTGGAATTTTCCAGTCAGCAGTCAAGCCTCCTGCTGAGGCCGAATCCCGGCTAATGACTGGAAGCGGTCCTCCAGCGTCAAACTGGGGGTCCAGCACTCTATCTAGCATTTTTAACCCTAACCACCTCTCCACAATTGCTTCCCCCGCCCACCCCACCACCATACTAAGGTGGCGACAGCTGCAGCGGAGGCCTGTCTTTATTTTTAAGTTTTTAAGAAGTCTTCAGGGGGCGCCTCCATCTTGAGGCACCCTCTCTTTCATCTACCTACATCAGCAGCTCACACCTCTGACAGTGGGGCCTTGGGAACCTTCCCACCATCCTTAATTAGATGGGGCTACTTGAGGTGGCCACTTAATTGGCTGCCTCCTCCAAATTCAATTCCGGGATCCCACAGCTGGCAGTTCCAGGTTCCTGACCCAGAATTCAGCTCGGCATCGGGATCGGGACCCTGAATCGAAAATCCAGCTCCTTATCTTTACATGCTCTGCCTAAAGATTATTCTGACCTGTATTCTTTAGGTCTGTAGATGAATATAGTTAGTGTTAAAGGAGTTTTCAAAGTGCCAGCATCTTTTTAATATTTCCCATGGTGCCATTTTTGTTCAGAGAATGTAATGTTCTGGGGAAATGAAATATCATTGATTCTTCACTGTCAAGTCCCACTCCAGGACTTCACCACAAATCTAAGCTGATGCTCCAGTGCAGTACTGAGGCAGTGCTGCACTATTGGAGGTGCCATCTTTTGGATGAGATGTTAAACCCAAGTGCTCGTCTGCCCTCTTGGGTAGACATAAAAGGTCCCATGGTATTATTTCAAAGAAGAGCAGGGGAGTTATCCCCAGTATCCACGCCAACATTTCTCCCTTAATCCGTCTCACAATAAACAGATTATCTGGTCATTATTGAATTGCTGTTTTTGGGAATTT
The DNA here is from genome assembly GCF_036365525.1 of Heterodontus francisci. Lineage (NCBI taxonomy): Eukaryota > Metazoa > Chordata > Chondrichthyes > Heterodontiformes > Heterodontidae > Heterodontus > Heterodontus francisci. Next base: position 37,900,941 of record NC_090388.1, on the reverse strand, counting down.
GCTGTGCTCACATTGGCTGTCATGTTTTCTACATTATAACAGAGACAGCACTTCATAAAGCACTTCATTGGCTGTGAAGTATTTGGGATGTCCCGTAATCCTGAAAGGCACTATATAAATGCAAGTCTTTATTTATTCAATGCTAATAAATTCTCAGAAACATTATAAACCTGTTTTAAAGACCTGCTATTAAAATAAGAAAGTGCAGTAAATGTCAAGGTGCAAACAGATATTGAAAATGTTCATATAAATTTGCATTTATACCACCTGGCAGCCCTTTTAAAGCAAACCATGAGAAGACATTATTTTTTTTTTGCAGTTCACTTCTACTTTTAATGAATATTTACTGATTGAGAAGAGTTACTAATTTTGATGCTGTGAAGAGGTTGAATTAAGAGTCATCAATAAAGATACAGTTATTGATCCATCAATCCATTCTTTTTACTTTTGGAATGTGATAACTCTTTCCATCCAAGCACTTGATAATTGAGTCACTGGTAAACAAAATGGGGATAATTTTCCATAATTTTCCTGTTTCTGCAATGAGCGTTATTGTATTACCAGACTGTTGCAAATAGGAAAACTGGGTGGAGAGGAATGCTGGCGCCTAACTTGGGCTGCTTAATTTTCTGCTTGTAAGCAGAAACTCAGGTAGGTTCCCTTATTGGGCTGGAATTTTACTGAGCTCCCAATGTCAGGCTCTATGGCCGGGGTGGGGGTGGGGGGGGTGGTGGCCTGAAGATCATTCTGGCAGCTGCTCGCCACGGAACCCAACGCCGGGAGTGCCAGGCCCAATCTTCCTGCTGGTGGCAAGGCCCCGTGGGGGTCCCCTTTTCCGCTGGGTGACAGGACCCAGATTAGCATATTTAAATTAATGAAATGAATATATTTAAATATATTCTTACCTTTGGACCACGATCTTTTGAGTGGCGGCCAACACTCGGGTGCCTTCACTTTCCCGACCAGGGAAAGCAGGCGCCACCGAGGTGGGGAAGGGGAGAACGTATGATTTTTAGTGCAGTTGTGGGGTGGGGGGTGGTGTGGGGTCAGACTAATGCAAATTACTAGTTTAGGGGAGGGTGGGAAAGGGAGACCTCTGCACTTTGATCGGTTTGGGGGGTGCAGGGGAAGGTCAAGTGTTGAAGCTAAGTGTTCTGTGGGGTGGGAGAGGGCAAGTATTGAATTTAATTGTTATTGGGGGGAGGGGCGATAGATTTATCAGCAGCACTTTGGGGAGAGGGCAGCCCTTTAAAAATTTTAATGACCCAGCAGGGCTTTAAAAATGGCGCCAGCGTCTGCACAAAGGCAACTGACGCCATTGCCGGTGTCAGAGAGCCCGCCCCATCCATGTGATTGGGGCAGGTGGGTGGGGTGGGTTGGGTTGGGTTGGGGGGGGAGGGGAGGGGGCAGCAGCCCGATCAGCTCATTATCCTGGGCTGCTGCAAGGAAGATCGCGGCAGCATGGCGGTGCCTGGCCCACATATGCGGGCCGACATTTTCTTGCCCACCACCACTCCCAGTGGCAGGAGAAGAAAATCCAGTCCTTGGTGTCCACTTGACCCTGCCCGATTTTCCTGTACTCACTGCACCTAGCTGAGCAAACTGCCCCAGTGCAAGAGTAGGAAATTCTGACTTTTTTTTTAATTCAACAAGTGACTTTTAAAAAAAAAAATTCAAGAAGGGTTAATAGATAATCACAACTGTTTCATTAAAGAAGTTATTTGAGAAATAGTTTGACATATTGCCATTCCTTCTCCAAGATAAATTTGTTTGAATTGCATCCATATTGATGGGAGAAAAATCTCCTTCTTTATTCTTTCTTTCATTTTTTCTGTTGGTCTGTCTGTTAGAGTGTGTTTTTCACAATCTCCATGGCCTGAAGTGAGTTTGGACAGTTTCAATCCTCTTCATATGCAGATGCTGCTTCACAAAATACCAGATTGTTCTGTGGGCGCATTTGCACTCATAAAGATGGATGATTTGAAGTTACATAGAATTACATAGTCTACAGCACAGAAATAGGCCATTCTGCCCAACTGGTCTATGTTGGCATTTATGCTCCACGCAAGCCTCCTCCCACCCCTCTTCATCTAACTGTATCAGCATATCAAACAGCTCTCCCCAGCAGGGAATCTATGCCAAGTCATCCACTAACAGACAGGGTTAATTACCACTGTACTACTGAGGAACGTTAGAAATTAAAATGTAACAAAGGTGTAGAAGATTAGTAGACACAATGAATAATTTGCATTGCAGAACATCACCAAGGCAGAAGGGAGGATATCAGGCCTATGCTGCAGCTAACCTGGAAAAAACATGGGGCTGAATTTTACCGGCCCCTCAATGCCACGGGTCAAGGTGTAGGGGGCGGTAGAATTCTGCAGGAAGAGGCCCGCCTCGACCCGCAATGTTGAGAAGGGCCCGACCTCGGTGTAACCCCCCCACTGCCTGGCAGTGGGCCCTTCATCTCCATATGTAGATTACATTAAATATATTCAAATTAACTTACCTGCCATCCCATGCTGATTTTACGGCCTCCATTTGGCCTTCGTGCGCCTTCGAAACGCTGCACGGGGTTCCGAGTGAGAACCTGGTGGGGAGGGGAAGAATAATACAAATTTCAGGGCAGGAGGGGTGGATTAGCGGAAAAATCCATTTTTATTGAATGTGGGGATGGTGGGAAGGGGTTGAAGGGGAAAAGATTGAAGGTTCAGGGGGAAAGTTCAGGGATTTGAAAAGTCAATTGATGGTCATTTCGGGCAATAAACTGACCATTGGGGGGCTTGGGGTACTTAATTTTATCTTTAATAAAAATCAGGAACGATTTCCCTTTAAAAATTAAAATGAATTGTAAGAGCTTAAAGCCCTTTAAAAATGGCACCTGTGCAATGGCGCCAGACACTGTTGCCGGGGACAAGGCGGCTGCCCCCTCTATGTCATCAGGGGCAGCCACTCCGCCCTCTCTATTTAATTGAGCCCCCGCACATAATATCATGGGGACTTGGCGGCTGCTACTGAATGCGGGCACGCCACTGTGTTTAAAGGGAGCGCGGCGCCCAAATAAAAATCAGCCCATGATTTTTGCTAGTGGCTGCCAAAGGTAGGGAAGTGTTTCATTTTCCAGCAGTAACATCCCTCTTCACTTTAGTGTGGACACAATTTACCAAAATATTGCATTTAAGTTTAAAAACAATGACTCTTGGCACCTATTTACAGCAGGTATTTGCTCAACCTTCATTAATTCACTGCACATTGCAGTGGAAGAACTGTTGGTTATCCAGTTTGTGTATGTCAACACAATTCAATTTTATCTGTAATAAAATTAGTCGATATAAATACATTAACAAAATGAATTGTTAAATTTGCTTACAATGAGCTATGTATTATAGTTGTTTGAGGTGTATGGATTTTTTTTAATTTAGTATGACTAGCAAAATTCAAACAAACCTGTGTAACCTACAGCAAACTCCATAAAAAAAGTGGTCTCAGTCCTCAATGAATCAGTTTAAAATTCAAAGGCAAATTTTATATCCACTTCACATTATAATGTACCTACATTAAGTTTTGCTGCTAAGTCGGACCAGTACACACATTTTTGATGATTTTGCTTAATGCGCTCATACTTCAAACCATTTTTGTTTAACAAAAGGTACATTTTGCTCAAAATGCTGTTGTCATAAATGAACTATTTGTATCTCCATCGAAAGTCTCTATTTTGGGGAGGATTATGTTAAGTATTTTAGGAAATAATCCAACTACTGAATGGATAGCATAATTGTCACAAAAAGGGTAGTTCATATGATTGACACACTTGGTAAATATATTGGGCTGAATTTTACCAGCCACGTCAGGGGTCATGGCGGGGAGGGGCCTGGAATATTCCAGCGGGAGAGGCCCACCATGACCCCTGATGCCGGGTATGTCCTGCCCCATTTTACCGGTGGCGGCCCCCCCACCACCACTCAGCGGCGGCACCTCAATTTAAATATGCTAAGCACGACTTACCTTGCCTGATTATGCATCCTGCTGCTCGTCGATCCTCAGTTCCATATTTTCGCTGAACGGGCGGCTGTCACGTGCCATCCCGTTCACGAATGAGAGAAGCTGGCGGGACAGCAGAAGAGGAGCAATCGGAGACAGTGCAGGTACGTCTCTGTATACTGGGGTCTCAACTCTGCATAGTGGAAGGGAGGAGGGGGGAATGGGATTACTGGGGTTACAGCTCTGCATACTTGAAGGGAGATGGGAGGGGGGATGGGATTACTGGGGGCACAGCTCTGCAGGCATGAAGGGAGATACTGCGTGCCCTCCCTCCATAAAGGGAGGCCGCTCTGTGTTGTTTGTTTCTGTGAGTGAGCGAGCAATGGCACTCCAGTCACCCTGTAAGTGGGGAGGGTGCCAGAAACGGTAGGTGCGTAAAGGTTACCTGGCTGGTGGGGCAGTCGATGCAGCTGGTAGAATCTTGATGTGGTCATGTTGTGCTGTTCTTAGTGGGAGCTAAGACGGGTAATGCCATGCCACGCCACACAGTTGATGCATGAAAGCACCTGATGTAACAGTCAACAACAGTGTCTGCCCTGTTAGGAACTTCTGAAGAAATGAGGGATACAACTTTATTTGTCACGTGGAGATGGGCATGGTTCATCCTATATTCTCTGATCTGCTTCTCGTGAGGATCCATATGTGCTGCAGGCAAAACCAGCAGGCTGGTGCAGCCACGTAGAGGTCCCCGGTCGTGAGCAGCAGTAGCGGCTAAGGAGAGATCGCCACTACAGATCGCCACGCATCTACAGGTTCTGCATGGCATACCTGCAGATGTCTCAGTGCCAGTGTTAGAGGCGACTGTGGATGTCAAGAGAGGTGGTGACACATCTCTGTGCCCTGCTCAACGATGGCCTACAGTCAATGGGCTTTGGTAGATATCCTATGCCTGTGGCCCACATAGTGACAGTGCCTCCTAACTTTTACACCTTTGCATTATTTCAGGGGCCCACTGGAGACCATTGCATCAGGGAGGACAGAGAGCGTCCAGGCACAGCATGCAGGGCAAGCAGCGAACAAGAGATTCACGGGAATGCCTCATTGATCAAAGGTTCTCCATGCCATAGGAAGCACCATGTCTCTGCCAAGCCACATAGCACCCTCATTCACCAGTTGTGCAGCACCCCGCATCTGCAATATCTTTGTCTCCACCATTACTGGGAGCAGCGTACTGAGCCACTTTTCATGTTACTGCATCCGTGGAGATGCACATGAGTAATACTGGCATGGCAATGTTGTTGTTCCATACATTGGCAGTTCTGAAAGGCCAATGATGTAATGGGAGTAGACATGATTGGTACTTGCTGGCACATTTTATTCACACAGTAAAAGCAACACACGTTAGCGAAGAAGATTTAGAGATTGAACTTCTCACAGTGTTGTGCCACCCGTGCAGACCCATTTGTGTCACGATGGTTTTTGGAAATGCTTGTGGGTGCTCTTTCATGGTACCACTTCTGTGCTCACAGCCTAACTGGAGGAAGTCTGCTATTAGATTGCCCTTTGCCTGTGGATGACTTTGGCCATTGTAATTGATGTGCACGAGGCCTGGAGGGTCCTGGCTGGCTGGGGGATTGGTCGTTCATCCTCTTCTGGCATTGGACCCTCTGCCACCTCCAGCCAGCAGGACCGGGCAGGAGGGCCTCTTCTTACCATCGCTGGGGAATAGGACCTCCCGTCTTGCCCGCACAGCCTGGAGGAGAGTGAGCAGGAAGGCATCGTTGAACCGTGGGGCCACCATAGAGGGCCCCACTGCCATCTTTGGTTTTTGTTCAGGTCCTTTAAATGCAAAGCTGATTCGACAGCGTAACTGCTCTAACTTCTGGCTGCAAGGTTTTTCTTGCACATGTTTGAAAACTAAAGCAGGACTAGTGAAGAAATCTATGCTGCTGTCCTGGTTTTTCATCTATGACAGATCGACACATGTTGACATACACTGCAGCAGCTGATCGTAATTATTGATATAATATTTATGATTTGCAATGCAGCTAGAATATAAACATATTTTCCTGATTCTTTAAGAAGTACTTTTAATTCCAGTTAAATGTCTTTTCACATAACAGCAGAGAAATGAATACAGATTCCAAATGCATATTAGCCTATGACTTTTCACATTCAGATAATGAAAAGCCCATATAATGTAGATATTCTTAAATTATGTTTTTATTTCTGATAGTGTATTTGCCTTTTATGATACAATTCAGTCTCACCTACTGGTATGTACAAAAATTAAGATTATTCACCCAGGTGCAGTACACCTACAAGAAGGAATGTTACACTTGAGTGGAAGAAGGGGATCTCAACTGCACATGACACTGGCACAAAGCAGAGTAAGTATGTGGCAGCAAAGCAAAAAGTGCTGAAGAAACTCCGCAGGTGAGGCAGCATCTGTGGAGAGAGAAGCAGAGTTAACTTTCAGGTCTGTTACTCTGTGGCAGTGAAATGAAAAGATGAAAAGCAGAATGTGCGAGTATTTATAATTGCTTTGTGTGCTTTATTCCTTGGTTACTGCTTATAGGTTATTTGCTGTGATGAGGTGTAACACTGGTGAAAATGCCAGACTTCAGAAGTATGCAATATTGTATGGGGAACAGAGCTGTCATCATGGGCAGTTTGACCAATCAGAATAATCACTCCAGGCCAGCAGAAGAAGGCAAGCCCAGCCAATAAAAAGCAGCTTTAACAGGGCACATCATGGTGAAGGGCAAACAGCATTCAACCAAGTTTTGGATGGAGAGCTGGAGCAAGTCTGACGAGTCTCATTGTGTGAGTCAACATTCTCAACAATCAGTCTGATGAAGGCAAAATATCGTTTGCACCTCACAAATGGAGGCTGACTAATTTAACTTCTTGTTGACTGTCCATGCTGTTACTGTAACTAAGAAGATGTGGCACTTCACACAGTAGGTCATATATGCATACAATAGGTTAATTAAGCCATGATTCAGACAATGAACTGGTAACTTTATAGCATTGGACTTCAAGTCAGAGACAAACCTGGATTAGCATTCAATCTTCATTGAGTTTTCCCTGTTCTCAGTTATAGTATGATGACAATACTTTGCACACATCATTCTGTGATGGGAGAAGAGAAAATATCAAACCTACCGCAGCCCTGCAAAATTATTGCTCCTGATCCTTATTTTTCAAGCAGCATTGATAATATTTTGTGAGTATTTGAGACTGTTCAGCTTGGTATAAAAAATATGTACGGCAGAGGCATGGAGATATAAAAAAGGGCTAAATGTAGAAAATAGCTTAAAATTCAGTTACCTCTATTGGTAAATAATAGTGGACAAGAAGACAAACATGAAGTCTAACTGCAGATAGTTAAGTGATAAAATAATACAGAATGCTCTTTAGCATATCATATGTTATTTTATTAGGCACAAAGCCCATGGCGTTAATCAGTTGGACTTGTTTACCATCTGTTATGCATAAAAATGTGTTGTTAATTTTACAGTTATTTGTGGCCTCTTTTAGAAAGTACCGCTTGGATTTGTATTGCCATTAATCTTTTAGAGGGAACACATAATTTATCTCCCCGATGATCAGTATCCCCAAAGGGTAAATTACTCTAGAGGTCTCTGTGCCCCTGTACTGTATCAGATTGACCTGCTTCTTGTTTGCCATTTTTGTATACTACTTGCTTATTTAACAAGAAAGAGAATGACTGCAGTTCTGAGAAGGTCCTCTGATAGTAGTTTTGACATGTTGGCTGAATAATGACCCTCATTATGGAGCCCATGACAGGTTCTGAAAGTTCTGATTTATGAAGTCATTGAAGGTCCAGGATTAGTGCTCCCCTATTCACTGTTCATAGTACTGGGCCACGTATGAAAAAGGCTAGGAAGACATTACTTTTATTGCAATCAACTACTGTGAATTCAATAAGAATAGAATATTGTTCACTTGCAGCCTATTTTACTTTATAGATCTTTCTAATTTTATGTTGGCTGCAAAGACAGTCGCTTTCTTTTAGATTACTATACAACCTTTTAACCACTTCCATGTCCTAGACAGGCCATTTTAAACGGAAACTTTAACCCCATGCCAAACAAAGTTGAAGATCTTTAATATTGTTGCATGAGTACAGAGATTATTGGATACCTTTAATTTTATAGAGATGAAGACATATTTCATGTTATGTGCAATGATATGCACTTAATTGATAATGTGAGCTTTTAGCCTCAACCATTACCAGTTGCTAGCTTAAGTACAGTATTAATATTTTACTATGCTCAAACTAAATATCAAAGTGTGAGGTAAAAACTCAATTTTGCAGCACTAATCAAAAAGCTGCAAGGTAAGTTTGTGAAACATGGCTTCTGACAAGCTGCTGAAGATAGTCATATTCCTAAATTAAGGTTTAATATTCAACTAATTTAATTGTGGTTTTCTTTTGGAAAGACAGGTGACATTTATGAAGTTATAACCGTGTGTACAAAGTTAATATTTTATTAAAGAGTCCTTAAGAAACACTTTTCCAAAATTTAAAAAAGAAATTGCCTGAAACTTATGTCATGATGTTAATTTTAATTATCTCAAGTAACCAGATGTACTCTATATTATACTACTGAGGATACTAATACAGGTTGTTATAATGTAGCCTGTAGTACTGCATTAAGAATTGAGAGTGTCTGATACCAAATTACCATTTTTCAAATCAAATTATAATCATCATTACTATAATTCTATTAGTACAAATGAGAATTTGTTATAAACCAATGTAGAGAAATATCATGCTTCAAATTAATTAAAATGTAATGAGATTAAAATATTCCCATTGAAAGTTAGTTTTTATGTGGGGGTGCTGTCTATTACATGGAACTTATTTCCCCACCATTAATATTTCCAATAAAAAACATTCAGCAATTTTCTGCCAGGAGGGCAGGATGAGCTGGATCATGGATTGCTCCCACAGTAGAACCATCAATATCATTATATAATTATCTAGGAGGTAAGAATGCAACAGGGTGTTGAAACTGTTTTACCTTAGTAGTCACAGATGGAATGTCCCACAGCAATGAGATGCTCCAACTGGCAATCTGGGCAAGACTTGGAGAAACTCTTTCCCAATCAGTGGCAGGTGAACCTACGTGACAGGCAGCCCTTTGAATCTGAAACCACTGCATTGCGGATACAGGAACTCAAGCTACTGAGCCTTTCATATTTAAGAAAATAACCAACATTTGTCTACAAATGTCAGGTGCTCTGGCCTCCCAATTCCTTACCCCAACCCTTCAGTACTCCTCGACCTTCCTGTTCTCTTGCCGCTGACCCAGGCTTGACTCCCTATTAGATAAGCTGATAGCTTTCCTCTGTGCCTTTCTTGGCATCCTCCGAGGAGCTCATCAATGCACTTGGCATTGGCTCATTATGAGCAGTAACCCAACTGCCCCATCGTACTGTCCTGTTGTCCTTCCTGCACAGTGTGCCCACTGGGGGCTAATCTTGCCAATCTTCTTCCTGTTCCACTGTTGACCCTGTGAACTCTGCCAGCAGACTAGCTCTCGCCACCCCTCCATGCAACCCCATCCAGAATGTCCGTTCACTTGTGAACAAGGCCCTTGTCTTCCATGAACCTATTGCGGATGATTGCATCAACATCATGGTCTTAATGGAAATCTGGCTGAGGGGGTGATGACACCTTGCCACTTAATGAAGCCTCCCAGCCTGGCTACATCTTCCACCACTTGCCCTACCAAGACCTTCAAGATGGCAGTGTGGTGCTTATGATCCGATCACAACTTGACCTGACCCCCCACTCCTCTGGCACTTTCTCCTCCTTTGAGCATCTCACCTTGTTCCACCCCTCTCACCTTTCTTTCAAAATCATCGTTCTCTCCCACCCTCCCAAGTACAATAAAAATTTTATCATTGATATTCTCACTGCTTTCCTCCCTCAGCCTCAACACCGAATGGCTTCTCATCCTTGGTGATTTCAATTTCCATCCCAACTCATGTTTTCTCTCTTCTGTTCACTGCCTTTTTATCCTCTCTAAGTCTCTCCCCAACCCGTATACACAGCCAGCCCTCAACCTTGCCATCTCACTTGGTATTGCTGGTCCCATCGTGTCAGTTACTGATAAGGCCATATCTGATTGCTTCCTTGTATCACTCACCACCCACATCCCACTTCCACACCCCAACCATACCTTCTTCTGCATCCATCCAGAAAAAAAACTATTTCCCAATTCACTTATAACGGCACTTTCAAAATCTCAACTGTCTAGCCTTTGGTTCTCCATTTACCACAATATTTCTGCAGCTACTAATCTGCTCAACAAAAACCTCACCTCCACCTTTGGTGCCCTAGTCCCTGATAAAAAGATCAGTCTCTCTCACCCTGGCCATTCCCCTGGTACAGCTCCCATCTCCACTCCCTTAAGTCCAAGAGAAGCAGACTTCAAAGGATATGGCGGGCAACTGGTTTATCCATCCAGCGCCGGATCTGGCTGGACCACCTAAAACACTAATGGGTCCTGCTCTCGTCGCCTAAAATTGCTCACCATTCCAGGATGATCCTGTCCCCTCCACCCTCACCTCCAACAATAAGTGCAAGGAGCTCTTGGACTTCTTTGTCACTAAGATTGAGACCATCCAATCAGCTGCCTCTGCTGCATCCCTCCCTTACACTAGCCCACCTGGCCTAACTTCCTCTAGTGCTCCCCCCGCCATCGCCCTGAACTCTCATCTTTCTCTAGTTTCTCTCCTATCTCCCCTCATGTCCTATCTGAGTTCATCTTGTCCATGAGATTCACCTCCTCTTCCCTCGATCCTATTCATACTAAACTACAGATCATCCAACTTCCCCTCCTGGTCCCCATGTTAGCCAATATTGTAATGGTTCTCTCTCTTCAGGTGTTGTCCCTCTCTCCTTTAAATCTGCCATCATCAGCCCTCTCCTCAAAATTAACAACCCTTGATCCCACCACCCTTGCAAACCACCGTCCCATCTCCAACCTCCCTTTTCTCTCCACTGTCCTTGAATGTGTTGTCACCTCCAAAATCCATTCCCATCTTTCCTGGAACTCCATATTTGAATCCTTTCGATCAGGTTTCCACACCTGCCACAGTACCGGAGCAGCACTTATCAAAGTCACCAATGACATCCTGTGACTGTGACAAAGGTAAATTTTCCCTCCTCAACCTCTCTGTATCCTTTGACATAGTTGACCATGCCATCCTCTTCCAACGCCTCTCCACTGATGTCCAGCTGGGTGGGACTGCTCTCACCTGGTTCCATTCTTATCTATCTAATCGTAGCCAGAGAAATGGTTTCTCTTCCTGCTCCATTACCTCTGGTGGCCCCCAAGGATCTGTCCTTGGCTCCCTCCTATTTCCCATCTACATGCTGCTCCTCGGCAACATCATCTGAAACCACAGCGTTAGTATTCACATGTATAATGGCAACATTCAGCTCTACTTCGCCACCACTTCTTTCAACTCCTCCACTGTTGCTAACTTATCTGACTGCTTATCCGACATCCAGAAATTTCTTCCAATTAAATATTGGGAGGACTGAAGCCATTGATTTCAGTCCCATCTCCAAACTCCATTCTCTCCCTGGTGTTATGACAGAGGTGGGAGGAGTGCACTCTCTTTTCTAATTCCACTTCTCCACAGGTCACAACCTAAATTTTTTTTAAATGTTTACCCAGTTACCGTTGCAGTCAATCATAAACTCTACTCTTTATCCCAGAATAAAACACCAACCAGGTTTCTTTAATAAACAACAAAATTATCAGTTTATTATAAAACAAAACTTAACCAGTATCGAAGCAAAGCATTAACACACAGATTGAAATATGAAAGTACCCCTTTTTAAATTCCCCACATACGCAAACTCTCACACTGAAAAAAACACCAGAAATTCTCTCTGCAGAGGTCTGTTACAAATAAAAAGACAAAAAGAATACTTTGGCCAAATACTTTGCAATTCTTGAAGAAAAAAAAGATGTGGAAATAGGTCAGCTGTCCCTTTCTGGTCTGGAGTCCCAAATACGCATAGACGGCTATCATTGCTATCTTTCTAAAGTAGTTCTTTTCAGGCGACGTTGAGGATCAGTTTGGCAGGCTTTCCAAGGGAAATGTGGCATCTGGAATTTCTGCCAGGCTTTTCAGGAGAAATTATTTCTTATACTTGATCCTCAGGAAGTTCTCAAAGAGGTGGAAGAGGGTGAGCTGATGGTGGCTGCCCTGTTGGCTGGTTTTCTCCAACTGTCTTCAAAACAGTTCACACCACAACACGCTGTCCAAAGCAAAACCAAAACCTGTTCTGATGAAAGGTCACTGACCTGAAACATCAACTCTGCTTCTCTCTCCACAGATACTGCCAAACCTGCAGAGTTTTTCCAACACTTGGTTTATATTTCAGATTTCCAGCATCCATAGTATTTTGCTTTTAGCTCGAATCAAGCCTCCTGACCCCTATAAGTCTTGACCTGTCACTTCTCTGTAAACCCAGGTCACCAAGGTTACTGTTGTTGATTGCTTAAAGTACATGACTTCCAGCAAGGCTGTTTTTAAACAACATCTCCGTGTCCTTTCAATGAACTGTCAACAACAAAGCAAAGTCCAGCTTCTATGAAATCCTCAGACTTCCAATGAATCCATCTTCACAATTTAAATGCAAGCCCTCAAAAACATATACTTAACAAAAAATATACAAGGTCTTTTGGAACACTGGCAACAATCTGCAATTAAGCCAGTATATTTGCAATCTTGGTGTCACATTTGACCCTGAGATGAGCTTCCGACCTCATTTGTGACCATGACTAAGACCACCTATATCCACCTCCATAAAATTGCCTGACTTTGCCCGTCTCAGCTCATCTGCTGCTGAAATCCACATTCCTGCCTTCGCTACCTGTAAACTTGACTATTCCAATGCACTCCAGGGTGGTCTCCCACATTCTACTCTCCATAAACTTGAGGTCATCTAAATCTCTGCTGCTTGTGTCTTAACTCTCACCAAGTCCTGTTCCCCTATCATTCCATGCCTGCTGACCTAAATTGGTGAAGCAACATCTTGATTTCAAATCCTTCCATGGCCTCACCTCTCCCTATCTCTAATCTCCAGGCCTGCAACCCACCAAGATATATGCGCTCCTCTATTTCTGGCCTCTTGAGAATCCCTGATTTTATATGCTCCACCTTTGGTGGCTGCGCCTAGGTCCCAAGCTCTGGAATAGCCTCCCTACACCTCTCTGCCTCTCCACCCCACTTTCCTCCTTTAAGACACTCCTTAAAACCTACCTCTTTGACCAAGCTTTTGGTCACCTGACCTAATATCTCCTTTAGTGGTTGAGTGTCATAATTTGTTTTATAATGCTACTGTGAAGTGTCTTGGGATGTTTGATTGCATTAAAGGCGCTATATAAATATAAGTTGTTGTTGTTACAAAACAACAGTTAACTGTACTTCAAAAGTAATTCATTGGCTGTGAAGCCTTTTGGAAAATGCTCTGGATGAGAAAAAGCTCTGTATAAATGCAAGTTCCTTTTCTTTTCATATCAGTCAGTCAGGATAATAGTAAGTATTTTGGGGCTTTGGAGCATAGCAGAATTGAGTATTCTTGAAGCTGACTACCTTATAAACCTAAACCCTCTAGCAAAAGATCCTCCATTGCACAAAGTCACTTTTACCTTGGAATCAAACACACCTTGGATGGACTAGCATGCTAATATTGGATTAGATTTCCTCACTATAGCTACCGCTTGCACTAAACTACCAAGAAAATGTGCATATACTTATACTAAATTGTTAGGAATTGGATGTCCCTTTAGACTTCTAGATAATTGAAAATAATAAAATAACAGTTAAAATGTTTTTACAAACCCTGTAAATTGCTGGTCAAAGAATAAAATTTACAATGGTATAGAATTGAGACATATATTTATAGAAAGACACCCTGCTCAGCTGCACAAGCAGACTTTTTTTTTTTTGAGATAGGTCTGCCTGAGCTCAAATGGTCTGTATTGGGAAAGTATGGGTTTGCAGATGAGACAAAGATTGGCTGTGAGGTAGATAGTGAGGATGATAGCTATAGACTGCAGGAAGATATCGATGGACTGGTCAGGTGGACAGAAAAGTGGCAAATGTAATTCAACCCGTAAAAGTGTGAGACGATGCATTTGGGGAGGTCAAACAAGGCAAAAGAATACACGATTAATGGGAGAATACTGAGAGATGTAGAGAAAGTGAGGGACCTTGGAGTGAATGTCCACAGATCCCTGAAGATAGCAGGACAGGTCAATAAGGTGATTAAGAAGGCATATGGAAGCCTTTCCTTTATTAGCCGAGGTATAGAATATAAAAGCAGGGAGATTATGCTGGAACTGTATAACTCATTGGTTAGGCCACAACTTGAGTACTGTGTGCAGTTCTCGTCACCTCCTGACAGAAAGGAGGTAATTGCAGTAGAGAGGGTACAGAGGAGATTTGCCAAGACTGGAAAAATGCAGCTCTGAAGAAAGCTTGGATAGGCTGGGGTTCTCCTTGGAACGGAGAAAGCTGAGGGGAGATTTGATTGAAATGTACAACATTTTGAGGGGCCTGGATAGAGTGGATGTGAAGGGCCTTTTTACCCTAGCAGAGAGGTCAGTGACTAGGGGGCATAGATTTAAAATGATTGGTAGAAAGATTAGAGGGGAGATGAGGAAAAAGTTTTTCACCCATCGGGTGGTGAGGGTCTGGAACTCACTGCCTGAAAGGGTAGTAGAGGCAGAAACCCTTAAGTCATTTATAAGGTGTCTGTATGGCTATGGGCCAAATGCTGGAAGGTGGGATTAGACTCGGCGACTTGTTTTTTGGCCGCGCAGACACGATGGGCCAAGTGGCCTTGTTCTGTGCTGTAAACGTTCTATGATTATATGAACAATTCGCCTAAAATGGTCAAATTTGTGTTCCTTCAAGTTTGGTATTTGCTCAAATGAGCATGCCCCTGTAATTATTTTACTGCCTGATTCATTTATATCTTACTAAATAAGTTTACATGCAATATTCCTACTTTATTATATCCATTGGAATACACGCATTAATGTCCTGTGGCACAGCAATGAACAATAGCTGCTATTAGTTAAACATGCCCTTGCCTGTTTAATGTTGATTATATTTTGTCAGGCTAGTTGCTGGAAGTGGGAGATGGAAATGGAGTGGTGCCCTCTACAGGGCATCTGGGATCTGAGTGAACAAAGCAAGCAACTGTGTATCTCCTTAACCAATCAAGATTGAAGGATTGTGAAATTAACAGTCTGAGGATTGAGAAGAAAGTGTAAATTAGAGTGGGCGAATTCAAAGTCAAATCAGGTACAGAAAGAGAAATAAGGAGAAGGAAAGAACGATTGGATTAAGAAAGAGAGAAAAAGAGACAGATAGAAAAAGTTAAAAAAAGAAGTTTTATTTTTAAATCTTCAACAATAAAAATCTGAAGGAATGAGACTCCACACTTGTTATAGTTAATTTTCAGAGCCAGAGAGGTTTACTGGCAGTAATTAACACTTAAAAGGGTACTTAGATTTGAAATGACTTGGCTTAACTTTCTGAGCAAGTTTACTTTGCATCTACCATGCAATAACAGGAACTTCACGTCACTGAATGCAGTTCATTGGTGAGCCAGAGAGTGAGATACTATTTTCGTGAACCTAATGGGTAGAGAAGCACATCTCCGATAGCAAATTTTCAATTTCCGCATCTGCCCTCACCTGAATTGCTGTGGCATTTGCCTATAAATAACAGCAGGCATTATTGGCCACCTTGTTATTTTGGCAGTGAATTTTGGGTCAATTGTATTGCTGTAAAATCGGTTTAATTGTCTTTAACTTTGTGCTATCTGTTTTGGAGTTTCAGACGTATTAGACTTCAGCATCCTGGGAAATGGGATTGCCAAACATTGCCAATGCCTTTTTGTATTACCAATCTAGTGAAAACACCATGCCATGAACACAGTGAGTATTTTGCAGATGATTTTGAGGGAGAGAACTTATCTATGTAAAAGACAAGCATGGATCAGTTAAATGTATGCCTCTGGCATATGTGAGAGATGGACACATGCTAAAACATGTGAGAGTTGAAGCAAATTAGAGAGAAATGTATTAATAAGAACAGATGGTAGAAATAATGACAGCTGTTAGAGTCAAATGAGTTGGGAAAGTAAAAGGATTGGAGCATTTTGGGAGATGTTAAAGAAGTTTATGTGAAGGAGTATGTAAACAGTTAGATAGGATTGGAGACGTGCATTGCAAAAAAAGTAGATAAGCTTAGGCTTATCGGAGAGCAGATAACCCTAACAGATAATCCGGAGCGGAACCCCGTAGGCGGTCATGTGTCACCTTTGGCATGTTTCCGGCAGTTCCTGCAGCCATACCGGTGCCAAGCGTCGTGCTCTGCACTCCTTTGGACCCCACCAGAAAGGCTGAGAGGGGGGTTTTGACGACTGGGCAACTCTCAACCTCCATAAATTCGCCCAGGCATGCGCCATGGAGAGGTCACTCCATAGTTGCCTCACAGCGACTGAAACAACACGGAAGGCAGCAGTTACGGGTTATAAGTCCAGATAAATTGGCGAAGAAACTGGGTGCCACGGGTTGCCTTTGTTGGTGGGAGAGGCCATCGCACCTCACTGGACAGCTACCGCACGCCTCAAACCGGGCAGCCCCCGGTCAATAAGGTTCTGTCCCGCCACAGTCTACCTGCTTCAATGGGTGCTTGGAGCTCAGGGACATTGCCCGAAAGGTGGACTGATACACCGCACCAAACAACACGAAAAAAGGAAAGAATGTACCAGCCCTTCGCTTTGCAAGCTGGAACGTCAGAACTATGTGTCCTGGCCTGTCGGAAGACCTTACACAAATCAACGATTCTCGTAAGACCGCCATCATTAACAACGAGCTCAGTAGACTCAATGTAGACATTGCAGCACTTCAGGAGACACGCCTCCCCGCGAGTGGATCTCTAGCAGAGCAAGACTACACCTTCTTCTGACAGGGCAGGGATCCTGAAGAACCAAGACAGCATGGAGTGGGCTTCGCCATCAGAAACTCCTTGCTCAGCATGATAGAGCCTCCCTCAAATGACTCGGAACGCATACTATCCATCTGACTGCTCACCACCTCTGGTCCAGTACACCTACTCAGCATCTATGCTCCAACACTCTGCTCCCCACATGAAGCTAAAGATCAGTTCTACGAGGAACTCCATAGCATCATTAGCAGCATCCCCAACACCGAACACCTATTCCTGCTGGGGGACTTTAATGCCATATGCCATACCATGACTCATGGCCCTCCTGCCTTGGGCGCTATGGCGTTGGAAGGATGAATGAGCACGGGCAGAGACTGCTTGAATTGTGTACCTATCATAACCTCTGCATCACCAACTCGTTCTTTCACACTGAACCCTGTCATCAGGTTTCATGGAGGCACCCAAGATCGCGTCGTTGGCACCAGCTAGACCTCATTGTCACAAGGCGAGCCGCCTTAAACAGTGTTCAAATCACACGCAGCTTCCACAGTGTGGACTGCGACACCGACCACTCCCTGGTGTGCAGCAAGGTTAGACTCGGACCAAAGAAGTTGCATCATTCCAAGCAGAAGGGCCACCCCGCGCATCAACACGAGCAGAATTTCTCACCCACAGCTGTTACAAAAATTTCTAAATTCACTTGTAACAGCCCTTCAAAACACTCCCACAGGGGATGCTGAGACCAAGTGGGCCCACATCAGAGACGCCATCTATGAGTCAGCTTTGACCACCTACGGCAAAAGTGCGAAGAGAAATGAAGACTGGTTTTAATCTCATAACGAAGAGCTGGAACCTGTCATAGCCGCTAAGCGCATTGCACTGTTGAACTACAAGAAAGCCCCCAGCGATTTAACATCCGCAGCACTTAAAGCAGCCAGAAGCACTACACAAAGATCAGCCAGGCGCTGCGCAAACGACTACTGGCAAAACCTATGCAGTCATATTCAGCTGGCCTCAGACACCGGAAACATCAGAGGAATGTATGATGGCATTAAGAGAGCTCTTGGGCCAACCATCAAGAAGATCGCCCCCCTCAAATCTAAATCAGGGGACATAATCACTGACCAACGCAAACAAATGGACCGCTGGGTTGAGCACTACCTAGAACTGTACTCCAGGGAGAATGTTGTCACTGACTGCGCTCAATGCAGCCCAGCCTCTACCAGTCATGGATGAGCTGGACATACAGCCAACCAAATCGGAACTCAGTGATGCCATTGATTCTCTAGCCAGTGGAAAAGCCCCTGGGAAGAACAGCATTACCCCTGAAATATTCAAGAGTGCCAAGCCTGCTATACTCTCAGCACTACATGAACTGCTATGCCTGTGCTGGGACGAGAGAGCAGTACCCCAGGCCATGCGCGATGCCAATATCATCACCCTCGATAAAATCAAAGGTGACCGCGGTGACTGCAACAACTACCGTGGAATATCCCTGCTCAGCTTAGTGGGGAAAGACTTTGCTCAAGTCGCTCTAACCAGGCTCCAGAAGCTGGCCGAGCGCATCTACCCTGAGGCACAGTGTGGCTTTCATGCAGAGAGATCGACCGTTGACATGCTGTTCTCCCTTCGTCAGATGCAGGAGAAATGCCGTGAACAACAGATGCCCCTCTACGTTGCTTTCATTGATCTCACCTAAGCCTTTGACCTCGTCAGCAGACGTGGTCTCTTCAGACTACTAGAAAAGATTGGATGCCCACCAAAGCTACTACGTATCATCACCTCATTCCATGACAATCTGAAAGGCACAATTCAACATGGTGGCTCCTCATCAGAGCCCTTTCCTATCCTGAGTGGCGTGAAACAAGGCTACGTTCTGTCACCCACACTTTTTGGGATTTTCTTTTCCCTGCTGCTTTCACATGCGTTCAAGTCCTCTGAAGAAGGAATTTTCCTCCAGACAAGATCAGGGGGCAGGTTGTTCAACCTTGCCCGTCTAAGAGCGAAGTCCAAAGTACGGAAAGTCCTCATCAGGGAACTCCTCTTTGCTGACGATGCTGCTTTAACATCTCACATTGAAGAGTGCCTGCAGAGTCTCATCGACAGGTTTGCGGCTGCCTACAATGAATTTGGCCTAACCATCAGCCTCAAGAAAACGAACATCATGGGGCAGAATGTCAGAAATGCTCCATCCATCAATATTGGCGACCACGCTCTGGAAGTGGTTCAAGGGTTCACCTGCCTAGGCTCAACTATCACCAGTAACCTGTCTCTCGATGCAGAAATCAACAAGCGCATGGGAAAGGCTTCCACTGCTATGTCCAGACTGGCCAAGAGAGTTGAGAAAATGGTGCACTGACACGGAACACAAAAGTCCGAGTGTATCAAGCCTGTGTCCTCAGTACCTTGCTCCATGGCAGCGAGGCCTGGACAACGTATGTCAGCCAAGAACGACGTCTCAATTCATTTCATCTTCGCTGCCTCCGGAGAATACTTGGCATCAGGTGGCAGGACCGTATCTCCAACACACAAGTCCTCGAGGCGGCCAACATCCCCAGCTTATACACGCTACTGAGTCAGCGGCGCTTGAGATGGCTTGGTCATGTGAGCCGCATGGAAGATGGCAGGATCCCCAAAGACACATTGTACTGCGAGCTCGCCACTGGTATCAGACCCACCGGCCGTCCATGTCTCCGCTTTAAAGATGTCTGCAAAAGCGACATGAAATCCTGTGACATTGATCACAAGTCGTGGGAGTCAGTTGCCAGCATTCGCCAGAGCTGGCGGGCAGCCATAAAGACGGGGCTAAAGTGTGGCGAGTTGGAGAGACTTAGTAGTTGGCAGGAAAAAAGACAGAGGCGCAAGGGGAGAGCCAACTGTGTAACAGCCCCGACAAACAATTTTTTCTGCAGCACCTGTGGAAGAGTCTGTCACTCTAATATTGGCCTTTATAGCCACTCCAGGCACTGCTCCACAAACCACTGACCACCTCCAGGCACTTACCCATTGTCTCTCGAGACAAGGAGGCCAAAGAAGAAGAAGATTACCTTTGAGGTTTTGCTTCTTAATTTGGTGCCACGTTCCTCATACTGACAATGCAGAACCTCTTTCCTCATCTTGCCTATGTCATTGGTAGCCACATGGACCAAGACGACTGAATCCTCCCTCTCCCACTGTAAGTTCCTCTCCAGCCTTGAGCAGATGTCCTGAAGCCTGGCACTGTGCAGGCAACACAGCTGTCTGGACTCTCGCTCTTTCCTGCATAGAGCAGTGCCAATCCCCCTAACTATACTGTCCCCTATTACACTGCATTCCTTTTTCCTCCCTCCACTTGAATGGCTTCCTGTACCACGGTGCCATGGTCAGGTTGTTCATCCAATCTGCAGCCCCCACTTTCATCCAAACAAGCTAAAAGAACTTCAAACCTGTTGGACAATTGCAAAGGCTCAGGCTCCTGCACTCCTGCCCTCTGGGTCCCCTTACCTGCCTCAGCTGCAGCCACACTCTCCTGTCCCTGACCACTGACAAAATCAGAAGACCCTATCCTAAGAGGTGTGACTGCCTCCTGGTACAAAGTGTCCAGGTAACTTTCCCCCTTCCTGATGTGTCACAGCGTCTGCAGCTCGGACTCCAGTTCAATGACTCTAAGCCGAAGCTCTTCGAGCTGCAAACACTTACTGCAGACATGTTTGCCCTGGATCACACTGGCATCCAGGAGCTCCTACATGCTGCAGCCATGACACAGCACCTGTCCTGCCATCCTTAAAGTGTTTTAATTAACTACTTTATTATTTTATTCAGCTTGCCGCTCGTTCCTTTTACTATTTTAAACATTAGGATTAGAATGGACCTTAATCACTTACCAGATACTCAGCAAACAGGTAGCTTCTTCCCAAACCAATCACCTACCTGCTTGCCTGTGATGTCACAGATTACCAGGTACTCACCAAACAGCTCCTTCCATTGCACCAAAGCAAGAACCAAATACTGGAGGGTTAAAAGAGTACAAAAAAAAGGAAAAATGGAAAATGGAACACCTCTGCCCCCTTCACCGAACGCACCACTCACCAAACTCGAATCTCCACACTCAGCTTTTAACCTGCACTTCATGAGTCTAATAGACATTACCAATGATAATAAATCTTTGCCAATGCTAATAAACCTTACTATCAGTAAACCTTACAAATGACTGATAAACCCTAATAATACTTAATACAGCTTATGTATTAAGTTGTCCTAATTTGAACGAATACACTCACTACTGGTCTCTCTCTGACTGTATTATAAATTATAAAATTCGCTTTAGTTTTTAGTTTATATACTAATAAATTGATCAAGTGTTATGCTACGTTTGACATAAATTAAATTAAAAGCTTCCCTGTATACTCACCCTGGCGGCTCTGTTTCCCTGCTCTCACTGTCAATTGTGATGTCACTCTGTCACTTTTCGATTTTTCCCTGCTCCTCTCTCGCTCTGTCTGTCTCTGGTCTCCGCTCTTTCTTTGGCCTCCTAATCTCGAGAGACAATGGGTAAGCGCCTGGAGGTGGTCAGTGGTTTGTGAAGCAGCGCATGGAGTGGCTATAAAGGCCAATTCTAGAGTGACAGGCTCTTCCATAGGTGCTGCAGAGAAATTTGTTTGTCGGGGCTGTTACACAGTTGGCTCTCCCCTTGCGTTTCTGTCTTTTTTCCTGCTAACTGCTAAGTCTCTTCAACTCGCCACACTTTAGCCCCGCCTTTATGGCTGCCCACCTGCTCTGGCGATCACTGGCAACTGACTCCCATGAATTGTGATCAATGTCACAGGGTCACAGGACTTCATGTCGCGTTTGCAGACATCTTTAAAGCGGAGACATGGACGGCCGGTGGGTCTGATACCAGTGACGAGCTCGCTGTACAATGTGTCTTTGGGGATCCTGCCATCTTCCATGCGGCTCACATGGCCAAGCCATCTCCAGCAATGCTGACTCAGTAGTGTGTATAAGCTGGGGATGTTGGCCACCTCGAGGACTTCTGTGTTGGAGATACGGTCCTGCCACCTGATGCCAAGGATTCTCCGGAGGCAGCGAAGATGAAATGAATTGAGACGTCGCTCTTGGCTGACATACGTTGTCCAGGCCTCGCTGCCATAGAGCAAGGTACTGAGGAAACAGGCTTGATACACTCGGACTTTTGTGTTCCGTGTCAGTGCGCCATTTTCCCACACTCTTGGCCAGTCTGGACATAGCAGTGGAAGCCTTTCCCATGCGCTTGTTGATTTCTGCATCGAGAGACAGGTTACTGGTGATAGTTGAGCCTAGGTAGGTGAACCCTTGAACCACTTCCAGAGCGTGGTCGCCGATATTGATGGATGGAGCATTTCTGACATCCTGTCCCATGATGTTCGTTTTCTTGAGGCTGATGGTTAGGCCAAATTCGTTGCAGGCAGCTGCAAACCTGTCGATGAGACTCTGCAGACACTCTTCAATGTGAGATGTTAAAGCAGCATCTTCAGCAAAGAGGAGTTCCCTGATGAGGACTTTCCATATTTTGGTCTTCGCTCTTAGACGGGCAAGGTTGAACAACCTGCCCCCTGATCTTGTGTGGAGGAAAATTCCTCCTTCTGAAGCCTTGAACGCATGTGAGAGCAGCAGGGAGAAGAAGATCCCAAACAGTGTAGGTGCGAGAACACAGCCCTGTTTCATGCCACTCAGGATAGGAAAGGGGTCTGATGAGGTGCCGCTATGCTGAATTGTGCCTTTTATATTGTCATGGAATGAGGTGATGATACGTAGTAGCTTTGGTGGACATCCGATCTTTTCTAGTAGTCTGAAGAGACCACGTCTACTGACGAGGTCAAAGGCTTTGGTGAGATCAATGAAAGCAACGTAGGGGGGGCATCTGTTGTTCGTGGCATTTCTCCTGTATCTGACGAAGGGAGAACAGCATGTCAATGGTAGATCTCGCTGCACGAAAGCACACTGTGCCTCAGGGTAGACGCGCTCGGCCAGCTTCTGGAGCCTGTTTAAAGCGACTCGAGCAAAGACTTTCCCCACTATGCTGAGCAGGGAAATTCCACGGTCTTTGTTGCAGTCACCGCGGTCACCTTTGATTTTATAGAGGGTGATGATATTGGCATCGCGCATGTCCTGAGGTACTGCTCCCTCGTCCCAGCACAGGCAAAGCAGTTCGTAGAGTGCTGAGAGTATAGCAGGCTTGGCACTCTTGATTATTTCAGGGGTAATGCTGTCCTTCCCAGGGGCTTTTCCGCTGGCAAGAGAATCAATGGCATCACTGAGTTCCGATTTGGTTGGCTGTATGTCCAGCTCATCCGTGACTAGTAGAGGCTGGGCTGCATTGAGGGCGGTCTCAGTGACAACATTCTCCCTGGAGTACAGTTCTAGGTAGTGCTCAACCCAGTGGTCCATTTATTTGCGTTGGTCAGTGATTGTGTCCCCTGATTTAGATTTGAGGGGGGCAATCTTCTTGATGGTTGGCCCAAAAGCTCTCTTAATGCCATCATACATGGCCAGCTGAATATGACTGCATAGGTTTTGCCAGTAGTCATTTGCGCAGCACCTGGCTGTTCTTTGTGCAGTGCTTCTGGCTGCTTTAAGTGCTACGGATCCAGAGATTATTACCTGAGCCACATGCAAATTGGCATACGGCAAATAAGATTTGAGAAATTAATTTGTGGCTCAAAGACTGGTGTGCGAGAAATGGGTTTCGGCTCGTGGGGCACTGACACCAGTAGTGGGGAAAATGGTGGCTGTACCATTGGGATGGTCTACACCTGAACCATGCTGGGGCCAGAGTTCTAGCAAGCCGCATGACTATGGAAGTAGAGAGTGTTTTAAACTGAATAGCGAGGGCAAGGGATCAAATTTGGGAAGATATGGTAAATCAAGGAGTAGAGACAAGGCAAGAGAGAAAGGTATGGATATGGGAAATGATAAACAGACTGTGACAGGAAGGGACAGAGCGTACAAATCTACGAGTAAATCAACAGATAAGGCTAGAGATAACAAAAATAATAAAAGGACAAAACTAAAGGCTCTGTATCTGAATGCACGTGGCATTCAAAACAATACAGATGAACTGAGAGCACAAATAGAAATCAATAAGTATGATCTGATAGTCATTACAGAGACATGGCTGCAGGATGACATAGATTGGGACCTGAATATTGAAGGGTACATGGCATTTAGGAAGGACAGGAAGCTATGAAAAGGTGGAAGGGTAGCTCTATTAATGATGGTATTAAAGCAATAGAGAAGGATGACCAAAGTTCAGGAGACCAGGATGTAGAAGCAGTTTAGGTAGAGATGAGAAATCATAAAGGCAAGAAGTCACTTGTGGGAGTGGTGTACAGGCCATCTCACATTAACCACACTGTAGCCAAGGATATAAAGGAAGAAATAATGGCAGCTTGTCAGAAAGGTACAGCGATAATTATGAGGGATTTTAACCTATATGTAGACTGGAAAAATCAGATGGGCAGAGGTAGCCTAGATGAGGAGTACATAGACTGTTTTCTGGATAATTTCTAGGAACAATGCGTTCTGCAGCCCACTAGAGAGCAGGCTATACTAGACCTGGTATTGTGCAACGAGATAGGATTAATTAATGACCTCATAGTTAAGGTACCCCTAGGTAGCAGCAATCATAATATGATTGAATTTGCCATTCAGTTTGAGGAAGGGAAGAGTGGGTCCAAGACTAGTATTTTAAACTTAAATAAGGGCAATTATGAGGGCATGAAAGCAGAGCTAGCTATAGTGAACTGGCAAATTAGGTTAAGGGATAGGTCAATAGAGATGCAGTGGCAGGCATTTAAGGGGATATTTCAGAATACACAGAATAGATAGATTTCAACGAGAAAGAAAAATTCCAAGGGTGGGACCTGCCATCCGTGGTTAACTAAAACAGTTAAAGACAGTATCAAACTTAAAGAAAAAGCCTGTATTTGTGCAAAGATGGGAGGCAGGTCAGAAAATTGGACAAAATGTATAAAACAGCAAAGAATGGCTAAAAGATTGATGAGGAAGATAGGGCTACTGAGCTAGTTGATGCATTAGTTTTAATTTTCCAAAATTCCCCAGATTCAGGGAAGGTTCCATTAGATTGGAAAATAATGAATGTAACTCCTTTATTCAAAAAGGGAGGGAGACAGAAAGCAGGAAACTATAGGCCAGTTAGCTTAACATCTGTCCAAGGAAAAATGTTAGAAACTATTATTAAAGGCATTATAGCAGGGCATTTAGAAAAATTCAAGTTAATCAGGCAGAGTCAACATGGATTTGTGAAAGGGAAATCATGTTTAACCAATTCTTTGGAGTCCTTTGAGGGAGTTACATTTGTTGTGGATAAAGGGGAACCAGTGGATGTATTGTACTTAGATTTCCAGAAGGCATTTGAGAAGATGCCACTTCAAAGGTTATTGCAGAACCTATGGTAAAGGGTGTAACATATTGGCATGGATAGAAGATTGGCTAGCTAACAGGAAACAGAGAGTAGGCATAAATGGGTCATTTTGTGGTTGGCAAGATGTAACGAGCAGTGTGCCACAGGGATCTGTGCTGGAGCCTCAACTTTTTACAATTTATATATATGACTTAGATGAAGGGACTGAAGGTATGGTTGCTAAATTTGCTGATGACACAAAGATAGGTAGGAAAGTAATTTGTGAAGAGGACTTAAGGGGGCTACAAAGGGATATAGATAGTTTAAAATGAGTGAGCAAAGATCTGGCAAATTGAGTATAATGTGAAATTATCCACTTTGGCAGGAAGAATAAAAAAGAAGCATATTATCTAATGCTGAGAGATTGCAGAGCTCTGAGATGCAGAGAGATCTGGGTGCCCTAGTGCATGAATCGCAAAAAGTTAGTATGCAGGTACAGCACATAATTAGGAAAGCTAATAGAATGTTCTTGTTTATCGCAAGGGGAATTGAATACAAAAGTAGGGAGGTTCAGTTTTACAGAGCATTAATGAGACCACATCTGAAGTACTGTGTACAGTACTGGTTGTCTTATTTAAGGAAGGATGCGTTGGAGGCAGTACAGAGATGGTATACTAAACTAATAGCTGGAATGGGCAGGCTGTCTTATGAGGAAAGATTGGACAAGCTAGGCTTGTATTCGCTGGAATTTAGAAGGATAAGAGGTGACTTGATTGAAACATATATGATCCTGAGGGGTCTTGACAGGGTGGATGTGGAAAGGAGGTTTCCCCTTGTGGGAGAATCTAGAACTCAGGGTCACTGGTTAAAAATAAGGGGTTGCCCATTTAAGACAGAGATAAGGAGAATTCTTTTCCCTTAGAGGGTCGTGAGTCTTCGGAATTTTCTTCCTCAAAAGGCAGTAGAAGCTGAGTCTTTGAATATTTTTAAGGCAGTGGTAGATAGATTCTTGATAAGCAAAGGGGTGGAAGGTTATCAGGGGTAGGTAGAAATGTGGAGTAATCAGTTCAGCCATGAACTTATTGAATGGCGGAGCAGGCTCGAAGGGCCGAGTGGCCTACTCCTGCTCCTAATTCGTATGCTTGTTTATTAGGTGAGGTTAGGGAAGGATTTATACAGAGTATGTGGCAGGGTGCTTTCAGCATCAAACCTTCAATGCATAATTACATAATGTGAGGTTCCTTTGGCTAAGAACATTTCTAATGAGACATTATATGTAATCCAGAACCATCCCACAGTACTAAAATGTTACTTTGGAATATGTTAATAATTTCCTTAACATGCAGTATTGGTGTACCAAGTTTAGTGACAGGAACATAGGAACAGGAGTAGGCCATTCAGCCCATCGAGCCGGCTCTGCCATTCAATACGATAATGGCTGATCATCCACTTCAATGCCTTTTTCCCACACTATCCTCATATCCCCTTATGTTATTTGTATTTAGAGATCTGTCAATCTCTGCTTTAAACATACTCAATGACTGAGCTTCCACAGCCCTCTGGAGTAGAGAATTCCAAAGATTCACAACCCTCCGAGTATGAAATTTCTCCTCATCTCTGTCCTAATTGGCTTCCCCCTTATTTTGAAATTGTGTCCCCTGGTTCTACACTCCCCAACCAGGGGAAATATCTTACCTGCATCTACCCTGTCTATCCCTTTAAGTATTTTGTAGGTTTCAATGAGATCACCTCTCATTCTTCAAAACTCTATAGAATACAGGCCCAGTTTCCCCAATCTCTTTTCATAGGACAGTCCTGCCATCCCAGAAACAAGTCTTGTGAACCTTCTTTGCACTCCCTCTATGGCAATAATATCCTTCCTAAGGTAAGGGGACCAAAACTGCACACAGTATTCCAGGTGCGGTCTAACCAAGGTTCTGTACATTGAAGCAAGACTTCACTACCCCTGTACTCAAATCCTCTTGTGATAAAGGCTAACATGCCATTAGCCTCTTAATTGCTTGCTGTACCTGCATGGTAGCTTTCAGTGACTTATTGACAAGGACACCCAGGTCCCTTTGTACATCTACACTTTCTAATCTCTTACCATTTAAGAAATACTCTGCACATCTGTTCCTCCTACCAAAATGGATAACCTCACATTTTTCCCTCTTTATATTCCATGTGCCACATTCTTGCCCACTCACAAAGTCTGTCCAAATCCGATTGAAGCCGCTTTGCATCTTCCTCACAACACGTATTCTCACCTAATTTTGTGTCATCCGTGAACTTGGAAATACTAACTTTGGTCCCACGTCCAAATCATTGATATATACTGTGAACAGCTGGGGCCCCAAGTACTGATCCTTGCGGTACCCCACTAGTTACAGCCTGCCAGCGTGAGAATGACCCGTTTATTCCTACTCTGTTTTCTGCCTGTTAACCAATCCTTAATCCATGCCAGTATATTACCTCCTATCCCTTGTGGCTTTAATTTTTCTAACCAACATCCTGTGGGGGACTTTATCAAAGGCTTTCTTAAGACCCAAGTATACTACGTCCACTGACTCCCTTTTATCAATTCTGTTCATAACATCCTCATAAAACTCCAAAAGGTTCGTCAAACATGATTTCCCATTCAAAAATCCATGTTGACTATGTCCAACCAGATCATTATTATCCAACTGTCCATTTATCACATCCTTTAGCATAGATTCTAGCATTTTCACAATGACTGATGTAAGGCTACCAGGTCTGTAATTCCCTGTTTTCTCTCTTTCCCTTCTTAAATAGTGGGGTAACA
Source organism: Heterodontus francisci (assembly GCF_036365525.1). NCBI lineage: Eukaryota > Metazoa > Chordata > Chondrichthyes > Heterodontiformes > Heterodontidae > Heterodontus > Heterodontus francisci. Next base: position 37,872,751 of record NC_090388.1, on the reverse strand, counting down.
TTTGTGACCTTCCAATCTACAGGAATTGCTCCAGAATCTATAGAATCTTGGAAGATGATCACCAATGCATCCACTATCTCCATAGCTACCTCTTTCAACACTCTGGGATGCAGAAAATCAGGTCCTGGGGATTGAGCAACTTTCAGCCCCATTAATTTCTCCAATGCAACCTTCTCACTAATACTAATTTCGTCCAATTCCTCATTCCCTTTAAATCCTTGGATCTCTAATTCTGGGAGATTGCTTGCATCTTCCTCAGTGAAGACAGACACAAAGTAATCATTTAGCTTCTCTGCCATTTCTCTATTCCCCATTATAAATTCTCCTGACTCTGCCTCTAATGGACCCACATTTGTCTTAGCCAAATGTTTCCTTTTTACGTACCTATAGAAGCTTTTACAGTTCGTTTTTATATTTTTTGCTAGCTTACATTCATATTCTATTCTCCCTTTCTTTAGCAGTTTCTTTGTCCTCCTTTGCTGTATTCTAAAATCCTCCCAATCCTCAGGTTTACGACTATTTCTGGCAATTTATGGGCCACATCTTTTAATCTTTACAATCCTTAACTTACTGTGTTATGCACGGTAGACTGCCTTTACTGTTGGGGTTTTAGTGCCTTGAAGGAATGTATAGTTGCTGTAATCTATGTAATATTTCTTTAAAGACTATCCATTGCCTATGTACTGTCATACCTTTTAATGTATTTTTCTTATCCATCTCAGCCAATTTGCCTCTCATACCTTCATAATTTCCTTTGTTCAAATTTAACTCCCTGGCTTCAGATTGAGCTACCTCACTTTCAAACATAATGTAAAATTCTATCATATTATGGGCACTCATCTCTAAAGGTTCTTTTACAAGATTATTAATTAGCCCTTTCTCATTACATAATATTAGATCTAAAATAGCCTGTTCTCTGGTCAGTTCCTCAACACACTGCTCCAGAAAACCATCCCTAACACTCCAGAAACTTATCCTCCACAGCATTAGTTCTCATTAGGTTTACCCAGTTTATATGCAGATTTAAGTCACCCATAATTACTGTATAACCCATGCTGCATGCTTCTCTAATCTCCTGATTAATGCCATGCCCCACACTACCACTACTGTTTGGTGGGCTATAAACAACTCCTACCAATGTTTGCTGCCCCTTGCTGTTTCTTATCTCCACCCAAACAGATTCCACATTTTGTTCTTCCGATCTGAGATCCTCCCTTACCAATGTACTGATCCCATCCCTTATTATCGGTGCAACACCACCTCCTTTTCCTTTTTTGTCTGTCCTTCCTAAATGTCGAATATCCTTGAATATTCAGTTCCCAGTCTTGGTTAGCCTGTAGCCACACTTCTGTTATGGCAATTGGATCATACCCATTTACCTCTATTTGGGCCTTTAAGTCATCTACCTTGTTGCGAATGCTGCATGCATTCAGGTAGAGTGCCCTTAAATTTGTTGTCTTGACATTCTGCATTCTAAGCCTAGTTGATGCTCACTTTTGTTTTGCCTGCCTTCTAATGTCACTTGCTACTTTTCTACCTCCTGTTACCAGCTTTACTTCTTTCCAATTTGATCTACCCCTCAGGTTCCCATCCCCTGACAAGCTAGTTTAAACCCTCCCCAACAGCCCTAGCAAATCTTCCTGCGAGGATGTTAGTTCCAGTCCTGTTGCGGTGTAGCCTGTCCATCTTGTACAGGTCCCACCTGCCCCAGAACTGGTCCCAATGCCTCAGAAATCTGATGCCCTCCCTCCTACACCAATTCTCCAGCCACGTGTTCAATCGATCAATCCTCCTATTCCTATGCTCACTAGCACATGGCACTGGCAGTAATTCTGAGATTACTGCTTTGGAGATCCTGCTTTTTAATTTCCTTTCTGGCTCCCTAAAATCTGCTTTCAGGACCTCATCCCTCTTCCTACCTATGTCATTGGTACTAATGTGGACCACGATCTCTGGCTGTTCACCCTCCCCCAGAAGGATGTCCTGCAGCCACTCCGTGACATCCTTGATCCTGGCACCAGGGAGGCAACGCACCCTCCTGGAGTCCTGTTTACTGCTGCAGAAACGCCTGTCTGATCCCCTGACTATCAAATCCCCTATCACTATTGCTCTTCCACTCTGTTTCCTCCCCTCCTGTGCAGCTGTGCCACCCGTGGTACCACAGACTTTGCTCTGGAATGCACTGCCCTGAGGAACCATCGCTCTCACCAGTATCCAAAATGGAAAACTGATTTGCAAGCAAGATAGACTCAGGGGACTCCCGTACTGCCTGCCTGGTTCTCTTAGATTGCCAGGTGGTCACCCATTCCCTCTCTGCCTGCATGCTCCTAACCTGCAGTATGACCACCTCCCTAAATGTGCTATCCACATAGTCCCCTGCCTCACAGATGCAGAACAGTGACTCCAGCCACCGCTCGAGTTCCAAAACCTGGAGCTCAAACTTCTGCAGCCAGTGACACTTACTGCAGATGTGTTTGTCTTGGACATGTGGTGCATCCATGACTTCTCACATACCATAGGACATACATTCCACTTGGCCAAGCTGACCTGCCATAATGTAACTTTAAAAACTTCTTATTACAATAAAAACTAAAATAACTTACCAGTTACTCACCAATCAACTTCTTCCCCTGTACCGAAGAGAGAAGAAGCTACTGGAGGCTGAAAAAGGGTAAAAGAAAGAAAGGAACCCCTCCCTCAATTACCAAACTCCCTTCTTCACACCCGTGCCCTCCAACAACATTCAATGCAAACAAACAACACTCAGAATCCCCTCAATTTATACTCTGAAAACAATGCTGTATCAGCTCTGTTCGAGCTCAGCTAAAGTTCAGAAACCAGTTTAAGCTGGCTACCTAATTAACTAGCTTCAGCTGCTCTCAGTGTTTGTATACTCCTATTTAAAACAGCAAGAAACCTAACTTACCTCTTAACTGAAACAGGAATTTCAATTAATTGCTAGATGTAAACAAAACAAAAACTAGTCTTGATGACAGAACATTTTTTAAATAATTCATGCATTTCCTAATTGCTTAGAATTGTGTGAGTTAACCAGAATGTACAGGTGCCTGGGATATCCTAAGCAAAGCAGAGATAACTAGAGATGTTACTTTGGACACTTACTGAATGATGCCGACACTTGCATTAGCCAGAACCTGATAGGTATTGGAGTCATAGATCATTTTCTTGGAAGTACATAATTCGTTGGCACAACAATAACTCTGTAGCCCTCACCAGTAAATCTCTGTGAAATCAATTAATAAAACTTATGTGACATTTACAAATTTGAGAGCTTTCCATGACTCAAATGAATGCCATCACATAATAATAGTACCTGTTTCTTGTTTTCATACACTTGATCATATAGGAATATAAGAAATAAGCCATTCGGTACCTTGAGCCTGCTCCACCATTTAATAAGATCATGGCTGATCTGATTGTGACCTTAACTCCACTTTCCTGCCTGCCTCCATAACCCTTGACTCCCTTGTAGATCAAAAAGCTGTCTAACTCGGCCTTAAATATATTCAATGACCCAGCCTCCATTGCTCTCTGGGGAAGAGAATTCCAAAGATTAACGACCCCCTAAGTGAAGAAATGCCTTCTCATTGCCATCTTAAAAGGGAGACCCCCTTATTTTGAAACTGTGCCCCCAGTTCTAGATTCCCCCACGAGGGGAAACATCCTCTCAGCATTTACCCTGTTAAGCCCCCTCAGAATCGTATATGTTTCAATAGGATTACCTCTCATTCTTCTAAACTCCAATGAGTGTAGGCCCAACCTGTTTAACCTTTCCTAATAAGACACCCCTTCATCCCAGGAATCAGCCTAGCGAACCTTCTCTGAACTGCTTCCAACGCAAGTATATCCCTCCTTAAGTAAGGAGACCAAAGCTGTATACAATACTTTCGGTGCGGTCTCAGCAATGCCCTGTACAATCGCAGCAAGACTTCCCTACTTTTATACTCTATCCCCCTTGCAATAAATGCCAACATTCCATTTGCCTTCCAAATTACTTGCTGTACCTGCATGCTAACTTTTTGTGATTCATGTATAAGAACACTCGGATCCCTCTGTACCACAGCATTCTGCAGTCTCCATGTAAATAATATTCAGCTTTTCTATTCTTCCTGCCGAAGTGGACAACCTCACATTTTCCCACATTATACTCCATCTGTCAAATTTTTTCCCATTCACTTAACCTATCTATATCACTTTCCAGACACTTTGTGTCCTCCTCACAACTTGCTTTCCTACCTACCTTTGTATCGTCAGCAAATTTGGCTACAGTACGCTTGGTCCATTCATCCAAGGCATTAATATAGATCGTGAATATGTTCACAAACACCTGTCAAAGATTGGTATCATGACTAAATCTTATGGTGCAATTATCTTGCAGCTTCTATGTAGCCAAGACTTTGCTACTGCCTCTAGGGGCACGTAGAGCCATGTTAATTAAGAGATGGTTTTTCCATGGTATCTCCAGAGCAGCAATCTAAATGCCACCTCTAGTGGCATTGGTTATTAATTTTTATGATTTTTCTTGCCATGGGTGAGCTGAGTGTTCAGCCTGCCTATGCAGGCCAGTAATATAGTTTTGTTATCAGTAACTTGCAAGCCCTCCTGTAGCTACTGGGAAGATCCTGTGACTGGAAATAAAGATGCAAATTACAGCCAACTGCACATGATCAACCTTGTACATGTGCAACTGTTTCCCTACCATAACTAGTGCATGTCCTGTGGAATCCACCCTATGTTATAAGTGCAGCAGATTCTACAGTATAAAGCCAAACCCTGTGGCCCCTCTAAGTGAGAATGCTAACTTGTGAGTGATCTTGTGCTCTGAGCTTATACCCACTCTGAAAAGGATACAGGCAATTCAACTGCATTTATCTTAAGATAGTTATGGTTGTCAAAGTGTAGAGACTTTCAACTAGTTGCTATGGTCCCAGAGATAAAAAGTTTGATGACTGCTGCGTAATCTGTTCTTCGTAAAAGCTCTTCCTGTTAGATGATGGTGGCCCCATCGACAAAACTCCTTGTAAGTGAAATGAAAATCTAATGCACTGTAAACAGCAAATCATGCTCTCCAGGCCCTGGACTAGAGAGCAAATGCACAGGAGACTGACAAATATATTTTGGAAAATCTTTTAGTGTATGAATAGAGTAAATTAACTTGAAGCAACAGAATTCAACATACCCATTGTTACAAAAACAGCTCTTAGCTTTGGCGTCTGCGGCCTAGGGAGGCGAAAGTCAATCACAGCTTCTGCTCCTGATCAGTATCCAGTGACCTCTGTTGAATATGTGGTTGTTAGATGGTGACAGGATTTGGTTGAACTATGATGTCTATTATTGTCAAATTGCTTGCCAGGACTCGCTGTCTGTCCCAATGTTTGGAGATTGGCCACTTGGGTGAAGTACAGGAGAATTGCTGACACCGTGGAATTGCCCCCCAGTGTGAGTTGGCACCTTTAAGTTATCAAGGCAAAGTATGGAGGGGAAGTGACAACTTCCATAGTGTGTCATGGCACGTAAGTCATATAAAATTATTTGTGTGCAATACTGTGCAGAGGTAGTAAAGGAATAAATTTAAAGTTTAAGGCAGAAACACTTCCTGAAATTAATGTGTGCATTGTAACTGAAATATCAAAACAGGGCTGATCATTTCTTACATCTTTCACACGGCTAATTTTCTAAGGATCATTTGCAGGATTATATATGTTGGTTGCTGATTAGAGTTTCTAAAATGTGGTGCTGTGATAACAGCCTGGGTGATGGCAGAGTTTAATCTTAAATGAAAAATGAATGCTAGTAAACTGAGGACTCAGCTGTATTTCTGATCCTTAGGCTATTAGGTGAGCCACTAGCATACGCAATAGAGCACCTGTGTTCTATCCAGATGATCATAAGTACAAGTCTCAGGGCTGCTGTCTTGTCAGTACTGCTAGAAAAGTTCATTAGCTTTCTAATAGGTTGCTTGTTGGGATGCATAACCTTTTAGGAGAGAAAACTGGCAGAGCTAGTTTGTCCCACTGCAAGAATTTTTACTACGAGCTGAACAGAGAAAGCTATAGTTCAAAGAGTAGCTATTCCAGATCATTCACTGACCTGGGCTCAATAGTGTGCAGTCTAGAAGATGTCATGGTAATGGTTCCATACAGGCTACTTCACCCCTATTCCTCCCATTTATGTTACATTCAATAGAGCAGAAAGAGGACATTCGGCCCATCGTGTCTGCACCAGCTCTCCAAATCAGCATTTCACTGAGTGCCACACCCCACCTTCTTCCTGTAACCCTGCACATTCTTCCCTTTCATAGAACTGTCTAGTTCCCTTTTGAACACCTCAACTGAACCTGCCTCCACCACACTCGCAGGCAGTGCCTTCCAGGCCTTAACCACTCGCTGCGTGAAAAAGTTTTTCCTCATGTCGCTTTTGCTTCTTTTACCAATTACTTTAAATCTGTTTCCTTTCATTCTCAATCCTTATATGAGTGGGAACAATTTCTCCCTATCTACTCTGTCCAGACCACTCATGATTTCAGTCAGGCAGGCGCCAGCAAGGAAATCTTACTGTGGAAAGAATGGAGCAGCTGCATAATGGAAGACATGGGAAGGCTGGCCAGCTGGTTTTTGGACTCGTTCCTGGTGGTCATGTTGGATGAAGTAAGGGCCGGGAGAGAAGTCCTCACCCCTGAAGACGGGAGGAGAAGGCCATCCAACCTGGACATAGCAGAGGGCGTCAGCAACAGGAGTGTGGTGCTGAGGACATGAATACAGGGCTGCAAAAGGTTTAATGAGATCATTAAGTCTGGAAAGCTGAGTGTCTATCAGATGACAGCCTTCACTCTCTGACCTCCCGAGCATTCTCCTGCACTCTGACTGACACACTTTGCAGTTCCACGTATTCCGTCCTCTCCTTTAGTGTCACATCAATGTATTAAAGCATTATTATCGCAGGGAAGAGGATAAGCCAGTACAGGTATGTCAGGTAATCGGGACTGCGGAGAAGGAAAAGGATAGTGAGGATGAGGCAGAAGAAGGCCTAGACAATTCTCAGATTGAACCTCCAACTATCAGTTAACGAATACAGAATGACTAGGAAAATTAGACAACATGCTTTTGCACTTAGATGCAAAACAACGTGAAGACCTAACCAGGCTCTTCACAACATTTAAAAGTGTTTGTAGGGATAAGCCAGGATGTACAACCTTAGCCACGCATGACGTGGGTATAGGGGAATCCGTTCCTTTAAAGCAACATCCTTACCGCTTAAGTCCGGAATAACAGGCCCAAGTAAAAGCAGAAATCCAATACATGCTGGTAAACAACTTAATCAAACCTAGTCAAAGCAGCTGGAGTTCACCAATAGTTCTGGTGTCTAAATCTGATGGGTCAACCCAACTTTGCATAGACTACAGAAAAGTCAATGCAGTAACGAAGACAGACTCCTACTCAATTCCTTGTTTAGAAGACTGTATTGACAGAGAGGGCAGTGCTAGGTTTCTTACCAAGATTGACTAGTTAAAGGCAAAGCTAAAGAGAGATGTCAGCTTTTGTAACACCAGACAGTCTTTATCAGTGCTGGGTGATGCCATTCGGGTTAAAAATTTCCCTAGCCACTTTTCAAAGATTAATGAATCAGGTGGTAGCCAGTGTTCCCAACTGTGCAGTGTATCTGGATGATGTATTAATATATAGTAACATTTGGAAAGAACACTTAAACCAGTTTAAAATTCTGTCTAAAAAGTTGCAAGCAGTGGACTTAGTAGTAAATCTGGCAAAAAGCAAATTCAGAAAAGCAAGAGTAACTTACCTCGGACACGTAGAGAGGCAAGGACAAGTATTGTCAAGAACGGCAAAAGTACAAGCCTTCATGGAGTTTTCTATCCCTAAATCTAAACATGAAATAATGAGGTTTTTAGGGATGTGTGGTTTTTACAGGAAGTTTGTATGGAATTTTAGTGCTGTAGCTGCTCCATTAACCAATTTGCTACAAAAAAAGAAAACCAAAGTAGTATGGTCAGATGACTGCCAGGCAGCTTTTTAAAAGCTAAAGGCAATCTTAACTAATATACCAGTGTTGGCTGCTCCAAGTTTTGCTGAACCCTTCAAGATAGCGATTGATGCGAGCGACCTGGGGGTTGGTGCAGTCCTATTGCAGGATGAGGAATCGGCATAGAAAAACCAGTAGGGTTTTTTCAAGAAAACTAAATCGCCACCAAAATTCCACTGTAGAAAAAGAAACATTAGAACTTTTGCTGGCTCTCAAGCATTTCAAAGTATATTTCTGCCAAGACTATAAAGCAACATGAATATACTCTGACCATAACCCATTAAGGTTTGTGGAAAAATTTAAAAGCCAAAATGCTATAATATTTAGAGGAATTTATTGTTACAGCCTTATCATTAAAAGATTGTACATATTTTGTGAAAGGACAATGTTGTCACTGATGCTTTGTCACGAATTTAACCTTAAGTTACATGAATGACGATGGTGCAAGGAAACATTCTGTTAATTTCAGTAGAGTGAGTGGAAGCATGAATGTGGAAATATATTTAGAGTCTTTTATTTCCAGTTTCTGTTTTGCATTGTAATGAAATGCGTTCAGGAATGGTGTTTCATTTCGCCAAGGGCAGAGGTGTCATGGAACTTTTCTTTCTCCTCTGTTTAAAAACAGTGTGCCTTTAAAAACTAAGGGGCACAGTGTGCCAGCAGCTGCACCCATTTCCTAGGCAACAGCAGGAGAGAGAGGAGGTCACATGGTATTGTAACCTTTGACTGTATGTAAAAGACTGGATTAAACCATTTTGATCCCGAAACCAGCAAAGCGTGCTCTGAAGAATGAAGTGAGCCATATGTCAGCAGAAAAATCTACATTAGCTACAGGCTGTGTTATTGCCTAAACAGGAAAATACCTCTGGGAAAATAACATTTGTATTGTTGGAGGTAGCAAATACCTTTTTACTTCCAAACTCTAGGAGGTCTTTGCCTCAGAAGTGACTCCCTGTTGTCTGTTTGTGTTTGTTGGAATTCTCAGTAAAGTTTCTACTGAAAGACTACTAATTTTAAAATCGAAATAGACCTGTTGCTATACTCCTTGTTGAAAGAACTGTTTGATGCCTGCTGCAACCGAAGTTCTTTGGGTCTGTTCGTCGAATTTGCCTGGAGACTTTGAATGGCATCTCACTGTTCTATTCTGGGGCACCTCACCAACTAGGAATGTAACCCACAAAGACTTACAACCCAGTTATTTATCTATTCCTAAGAAACAAATCTAATATTATTGAAACCAGTTAACCGTTGGTTTTTGAATGTGTGTGTGTGTGTGTGTGTGTGTGCGCATTAGGGTTAAGAGAAATAAGAAATTATAAAGTCTTTTAGACATAGGTTTATCTTAATAGTGTTTAAGATTGCGTTTATTAATAAATAGCTAATTTGTTGTTGTTTAAAGATACCTGGTTTGGTCTATTTTATTCTGGGCGGGTTAATAAAGTGTTTAATTTGGCTAATTTCCAGTAGGTGGGAAAACTTTAATAATATGCTATGACCTGTCGAGTAGTGTGAATGAATTGACAGTGCATTACTCCCTCCTCAATCGTAACAATAGGATGTTTCCTCTGGCTGGTGAGTCTAGAACATGGGGATACAGTCTCAGAATAAGGGGCAAGCCAATTAAGACTGAGATGAGGAGGAACTTCTTTACTTAGTGCGTCATGAATCTGTGGAGTTCTCTACCCCAGAGGGCTGTGGAAGCTTAATCATTGACTATGTTCAAGACTGAAATCGATAGGTTTCTGAATTCTAACGACATCAAGGAATATGGGGATAGTGGAGAAAAATGACATAAAGGTAGATAATCAGCCATGATCTGTTTGAATGGCGGTGCAGGCTCGATGGGCTGAATGACCTACTCCTGCTCCTATTTCCCATGATCCTATGATCTTATGACATATGCACTGAGCCTCAGGGGTCATCCACAAAAAGGGAACTTATGGAGCAGCAATGGGAAATATGTGCGCTTCTGTCAGCATTTCCAGAGGCAGTGTGCACCCTTGGAGAGAGATGGGGGAAGGCCATCTCTCGTATGAGCGTTATGATGTCTCAGGCCTTTGCGCTGATGTCCACCTCCATGGAAAGAGTGGCCACTTGCATGAAGCATCAGAGATGGTAGGCCACTGATTGCATGCTGGCCCAGACCAATGGTCTGCACACTCTGGCTGCCACTTTACAGAGAATGGAACAAAGCTTTGCCTTGGTGGCTTAATGTTCCACTGATATGCAGCCATTGTTCTCCTGTTGTTGGCTTGCAGGGAAGTGCAGGTGAGCCCTGAGAGGAAAGATTAGAAAAGGCACATGGCAGTTGCAGTTCTTCTCAAGGCACTCTCACTTCTCAGCTTTTGCACATCACCCCATCCCCCACCACTGAACCTCAGTCAGAGCTGCACAAGTTACCTCATGTCCTGATGACCGAATCTGCCCCTGCACTGGTGCAAGTAGATGTTCTTTGACGGGGCCCTCACAGGTTCCATAACCCAGAGGACATCCTCCATGGGCATCTCATGTCTTACAGCAGGGAAATTAGCAACCTGCCACCAGCTCAGGTGAAGCCATTGGGTATCACCGCGTAGGAAGACCTCAGAGCTGCACAAGGGGATTCACTTGGTGCTTATAACAATGTTAATGTATTAATAATCTTTATTTCAATGACTTTATGTGAACGCCTCAAGCTCATGGCCTCTACTTTGTTGCATCCCTTTCACTGTGGCTAACCATAAGCTTGCCGATTTCAGTCTTTAAAGCCTTCCCAGCATATCAATACCATTAAGCAATCCGTCTCCACTGTGCTGTTGCCTCTTGCACCCTGGCGAGATGCAGCGAGATCGTGGAATCCGTGCGCTGGCGGTTAAAGACACACTTAATTGGGTCTTTGAATATTTAACTAGTTTCCCAACAGCTGGACAGGAGGTTCCCTGCTCACCTCCGAACTCACCTGGGTGAAACCCGGAAGTGGGCAGGATGATGTTGGGTTTCCATATAGGCACCACTTTTCGAAGATTTCACCCCCAAGCTTGCATTTGTGCCTGCCTCCCCTTCCCTGTTAAAATTCTCCCCTTAGCAAAAGATGGGATTTGGACAAGTTTGACATTGTGGAGGATGGGAATTGGAAGGCCATCATGGAGCCTGGGAGAAGTTATGTCTTGAGGTACTGATAGTTATGGATAAGGATTTTAATGGGTTCAACATAGAAAATATGCAAAGTAATTAAATTGAGGCAATGATGAAGCTGGAAATTGTTGTGGAGATAGAGGTAAATTGTTTTAGTGATGGATAGGATGTGATTTGAAGCTTAAATCTGGGTTGAACAGGACACCAATATTGTGCACTGACTAGTGTTGCCTGAGTGAGCTGCTGGGGAAAGGGTGATGTTGATATCAAAGAAAGGGAGATTTTTTTTTACAATAGCTGAATAAGATAGAAGTTCTTGCTTATCCAAACATGGATATCATAAAGTTGAGGAAGTTGATGAAGAGGTAGTCTTGGATGTTGTCATTTGAAAGGTGGCCCCTGCCTACAGATAATATCACTAAAGGGAAACATGTAAATGAGGAAAAGCAATGGAAAGTGATCACTTGTGGGTGTAGAAGGAGAAGCCATTTCCAGAGATATTCTGGCTATGTTGGAGCAGGTAGGAGTGGAACCGCATCGGGTAGTCTTGTGAAATGTACGCATGTTCATGTCTGCACTCCATACATCTGTAGCTCCATTCCAGACCACTTTGCCATCTTATATCAGTAGTCCACTTCTTATTCTTAAAATTAGTGAAAGCAAACTTTAGCCTTAACAGCATAACAAAATAATGGTTGCACAATGAAGGCATGTTCCCTAATAGCATTCCTTTGCATTCTTTCACTTTGAGAATGAGATGGGAGCACTGACAGCAAATTTGGCACTGCCCACCTGACAAGCAAGAATAAAGGCATGCAAACTCAAATAGCGAGCTAGACAAGTTAGAAAATAAAACCAAACTTCTGGTAGGAAGGGTGTGGGATGGAGTGGGGAGTGGGTGGGGCTGGTGGGGATGGTACATAGTCAGATGTAGGTATCTTGAGAAAGGGAGAAATGGTCGCATTGAATTGAACTGATATCAGTCATTGAATGAGCACTGGGGCATAGAATAAGAATGGGGTGGAGGAGATTAGAAGCAGAAATGGGAGGGAAAATATGAGCTATGCCAGTATTCAGATAGATTCTTAGCTTCATAAGCCTGATCATATGTAATTGAATTTAACATCTGTAATTACTAAAAACAAGGCAACTTTTTGTAGAATTTGGAAGTGATTCTGGATGGCCATGCTTGGCATTTGGTGTATGCACCCCCCAGGTAGCACTAAAACAGAATTTTAATTTGTTGGGAAAATGAATGATACAGTCAGCTTATTAGTATGGGGATGTAAGATGGGCATTCAGCTGTGTAAAATACATTAAGCAATTTCCCAAAGGGCATGTAATTATAAATGCTGAGCCCTGGTCATGCCAACATGCAGTACACAAGTTGTGCATAGTTGGATTTCAGACACCTTGCAGTCCAGCTGTAGTGCCCTTTATCTCTTTAAGCTTTAGTGCATCACATCTATTGGGCATGTTATATTATAATGTAGAATACAAATCATTCACACTTAGCTACATTATAATCTGTAGATTATGCCTATTTACACATTCTGTTGGTGCTTCAGAAATCTGCCCCTGAAAGCAGGAGCAAGGAAATCTCATGCATAGCAATACATTAAGCACCATAATTGCATATTTTGCAATATTCAGGCTAGAGGATAAATATATATATTCTTCCATTGAATAAAAATGGAGCACTTATGAGAACTGTGGTGGCACTGGTGTTGATGGGGTGCCCTCTCCTATACCAAGGTTTCTGCAGGTGGTGAAATGGTAAGCAATGGCATTTCTTTGAGTTATGTTTATTGCAGCCTCAGACTTTGTAGCTCCTGACGATCCAGGCTGATCTGCTGAGAAATATTATGGAATTTGTGCGACGTTTTTGTCCTGTAACATTTTGTACAATTGTACATTAATGATGAGCCATCAACCAGTTACCTTATTAAAAATGATAAGGGATATGTAAGCTGTGGTGAACATTCTATTTAAATCATGTTTTCTGCTTTGTAATTTGCACATTTAAGTCAATATTTATTGACACTTAGTGAAATCAGTGTTGTTATTCAATCTTGTAACCACTTACTGTCTCCACAGACTCCAATGCAGCTCCATGCTGTCTTCCCAGACACGCCCTCTCTCGGTATCTCTATCGGCCTCATGTTAATTAAAAAATTGACAAACTTAGGCCATCACTAAACCATTGCTTGAAATCTTGCTGAAATCGTATTTCAAAATATTGGACCCAGTTGCCTCTCTGTTTGTTCACTATAAGCTCTGGATTTGTTTGATTGGTGGTTGTTACAAAAATGGCTCCCTCTCCTAAAGGCCTGCCCCATTCAGGAACAAAAAAACCCAACCCGAACCCGACAGAACCACATCGGACCCGAGCCCAACCTGGCCCGAGTCCCTCCCTTTTTTCCTGTGCCCGACCCGACCTGACCCGAGCCCAACCCCAACCTGACCCGAACCGAGCCTGACCCGACCACTGGAATGTTCACTTTACCTACCTTCCGATTCCGAATCTGCAGGAAGCAGCAGCATGAGTGTGACGACATCATAGAGACGCTCATTCGCTCACTGTGCAGACTCAGAGTTTCCCTCCTTGACGTCCCGGACTCTCAGCTCAGGTAGGCTTTTCAACTTTTGACACTTAAACTCAACTTCCAAGCAGAGCAAAATGTAATCCTTACTGTGTGTGCCTGACCTGGCCCGACCCAGACCCAGCCAGACCTGACCTGAGCCCGAAAGCCAGACTCAGAAGAGCGACCCAACCCAATCCCAACACATGTCGTCGAGTCCTGTCAGGTTCGGGTCGGGTAGCAGGCCTTTACCCTCTCCTCATTTCCTCCTTGATGACCAGGTTGATTGATATTGCCGGGAATCATAATCATCCTGTTCTGTTAGCTAGATTTGCCATTTTGTATAAAATTATGCTGGGGACATTATTTCACAAGAATTCTTTGGCCTCCTAGTTTCAAGAGACAATGGGTAAGCGCGTAGAGGTGGTCAGTGGTTTGTGGAGCAGCGCCTGGAATGGCTATAAAAGGCCAATTCTAGAGTGACACTCTTCCACAGGCACTGCAGATACAATTGGTTGTCGGGGCTGTTACACAGTTGGCTCTCCCCTTGCACTTCTGTCTTTTTTCCTGCTAACTGCTAAGTCTCTTCCACTCGCCACTCTTTAGCCCCGCCTTTATAGCTGTCTGCCAGCTCTGGCGATCACTGTCAACTGACTCCCACGACTTGTGGTCAATGTCACAGGACTTCATGCCGCGTTTGCAGACGTCTTTAAAGCGGAGACATGGACGGCCAGTGGGTCTGATACCAGTGGCGAGCTCGCTGTACAATGCGTCCTTGGGGATCCTGCCATCTTCCATGCGGCTCACATGGCCAAGCCATCTCAAGTGCCGCTGGCTCAGTAGGGTGTATATGCTGGGGATGTTGGCCGCCTCGAGGACTTCTGTGTTGGAGATACGGTCCTGCCATCTGACGCCAAGGATTCTCCGGAGGCAGCGAAGATGGAATGAGTTGAGACGTTGTTCTTGGCTGACGTACGTTGTCCAGGCCTCGCTGCCGTAGAGCAAGGTACTGAGGACACAGGCTTGAAACACTCGGACTTTTGTATTCGGTGTCAGTGCGCCATTTTCCCACACCCTCTTGGCCAGTATATATAGAGGCTAAGGGCCTATTTTCCACCTGGTCAAAGCAACTACTGTTGACATGCATTCACTGGATGGTGTAGTTTACTTCTTGGGGTAAATTAAATGCAGAAAAAGTACAAACCTACATGATAGCCTTTGGTTAGTAAATACAGATAATTGCCTCACATTTACCATCTATGTCGTTTAAACAGCCACATAGAGGGAAATCCAGCCAAATTAGATGCAGTATATCTTTGAAAGGCTTATCAAATATGCATCTAATGGCATGAGGAGAAAAATATGTTTAATGCCTTTTTGTTTATTCTAATTGTAGCAGCAATTCACATATAAGACAACAGTTATAAATTCGTTGGAATGCTTTTAAAAGTGTAATCAGTTAATCATTTTAACAGTAGTAAATAACAGAATTTACTGTAATGTCCTGTCATCATGCACATTGATAATCTGTACTTGGTTATTTCTGTAATTTTATATATGTTATTTATTGTCAAGAGTTTTGCTTTTATTATCTTGCCAGTCTCAGTCCCATAATTTAATCTGACGTATCTTCTTTGTGATTTCTGATTTAATTAGCGTGCTGTTAGACCATACCTTTGCTTTTATGCTTGGCATTTCATAGAACACTTTAAATGATATACTCTCTAAAAAGTCAACTAATGATCGAGTCACATATCTTGCTAAGGCTGGATTTTTCATAGTCTTTCTTTTCATCCTTCATCCAGCAATACATTACGTCTTAATTACTATTCTTCCACTAAAATTACAGGTTGTCTTTTTCTACTCATTAAGCATTGCCTTTCGCTTTTAAAAAAAAACAGAATTGAGATTTAGATACTAAAAAAAAGGAGGTAAAGAATAGATCATTCAGGGTTAAATACCTTTCTGCTAAACATTGTCATTAGCTTCCTCTCACCTCCTATTTTCCCTTAGTGTATGCTCTTCTGTAATAGTCACAGTGCTAGTTATGTCTTTATTATTCTCTCATTCTTCCTATTTATTTTATGACTAATGAGTAGGTGGCAGATAAGAAATTGTCTAATTTGGTACATCTAACAGAAGCAAGCAGTGCACATCCTGTAGCTCAGCAGGAAATTCAGGTGCATGCTAGAGTCTTAATAAGTAAAATAATCGCAATTATAATACTTCTTAATAATGATTTAAAACATTAACATGTAAACCAAATATCTGTTTTAATGTTGATAATTACATTACCAAAATACATGTGGAGTGTTACTTCTTCATAATAACACCATATATTTTTGTTGCTGTCATTTGTTAACCCTTTGATTACTCATTGGCTCTTTTTAGATTAACATTGCTATTATGTAAATATCACAGATGAGTGAACCAAATATAGTCATTAATTCATGAGAATATTTTAACATTATTTTAAAGATTGTGAAGGTTAAAAGGCAAGAGGGGATCTTAGAATATCAAATTTGTCATTTTTGAGGTGGTGCCATATTTGGAAAGTAAAATGCTATTATTGCATACGAGAGTTATTTGACTCTATGGCTCCAAATGTGTTGGTATTTGCAAGATTTATCTCTAAGATGCACAGGGAATAGCCATGGAACCACAAGTTAATTATCTTTGTTAGAAAACAGCCTCAATAAGTCTTTTTTCATAAGATTCATATTTGTAACATTTTGCTGGGAAATTAGTGAACCAATCAGACACAATTTTAAAAGAATCTTTGCAGATGCTTTACACCTTTAATCCTGGCTAACAAAACCATGGCATTGACTTTGCTAGTGTTGGTCTGAAATTGTTAGGATTTCTGATGAGGTTTGGTTTCAATTGAACAGGTCAAAATGCAACAAACTCCCAAACAAAGGGCTAGATTTTGTTCTTCCCCAGGCGTTGGGTTCTTTGGCTGGGGGGGCCTGAAGATAGCTCCAGATGAGGCCCGTCACAGACCTCGACGCCAGGAATGCCCGGCCCGATCCTCCCGGCAGCAGCGAAGCTCCATAGCGGTACCCACCGTCGCCCCCCACCCCCCCACAACCCACTGCTGGGGAATGGAACCACAATTTAAATATCCAAATAAATAAAATTGATAAATTTAAATAGATTTACCTGCGATCCTGAGGGCCCGCCATGATCTCCAGTGCAGCGGCCAGCAGTCCTGCACCTTCAGATCCCCATCCGGGGAAACGAAGCACCACGCTGGTGGGGAGTGGGGAGGAGGTCGGTTTATTAGTGCAGAAGTGGGGGGGAACAGGGTCAAGTATACTTAATGGGCATAGGGGATGGTGGGAAGGATCGAACCTTAAATTTGTGCAGTTTTGGGGGGGGGGAAGGTCAGATGTAAAAGGTAAGTGTTTTGGGTGGGCAAAAGGCAAATAGTTGTTGTAATTGTTATTGGTGGGGTGGGAAAGGGGCGTTAAAAATTTATTTAATTTTGTGGAGTAGGACTTTAAAAATTTAAATTGGACAGCAAGGCTGGCTGCCCTTTAAAAATGGCGCCAGTGCCTGCGCACAGGCAGCTGATGCCATTGCCAGGGACGGACAGCCCGCCCTCTCCACGAGATTGGGTGGGTGGGGCGTGCCGACCTGACTATTTAAATGAGCCAACGTGCTTAAGATCGCAGCGGCTCTTTGGTGTGCGGCCTGCATGATAGGCTCTTAAAATCCAGCCCAAAAGGTTTAATTATAACTCCGGGTGGGAATGGACTGCTGTCGTTGTTAGCTCAACAGATTTTAACATTTGAATGTTGCCAGCAGATGGGAGGGAGACAAAGATCGGGCAGTACAGAGCTCACCCACCAATGACTTAAGAGAAGGTTGCCAGTGGCAAGTTAAGTCTGAGAGGGCATTGTTGCAAGGGTTTCATAGTTTGGGGAAAACCCATGGCAGCAGAGGTCTGGACTTCCCTTTCAGGCTCAGAGGAGCACTCTTGAAGCTCCCAGTCCCACTAGGGAAAGTATTTTCAGTTTCCTTGAAGGGCCTCACTGGTTCTTAACATCTTTTTATAATGGGGCAGCCAAGATGGGTGCCTAGCTCAGGATCAGGTTATTTCATTAAACAGATTCCAGCAGGAGCCTCATTTGGTGCTAAAACCAACAGGAACATAGTGGGAAACAGAGCTGGAAAATTCTAACTGCACCCCAGCTACTTTCCGGCCAATTGGACAGGGCAAAAATTACTCCTCAAGTCTCAGACCTTTTAAATTCTGTATTAATATCTCTAACACTAATATATTATTTTAAATATAAACAGCAAATGGTGGAAATATTCACCAGGTCAGGCAACATCTGTGGAAAGAGAAAGAGCTAACCAGAAACAAAGCTTTTTCTCTCTGTCTGCTGTTACTGCCTGACCGGCTGATTATTTTCAGCATTTTCTGCTTATAGTTCAGATTTCCAGCATCCACAGTATTTTGCAGTTTGTTATTTCAGTATACTTTAAAACTACTAAAGTGGCATGAATGTGAGGCACTTTGAGATGTTTCCGTAGGTTCCTTTCTGTTTAAATTAGAGTCTGTTTAAAGCGTCAGTTTGAAAAAAGAAACCATTAATTTGAAACCCCTGAAAGAGAGAAAAAAAATTGGTTTGAATTTCTAGGAAACAGATTAATTAGACTCCCAAAATAGGAGGCAATTAAAGGGAAAAGTGCTGTACTGTTTTAAAGCTATTTACAAAGAGTTAACTTAATTCTTTGACCTTTTTATTATTTTGTCCATTCAAGAAGTGAGGTGGAATGATATCTAAATATATAATTGTATTATATGGCATCTTTTCTGTTAGAAATTAACTTAAAAGCAGATCGAATGTGATGCTCTACCACTTTTGAAGCTGGGAGATTTTATGGGCTGGTATATCTATAGTTCAATGCAATTACTAGACAGAGACTGTTTTTGTTTTCCAAGATTGCAAGGCAAAGATGCACACAAGCACGATGGCTGAATGACCACCTACTGTGGTGTATCAATCTCTGATTCTATGATAGATATTCTCAATGGTGTGGGAAATTAGGATCCGCCTCACGAGCGCAATCTAAGACGAGAGTTGAAATAATCCAGGATAAGAAAGTTAGAAAACACTCTAAAATCTAACACCTATATTAGTTGGCATAATCAATGGTTAAATATACACCATTTATCCGTAGCTTTAGATATGCTATTTGAGTAATAGAATTAGTTTTACATTTCATGCTAAATGTCACTATTTTTTAAGATGGTGGGCGGAAAATGACCAACTTCAAAAATTTTCAGAGGTCAAGATCGAAAGCTGGTCCTGACCCCACTGGTGATGCCTGGCCGCCTGCCTGCCTAATCATACCAGAAGCAGCAAATTAAAAGGCCACTTCCGGAAGTGCCGTCCAATTAAGGGGTGGTGAGTGGAATAGGCACCCACCTGGGCCAATGGGAGGACCTGCAGCGTGGTACTGCCGGCAGCCCCACTGGGAGAGGTGGGTGCTGTTGCGGGAGGGAGGACAATGCGAGGCTGGTTCGTGATGGACACGCCCCCTGAAAATTGCAAATTATTTGCAATTGATGATTCGTGGCCACAGTGGCCAGGCCATCATTGTGGAAGTGGACCCCCTCCACAGGATGGCCTCTGGTCACAGCTGTGGTCCTGTGGCAGTAGCTGTATTGGGTGAGGGGTGGGGTGGGGGAGTTGGAAGGCTGCATGGGGTTAAATACAAGAGGCGTCTCTGGCCCCCTGCCCTGCTGCCAGGCAGTCACTTCTAGGAGCGTGATATGTTTTGCCTGCAGAGTGGGGTCTATCTGCCGCTGGCAAGGTCCTGGCGGCATTCCCAATCGGCCAAATAATTGGCACTAATTGGCTATCCATCACTGCTGGACGGGTGGTCGCTTCCAATGCTCACCTGCCTCTGGCAAGATCAGGCGGAAGCAGGAACGCATCAGGTGGCTGACCTGATGCTCCATTCTCAAAAATACCCCCACCGCCCACCTCCAAAGCCATGTGGCTGGTAAGATTCCTTGCATTCTCTTTCCTAAGTACTTTTCCCCATATCCTTCCATGGGTCACCCTCCATCCCAAAGAATGTTTAGATCATCATTACTGCAAAGCAAATTCATTAATTTTAATGCTCAGACCGATCCTCCTTGCTGGGGATGCATTAAGTGAATTGATCGGATCGAGAAATTTTTCCTTTATTTGCAAAGTATTGTACCAAATTTGTGAATAACAGTCTGTTAAACAGGAAAGACTGACAACAGTCTAACAAGAAAAAAATAATTCAAGTGATATTAATGCAAGGAAACTGATAACTCGAGTCATTCACTTTTGCAAGTGAAGGAGTTTAATTTCTGGATGTCAAGGCCTTCAGAAGGATTCTGGTGATCTTTCCATTCTTCCTTCAGAGTTGTTTCATGCATTTTATACATTCACTGTAGAAAGCCTTTTCTAAGATTCGGACAGATTGTTCATGATTTGTAATTGTACATTTACAGTTTTGTGTTTTCTTTATCACATCAAAGAGAACAACTGTTTTGAGAGTATCTGGCACATCAGATGATGATGCCTTTTCCAATCAAGTCAGCAGTGAGTCTTCATGACAAAGACTCTCTCCATTATTATCCTTTGGCCCATTTCCTTAACAGGGTAAACAGCTGGCTCTTATACTGTTTTGTTTCCTATCTCTGGTGGAGCTCATTCCTGCTGCTGCTCCAATATTGTAGCTAACATAAAGAGGTATTCTTGATGATCTGGGTTAGTCCTACGTTCACTAGTCATGAGATTGGGATATCACACCTTGCAAGGGTCCACTATGGGAAAATGTAAGACACTACCATGCCAGAAAGGGAGGCAGCGATAATATTGACCTGGGATTTTCCTCATTGATCCCATAATTAAACATTGAGTCAGCATACTAATGACAGGGATCCATTGCACATTACCAGTTCAAAAATAGCCTGCTCCCTGGTTGGCACTAAAACATACTGCTCTAAGAACCTGTCCTGAATAAACTCTATGAACTCATCTTCCAGGCTACCTTTGCCAATCTGATCTGTCCAATCGATATGAAGATTAAAATAACCCACGACATTGCAGTACCTTTCTTTTAAGCCCCCATTATTTCTTACAGTATACTCTGTGCTATAGTGTAGCTACTGTTAGGTGGCTTATAATCTACTCCCACAAGTGACTTCTTATCTTTGCTATTGTTTATCTCTACCCAAACTGATTCTACATCTTGATCTTCTGAACTAAGGTCATATCTAACTACGGTACTAATGTCATCCTTAATTAACAGAGCTATCCCACCACATTTTCCTAGCTTCCTGTCCTTCTGAAATGTCAGATACCTTTGAATATTTAGGTCCCAGCCTTGGTCACCTTGCAACCACATCTCTGAAATGATTATCAGGTCATACATATTTATTTCTATTTGTGATATCAATTCATCCATTTTGTTATGAATGCTATGTGCATTCAGATACAGAGCCTTTAATTTTGTCTTTTGACCATTCTTGCAAACTCCGACACTGATAGAATGAACCCCGGGCTTTGATTTAGGAACAGGTTGGGTAGTCACGACACCCAATTGGACTGGAGTAGCTACACCTATTGTCTTTTGCCCCACACTACAAAATAAATATTACCATTCCGTGAACATTTCAGCCATGTTTTACTAAATTGTATTGTCCTTAATTTGTGGCTGCACTGCTTACAAGTGGTGGAAGATTACAGATCAATGTAACACAGTTTAACAGATCTGTGTTTATGTTTGAACAAACTATATTGCAGTTACTACTCATTATATCTGTTTTTGTTGCTACTTTCCCTTTTTATTTGAACAATAAAATAATATTTCAGAATTGTGATGCATTTTGTGAACTAAATTCATCGAGTTTAAAGGAAATATACAGACAAATGTTCAGCAAAAAATTCAGAACAGGCAGAACTTAGTGACATTTCAACACATTAACCTACCTGAGTGCCTTAATATGTACTCGGTCTATGAATCCACATGGGTGGATTGAGAGGAATGCCTATTTATAGGGCCACCTCTCATCACATGGGCAAGAACATCACATTGTGTAAATCAGATGACCTCTTATCTCTAGTGCAAATGTACAGTTATTAAATTGCATAACCAAAACTGACCGATGACAAGGTTAAGGACTTTTACATTAACTAGAGTTAATTAGTTAATGAATAATTACTCTTGAGGTGATAAACTCACATGCTTAGCTGTACAATGAATGGACTTATAATTATAAAGACGATAATTGAGGAAATTAACCCACAGCATTGTGTGTATGGATTCCAATGCTATAGACAAAGGGAATAGAATCTACAGGTGATCATTGGCTTACTTAAAAGGCTACAATGGTAATATTGTGACAAATATTCAAATACTTATGTAATTGCTATGGGCACTGACAAATCATGCTCATTTTTTTGAAACATAGCTCAAGTGTTACCATAATTAAACGTAAAAAATTATTGGCTATTAATTTCTGCCTCAATTTATATTGGCGCGTCTTTGTTTCCAATGAGCCAGTTTTGCATTATATAAAACAAAAGGACACATTAGAAGCATGATCTGGAATTAAAGAAAAAGTTCAAATAGGCAAATTTGAATAATTTCTCAATTATTCAGATTTTGTACATTCGGATCACTTGGGATTTGTGTTGGCCTATCCCTTTAAAACATGTGGGAATATTTTCCACTGGGTGAACTTTGCCCTGAAGCTCACTGATGGTCTGGATGGGAGCTCTGATCCATTTTTTTAAATTATTGGTTTCATGGGATGTGGGCATTGTTGGCAAGGTCAGCATTTGTTGCCCAGCCCTAATTGCCCTTGAGAAGGTGGTGATGAGATGCCTTCTTGAACTGTTGCATTTTGAGGGAAAGGCCTCATTAGCATTTAGCCATTGGTTTGTGGGCAGAAAATAAGCACCCTGGGGCAGCCCAGTTGGCCTTCAGGTTGGAAGAAGGTGGATATGTGGAGAAGGGTCCGACCTTGGGGTAGTAGGCCTCTGAGCCACAGCGACCCTGTCTGGTTTTGTGGAGTCCTCAGTAGCTCTCCTGCTGCTCCCTGCCCCACAACAATACAACAAAACTTACCTCTTCAGCTGGACCACCAGTTGATACTGGGTCAAGAGTGCATGCCATACAGTCCTCTCAGTACTATCCGAAAATGGCAATGGAGTCCCATGTACATTACAGAACTCCAATTTACATATTAAAAGGAATTTCCACCTGATTTAGCATCCCAGCTGCCCACCAGTAGGTCTGGGGCAGATTGCAGCAGACACAGCAACAGCAGGCTGCAAGTTATTTTGCACCATTTTCATTGGGGCTGCTGAGGGGGAGGGGCTGCCTCAAAAACTCCACCAAGAGTGTATGCCTGTATAGTCAGAAAATATCCATTTCTACCTGAAGAATTTTTCAATCTTGCAGCAGTTCTATAAGTGTCCGAGTTTGCAAGAATGGTAAAAAGACAACATTAAAGGCTCTGTATCTGAATGCACGCAGCATTCATAACAAAATGGATTAATTGATATCACAAATAGAAATAAATATGTACGATCTGATAGTCATTTCAGAGATGTGGTCGCAAGGTGACCAAGGCTGGGACCTAAATATTCAAAGGTATCTGACATTTCAGAAGGACAGGAAGCTAGGAAAATGTGGTGGGATAGCTCTGTTAATTAAGGATGACATTAGTCCAGTAGTGAGATATGACCTTAGTTCAGAAGATCAAGATGTAGAATCAGTTTGGGTGGAGATAAGAAATAGCAAAGGTAAGAAGTCACTTGTGGGAGTAGATTATAAGCCACCTAACAGTAGCTACACTATAGCACAGAGTATACTGTAAGAAATAATGGGGGCTTATAAGAAAGGTACTGCAATGTCGTGGGTTATTTTAATCCTCATATGGATTGGACAAATCAGATTGGCAAAGGTAGCCTGGAAGATGAGTTCATAGAGTGTATTCAGAACAGTTTCTTAGAGCAGTACATTTTAGTGCTAACCAGGAAGCAGGCTATTTTTGAACTGGTAATGTGCAATGGATCCCTGCCATTAGTATGCTGACTATGTTTAATTATGGGATCAGCCTTATTAAGGGAGTCACAGGGAGACAAGTCTGGTGTTGTTGCAGAAGTTAAAGGCCTGCAGAAGTTTAAAGGGACATCTCTTTTTGTTTGTGGCTTTTTAAGGTAACCTTGGTGCATCATATGGTGTCTGGAAGAAGTTTAGTAGTGCAGAAAGCACCCCACCTTTCTGATGAGACTACAGTATTTCTACTTCAGTAAATGAGGCACAGGTAGGCACACTGTTTGGGATGGATCAGTGCAGGCCCCCAGATGAGGTACACAACTAGAATAGGAGGCGCTGATTACCAGCATGAATTACACAACCATCATATAATACACCTGGAGCCAATGCTATGCAGAAGTTTGATGATCTTACCTGGTCAGGAAAAGTAGGAGCATCCTACTTTGATAGACTTCAAGTGGACATAGACAGGCTGGTGCAATCTGTGGGCAAGTGACAGATGAAATTCAATTCATAAGAACATAGGAAATAGGAGCAGGAATATGGTCCCATGAGCCTGCTCCAACATTCAGTACTATCATGGCTGGTCTTTGGCCTCAACTCCATTTTCCCGCCTGCTCTCCAAATCCCCTTGAGTCCCTGGGTCTTAAATACATTAATTAATGGGGCATCCACAAGCTTCTGGGGTAAAGAATTCCAAAGATTCACAACCCTTTGAGTGAAGAAATTTCTCCTCATCTCAGTGCGAAATTATCAGCCCTTTATCCTGAGACTGGGCCCCTGTGGTTTGGATTCCCCAGGAAGGGGAAACAGCCTCCCAGTGTCTACGCTGTCAAGCCCCTTCAGAATCTTGCATGTTTCAATGCGATCACCTCTCATTCCTCTAAACTCCAGAGTCGAGGTCCAATTTACTCAGCAGAGAAGTGTGAAGTGATGCATTTTGGTAGGAAGAATGAGAAAGCCCATTTAACTAAAGGATACAATTCTAAAGGGAGGTGCAGGAGCAGAAGGACCTGGGGTATATATGCACAAATCATTGCAGGTGGCAGGGCAGGTTGAGAAAGTAGTTAATAAGGCATATGGGATCCTGGGTAGAAGCATAGGGTGTAATTTTATCAGCCCTCTAGGTGTGGGCAGGGTGGCAGAGGGGCCCATAAAATGGTGGGGAATGGAGTACCCATCGCTTTTCTGATGCCATTCAATTTTATATGGGGTGGGGAAGGCCAAGGATGGCCTTCCCACCCAGAGGTCAATTGAGGCCCTTACATTTACCAGTGACTAGTGGGAGCCCTGCCACATGGCAAGGCCACCCAGTAGAACCAGGCAGCCTCCCTGTGTCTGAGATGGGGTGGGGGGGGGAGGGGGGCCACCTGTTTGGACATTCTGTCACCATTGGAGGGCCCCGGGTGGCAAAGGCTGCCCTTGGCCAACAACGGCCACA
Source organism: Heterodontus francisci (assembly GCF_036365525.1). Taxonomy (NCBI): domain Eukaryota; kingdom Metazoa; phylum Chordata; class Chondrichthyes; order Heterodontiformes; family Heterodontidae; genus Heterodontus; species Heterodontus francisci. Next base: position 37,847,491 of record NC_090388.1, on the reverse strand, counting down.
GCCCTCATCCTCAACAACCACCTCCGCCCCACCTCGCTGGGGCCTGCATGACTGGCTGCGGCCAACCCGCCCAATTACCTGCACTCTGGGGCTGCTACTGGTCCTGGGCCTACTGCTCAGTGCTCCTGGTGACACTGCTGGGACTGCTGAGCTGCCGGCCCTCTGATTGGCCCTGGCGCTGGGCAGTTAACTGCCTAAGCATGAGAAAGTACACTTGGGGGTCCCCAAAATAGCTAAGGCAGGGGCCCCTCGCCTTTCTGGCCTGGCGTTGGGATCCCCACTGCCTGCATAATATTCAGTTCATAGAATAAAGAAAACAACGAAGTTATGGTGAATATTTATGAAACATTGGTTCAGCCTCAACTTGAGTATTGTGTCTAATTCTGGGCACCACACTTTAGGCACTGTGTGAAGGCATTGGAGAGGGTGTTGAAAATATTTACGAGAATGGTTCAGGGGATGAGGGACTTCTGTTATGAGGACATATTGGAGAAGCTGGGGATGTTCTCCTTAGAGAAGACAAGGTTGAGAGGAGATTTGATAGAGGTGTCTAAAAGCATGAGGAGTCTGGACAGAGTAGATAGGGAAAAGTTTTTCCCATTGGTGGAAAGGTCAAAAACCAGAGGTCACCGACTTAAAGCGACTGGCAAAAGAGCCAGAGGCAAGATGAGGAAAAATATTATTATTCAGCAAGTGGTTAGAATCTGGATTGCACTGCCTGAGAGTGTGGTGGAGGCAGAATCAATTGTGGCTTTCAAAAGGGAATTGGATGATTATCTGAAGAGAAAAAAATTGCAGGGCTACAGGGAAAAGGCAGGGGTTTGGGACTCACTGAGTTGCTCTCGCAGAGAGCTGGCATGGACACGATGGACCGAATACCTCCTTCTGTGTTGTAACCATTCTATGATCCACCGTTATTTAACATTAATTCAATACCTTCAGCACCTCTGACAATTACAATTAACACACAGTCAAATTGCCTTTAAGTAATTTCATTGCTGGACATGACTGCCATCTTTCATTTAGCATTACCATCCTGTCAAACTGTTCTTTCACTCACACATGCATGCATTCAGCCTAAAGCAATCATGCCATATAACATAGTTCCATGACACCAGGGCATGCCACTGTAACCCCTGTTAGCAGCATGCCGACACTTGGCTACCATTGAATATCATTGCAACAATTGCAAACTCTTGCTTCTACTTTCTTCTTTCCAATAGTCAAAGTAAAGGGAAATTAGACAGGGCCTTTGATGGGTGGCTGCTCCACTACTGTTCATTTTGCACCACCAAAGAGAAACTTTACCCCATTGCCATCAGATTGGAGCTTTTTGTTCATTTTTTCCATGGAAGGGGCTCAGAGATGAGTAATGTTTAATGGCTGTATTTTAATACAATAAATTTGCGCACATTTAAAAAGCCACAGGCTGTAGACTGAAAGGGCATTGACCTGAAATGTTAACTCTGTTTTTCTCTCCACAGATGGTGCCTGCCTGACCTGCTGAGTATTTCTAGCATTTTCTGTTTTTGTTTCAGATTTCCAGCATCGGCAGTATTTTCCTTTTGTAAGCTTATATTTTGTTCTGTACACGAACATGAGAAAGCATGGAAAAAAATCTGTTTGGCTCAGTAGGCCGATGCTCCTGAGGGAAGGTTTTGCAAAGTTGTTCTGTGTTCCTAACCTGGAAGGTGAATTAAGATTGATCCTTGACCTTTGCTGGTACGAAATGTTCATGTTCCCAGTTGTTAAGGAATCATTATATTTTATAGATTTTAAATAAACAGCTCTATCTGCATAAATCTTTATAACTTTCAATCCTGTTCCTAACCGGTTATTAATTTAGGCATTGTTTAAATGCATTAATCCACAATAGTAAAATTGTTTTTCCCTCTAAGTCTACAGAGAAAATTCCAGGGCAAAAAAAAAATCATTAGGTCCAGTTTTGCTTGGAGCTTGTTGACACTAAGACCACCAGCAGATGTGAGGATTTTCAAGCTCATTGATGGAATGTGTAATGTTGACTTTGGGTGACAGCGATAACTGGGTAATTCTGAATGAGCCACCTGTTACACATCTCTCCCAATGTTCATTTTCATTGAATGTAGTTCTCTGATTTAAGGCTATGCCATTTTTGCTATTAGCTCATTTTGCGTTACTGGTGTTGACCAATTTCACCCCCAATATGACACATATACCTCACAAATGTTGCAAAAACATTAAAATAAAACGAATTAAAGCTGATTTCTGAATGCTCGGTACTGGAAGGGAGCCTGACGTGGACTTTGCACAGTGGGAATTCACTGGCAGCCTACCCAACATTTTGTGATATGCATGGCAAGCATTCAAAGGCATCTCCTAATCAATCCTACTATCAAATGTCTTCATATTAAATACCAACAGTTGGTTTACCTTGTTGATGTCAGTTTCACATTCAGTGGACACTTTTGGTGAATGGTATCCAGCTTTGCTAATGGGCACGGCCCCTGTTCCAATGTTCCTAGTAATGCATTTGAGTAAATTAAAGTCAAGCCATCATTTAATAGCCTATTTGCTAATTGGACAGATGCCATTTATATGCTGTCAGTCTTTCTAAGATTATCTATCTGTTCATCTAAGAGCCATCTATATTATTCTCTGTTCCAAATCACTTAGGAATAGTATGAATAGATGGTTGAGAATTGTACTATTCCTTTTAATAAGCATATCGAGACAGCAAACCCAACTTCAGTATCCTTACAATATTGACTATATGGTGGGAAGCACTTAGCACCAGTAAATACAATATTTTGTATTTCTACAATACTTATGCACAACATGAAAATAAATACACACACATTAATAAATTCTAATTGGTATTAAATCATATTTGTGGATAAATCTGCATTATGATTAATTAGCCAGTCCTGACCATCCTTCAAAACACTGAAAAAATAATTTTCTTATGTATTTTCTAAGTACCATTTAATATCCTATGTACTATAGCAAGTAGTTAAAAATAGTTTTGCAATTTTAGCTCTAAACAGTTCTAATACTGAAGTTGTACAAGAGAATGCGGTAGAAATAAAATGCATGCAGTTGTTTTCAGTTGCCTTCATCAGTTCTTCAGTATCACATAAGTAATAACTGGTCACCATGTAAATATTGGAATTGGTCACAGTTAATTGTGGTTAGATTTCTCCAAATCAAGTTAAATATGCCATTTGAATAGAGCATATCAATATAAATCGACATGAAATTCCCAAGGGAGATCCACTTTGACTACTAAAACACTGATGAGTGTTTCATATTTAATCATTTGATACTTTCAGCACAGGGCATCTCCATGAGGTTGGAGGTTAAGAGTTTCTATTGATTTTCATGTCTGAATTTACTGTGAACACATAACCACCAGCAGCCAGACTTCTGGCAATGTGTTTGATTGCTAGTCAGCGAATACTAGGCTTGTCATCAAAGAAATATTTCTTGCTATTCTATTATACCCTCTTTGGATGAGGTGTAACTCTATCTTGCATTCTCTTCACCTCTATGCTAATGATGAGCTTCATCCACTGATATGTTGATATTTCCAAAGAATTATTTGGAATAATTTTACAGTCAATTTGCAACACTGAATAAGTAACTGAAAGCTAAATAACTAATTGCAAGCACAATAGGCGACATGCCATTTTGGCACCTCTCTTATAATCATTACAAGGGAACACCAGCCTATTAAAAATGCACATTTCAACAGTTCACTCAATAATGCACTTCTGCCAAGTATTCCCAGCCACGGACCTTAATTTTTGAGCAATCCAGCCTGTTTAACAAGGCATTATTTAACCACCAGGGATTATTTTCTACCCCTGCTATGCATTATGGGTAGGATGTAAACATTAAGATTGGCATTTACATTCTGAAGCGGTCAAAGTACCAATAATGGATCAAAAATAAGTTAGACTTTTTTTTAAAGTGAACAAGATAAATTCATTAAAACTTTCATACATTTTAAGCTCTGTGAATTTAAATATAAGTCTCAATTTGACAGAACGAACAACATTAAACTGGAGTATTAGTTAAATTAAGCATTCTATTACAAGATTTCTAAGGTGACTGTACCCAGTAGATTCTAATGCTATAGACAACACTGAGTTTAATCTTGTGATCTAATTCATAGATACATGCCACAAACTGTGGAAACGCAACACACATTTTTTGGGCACTACTAGTGATTGCAGGCTCAAAATAGCATTTGGAGCATCGCACACACTTCTGGTGTGACTTGTGCCATGCAGTGAGTCTCCATTGGAAGTGTGCAGTGTAGGCAGATCATGACACCATTTGTGGGCGGCACAGTGGCGCAGTGGTTAGCACCGCAGCCTCACAGCTCCAGCAACCCGGGTTCAATTCTGGGTACTGCCTGTGTGGAGTTTGCAAGTTCTCCCTGTGTCTGCGTGGGTTTCCTCCGGGTGCTCCGGTTTCCTCCCACATGCCAAAGACTTGCAGGTTGATAGGTAAATTGGCCATTAGCAATTGCCCCTAGTATAGGTAGGTGGTAGGGAAATATAGGGACAGCTGGAGATGTGGTAGGAATATGGGATTAGTGTAGGATTAGTATAAATGGGTGGTTGATGGTCGGCACAGACTCGGTGGGCCGAAGGGCCTGTTTCAGTGCTGTATCTCTAAAACTAAAAACTAAAAACATGTAACGCTGATTTGATGCTAATGCTGCCAATTTGAAGCTCAGCGCTCTAGCTAACACTTTCCCTTAATCTCGCAAAGCTGAACACATTTTCAGCAGCAAGAGGGATCCCAAACCCCCCACCCCACCACCAGAGCTATTTAAAGGAATCATCAACTACTTTCAGGTTAGTTTGTTTGATGCTTTCTAGAGTTTTTTTAAAGTTGTTAATGTCCACACTGCGGCATGTGTTGATGAACTTGGGCTTCAAGGCTTCTACGCAAACCAGTTGTTCCCAGACATGGGTTCACAATAAGGCATTCTCTTTTGAATACAGCATGGCTGGGAGAATGTGCAAAGACACCACAGAGCAGGCAAAGCTGCTAGGAGGAGAAGGAAGGGGAAGCCATATCTGCCCAGGTTGTTCAGGGAGCAATTCTCTGACCTGAATCTCAGTGAGGAAAAATGTGTGAGATGTCTGTGCTTTGTTAAGGATGTTCTTACTGAAATCTGTCACCTGCTGCAGCCACAACTGCAAACTCAGAGCAGCATGAGGACTGCATTGCCAGTGGCTGTGAAGGTAACTGTGGCCATGAACATTTATGCATTGGGCTCCTTCCAGGCTGGAGCTGGAGATATTTGCAACATCTCACAGTTTTTCATCCACTGGTACATAAGGGAGGTCACTGACGTTCTGTATACAAAGAAGGCTGACTGCAATTCATTCACTTTCTGGAGAGATGCAGGTGGAGTGAGCTCAGTTTCATGAGGATTGCAGGCGTCTTCGTGATGTAGGGTGGAATTGACTGCACACACATCACCTTAAGGATGCCGCATATCAACTCTGAGATATACCACAACCAAAGGGATTCCATTTCCTCAAAGCCCAGCTAGTGTTCAACCACCTGCAGCATTTCATGCAGATTACTGCCCGGTATCCTGCCTTCATTCTGCTGCAGTCCATTGTGCCATCTGCATTTGAGCCACTATGACAAATTAAAGGGTAGCTAATGGGCAACAAGGGCTATCCGCTGACCACATGGCTGATGGCTTCGGTGCACAATCCACACACACATGGACAGCACATACAATGAATGTGATGCTGCCATAGCAAATGTGATGGAGACATAAAAACAGAAAGTGCTGGAAATACTCAGCAGGTCTAGCAGCATCTGTGAAGAGAGAAACAGATAATATTTCTGGTCTGTGACCTTTCAGACCTGAAACATTTACTCTGTTTCTCCTTTCACAGATGCTGCAAGACCTGCTGAGTATTTCCAGCACTTTCTGTTTTTATTTCAGATTTCCAGCATCCACGGTATTTTGTTTTTATATTTTAATGGAGCAGACCACTGGCTTGTTGAAACAATGCTTCTGCTGTCTGGACTGCAGTATTTGGCAGAGCATATGTGAAGATTTGTGGTGGTCTGCTTTATGCTGCACAACTTAACATGAGGGCACAGCCCTTGCCACTGGCTATATGGTGACCAGCTGAGGAGCACGTGGAGGAGGAGAAGAAAAGGAAGAGGTAACCCTGGCACCTTCTTTCTGGCTGGACTGTCTGTGAACAACTCAGCCAACTGTGATACCAATAAATGCAACCCCAATTCCCCATTCATTAACAGTCCCACACCTTACCTTCTCTCTGTCACGGCCACTTGACCACAATACAAAAATAAAAGCCAACACAAAATAAACATTCCAAACTGAATTTATAAACTGAAGCATGCCATATTGCAAATGAATGTCAACTAAATCACCATTGTGCACTCACTTAGATCCTGTCTCCCATGAGCCTTAGGCTGTCCCAGTGCTCCTACACAGTGCTATCCTTACGGCTGCAGTATAACAGGTGGAAGGCTGCTGACTTTCAGTGGGGGAGACTGCAGATGGCCTTACAGGATGACCTCGAGCAGCTGAGGGCAAAGGAAGCCGGCTTTGGACTGCACCATCTCGGCATGGGTAGCAGCAGTCTGGGCTGGCTGGCTGATAGGCAACAGCAAGGGAACTGATGGAGTGGCAGTGGAGGATGAATGCTGTCATCCTGAAAAAGGACAGCAGGTTCGTGCTCCTCAGAGTCACTGTCAATCCCCCAGGGTGTGACTCGCCAGTTCTAGTAATGTGTTGGAGGACAGATTGCTGGACTGCTGCATCACCCTGCAAGCCCCTTTGAATACTGGTATCTGCAGCCATGATGGCAGTGTGCTGAGCTTGCGTGAGAGCAGACTGAGCTTGCTTGGCAGCAAACTGACCTTGCATGGCAGCAAACTGACCTTGCATGACTTCAGTCTGAGCTTCCACTACAGCACCCAGATATTGGGTGGCTTCTATTTGTGCTGCAATGGAAGCTGAGATATTGGCTGCCAGACGCTGCATCATGGGTGGGTCCACAAGTGCTGTTATGGACTTGGCCACCACTTCCACATTGGAAAAAATTGGCTCCAAGCAGTGTAAAAAGCCCTGTACAAAGTTGGTGCTGAACTCCTCCATGCTCCTTGACATTGACCGTACACTTTCTGGCAGGCCTGCCAATGCACCAAGCATTTTGTGATGCATACCCATCGGCCTTCTTCTGTATACTGCCCCATTGAAGTCCTCATCTGAGTCCTCTGCAGCAGGACTCCTTTTTGACCTCAGCTTCTGGTGAGTTGGCACCTGCTTGGCAACTCACCAAGCCTCCTTCGACAGCACCTTCCAAACATGTGACATCCATCACCTAGAGGAACAAGGGCAGCAGACATATGGGAACACCACAACCTGCAAGTTCCCCTCCAAGTCACACACCATCCTGACGGAATTACATTGCCGTTCACTGCCGCTAAGTCAAAAACCTGGAATTCCCTCCCTAACAGCATTGTGCATGTACCTACACCAGATGGACTGCAGGGGTTCAAGAAGGCAGCTCACCACCACCTTCTCAAGGACAATTAAGGGTGGGCAACAAATGCTGTCTTTGCCAGCAACATTTACATCCTATGAAAGAATTTTTAAAAATCCTTGCTCCCTGCCTTGGCAACAGCCAACTCATGCAAAGTGTCTTACCACATGCGGATGCCGCCTCATGCTATCCTCTAAATTACATGTAGTGACAGTACCTGAGCTGGTGGCTGCGAGTGTGAAATTGATTGACAGTGCTGTGTCTTCATTATCACTGTCTTCTTGCAGTTCTTCCACTGCCTGGCGAGGTTGCACTACTTGGGTATCTGAAAGGAGAATGGCACGAAGGTAAGGTAAGGGGATGGGGGGAAATAACAGGTGCATGTTTACACCACCTGCAGCTTTGAAATCAGAAGAGAGTGTAGGATGAGGGGGAAAGTGGGATATGAGAAGAAGGATTAGGGATGAGGATACCGTCATCTTCTATAGTTTCAGCTTTGCCTCAGCAATGGCCGCTCCAATGATGATGAGCACCATCTTCTCCATGGGGGTTAGAACTTGTCCCCCACTGGTTAGGTCCTATTGCCTCCAGTAATCTGCTACTTTGTCCTTCAAGAGCGAGGGAAGTGTGTCGGTGAGTGTGCTGCAAGCTATTCGGGTGATGTGCCTGTCATAGTTGAATTGCTGGATATGTGCGCATGTTGTGAGATGTGGGTGTGAAGCTTGCAGTAGTGCTAAGTGTGTTAGGATAAAGTGAGGCTCTGAATGGTATGCATGAGCCTTGATTGTTGATAAAAGCAAAATACTGCGGATGCTGGAAATCTGAAATAAAAACAAGAAATGCTGGAACCACTCAGCAGGTCTGGCAGCATCTGTGGAAAGAGAAGCAGAGTTAACGTTTCGGGTCAGTGACCCTTCTTCGGATGAAACGTTAACTCTGCTTCTCTTTCCACAGATGCTGCCAGACCTGCTGAGTGGTTCCAGCATGTCTTGATTGTTGATAGTTGAGTGATGGGCAGTGAGTAGTGGTGCAACTGGGAGGGAAATATGACATGTGAAGATGTATTCACTGGCCTTGACCACTTGTGTGAGGTCCTTGAACTTTTTACAGCACTGTGTCTAGGTCCTTGGGACTTGATTCCTGGAAGTGACTGTCATGTCTATCTGGTCCTACTGCCTTTTGAGAATTTGTTTGGAGGGCTTCCTGGCCCCCTATGACTAAAGCACATCTCTTCTCTGCTGCATCTCCTCCATGAAGACCTCCTTAGAAAATCCTGGAGCCTGCGTTATCCCATTATTTATGACTTTTTACACACCAGAATGAGTTTCCCAATGACTTCCACGACTTACTGCAAGAATGCACCTCCCCTTTAAGAGGTGCAGGCTGGCTTTAAGTAGTGCAGACTAGTTTTAGGTGGAGCTAGTCTCACACAATTTTGGTCCTCCTGCTGAGGGGTGCAGCTACTGAACAGTACAGTTAGCACTGGTTGCATGCTGCTATCATGTTAATTAGCAGGTAGCACAAATTTTGTGTGCTACCTGTATTGGAAGTAATGGGCTCAGGTTAATCCTGCATTGCAATCCCTGCTCGTGCATTTGGGCAATCAAATTTAGCTCTTTTAGTATTTACCAAAATCCATACCAGAGTTGTACACATATATAAAAATGAACTTGTTTTAGTAGCTGCACTCCTGCTAGACAATTTCAAAATTTCATGGGAATGTTATTTTGTACTCATCAAGCTGAGGTTTGGCAATGCTGGAGAATGAAATACGTCTCCATTTTAGGCAGCCAGTGTAAGCTTTGAAATTTGGCTGAACACAGATAGAGGAGCTCTCACAACATTTAAGAAGTATTTAGATGAGCACTTGAAATGCCATAGCATAGAAGGCTACGGGCCAAGTGCTGGAAAATGGGACTAGAATAGTTAGGCGCTTGATGGCTGGCACAGACACGATGGGCCGAAGGGCCTGTTTCTGTGCTGTATAACTCTATGACTCTAGATAAAGAATAAATTTGCCTCTGCTCTGATCATACATTCTGCCTCAGCTCCAACCATACAAGAGCATTCCTATTTGAAAAAATGTGACATGCCATTTTCCATATCAATCATCATTTAGTTACTTTACATGAGTTTTCCATTTCATGCTGAATACGGCCAGTTTTTGTGCTTGTCTCCAGGTTCATTTACAGTTGTTAGACGTTTTGACACAGGGCTGAATTTTACCAGCCCCTTAACGCCGTGGGTCATGGCGGGGGGTGGGGTGGGGGGCCCATAAAATTCTGCGAGGAGAGGCCCGCTTTGACCTCCAACGTTGAGAAGGGCCTGTCGCATATTACTGGTGACAAGGGCACCTCAGTGTGGGTGGTCGGCCTTCATCTAAATACTTAAATTAACAAGGATTAGATGTAAATGAACGTACCTGCTGGCGGCGGCTGTCCCACGCTGATTTTACGGCCGCCGATCGCACCTCGCCCCCTTTGGAACGCCATATGGAGTTCCAAGGAGGGAACCTGGTGGGGAGGAGGGAGGAATAAAATTTTCAGGGTGGGAGGGGTGGGGGAGCAGGGAAAACAATGTTTATAGGCCGTGGGGATGGTGGGAAGGGGTTGAGGGTCAAAGGGAACACATTTCAGAGGATAAAGTTCTGGATATCAATAACAGTTTATTATGGGGGCAGAGAGAAACTTATATATAAATTACCCATTGGGAGACGGGATTTACAGTTGAAATAAACTTTTATTTTTATTTCCCGGAGACCGGGACCTTTAAATATTAAAACGCTACTGAAGGGCTTGAAGCCCTTTAAAAATGGCGTGGCACCTGTGTGGTGATGCCGAATGCCATTGCCTGGGACATGGCAGCCACCCTCTCTACATCGGGGGCGGCTGCTCCGCCCCCTCTATTTAAATGAGCCCCTGCGCATAATATCGCGGGGGCTCGGAAGCAGCATATCTGTGTCGGAAGGCCGCCGAGTTCAAAGCGTGCCGTCGTGAAGGGCGGCATGCTAATAAAATCCAGCCCACAGTTTGCCAGATTTGGCAAAGCAAAACGGTCTGGAGCTGCCACCTGGAAGAAGAGCAATAGTAGCCCAGGTTATTTTTGTGGATCTCAAAGGTACACTGCTGTAGAATTGAAGACTTAGTTTTGCTGGTCCTCTTTTTTTTTTCTCCAAAAATATACTTTATTCATAAAAATCTTTAAACAAAAATACATTACAAAACAGTTCCAATTGGACATTCCAGAAAGTTCAAAGAAATCAGTTTCCTTCGATACAGAACATGTGTTGCCTCACAATCCCATTGCCTGTGGAATCAGTCAAAGTCTACATTGCACAGGCTCCAACCACTTCCTACCGTAAAAGGCTTTTGCGGTCCCATTTAAGTCTTAGGACCAAGATTTCCATATGAAAACAGGCATGTCACTTGAATCAGGCAAGTATTTTGGACACTCAGAGGAAGGCCCCTTTTTAAAATGGCGCCACCGCATTGTTAGTAGTAACGGGATGGTAAGGTTTGCAATTCTCATTTTGAGGCCATTACTGTTGCTTTAACATCAAAGACAGTGAAAATTGAAATAAAAACAGAAAATGCTAGAAATACTCAGCAGGTCAGGCAGCATCTGTGGAAAGAGAAACATTTCAGGTCAATGACCTTTCAGTATACAGCCTATGGCTTTTTAAACATGTATAAATTTGTTCTATTAAAACACAACTATTCAGGTCAGCGGCCCTTCATCACAACTGGAAAATGTTAGAAATGTAATGAGCTTTAAGTAGGTCAAATGGGGGAGGGTGTGAAAAGAACAAAAGGGAAGGTCTGATAGCACTTCTGATATGTCTTCCTTTTTCCTCACCAAGGATTCCCCCCACCATGGCTGACAGGGCCCTCGACTATGTCTGACCCATTTCCAGTATTTCTGCTCTCAACACTTCCCCTCCCTCCCACTCTTACACCTTCCCCTCCCTCCAAGGGCCAATATCAGGCTCTCCTTGTCCTCACCTTCCAATCCACCAGTCTCCGTATTCAATGGATAATCCTCCACCATTTCTGCCACCTCTAGCATGATGTCGCCACTAAACATTATCTTCCCCTCCCCTTTCAGCATTCCCAATGGACCATTCCCTTCCTGACATGCTCGTTGGCTCCTCAATCACCCCAACATCCCATCCCTTTCCAACAGCACCTTTCCACACAAGCAATGGAGATGCAGTACCTGCCCTTTTACCTCCTCTCTCATCGCTGTCCAAGGCCCCAAATACTCCTTCCAAGTGAAACAATGATTTATATGTGCTTCTCTCAATTTAGTATACTGTATTCGCTGCTCACAATGCAGTCGGTTCTACAGTGGGGAGACCAAGCATAGATTCCATGACCACTTTGTGGAACACCTCCATTCAGTCCGCAAGCATGATCCCGAACGTCTGGTGGCCTGCCATTTTAATTCTCCACCTTGCTGTGAAACTGACATCTCTGTCCTCAGCCTACTCCAGTGTTCCAGTGAAGTTCAACACAAGTTTGAGGAACAGCACCTCATCTTTCGATAGGCACTTTACAGCCTACTGGACTCAACATTGATTTCAACAATTTCAAAACATAATCTCTGCCCACCCCAATTTGTTTGCTTTTGTTTGAGTGTTTTAGTCTTAATTTTGCTTTCTTTTGTTTTGTTTTCAGGTGCCAGCCATTCATTATTCCACCATTCAACCTCCTCTGGACACATCTTTTGTCCCTTTACTTGTCCCATTATTACTCCCTTTGGCTCTGTCCCATCAACTCTTTTGTTATTCGTTGTCTCCTGTCTTCTGCCCTATGACAGACCTTTCCTTTTGCTCTTTTTCCACCCTCCCCCTTTTGACCTACCTAATTACATTTCCAACCTTTTCCAGTTCTGATGAAGGGTCACTGACCTGAAACTTTAACTCTGTTTCTCTCTCCACAGATGCTGCCAGACCTGCTGAGTATTTCCAGCAATTTCTGTTTTTATTTCAGATTTCCAGCATTGGCTGGAGATTTCCAGTATTTTGCTTCTGTAACAGTGAGAATTGACCCCAGAGATTTTCATCTTATTAGTCTGGGCTGCATTTAAACTCAGAAGTGAAAGACCGCATCTAACCTAAAGAACCTGTCATCTGCCCCTAGCTGCAATGTTATTTTGAATACATTTCTAGCTAAATTAATTTCAATAAAATTCAATTTCAGTGCAATGACAGCCATTGTGTAAAGTTATCGGTAGTAATGAGTTAAAATTTGCCTTGTGCCTCTGTAGGGAAAAGCTTTGTTAAATAGGCAATGCACAAATAAATGTGTGATCTGTTTTTAAAATTTGTTTCAAAAATAATAATTTTCTTTTCAAGCATTTCATGGCAGCAAAGCATCCTTACACTAAAGCAATGCAAGAATGTAAATAACCTTGAGTGATTGAAAGACATGTTTCAATTCTTGTGGTTACAGAACTCTCTATCTTCAACCTTCTCTTTCATTGCTGATTTTACATTATTGCACTGACAAGCAACCAAAAGCATATTGAAGGACAAAAGCCTTACTCTGCTACAAAGGCAAGATTATATATTTATTAAATCAAATCCAACATAATTACTAGTAGTAAAATAGAACTGTTGTCAGGAAAGCTTAATCATTTTGGACCTGACTGGATGAAAGAGATTGAGCTTTTTTTTCCTAAATGTATTAGAATCTGTAAAATGAATGACAAATTAAACTGACTGACATATGTTAAAAATGGACAATCAAAAATTGAGCATTTGGAATCATGTAAAAATACTTTTTACGATCAGATGCTTAGCATGATTTAAGGTGTGAGGGTCAATGATTTGAAGTAGTTATTTGGACACAATAAATGCATGATGTGTGACCCCAGCAGTTCTCAGACACAATTGTTCTGGATAAATTTTAGAACAATTAAAAGATGTGCCATCATACTAGTGCAGTTCTCTTGTTCTACAAAATAACTGTTGATACTTAAGGCTGTTTAATTCCAGAAGAAGCAACCCCTGATATAATCTGAGCTATTGCATTCTTTTTTAACCAAAAGTTGCTGTTAGGGTGCCGAGCAATTTTGGGTCTGCATTAACATGAAAGTGGCTGTTAAACTTGAAATTAAGTTAGCAACCTGACTTTCCAATATGCAAAACAAGCATTTGGCAGGTAGCCACACCTCTTGTATATCACACTAAGGGGTGATGATAACCCTTCCTCAATTGCAGGAAACCAAGACTTAGCTGCTGATTCCTGCTCCCTTAATGCTGTCTTGCATTTTAACATGCTCTTCTGAGTAGGTGGTAAAGACACATATTGGGGTCCTTTTTCAAATATTCAGATTAGGTTCTGATGACCTCATCATGGCCTGAGTATTGTTTTAACCAGAGGCTGAGCGAGGAAGCTGATATCGCTTGTTTTACATTATCGCCAAAGCCTAATTTTCCCATGTGACTGTTTACCTTCTTGTGTACTAAATGTAGTGACAAGATTGATGTTGGTTGATGTAACAAAGGTGTAACAATGGATTATACTATTTCTGTTGAAGGATTACAGCATTGTATGGTTGTAGTTTAGTAGCAGTTTATAAGTTTATATAGCTGAACTAGTTTACTGGTTATGTAGCCACATCACTTGGGCATGATGCACTTTGTTTCTGATTCGCACAATAATAAAGGACTCATTTAAAATTCATATTATGACTCATATATTGCTCTCTGAGCATCACAGAGGGAATTTACTTTCGGTATATGTTGTGGTTTAGCATGCCTCGGAACCCTGGTGTTTAAAACAGGTAAATGCACACGCTTGAGTTTATTATTTTCAAGTGTTATAATAAGCATCAAAGAAGATGAGGGTTTAGAAGAAGGGTAACTACAATTCTCTCATGACAAAAGCTTTGCAATGAAGTATTGACTGAGGTGCACAAAAATGTTATCTTGGTTCAGTATTCCATGTATTTATGTGGAGGAAATCAGCAGATACTCCATAAGTGTGCTTGTTGGTTTTTGACTTGTTTTTGTAAGTAATAGTTTTTGTCACCAGTATACAAATCAAAGGGTGATAACTGATGCTTGTGGCTCCTTAGTGCATGTGAAACTTCTAGAGTAATGGGGCCGGATTTACAAAGCAGGATTGGGAACCCGATGCCCAGATGAATTCTGGGTCCTGACCCTGCACCTCTACTGCGACGCTCACACAACACTATTTTAAATGATAATGCCCTAATTGGGCAGGAGGCGAACTTGGTGCCCAATTAGTGGCACTGACTGCCTCCTGGGAGGCGGGAGCTGCCTGCCTTGCACCAGCGGCAAAGGCAGACAGCAACCATGATGCGGCCTGTCGCTGCCTTGCCAAAGAGAGCGGGCTGCTCCTCAAAGGGCCAGTAGCACGAAGGGATGAGACTCAGTGAAAACAGCCAAAACAGAGGTACTGCGCTCGTTCCGGCATGGGATACCAGAGGGCCTGATAATTTTAGACGTAAAAAAAAAGACTTTACCTTTGCCCTGGAGTGAACCCGACAGCTGTGTACTAATGTGCACCAGACTGTTTGGTATCATGAAATTTCCATTAAATATTGCAGTGCCGACCTCCCTGGCCCATTAACAAGCTCCCAAAGGAGCTTAATGGGCTGTTAATTGGAGGCGAGCGGGTTCCTTGCTCCCTCCCCACCACCAGCACTTTGAACATTGCAGACTGTCCCGGTGGTGTCAGGATCCAGAGACAACCTCCAGGACTGTGATTTTTAAGTCACGCCTTCACTGGGTCTCAACCCCGCTAACTTTTGAAAATCCAGCCCATGGTGTGAGCACAAAATTAAAGAGAGCTGGAGAGATGCACACACTGTGAAAGTTAAATATATTAGAGCGTAAAATGCATACAAAAATAAATGCAACAGAAAATAGTCGAGTTGAATCAGTGCAAAAAAATGTAGAAGGGCAGAGGGAAGAAGGTAAAGTCCCAATTTTAAATCAGTGTGGAAATTGTACAGCATGAGGCTGAGGAAATGTTAACTCCCAGGCCTCACCTGCATGACCCCCACCCCCCCAACCCAAAACCATTTTCCCACCTGACACAGATAGGAAACAGCTGTTGTTCAGTGGTGCGAGTACAATGTTGAACAAAAGACACTGCGCAATAATAACAGAGAAGAAATGGATGGTGTTATCTGAGGTCAAACATAGGATCAAAGTCATCTTAATGCTGACAAACAGTGATTGGCAGAAGTCTACAAATGCACGAGCAGTGCTATGATCAGGAAAAGCAATCAAAAGTAATTTCTGGCTCCAGAGAGATGGCCCTAGCATGCAAAATAAATTTTTGAACGTCACAGCCATAATTCTCTCTCGTGAGCCCAATTGCCCTTCCTCGTGTTACTGATCAAGCTAAGCAGCAATCAATATAAAACTATGGAAACAAATATGACTAAGGGCTGCTAATATGTCATTTCTCTTGATTGTGACTTATAGCACACAACACACACGATGCAGAAAGAAGCAGAGTGAAATTGAAAGTGGGTGCCCTACAGCTGCCTTCCCAGTACATACCCAAGGGTAGTCATCGTGATTATGTGTCCTGATTTGGCCTTTTCAAACAAATATCGGAGCAATTTGTTCCCAATGTTATGTTAGGAAAGGGGTCTAAATGCCAAGAAAAAAAAAAGTAGTCAGCAAGGGCAGGAATTGTTCATCATGGATGGGAACCCATCCTGTCAGAGAGAATTGAGAGACTATGCCAAAGTCCGATCTGACTACAAGCTGCTATTTGTTATTAAACGATGGAGATGTGCATATTTGCCTTTTTAAATAAAATCTCTGTTTGTAATTCTTTTATCTTTACAACAGCACTGACATAAAATATTGCAGAATAACAAAAGGTACTGAACTTATTAACAGTATACAGATTGGAGTGTGCACACTACAGCAATTCTTGGTTGATTTTACATGTAATTTCCTTCATGTAAGGATTAAAATGATGGGATGTTGTTCCATTGCATGATAATTGAGATATTTTTCATTGTTTGAGAATTGGGATATTTTTCTCATGTATTACAGTTATCAAAATTGAATTCAGTAGTTGTGAAATATATTGTAAACTAATGCAGGTGCATGGTATCATTGGCGTTATCTGATGCATAGTCTTTGTCACAATCACTCACTAACTGGATCTTTCAACATTTCTCTCCTCAAAATCCTGAACCTAAGTCGTTGTGTTGATATGGAATCAGTAGATTTACCACCGTTGTGTTCTAGAGTGATGGGATAAATTTATTTTCTTGATTGCTTTTAATGATAACTCTGAGCATAGTATTGCATTCTGTTATGAACACTGGACCTTGTAACATGATTATGTTTTAAAAATTGTGATTTTTAAAAGTTCAAGCTGGAGTCAGGAGGCTTCACCTCCACTCTGCGAAAGGTTGCCAGGACAACAGAGAACACAGATCAAAGACTTTCTCCTGAAAAACAGAGACTAACCGAGACTCCAGGGCTAACACCTGAAGAACAATGGGTTTCGCCCTCCTAGACTTTCGGGTCATATAACAAGGAGTCAGTAATTCAGAAGATGTTAATGTACCAGGCAGCTGTTATCACCTGGGAACAATGGAAAGGCCTAAGTGGCTTTGAGACTTCTGGACTGTGCATTTTCGGAGCATTACAATAAGCTATTGACATTTGAATCCAGATAAATCTAACAGACTTTCTGAAGGCAAACAGGCTGTAAGAGAAGAAATCAACAGTTGTGGCCTCAAGGCAGGCTGGAAGAAGGGAGCTCAGCTGTTGCAGCCTCACAGCAGGCTGTAAGAGAAGAAACCAATGGTTGTGACCTCGAGAGAGAGAGAGGCGACACCAGCTCTCAGAAGCTAGTTACAGTAAAAGGCTATGAAGACTTGAACCTGTTTTGAAAGTTGAAGCTTGCAGAGAAGTAGAAGACCAGTAGGATCATCAGGAAACACCTTATTCACGAACATTCAGGTCGGAAGTGCTTGGAGAAGTGAGCGAAGAGAACATTGATTTTTGAAATAGTCTGGGAGATCCAAGCCATTGCAACTGGGAAGAGTTTGGAACTTTTAATAGCCATCAAAAAGGAGCGTTTAACATATCAGTGTGGTATGAGGTTTTCAAATATTTTACTAAGAAAAATACGTTTATTTGTAATTTGTGGTATCAGCTACTTTCAAAGTGCTACTCAGTTAATTGGGGATTTCTTTTAGTTTAGTTGTTATAATAAAAGTCTTAAAATGTAAAATCTTGTATAATTATTGAAATTGGTTTGGGGTTCATATCTCGTACTTTTCACGTTAATGATATCACTGAGGTCGTAACAATTCAAACTGGAAATATTAGTATTTGAAGTTAGGATCCTTTGCTACTCACTTTATCCACTGCACTATCTAGCCTCCAATTGGAAATTGACTACAGTGGTGAATAATGGTTGTACCTATGGAGACAGTTATCCTGCCATTTTCATGTCAATGCTAAGTGGTTGGGTGGGACATCGATGTGATAAGTAGAGGCGCAGCATGGGTGTAAAAGTCCCAACTGGACACTAGAGCATGGTAAAATCATGTAACATGAGACCCATTCCGACAGGCGTCTCAGACTACTCTGAGCCTGCACCAGCTTCTGTATAATTTAGTTGCGTTTTAAAGTTTCTAGGTTGTCTGATTGACTACCTGAGAAGTTATAAACCATTAAATTATGACACTTAGTAACAGTCACTTGGACAAGTGCGGATTACTTAAGGAAAGTCAGCACAGATTTGTTAAAGACAAATCATGTTTAACTAGCTTGATTGAGCTTTTTGATGAGGTAACTGTTAAAAATTAGAAATATGCTTAGAATAAACATATATTTAGTCGCCGGCCTGAAATAGGTAAAGGCCTCGGTTAGTGCTGTAAGTTTCGTTTTACTGGAAACTGCTTGAGGTTTAGTTTCTCTAGAAACAAACAGTAGAATGATTATTCTTAGGTGATGACAGCTGTACCTAGCCTGAAAAGGAGCCATGGTCAGCTGAGGCCACTGCAATAATGGAGGATCAACTGGATAGATACTTAAAGCAAATAACCATGCTACAAAGCTGTGTTATGATATTCATTTAATCGTACCTAATTAAGATGCTGCTGAAAGATCTAAGTTAATTAATGTGTAGAAGCAGAATAGAAGTTACTTTAGTGAACAACCCGATAGTTCAATAGTCTGATAAGGAAGTAAACCACTTAGACTGGATAGTCATTAAGTACAGCTCATCAACAGGCCTTACGAACAGCATAAATAAATGATAACAGGCCAATACGAACAATGGAGTCCCTGAAGTTAGTCCAGAGATGATATCAAAGGGAGTTATAAAACTAGTCTTGGGGAACAGCCTAGAGTGAGCTAAAGAAATATAATGTAACGGCCTGATTGATTAAGGACAGAAGGCACATGCAAAAGCTCAAGAAGTTAATGGCAGGTGGATAACATTAAACATGAGCACAGAACACTGATGTAAGGTGATTGGCAAAAGAACCAAAGGTGAGATGAGGAAAAAACCTTTTTACGGAGCAAGTTGTTAGGATTTGGAATGCACTGCCTGAGAGTGTGGTGGACGCCAATACAATCGGGGCTTTTCAAAGGAATTGGAGAAGCACCTGAAAAGAAATAAATTGCAAGGCTATGGGGAAGGACGGGGAAGTGGGACTAGCTGAATTGCTATGCAAAGAACTGGCACAGACATGATGGGCTGAATAGCCTGCTTCTGTGATGTAAGCATTCTATAATGCTATGAAATGGAATATTTTTAGTGTTAACAGAAAGCACCCTCCCACTTCCTCCCAAGTTCTCCTAACAAAATGTAATTGCTTGGGAACAGACCTCGGTGCAGGCTCAGTTGTCACTGTAACCTGTGTGCTTCATCAGATCAATGAGCACTGTGGCAAGGGCCTGTCAACTGTGCATCACAGCCAGCAAGTACTGGCACTGGGTCATTAACTGCAACCTTAAATAAACATCAATTGTAACAACCCACAATGTAGATTTTCATTTCTATGTCAAAATCAGAGGCACAACATTGATAGCCATTCTCTAATGTAGTGGAGGGTCTGCACTCGAATATACATCAGGAACAAAATGGTATGTACACTTTAAAAAGGATTTCAGACTTAAGCCAGTACAATGCAAACTCTACAAATATTGCAAAGCCGGCATAGTTAAATTTAATGGCCTGGATTTTGTGGTCAGTGGCAAAGGAACGCGCTTGCCGTTCATTATGCTTACAGATGCCCACAGACTTTTCGTGGGTTTTTAAGTGGCAATTTACAGTTACTAGAGATCATTTTCAATATGGCGTTCTCTACAGGGGATCTATGGCATGTGTGGGCAGAGCAAGCAAACTAAACAGATTGAAGAATCCTCACTGAGACACGCTCTAAACCAAGGAGTATGAATTAGAACATTTAATATAATGTAAAATCATGTACAGAAAGTGAAATTAAGTGAGGGAAAGAAAAGTGGGATTAATACAGAGAGAGATAAAAGAGACAAAGAAAAAGTAAAAAAACAATAATTTAAATAAGAAGGAATAAGACTCAACACTTGTAAAAGTAAATTTTCAATGCAAAGAGGTTGTTAGGTAGTAAATAAGATTTATCACACTATTAAAAATTCACTTAAGCTTGAATGGACAAGCCTAACTTTTCATAGCATGTTGAGTGAGTTAGTACCACAACTTCATTTCCTTCATGTGTTTTAATACCAGGTCTCTCAGTGAGATACCAGTGGAGCAAAGCTAGTGGAGGAGCAGGGCATCTTGGAAAGCAGCTTCCTGATTTTCCGGTTTAACTGCGCATGTGAAAATGCTGGAAGTTGTTGTCTGATTTAGTCTTTAATAATGGTGAGCACTGATATCCTCACCTTTATTCTTAATGTAAAATCTGGATCATTATCTCTAAAACATAGCTCTTAGCTAGATGTAGAAGATCAATGTATCCTCTCTTCATTCCATAAAATGGTGTAGATGAAATGACCCAAGAATTGTTTTAAAATAAAGTCAGTAGGCAGACTGAACACTGGGAAAGGGAAGGTTGAATACTAATTAAACCATGAAAGCTTATATAAACATAACATTCCTTGCCATTGATAGAAAATAAACTTTCAAGACCACAGGCTTGGCGATAGCTTGTTAAGGGGCTCAGTCTCAGTTCTTTGTTCTTAGTTTAATTTGAGTAATTTTAGTAGTTCTTGTCGTAGCCTTTATAGGAGTTTTGTATCTAGTATATGTCGAAGCAAGTCTCTGTAAAATTGGAAAGTGCATTTCTGACAAAGAGAAAAAAGGTTACAAAAGTTAAGATTGTACTAGCCAGAAACAGGCAGATATAACTGGGCCACTTAGATGTACAAGTTTCACTGAGATAAAGGGAGGTGAGATTTAAGCCAACTTGTCCAGATATGTCTATCAGCATGGAAGGTGACTTAGGCAGGAGCAGAGGATCAAGGAAGATGGATAGCACCTTTACAGACAAAGGTTCATCACTCTGACATCTCAGAAGGCTAACACATCATCCTCGCAAGGCAACCAGTTCATGACCAAGGATATGTAAGATCTGGAAACACTGATAGTAATAACCATACATGGGTTGATTGGGATCAAAGCAAAGATATGGCCTCAATTTTGAGTCCCCGTCTTTATTTACATCGGGCTGGTGAGCAACACGGCACCAAACAAGTGTCACAATACAGCTTGCCGGATTGAGGCGGACCAATATCGGGCTGTCCTGGTCTCCAGCAAGGTAGGTTTGAGGAGGGGGAGCCACGGGGCGACTCAATATTTAGATTTAAGTGCTAATAACTATGATTCTAAGGTTAATAATTAGTTGTTAGTTCATGGTTTAGTTGTCTGATTTCTTATTTGAGAATTAGCAAGAAAGGGTTAATTCATTCGTTCAATAGTTTGTGTGGCTCTTAATGGGAGCTTGGTAGTATAAATGTTAATATAATCGAAACTGATTGATGTAAGGCAAGCCGGTGAGACAAATTAAGTGTTATTAACTTGTAGGCATAAATTGGATGGTTAACTACAGATCATTCCCTTTCATAGAGTTTCAGTGAGAGGGTTAAAGATGTGCCTGGTATTCTTGATAATTATCCTAATCAAGTTATTGATCTCAGTGTTTTTCACAATGGTGAGTATTAAGTCTTGTTTTTATATCAGCTTGTTAAGTGATTGCATTTTTTCCAATTGTTGAAAAAATTCTTAATTTCTTCATTTTGCAACATTCCTCAAATATCCTGAATGCCAAGGCTTTCTATGAGCTTATTGTTTTAACCTTTTTGTTAAAAATCCATTTTTCTATCTGTTGTAAAAATATTAGATAGAAAATTTAGCTTTCATAGAAAAAGGCCTAAGTTTAGAATGAAGAGTTTCAAAAATCTAATAGTAACAGCAGTGAAAGCTTCCAACCCATCAATATGTGAATGCAGTCAGATTTTTAGTAAGAAAAGAATAAAAAGTCACAAAATGGAGAGCAAGATTAGCAGCTAAGGGTCTCTTATTGAACATAAATAATGTTCAAATGAATAGCTGAATAGAAATTGGAAACCTATGAAATTAAAACAAAAATCTGAAAAACTGCCTTTATCTTATCTTTTGTGCCTTCACGCTGTACTCCTTTATTCCTGAGCATAGAAAATGTTCGAAGCCTGAGACTTTTTCATGTTAATCAACAGAAACTGTGCAGAAAGAAGAGCCTCCCTGATGATTTTAGCACTTGTCGATCTCAGAGAGATGTTCTCATAGTCTAATGGACTGTGCAAAATATGACTGCACACACCTGCCCTGTGAGGTTTCCAAGCTTAGTGATCTATCCTTAAATTTATCAACTCAAAAATTAACAGTTTTATCAGAATTGGCTTGCATTATCTGCAAAAAACAATATATTGCTAATAATGCTTACTGAATTCATTGTGTAAAATATTTTGATATTTTTGAAATAATAATCACTGAAACAAGTATAATATTTGTTACGAATTTGAATCTGCCAGATTTTGTGGCGTGAGGCATTCCTGTAAGCAGTTTGAGGGCCTTACTGTTATGGGAGTAGGCTCGCACTGGCCTTTATTTTCTTCCATATCATGATCCAGGGCTATAGCAATTGTATTTCCTTGTAACTTAAACCAATGCATGAATCTGTTGCATCTGTATTCCTTCAATCTCTCCAAAGGTGGACCGAGTTAACATGAGGTGGGGTAATGCTTGATTCAAATCATTAAGCTTTTTTAATCCACAATGAAGGGAATATGCAGAGCAACAATTATGATCAGATTCCCTTAGTTCAATTGGTATAATCTACTTTTGCATAATTACATATGCTATTCAACTTCAGTGGATTACCTTACTTAACTTCAACAGAGTAACTTGTCTGTGCTGTAGCTTACAGCCCAGTGCAGAGCTTTCACTCTCTATAGACTCTTGTCTAAATTTTGACCTGCTTGCAACACTTTGCTGGTTCATGGTTGCCCCCTCCACCCAACCAAATGGAATCCAACAGTTGAACTTGGCAATGACCCCTTCTGAGTTCAAATGAATAAGATTATTACAGTGACAATGCATGTGAACAACCATTGGGATGTCAAGGTATTTTTGAGTGCCGTATCATAAAGTTCAGATGCCCCATCAAAAACCTAATGTACACTTACCAACCCTGTTAGTGTAAAAATTTAATCTCCTGAGAGGTTAAACACAATAGTAACCTATTGCACTAAGGACGCCCACCCTCAATCATGGAGGCATAACCTGAAATCCCGAGTATGACATATACAAGAAAAGGGTTAACCATTTTTATACAGACATTTACATTGCACTTGCCGCCATGAAACATTCAACTGTAAAATTCTGATGGCCTAAAATTTGATTTTGTTTATATTTCCACTGATAAATAATCTATTTTTCTTGGTAGTTGGAAGCAGTGTAGCAGTAAACCCAGTAAGTGAAAAGGCCTTCTTTGAAAGTTGGCATTATTATGTGAATGAAATAATAAAGATGAATTTATGCCAGGAAACTGATATTGTTGTATGGGGAGCTATGCTAGTCATGGGCCGAGGGGCACGCAGAACAGAGCCTGGGGGACCAAAACCTGGAGAGAAGAAAGGATATATTAATATATAATCTCAAAACAAAATGTCTTTAATTTCAGCACTGAAAATTAAGTTTAAAATTATTTACTTGCGAGAAACAAAATCATTTCGGGAAATATCAAAATGGCATTGGAGCTGAGACAAAAAAGCTCAATTTAGTAATTATTTTTAAAGAAAACTTTAAAGAGGAGAGAAGATCCAAATGTTTCAAAGTGTTTAAATAGTTTAAGAAAATTTTAAGCAAAAGCAGATGTTATTCATGTATAATAGGGTCTACCGCATGTAGCATCATGCATTGGTGAATGTGTGATAGATGAGATGTGCCACTCTTAGCACTGAAAACGCCTAGCACAGTGATATTGTCAGGTTTTCTGTGTGTTCAACGTTAGTAGTTAGGAGTCTAGAGATTCCCAGAAAGTTGTAGTAGATATTTCACAAGTCTTAGCAGTGAATATTTGTATTACATTTATATTACTCTCACTTCGGTAACTGGGAAATTCATGCATTTTGATTTTAGAGTGTAATTCGCTTATAGCAGACTTGCAGATCTAATTGTTTCGATTTGCATAATGTTCATTGTAACCAGATAAATTTGGTCAGTTATTTTCTCATTGAACTTTGAAGGACCATAATCTAAATATAGTTGTCAAAAATTAGAAGAGGAGCAATTGTGTTAGTAAGAGATAAGTGAGTACCCATCTGCAAAACATAATGTTAAAAGCTCAGGAATATTTGCTGGGATGTGTTAAGTACAGAGGACAGGGAAGACCTGAAGTGTTTGGAAAGAGCAGATCAAAAAACTGGGCTCTAAAATCTAAAAGTATGAAGCAGGAGGTTGGAACCCACTGGAGTCAAGACTGAGGCAGGGAAAAGGACCCTGAGCTGGATAAAGTGGTGAGGTTCTTGCGTTTATGCAATTGTGGGGAATGTGGCAGCCAATTTGCACATAGCAAGGTCCCACAAACAGCAATGTGATAATAACCAGATAGTCTGTTTTAGTCATGTTGGTGAGGGATAAATATTGGCCAGGACACTGGGAAGAATTTGCCTGCTTTTTGAATCGTGCTGCGGGATCTTTTATGTCCACCTGAAAGTACTGAATGAGTTAATGAAACATGACATGATGGTATAGTTGAGAAATGGAAAAGATGTTTTCCTCAGGCTGCACCATATTTAAGTTCCACCGCACTTTCAATGGAGTAGTAGAATGTGATTTCCCATCCAGGATTGAATGAGTTTCTGGATCTCAATTGTGTCATCTATGGGGAGAAAATGAGCAGAGACCAAACTTCAGAGAAGGAGTGAGAATTACCAAGCGACACATTCTCAATGCCTATTATTGAGAAGTAGAGTTTGTGCATGGCTCAGGTCAACTACAGGAAGGAAGGAATGAAGAAGAAAAATAAAATGTACAAACAGGATCGCCACCATCATTTTTTTTCACTGAGAAACTAAAGTAAGACTCAAATTCAGAAAGCATATGAAATTCATGCAAAATGAAACATTTATTTGGCTCTTGCTTCTACAAGCACTTAAATGGGGAATTAGCGCAGTTCATGAATTTGTGTATTTTATATTAATCTGCAACATTGGTGAATGTACGATCTTCCCTTCAGTTCTTTCTCTAATCCACTAAGTCGTTTTATTTATTTGGGAATACAGGTCAGTCTGGCAGGATAGCACAAGATCAGTGTTTGTCAAACTCGGGTCCGCAGACCCCGGGAGTTCACAAAATAGTTGAACAGTACGCAAATGAACGGTAATTGGAGGCGGGCTTGGAGCGAGGTGTGGGATGCAGTTCAAAGTAGGCTGGCTGTTTCACCTTGGAGGAACGCGCACATGGAGGGGCGCTAAGAGCGGCAGGAAGATTGCCAGGTAGACCTCCCGTAACCAATTGAGTTAAGCCTTGTTTAAGAGCAAGCATTTATATTAAATATTTCTAACATAAACTCAATGAAAGGCTAGCAAATATAAGTTGACCCAGGTACTTTGAGTATTATATAGTATTATTTAGATGGGGGCAGGGAACGTGGGTCCATGATTATTAATCCATTTGAAAAGGGGTCCTTCAGCCAAAAAAGTTTGAGAACCACTGCACTAGATGACTTGCTACCAATGTTGCTCCATGTCTGACCAAAGACTGGGTGAGCTTTAGGCAGGTCAAAATGAAGTGTCAGTTTTTTGTCCCTTTTGGAAAGTTGCAGGATGTAACACCTGGGCTCCTACTGAGAACTTACCACAAGCTCCAAGGCTTCATATGTCACATAGCATCAGCCATCTTGGGGGATATTTGCTCTGGTCATTATGTAGTGACATTGTAAATGTGTTCTTTTTATTTATGCATTCAAGATAATTAGCATCTGGGGGAAAAAAAGCTCTCCCCCAAATCAATTACAACTGCACTCTCAAAATCCCAACTGTCTAGTCCTTGGCTTTCCGTTCACCACAACTGATCTGCTCAATCACAGCGTCACCTCCGCCTTTGATGCTTTCATCACCATTAAAACCATTACTCTTTCTCCAGCATGGCCCTCATCTGCACTCCCTTAAGTCCAAGAGGCACAGACTTCAGTGGATATGGCGGACAACTGAATTAGCCATTTACCACCAGATCTGGCTAGACCACATAAAGCACGATCAAGTCCTGCTTCCATCTGCAAAAAATGCTTACTATTCCAATATCATCCTGGAATGCAAAGATAGCCACCTCCTCCATAACCCCAGCTTCCTTTCTCTACTGTAAACTGTCTTCTTAAATCCCTTTCCCCGTCTCCTCCACCCTCACCTCCAATAATATATGAGGAATTCATGGATTTCTTTGTCATTAAGATTGAGTTCATTTGATCAGTTGCCTCTGCTACTTTCCTCCCTTCCTCTAGCCCACTGAATTCCTCTAAGGTTCCCCCTGCCCCCCACTTTGCCCCTTCTTATCCCTGAACATGTTTCCTTCTCCGGTTTCTCTCCTATTTTCCCTCTTGCCCTCTCCAATCTCATCTTGTCCATGAGACCCACCTCTAGCTCTCTTGACCTAATTACCACTAAACTACTAACTACCAACTTCCCTTCCTAGCTCCCAAGTTAGCCAACATGTTCTATCTCCTCAGGTTCTGTCCCTCTCTTCTTCAAATCTACCGTCATCAAAAAACAACCCATGACGCCTTCCAACCTTGTAAACTACCACCCCATCTCCAACCTCCAATTCCTCTCCAAGGTCCTTGAACATTTTGCCACTTCCCAAATTTATGCCCATCTTTCCTGGAAATCCATGTTTGAATCTCTCCTATTAGATTTACGCCCCTGCCACAGTATCAAAATAGTTCTTATCAAAGTCTCAAATGATATCCTATGTGACTGTGACAAAGGGAAACTACCCTGCTGCTCCTTGGCCTTTGATACAGTTGATAACACCATCCTCCTCCAACGTCTCTCCACCTTCGTCAAACTGGGTCAGACTGCAGTCGCCTACCTCCATTTTTGTCTATCTAATCGTAGCCAGAGAATCACCAGCAATGGCTTCTCTTCCCACGCCTGCATCTTTACCTCTGGTGTCCCTCAAAGTTCTATCCTTGGCATTCTCCTATTTCTGTTCTTTGCCTCTTGGTGACGTCATCAAAAAACACAGCATCAGTTCTCACATGTACACTGATGACACCCATCTTTACCTCATTGCCACCTCTTGCGAGCTGTCCACTGTCTCTTTTCTTTTATTCTTTCATGGGTAAGGGCAGCAGATATCCTTCATGAAAGGACATTAGTGAATCAGGTGGGTTTTTATAACAATCGATGATTAGTTTCATGTCATTATTAGAGTTTTTTTTGTTGATTGATTAAATTTAAATTTCACCAGCTGCTGTGGTGGGATTTCAATCCATGTCCCTTGGGCATTAGCCTGGACCTCTTGATTACTAGTTCAGTGACATTACCACTGCTCCATCATCTCCCCTCTAAATTGTCAAACTACTGGATGTGCAGGAATTTTCTCCAACTAAATATTGGGAAGACTGATGCTATTGTCTTCGACCCACATCACAAACTCCACACCCTCACCATCGACTCCATCACTCTCCCTGGAAACAGTCTGAGGCTGATCAAGACTGTTTACAATCTTGGATTTGACCCTGAGACGAGTTTTTAACAATATATTCCTGCCGTCACTAATACTATCTATTTCCACCTCCATAACATCACCTGACTCAGCCCCTGCCTCAGCTCTCTGCTGCTGAAACCATCATCCTTGCCTTTGTTACCTCCAGACCTGACTATTCCAATGAACTCCATGCCGACCTGCTACATTTTACCCTCCGTAAACTTGAGCTCATCCAAAACTCTGCTGTCCATGTCTTAACTCACCCCAAATCCCATTCATCCATCGCCCCTGTGCCCACTGACCAATATTGGCTCCCAGTTAAGCAGTGCCTCGATTTTTAAAATTCTCATCCTTGTTTTCAAACTCCTCCCTATCTCTGTAATCTCCTCCAGCCCTACAATCTTCTGAGATGCCTGCAGTCCTTTAATTCTAGCCTCTTGAGCATCCTGATTTTAATTGCTCCACCATTGGTGGTCATGCCTTCAGCTGCCTAGGCCGTAAGCTCTTGAATTCCCTCCCGAAAAATTCCCTCCCTAAACCTCTCTGCCTCTCTATCTCACTTTCCTCCTTTAAGAAGCTCCTTAAAACCTACCTCTTTGACCAAGCATTTGACCATCTGTCCTAATATTTTTTCAAGTGGCTTGGTGTCAAATTTTGCTTTATAATGCTCCTGTGAAGCGCCTAGGGATGTTTTACTATGTTAAATGCGCTACATAAATGAGGTGGTAAAAATCTCGAACTGAGGTAGGGAATGTTACCATTAACATCAGTGATGTGATAAGCTGCATTTTGAAAGGGGCCTACCACCAGGTGTCCAAAGTGCCTGCCTGATTGTCATTTTAGGTTGGAACTAGTCGGAGCCCTAATGTGCACACATTAAGCAGTTCCATGGGCAATGGGACTGAAAAGACACACCAAAGGTAAGTGTCAAATTATTTTTGTGAGCCCCGGAGGAGACTTGGTCGCTGCCATCCCAAGACTCCAACCCTCTGCTACCACAACCTCCCCCCATCTACCACCCATCCCCTCACCATCCCTCCCACTCTTGGCTACCCACGGCCCAATCTTGAGGCAGGATCTAGCGAACTGTATCAGGAGGCCTGTTTGGCACTCCATAGCTTACCTGGAAAATTAAATTAGGCTGTGGCCTCAAAATTACAGGGGGTCCCTTCACTGCCAGAAAGGGTAGGTGGCTGCAAATAATTTTATTGTTTACTCTCAAATATTCCTGAGGAGCATGGCTCTAGTCCTCTTTCCGTAAAAAATGAATATCATTGAATATCTTCTGCAAATGCTGCTAAGTTTTGTTGTCCACATTGCCCTTCCTTACCTGCCGTTCTCATTCTGAAACTTTGTACATGATATTGCATTTAGCATTGTGCCCACCTTTCCACTTTCCTGGAGGTAGGATACTTCGGCATTAGATATCACACTGTATTGCAAAGGCAGCAACAGATAACATAGATGATGTGGTAGATTAGCAACAATTTTATCACCAGTTTGAAACAGCTATGGCATAAGACAGTTGCTTCTGGTCATTGTATGAGTGCAAGAATGCTGATGAAAGCCTGGGCCGATCATTGAATGAATCCTGGAACAATATTAACTTCAATAATTATTAATGTTATTTCACATTGCATAAATTGTTCTTTTAGGCTTTTACATGCAACCTTGTCCCTATGGCTGGTAAAATGAGCATTTGTACCCATGATACAGAAAGGTATACCACAATGATTTGAGCAGAAATATGATGAAGCAGTTTGATAATGTTATGGTCTGAAATGTGAAAATCTAGTGGCTTAGAGCTGTCATTTGAAGCCTGAAATGAGGTTACAGCTTTAAAGTCACCATAGGACAATTTCTATCTTTATGCCAAGTGACTTGATGGGATGGTTTTATTTAATGTTGGGTCTTGGTTTTTTCTGCTGACCAAATCTCAATGCAAATATTGATTAGCAGAGCTCTCTATTGAGGTAACTTGAACTTTCGACAATAGTGTAAGTGGACATTTATCTGATTGGACGTCCATTATAAACCCCTCTTGATTTTCATTGCAATGGAAGCTAAAAGTTTATGCTATCGCCAATAGTTAAAATTTCCCCCATTTTAAAGCATTAACATGATCACCAGAAATTATAAGAAGTATTTTTCAGGTGATTATCAGAAAATAATATGGGCAGTTGTTACGACTGACCGCTCCAGTCAAAGCCCCCAGTCAAAATATACGATTCTGATTGTGGTGGGACCAACGTACTGTTACTTCAATCCCGTCGCTCCACAGATCACCTAACATATCATTTAAAACTTTCCAAATTAAAGAAAGACCCAGCCAAATTGTACAATCTATTAACCCCCGAATGAGGCTAACCAAACCAGATGTCTTTAAATCAACAAATTAAAACACTATGAAGATATAAACAACATTTAAAATAGAAAAAATTAGAGTTCTTGCAAGTTTACAGTCAAATGTTGCTCGAAGTCCTCACAGGATGTTGCTCGAACTCCTCACAGGATGTTGCTTTTCTGCTCCAGCCAATTTCAACAATTAACGACTAACAAACACTTTCAACAGAATCAATCTGACTTTAGAGTTTTTGAGGGATAAAAGATTGTCACAGTCCAACTTCCCTTTCTTCAATTTAAATTACCAGAGATCTCTGTTTTGGCTTGACTTTTTCTTAGAATTTTGAGAGATAATAATAAAACAGACTAAAATCCTATTCCTTCAGTTTAAATGGTTGAGAGCTCTTTTTCCAGGGTCTGACACCACAGCTGTGTTCTCTGTGTCTGTTCGAACAAACTGTCTTCAAACTAGCAGGCAGTTCAAAAACTGAATTGTAACAAATGTATCGTATGCGACTCATTCCCAGTGGCTGTTTTCATGGTATTGAGAATGCACCCTTTGAATCGCAGACTCCAAATGGCTGTTTCTAAGGCAATGAAAATGCACCTTCCTATAACTCCTGAGGTTTGCTGGTTCTTAAAGCAATACTGATCCCTTGCAAGCCTTAAAGGCAAATCGCATATTCCTAATAAAAACTACAGGACCATGACACCAATATATATTATAAGTTGCTATTCTTGGAGTGGTAGGGGAAGGATCCATTTGTCATGGTGCATTTGAGTGCCAATGACATAGGTAGAAATAAGAAAAAGGTTCTGCTTAGGGAATATGAGCAGCTAGGGGCTAAATTAAAAGGCAGAGCCACAAAGGTAATAATCTCTGGATTACTACCTGAGCCACAAGAAAATTGGCATAGGGTAAATAAGATCAGAGAGTTGAATGCATAGCTCAAAGATTGGCTTGGGAGAAATGTGTTTTGATTCTTGGGGTGCTGGCACCAGTACTGGGGAAAGAGGGCGATCTACTGTTGGGATGGTCTTCACTTGAACCACACTGGGACAAGTGTCCTGGTGAGTCATATAACTAGGGCTATAGAGAGGGCTTTAAACTAAATGATGGGGAGGAGGGTTCATTTGAGAGGAGATTTGGGAAGTTAGAGAAAAGATATGGCAATAGCGCAGGGTAGTGATACAGTAATGGTAACCAGAGTGTGACAGGAAGGGACAGACTGTACAAACATAAGAGTGCACCAGTAAATAAGGTCAGGGTAGGGGAAAATGGCTTTAAACTAACAGCGGGGGAGGGGGATTCAGGTGAAGGGAGATTTAGAAATCCAAAGATAAAACTTGAGGCAATAGAAAAGTATATTGAATTGGGTAAAGACAAGCGGAGTGGGACGTGAGAGGAGGGAGAGTTTAATGGTAGTTGTGCATCAGAGAGTAAGGTCCATGCATGGAATAGTAATAAAAAAATAAAATTGAGTTTACTTTATCAGAATGCACAGAGCATCCGCAATAAGATAGGTGAACTAGTGGCACAAATAAAGATAAATGGTTTAGTTCTAATCGCCATTACAGAAACACAGGGATAGATTTTGTGGAGGAGGCGGAGCTCCCAGCGCCAAACTGGAAAGGCGGGGGAATCCCGCCTCGGCCTTTTCATGCCACCCCCCAGAGCGATCCTCTGGTCTTTTAACCTCTAAGGTTCACGAGCCAGTATCCCCATCCCTTTAAAGATGGGATCCTGCCTCCAAGAGCTGCTGGCCAGTCAAAGGGCCAGCAGCTAAGCAGCATCAGCAGTGTCGCCGGGAGCAGTGGCCCACCTCCAACCCCTCCTCAAGGGATCCATAAAATTCAACCATGGTTACAAGGTGACCAAGGTTGGGAAATAAATATTCCAGGGTGCACAGTATTTTGAAAAGACAGGCAGAATTGAAAAGGAGGAGGGATAGTCCTGCTAATGAAGGATGACATAAGGACATTAGTGAGAAAGGATCTTGACTCAGAAAATCAGGAAGTGGAATCAGTATGGGTGGAGATTAGGAATAGCAAGGGTCAGAAAATGCTGGTGGGAGCAGTTTATAGGCCCCCTAGCAGTAGTTGTACCCTTGGATAGAGCATTAAATAAGAAATTATTGGAACTTGTAACAAAGGCAATGTAATAATTGTAAGGGACTTTAATCTTCATGTGGACTGGCAAAGGTGGTCTGAAAGATGAATTTGTAGAATACTTTTGTTACAGTTTCCTGGAGCAATATGTTGTGGAACCAACAAGGCATAAAGCTGTTTTAGATCTAGTATTGTGCAATGAGGCAGGGTTAATTAGTAATGTCACAGTAAAAGATCCACTGGCAAATAGTGATCATAATACAAATGAATTCCACATTAAGTTTGAAAATGACATGTTCCAATCAAAAACAAAAATCTTAAATGTAAACAAAGCCAATTAAATAGGTATGAGGGGAGAGCTGGCTAAAGTTGATTGGGTAAATAGACTAAAAAGGTATGGCAATAAATAAACAGTGGGAAACATTTAAACAATTCAAAATGTTCAACAAAAATACATTCCATTGAAAAACAAAAACTTAGTGAGAAAGATCCATCCATGGCTTACTAAGGAGGTTAAAGATAGTATTAGATTAAAAGAAGAGGCTTATAATTTTGCAAAGTACAATAGTAAGTCTGAGGATTGGGAGTGTTTTAGAAACCGGCAAAGGACAACCAAAAAGTTGATAAAAAGGGGAAAAATAGTATATGAGAGTAAAGTATCCAGGAATATAAAAACAGATTGGAATAATTTTTACAAGTGTATAAAAACGAAGAGAGTAGCTGAAGTAAACATTGGTTCCTTAGAAGCAGAGACAAGGAATGAGGAAATGGCAGAGACATTGAAGAAATATTTTGGGCTGGATTTTATGGGCTGCCCTGAGGCAGGTGCAGAGGCCCATCGCCACGAAATTTTGCTGGGGGCGCGATAGGGCAACGATGGCCTTTTCCCCTCAGAGGCCAATTGAGGCTCTTGAGGGGCCACTTAAGGCTTCTTCCCACTGCTGCTGGGATCTAACCAATGGCGGGAGGGGTGCCTCTACCACATGGGGAGGGCGCATTATGAAACGAGTCGCACTCCCGGCGGGCTTGTGGGGGTCACTCCTCCCTGGACAATCTGTGGCCCTTGGAGGACCCCCGCCAGCAAAACCTCCACATCATGGATTCCCCCAGACTCCTGGACTTCACGCCCACTCCCCCAACCCCCACTCACCGGGGTCTTCTGGACTGGCCCTGGGGACTCCGTCTCATTTACCTGAGTTCCGGGATTCCAGTGCTGGGCCAGGGTCTAAGGCCTCTGCAGTACCGGCAGTGGCCACCGCTCCCGGTGGTGCTGCTGATACTGCTGGGCTGCCGGCCCTTTGATTGGCCAGCAGCTCTTAGAGGCGGGATCCCTGTCATTAAAGGGAAGAAGATCCTGGCGCTGGAAACTTCACCTCTGGAATAATGTGGTGGGGAGGGGGGCCACGAAAAGGCTGAGGCAGCGCTCCCCCGCCTTTTCGGCCCAGCATGGGGAGCCCCGCCACCTTCACAAGGTCCCGGCCTTTGTGTCTGTCTTCACAGTAGAAGACACAAGTTACATTCCATAAATAGAGTGTAAGCTGGGGGTTAGTAAGGGTGAGGAAATTAAGGTAATTAATAACAGCAAAAAAAAACTGGAGAAACTCAAGGGACTAAAATCCAATAAATCCCAGGACCTGATGGCCTACATCCTAGGGTTCTAAAATTAGAAACAGCTACAAAGACAGTGGTTGCGCTGACCATGATTTTCCAAAATTCCCAGGATTCTGGAACAGTGCCAGTAGATTGGAAGTTAGAAAATGTAACCGCAATTCAAGAAAGGAGGAGAGAGAAAACAGGGAACTACTATAGGGACATTTAAGCGACTCTTGGATAGGTACATGGATGATAGTAGAATGAAGGGTATGTAGGTAGTTTGATCTTAGAGTAGGTTAAAGGGTCGGCACAACATCGTGGGCCGAAGGGCCTGTACTGTGCTGTACTGTTCTATGTTCTATGTACAGGCCAGTTAGCCTGACATCAGTCGTCAAGAAAGTGCTGGAATCTATCATTCAGGAAGTATTAACAATGCACTGAGAAAAGCATAGTATGGTTAGAACAAGTCAACATGGTTTTACGAAAGGGACACATTTATTTGTTTTTTGAAGATGTAACTAGTAGATAAATAAAGGGGAATCAGTAAAGGTAGTATATTTGGATTTCCAAAAGGCATTCAAAAGGTGCCACACAAGATGTGGTATGTGGCAACTCATGGAGGTGGGGGTGATATATTAGCATGGATAGAGGATTGGTTAATGGACAGGAAGAAGAAAGTAGGGATAAATTGGGCATTTTTAAGTTGGCAAGTTGTGACTAGTGGGGTGCCGCAAAGATCATGCTGGAGCCTCAGCTATTTACAATCTATAGTAATGACCTGGACCAAGAGACAGAAAGCAACATATCTAAGTTTGCTGACAATACAATAGGTCGGACTACAAGCTGTGAGGAGGACACAAAGAGGCTGCAAAGCGATATAGACAGATTAAATGAATGGGCAACAAGGTGGCAGATGGAGTATAATTTGGGGAAGTGTGAGATTATTCACTTTGGTCATAATAATAGAAAAGTAGAATATTTTTCCAAAGGTGTGAAACTTGTAAATGTTGATGTACAGAGAGAGTTGGGTATACTGGTACAAAGAACACAAAATGTTAGCATGCAGGGACAGCAAGCAATTAGGAAAGCAAATGGCATGTTGGCCTTTATTGCAAGGGGATTGGAGGATGAGAAGAAAGAAATCTTGCTATAATGGTATGGAGCTTTGGTGAGACAACATCTGGAATACTGTGTGCAATTTTGATCTCCATATTTAAGGAAGGAAACACTTGCACTGGGGGCCTGGGTAGCTCAGTTGGCTAGATGGCTAGTGTGTTATTCAGCTCAATGTCAACAGTGTGGGTTCAATTCCTTTTCCAGTCTGAGGAAGGCAATGGGAAACCACCTCATATACCCTCTTCCCTAGTCATGCTCATCTCTCCTGGTGGTGAAAAAGGGCAGCGGACCTGTCCTTGGGCAGACCAGCGTCATGGGCAGGCATGCTTGCATTGGAGGCAGTACAGTGAAGGTTCACTAGATTGGTCCCTGGGATGAGAGGCGAAATAAATTGTGTTTTTATTCTCTGGAGTTTAGAAGAATGAGAGGTGATCTCATAGAAGAGTTCAAGATTATGAAGGGCTTGACAGGATAGATACTGAAATGTTGTATCCCCTGGTTGGAGAACCTAAACAAGGGGGCACAGTTTCAGGGTAAGAAGATGATCATTTAGGACTGAAGTGAGGAGAAATTTCTTCACTCAAAGGGTTGTGAATCTTTGGAATTCTCCACCCCACAAGGCTGTGGATGCTGTATCATTGAATATATTTAAGGCTGAGATAGACAGATCTTTGGGGTCTCAGGGAATCAAGGGATATGGGACCGGGAGGGAAAGTGGAGTTGAAGCCCAAGATCAGCCATGATCATATTGAATGGTCGAGCAGCCTCAATAAGCCGTATTGTCTACTCCTGCTCCTATTTCTTATGTTCTTCTTATAATACTGGGCTTTGTACGGCCAGTAAAATGTAAAAACAGTTTTGTTGTTGAATAGTAATTAAAGAGGTACCATCTTCATTAAAATGTATGGCAGGGATTTTTTTTCTTGGTGTCTGCAAACAACTATTGCAACACTGTAAATTGTATTAGAACACATTACTGTGTGTATAATATCACAGTGACAAAAATAATCCACAGCTCCTCTTTTCCTAAGCTAGAAAAATAATTTACTCCCCTGGAACCTCCCCATGGTTGGGCAGGACGCTTGACATCCCTGACCCAGTCAAGCCCCAAAGACTGCTGTCATATTACCCGGACTTTTCAATTGTGTGCTGTTTCCAATTTGTGAACAAGCAATCCAATCACCCTAAATATATTTTTCCCTAAATATCACTGGACAAAACTACACAGTAACTTCAGCAAATATATGTGTTTCCTTTTCTGTAATAAAGAGCTTTTTGTGAAGATGGTGCACTTTATTACAGTATAAACCAAAATGACCAGGCACAATCTGGATATTTCACTGCATTGCTTGACCATCTGATATCAAGCAACAGAAAAAAAAAATGAATGTGTTAAGAAGAATCATGGATGGAGTCTCTTGGTCTTTTTATGTATTGTACTTTTTTCCACAGAAAGTTTAATATCATTGTATGCATATGGATTATTATAGATAATCAGAATTTTAAAAGGTTTGAAACTGACATGCTAGATGAGTGTAACTGCAGAACATAAGCAGAATACTGATCCCCTAGTAGCTGGAACTCTGAAATTGTATTTGTTAATAGCTGTGCACATATCCCTTAACTGGCTTGCTATACATTCTTTTTGCACAGGATATATGGCACAGAAACAGGCCATTCGGCTCAATCAGTCCATGCTGGCATTTATGCTCCTCTCGAGCCTCCTCCCGTCTTTCCTCATTTAACTCTATCAGGAGAACCCTCTATTCCCTTCTCCCTCATATGCTTATCTAGCCCCCCTTTAAATGCATCTATAGTGTCCGCATCAACCACTCTCCGTGGTAGCAAGTTTCACATTCTCACCACTCTTTGGATAAAGAAACTTCTTCTGAATTCTTTGCTGGATTTCTTGGTGACTATCTTATATTGATGGCCTCTAGTTTTGCTCTTCCCCACAAGTGGAAACCCTCTCTCTATATGTCCTCTATCAAAACCTTTCATAATTTTAAAGGCCTCTTGTGAGGTTATTTAATTTTAAATCCTATTCTCCTTTACAGTATATAATTTTCAAAAGTATATGTGTTATGACCAGGTAAGAATGGTGTCTAGGGGTCCCTCTCAGCCTCACCTGGTCTTACCATAACAGGGTTTAATTTTAAACACACCATGTTTTTAGCTCCCCCTTGGTGAATCCTTGTTCACCACTTTCCAATTATAAGGCAAAGAAACCAGCACAAACAGGGTTCCTTAGGATTAAAGAAGAAAGGTTGAAATTTATTCAACTTGAACTTAAACTCAAATTCGGTTGATGCCTATGGATACACAATACGCCCACACTAGCATGCATATGCAATACACACATGCAAATAGAGACAGAAAAGAGCAGAAGAAAAATAAAGTGAAATGTTTGAGGCAGTATCTGAAGAGTTTTTGTTACGGTTCTTCGAGCTCACTGTAGAGTCCTTGATTGTAAGTAGATCTTGCTTTTCGTTGGGGCCCAGTATTCATCTTAAACCTTGTTCGCTGTAGGACACTTTTCTCTGTTGGGTTCATGTGTCTTCAGTGGATTCAGATGCTTGTGAAAGAGATGGGAGCTAACAGGAGAGATCTTCTCAGTTCAGGAGCAAACAGACTTTCTGCCCAAACTGTTGGTACAAATTCAAAAAAACTCAGGTTGCCCAGGAGGTTAGTCATGTGACTAGCTGGTTTGACCATGTCCGTTTGTGTATTCGGCCATCTTAGCAGTCAACCTGGAATGCGCGCTCCTCCACCTTCAATGTCTGGTGATCAAAAGTCCATTGTGGGTTGAATGTGTTAGGGAACAGTTCTTTGTCCTTTCCAAGCACTGTCTGTTCGCATGCAAATGTATTTCCAGCCAAGGGTCCATTTTGGGTTGAATGTGACAGGGCAACGGCTGTTTTGTCCTTCCAAACACTGTTTGTTAATATGCAAATGTCTTTCCAGCCAAGATCTGGTAATTTTTTAAAGCAAGTCCTTTCTTTACTTCAACAACATTTTGAAATTTAATGTCCATGTAATGAAATTAATATGCCTCATGCTTGGCAAGTGGGGCCTGCATGACAATCTTCAGCCAGAAGTGCCAAGTTGATGATACATCTCGGCCTCTCCTGAAGTCCCCAGCATCACAGATGCCAGACTTTAGCCAATTCGATTCACTCCGCGTGATATCAAGAAACGACTGAAGGCATGGGATACTGAAAAGGCTATGGGTCCTGACAATATTCTGGCAATAGTACTGAAGACCTGTGCTCCAGAACTTGCCATGCCCCTAGCCAAGCTGTTCCAGTATAGCTACAACAATGGCATCTACTCGGCAATGTGGAAAATTGCTCAGGTATGTCCTGTACTCAAAAAGCAGGACAAGTCCAAACTGGCCAATTATCGCCCCATCAGTCTACTCTCAATCATCAGCAAAGTGATGGAAGGTGTCATCAACAGTGCCATCAAGCAGCACTTGCTTAGCAATAACCTACTCAGTGATACCCAGTTTGGGTTCTGCCAGGGCCAGTCAGCATCTGACCTCATTACAGCCTTGGTTCAAACATGGACAAAAGAGCTGAACTCAAGAGGTGAGGTGAGAGTGACTGCCCTTGACATCAAGGCAGCATTTGACCAAGTATGGCATCAAGGAGCCCGAGCAAAACTGGAGTCAACGGGAATCGGGGGGAAACTCTCTGCTGGTTAGAGTCATACCTAGTGCAAAAGAAGATGGCTGTGGTTAATTAGTTAGAGATACAGCACTGAAACAGGCCCTTCGAGTCTGTGCCGACCATCAACCACCCATTTATACTAATTCTACATGAATCCCATATTCCTACCACAGCCCCACCTGTCCCTATATTCCCCTACCACCTACCTATACTAGGGGCAATTTATAATGGCCAATTCACCTATCAACCTGCAAGTCTTTTTGGTGGTGGGAGGAAACAAGAGTACCCGGCGAAAACCCACGCAGACACAGGGAGAATTTGCAAACTCCACACAGGCAGTACCCAGAATTGAACCCGGGTCGCTGGAGCTGTGAGGCTGCGGTGCTAACCACTGCGCCACTGTGGAAGTCAATCATCTGAGCTCCAGGACATCACTGCAGGAGTTCCTCAGGGTAGTGTCCTCGGCCCAACCATCTTCAGCTGCTTCATCAATGATCTTCCTTCAATCATAAGGTCAGAAGTGTGGATGTTCGCTGATGATTGCACAATGTTCAGCACCATTCGCAACTCCTCAAATACGGAAGCAGTCCGTGTAGAAATGCAGCAAGACCTGGACAATATCCAGGCTTGGGCTGATAAGTGGCAAGTAACATTTGTGCCACATAAGTGCCAGGCAATGACCTTCTCCAACAAGAGAGAATCTAACCATCTCCCCTTGACATTCAATGGCATTACTATCGCTGAATCCCCCACTATCAACATCCTAGGGGCTACCATTGACCAGAAACTGAACTGGAGTAGCCATATAAATACCGTGGTTACAAGAGCAGGTCAGAGGGTAGGAATTGTGCGGCGAGGAACTCACCTCCTGACTCCCCAAAGCCTGTCCACCATCGACAAGGCACAAGTCAGGAGTGTGATGGAATACTCTCCACTTGCCTGGATGGGTGCAGCTCCAACAACACTCAAGAAGCTCGACACCATCTAGGACAAAGCAGCCTGCTTGATTGGCATACCATCCACAAAAAGTCACTCCCTCCACCACCGACGCACAGTGGCAGCAGTGTGTATCATCTACAAGATGCACTGCAGCAACGCACCAAGGCTCCTTGGACAGCACCTTCCAAACCCGCGACCTCTACCACCTCGAAGGACAAGAGCAGCAGATGCATGGGAACATCACCACCTGCAAGTTCCCATCCAAGTCACACACCATCCTGACTTGGAACTATATCGCCGTTCCTTCACTGCCACTGGGTCAAAATCCTGAAACTCCCTTCCTAACAGCACTGTGGGTGTACCTACCCCGCAAGGACTGCAGCAGTTCAAGAAGGCAGCTCACCACCACCTTCTCAAGGGCAATTAGGGATGGGCAATAAATGCTGGCATAGCCAGTGATGCCCACATCCCATGAATGAATTAAAAAAGTGCAAAATGTAATGAATGAAATGTAAAAAATCCAAACATAGTTCTATGGGTGAAATTCTGTGCTCATCAAGGACCCAGTAGTAGTATCCAGTACTTCATTGCTCATCACCAGACTCTGCTGCTTAACTGCAACAATAGAAGGGCAGACCTTGTTGCACGGGAGTGATTCTCTACACTTCCCCCTACCTA
The DNA here is from genome assembly GCF_036365525.1 of Heterodontus francisci. NCBI lineage: Eukaryota > Metazoa > Chordata > Chondrichthyes > Heterodontiformes > Heterodontidae > Heterodontus > Heterodontus francisci. The sequence continues at coordinate 37,807,309 of NC_090388.1, read as the reverse complement.
CCATTCCTAAGGTCTCTTTGATTGACATTTCCAATTTAATGCGATATTGTGACAAATTCGGGACAGTGTTTTGCTGTGGTCCATACCCATTGGGATCTGCATTAGAACTTCCCATGTCTATTTCCACATAGGATTTATAAAACAAGCAGGGAGAATAGAATTTTGTTGCATCAATCTGGGTCGCTTTCTAACCTGAATCTTCATGGTATAGGTCAATATCCAATCCACTACATCAGTCAGCACTCTAATTATAGATGCTTAAGTCACATTGATAATAGAGTCTGAAATAACTCCTGTAACATCTATTCAGAGTCTTGTTAACATAATTGACAAAGCTCACTATATTTCTGGAAGTACTCTGGTAATTGGTAAGTGTGGCGAAAGTGCCACCAAGGAGACAGCTAATTTCACTTTATTAATATCTCTGTTGCCAATTATAGAACCGTAAATTATACACAGTTGAAGGTGGTCATTTGGCCCATCATGTTTGTGCTAGCTCTTTGAAAGAGCTGTCCAATTAGTCTCACTTCCCTGCTCTTTCTCAATAGCCCTGCAGGTTTTCCTTTTCAAGTATATATCCAATTGCTTTTTGAAAGTTACTATTGAATCTGCTTCCATTCACCTTTACAGGCAGTACATTACTCATCATAACAACTTTCTATATTAAAAAAAATGTTTCCTCGTGTTGCCTTTGGTTCAATCAGTACTAGTACATCGGGGATATGGGGATTCTGGATTAAAACCTGCATACTATTGCACTTCGAGGGATGGATTTTCACGGCCCATTGGTGATGGGCTGGGAGGTGCAATGGCTGGTAAAGTAGCAGGGGAAGGGCTCGGGACTGGAGCCCAGTGTTTTCCCACAACCATGCCATATTGCCAGCAGCGGGAATGTTGGTGGCTTAGCTACCTGCTGGGTGGCCAGTTGAGCCACTCAAGTGGCCAATAAGGGCCACTTCCTGCCTCCATGGGCAATTTGCCTGCATAGGGAAGGCCCACCGCTGCATGGAGAGACTGCCCTGTGAAAACTGGGGCCTTCCTATATGGTCACTCCATGGTCCACGGTGAGGCCCCCCAATGGCAATGGCCGCCTTCACAGCAACTGTTCTGCCGGTGCTCACCAACCTCCTCCAGTGATCACCAGAGCCTGTCTGCCTGGTCCCAGCTGCCATCAACCACACCTACCTCTCTTCAAGCATGCCCCACCACTGAGACACCCTCTCGCTGGTGTTACAGCCTCAGCAATGGCAGCTGCCAGCCATAGTGCTGCTGAGCTGTTGGCCTTCTGATTGGGGGGGGCGGGTTGCTGTCCTTATTTGGACAGCAGCCCTGGCAATAGCCTCTTAATTGGCTGCCGCTGGCGATATGCTGCCCTGGGTCCCACTGCCGGCTGTACCAGGGTCAGTTCCCGCTTTCAGCCCTAGTGACGGGACTTCACTATCAGCCACAAAATTCAGTGCTTCGAATCTGCAGATATCTTTTCTATGGTGATATAACAAAGAAGTTAGCAGTTTGGCATTTTTGGTGCAGTGGCAGCTTTACTCCAGGTTCAGATCCCCTTTGGATTCATTTTGGCACAAATTTGTAGTGTAAATGAGACATTAGATTCACAGCTTGAGGCAGCACAGATCAGCATAGTGATCAGCTCTCAAATGTGTAAAAGATTATGAACCAACATTGTGCCACGTCAGTGAATATGAGAGGCTGTTTTAATCCACTGCTTGGAACTGTGAATAACGAAAATATGGAGAGTCTTCAGGACTTCAGGCTTGCCCTTTGTGTTTAACTCTTTGAAGATTGAAGGATTTATATAATGAGGATGTGAAATTAATCTGTTTTCCAGTCATCATGAATACTATAAACCTCAGACTAACTGAAATATACACCAATCAAACCATATTAAATAGAGGAAAATTAAATGTATGTTTTTTGATATATGCTTCAATAATGGGTTGTTAGCCCTCAAAGGATGAATACAGGTAAGAAGACAATCCATGCAGGCTTTAGATTTTTACACTTCGTCATTATCAAATAATATTTCATGTAAGTGTCAAGTTGCAAAATACTATCATGGTTTTATCAAAAATGAAGCAAAATGTTTTTGTCTGCAGTTTACAAAGGGCAGTTTTCAACCATTTCACCTTTTATTAATTTTATTTTACATACTCTAATTATCAGTGGAAATTTAACAATTTTAAGGAAAAATCAACTCCCCAAATTGTCCAGAAAAATGTTAACAGGATCAAGGAATATTTTTAGATATAAAAAAGTCACGATATTATCTGTATGCACCATTTTTCTTACAGATTGAACATTATCACCTTAGTTCGTTTTCTTTATATGGACATTGCTTCAGAATGGAATGCCTGCCGACATTATGCATATCAGATCAGCCTACTACGACTTCTTTGCACTATATTATTTGGCAATCATAAATTTGTAATTTGCATGAAATTGCTTAATTAAAATACAGTCACTAGGGGTATTAATTTCTCTGGCAGTTGAGATGAACCAAATGCAGAGTACAGAACGTGTATGATCCTGTCAAATTTAGCTGTAAAATAGTGAAAAATGTTCTCTTCACTTCTTGCGTATGCCAGGAAAAGATTTTCTTTTTAACGGAAGCAGAAATGCAAACATGCACTTAATTGTAAATGCCTTGCAAAAGGTAGTATTTTGAATATTGTGCACAAATAGAAATCCTTGGTGAAGCATGAAATAAAGACAGATTTGAATTTTCCATCTTCACGTTTGAATATCTCTGCACCCTACATTTCTTACCCTTTTGTCTTAAATATCAAAGGGACAGCATACGTGTTAACATTTTAATAATTTCAAAAGCTACAAAAGAATGGGACAATGAAAAGGCTGAATGTAGTGAAGTGGCACACATCAAATGAAAGAGTATTTTTCACGGTGCTGCTTAGGACTATTTTGACTGGATTCAGAACCCTTGTACCATTCACAAGCTACAAAGACACTCACAGTGATGTGGAGTCAAGGCCTAATTAAAATCCTTTAACAGATTGAAAGTCCAAGGATTGACACACATTCAAGAACTACAGTTCAAACGGGCTTGTAGCTGGCAGAATCAAACGGCTGGAAAGTGTGGCTTTGCTGCCCTCAACAGCTTTCCAGTGTAAGCACGCCACCCAATTTGTGAGGGAGCTAATTGGCCCTTTGATGTCTCGGGCAAGGTGTAGGAAAAGGATATGAAGCCCTTTTGCAATAGATTCACTGTTTATTTAAAAAAAAATCTTTCGCTGTCTTTTTATCCTTCCCTTGTCACCTTGCTGTTATTCTATATCACGGCTCTTCTCTGGGTCACAATTTTTGGACTAATTTTCACTTGCTAATTTCCCAGCAGAAAAGTGGGAGTGTTACGGTTCCCTGCTGCCACTGCTGATCAAATGGAACAACAAGGGCAATGCCTGCTAATATGGGAAGCTATTTAGTGGCACACTGCCTTTTGAAATGATGATGATAATGGATTCAGTCTGCTCATTAATGGAGCCGGAGTGCTCATTAGAGTGAACAAACAAGCCAGGTTGTCAGCACTGAAAATGCCAAGTGCTTGTTTCCACTTTATCTGAGGAGTCTAGAGACAGTGATTTTACCATTTATTTCCCCTTTCTGTGCTTGACCCTTTAGCTCCCTGCATCAAAGTCCCTCATATGATGTAGACTGTAAATTTGTACCATCTTTGTGGCTTGTCACTAGTTCCAGGTCACATGTGACAAAAGACTGGTTTCTGAGTAATGCAACTATACGGCTTTAAACTGATCTGCTCAAAAGAGATCATCTCGGGAAAAATAAAGTGGGTGTAATATGGCAATTAAATGTGCACCCTTCACATATATTGTTTAAATCTTTGGCATCCAGTTTAGTTAGTTTATAAACTGGGTGCTACATTATAAGTGAGAAAGTTTAGGACTTGCAAACTTCTGCCAGAAATCTGACAGATTCTGCATGACAGTCTTGACTTCAGCACTTGTTGGTCATTCAAATGCACTCTCGTTTAAATTGCACTTCCCTGTTGGGACACATTGATTTATGAACATTAAATCATCCATCTGCAAAGGCGTGAGTGAGCTGTGCTACATATGGTTAATTTTCTGTACTTCTCTGCTTTGTGATTTTCTTCTCTCTTTATAAACCAGATGTTCAGTGGGGTTTTTTTAAGTATCAGTTGCTTTTTGTTTTTTTTTAATGATGACTTGTGTTACATTGAAGAGGTATGCTATCACAAGGTTAATGGCTTGAAACTATTAATGCAGTGATGTAGCAGAGGTTTGTGTTATGGGAACTTATTTCTGCATTTATAGATGCCTTTAAAAAATGCGAGTTACAATATGCAAAAGAGTAGCAGGGAAGGAGAAGGGTTCCAATAAACACAGTGAGACAGGGTCACTTAGGTATACGAGGAGAACAAACAAGGATCGAGACATGTCCAAGAGGAAAGTGAATAACTGCTGTTAGAGAAGCAGGACGTGCACAATAATTCCATCAAAGAGCAGATAGGACCATAAACTATTTATCATAAATCACCACTAATAAAAATGTGTGCAAAACACATATTTGCCTGAAACAGCAACAGCCAGAAATATCAACCCCTAGCCACCTCCCCACCACCACATGGTGTAAAATGTAGGTTGCATTACTGTTTTTACATGTTAAAAGAGGAAAAATAAGGATATGATATGGTTTCCATAAGTTTATTGCATGTAAGCACATAGATACATTCACTGTATTAGATTGTATTATGTCAGATCATTCACAGGCCAAATGTCTAAACAATGGGAACAGCACTGTTGTGACCAACATATTTATTCAATATGCAAATAGCTATTTCCCAGTAAATCCATTTGGTTTCAATACTAATGATCATGGGCTTGGAATAAATATTATTTAAAATTAGCTGCTATATTTCTGGTTACTTGACCTCATTAATATCATCACACTGTGCCTGTGGAGCTGTACACTGCATAGTACTCCCTGATCACAAGACCAGAGATGTGAGTACTGTATATTGAATAAAGTATGCTGATGTAATCCTTTAAAAATTCAAGAAACAATTTTAAAAAGATAAAGAAATAACTCACTGTATGCTCTTATTTAAAAAATGTTTTTTACTGATTGCATTTCGCACTCACCAAAGTCTAAATGTAACACATTATACGGTAATCAGTTTTAATGTGTATAAAGTATTTTAATTTGAATTGGCATTATTAGAGGGTTTTTTTGTGTCTTGAATATTTTATTGTTTCTTTCTTTGTGCAATTACTTTTTAAAAATTACATTTGACAAATATTAACCCTTTAGAGATTGTAATATTACCTCAAGATGATAGGCAGAGACTTGATCAAGTCCATTGTGATAGTTCCACCCTTGCAACAGGCAGAGTGTATACTGGATATTTACTGGCCATTCTTTGCAGTGAGGTGGGTGGCACCTCACAACCATATGTTTTCCATATGTGACCTATTGAAATGGACAAGTACCTGTTGATGAATTCACTGAACCGGATTTTTAAAAAAGATCATATTTTTTCTGATGCAAATACTTAACTAGAGTCCAATGTGCATAAAATATTCAAAATTACATACACCTGTGTTTTAAAGAAGGCTATTTGTCACAAACTTCAATACTTACATGGCTGACAAAATATAGTCGTATTCTATTGTTTAGAATGATCTGTGTGTTCTGACTTTTCATTCAAATAAATTGGTTTGAAAATCAATATTACAAAAAAAAATTAAAATTATTAATACAAGAGGTAGTTTTTGAAAATATAAATGCACTGTGTTAATACTGCACAGATACTGTTAATGTATCCTAGATGCTGATAGCTCCAAATTCCATATTTGTAGAAATACCTGCATGATTTACGGTAACGTATGTATAGCCTTTACCCACATAGGAAGCGATCTTTGGAATTGTTTAGTGTGTTGAATGCTAAGAGGATGTTCTTTCAGTAACCGATCCTTCTGTTCATAGCCCCACAGTTTGAAGACTCGCTGTTCCTGGTATTAATTATCTTTTGTTTGCCCTTGATAATCCTGAGGTCGGTATGTAGTTAATGAAGGCAGCAGAATCATCTCATGGTAAAAATGCTGGCATGGTAATTACTGCATCCCGACATGTGAAAAAAAAAAGGAATGTTTCACACGTTAAAAAGAGACACACTTGGCAGAATACCTATATGAATAGAATAAATTATAGATATTGCGGCAGTACAATTTATGAAATACACCTCAGTAGTTAGGAAAAATACATGAAACATTCTGTAGTTTGCATAATAAAAAGTTTAAGATTGAAGCATAGAATTAAAAAGGACACTGGTTAGAAATTCCTAAATGCTTACAGCAGCTCTTTACATTTTCACACATAACATAATTTTTGTCTATATCCAGAGATTGCTGTTAATAAGGGAATTGCTCATCTATCCTGTCCTTTAATTTTCCTTTCTGGTATTTCAGTGTATTGTCTGCTTTGAAAATGCAATCTTGTGTGGTCATAAGGACCAAATGATTATACAACCTTTCTATTGATGAAGCTGCTGAAATATAATTTGAAAACTCTGATTGTGTTTTGCATCAAAATATAATATACAAGATTTTTTTGCTTTTAAAAGAAACCTGTGAATGAAGAATCGGGTTTGTGGATCTGCACTTCCTAAAAATAATAAATTAAAATGTGTTTTTGATGACAACATTTTTCAATAGATGTATTTGCCAGTCCACTGACGTCTCCGTATTTTACCATCCTTTGGTGAAGCTCAGATGGACTGTGCTAAATTGTCCAGATTAATGTAAGTAATGAAATTTGAGTAATGGAAACTTTGCAAAGTTTTGATTGACTAGTGAAACATATTGAATCATTTTGAAACCAAAAATAAATGTAATCTCTAAATCAGTTGACTAGACTTGATTATATTTCTTTAAAATTAAGGTTAATGCTGGTATTATTGGACAGTTGCTAGATACAATTGACTTCACAGCCCCAGCAGCATATCAGAGGTATTGTGTTTTGAGATGCGTTAAAGTAAACACTTTTTGCAACCATTTGTACTCAGTTGTATTCTTGAGAAGAACAATATAGGTGCAGTTTACTACTTTGTACATCTGCTTTATTTAATACAGCAGTTCTCCATTTATGAAGAGAGGACCAGAGAGCAGTGATTCTGACTAACCACACTGTCAAAAATGTCTTAGCGTTTTCAGGAATGGTATTTAAATAAAACAAGCAATTGATTTAACGTGCGGTCATAATATCTCTCTGTAGCAGCACAACATATTTTTAGCTGGTCAATCAAAACTTTTGTTACTTTGTTAACATAAATATGGATTTTTAAACAAATACATAATTGTCCTGGATTAGTAAAATACAATTTATTTATAAAACCACATCTAAGTGGTTTAAAATCAAATTTGTCTTACATAGCTGCAAATAATCATTTTTTACAAAAAAGTCTGATAGTTTCAATTTTTCCTGCTGCTACACACATCTGAGATTAAAGACTATCCTCTATTTTGGAAATGGGAATCCGGTAGTGCATGAGAAATTCCAGCAATAGAGCTTAACCTAGCACAGCCTCAGAAATTTATCATATTCTTCTTGTTATGCCTCAAATATTTCAAATAAAAGACTGTGGGGGTGAAATTTGACTTCAGGATAGCGCCAAATAGGCGATAGCGAATTGGCAGTTTGTTTTACATCACCTGCCCTGCCTAATTTTCTTTTTATTTTCCATGGAAAAGCAAACCAGGAAGAATTAAAACAGGCTGCTTATTCACTATCACCCATTTTGTGCCCCAGTCAAAGTTAAATTTCATCTATAAAGTTGCCTCTGTGCATTTGAGATGTTCTTTTGTTCTTGAACCTCTCGGCTGTTGCAGTTTTTATAGCAACAAAAAGGAAAGTTTTGTTGTGGACGCCATAAATACTGAACAGTGTATTGTAAATGTCTATTGGATGTCAGCACGCTGTAACAATTTTTCTGGAACTACTTCCTATGCAATTTCTTGGTTGTAGCGATTTTCACTATTGAAGTAATTTTTTTGGTATCAATTAAGATCTTGAAAGGAACAATAGATGCAGTGGTTTTACACTGCCAACATTGCAGTTACTTCACCATAGTATTCACATACATAACTTAGAGAAAAGCAGCTTTCTCCTGGAAGAAAATATTTTCCTTTCTTAAAAAAACTAATGAGCAAATAATATTTAGGAGTGTGAGGATAACGACTGATAATTTCCTTCCTATAAAATATCCTGAGAGGAAAATATTGTCACATACAATCTGAATACAGAAATGCACTAATGTTTGTTAACGTATCCTCTGGCTTGAAATATTTAACCCTTTCACCTAAATATAATGATTAACAAAATGCCTTTGGGATGCTATTAACCTATATGTATGTTTCCTCAAGGTCCTATATTGTGCAAATATCAAAATGCTCCTGCATGTTAGCATTCTATGAATGCATCTGCTAGAAAAATAAACATAACAAATACCATTCAAAAAACCTTAAAAGAATATGGCCATGTCAGGTTACAAGTGAATGTATAAATTTTCAATTTATTTAGAGAATATTGTACATAATAAAAGACTGCATATTTCCAGACTTTCTTCTCATACTCATCATTAGACAGTCAAAGAGCATTTTTAGATAGGCATCTAGTTGAAAAAGTACATATTCTCAAAGGCACAAAAGGAATTCAGTATTCATTGAGTTAAGTAGTCAACCAGTAAGCTCAATTGAAGTTCAAACAAAATATTGTACCAGCCAGTACTAAGTGCTGGACTGAGGGGTTCCCAGTTAACATAATGTCCTGGGGTATGGATCGATATGTCCTGTTGTTTAGAGGCACGTTTTGCTTTTTTTCTTTATAATCAATTGCATTTACTCTTCCTGTCCTTCAACTGTGGAAATAGTGGGAATGTTTCCCCGATTTATAATTTTCTCTTTCAAAATGTTCATGTTTTATTTAAACTCTACTTACATAAGTAGCACGCAATAAATCCAGACTAATACATGGCCAGGAGTGTGATCTGAACGTCTGTTTACGAGTGGTAAGACTGTATAACTCCTGAGTGCTGCAGGCATAACCAAGATCACAATCCTTCTGCACAACTGGGAAAAGTCACAGTTCATCTTCTGACTGTGTATGCTTTTTTATTACAAATGTATGACTTTTTTTTAAATTGATGCATCCGTAGGTATAGTCTCACATTTGAAAAAAAAGCCCAGTAGAAAACTAACAAAGGAGTATATCAAGACCACTATGGATTGATATTTGCACTGGATGGAAAATATCATTTCAGATTTTTCTGATATGAACACAAAGCACACAAATTCATCCATTTTTTTGACCTGTGTTTTTTGGCTGTCCAAATATCTCCCTCCCCCATCACTGCCTCCAACCAGTCTAGATATAACTGTATTTCAACGGCTAGTACCTGTGGCCCTGTTTTCCAAGTAAGTTTTTTGGTGTATAACAGTGCAGTGCCTATGAACTGTCATTTCCTCCCCTCTCTCCCAGATCCATTTCTACATCTCAAACCTCAGGACTCTTGTATTTTGTATTAGTATTCAAATGGGAAAGAGACAACTTGCAAACTTAAAAAAAATACTGTAGCACACTCTGTGTAGTGCTAAGTCAAGGAGGGAGAGAAACTAACATGCCACCTCTGAGCAGTTACTAAAGAGCATATTGTTCACCAGAAGCAACTTTAATTACTTAAAAGTGAATGTTTTTCACATTAATAGGAAGCTGAAATGGAAACTCAATGATAAAAGGCAAAATCGCAGATATTTGAAAGCAGGAAATGGTCCAATTTTCAGCTGTAACACACATGTCAGCAGTCTGCTATTTAATATGAGTGACAAGAACACATGTGCTCGGTTCAGATTTCTCCCCTTTATTGTAACAACAGAAAATACATTGTGAACAGAGACAGACAGCAAATAATTCACTAAAACTACAGCCATGAAGCACAGATCAACGAACACTAATCTACCATTTGTTGTTTAATCAGACGTCTAATTTTTCAAACTGTAATCCAATCCTGCTTCGTTTTCAAGGATTATTATAGAGCGGATTTATTTTTAATGGCAATTTATCGGAAAGCAGACAGTGTTCAGGCTGACTCAGTAAAATGTGAATTACTGCAGCTTAGATCCCATTTGTTTCTTTTGGTGAATGTTGCATTTAGAGTGCGTTGACATTGACAGAGATTTACATCAGTTATGAAATGTTGTCTTCCACGGACAGAGGAGTGAAACTGAGTTCACTGAAGAAACAAGGAGGTTTTCTGTTTATTTTTATTCCATAAAGTTTGCTGCTGTTGCCAAGAAAAATAGTGGCACCAACTTTCCTTTCTTGCCTTTACCATTAATAAACTCAGCATGCAATCTCTTGGCCTATCTGATTACTCTTAATAGGCTAAATATACCTGCAGAGAATAGAAAATAGTGAAACTAGAAAATGCACGTATCAGATCAAAAACGTTGTTACAAATTGGATCATTGCAGATGTAACGCTGCACAGAAAATGTTGAAGACACTGAATTCATTATTTTCCAGTTCGGAATAGGCATATTATACTGTATTGGAATTACATGCCAGTAAAATAGGAAATTGAGTTAAATACAGAAGTGCGGTGGTTTGTGAATTTTATCTCTATAACTGCCAAAGATTTCAGTGCTATAATAAAAATGAAGCTTACTCTGAGACAATCAAATTAAGGATCTATTGATTATTGTTCATTTGTATTTATGGTTTTCACTATTGGAAATACAATGTAAACTCATTTATAGAAAATTGCTGAAAATATGTGAGACACTCAATGAAAATTGAGTCTACTTTGTAAACTAATTTGCTTAGAACGTTACGTGTCCAAAGTTTCCTATTACAAATCAGATACACACAAAAAAAATCTCATAATTAGAAATATACCCCAAGCAACGTTAAGTGAATTTTATATTTTGAAACCATATGTAGTTATGAAAATAATTCTCCAGAAGATTCCATTTTAAATTACTTTTGTTTAACATCCTCGTCTAAAAGGAAATTTATCTGCAAAGTGTTGAGTTAATAAATATGTGCAATTGGGCTTGATCATAATTAAATTACTAACTGACTGTAATGGTGGCCCAAGGTTTGACATTATCATTTCCTGGTAAACATGGTTTCCTCTCTTTATCTCCTTCACTGCTGCTCTATTTGCTGGGGTACAGTTCCATTCACCTATAGAACCTTTCCAAATCAGCCGTTATTCATTTATAAGCCTTGATATTGAGTATCAACAATCTATTCAGCCACAGCGGGCATCACCATGGGCCCAATCCTGTCCTCATCTGATATACACAAAGCAGGAAACCCAGGGGATTGACAGATAGTGACCAGAAGTGAAACAATTGCTGATTTCTTCCCCTTCTTGCACAGGGCTGAGTCCAATTGCAGTGTTGAAACACTGTCCCAGTGAGATCAGCACAGATCAAAACTTTTGCACCTTGGATCTCTGCCATTCATCTACTCAGTGGGTAAACTCACTGAGTGACTGGGGTGGGGGGAGGTGGGTATATAAGTAAATATTTTACAATCTACATTTGCAATATATGTATACTGTAAGTGATTTTTTTTGTTGAATAGTGCTTAAATGACTGGATTTTTTGAAGATCTTTGAATTGATTCTATGATATATATTGGTGCTGAGTTATTAGTGAAAGTTAGATCTGAAGCAGTGGGCAGTATTCCAGTGTCAAATGCAATTGCATGATGAATAAAATAAATATATTTAAAGGGATTCTTTGAATATAGTTATAACCTAAAAATAAAGGGGGTAGAGTTTCAGCTCAGTTGCACTGGATTTCAGCGCAATTTGCCTGAAATTGGCGCAACGCTCATCAATAGATCAAAGTATTTTAAGCACAAATTGCATTCAACAAAAATCAAGTTTCCGTGATCTGTGGCATGAGTTTTAAAACATTGTGCCAGAAGCTGGCCCTGCCAATAAAACTGACCATGGCCCAAGATTGAATTAATTACCATTCGAAGTTTCCACTATTGGTGCTTGTTTGTGCACCTTCGTGGGGGCTCTAAAAATTAAGTTGGTTCTTTTGGGTGCAAAGACACTAATAGGCACATTTTAAAAGCTTTTGAATATAATTTTGTTTAATTTACCAAGAAACTGACTACCATACCCCAATATAACGAGCAATGGTTCTGTATATTTTTTCAAAGTCATTTTCAGTCATTTATAATCAGGTTACACACAGATGGTGAATTGACACTGTGATTAAACATGAATATTTTTATGATAAACCAGTTTTTAGCTTTATTAATCAAGTTGCACCAAGCTACTACTTTGAAATATATGAAGGAATATTTTGACAGACAACTTTTTTTAAAATTTAAGTTTTAAATTGTTCAATTGTGCTGTTTTTTTATTCTGTCATGGGATGTCGCTGGCAAGGCCAGCATTTGTTACCCATCCTTAGTTGCCCTTGAGAAGGTGGTGGTGGGCCACCTTTATGAACCGCTGCAGCCATCTGCTGTAGGTACACCCACAGTGCTGTTGGGAAGGGATGTTCAGGTGAAGGAATGGTGATATAGTTCCAAGTCAGGATGGTGTGTGGCTTGGAGGGGAACTTGCAGGCTGTGGTATTCGCATGCATCTAGAACATAGAACAGTACAGCACAGTACAGGCCCTTCGGCCCACAATGTTGTGCTGAACCTTTAAGCTACTCTAAGATCAAACTAACTACCTACCCTTCATTCTACTATCATCCATGTACCTATCCAAGAGTCGCTTAAATGTCCCTACTACCACCGCTGGCAGCGCATTCCACGCACCCACCACTCTCTGTGTAAAGAACCTACATAGAACATAGAACATAACAGCGCAGTACAGGCCCTTCGGCCCTCGATGTTGCGCCGACCTGTGAAACCATCTGACCTACACTATTCCATTTTCGTCCATATGTCTATCCAATGACCACTTAAATGCCCTTAAAGTTGGCGAGTCTACTACTGTTGCAGGCAGGGCGTTCCACGCCCCTACTACTCTCTGAGTAAAGAAACTACCTCTGACATCTGTCCTATATCTATCACCCCTCAACTTAAAGCTATGTCCCCTCGTGTTTGCCATAACCATCCGAGGAAAAAGACTCTCACTATCCACCCTATCTAACCCTCTGATTATCTTATATGTCTCTATTAAGTCACCTCTCCTCCTCCTTCTCTCTAACGGAAACAACCTCAAGCCCCTCAGCCTTTCCTCATAAGACCATCCCTCCATACCAGGCAACATCCTAGTAAATCTCCTCTGCACCCTTTCCAAAGCTTCCACATCCTTCCTATAATGTGGTGACCAGAACTGCATGCAATACTCCAGGTGCGGCCGCACCAGAGTTTTGTACAGCTGCAGCATGACCTCGTGGCTCCGAAACTCGATCCCCTTACTAATAAAAGCTAACACACCATATGCCTTCTTAACAGCCCTATTAACCTGGGTGGCAACTTTTAGGGATTTATGTACCTGGACACCAAGATCTCTCTGCTCATCTACACTACCAAGAATCTTCCCATTAGCCCAGTACTCTGCATTCCTGTTACTCCTTCCAAAGTGAATCACCTCACACTTTTCCGCATTAAACTCCATTTGCCATCTCTCAGCCCAGCTCTGCAGCCTATCTATGTCCCTCTGTAACCTACAACATCCTTCGGCACTATCCACAGCTCCACCGACCTTAGTGTCATCCGCAAATTTACTAACCCACCCTTCTACACCCTCATCCAGGTCATTTATAAAAATGACAAACAGCAGTGGCCCCAAAACAGATCCTTGCGGTACACCACTAGTAACTAAACTCCAGGATGAACATTTGCCATCAACCACCACCCTCTGTCTTCTTTCAGCTAGCCAATTTCTGATCCAAAGCTCTAAATCACCTTCAACCCCATACTTCCGTATTTTCTGCAAAAGCCTACCGTGGGGAACCTTATCAAATGCCTTACTGAAATCCATATACACCACATCCACTGCTTTACCCTCATCCACCTGTTTGGTCACCTTCTCGAAAAACTCAATAAGGTTTGTGAGGCACGACCTACCCTTCACAAAACCGTGCTGACTATCGCTAATGAACTTATTCTTTTCAAGATGATTATAAATCCTATCTCTTATAACCTTTTCCAACATTTTACCCACAACCGAAGTAAGGCTCACAGGTCTATAATTACCAGGGCTGTCTCTACTCCCCTTCTTGAACAAGGGGACAACATTTGCTATCCTCCAGTCTTCCGGCACTATTCCTGTCGACAATGACGACATAAAGATCAAGGACAAAGGCTCTGCAATCTCCTCCCTGGCTTCCCAGAGAATCCTAGGATAAATCCCATCTGGCCCAGGGGACTTATCTATTTTCACACTTTCCAAAATTGCTAACACCTCCTCCTTGTGAACCTCAATCCCATCTAGCCTAGTAGTCTGTTTCTCAGTATTCTCCTCGACAACATTTTCTTTCTCTACTGTAAATACTGACGAAAAATATTCATTTAACGCTTCCCCTATCTCCTCTGATTCCACACACAACTTCCCACTACTATCCTTGATTGGCCCTAATCTAACTCTAGTCACTCTTTTATTTCTGATATACCTATAGAAAGCCTTAGGGTTTTCCTTGATCCTATCCGCCAATGACTTCTCGTGTCCTCTCCTTGCTCTTCTTAGCCCTCCCTTTAGATCCTTCCTGGCTAGCTTGTAACTCTCAAGCGCCCTAACTGAGCCTTCACGTCTCATCCTAATATAAGCCTTCTTCTTCCTCTTGACAAGCGCTTCAACTTCTTTAGTAAACCACGGCTCCCTCGCTCGACAACTTCCTCCCTGCCTGACAGGTACATACTTATCAAGGACACGCAGTAGCTGCTCCCTGAATAAGCTCCACATTTCGATTGTGCCCATGTCCTGCAGTTTCCTTCCCCATCCTACGCATCCTAAATCTTGCCTAATCGCATCATAATTTCCTTTCCCCCAGCTATAATTCTTGCCCTGCGGTATATACCTGTCCCTGCCCATCGCTAAGGTAAACCTAACCGAATTGTGATCACTATCACCAAAGTGCTCACCCACATCTAAATCGAACACCTGGCCTGGTTCATTACCCAGTACCAAATCCAATGTGGCATCGCCCCTGGTTGGCCTGTCTACATACTGTGTCAGAAAACCCTCCTGCACACACTGGACAAAAACTGACCCATCAAAAGTACTCGAACTATAGTATTTCCAGTCAATATTTGGAAAGTTAAGGTCCCCCATAACAACTACCCTGTTACTCTCGCTCCTGTTGAGAATCATCTTCGCTATCCTTTCCTCTACATCTCTGGAACTATTCGGAGGTCTATAGAAAACTCCCAACAGGGTGACCTGTCCTCTCCTGTTTCTAACCTCGGCCCATACTACCTCAGTAGACGAGTCCTCAAACGTCCTTTCTGCCGCCGTAATACTCTCCTTGATTAACAATGCCACACCCCCCCCCTCTTTTACCATCTTCTCTGTTCTTACTGAAACATCTAAATCCCGAAACCTGCAACATCCATTCCTGTCCCTGCTCTACCCATGTCTCCGAAATGGCCACAACATCGAGATCCCAGGTACCAACCCATGCTGCAAGCTCACCCACCTTATTCCGGATGCTCCTGGCGTTGAAGTAGACACACTTTAAACCAAGTTCTTGCTTGCCAGTGCCCTCTTGCGTCCTTGTAACCTTATCCCTGACCTCACTACTCTCAACATCCTGTACACTGGAACTACAATTTAGGTTCCCATCCCCCTGCTGAATTAGTTTAAACCCCCCCGAAGAGCACTAGCAAGTCTCCCCCCCAGGATATTGGTACCCCTCTGGTTCAGGTGAAGACCATCTTGTTTGTAGAGGTCCCACCTACCCCAGAAAGAGCCCCAATTATCCAGGAAACCAAAACCCTCCCTCCTACACCATCCCTGCAGCCACGTGTTCAACTCCTCTCTCTCCCTATTCCTCGCTTCGCTAGCACGTGGCATGGGCAACAACCCAGAGATAACAACTCTGTTTGTTCTCGCTCTAAGCTTCCACCCTAGCTCCCTGAATTTCTGCCTTAAATCCCCATCTCTCTTCCTACCTATGTCGTTGGTGCCTATGTGGACCACGACTTGGGGCTGCTCCCCCTCCCCCTTAAGGATCCCAAAAACACGATCCGAGACATCACGAACCCTGGCACCTGTGAGGCAACACACCAACCGTGAGTCTCTCTCGTTCCCACAGAACCTCCTATCTGTTCCCCTAACTACCTCTGACATCTCCCCGAAACCTTCCTCCAATCACCTTAAAATTATGCCCCCTGGTGATAGCCCTTTCCACCCTGGGAAAAAGTCTTTGGCTATCCACTCTATCTATGCCTCTCATCATCTTGTACCCCTCGATCAAGTCACCTCTCATCCTTCTTCGCTCCAATGAGAAAAGCCCTAGCTCCCTCAATCTTTCTTCGTAGGACATGCCCTCCAGTCCAGGCAGCATGCTGGTAAATCTCCTCTGCACCCTGTCTCAAGCTTCCACATCCTTCCGATAATGAGGCGACCAGAACTGAACACAATATTCCAAGTGTGGTCAAACCAGGGCCTTATAGAGCTGCAGCATAACCTCGCGGCTCTTCAACTCAATCCCCCTGTTAATGAAAGCCAACACACCATACGCCTTCTTAACAACCCTATCAACTTGGGTGGCAACTTTGAGCAATCTATGGGCATGGACCCCAAGATCCCTCTGTACCTCCACGCTACCAAGAATCCTGTCTTTAAGCCTGTATTCCGCATTCAAATTCGACCTTCCAAAATGAAACACTTCACACTTTTCCCGGTTGAACTCCATCTGCCACTTCTCAGCCCAGCTCTGCATCCTGTCAATGTCCCGTTGCAACCTACAACAGCCTTCCACACTATCCACAACTCCAGCAACCTTCGTGTCATCGGCAAACTTGCTAACCCAGCCTTCCACTTCCTCATCCAAGTCATTTATTAAAATCACAAAGAGCAGAGGTCCCAGAACAGATCCTTGTGGAACACCACTGGTCACCGAGCTCCATGCTGAATACTTTCCATCTACTACCACCCTCTGACTTCTATGGGCTAGCCAATTTTGTATCCAGACAACCAACTTTCCCTGAATCCCATGCCTCCTTACTTTCTGAATGAGCCTACCATGGGGAACCTTATCAAACGCCTTGCTAAAATCCATATACACCACATCCACTGCTCTTCCTTCATCAATGTGTTTTGTCACATCTTCAAAGAATTCAATAAGGCTTGTGAGGCATGACCTGCCCCTCACAAAGCCATGCTGACTGTCTCTAATCAAACCATACTTTTCCAAATCATCATAAATCCTGTCTCTCAGAATCCTCTCCAATAATTTGCCCACTACCGACGTAAGACTGACTGGTCTATAATTCCCAGGGTTATCCCTATTCCCTTTCTTGAACAAGGGAACAACATTTGCCACCCTCCAATCATCCAGTACTATTCCAGTGGACAGCGAAGATGCAAAGATCATCGCCAAAGGCGCGGCAATCTCTTCCCTCGCTTCCCGTAATATCCTTGGGTATATCCCATCTGGCCCCGGGGACTTATCTGTCCTCATATCATTCAAAAGTTCCAGCACATCCTCCCTCTTAACCTCAACCTGTTCGAGCATATCAGCCTGTTCCACGCTGTCCTCACAAATGACCAGGTCCCTCTCACTAGTGAATACTGAAGCAAAGTATTTATTTAGGACCTCCCCTACCTCCTCCGACTCCAGGCACAAGTTCCCTCCACTATCCCTGATCAGCCCTACCCTCACTCTGGCCATCCTCTTGTTCCTCACATAAGTGTAGAACGCCTTGGGATTTTCCTTACTCCTACCCGGTGTCCTCAGTACCTTGCTCTACGGCAGCGAGGCCTGGACAACGTATGCCAGCCAAGAGCGACGTCTCAATTCATTCCATCTTCGCTGCCTTCGGAGAATACTTGGCATCAGGTGGCAGGACTATATCTCCAACACAGAAGTCCTTGAAGCGGCCAACACCCCCAGCTTATACACACTACTGAGTCAGCGGCGCTTGAGATGGCTTGGCCATGTGAGCCGCATGGAAGATGGCAGGATCCCCAAAGACACATTGTACAGCGAGCTCGCCACTGGTATCAGACCCACCGGCCGTCCATGTCTCCGTTATAAAGACGTCTGCAAACGCGACATGAAATCGTGTGACATTGATCACAAGTCGTGGGAGTCAGTTGCCAGCATTCGCCAGAGCTGGCGGGCAGCCATAAAGACAGGGCTAAATTGTGGCGAGTCGAAGAGACTTAGTAGTTGGCAGGAAAAAAGACAGAGGCGCAAGGGGAGAGCCAACTGTGCAACAGCCCCAACAAACAAATTTCTCTGCAGCACCTGTGGAAGAGCCTGTCACTCCAGAATTGGCCTTTATAGCCACTCCAGGCGCTGCTTCACAAACCACTGACCACCTCCAGGCGCGTATCCATTGTCTCTCGAGATAAGGAGGCCCAAAAGAAACCCGCCAAGACTTTTTCATGTCCTCTTCTAGCTCTCCGAAGTCCATTCTTCAGTTCCTTCCTGGCTACCTTGTAACCCTCTGGAGCCCTGTCTGATCCTTGCTTCCTCAACCTTAAGTAAGCTTCCTTCTTCCTCTTGACTAGCTGTTCCACATCTCTTGTCATCCAAGGTCCCTTCACCCTACCATCCCTTCCCTGCCTCATCGGGACAAACCTATCCAGCAGTCGCAGCAAGTACTCCCTAAACAACCTCCACATTTCTGTCGTGCATTTCCCGGAGAACATCTGTTCCCAATTTATGCTCCCCAGTTCCTGCCTAATAGCATTGTAATTCCCCCTCCCCCAATTAAATATTTTCCCATCCCGTCTGCTGCTGTCCCTCTCCATGACTATAGTAAAGGTCAGGGAGTTGTGATCACTATCACCGAAATGCTCTCCCACTGAGAGATCTGCCACCTGGCCTGGTTCGTTGCCAAGCACCAAGTCCGACATAGTCTCCTCTCTAGTCGGCCTATCTACATATTGAGTCAGGAAACCTTCCTGGACGCACCTGACAAAAACTGCTCCATCCAAACTATTTGCACTAAGGAGGTTCCAATCAATATTAGGGAAGTTGAAGTCACCCATGACCACAACCCTGTTACTTCTGCACCTTTCCAAAATCTGCCTCCCAATCTGTTCCTCCATGTCTCTGTTGCTATTGGGGGGTCTATGGAAAACTCCCAACAAAGTGACTGCTCCTTTCCTGTTTCTGACTTCCACCCATAATGACTCAGTAGACAAACCCTCCTCGACAACCTCCCTTTCTGCAGCTGTGATACTATCCCTGATTAACAATGCCACTCCCCCACCTCTTTTACCTCCCTCCCTATTCCTTTTGAAACATCTAAACCCCGGAACATCCAACATCCATTCCTGCCCCTGTGATATCCACGTCTCCGTAATGGCCACAACATCGTAGCTCCAAGTACTGATCCATGCTCTAAATTCATCACCCTTATTCCTGACACTTCTTGCATTAAAATAGACACACTTCAACCCATCACACTGGCTGCAACTTTGCCCTGTCAACTGTCTAACCTTCCTCACAGACTCTCTGCACTCGGTATCTGCCTGTTCAACAGCTACCCCATCCACTGATCCGTGGCTCCGGTTCCCATCCCCCTGCCAAACTAGTTTAAACCCTCCCGAAGAGCTCTAGCAAACCTCCCGCCCAGGATATTGGTGCCCCTCCAGTTCAGATCTGATGCCCTTGTCCTTCTAGGTGGTAGAGGTTGTGGGTTTGGAAGGTGCTGTTGAAGGAGCCTTTGTGGGTTGATGCAGTGCATCTTATAGATGTGATTCATACTGCCATTGTGCACCTGTGGTAGAGGGAATAAATGTTCAAGGTCGTGGATGGGGTGCCGATCAAGCGGGCTGCTTTGTCTCGGATGGTGTCGAGCTTCTTGAGTGTTGTTGGTGTTACAATCATCCAGGCAAGTGGAGAGCATTCCACTACACTCCTGACTTGTGCCTTATAGATGGTGGACAGGCTTTGGAGAATCAGAAGCTGGTAAAAATTCATTTGAGTCTGTACAATAAAACTGCTTATAACTTGAAGGAAATAATTGGTACTATATTAACAATCCTGCGCAGAGAGAGAGAGACAACAAGGGTAGCCTGTGTGGAAAATAGAGGCACTAACCTGTGTTGTACCTGAGTAAAGGAAGCTTTACTTTGCTTTTGGCCTGTGCTCTACCACTGAGAGTACTGGATACTGACATTTGGTACAAAAATTAGTAATTTTCCATTCTGCTTTGATAACCAGCAATTCAATCCTCCAAACGTTTTGAATACAAATGAAACAAAGAAAATACCATAGGCCTGAATTGGCCTGTGTAACTGTTGTTTCTCACCTGTGCTCAGAACTGATGCAGCACCATATTGGTGTGCTGGAAGCTGCATTAATGTTAATATGAATGAAACTACACAATGAAGTGGAACAAAAATACATAAAATTTTACTTTTGTTCACCCGTGCAAAAGGCTATTGGGTGTCACAAAATGAGACCTATAGTAGGTCAATATATGCCACTGGTGACAGTCACCATAAAACTCTTTTATCTGTTTATTCATGTGGCACATCATGAATTTGAAATTAATATATATGCTTTTTATATTTTTTGTATTTCAGCCCCAGGAATAAAAAAAATCAAATGGCAATCAAAATATTTTTCAGAAAGCGAGCTTAACTTTTTCAGATTGATTTAAAAAAATCTTTAGCCTCACACTTTTAAAGACAGACAAAGAGTTAACATTTTATGATGACCTAGAATTTGTCAGAAATAGATTGAAAAATAAGTTGAGACTAGAACAATTCAGTAACTTTGATCTGTCTCCTGTGCTGTAGTCTGCGTCTCTTTCAGCCTTTGTGAAATATCTAAGCATGCGAATGGGCTGTCCCAGCTGGGTCTATTAGATATCATCAGGCTTTGACATTATGTACACTGGATGGATGATGGCTCTCTGTGTAGCTGTCAGAGCAGAGATGTTACAATGAGATGACTCAAAGAGGTTTAGCTACCTGCTAACATTCAAAAACTGAAAAGAAAAAGGCTTCTGATTATTACAAGAAAAGTCCATAAACCAGGTTGATTTGAAACACTCAGAATTGAAGTGACTGTTCCTTTTGTTGATCTACATAGAGTTCAAAAAAACATCAGAAGTAAAAGTTTTTTAAAAGATCAGGATTTAAGATAGTTTCAACAAATGTAATAACGAGATATTAGTAATTAAAATTAGTCAGTTATGTGCAGGTCTGCAATATGATAAAGGAGCAATCAAACAGTGTCTGTACAAAAATAAAATATGTACATTTAGATGATCGAAGCATTGGAAATATATTTTAAGATTTACTTTTTTTATGTTTTGTTTGGATACATTAAGAAAGTAAGGAATGAAGTATGGTAAAACATTGGAGTAAAACTTCATGTACAATTCTGTCACAGGTTTTAAAACATATGTTTTGTATCACATTTTAATCCGAGTGACCATTTCCATTCGTTCATTGTGCTAATCTGAAGCACCAATTCAAAGATAAAAGAAAAAGTATTCTCTACTGCATTTGGAAAATACAGTTGGGCAAGAGTATACTTTTCTGAGATGCTTTTCTTTACCAAATCACTAACTCTTTCACTAAATGATTAGATGTCACGAATGTCAATTGATTGCATCTAATTTTAAAGTATTAAACAATTTTCACTCCTGAAACAAATAACATTGAGCAATGTTTAACTGGCATGTGGAATTGTGTTACAGAATCAACTCTGTGTGATTCTTTATGAGAGTTTGTATAAATACTAGAATTACGTAGAATTAGCTTTGGAAAGAAGTAACTAATTTTATTGAGGTGAAAATTGTCACTGTCAAGAGAAATAAACTTATATCAAAGGGAAAGTGACATGCAATTTTCTCTGGAGTGTTTTAATAAAAAATAGCTTTCTTTGAATATTTCTAAGTGAAACGTGAGAGGCAATCTGTGCATTTGTCAGAGTTTGAGAGTGTGAAAAATTGCTGCCTTAAATCATTTAAGCTGAAAAGCAACTTCTTCCTGCTGAGATAATTTCACATTGACTTACCGTGCAACCCCTTCAGGCATTCCCAGTTTTGAGTAGAAGTTTTCAAGGTAAAACAGAGAGAGAATATGAGAGAAGCTGGGAGAAGGAACAGCAGCAACTCTAGGCATTCAGGCAGATCTGACTTTGATTAATTAGGAAGCTACTTTCCTATTTCCACAAGTAATGCCTGATGGAAAGGTAGAGTGGACGAGTACACATCCAGACTTGGAGCTGAGTCTGTTAGATATCAGCAGGTTTTGACATCAACTGCAGTCTTTGCAGGTTATGTATGCTTAGAAAGACTAAATTGCTGGAGCACTTTTAATTTATGCATCTGCTGGAGAATGAAGAGGTCTCAGATGACAGATGTAGCATGCTGTTAAGACCATTTCAAATATATTTTTAACCACAAATTCTGAATTATAAGGAAATTATTTGCAAAACTTTATGGGGAAACAAATTGATGAAGTTATTCAAATATTTCACCACTTTAGCAGGTACTTTGCACCTCTTCTTCCCATTCAGTGCTGCTGTTGTGGTAACAGGATTGAATCCTGGGCAACATACATTGAATCAACAACAATTGATATTCAGTCCAGTGTGTTTATTCCTAATTAACATATTTATTGAGTGAAACCTTGGAAGTTTTCAGCATCTGCCCATTTTTCTGCATGACAATTTTACAGCACAAGCCTCATTTGTACTCAGCAAAGCATATGAACCCTTTGCCCAGTATATAAGTGCAACCAGCAAGTGGTTGGTCAGGGCTTTCCTGTGGGAGTGCAGGGCACCATGCACTTACATTAAGAGCAGTCAAGCTGCCAACATCACCACAGAGATTAAAGTTCTGACTGTAAACAGTTTAGGCATTATTTTGCTGGAAGACGGAGATGATTCGCAGTCCAGTAAATTAAAGTGAAAAGAAACTGTAGATTGATCCTACTTGTATAACTTTTGATGCCAATACTGTTACTTTGGATACAATAATCCCACTTTTTATCCAGGCTTGCACCTCTCACATATTTGTAATTTTACTCCCACTTTTTACCCATAAACTACAATTTCAACACAGATGCCCTGGGCATAATGAAGCATGTGGACAGAATAACTCATAAAGCCTGTTATCATCAAAGGCTTATGGAGTGTGCAACAATAAAAAAAAATCATGACATCACTATCAAAATGTATCACATGCTGCCATGCAGATCATTTAATGGCCTATCTAAAATCATGTATAACAGGGCAGAAGATAACATCCTTTTTTTTGAAATGTTAGCCAGTAACAGAATGTCTTATTGGTTTCACTGTACTTGAATTCTTTAATAACACCATTGTCAAAGCTTTGAGAAACCCAACAGTTGTAACAACTCTGCTTTTAGAACATATTAGTAGATCTCCCCTGGCGTTGCTCATGGATAGTCATTGCACCTGGGTGAAATTCCTGATTTTTACTGCCGTTCAGCCACAGCTGATTTGACAACAGTGGATTGCTCATCACGACATGATATAAGAACACTGCTAAAGCAATATATCAAATGGCTGACTAGAGGTGAAAATATTACCACATGCCTTACTGACATTAAAAGATACGGGGCCTCACAGACATAATAACATATGCGGTACTGTTTACATAGCACTTAATAAAACTTGTTCACTATACAATTAACTTTGTTCATCTGTCCCATAAACCTCCTTTTTTGTTCCTAGGTAATTACATTATGAAAATTGATAATGTATCTCTCACAATGGATTTGTAGTGTTTGCTTAAGATGAAAGTTTTTTATTTTTCCTTCACCCCACTTTAAAATCTTGCTTCTTTTTCTTGGTTATTTACATGATAATAAAAAAAGGGTGCAAAATTCAATAGCCAACAAAAACATACGCCTGTTCAAAGTAATGCAGGCAGCATGCAAACTTTGTGCTGCCTGCTGATTATAATGATAGTAACGTGCAGCCCAGCCCTAAACGTGCTGTTGAGTGGCTGCACGCCTCAGCAGGGGGGGCCAAGTTCATGCGAGGTTAGTGCCACTTAAAGCCAGCCTGCACTGCTTAACGCCAGCCTGCACCCCTTAAAGGGGAGGTACAATCCGGCTCAGCAGGGGCTGGAAGTGATGAAAGCAGAGTTAATGAGCAGGAAGAACCTTGAGAAACAGTGCAGCAAACCAGAGAGAATGCCCCGAGGTTGTCTGATGCAGCATTGGAGGCTTTGGTGCAGGAGGTGCACAGGAGGAGAGAGGTCCTCCTCCCTCAGAGGATCAGGAGGGCCTCAAGACAGATACTAAGAAGGCAGTGGGAGCAAGTAGCCATCACCATCAGTGCCAGCAGTCCAGCCCACTGGATGCAGTGCCACAAGAAGTTTAATGGTCTCACACCAGGGGTCAAGGTGAGTGAATGCATCTTCAAATGCTTACCAAAATGGCACCTGTAGCACCGAAACTACAGGTGTTATGGAGCTGAATTTTGTGGTCAATATCTTTCTCCCCAGGATTTCCCACAGTAGATTTGTAGTTCAACTTGAACCTGTTATTGGTACAGTTCTACATGGAGATTTGACCACTAAATCTTCAATAACTAAACAAAACCTTGAATAGGTGGGCATTCGGTAGAGTCCAGTCATGACCGGTCTGGGCTCTGACTGTGTAAGAGCTGACCAAGTTCCAATCCCTCCCAACTGGCAGCCTTAGAGTCCCTGTTTGGCACCCGTAACTCACTGGCAGTATGTAAATGAGGGCCAGGCCTGAAAATGGCTTGGGTATCAAAGCGGCAACAATGAGCCAGAGGCGGGTATACTCAAATTAAAATCAGCTCTCTTATCCTTGTTCTCCTTTTCATTTTCTTTTGAAAGAATAACGAATTCTTGAAAGTAAAGAAATCTGCCAGAATTGTTTTGATATAACTGTTATAGGATTCTCCAAGATTAAATCCATGTCCCAGTATCATTTTTAGAAAATTAATGCATGCTGTTTGATTTGCTGTGGAGGGAAATAGACCTTTCTTGTGCCAATTTGCTGTCGATGGTTTTCCTTTCTGTATTGTGCAGTGACATTTGTAAAAGATTTCAATGCAGTGCAATGTTGCCAACAGAATATTAACCCAGATTTACTGCATTGTGGTTTAGTTTACGTAGTATATATTAACACTGTGGATGTGTCTGTCTGCCACATTCTTTTCCATCTAATGCCTCTGAGATGAGTTACATGTGGTATATTACTATCCCTGATTTTGCTATTTAAGTAAACAATGGTGACCAATACTTCTGTTCAGTTGAGAAAAAAGTTGAAGCCTGTTAAATGGGCTTCCTTGATTAAAAATAGCATTAGCTGGAATTTTACCGCTTTCGGTGGCTCAGAGTCCGATGAGGCGGAAGTGGGTGAAGAACTCGGTCCAGCTCTGCACCTTGTTGCCACCGGTATCACGTGCGGGGCAGCCAATTAGCGGCCCCGTGGCGTATTTCTGAGTGAAAAGGGTGCGCGCAGGTGGGAGGCTATGCGTCGGCAGGGGCGGGGTGAGAGCCGGAAGAGTTTGCTGAAAGCCATTTAAAAGGGCTTTCAGCAATCTCTGTGGCTCTGAGAGGCTTACCTGAAGCAAGGAGGATGTTGACAGGAGACACTGCACATCTGTGAGGGAAAAACAAGGGACTGAGGGTGAAAGGACTGTAGGAGGAGTGAAAGTGCCCGCCAAAACACTTTGAGAATAAACAGAACCCCACCAGAACCTAATTGCAGCAATGGAGGGGAGAGGTAGCCGCATGCCCCCCCCGCTTCTCCAAGGACTCCGTACATGTCCTCCTCCAGGCGGCTGAGGCAAGGTGGGGGGTCCTCTTCCCATCTGACGGAAAAAGGAGGCCTTCCCAAGTCACAATGAAGGCGTGGCTGGAAGTAGCGGAGGAGGTCAGCAGCCGCAGAGTTGTTAATAGGACATGGCTTCAGTGCCGCACATTCCCGGTCATCTGTCCATCTGACCTCCTCCATTGACAGATTGGCAGCTGCAGTGGAGGGGCCAATCCTGGATGCAATGCATAACCTCACAGAGACAGTGGCCTCCATGGACCAGAGCATTAGCGATCTGACTCTGATGCTCAGGTGACAGTTTGAGGCTGCTCATCCCTCTGAGGTTAGCACAGAGGATCAACTGAGCCTCAGGAGGTCACATGGGGAGCAAGCAATTTCATATGGGAGTTCTTCTCAGGGGGCTTCTGATTCATCCTGTAGCTCCTTGTCCGCTCTGCCAGTGACATCAGCACCGCATACTCCCAGGGTGTCAGAGGGTGTTCCTGAGACTCCTTAGGGTCACATTGAGATGCCGCGGCCCACACGGCCTCAGGCAGGCAGCGGACGCCCGCAAAAGTCATCCAGAGCAACACGGCAGCCTGATCAGCCCCCTGCCTCTGGTGTGGCTGGCGGTGAGGGATCGTCCACATGTGTGAGCACTCGCAAACGTTTCAAAAAATCACACTAACAGCGCTCCGGGGTCACTGGTGCAATTTGTAAACATTTATTTGATGTATAAGCGCACTAACAGTTATTAAATTTTTCATTTGGCATTTTTACATGTCACAGGTCATTGCTGATGATGTCGGTGATATGTTTGCTCTGCATGAGAAAGATTATTTGAGAGGTGACACATTTGGGCTGGGTGGTGTTTGATGGAAAGGTGGGCCAGTTCAGATCAGAGTTCCCCCTGAAGGTGAGTGCCTCTGCCCTTCCAGCTCCTGTTAATGCCTCATCTCAGACTGCCATATCAGTTTATGGTTGATGAGACTCTGTTCAGGAGAAACACCTATGTATTAGAGCCTCCTGGGTCTCCCTTGCACTCAACACCACCTGACCTACAGCTCCCTCTCCCTGTCGTTCAGGTGGCTGCAGCCCCTCTTCTTCATCCGTATCACCATCCTCATCTGAGGAAGCCTCGTGCTCACCTTGATCATCCTCCAGGGCCTCTCACCTTGATCATCCTCCAAGGCCTCTCCCCTCTCCATCACCAGGTTATGTAAGGCGCAGCAGATGACAATATTTCTAGAGACCCTTGATGGCGAGTACTGCAGGGCTCCACCTGTGCAATCGAGACACCTAAATCTCATTTTGAGAGGACCTATAGTCTGTTCTATGGTGACTCTGGTGGCCACATGGCTCTCATTGTAACATTCCTCTGCCTCATTTCTTAGCTTCCTCACCGGTGTCATCAGCCATGTCTTCAGTGGATAACCCCTGTCACCAAGTATCCATTCTTGCAGGCGTTCAGGAGAGCTGAATAGTGCTGGCACTTGGGAGTTCCGCAGAATGAAAGCATCGTGATTGCTCCCAGGGTAACGTGCACACACCTGCATGATCCCCTTACGACAGTCACAGACAAGCTGAACATTCATTGAGTGGAACCCCTTGCGATTAATGAAGGCCCCTGACTGACTGGCAGGTGCTCTAATGGCCACATGAGAATAGTCTATTATGCCCTGGACCATTGGGAACCCAGCAATGGTGCTGAAGCCTCTGGCTCTCTCGGCCTGACTGGTGGTGTCCATCTTGAAGTTGATGAAGGTTGGCACACCTGAAAATGGCATCAATCACAACCTTTATGCAGTGATGTGCTAATGCTTGTGAGACTCCGCACTTGTCTGCCGATGAAGCCTGGAACGAGCCTAATGCATAGAAATTCAGTGCTACCGTTATCTTCAGTTCGACTGGCATTGGATGGCCACCCAGGCAGTTTGAAACAACCTCCGCTGCCAACATCTCACGCAGAGATGTGATAGTCTCCCGTGACAGCCGCAGTCGTCTTCGGCACTGGCGTTCTGACAGTTGCAGGAAGCTCAAACACATTCGGTAGACCCTGCCTGCTGGGTGGGCTCGTCTCCTAACAGGTGGTTGCAGCCGGGCCACTCTGCCACCTTCTCTCCCTCCCCCATTACGAGGCTGCACTGGACCAGCAGGTTGCATGTTCCCCTGGCCAGTTGTCCTCCTGACCCGCCTTGGGGCGTAGTCCTCCTCATTAGATGAGCCGCCTCCAGAGTGCACAATTCCCATTGCTGCTGTGCCCCACTGATGCAATTACTTCAGGTATTACCAGCGTGCTATAAGGAACGGCACACACAACCCCTTCCCTTTCATCCAAGAAATCAATACTGCTGGAGCCCGATCAGGAGTAACACTCAGATGAACCTTGCTGAATAAGCTGAAACTACCATGAACTGTAAATTCGCACAAATAAATAACAATGAATACAGAACCAACAAAACAGTAGCTCCAACTCTCTCACAGATACACTGCCTGCCGCTCTATTAAACCTGCCGGATTCTCGAAATGTCCCTCAACTCGTTTTACAGCCGTAAAATCTGACAGCCAATGTAAAATTGCTGTCGATTGGTGTTATAACGAGCTAAATTACTCTCTAACTAATTGAAAGCAGACGGCGAGTGGTGCCTAGATCTCGCCCGCCGTCCGACCTACTTAAAATGGCGTTTGTGTGTAATGACATTGAGGACCCGACCCGACGTCATCGACTGCCATTTTACGTCTTGGAAGCCTTGGAGCAGTCCCGTTTTTCGCAGGTAAAATTCCGGCCATTGTTTCATTTAGAAGGTTATTAAACAGAATCCATCAATCAGTGCTGACTTAAATACATAATCACTAAAAAAAAAGGCAGTCCAGTGTGAATTAACGTACCACAAAACAAACTGGGAGAAATAGGATAATCTTGATTAGTGACATGAAACCTTCAACAAAAGTTAGGTGTGAAAGAGAAGGGAAAGAAAGAATTTGAATATAATGCCATTCACAATGAAGTCAATGAAGTACTTCTGAAGTGTAGTAACTGTTGTTATGAAGGGGAAACCAATTTTCACACAGTAATGTCCAACACATAACAATAAGATAAATGACCAGATAATCTGTTTTAGTAATGTTGCTTGAGGGATAAAGGTTGATCAAAACTTGAGGAGAACAAACCCACTCTTCAAATAATGCCATGGGATCTTTTACATCCAACTGAAAGGGCAAAAGAGGCCTCCGTTTAACATTTCATCTGAAAGATGACACCTCCTACAGTGTAGCACTTCCTCTGTACAATACTGAAGTGCAAGCCTAAATTAGATGCTCAAGTCTATGGAATGAAGCCTGAACCTACAACTTTCTGTCTCAAAGGTAAGAGTGTTACCACTGAGGCAAGGATAAAAGAGCAGGGGGATGAAAAGAAAATCATCAAGAGGACTTCTGATTGGCAAAACCAAGAGGTACATTAAGTTCACCAATGAAGATAAATGTGATTTCCTAGTTCTCCTGGTCATGGAAGATCATCAGAAAGCAGGAATGCGATTCAAATTCAGCAAATTAAACAATTTCCAGACTTTAGACTTAGCATCGCAGCAATTCTTAGAAATCATGGAAAATTTATGACACGGAAGGAGGCCATTTGGCCCATCGTGTCTGTGCCAGTCAACAAAGAGCTACCCAGCCTAATCCCACTTTTCTGCACTAGGTCTGTAGCCCTGCAGGTCACAGCTCTTCAAGTAGACATCTAAATCCTTTTTAAATGTGATATAAGTTTCTGCCTCTACCACCCATTCAGGCACTGAGTGCCTCTGGATTACTAGTTCAGTGACATTACCACTGCGCCTCCATCTCCTCAGTTCTATACAGTTCTAGCAGTTCTAGCATGACCTCCCTACTCTTATATTCTATGCCTCAGCTAATAAAGGAAAGCATGCCATATGCCTTCTTAACCACCTTATTGACCTGTGCTGCTATCTTTATACATCTGTGGCCATACGCTCCAAGATCCCTCTGTTCCTCCAAACTACTCAATATCCTCCCAATTATTGTGATGTCCTTGCCTTGTTGCACCTCCTAAAATGCATTACCTCGTACTTCTCTGGGTTGAATTCCATTTCCACTTTTCTGCCCAATTGATCAGACTGTTCCTGCAGTCTAAAGCTTTCCTCCTCACTGTCAACCACACAGCCAATTTTTGTACCATCTACAAGCGTCTATATCATGTCCCCTACATTTGCGTCTAAATCATTAATATAAACTACAAAAATTCAAGGGACTGTGTACTGAGTCCTGTGGAATCCCACTGGTAACAGCCTTCCAGTCACAAAAACACCTGTCAACTATTTCCCTTTGCTTCCTACCACTAAGCCAATTTTGAATCCAATTTGCCATTCTCCCTTGGATCCCAAGGGCTTTTACTTTTTTGACCAGCCTGGTATATGAGACCTTTGCTAAAACCCATAGAGACCACATCCACCTCACTGCCTGCATCAACCCGACTTGTTACCACCTCAAAAAATTCAATCAAATTAGTTAGCCGTGACCTTCCCTGAACAAACCTGTGCTGACTTTCCTTCTTTGCCTTTCTAAATGAGGGATATATTATCTCAGAATTGATTCCAATTATTTGCCCATAACCGAAGTTAAGCTAACTGGCCTATAATTACTTGGATTATCCCTTCCTCCCTTTTTAAACAACGTTACAACTTTGGCAGTCCTCCAAACCTCTTATAAGCCCACTGAGTCTATAATATTAATCAGTTGCTGGGCTATAAATGAAAAATATCAAAAAGTGCACTTGGGCTAAGAATAACCATGGATGCTTTGCATTATTAATCACAGTGTCCATGAATTGTGAATACACATTAAGTGATATTTGATCTTCACCTCGCTCTTCTTCTTTAAGAAGTTCCTTAAAACCTACCTCTTTGACCAAGCTTTTGGTTACTTGTTCTAATATCTTCTTATGTGAATTAGTGTTAAATTCTCTCTGATAACGCATGTGTGACACGCTTTTGGATGTTTAATTGTGATTAGTTTAGTTTAGTTTAGTTTAGAGATACAGCACTGAAGCAGGCCCTTCAGCCCACCGAGTCTGTGCCGACCATCAACCACCCATTTATACTAATCCTACACTAATTTGATATTCCTACCACATCCCCACCTGTCCCTATATTTCCCTACCACCTACCTATACTAGGGGCAATTGCTAATGGCCAATTTACCTATAAACCTGCAAGTCTTTGGCATGTGGGAGGAAACCGGAGCACTCGGAGGAAACCCACGCAGACACAGGGAGAACTTGCAAACTCCACACAGGCAGTACCCAGAATTGAACCCGGGTCGCTGGAACTGCGCCATTGTGCACTATCTAAATGAAAGTTCTTGTTTTTGACCTTGCAGAGGACCCAGCTTACACCATATTGAACCTCCAACTCTTTGTGAATGCTACTTTAACTTTTTGGGCATCAGAAACGTGATATGAAGTTAAATGGTTAACATGCCTTCATTCCATGACCTCCAGAGGTCTGGAAATAAATTCAGTACAGATTGAAAATAAGTCTACTCGTTAGTAATCTGTGCTCAAATTCAGGATGAAGAATTATGACCTACCTCCAGCTAGCAAGCAAACATACGATTCAAACAAATAATTGATATTTAATTAATTTCTTTTAACCATTGTCCTAGACTGCACCATGCTCATTTTACAGGTGTAAAAGAGGCATCGAAGGCAAGAATATGGCAGGCGGCTGAGGCAGGTTTGTGCCTGGAAATTCTACACTGGAAATGCACCTCCCACTGTATTGATAAAGGATGCTGCATAGGTGCCCAGAGTGCATATCTGAAACTGGTGTTAGACCCTTTGGGCTGGATTTTGTTCCCAGCTTGACATTGGACGGGGTGGGGGGGATATCGGAGCAGCAGCGGCCACCACTGAACCCGACGCCAGATTGTCGGGCCCGATCTTCCCGACGGCAGGGAAGCTCCAGGGTGGCCCCTCCGCCGCTCTGTGACAGGACCTGACTTAGCATATTTAAATAACACATCTGTATGAATTAAATTCGAAACTGCAGTGAACTTACCTTCAGTTCCCAATCCTCAGCATGACAAGCAGCACTCATGCACCTTCACTTTCCCATCCAGTGGCTGGCGCCACTGAGGTGGGGATAGAGTCGACTCTGACTTTGATGGGTATGGGGGGCTGGTTGGGTGGCAGGGAAGGGGTTAACTCTAAATTGTGTATAGGGAAGTGGCGGAAGGGGTTAACTCTGCACTTTGTGTGCAGGGAAATGGGGGAAGGGGTTAACTCTGCACTTTGTGTGCAGGGAAATGTGGGAAGGGGTTAACTCTGCACTTTGTGTATAGGGAAGGGGGGAAGGGGTTAACTCTGCACTTTGTGTATAGGGAAGTGGGGGAGGGGTTAACTCTGCACTTGGTGTGCAGGGAATGGAGAAGGGGTTAACTCTACACTTTGTGTATAGGGAAGTGGGGAAGGGGTTAACTCTGCACTTTGTGTATAGGGAAGGGGGAAGGGGTTAACTCTACACTTTGTGTATAGGGAAGGGCGAAGGGGTTAACTCTGCACTTTGTGTATGGGGAAGGGGTTAACTCTACATTTTGTGTGCAGGGAAGGGGGAAGGGGCTTACTCTGCACTTTGTGTATAGGGAAGTGGGGAAGGGGTTAACTCTGCACTTTGTGTATAGGGAAGTGGGGAAGGGGTTAACTCTGCACTTTGTGCGCAGGGAATGGGGAAGGGGGAAACTCTACACTTTGTATGCAGGGAAGGGGAGAAGGGGTTAACTCTGCACTTTGTGTATAGGGAAGTGGGGAAGGGGTTAACTCTGCACTTTGTGTATGGGGAAGGGGTTAACTCTACACTTTGTGTGCAGGGAAGGGGGAAGGGGTTAACTCTGCACTTTGTGTATAGGGAAGGGGAACGGGTTAACTCTGCACTTTGTGTATAGGGAAGGGGCGGAAGGGGTTAATTCTGCACTTTGTGTGCAGGGAAGGGGGAAGGGGTTAACTCTGCACTTTGTTATTAGGGAAGAGGGGAAGGGGTTAACTCTGCACTTTGTGCGCGGGGAATGGGGAAGGGGGCAACTCTACACTTTGTGTGCAGGGAAGGGGAGAAGGGGTTAACTCTGCACTTTGTGTATAGGGAAGTGGGGAAGGGGTTAACCCTGCACTTTGTGTATAGGGAAGGGGGAAGGGGTTAACTCTGCACTTTGTGTATATGGAAGGGGTTAACTCTACACTTTGTGTATAGGGAAGGGGGAAGGTGTTAACTCTGCACTTTGTGTGCAGGGAATGGGGAAGGGGGCAACTCTGCACTTTGTGTGCAGGGAAGGGGAGAAGGGGTTAACTCTGCACTTTGTGTGCAGGGAAGGGGGAAGGGGTTAACTCTACACTTTGTGTGCAGGGAAGGGGGAAGGTGTTAACTCTGCACTTTGTGTATAGGGAAGGGGAAAGGGGTTAACTCTACACTTTGTGTATAGGAAAGAGGGAAGGGGTTAACTCTACACTTTGTGTGCAGGGAAGGGGAAAGGGGTTAACTCTGCACTTTGTGTATAGGGAAGTGGGGAAGGGGTTAACTCTGCACTGTGTGCAGGGAATGTGGAAGGGGGCAACTCTACACTTTGTGTATAGGGAAGGGGAGAAGGGGTTAACTCTGCACTTTGTGTATATGGAAGTGGTGAAGGGGTTAATTCTGCACGGTGTATAGGGAAGTGGGGAAGGGGTTAACTCTGCACTGTGTGCAGGGAATGGGGAAGGGGGCAACCCTACACTTTGTGCATAGGGAAGGGGAGAAGGGGTTAACTCTGCACTTTGTGTATATGGAAGTGGTGAAGGGGTTAATTCTGCACGGTGTATAGGGAAGTGGGGAAGGGGGGCAACTCTACAATTTGTGTGCAGGGAAGGGGAGAAGGGGTTAATTCTGCACTTGGTGTATAGGGAAGTGGGGAAGGGGTTAACTCTGCACTTTGTGTATAGGGAAGTGAGGAAGGGGTTAACTCTGCACTTTGTGTATAGGGAAGGGGAGAAGGGGTTAACTCTGCACTTTGTGTATAGGGAAGTGGGGAAGGGGTTAACTCTGCACTTTGTGTGCAAGGAATGGGAAAGGGGTTAACTCTACACTTTGTGTATAGGGAAGGCGGAAGGGGTTAACTCTGCACTTTGTGTATAGGGAAGTGGGGAAGGGGTTAACTCTGCACTTTGTGTGCAAGGAATGGGAAAGGGGTTAACTCTGCACTTTGTGTATAGGGAAGGGGGAAGGGGTTAACTCTGCACTTTGTGTGCACGGAAGGTGAGAAGGGTTTAACTCTGCACTTTGTGGATAGGGAAGGGGGGAAGGGGTTAACTCTGCACTTTGTGTATAGGGAAGGGGGGAAGGGGTTAACTCTGCACTTTGTGTATTGGGAAGTGGGAAGGTGTTAACTCTGCACTTTGTGTGCAGGGAAGGGGGAAGGTGTTAACTCTACACTTTGTGTATAAGAAAGGGGGAGGGGGTTAACTCTGCATTTTGTGTGCAGGGAAGGGGGAAGGTGTTAACTCTACACTTTGTGTACAGGGAAGGGGGGAAGGGGTTAACTCTGCACTTTGTGTATAGGGAAGGGGGGAAGGGGTTAACTCTGCACTTTGTGTATAGGGAAGTGGGAAGGGGTTAACTCTGCACTTTGTGTATAAGGAAGGGGGGAAGGGGTTAACTCTGCACTTTGTGTATAGGGAAGTGGGGGAGGGGTTAACTCTGCACTTGGTGTGCAGGGAATGGAGAAGGGGTTAACTCTACACTTTGTGTATAGGGAAGTGGGGAAGGGGTTAACTCTGCACTTTGTGTATAGGGAAGGGGGAAGGGGTTAACTCTACACTTTGTGCGCAGGGAATGGGGAAGGGGGCAACTCTACACTTTGTCTGCAGGGAAGGGGAGAAGGGGTTAACTCTGCACTTTGTGTATAGGGAAGTGGGGAAGGGGTTAACTCTGCACTTTGTGTATAGGGAAGGGCGAAGGGGTTAACTCTGCACTTTGTGTATGGGGAAGGGGTTAACTCTACATTTTGTCTGCAGGGAAGGGGAGAAGGGGTTAACTCTGCACTTTGTGTATAGGGAAGTGGGGAAGGGGTTAACTCTGCACTTTGTGTATGGGGAAGGGGTTAACTCTACACTTTGTGTGCAGGGAATGGGGAAGGGGTTAACTCTGCACTTTGTGTGCAGGGAAGGGGGAAGGGGTTAACTCTGCACTTTGTTATTAGGGAAGTGGGGAAGGGGCTTACTCTGCACTTTGTGTATAGGGAAGTGGGGAAGGGGTTAACTCTGCACTTTGTGTATAGGGAAGTGGGGAAGGGGTTAACTCTGCACTTTGTGCGCAGGGAATGGGGAAGGGGGAAACTCTACACTTTGTCTGCAGGGAAGGGGAGAAGGGGTTAACTCTGCACTTTGTGTATAGGGAAGTGGGGAAGGGGTTAACTCTGCACTTTGTGTATGGGGAAGGGGTTAACTCTACACTTTGTGTGCAGGGAAGGGGGAAGGGGTTAACTCTGCACTTTGTGTGCAGGGAAGGGGGAAGGGGTTAACTCTGCACTTTGTTATTAGGGAAGTGGGGAAGGGGTTAACTCTGCACTTTGTGCGCGGGGAATGGGGAAGGGAGCAACTCTACACTTTGTGTGCAGGGAAGGGGAGAAGGGGTTAACCCTGCACTTTGTGTATAGGGAAGGGGGAAGGGGTTAACTCTGCACTTTGTGTATATGGAAGGGGTTAACTCTACACTTTGTGTATAGGGAAGGGGGAAGGTGTTAACTCTGCACTTTGTGTGCAGGGAAGGGGAGAAGGGGTTAACTCTGCACTTTGTGTATAGGGAAGGGGAAAGGGGTTAACTCTACACTTTGTGTATAGGAAAGAGGGAAGGGGTTAACTCTACACTTTGTGTGCAGGGAAGGGGAAAGGGGTTAACTCTGCACTTTGTGTATAGGGAAGTGGGGAAGGGGTTAACTCTGCACTGTGTGCAGGGAATGGGGAAGGGGGCAACTCTACACTTTGTGTATAGGGAAGGGGAGAAGGGGTTAACTCTGCACTTTGTGTATATGGAAGTGGTGAAGGGGTTAATTCTGCATGGTGTATAGGGAAGTGGGGAAGGGGTTAACTCTGCAGTGTGTGCAGGGAATGGGGAAGGGGGCAACTCTACACTTTGTGCATAGGGAAGGGGAGAAGGGGTTAACTCTGCACTTTGTGTATATGGAAGTGGTGAAGGGGTTAATTCTGCACGGTGTATAGGGAAGTGGGGAAGGGGGGCAACTCTACAATTTGTGTGCAGGGAAGGGGAGAAGGGGTTAATTCTGCACTTGGTGTATAGGGAAGTGGGGAAGGGGTTAACTCTGCACTTTGTGTATAGGGAAGTGGGGAAGGGGTTAACTCTGCACTTTGTGTATAGGGAAGGGGAGAAGGGGTTAACTCTGCACTTTGTGTATAGGGAAGTGGGGAAGGGGTTAACTCTGCACTTTGTGTGCAAGGAATGGGAAAGGGGTTAACTCTACACTTTGTGTATAGGGAAGGCGGAAGGGGTTAACTCTGCACTTTGTGTATAGGGAAGTGGGGAAGGGGTTAACTCTGCACTTTGTGTGCAAGGAATGGGAAAGGGGTTAACTCTGCACTTTGTGTATAGGGAAGGGGGAAGGGGTTAACTCTACACTTTGTGTATAAGAAAGGGGGAGGGGGTTAACTCTGCATTTTGTGTGCAGGGAAGGGGGAAGGTGTTAACTCTACACTTTGTGTACAGGGAAGGGGGGAAGGGGTTAACTCTGCACTTTGTGTATAGGGAAGTGGGAAGGTGTTAACTCTGCACTTTGTGTATAGGGAAGGGGGGAAGGGGTTAACTCTACACTTTGTGTGCAGGGAAGTGGGGAAGGGGGCAACTCTGCACTTTGTTACACTGTCAGCCGGGCTGGCAGCCTTTTAAAAATGGTGCTAGCACCTGCTTCCGCATTGGTGACACCGTGTTTGGAGTCGCCAATCCTGCCCCCACCACGTGATTGTGGGGAGGAGGCAGCCGCCATGAATATGTAAAGCGGCAGGACTACAAAATCCAGACTTTTGAATATGGCCATTAACGGGTCTGTTGGAGGCTGGCACTGGAAAGGTAAGTTTGAACTTTGTTACTTACTTTATTGTAGATCTGGGAGGAGAGGCCAAGCTGCACATTAAATTTGTTGGTTGCTGTTGGCCATTGCCAGCAAACCGCCCCCCCCCTCCCTCCCCCCACTCACCCACACTTGTGTGGAGCACTTTTACACTTAAAGGATACTGGAACTCTCTTCACTTTCAGAGGAGAGGTCAATTGAAAATTTCAAAACTGTGATTGGTGGATTTTTGTTTGGCAAGAGTATTAAAGGATATGGGACTAAAACAGATCAGCCATGATTTAATTGAATGATGGAACAGGCTTGAGAGGCTGAATATCCTACTCATGTTCCTATGTTCCGTCCCAATTGTCTCACCTTTTCCTTGCATGCTCCATATGATCTTTGTGCCTCCCCGCACTGATGAACGAGCTCTGGGGCTGTGACTTGTGTCTGCAGCTCACGATTAATTTTTTAAAAATGAGGCCAGTGGCCCAATTTCCCGAGATCCTGACAGCAGCCTCTTTAGGAGCTGGACCAGGATCACACCTTGCTTCAGGTAAGATCCAATTTTTGCAATAGATAAACCATACGTTTTAATCAGGGGATCTTTGACATTCAATAAATTTAAGTTTATGTAGTGGTTTTATTTCTGTTAGGCTAACAAGATTCCATTGCCTGTTGTTATGAAAGTGCTTCTATTTTTAAAAATTTTTGGGGGACTTGTGTTAAAATTGAAAAGATTCCATGGATTTGTTTTTTTTTACCAAGTTCACCAAAAGGACACTTGAGATGTTGTTTGAAAAACCACCTGTGCTGGAAATCATGTGCCTTGGGCTCAGTAAACAGAATCCTTGGTGACCTGGGGAAAAATGGTTACAGAGAAGCTACATGTCAAGGTTTATGGAAGTCAGGAGGTTTACTCTCTGTTTGGGGTTTGGATATTGTTTTCAGCAGTTGGGTTGTGAACTGTTTGAAGACAGTTGGTGTTTTCCTGCCAAGGGAAAATAGAAACCATCCAGCTCACCTCCTTCTCTACCACTTTTTTAGAAATCCTGCAAAGATCCAGTGTGGGAGACCACACTGGTGCTGCATGGCTCCTGAGAAGCTGGAAAAAATCCTGCAATTCAAGTGTGTGCTGGCGGGAAAACCCTGATGCCACATTTCTCCTGGAAAGCCTACTAGAATAATTCTCAACATTTCCAGAATGGACTGCTTCTGAAATGATCCCAGTGACCTGTCTCCGTATATCTGGACACCAAACCAAAAAAAGGACAACTGACATCCTTCCATATCTTCTCTCCTTTTTTGTCAAGAATTAACAAGTATTTGGCCAAAGTAGGTTTTTTTTTGTGTCTTTTTTTTGTAACAGACCTCTGCAGAGAGAATTTCTATTTTTCTTTCCAGTGTGTGTGTGAGTGTAATTGGGGGAATTTAAAAAAGGGAACTTTCATATTTCAATCTGTGTTTTAATGCTTTGCTTTGTTACTGGTTAAATCTTGTTTTATAATAAAATGATAATTTTGTTGTTTATTCAAGAAACCTGATTGGTGTATTTTATTCTGGGATATAGAAAATAAGGTATATGATTGGCTGTATCAGTAACCGGGTAAATATTTAAATATATGTTGTGACCTGTGGAGAAGTGGAAATAGAAAAGACAGTGCACTCCTCCTGCCTCGGTTGTAACACTGTGCTTAGTTTAACCAGTTTTATTTTACCAGCATTACTTCTATTTGTTAATAAATGCTAATACAAAAGTTATGCTTCTTTTCATGTTTGAATGTAAACAAAGTTTTAATGCCCCATAAGCACAATAGAATGACTTTGAATTCTATTTACACCGTGGAAGCCCCAGCTCAAGAATTTTATTTTGGTCAGGATAAATATCTGAAGCTCCTTTTAACATTTAGTTTTTTTTAGTTTAGTTTACAGATACAGCACTGAACATTGCTCCAATATACCACCTGACAGCTTAGCCAAGGTTGCATTGATGTTATTCATGGTTTCTAGATTGTTCTGCATGCAATATGGAAACGTAACTATAGTTGGCATCCTTCCATCAATGAAAAATGATGGACACGCAGCAAGCAATCCATTTAGCCGGGGTGTCTTCTCTTGGTGTACATTTGCTGATGGCTGTGAAGGCCAATCTTTGAGAGGAAGGTTCTGCCACAAGTGCTGCACGTGAAGCTGCCAAGTGACACTGTGAGTTGTTGTTTTTGACATTGGTGCCTGTTGCCAAGCTTCTGCAGCAACTGATCGTCATGGCAGTGCACACCAGTCCACAGGATGTGCTGCCATTTCCCTCTTTCACCAGCTAGTGACACCCAAGTGTGATAGTCAACATTTAAGGCCTTCATGTCACGCTTGCAAGCATCATTGAAGTGGAACTTTGGGCACCCCACTGGTCATCTGGTCCCAGCTACCTCACCATACAGAAGGTCCTTGGGTATGCCATCTTCCATCCTGTGGAATTGTCTGATCCACGTCTGTTTGATTAGACCCAACTTGGGAGCTTTGCCTTTGGGAGGACGGCTGCTTTTGTGATTTTGTCCTACCAGGATATACCCATAATGTGCCACAGATAGCGAAGATGAAAATTATTGAAATAAAAACAGAAAATGCTGGAAATACTCAGCAAGTCTGGCAGCATCTGTGGAGAGAGAAGCAAAGTTAATGTTTCAGGTCTGTGATCTTTCTTCAGAACCATTTTATTTATGTTGTTTGTCAGGAAAATTACTAATGACTTTGGTCTGTAAACTCCTGGCAATATCTTTCATTTCGTTGTAATTTGGTATTAACGGCCAGAATTTTTCCAGCTTGCCGCCGAGACTTCAAAAGCAGTGGTGCGCACGCACAGGACTTGCTCCGCGGAGCCACCGCAATGTTTAGCACGGCGGCTCATTTACATGCAGGGGGCGAAACGCCCGCCCCCGATGATGTGGAGCAGGCGGGCGCTCCGTTCCTGGCATCGGCATCCAGCACCACTGCGCAGGCACTGGTGCTATTTTTAAAGGGCTTCCAGCCCCTCATTTAAATTTAAATATTTAAAGTTATCTGAACTGAAAAATTAAAAGGAAAAGTTCATTAAAAGTTTCAATCCCCTCTCTCACCCCCCAATGACTACATACTTTATTATTTGCCTTTCCCCCACCAAAAAAAAAGTAAACTCATGATCCTGACCTTTCCCCTCCAAACTTTCTTCACTTTAACCTTCAACCCCTTCCCACCATCCGCTTCACCAATTGCAATGGTTTTCCCCGCTGCACCCCCACCCCACCCTGAAAATTTACCTGCTCCCTGCTCCCAACCAGTGTTCTGCCTTGGATCTCCGAACGAAGGCACGGGAGTTCCGGCAACTGGCCGGAATATCACAGTGGGATGGCCGTCTCGATGAGGTAAGTATTAATTCATTAAACCCATCTGCTTCACTAATACCCTTTAAGGAAGGAAATCTGCTGTCTTTACCTCGTCTGGCCTACATTTGACACCAGACCCACAGCAATGTGGTTGACTCTTAAAATGCCCTTTGAAATGGCCTAGCAAGCCACTCAGTTGTACCTAACCATTAAAAAGTCAATAATGAATGAAGCCAGATGGACCACCTGGCATTGACCTAGGCACCGGAAACGACAAACCCAGTCCTGTCGACCCTCAGAGTCCTCCTTACTAGCATCTGGGGACTTGTGCCAAAGTTGGGAGAGCTGTTCCACAGACTAGTCAAACAACTGCCTGGCATAGTCGTACTCACTGAATCTTACCTTACAGACAATGTCCCAGACACAACCATCACCATCCCTGGGTATGTCCTGTCCCAACAGCAGGACAGACCCAGTAGAGGTGGCTGCACAGTTGGGGGGGGAGTTGCCCTCGGATTCCTCAACATCACGCCCTGGTGGTCCGTGTTGCCATCTGGCGGCGAGGGGAAACCCCTGTGGAGGACACTCTATGCAGGAGTCCTCCCCCTTTACATCAGGGACCTGGGGTGGAGGGTGCTGCACAGGGCAGTCCTGTGCAATAGACTATTAAGTAGGTTCACAGACTCCCAGGCTGCCTGTAATTTCTGCGGCCTGGACGGGTCCGTGCCCCACGTGTATATAGAGTTTGTGAGGTTGCAGCTGCCGTTTGCATATTTAAAGGGGCTGCTCCTTAAGTTTTGGCTGCACTTCAGTCCCACGCTTCTGATCTTTGGGCACCTCGTGTGGAGGGGCATGGGCCGGGAGGAGGATCTCCTCGTTGGTCTGCTCCTGGGCCTGGCCGAGGTGGCAATTCACAGGTCCAGGCTGCGGGCCATCGGTGGGTCCGTCCGCCCTGATTGCCTGCCCCTCTTCCGCGGTTACGTTCGTACCTGGGTGTCCCTGGAGAAGGAGCATGCGGTGTCCACCGGTACACTTGAGGCCTTCCGCGACCGGTGGGCACCACAGGGACTGGAGTGCATCATCGACATCGAGAATGGCATTTTAATTTGAGTTTTTGGTTTATTTATTTGATTTTAATAAAGTTATTTTTAAAATGTATATAAAGGGGGCCTGAGGAATAAAGGCCCCCTAGACATAACATACATAAAAGGGGCCTGGGGTATGAAGGCCACCTTCTAAAAAAAAAAAAGAGTCCTCAGCATCGACTCCAGACCCCATGAAGTCTCATGGCATCAGGTCAAACATGGACAAGGAAACCTCCTGCTGATTACCATCTACCACCTCCCCGCTCCCCCCCCCCCCCCCCCCCCACCACAGCTGATGAATCAGTACTCCTCCATGTTGAGCACTAAGGGTGGCAAGGGCGCAGAATGTACTCTGGGTGGGGGACTTCAATGTCCATCACCAAGAGTGGCTCGGTAGCACCACTACTTACCAGGCTGGCCGAGTCCTAAAGGACATATCTGCTAGACTGGGTCTATGGCAGGTGGTGAGGTGGTGAGGGAACAACAAGAGGGAGAAACATACTTGACCTCATCCTCACCGATCTGCCTGCCGCAGACGCGATCTGTCCATGACAGTATTGATAGGAGTGACCACCGCACAGTCCTAGTGGAGACCAAGTCCCGTCTTCACATTGAGGATACCCTCCATCGTGTTGTGTGGCACTACCACCGTGCTAAATGGGATAGATTTCCAACAGATCTAGCAATGCAATACTGGACATCCATGAGGTGCTGTGGAACCATCAACAGCATCAGAATTGTACTCAACCACAATCTGTAACCTCATGTCCCGGCATATCCTCCACTCTACCATTACCATTAAACTGGTGGATCAACCTGGCTCAATGAAGAGTGCAGGAGGGCATGCCAGGAGCAGCACCAGGCATACTTCAAAATGAGGTGACAACCTGGTGAAGCTACAACCCAGGACTGCTTACATACCAAACAGCATAAGCAGCATGCGATAGACAGAGCTAAGCGATCCCACAACCAATGGATCAGATCTAAGCTCTATTGTCCTGCCACATCCAGTCATGAATGGTGGTGGACAATTAAATAACTAACAAGAGGAGCTGGCTCCATAAATATCCGCATCCTCAATGATGGGGGAGCCCAGCATATCCGTGCAAAATATAAGGCTGAAGCATTTGCAACAATCTTCAGCCAGAAGTGCCGAGTGGATGATCCATCTCGGCCGCTTCCTGAAGTCCCCAGCATCACAGATGGCAGTCTTCAGCCAATTCGAATCACTCCCGTGATATTAA
Source organism: Heterodontus francisci (assembly GCF_036365525.1). Lineage (NCBI taxonomy): Eukaryota > Metazoa > Chordata > Chondrichthyes > Heterodontiformes > Heterodontidae > Heterodontus > Heterodontus francisci. Next base: position 37,764,561 of record NC_090388.1, on the reverse strand, counting down.
GAAACAACTGAAGGCACTGGATATTGCAAAGGCTATGGGCCCTGACAACATTCCGGCAATAGTACTGAAGACCTGTGCTCCCGGACTTGCCGCACCCCTAGCCAAGTTGTTCCTGAACAGCATCTATCTGGCAATGTGGAAAATTGCCCAGCTATGTCCTGTACACAAAAAGCAGGACAAATCCAACCTGTCCAATTACCGCCCCATCTGTCTACAACAAAAACAAGAAATGCTGGAATCACTCAGCAGGTCTGGCAGCATCTGTGGAAAGAGAAGCAGAGTTAACGTTTCAGGTCAGTGACCCTTCTTCGGAACTGACAAATATTAGAAAAGTCACAGATTATAAACAAGTGAGGTGGGGGTGGGACAAGAGATAACAAAGGAGAAGGTGCAGATTGGACCAGGCCACATAGCTGACCAAAAGGTCACGGAGCAAAGGCAAACAATATGTTAATGGTGTGTTGAAAGACAAAGCATTAGTACAGATTAGGTGTGAATACACTGAATATTGAACAGCAGCAAGTGCAAACCTGAAGAAAAACAACCTGAAAAAAACAGTGGGTAAGCAAACTGAACAAACTAAGATGAAATGAAATAAATGCAAAAAAAAATTGTAAAAAATGTAAAAAGGAATGTAAAAAAAAGGAAGAAAAAATAACTAAAAATGAAAGTCATGCTCTGAAATTATTGAACTCAATGTTCAGTCCGGCAGGCTGTAGTGTGCCTAATCGGTAGATGAGATGCTGTTCCTCGAGCTTGCGTTGATGTTCACTGGAACACTGCAGCAATCCCAGGACAGAGATGTGAGCATGAGAGCAGGGGGGAGTGTTGAAATGGCAAGCAACCGGAAGCTCAGGGTCCTGCTTGCGGACTGAGCGGAGATGTTCCGCAAAGCGGTCACCCAGTCTGCGCTTGGTCTCCCCAATGTAGAGGAGACCACACTGTGAGCAGCGAATACAGTATACTACATTGAAAGAAGTACAAGTAAATCGCTGCTTCACCTGAAAGGAGTGTTTGGGGCCTGGGATAGTGAGGAGAGAGGAGGTAAATGGGCAGGTATTACACCTCCTGTGATTGCAGGGGAAGGTGCCCTGGGACGGGGACGAGGTGGTGGGGGTAATGGAGGAGTGGACCAGGGTGCCGCGGAGGGAACGATCCCTTCGGAATGCTGACAGGGGAAGGGAGGGGAAGATGCGACTGGTAGTGGCATCACGCTGGAGGTGGCGAAAATTGCGGAGGATGATCCTTTGGATATGGAGGCTGGTGGGATGAAAAGTCAGGACAAGGGGAACCCTGTCACGGTTCTGGGAGGGAGGGGAAGGGGTGAGGGTAGAGGTGCGGGGAATGAGTCGGACACGGTTGAGGGCCCTGTCAACCACAGTGGGGGGAAATCCTCGGTTGAGGAAAAAGGAGGTCATATCAGAAGCACCGTCATGGAAGGTAGCATCATCAGAGCAGATGCGTCGGAGACGGAGAAACTGGGAGAATGGAATGGAGTCCTTACAGGAGGTAGGGTGTGAAGAAGTGTAGTCGAGGTATCTGTGGGAGTCAGTGGGCTTATAATGGATATTGGTAGACAACCTATCCCCAGAGATGGAGACAGAGAAGTCGAGGAAGGGAAGGGAAGTGTCAGAGATGGACCATGTAAAGGTGAGAGAAGGGTGGAAATTGGAAGCAAAGTTGATAAAGTTTTCTAGTTCGGGGCGGGAGCAGGAAACGGCACCGATACAGTCATCAATGTACCGGAAAAAGAGTTGGGGGAGGGGGCCTGAGTAGGACTGGAACAAAGAATGCTCGACATATCCCACAAAAAGACAGGCATAACTAGGACCCATGCGGGTACCCATAGCGACACCTTTTACTTGAAGGAAGTGCATGGAGTTGAAGGAGAAGTTGTTCAATGTGAGAACAAGTTCAGCCAGGCGGAGGAGGGTGGTGGTGGATGGGGACTGGTTGGGCCTCTGTTCCAGGAAGAAGCGGAGAGCCCTCAAACCATCCTGGTGGGGGATGGAGGTGTAGAGCGATTGGACGTCCATAGTGAAGAGGAGGCGGTTGGGACCAGGAAACTGGAAATTGTCAAAATGACGTAGGGCGTCAGAAGAGTCACGGATGTAGGTAGGAAGAGACTGGACCAGCGGAGAAAAGATAGAGTCTAGATAGGAAGAAATAAGTTCAGTGGGGCAGGAGCAGGCTGACACAATGGGTCTGCTGGGACAGTCCCGTTTGTGGATTTTGGGAAGGAGGTAGAAGCGGGCTGTCCGGGGTTGTGGGACTATGAGGTTGGAAGCCGTAGAGGGAAGATCTCCTGAGGAGATGAGGTCACTGACAATCCTTTGGATGGTGGCTTGATGTTCGGTGGTGGGGTCATGGTCCAGAGGGAGGTAGGAAGAAGTATCTGTGAGTTGGCGTTGAGCTTTTGCAAGGTAGAGGTCGGTACGCCATACAACAACAGCACCACCCTTGTCTGCAGGTTTGATGACCATGTCGGGGTTAGACCTGAGAGAACGGAGTGCCTCAAGTTCAGAGGGGGACAGGGTAGAGTGAGTGAGGGGAGCAGAGAAATTGAGACGACCAATGTCTCGCCGACAGTTTTCAATGAAGAGATCAAGAGCGGGTAAGAGGCCAGGGGGAGGGGTCCAGGTAGAGGGAGAATGCTGGAGGCGGGTGAATGGGTCTGCTGGTCGGGGGGAGGACTCCTGGTCGAAGAAGTGAGCCCCATCTGTCTACTTGCGATCATCAGTAAAATGACGGAAGGTATCATTGACAATGCTATCAAGCGGCATTTGCTTAGCAATAACCTGCTCAGTGACGCTCAGTTTGGGTTCCGCCAGGGCCACTCAGCTGCTGACCTCATTACAGCCTTGGTTCAAACATGGACAAAAGAGCTGAACTCAAGAGTTGAGGTGAGAGTGACAGCCTTTGACATCAAGGCAGCATTTGACTGAGTATGGCATCAAGGAGCCCTAGCAAAACTTGAGTCAATGGGAATCGGGGGAAAACTCTCCACTGGTTGGAATTGTACCTAGTGCAAAGGAAGATGGTTATGATTGTTGGAGGTTAATTATCTCAGCTCCAGGACATCACTGCTGGAGTTCCTCAGGGTAGTGTCCTAGGTCCAATCATCTTCAGCTGCTTCATCAATGACTTTCCTTCAATCATAAGGTCAGAAGTGGGGATGTCTACTGATGATTGCACAATGTTCAGTAGCACCATTCACGACTCCTCAGATGCTGAAACCGTCCATTTAGAAATGCAGCAAGACCTGAACTGATAAGTGGCAAGTAACATTCACGCCACACAAGTGCCAGGCAATGACCATCTCCAACAAGAGAGAATCTAACCATCTCCCCTTGACATTCAATGGCATTACCATTGCTGAATCCCCCACTATCAGCATCCTAGGGGTTACCATTGACCAGAAACTGAACAGGAGTAGGCATATAAATACTGTGGATACAAGAGCAGGTCAGAGGCTAGGAATCCTGTGGTGAGTAACTCAACTCCTGACTCCCCAAAGCCTGTCCACCATCTACAAGGCACAAGTCAGGAGCGCGATGGAATACTCTCCACTTGCCTGGATGGGTGCAGCTCCAACAACACTCAAGAAGCTTGATACCATCCAGGGCAAAGCAGCCCCCTTGTTTGGCACCCTGTCCACAAACATTCACTCCCTCCACCACCGATGCACAGTGGCAGCAGTGTGTACCATCTACAAGATGCACTGCAGCAACACACCAAGACTACTCAGGCAGCACCTTCCAAACACGGGACCTCTACCACCTAGAAGGACAAGGGCAGCAGATGTGTGGGAACACCACCACCTGCAAGTTCCCCTCCAAGCCACAAACCATCCTGACTTGGAACTATATTGCCGTTCCTTCACTGTTGCTAGGTCAAAATCCTGGAACTCCCTTCCTTACAGCACTGTTGGTATACCACCACCTTCTCAAGGGCAATTAGGGATGGGCAATAAATGCTGGCACCCACATTCCGTGAAATGAATTTTTTTTAAATTAAATAGATTTAAATATTTTAATGAAGGTCCTGTCGCCGAGTGGTGGGAGGGCCGTCATGAGGCCTCGCCACCGCTGGTAAAATGGGGTAGGGCCTTCCCGGTGTCGAGGCCCGTGATTGGTCTCTCCTGGAGGTATTTTCTGGCCACTCCCCCCCACCCCCCCCACCATGACCACGGGTGTCGGGCGGCAGGTAAAATCCAGCCCATAGTGTGAAATTCTATTAAAATAAATGTAAATGACTTTCAATGGGAAATTATTAACTTCTCTGGTATACCCCTCTGAAAAGCAAACATCACCAGACCATTGGATATGAAGGTATGGTTCTGGGATCACGATTCATGCATTAAAATGTAAAAATGCAAATAATGTGCAAGACCAAAGAAAAGCTAAATATTTATACGAGGCATCCACAGGAGTTGAATAATGTGTGGTTCAATCTAGGATTAAACCTATCAAGGCAATAGGAAAGCTAGTGTTACTGGAAATAATGTGGAATTATCTTTGTGATTTACAAAACTAGCCCCTTAACAAATCTCAGAAAAGAGAAAAAGAAAATTTCACACTGAGTGAGTTTGTCAGAATTCTCCATCAGCTGACGGGTGCGAAGATGCACTGGGGTTAAATCGATCTTGCTGATTTGGACTGAGTGTTTTTGTGTTCAAGTCTGCCGAGCAGGTTATGATCCACCAATGGTTGACCCTGGGTCTACTTTGCAATGGTATCTATAAGAGGAAACTGCCAGTCTGTTAGAGCAGCAATCTGGTCTGAAATGGTGTAGATGTGTAAGTATAGATTCTTCTAATGGTCCCATTGTGTGCAAACAAATATGACAGATACAATATAGCAGTAATACAAAATTTCTTAAATGCAAGTTCCCAGCAGTGTTTTCAAAATACATTAAGCAACATGATATTTTTTCTGCATGTTGCCATTTCCACTCATGTGAAGAATAGCTCACAAGTGCAAAACTGCTGTGCAAGAGTGGGCTTTATGCAGCACTGCAATAGTTATTGAGTCCATTTCTGAGGAACGGTACATGGTAAGATACACAAGAAAGAAGTTTCTAGGAACAATATTTGGTTACATTGCCATGCAAAACAAAAGCAAATTGATCACTTTGAGTCAGCATTTCTGTACGTTTCATCCAAGGATGGTAAGTTTAATTTTGCTGATGGGTGCACAGATACATAAGACTGCAAAGGAAAGTGTTAATGGAAGCGGTTTAATTACAAAATAAAGCATCACAAAAACATTACAAAAATAAAGCATCAAGAAAATAAACTTGTTTTTACGCTTAAAAAGATATTGGGCTGAATTTAATGAGCCCTCTGGGGATGGGCAGGAAGGCAAGGGGGCCTGCAAAATTGTGAGGGGAGGTGGGGGGGTGGAGTGCTCGTCGCCTTTCCAACACCATTGAATTTTGTCAGGGATTGGGAAGTTCACGGACAACCTTCCCACACAGAGGCCAATTGAGCCCTGAAGTTAATGGCCACTAAAGGGCCTCTTCCCACCACCGCTGGTATTTTACCAGCAGCTGATGTGAACCCCGCCTTGTGTGGAGACCACCCAGTAGAACCAGGCAGCCTCCCTGCAGCTGGGGGTTGGGGGGCGGACTCCTTTCGGCAATCTGTTGCCCACAAAGGGCCACCTGGCAGCAAAGGCCACCCCTGCGTCAACAGTCCCCTGCCCTCTGCCTCCTCCCCACTGTGTCAGGGCCTGCCTGAATAGCCCGGGTGAAACTGCCCCCACTTACCTGCTTCCGAGGCCGCCATCCACACTTTCTCTTCTAGCTGTCTGCTGTCCCAGCTATGGACACGGCTCCTGGTGGCGCTGGTGGGCTGCAGCCCTCTGATTGGCCAGCAGCTCGGAGGCAGGAACCCTGTCCTTAGAGGGACTGGAACCCTGGCACCAGGCTGTTAACTGCCTGAGTGCTGGAAAATGCGGCTGGGGACCCCCCCAAACGTCTGAGGTGGAGCTCCCTCTGCATTTATGACCCAGCGTCGGGACTCTGCTGCCTCCATAAAATTCAGCCCATTGTGTGTGAATTTCATCTTCATAGTGCTGCCCATACCTCTTGCAGGTCAGATGTATTTGAGCTTCGGCTGAGTTTGTTGAAGCACTGTGCTATAGCTTTGGAGGTCTTTTGGGTCGCTAGTGCCTAAAATCAGGCAGGGCATAGGATTTGCTGACCAATGTATGAGGGCTGTGGTTGCTGTGCCTCTTGGTCTGCAACATGACCATCAGATGGAGTAGAGGCTGCAGAGAGAACAAGCTTTATGGTAGGTAGGAGGAGGAAGGCTGTCCACAGAAGGCCCCACCCACCAGGCATTTTTGGGAGCACTTCTCCTACCTCCACCTCCCCAAGGCCCAGTGCCTGAGGCCACTCAGTTTGAACAAACCAACTTGGAGCATTCCACTAAGGCGAGGACGGCTTTGCCAGTAACCATTCAAGGTCACGGTGGAATTGAACCTTTAAGCGTTTGGGTTCTTTCAGGTAGGAGCGTAGGACATCTCCAAAATATCCCAGTACACTATCCATCAGAGTGTTTGGGAGGTCACAGAGGCTAACTACTCCAATAGAGGAGAGTACATTGTCTTGTTCCTCAGCAGGGACAAGCAGGATGAAAGGACATGTGACTTCGCCGGATATCAGGATTTCCAATGGTGCAGGGCACCACCAATCCACACACGTGGCTCTGCAGGCCCCCAAAGCAACTGGGAGAGGTGCATCAACACAAGGGCTACCATTCTATCAATGTGCAGTTGGTGAGCAACCAGGCCAACAACATCATCTCAGTGAATGCCCGTTATCCTGCACCAGTCAGCTGTATCAATGGTTGCAGACAAGGACTACCACCTGTACAGGTGGCTGATGACCCCCCTCTGCCACCCAACCATGCAAGGACAGTGGGTATACAGGTATATAATGTAAGCCATGGAACCACAAGAATTAATGTGCAGCAGACAATCGGCCTACTCAAGCAATAGTTCCTCTGCCTTGACTACGAGGCGAGCGCTACAGTATACGCTGGAGCAGGTTTTGAAGTTTGTGGTGATCTGCTGCTTCTTCCATAATGTTGCCATCATGAGGGTGCAACCATTGCCCCAGGAGTCCAGAGGGCACCAGCAAGAGGAGGAGAAAGCAGAGGAGGAGATAGCAAGGAGGATGCATCCTGGGCCCCTTAGCTCCAGCCCGGCTGTCAGAGAGTGCATTTTCAGTGTCTATTTTCAATGGAACTGCTTATGCTGACCATCATGAACCCCCTGTTCCTCACCGTCACATCCATCTGAGATGGCTCATCACAGTGTCCCCTTGGCCACCATCCAACAATAAAAGCCACTCAAAAAACCTTCTCTCGAGCATCTTTATCAAGCAGCACATCTGACCATACAAACAGAAATGAACGATTCACCCTTGTGCATTCCCTTAGTGCTTGTAATTCGTGTGCCTTTTCAGGCCGAGTGCTCCTATGCAAAGCTACCCTTGTGGTTGCTGCATGACTACTGGAAGGCTGCTGACTGTGAAAGGGGAGATTGCAGATGGCCTTGTAGAACATCCTCAAGCAACTCTGGACCTTAAGGGTCAGGCTTTGGATAGCATCAGCTCAACATGGACAGCAGCAGTTTGACAGAGGGTCAACAGCAGGGGCACCGAAGGAGTGACAGTGGTGGGAGCACAAGTGCTGTCAACCTGAGAGGACAGCATGTTCATGCTTCATGGAGCCACCGCCCACTCCATGGTTGGTGCTTCAGCAATTCTAATAATCTGTTGGAGACAGATTGCTGGACTGTCACGAGAGCTGCATGCGTTTTGAGCACTGAGATCCACAGCCATGATAGCAGCAGTCGGAGCTTGCATGGCAACAAGCATGGATCTCAGTTAAGCTTCCACTGCAGCATTGAGACAGTGGGTGGCCTCTACCTGTGCTGCAGTGGAAGTTGAGACATTGCATCGTGGCTGGGTTTGCTAGTGCTGTCATGGAGTTGACCACCATTTCTGTGGGGGAAAGGATGGGCTCCAAGCCCTGCATGAAGTGCCGCGCCATGTTGGTGCCAGCCTCCTCAATGTTCCTTGAAAGTGACAACAGGCTGTCTGACAGTCTTGCCATAGAATCATTTAGGGGAATTTTGCCAGGCCATTGGGGATGTGGGGATGGAGTGGGGGAGGAAAATTGGGAAAAAGGTTGTCAGGCCTGTAATTCTTTTTTTAAATTCTTTCATGGGATATGTGCATCACTGGCAAGGCCAGCATTTGTTACCCATCCCTAATTGCCCTTGACAACTGAATGGCTTGCTAGGCCATTTCAGAGGGCAGCTGAGAGTTGACCACATTATTGTGGGTCTGGAGTCACATGTAGGCCAGACCAGGTAAGGATGGCAGAATTCCTTCTCTAAAGGACATTAGTGAACCAGATGGGTTTTTAACAACAGTCGATAATAGTTTCATATCACCATTACAAACTTTCAATTCTAGATTAGTTTTCAATTAATTAATTGAATTTAAATTCCACTACCTGCCATGGTGGGATTTGAACCCATGTCACCAGGGCATTAGCCAAGGCTGCTGGATTACTAGTTCAGTGACATTACCGCTACACCACCACCTCCTCTATCCAATGTCTTTCCACCTCCCTCCAGATTTTCCATGGGTGGGTTGCCCGTGAGGTCAGGAAACCCTGTGAGTCAAATGTGCAACCAATTAAAAAGCCAATAAGGAGCCATTTCACGGGTGCAATGGCTCTTTCCGAATGGAACATGGCTTGCATATTGTGTTGGTAATGCAACAAGGTAAAGAAGGCGAGTGCACAGTGGGCAGTCATTGAGGGCTCAACCCACCATCATTGCAGCACTATAAAGGGGGAAACCAACCTTCAGTGTGCCAGCCATAGTATAAGGCTCGCGCTGATGGGAGCAACTTCTTGAAGCAAGTCATTTGGATAATTTATAGCAATACGAACTTGGTGTCATTCCATTGAGGTCAGTTGCAGAGATAAACAGCTGCATTGACCTTTAAGGCATTTCAAACCTTATATGGGGATATGGGTTCCACATATACTGAGGCTGGCTGGCCTCCTCCTGCCATCCTCTGGAAAGAACACCTGCCTCCAGGTCCGCACAGCTTCCACCATGTCCTCAAGTGGTGCATCCGTGAATCATAGGGCTGCCCTTAGGTTGCTGACCCAGATATGGTCCTGATGCTCCACCAAAATCTAAATCGGTAAGATTCCGCCCATAGAGTCATTGAAATTTACAGCACATGTCTGTGCCGGCTGTAAAAGATCTATCCAGTCTAATCACATTTTCCAGCTCTTGTTCGGAACCTTATGAGCTGAATTTTACAAGTGCGCGCAGTTTGCGATGGTGCACTCTGATAGCAGCCTGCATCCCGCATGGATGTGCCGTCCCTGAACCCCCGTGATATTAACCAAGGGGACTCTAAATAGAGCGGGCGGAGTGGCTGCCCCTGATGACATCATCGGGGGCAGCCGCTGCGTCCCCGGCAACAGGGTCCGACGCCACCATTTTTAAAGGGCTTTAAGCCCTTAGATGAAGTTTTAATTTTTAAAGGCAAGGTAATCGGAATTTTTATTAAACAGATAATAAAGATATGGAGGCCCTTTTCCAACCCCTCCAATGGTCATTTCAATGCCCGATATGACCAACTCTTGCCTTTTTCCCTACCCGAGCTTTCCCCTCCAACCTTCTAACTTTTTTCCTACAATCCCTTCCCACCATTTCCACATCCAATAAAAAGTGATTTCCCCGCTCCCCCCACCCCTCCCGACCTGCAAATTTAATTCTTCTCCCCCTCCCCACCAGATTCCCGCCTCGGGACTCCATACGGAGTTCCGAAGGTGTGCGAAGAACGAATAGCGACCATAAAATTGGTGTGGGACAGCCACCACCTGCAGGTAAGTTAATTTACATTTCTTTATTGTTAAGTTGCATATGGAAATGAAGGACCCGCTGCACTGAGATCCCCCCCCGCCACCAATAATATGCAGCGGGCCCCTCTTGACGTCGCGGGTCAAGGCGGGCCGCTGCCTGCAGAATTTTACCAGCTCCCCTGCCATGACCCATGACATCAAGGGGTTGGTAAAATTCAGCCCATATGTTACAGCACTTCAATCACGTATCTGGGTGTTTTTAAAAATGTGATGAGGGTTTCTGCCTCTACCACCCTTTCAGACATAAAGTTCCAGATCCCCTTCACCTTCTGAGTAAAAGAATTTCCCCTCAATTTCCCTCTCATCCTTCTGCCAATTGCTTTAAATTTATATGCCTGGTTATTGAACCCTCTGCTAATGGAAATAGGCCCTTCCTATCAACTCTATCTACTCTTCAATTAAATCTCCCCTCAGCCTCCTCTGTTCTGAAGAAAACAACTGCATCCTATTTTATCTTTACTCATTGCTAAAATTCTCCATTCCAGGCAACATCCTCATAAGTCTCCTCTGTACTCTCTCTACAGTCACATCCTTTCTGTAATGTGGTGACCAGAAAGGTACTCTAGCTGTGGCCTAACATGTGTTTCATACAGTTCCAGCATAACTTCCCTGCTCTTATACTCTATGCATCGACCAATAAAGGAAAGTGAGTGAATGGGCAAGAACATTGCAAGATGGAATATAATGTGGAAAAATGTGAGGTTATCCACTTTGGTAGGAGGAATAGATGAGCAGAGTATTTCTTAAATGGGAAGAGATTAGAAAGTGTAGATGTACAAAGGGACCTGGGTGTCCTTGTCAATACGTCACTGAAACCTAACATGCAGGTGCAATAAGCAACTAGGAAGACTAATGGTATGTTAGCCTTAATCACAAGAGGATTTGACTACAGGATAGTGAAGTCTTGCTTCAATTGTATAGAGCCATGGTTAGATCTCTTTACTGTGTGCAGTTTTGGTCCCTTACCTTAAAAAGGATATTATTGCCATAGAGGGAGTGCAACGGGATTCACCAGATTTGTTCCCGGGATGGCGGGACTGTCCTATGAAGAGAGATTGGAGAAACTGGGCCTGTATTGTCTAGAGTTTCGAAGAATGAGAGGAGATCTCATTGAAACCTACAAAATACTTAAAGGGATAGACAGGGTAGATGCAGGTAAGATGCTTCCCCTGGTTGGGGAGTGTAGAACCATGGGACACAATTTCAAAATAAGGGGGAAGCCACTTAGGACAGAGATGAGGAGACATTTCTTTACTCAGAGGGTTGTGAATTTTTGGAATTCAATACCCCAGAGGGCTGTGGAAGCTCAGTCATTGAGTATGTTTAAAGCAGAGATTGACAGATCTCTAACTACAAATGACATAAGGGGATATGAGGATAGTTGGGAAAAAGACATTGAAGTGGATGATCAGCCAGGATCATATTGAATGGCGGGGCAACGCTCCATGGGCTGAATGGCCTACTCCTGCTCCTATGCTCCTATCCTGTATGTTTTCTTAACAACCTTATCTACCTGTCCTCCTACCTTCCAGGATTGGTGGACATGGACTTTGAAGTCCTTTTGCTCTTCTACGCTTCTCAGTCTCCTACCATTTACTGTGTATTCCCTTGCCTTATTTCCCTCTCCACTTATTATCTCACACTTCTTCGGATTGAATTCCATCTTCCACTTTTCTGTCCACCTGACCAATCGATTGATATCTTCCTGCAGTCTACAGCTTTCTTCCTCACTAGCAATCATACTACCATTTTTTGTATCATTTGCAAACTTATTTTTCCTGTCCTCTACATTTAAGTCTAAATCATTGAAAAGTAACAGGCCTAATACTGAGCCCTGAGGAACCCCACTGGACACAGCCATGCAATCACAAAATCACCTGTTGTCCATTATCTTTTATTTCCTACCACTGAGCCAATTTTGCCACTTGCTAACTTGCCACTTTCTCTTGGATCCCATGGGCTTTTAATTTACTGACCAAGCTACCAAGTAAGACCTTGTCAAAAGCCTTGTTAAAATCCATGTAGACTAAATAAAAAGTGCTACCCTCATCAACCTTCTTTGTTACCTCCAGAAAAAATTCAATCAAGTTAGTCAGACACAGCCTTCCCTTAACAAATCCACACTGACTGCCCTTGATTAATCTGTGCCTTTCTAAATGACTATTAATACCGTACCTCGGAATTTCTTCCAATAATTTACCCACCGCCGAGGTTAGGTTGACTAGCCTGTAATTGCTCAGTCTGTCCCTTTCTCCCTTTTCAAGCAACGGTACAACATTATCAGTCTTCCATTTCCCTGGCACCATGCATGTAGCCAGAGAAGATATGGAAAATGATGGTCAGAGCCTCTGCTATTTCCTCCTTTGCTTCTCTTAACAGCCTGGTATATAGTTCATCTATTCCTGCCAATTTATTTACTTTTAAAGATGCTAGACCCCTTAATATCTTCTCACACAATGTGTTTATCCCATTTAATATTTCACACTCCTCCTCTTTAACTACAATGTCTCCATCATCTCCCTCTTTTGTGAAGGCAGGTGCAAAGTATTCCTTGAGAATAATGCCCCCATGTCTTCCACCTCCACACATAGGATACCTTTTTGATCTCTAATAGGCCCTACTATTTCCTTGATTATCCTCTTGCTCTTTATACATTTAAAAAAACATCTTAGGCTTTGAAGTGGGACCAAAGGGTCAACGTTAGAGGATCAGCATGAATAGAGTTAGCATTAGAATGCATGAATAATCTTAGAATAAATGCTGTAGCTGTGCGGGACCCTTTGGATGATGGAGTACTTGACCGCTGCCCTGGGAATGTTCAGCTCAGCTGTTGCCTGTGTAAACATGCTAGTCTTTGCCACAGAAAGGAGAGAGATAAGGGAAGCTGGAAGCCAGATGGACAACAATGTACCATTGAAATTAACAGACACCAGCTTGGAGACTGAGATACCGGGAAACATCTGCTGGGCCTGAACAATCTGGGAGTAGTATGATCAATGACTATTGTGACCTATAAATGTGTGCTGTAAACTCTGTATCATTGAGAAGGCTCTTGGGGTAACTGAGGTCTTCTCCCTTGCATATGCTCGAATTAAATCTTTACTTGCTTGAATCCCATGGACTTGAGAGTGGTTAAATTTCTCACTACAGGTTTTCCTTGATTTTGCTTGCTGATATTTTTTCATGCTCCCGCTTTACTTTCCTAATTTCATTTTTGATTTCAGCCCTGCACTTTGAATTCTTCTCTAGGCTTTCTGCAGTATTGAGCTCTCGGTATCTGATATAAGCTTCCCTTTTTTTGCCATTTCCTACCCTGTATGCTCCTTGACATCCAAGGGGCTATAGATTTGGGAGTCCTACCCTTTTTCTTTGTGGGAATGTATTTATTCTGAACTGTCACTATCTCCTCCATTCATCAAGTATCTCGATGTGCATGTTCATCAGCATTTTCCTGTAGGCTGCCCCATCAAAATCCTTATCTGATTTTCCTGTAGCAGAACTTACCTGTGACCTCACTGTGTAAGCTAGCACATGAACTACCCTTTCTCCTTGGCTTGGTTGCAGTCCACTGGTGCCAGGTGATGTACCACGTGCAGATCTTGGCTTTATACTATCCTCTAAGTTAGGCACTGTGCCAGTATTTGAGTTGGCAGCTGCAAGTGTCAGATCAACAGACGATGCTTCCTCAACACTGGTGTGAGGTTGCTCTCTATCTTCCAACTGAGTGTGCTATGGATGACCAGGGTGGCAGTTCTTGGGTATCTGAAGGCATAAAAGCAGAAGGGAGGGTTAGGATGAGGGAGGGGGTGGGGTGCAAAGCAAGCATGGTCACACCATCTGCAGATCATAAGATTATAAGAAATAGAAGCAGGAGTAGGTCATTTGGCCATTCGAGCCTGCTCCACCATTCAATAAGATCATGGTTGATCTGATTGTGGCCTTAACTCCCTTTCCTGCCTGTCCTCCATAACGCTTGACTCCCTTGTAGATCAAAAATCTGTCTAAACTCAACCTTGAATATATTCAATGATCCAGCCTCCACTGCTTTCTTGGGAAGAGAATTCCAAAGAGTAATGACCCTCCGAGAGAAGAAATTCCTCCTCATCTCCATCTTTAAAGGGAGACCACTTATTTTCAGACTGTGCCCCCTAGTTCTAGATTCCCCCATGTGGGGAAACCTCCTCTCAGCATCTGCTCTGTCAAGCCCCCTCAGAATCTTATATGTTTCAATAAGATCACCTCTCACTCTTCTAAACTCCAATGGCCCAACCTGCTTAACCTTTCCTCATAAGACAACCCCTTCTTCCCAGGAATCAGCCCAGTGAATCTTCTCTGAACTGCTTCCAATGCATGTATATCCCTCCTTAAGTAAGGAGACCAAAACTGTATGCAATATTCCAGGTGCGGTCTCAGCAATGCCCTATACAGCTGCAGCTTTCACTTCATGCCAGATTAGAGGCTGAGGGTGAGGGGGGGAGTTGAGAAGGGACATAGGCAGTAACCTACTGTCATTCTGGATGATCTTGGCAATGCCGGATGCTACAGGCTCTGTTATAGCTGGTGCCATGATGTGGCGAACTATTTTCCCTGATGAGGTAAATGGATGAAGGCATGCCAACCCCACTACCGGTTCCCTGCTACTCCCTCCTGTTATGGCTGGTTACGTCCTGCAAGAGAGAGAGCAGAATTCCATTGATTGTGTTGCACTATGTACCTCCCATAGCTGAATAGCTGCAGGTATGTCGAGGCAGTGAGAGCTGAATGTGAAGCTGGCATTATTGGAAGGTGTGTGTAGGTGAAGTTGTGAGCATGTGAATATTAGGCATGAATCCTGAGTGCTAGGGATGCTGCAGGTGAGTTAAGATGCTGTGGTGCATTGAACAGTGTGAGAGACTGTTGGTTTGGTTGGTATGAGATATCATGTGAAGATGCATTCACTGAGCTCGATCAAGCCTGTGAGATCAGTGAACTTCTTCCAGTACTGCTGCTTGGTCCTTGGGGCCAGCCTCTGGGCATTGACCTCCCTTGCCACCTGCTCCCATTCCCTTCAAAGGGTGTGTCTTCAGGGCTTCATGGACCACCTCCACCACCCACCCTACTGCAGAAACATGGGGTGGAATCTTCTCGGTCCCCTGAAGGCAGGTTTGAAGGCAGGACTGGGAGCAAGATCAGAGATAAGTGTGTCGGGTCAGCGCCCTAACGCGTTCCCAACTGGCTAGAGGTGGGTGAACCTTGGCAGCGGTTACCTGCCTAGCAGTGGCAGGTAACCAATAACGAGCTACTAAGTGCCTAATGCAGGGGATGGCAAGGAATCTGCCAGGATCTTCCCAGCGTTGGAGTGGACCCTCGCTGGACTGGATTTTACCAGGTCCATGACGTCAGGCTCCATGCTGGGGGTTGCAAGTTGCTTCCGGCAGCAGTCCGCCATGGAGACCGACACGGGAGGGCCCGGCCTGATCCTCCCAGAGACAAGCCTCCATGGTGGCTCCCCGCAGGACCTGGATTTAAATATTTAAATTACTGACATGCATAAATTTAAATCAACTTACCTTAAATCTTCCGGGCCCATCATCATCTTTTTTGTGCGACGGCCGGCACTCCCGCACCTTCAATCCCCTGTCCGGGGAAGGGCGAAGTGACGCCGGTGGGGAGGGAGGAGGAGTGAAGATTTTCAGTGTGGGGGTGGACAGGGTCAAGTAAACATAATGGGTGTATGGGATGGTGGGAAAGGACAAACTTTAAACTTTGTGCAGTCTTGCTGGGGGAGGGTCCGATTAAAAGGTAAGTATTTTGGGGGAGAAGGGAAAATAGTTAATGTAATTGTCATTGGGGGGGGGGAAGGGGCATTAGAAATTTATTGTATAAATTCTGGGGGGACACTGCTTTAAAAATTCAAATTTATCGGCAGGGCTGGCTGCCCTTTAAAAATGGTGCCATCACCTGCGCACAGACAGCTGACATTATTCCCGGAGATGAAGAGGCCACCCCTCCATGTGATTGGTGGGGGCAGGCCGCCCCAGTTATTTATATGAGCCACCGCACGGGAAATCGCAGCGGCTCTTTGGCGTGCAGCCCACACATGCAGGCTGCCATTTTTTGAGATCGCCACCGAGATCGGCGGCGGGCTCTTAAAATCCAGCCCACTGAGTGCGAAGCCTGGCAACTCCGTGGATTTGGCCTCCTGGCAGCAGGCCATGGGTGTCGGTGGAGCCAGAGGCTTCATGTCTCAATAACAGTGCCGCAGGGATGAAAGGCTGCTCCCATGGCTGAAATTAATCCTCCGGAGGGGTTTCCCCTCCACTCAGATGGCCCTACCAGCTTCGGACCTCTTTATTTTTGGAATTTCAAATGACTGCAAATATTTAAAATCTAGACAAATGCGCAAATAAAGCTAAATTTGACTGACCATATTGTGAAGAAACTTTTTCAAAACATCTCATAATAAAGTTAGTCTAGTTTATAACATTGTTGGGGATACTCCAATGTAAATCCAAACAAAAGAGAAAGCTTCCCATCCTGGCTTTCCCGTAGTGTATCATTTTTCTTCCATTTTCTTCTTGAAGATGCTTTCTTTATTCTCAGGCATTTGCAATAATCAATTCCAGTTGCTTTAAACAGAACAGGTTAAAAGGACATTGTTAGCCTTATATGTGATTTTCTTCTGTCTAGGGTGATTTCTGAATATATATTCTGCCTATAGGGGATTTTGAATATATACTGCCCTTTTGTACTTAGAATTACAATTTAAATATCTAAAAATTCTGGTACAGACCTGCTAAGACTGGGAATTGAAATGATAACTATAGACAGTTCATATTTATGAAACTGTTTTGTTAAAAGAAAAGGTGTAAGATGCATCATAATTGAAATCCTATTAAGGCCACAGTATATTTTTTTGTTGTCAAATTGTGATTTGGGGCTTTGTCATTTAAATGTTGCCATCTAGTGGCCAAGTTGGAAGGACAACTTATGTTGCAAAGGTGGCTTAGTGTATTAAAACATTTTAGATATTTTTACAAAAACTTCTGTTTTGAGTATAGTTCCAAATGTAGGAGCCCAACTACTGCTTTCCCATCTAAAACTACTGAATATTTTCATGATCAGGATTCATCAATACATGGTGTCATTGAAATAAAAGTTCTGTTATCATGAAACAGATGAACAGTAACCCTGAAATTATATTTTTCCATGCAAAAATGTTATTCTTATTTTTGTTGATGATTTTATAATAAAGCATAACGTGATGGGATCTCTCAGTAGCTTAGTGGGTTCAGTTGTTGGTCTGTTCTGAGCTAGTGGATCTCAGCTGGGGTGTTGGGGGCAGGGACGTGTGAGATAGTTAACCTCAGTCCTTCTTCAGGAAAAAGCAGAAAAAAAACAGATCAGACAGTGCTCCCATCCTGATCGTGCGCATGTGTGTTTACTATTGGGTAAATCAGGATTAGGCTCAACTGCGATGCCTACATGGTTGAATATCCAGCTGATACTGTCTAAGCTATTTTATGAAGAATAGCCATGGTGAGATAGATACTGGGCAGTTGCAGGCATCCATTAGCATACTTAGCATAAATTGCTAACTTTGGGAGAGGAGAGGAGAAAATTAGGAGAGAAAAATATGTTTGCATTTGAAAATGAAGATTAATAGGATATCAGAGATACATTGTGATAACAAACTGCTATCTTGGTTCTATTAAGTACATTAGAATGATAGAAAACACATATTTCACGGTAAATGGACTGCATCCTTTTTTCTGTCAATAATCACATTCTGAATTTTACCTATTTCCCAACTCTCTGCAACAATTCCATCAGATATCATTATTAACACCAGAATAAACAACTGTAGAATTACATAGAAGTCATAAAATATAGAAATGCAGTCAAAATAAATGCAGCTACATATCGATTTAAATCTTATCCAACATCTAGCGTTTTTCTTTTTTCTGCTTCGTAAAGCAAATTGAAGTTAAAAAAAAATCTTTACAAAGTCAACAGTAGCTTTTTAGGGGAAATATCTGAGTGTCTTTCAGCTTAGATTCATTTCACTGTCTCTGTAAATTTATTTTACTTTCTCCTTCAGCATGCTAATGGAGAAAAAAGTGACAAGAATGAGTTAGACATACATGTCAGGAGGTAGGGTCAGCTCTTGGCTGTGGGATGTTAATTCTTATCCATTAATGAAATTTATCCTCTTTCCTGTCTCCTTCTTTTTAAAAATAAAGAGGCCTTTTTGTGAGAACATCATGGACTTTTCACACAAGCTTGGGGGGGACCACAGGGGCAAGATAAGGTAAGAGGCTGACAATCTTCAGGTGATTAAGGAGACTCAAAGGCTAGGTAGACCTACAAAATGAATAACTATGGACCCAGAACCATGCCATAAGGCTCAATGGCTTGTGATTTGCAAGTTGATAAGACAAGAAGATTAATAATCCTGCATGATAATGGCTGCTCCTTCTCAGCTGGGGAGATGGTAATGATCTGATATTGCTGTAGGAGCAGTTCGGTGTGCTGAGGAGAGGAGGGTGCGAATTCACTCATCCCAATTGGCCCTGAGGATATAGAGGTTTTGAAAAATGTGAATGCAGTAATAATTCTAATTAGATATAAAGTTTTTAATAATTTTGCTGAAATGAGGACTTCAAAGATTGTATTTTGCAGCATTGAAGCCCATAACTCCTGAGTGACAGTTTTGGTTAATTTGCAAGTTTTCAGATCAAACTTTGCCCCTGGCTTCATGCTAAGGGTAAAATAAAATGTCATTTTCTTTCTTCAGTGCTGTTAAGCATCTTATTTGGGCAGGTGCGCTGACTACTCATAATGCAGCAACCTAAGCTGCACCAAAGGTGCCCATTTATACATATGCTAAAAAGGGAAATTAATAGCACAAATAAAATCAGTGTTAATAAAAGCAATCAATCAGTGAGAAAAATGTACTGCAATATACTGTATAAAAGTTTAAAGAAGAATCACAACCATCTTCTTGTATATTAAAAACAGATTAAGTAGCAAACATATGATTAGGTTGTCACTGTATATTACATTCCTACAATGCATATATTATATATGAAAGGAGAATAAATTAAATCCTTCCATGTAGAAGAGATTATATCATCTGACACCTTGGTATTTAAACAGTTCCTGGTAATAGCAGTGTGTATGCAGTAATCTCTACAATTGTTAAAATGTATTTAAGCATTCAAACCAAAATGATAAAAATTCAAATTTAAAAAAAAAATCAAATACTGTCAAAACTAGTTTTATTTGAATATGTTTATAAGCATTTTGTAATAGCGAACAATGTATGCATAGGATATTAATATGAGGAAACACTCAGCAGAGCAGCGTAATTATTGAACGGATTGAAGGAAATATATAATTACTAGGGACATAGCAGAGCAGCACATGCACAAAATGGCACGCAGAACAAATAGAAAAATATAATAGCCCCAGTCTTGTTCCACAATAAGGTGAATATTTAATAAATGAAGTACAGTACCATATTAGGAACTTATATTTCACCAATTAGAAATGTAAGACAGGATGTTAGAAATGGAACCCATTTTTATTGTTCCAAATTGTTAAAATTAGCGAGTTGAACACCATCACTGTTTTTTTTTTCTAATTGTACCTCATACCATTCAATTCTGCAATTTTTACTTAATTATGGCAGTCACTTTTTCAAATGACATGGATCCGCATTTGCATAGGTCACTATTAAATAAATGAATTGCTGAAATTGCTGCGGCATTTAATTGTCAGCTCTGGTGGATGATGAGAGTGCTCCGAATGTTCTCCTAACACCATTTAATGTGTTAATAATAGGTATTAATTTGCAATTAAAAGGCCATGATACTGAGTGCATGAAACAGTTAAAGTAAAAACAGTCAGGTTGCAACATTTAGTACTTACCTCCTGTGCAGAGTAAAAAATTTTTAAACCTTGAAATTTTGATGCAGTATTAAAAATTAAAAATGCAGTTCAGGCAAAAAAAAAGTAAAATTGTTTAGAAATTTGTTTATGGACTAGAATGCCTTTCATAAGTGGTTATTCTCAACTTCATAATTAGTTATTATAATATCATTATATAATATGCAATTGATGGTAACTCTCACTATTATCTACAGTAAAAGTGGAAAATGCATCATAATTGGCAATGCTGCTAATCTATGCCATTTGAGTTACTAATTCAAAAGATGTTGGAAAGCCTGTAAATAAAATAAACGTGCACAATGGTAAAAAAACAATTTTAAATGAATGCTCTTACTCTGTAATGTATACATAAACATGAACAGATAACTATAAGGGAACTTAAAACAGCAATCCAATCAGGTGAGAGGTTAGATGATAAACATACATTCCTTTAACATTGCTGTTGTGGCCTTTGACATCATGTGAAAATCTTCATGCTGTGCTCTCTGGCTACTATTCCTTATCCTTCCCTTCCAATTCACAATGAATAGGGAAACATATTCCAATCATTTTACAATCCAGAACCATTTTAGAAATGCTATTGTTGCTTCTTTTAAAAAATCTATTTCGAAAACTGTAACAGATTCTGCTTTTATTACTTTGTAAACATTCTGAAAGTGATAGCAAAAATGCATTGTGTAAATCTGTGCAGCACCTTTAAAGTGAAGTTATGATATGGGTGGGGAAGATAATTTAAACTTCTTCCTCTGCATATGTATTTATTTATAATAGTTGCATAATATTCTAATGTGGCCAATGGTGACGGGAAAATCATTACAAATCTACTGCTAATTTTCTACAAATCTACAAACACCAGTGACAAATAATGTAATACATACAATTAGATTATATTCATAACAATAGATACCTGGGAGTGATTATAAGACAGTAATCCAATCGAAGGGTTCAGATAGCAGTCACCACAAGTAAAGCTTGGGAGGTTAATATCCATTACAAAGAATTCATTGATTAGATCAGAGCATTGAAATCATTTCATAATTACTGTTTATAATATATACTACTTCAATTTTATAACAATGTTTTATTTGTTTTTTGGGCATTTTTTATAACACCACTGGATCAGTTCAGATGCTAACTATCAACGCCCTCCATGTCCTTGATGCATGATGATAACACTAAAGGACAATGATTTTGATATCATTACTGAGGGTTATCAGTTGATTCGTGAGAGGCTATATTCAGTATATATTATAAACTAATAGCTTTTACTGAGTTTAGTACAAAGTGTGCTTCTATGGGAGAACTATCATAACAGTATATCACAATTCAGGGAAAAAGACAAAAAATTCTGCTATAAGATAATTTTTCCGATGAGTTAATTCAAGAAAAAAAACATGATTTCTAAAACATGAACTTGAATTTTTTGTAGTGATAGTTGCAAAAAAATTTTCTTTTTTGTTAAATGATCCTTTCAAATTGCTTTAATTATAGATTCTATCTTGTTTGATTGTGAATTTGAAATGACAGGAGTTATTGAGCATTCAGATGTATCATATTTTGACATGAGCTGAATGCTGCAGATTAGTGATTGACATTAAGCATGTTAGAATTTACGTTACAGCACATATAAACTCACTGGTAATATAACACTCAAATTCAAGCAGTAATGAGTAATGAGGTAAAAATTGACTTTGTCTATCGTCACATCCCCCACAGGGAAGAATAATGAAGCCTATATCTGTTGCCAATCAAAAGTGGCTTTTGTATTCTCCCAAAACATGTTGCTGGGGATAGTGTTGGCAAATGAGGTGCAAACTCTGGGTGAAGAAATAAAGAGAGTTTGATGAGTCCATCTGGTAGAAAATAGGACAGAGCTAGGCTAGGTTCTGCTTCAATATGATACCAGTTCCCCAATGAAATCATTTGACTGAAACCATAGCAAATGGCTGAATTTATATCTGTCACTTAATGGTTTGTTGAGAAATTAGCACTTTACTCTCTTGGTAACACTGATTAATATGCTGTACTTTGTGGGAATGAAGTTATGGAAAGAAATCACAGGCGGAAATGGTGAACTGGAAGTTTGTGAAATGCAATTAAAAAAATACATAATTACCACAAAAGTCACTTAGCAAAGAATGCATGATGGTTCTGCTTTGGGAGTCTGTGCTTGATTTCCTATGAAAATTAATCGGCTATCAAACAATCTTCAGCCACTGAGAATGATTATAAAAGGGAAGAAAATGCCCTTTGTGTAGGTGAAACGTGTCGTGGACTGTCATCGTAATATACCTCAGTGAAATGAAGGTTAATTCTGATGTACAACCTGCATGACAGTCATTATCAGTGAATCATGAAAATAAATTAAGCTACTGAAATAGATACGTTCTCCTCTCATACACAGCGGGTATCCTGTGAGGAATGGACAGATGAACTTTACAGATTATTATTGGAAAATAGTGTGGAATTCAATTAATGCACCTAAAGACACCTTTATAGAGGGCAGCCATAATTTAAATGACAGCAGGAAGTAATTTTGCTGGGTATAAGTCAAATTTTCAGAATTTCATGTTCTACATTATTAATTCTAACAAAAATCTTCTAAAGATGTCTCTCAGTCTTTTTTCTGAAAGAGGCAGAATCTTTATTCAAGGAGGATTTCACTAAATTTAAAGTAATTTCATAGTTGTATTTAACTATCCTGGCATTTTCCATATGAAATAAAGCCTTATTCTTTGGGAGAATTCTCATAAAATTGGTTATATTCCCCTGAACATCAACCTCATTTTTTCGCATTTGATGCCTTTAGGTACTCTAAAAGTGATAGAGTAGGCTCCATGAATTCACATCGCAAAGCAAATAAATGATGGTTCTGTTTTTAGAAGTTCTGAGGAGGAAAAATTGGAGCACCACACAATAGGGTAAATGGCAACCTTCAGAATGAAAGGTTAACCTTAATCCAAGCAGGCATCTGACAAGCTGTGGTACACGTTGAATCCATACTGTGTGACCCTCCTACAGACCTCTTTTATCCATTAATCTACAGTTCTTTTAGCAGCAAGCTGAATTAGTGCAGCAACAGGGCATATCCCACTGATTAGTGTACATCATTCTACCTGCCGAAATACTGAGAGCTGAAATAAAAGGGCTACTCTTGAGTATTTGATTTATTTCCCTATCATACATAACTCATGGTGATTGTGTTATTTTTCTTTTCCTTGTCATGCAACAAGTTCAGACTTGGGGATCAGGGCATCTTTCTGCTTTCGCTGCACCCCTATCCTGAAAGCTCCAGGAACATATTTTTGCTTATTTGCGAAAATTGTGAAATCTGAAAATCAAATGCCATTTTCATCATGATACCTGGAATTTCTACCTCAGTAAGTTTCTTACTTCATTTTTGTTTCTCCGTTATTTTTGGCCTGCTTACCATTACTAATTTGCGACCCATTATTCAATATTTTTAGTGCACTTTGCGTGTGCACTATTGCAACAACACTGGCTTCCTTACAAATATGTTTAAACCCAAGGAGCTTCATTGGATAAGCACTATTTATAAAAGCCATAAACACACATAGAAACATAGAAAATAGGAGCAAGAGTAGGCCATTCGGCCCTTCGAGCCTGCTGCGCCATTCATTATGATCATGGCTGATCATCCAACTTAGCAGCCTGTTCCCACTTTCTCCCCATACCCTTTGATTCCTTTAGACCCAAAAGCTATATCTAACTGGGCAGCACAGTGGCGCAGTGGTTAGCACCGCAGCCTCACAGCTCCAGCGACCCGGGTTCAATTCTGGGTACTGCCTGTGTGGAGTTTGCAAGTTCTCCCTGTGTCTGCGTGGGTTTTCGCCGGGTGCTCCGGTTTCCTCCCACAGCCAAAAGACTTGCAGGTTGGTAGGTAAATTGGCCATTATAAATTGCCCCTAGTATTGGTAGGGAAATATAGGGACAGGTGGGGATGTGGTAGGAATATGGGATTAGTGTAGGATTAGTATAAATGGGTGGTTGATGGTCGGCACAGACTCGGTGGGCCAAAGGGCCTGTTTCAGTGCTGTATCTCTAAACTAAACTAAACTTAACTCCTTCTTGAAAACATACAATGTTTTGGCCTCAACTGCTTTCTGTGGTAGCGAATTCCACAGGCTCACCACTCTCTAGGTGAAGAAATTTCAGTCCTGAAAGGTTTACCCGTATCCTTAGACTATGACCCCTGGTTCTGGACTTCCCCACCATCGGGAACATCCTTCCTGCATCTACCCTGTCAAGTCCTGTTAGAATTTAATAGGTTTCTATGAGATCCCCCTCACTCTTCTGAACTCCAGTGAATATAATCCTAACCGACTCAATCTCTCCTCATACGTCAGTCCTACCATCCTAGGAATCAGTCTGGTAAATCTTCGCTGCACTCCCTCTATAGCAAGAACATCCTTCCTCAGATAAGGAGACCAAAACTGCACACAATATTCCAGGTGTGTCCTCACCAAGGCCTTGTATAATTGCAGCAAGACATCCCTGCTCCTTTACTCGAATCCTCTTGCTATGAAGGCCAACATACCATTTGCCTTTTTTACCGCCTGTTGCACCTGCATGCTTACCTTCAGTGACTGGTGTACGAGAACACCCAGGTCTCGCTGCATATTCCCCACTCTCAGTTTATAACCGTTCAGATAATAATCTGCCTTCCTGTTTTTGCTACCAAGGTGGATAACCTCACATTTATCCACATTATACTGTATCTGCCATGCATTTGCCCACTCACTCAACTTGTTCAAATCACCCTGAAGTCTCTCTGCATCCTCCTCACAACTCGCACTCCCACCCAGTTTTGTGTCATCTGCAAATTTGGAGATATTACATTTAGTTCCCGCATCTAAATTATTAATGTATATTGAGAATAGCTGGGGTCCCAGCACCGATCCCTGCGGTACCCCACTAGTCACTGCCTGCCATTTGGAAAAAGACCTATTTATCCCTACTCTTTGTTTCCTGTCTGCCAACCAATTTTCTATCCATCGCAATACACCACCCCCAATCCCATGCACTTTAATTTTACATGCTAATCTCTTATGTGGGACTTTGTCGAAAGCCTTTTGAAAGTCCAAATAAACCACATCCACTGGCTCCCCCTCATCAACTCTACTAGTTACATCCTCAAAGAATTCTAGTAGATTTGTCAAGCATGATTTCCCTTTCGTAAATCCATGCTGACTCTGCCCGATTCTACCACTGTTCTCTAAGTGCTCTGCTATAAAATCTTTGATAATGGACTCTAGAATTTTCCCAACTACCGACGTCAGGCTGACTGGTCTATAATTCCCTGCTTTCTCTCTACCTCCTTTTTTAAATAGTGGGGTTACATTAGCTGCCCTCCAATCTGTAGGAACTGTTCCAGAGTCTATAGAATCTTGGAAGATGACCACCAATGCATCCACTATTTCTCAGGCCACTTCCTTAAGTACTCTGGGATGCATACCATCAGGCCCTGGGGATTTATTGGCCTTCAATCCCATCAATTTCCTATATATATATATTCCTATATATATATTGAAAAAAAACTTATGGTGCAAACGTGCTGTTATCCCAATGTACATGACTAGAATTTGTGATGTAAATATGATAGGCCAGACTTATACCCATTCCAAAATATACACTGAATTCTGTTAGAATTGGCAGAAGGAATAGGGAGAGGCAATATATACTTAATGGCACAGTTCTGAAGAGTGAACAGGAACAGAGGGACCTGGGGGTGGATGTGCATAGATCATAGAAGGTAACAGGACATATCGAGAGAATAGTTAATAAAGCATCGGGGAACCTGGACTTCATAAATAGAGGCATTGAGTACAAAAGTAGGGAGGTTATGCTGAACCTTTTATAAAGCTCTGGTTAGGCCCCAACTGGAATATTACGTCCAGTTCTGGTCACCACACTTCAGGAAGGATGTGAGGGTCCTTGAGAGAGTGCAGAGGAGATTTACCAGAATGGTTCCAGGGATGGAGAATTTTAGTTATTAGGTTAGATTGGAAAAGCTGGGTTTGTTCTCCCTAGAACAAAGGAGATTAAGGGCAGATTTGATAGAAGTGGATAGGATTATGACAGGCTTTGATAAATTAGACAAGGAACTACAGTTCCCATTAACACATAGTACTTAGACTATGGGACACAGATTGAAAGTGTTGGGAAAAAGATGCAGGGGGAATATGGGGAAGCTATTTTTTACGCAGCGGGTGATAATGACCTGGAACTCATTGCCCACAAGGGTGGTGGAATCAGAGATAATCAATAACTTCAAGAGGAAGTTGGATGGCCACCTGAGAGAAATAGACTTGCAAGGCTACGGGGATCGAGCCGTAGAGTGGGACACACTGCATAGCTCCGTGGAGAGCCGGCATGGACTCAGTAGGCCGAATGGCCTCCTTCTGTGCCGTGAATGACTGTATTACTCTAATTGGCTGCTGGCAGTAGATGCTCCTGTCCTGAAAATGGTGTATGTTTGATCATGATGACATAAAGTGGACAAAAGCTGTTGTCCCAGAAATTTTGCCTATCAAATTAGAATTGCACTTCACTTTAGGTAAAACCGTAGAAAAGAAGGTAGGTTACCTGCATGACTTTCAAACCAAAAAATGGTTGAGGTCATGGGCTTTGAATGTTCACAGACTTTGTCTAAAATGTCAGCTTTGATTGAAGTGAATAGAAAAATAATTTCTCCGCTGTGCAGCTAAGAGATGATTCTGCAAGCTGCCTTTCTGCAGGGTTCACACAAGGAAATCTTTGCCTCCCACTCTTCTTTCATGGAGCCCTTACTTTGGGGTTCATAATTATGTCCTTATAATGAAAGTAGAGGAGCAGAGGAAATTGAAATGACAGAGGAATGCAGCATAAAACTAAGGAGAAGGCAACTATCCTGGATAATATCTTTGCATTGGAGTTCACAGACCACATTGCTCCCTCAATGATGTCTGAGAAGAGGGCTGCTTAATGGTTGAGTAAGCAGACAGAGGAGAAATCTTACATGTGGTAGAAAACCAACATTCAAACATTGCTGCAAATACAAGATAAAAGACTAAATTCAGAACTCTGGACATTATATCACAAAGTAGTTTCACTATGTACATGTTTAGTTAAAGCAATTGCTTCTTTTAATCACTTTGGCAATCCTTGGTGCCATTCTTCTGCTGTTGTTAAATTTGTTAACAAGGGGTGGGATGCTAGTGTTGCTTGGCCTTGGCCACACTGTGGTATCTTGAGCCTCTTGAGACTGAAGGGAACCTCGTCTCAGGATTTCTGAGTCCTGGGGAAACTTTTCAGCAGGCTACATTGCATAAAAACATAATAAGAACACAAGAAATAGGAGCAGGAGTAGGCCATTCTGCCCCTCAAGCCTGCCCCACCATTCAATAAGATCATGCCTGATCTGCCCCAGACTTCAACTCCTCCTTCGTGCCAGCTCCTCATAGCCCTCAACGCCCCGATATTTCAAAAATCTATCTACCTCCTCTTTGAATACTTTCAGTGATCTAGCCTCCACAACTCTCTGAGGTAGAGAATTCCAGATAGTCACTACCCTCTTGAGAGAAGAAATTCCTTCACAGCTCAGTTTTAAATGAGTGTCCCCTTATTCTGTAACTATGTCCCTGAGTTCGAGATTCCCCCACTAGTGGAAACATCTTCTCAACATCTACCCTGTCAAGCCCCCTCAGAATCTTCTACGTTTCAATAAGATCACCTCCTCATTCTTCTAAACTCTAATGCATAAAGGCCTAACCTGTTTAGCCATTCTTGATAAGTCAACCCCTTCATCCCAGGAATCAGCCTAGTGAATCTCTTTGGAACTGCCTCCAATGCCTGAATATCCTATCTTAAATACGGGACCGAAACACAGTACTCCAGGTGCAGCCTCACCAACACCCTGTACAGTTGTAACAAATCTTCCCTATTTTTAAACTCCAACCCCCCTAGCAATAAAGGCCAAAATTCCATTTTCCTTCTTAATTACTTGCTACACCTGCATGCTAACATTTGTGTTTCATGCACAAGAACACCCAGATCCCTCTGTGCTGCACTTTTTTGGAGTCTCTCTCCATTTAAATAATAGTTTACCTTTTGATTCTTCCTACCAAAGTGCATGACCTCACACTTTCCTACATTAAACTCCATATGCCAAGTTTTTGCCCACTCACTCAACCTATCTATATCCCTAAACAGATTCCTTATGTCCTCATCACAACATGCCTTCCCACCTATTTTTGTATCGTCAGCAAATTTGGATATATTACACTCTGCCCCCTCCTTCAAGTCATTAATATAGATAGTAAATAATTGAAGCCCTAGGACTGATCCTTGTGGCACTCCACTAGTTACGTCTTTCCAACTTGAAAAAGACCCATTAATCCCAACTCTCTGTCTTCTGTGTGTTAACCAATCCTCAATCCATGCTAATACATTACCCCCAATACCGTGAGCTCCTATCTTGTGCAATAATCTTTTATGTGGCACCTTATCGAATGCCTTCTGGAAATTCAAATACACTACATCCACCGGTTCCCCTTTATCAACTCTGCTTGTTATATCCTCAAAGACTTCTAGCAAATTTGTTTAACATGATTTCTCTTTCACAAAACCATGTTGACTCTTTTTGATTGCGTTAAGCTTTTCTAAATGTCCTGCTATTTCTTCCTTAAGAGTACTTTAGATGGGTCTGTTTTTGTCCAGTGTGTGCAGGAGGGTTTTCTGACACAGTATGTGGACAGGCCAACCAGGGGCGATGCCACATTGGATTTGGTACTGGGTAATGAACCCGGCCAGGTGTTCGATTTAGATGTAGGTGAGCACTTTGGCGATAGTGATCACAATTCGGTTAGGTTTACCTTAGCGATGGGCAGGGACAGGTATATACCGCAGGGCAAGAATTATAGCTGGGGGAAAGGAAATTATGACGCGATTAGGCAAGATTTAGGATGTGTAGGATGGGGAAGGAAACTGCAGGGGATGGGCACAATCGAAATGTGGAGCTTATTCAGGGAGCAGCTAATGCGTGTCCTTGATAAGTATGTACCTGTCAGACAGGGAGGAAGTTGTCGAGCGAGGGAGCCGTGGTTTACTAAAGAAGTTGAAGCGCTTGTCAAGAGGAAGAGGGCGGCTTATGTTAGGATGAGACGTGAAGGCTCAGTTAGGGCGCTTGAGAGTTACAAGCTAGCCAGGAAGGATCTAAAGGGAGGGCTAAGAAGAGCAAGGAGAGGACACGAGAAGTCATTGGCGGATAGGATCAAAGAAAACCCTAAGGCTTTCTATAGGTATATCAGGAATAAAAGAATGATAAGAGTTAGAACAGGGCCAATCAAGGATAGTAGTGGGAAGTTGTGTGCGGAATCAGAGAAGATAGGGGAAGCGTTAAATGAATATTTTTCGTCTGTATTTACAGTAGAGAAAGAAAATGTTGCCGAGGAGATTACTGAGATACAGCCTACTAGGCTAGATGGGATTGAGATTCACAAGGAGGAGGTGTTAGCAATTTTGGAAAGTGTGAAAATAGATAAGTCCCCTGGGCCAGATGGGATTTATCCTAGGATTCTCTGGGTAGCCAGGGAGGAGATTGCAGAGCCGTTGTTGTTGATCTTCATGTCATCATTGTCGACAGGAGTAGTGCCGGAAGACTGGAGGATAGCAAATGTTGTCCCCTTGTTCAAGAAGGGGAGTAGAGACAGCCCTGGTAAATATAGACCTGTGAGCCTTACTTCGGTTGTGGGTAAAATGTTGGAAAAGGTTATAAGAGATAGGATTTATAATCATCTTGAAAAGAATAAGTTCATTTGCGATAGTCAGCACGGTTTTGTGAAAGGTAGGTCGTGCCTCACAAACCTTATTGAGTTTTTCGAGAAGGTGACCAAACAGGTGGATGAGGGTAAAGCCGTGGATGTGGTGTATATGGATTTCAGTAAGACGTTTGATAAGGTTCCCCACGGTAGGCTATTGCAGAAAATACGGAAGTATGGGGTTGAAGGTGATTTAGAGCTTTGGATCAGAAATTGGCTAGCTGAAAGAAGACAGAGGGTGGTGGTTGATGGCAAATGTTCATCCTGGAGTTTAGTTACTAGTGGTGTACCGCAAGGTTCTGTTTTGGGGCCACTGCTGTTTGTCATTTTTATAAATGACCTGGATGAGGGTGTAGAAGGGTGGGTTAGTAAATTTGCGGATGACACTAAGGTCGGTGGAGTTGTGGATAGTGTCGAAGGGTGTTGTAGGGTACAGAGGGACATAGATAGGCTGCAGAGCTGGGCTGAGAGATGGCAAATGGAGTTTAATGCGGAGAAGTGTGAGGTGATTCACTTTGGAAGGAGTAACAGCAATGCAGAGTACTGGGCTAATGGTAAGATTCTTGGTGCTTACCCATTGTCTCTCGAGACAAGGAGGCCAAAGAAGAAGATGAGCAGAGAGATCTTGGTGTCCAGGTACATAAATCCCTGAAAGTTGCTACCCAGGTTAATAGGGCTGTTAAGAAGGCATATGGTGTGTTAGCTTTTATTAGTAGGGGGATCGAGTTTCGGAGCCACGAGGTCATGATGCAGCTGTACAAAACTCTGGTGAGGCCGCACCTTGAGTATTGCGTGCAGTTCTGGTCACCGCATTATAGGAAGGATGTGGAAGCTTTGGAAAGGGTGCAGAGGAGATTTACTAGGATGTTGCCTGGTATGGAGGGAAGGTCTTACGAGGAAAGGCTGAGGGACTTGGGGTTGTTTTCGTTGGAGAGAAGGAGGAGGAGAGGTGACTTAATAGAGACATACAAGATAATCAGAGTGTTAGATAGGGTGGATAGTGAGAGTCTTTTTCCTCGGATGATGATGGCAAACACGAGGGGACATAGCTTTAAGTTGAGGGGTGAAAGATATAGGACAGATGTCAGAGGTAGTTTCTTTACGCAGAGAGTAGTAGGGGCGTGGAACGCCCTGCCTGCAACAGTAGTAGACTCGCCAACTTTAAGGGCATTTAAGTGGTCATTGGATAGACATATGGATGAAAATGGAATAGTGTAGGTCAGATGGTCGGCGCAACATCGAGGGCCGAAGGGCCTGTACTGCGCTGTAATGTTCTAATGGACTCTAGTATTTTCCCAACGACAGATGTTAGACTGACTGGCCTATAGTTTTGTGCTTTTTGTCTCCCTCCTTCTTGAACAGGGGTGTCACATTAGAGGTTTTCCAATCCGCTGGGACCCTCATGGAATCCAGTGAATTCTGGAATACTTCAACCAATGCCTCCACTTTCTCTGCAACCACTTCTATTAAAACCCTTGGATGTAGGCCGTCAGGTCCTGGCGACTTGTCTGCCTTTAGTCCCATTATTTTGTCAAATACTTCGTCCCTCATGATAGAGACTGTTACAAGATCTTTCCTCCCATTAGCTCCTTGCTTATCTGATATCTGTGGGATGTTTATAGTGTCCTCCACCGTGAAGACTGATGCAAAATATTGGTTTAAATTATCTGTCATTTCCCTGCTGCCCATTATCAATTCTCCAGTCACATCCTCCAAGGGTCCCACGCTCATTTTAGCTACTCTCTTTCTTTTTATATACCCATAGAAGCTCTTGCTGTTTGTTTTTATATTTCTTGGCAATTTACTTTCATAATCAATTTTCTCCCTCTCTATTAGCTTTTTAGTCATCTGCTGCTGGTTCCTAAAAAAATTCCCAATCCTCTGGCCTACCACTAGTTTTCGCCACTTTGTATGCCTTAGTTTTTGATTGGATACTCTCCTTGACCACCTTTGTTAACCACAGGTGGTTCATTCTTCTCATCGAGTCCTTTTGGACCAGGATAAATGTTTGCTGAGCGTTATGAAATATCTGCTTAAATGTCTGCCACTGCTCATCCACTGACCTTCCTCCTAGTCTATTTTACCAGCCCATTTTAGACAAATCTTTCTTCATACCTCTGTAATTGCCCTTGTTTAAGTTGGGGACACTGGTTTACGACTCAAGTTTCTTGCTCTCAAACTGAATTTGAAATTCTACCATGTTGTGATCGCTACCCCCTAGAGGATCCTAACTCCAATATCTCTTATAAATCCTACCACATTACACAGTACTAGATCTAAATTAGCCTGTTCCCTGGTAGGTTCTGCAATGTATTGCTGTAAGTAACAATCCCTGATGCACTCTACAAATTTGTCTTCCATGTTACCTCTGCCAATCTGATTTGTCCAGTCAATATGCAGATGAAAATCACCCATGACAATTGTCGCGCCCTTCTTACACACCTGCATTATTTCCCAATTTATACATTTTCCTACAGTGAGGCAACTCTTCGGGGGCCTGTAGAGGACTCCCATCCATGACTTCTTCCCCTTGCTATTCCTTTGCCACTGCAAATGCTTAGGCAGCACATTCCAATTTGCTCCATGGCTGATAAAGCAGAAGAGGCCCAGCAAAGATAAATTTGAAATTATTTTTGTGGAGCCAGAAAAGCTCTTTCAGACGCTAATAAATAAACTAGGCCACTGCTGCCCTGAGACCAACCCGCCCCCACCCGCACCACCACCCGCCCCCCCACCCCCGGCCTCCCCCATCCCAGTTATCTTGCCCCTCCATACTGGCCTTGCTGCCAGCCCGGGCAGCCCGATATCTGCTGGTTTTAATCCAGCAGGCTGCATGGAGTTGCTCGTTTGACATCATTATCCTAGCTATCTTGATACAAATAAGACAGAGGCCTAAAAATTGCATCCATCTCTTTGCTGCGAGTACAGGTGATTGGCTGTCTGGTATCCAAAGGTCAAAATTGACCGTCCTTGATGAAGGGAGGAGATTAATACAAAGGACACAATTTTCTTGCACCTGGGGCGCTGGCAAAATGGTGGGGGAATGCATCAGGATGGATGTCCAATGTATTCCTGCCATAGTTGAAGGTTCCTGGAGGCGGACAGGCTGACAGGTAGATACCATGCTTATGGGTGGTGGGCAGGCAATTGAGCCTGTAAACAGGTATCTTCAGAGGTTTTCAGGTTTTTCCAGGGGCACATGTGAAGAACGGAACTTCAGAGCTTCGCCAGCTATAAGGGCGTGGGAGCTCAGCAGCAGCAGGTCCATGAGAAGCCTTAAGAGGTGAGCGCTGCAAGTTGCAATGGGTCTTCTGTCCTCTAGCAGCTGCCAATGCACTACCACCACCCTTGTCTGGCCCCTCTGTCAGTCTCCTCTGCTTGTGATGCCTTACAACATGCTGCTGACTCCACTTCAAATATGGTGCCTACTTCTCAGGTGCCAGGACCTCCCCCACCCGCCCGCTCCCCATTATTGGCTGGCTCCCACACATGCTAGCGGTTAATTGGACGGCCCCGATAAAATTCCGCTTCATCTTCCACGGCCCGCCTGCATTGCCATTCCACCCGTGTTGCATCTTAAGGTTGGAATTTCCTCACTGGCGACAAAATCTCTGGTTAAAGAAGTTTCTCCTGAATTCCCTATTGGATTTATTAATGATTATATATCTATGGTCCCTAGTTAAGGCTCTGACCTCCAGAAATCAGAGGTTAGCAGTGGGTGTTTTAGAGGATGAAGTCAACAGAGTCCTATGAATTTAACAGTGCAACCATGCATAGGCTTCTCTACCCCACACTGGCTAGACCTTCCAGCAGAGGCTGGTGCATCCACCTCTTGCATGTAAATGAGCCTGAAACACAGACAGGGTTGCAGGGATACCTATGGTGTGGTGTTGTGCCCCAATCTGGCATTGTGGTGGAAATTATTCTAATTCTGCTTAAATTTAAGTGTGAAGTCTGTTGCATTTACTATTTGTGTTTATAACAAAATCTAAGGCTGAATTTTGTTGAGCTCCCGATGTCGGGCTCCATGGTGAGGAGGGGGGGGGCGGCGGGAAGAGGGGATCAGAGCATTTTTAATGTAGTGGGGGCGGGTTGGTGGTGGAAGGGGTCAACTCTGCATTTTTAGTGTGGGAGGGAATGGGGTGAATTCTGCACTTTCTGCAATTGGGGTGGGGAGAGGGGCCAACTTTGCAATTTCAGTGTATTGAGGGGGGGCCAAACATTTATTTTGTAGTGTGGGGGCGGTGCGGGGGCAACTCTGCATTCTCTGAGCAGAACTGGCAACCCTTTAAAAATGGCGCCAATGCCCGCGCAGAGACAGCTGACATTGTTCACGGTGGTGCTGAGGCCGCCCCCTATCATGTGATTCGGGGGGGTGGGGGCGCGTTGCCCCAGTTGTTTTACACACCACTGCACAAACAATCCATTTAGGTGGGGTGTCTTCTATTGGTGCACCTTTGCTGATGGCTGTGAAGACCAATCCTTGAAAGGCAGGTTCTGCTACAAGTGCTGCACGTGAAGCTGCCAAGTGACGCTATGAGTTGTTGTTTTCAGCGTTGGCGCCTGTTGCCAAGCTACTGTAGCAACTGGTCATTGTGGTAGTGCACACCAGTCCACAGGATATGGCACCATTTCTCTCTTTCGCCAGCTAGTGACTCCCAGGTGCAATAGTCAACATTTAGGGCCTTCATGTCACGCTTGCAAGCATCCTTGAAGCGGAGCTTTGGGCGCACCACTGGTCGACTGGTCCCGGCTACCTCACCATATAGAAGGGATGCAGCTTTCTTCCATCCTGCGGATATGTACAATCCACCAAAGCTGCCTCTGTTTGATTATTGCCAACACACTTTGAGAGGACTGCTACATTTGTGATTTTGTCTTGGATATACCCTTAATGCGCCACAGACACCGAAGATGGAAATTATTGAGCTTCTTTTCCTGGTAGCTGTAAGTCACCCATGTTTTACAGCCATACAGCAAGGTGCTGAGAACACAGGCCTTTTAAACCATCAGCTTGATCTTAAGGGTCAGCATAACACACTGGTATTATACCATAGGAAAGCATGGTGCAAACTTTTGAATGCAGTTTGTACTTATAGTAAGTTATGGACCTAAATTTAAGGGAGGCAAAGTACTGCCCTGAAGTGAAAATGATAAAATTGGAAGGTGAGACACCCTGTGTTCTCAAGTACCTCACATCAATTAGGGTGATATAGCATACGCACTGGTGTCCATTGCACTCTTTCTATCTGGGAAGGGCATATGGTTAGCAGGGGTTGGGAAGGGGGAGGACAGGACAGGAGAATTATTCAGAGGGAAGATAAAAGAAAGACCAAAGTAAGAACAACAATTAAAAACTGCATTTTTTTAAAGCCATTTTGGATCTGTGTAGACTCCAGAGTTCTCTTTTTTTTCTAATTTATTTTAAACAGTTGTCTCTTGTATAAATTTGGCTTTGAAAAAGTACACCATAAAGTTCTCCAAAAAAGTTCAACCCTTAAATAAAACAGTGAATAGTAAGTTTGTCTGCCTGACTTTCAACATCTTCCATTTACTGAATTTAACCCCACAAGCTGACCTGTGATATGCAAATAGCTAATGTCAGAGACTTCATTTCTCAGGTGCCTCTTTTATCCCACTTCATGGACAGTATGATTCTTTTCATTATCGCTGAAAACCCACTTAGTCAAACGACTGTGGTGCTCTTGCGAAAGTACCACAATGGCAAAATTACACCTTCTCTCTCCACTTGAGTAATGAATATATTTTTGCACTAATGTTTAACCTGATGTTGCCTAGTTACTATTAAGTTTAAAAAGGAAGGTAGGTGAACTTTAATGAAAATTCAAAAGATATGAACATTCGTCGATTTATTCTACAACAACGTTGTCAGATTGCAAATCTACTGTCGTTTCTTGAACACTTGTCTCATATTAACTGGCTAACCATGCACAAAGGTGGTGAATATGAAGCAAACCAAAAGCACTAGAGCCATCTTCTGACTGCATTGAAACAAATGTGTCAAAATACATTGTGAAAGTTTGAGTCTCAAAAAATGTTATTTTTTATTATTTTATATGTCTCCAATTATTCTTCTTTGCTGGTAAAGTAACAAGAATTTATTTGCTTTTGTTTAGCTTTTTCCCCCTTCATCCAAAACCCTCCCCCACCCCACAGCTTTGTTGTTGCTCTCTCAAAGCTCTCTCAATGCCTTACTTCAAACGAACTTTAGTTTATGATCAGCAGTAAAATGGTCAGAACTGGAACTGTTAAAGGCAATGCTTGTTGTTTCTTTGAAGCTGCAGCTTTCAGGATCATGTGCTCACACTGTGACCCAGAGTGAAGCATCAAAATAGTAAAACAAATGACAGATTTACCTTTCCAACCCAACAATACCATTGTATTTTATCTGTAAACAAAAATTTAAAAAAAACAAAGTGATGTGGCAAATTCTATCCCTCAGATATGTAAACTGAAATGTCTTACTTTGGATGAATAGCAAGCAATTTCCATGGAGCTGTACGTCTGACTGTTTGGGTGTGGTGAACTTAGCATTGCTTTTCTCTATTTGATTTTTCTTCACAGCGTTATGTGACCTTTTACTGAAAGAAGCCCTTGTTTGCAAGGTTGAAATCTGTTACAAATATTTACCATCAGGGAATGCGACAGTATGGCATTTTGCCAGCCAGACTGACTATAAAATTCATGGCACATTTTGGAACAATTTACTACCACGCTGCTGGAAATCCCCACCCCAGTTTTTAAATGAGTTCAGTCTGTCATATTCTACTGGAATTCTACACCAGATAGTTATGAATTCAATATGCTCAGCTAGCACGAGTGTTTAATTTTTTTAAATTAACTTTCTCTTATACTACCACAAGACTTTTGCAGACAACTTTAGTAAGCATTGGCATGCAACAAACTGAATGGTAGTAGATACAGGAAATCCTAATCTTGACTAACCGACAAGATTTAAATTGAGAAGACATCTTCTGCTGATTAGCTCCCACACCCACAATTATCCAACTGGGGTGTCAAGCAAGGTTTAACATCTCCTCTGATTCTGGTCTCAGGAGAGATCAGAGAGGAAATGCAATTGCTTTTAATAACTGCTGCCTTCTGAACATGCAGACTCCCCAGCTGCACAATTTCTAGCCATTCAAGCTCCCTTCAAAATTAACCTTTCCAGTGAAAATATAATTTCACACAAAATGAACCACCAAGTGATTTTCAGCATAATTTATTCAAATTGCTGAACTCTGAACAGCAGAGCAATCTGCAGTCCGAATGGACCCATGAATCAAGAAAAGTTTATGTACCCAACTGTCTCCCGGCAAATATGGCACTAATTTTAACATTCTCAGAATTCTTCATGGATGCACCACACCAGCACCTGCTTCTCATTTAAATTCAATTGATCTGAATTTTTGCAAATAAGATTCCATTGCTTTCCATATCATAAAACAGCACATGAGACATTGCTCTAAAAGCACCTATTGTGCAAATTAGGTTGCCAGTATTTACATTACATCGCATCAATATACTAATAACCTTTCAGTTAAATTAAAATGTTTCCCACTATACATTGATCACATCTGCATTTTAACCAATTCTGGTTATTTATTCATTTGCATTTTACACGTGATTACAATTTTTTTCCATTTATTTTGAAGGTTGTTCGGTTAAAAGGTTGACTAGCTTTACAGTGCTGTCATAATATTTTTGCATGGTAGAGATGTTATGTTTTAGTGAAATATGATTCGTTAATAGTATCGGTTTAAAAACTTTCAAAACCACTAAAGAAATTGAGCAAGGTCCTGAAAGCCAATTAGTTTGGTCAGAAATAAGAATGTGACTTCTAATGCTGAGTTTCAAACCTGACATTAATTTTAGCTTCTTTCAATTAAAATAAAGATCTAGCCGATCTCAAATGGTAAATACAGGATGTTAATGAGAATAAAATGATATATTTTACTGCAAAAGTACTTAGCTAATACTAATGCTGCCAAAATAATTTACTGTATAATACTTGTAAATGCTAGCTGGTACCATGGGGAGTCAAACTCTTTTCAGGGTAGTTGCCCTCAAACAAGATGAAAATGTTTATTCATTTTCCATAAATTACTTTTTGTTGCAGCATATGGCTGCTTCCACTGATTTTCAGATGAGCAAATATTTTATACTTTATATCTCATCAAGCCACACGAACAACAACATTTTTACTGCAAATGTGTTTGTATGTATGTATTGATATATGTATTTTATATGATGTGTTTGTGCCTTGTCAGCAAGGTCTGTTCCCAGCAAGAATGTCGCTGTTTTCTTTCCCTCTCCCACACAAACTAACATAAGGCACTGAAACGGAATGAACAAGTTGTTAATAGAAACATAGAAACATAGAAAATAGGAGCAGGAATAGGCCATTCGACCCTTCGAGTCTGCTGCGCCATTCATTATGATCATGGGTGATCATCCAACTCAGTAGCCTGTTCCTGCTTTTGCCCCATACCCTTTGATCCCTTTACACCCAAGAGCTATATCTAACTCCTTCTTGAAAACATACAATGTTTTGGCTTCAACTGCTTTCTGTGGTAGAAAATTCCACAGGCTCCACCACTCTCTGGGTGAAGAAATTTCTCCTCATCTCAGTCCTGAAAGGTTTACCCCGTATCCTTAGACTATGATCCCTGGTTCTGGATTCCCCAATCATTGGGAACATCCTTCCTGCATCTACCCTGTCAAGTCCTGTTAGAATTTTATAGGTTTCGATGAGATCCCCCCTCACTCTTCTGAATTCCAGTGAATATAATCCTAACCGACTCAATCTCTCCTCATATGTCAGTCCCACCATCCCAGGAATCAGGCTGGTAAACCTTTGCTGCACTCCTTCTATAGCAAGAACTTCCTTCCTCAGATAAGGAGACCAAAACTGCACACAATATTCCAGGTGTGGCCTCACCAAGGCCCTGTATAATTGCAGCAAGACATCCCTGCTTCTGTACTCGAATCCTCTCGCTATGAAGGCCAACATACTATTTGCCTTTTTTACTGCCTGTTGCACCTGCATACTTACTTTCAGCAAGTATGAGAACACCCAGGTCTCGCTGCATATTCCCCTCTCTCAGTTTATAGCCGTTCAGATAATAATCTGCCTTCCTGTTTTTGCTACCAAAGTGGATAACCTCACATTTATCCACATTATACTGCATCTGCCATGCATTAGCCCACTCACTCAACTTGTCCAAATCACCCTGAAGTCTCTCTGCATCCTCCTCACAACTCACCCTCCCACCCAGAGGCTGTATTTGCCGATATGCCAAGGAAATCTGGTCATATCACATCCCGCGCATATGCTCTCTTTGGCAATGGCAGAAACAGGACATGAAAAGTGTTCTTGATCTGGGCATTGTATTCAATATGAAAAGAGAGTATCTACCTGAGTCACATCATGTTGGTGCAAACTGATTTTATAGAAAAAAACATTGCTGTTCTATATCAAAAATTATGATGTGCTGTGGTGAATATTACTGGGTTCAGCACCATACCCTTAACCTCAGTTCCAAATTCCTAAGCAGGGTGACAATCTTTAATTTTGTAAAAGAAAAATCCCATATGGTGTTAGATTGAAATGCACACATGGTAAATATGATATATTGCCAACTACACAAAACAAAAACCTTTGCTCTGCTAATGCCAATTTACTCTCAGAAGGTATCTTTGTCAGAAAATGCTTTGATCTCTTGATATACCTGGATGATGGGCTCAAGGTAGCACAAGGGATCCTTTAGAAATTTTACACAACAAAGAGCTTTCTGTTTGGAATTATCATCAGGTAGCATTGCTCACTGTCAAGTCCAAATATAACATAAGCAGAGTGCCTTCACTTTGTTAATACCATTATGAATGGAATGACTGTTTCACAGCAGCAGGACTCACAGGCCTTAAAGGACAGCACCATTGCTTTTTAAAGTTAAATGCGAAGCTGTTGATTCCAGCAGATGAACATCACATTGCTGCAGGCTGCTAATCTAGCATTTGCCTTTTTTATGAAGTTTAAGGGAGTTCATCTAATTTATAATGAGTTTCCAGAGGGCCAGTTTGCACTTGAAAATGACAGCGTATACATGATGGTCTTTGTTGATCATTTCAGAAACGTCAAGTTCCGAGATAGAGGTGGGGGATAAAACTTGAATTTTCCATCATAATTATTCTCATTTGAAAGACAATGTAACTATAATTATTTTGAAAGGTGATTGAAGAAAGTCCTGAGCAGATTTCAACGTCAGGCAGCTCTTCTTCCTGCAGTGCCATATCTGTCTGATTGCCAAACAGTGGGAGCAGTGGCTGATTGCTGCAGAAAAATTTCAAATATAAATGCATTTAAAGCAGACAGAATTAAATTAACTCCAACAATATGTTTTATGTGGCTTTGATATCTAATTAAAACTTTATTTTTAAAATATGCCTACGCAGCTGTGATTTTGAAAAGAAGCCAATATGCTTTCATTGTAAAATTAATACTCATTTAGAATCAACAGAAATTGCCAATGCCAACTGCAACAAGCAAATGAGAGGCTAATCATTCAGTTTAATTTTGTTCCTTTGTTTTAAATAAGCACTCTATTAATATTTGATAAGAATTATATCCACTTTTCACCGAGAGTGTTCTTATTGCAAAAACTGGAGTCTGAAAACAAATTTGAAGGATGGAGTAAAGCTTATCGACAGTTCTAAAGTGTTAACTTGTGAGTGCAATGAAATGCAAGGCATTTTTATAAACTTTCTTGTACTGAGACGATTCAATCAATGTGCTAGTCTGGCCATTATGTCAAAAATAAATTATGTGGACCCCTATATGGAAAGGAAGCAGCTCCTAATTTCCTCTCATAAAAAACAATCTTTTAATTTATTTTCTTGACGAGTTTTGACACATACATTCAAGCTCTTATCACTGCCAAGACTGTACAAGTGTGTGCCATTGTTACCACCTATGTCACACAGCGAGTGCACTGGCTACACGGGTGACAGCAGCTGAGTTCCATGATCAGCAGATAATTAACTCCAAATAAAAAAAGCACTCTGAAGTCAGCCGGACATGATGGATTGATCTCCCAGGGCAAAATTGTATCTTTGGTGTCATGGAGCGCCACCTGGGGGTAGGAGATGGGCAAAGTACTCATCTGAAGAGAAAGCAACCTTGAAATACTTGCTGTGACAGGGCCACCAAGAGGCCACAGTGTTTATCCTCCAATGCCTAGTCTAGCTAAAAAAAAAAGCAGCAGTTAATGGTGGCCTGCAACTCATGAAAATGGTCCCAGTGATAAGCTTCAGTGTCTGAAGATCTAACCATATATCTCTCTAAGCCTCCGGATAGTTTCCATTTGTGGAGTACCCTTCCCCCACAAGATAATAAATATCATATCACAGGGATGGCAGTGCTCCTTCATGGAACACTGACTGTTTATTAGAGGCAAAAAAGTTTAAGAGAAATGCTAACAATGTTCATTAATGGCCTGCATCCAGGTTTAATGAGCCGTGTCAATATGCGGACTGGGCAACATCAGTGGCATAATGGTGGTGGTAAATGGGAGTAATTGTGTCCAATTGTATTGCACAGCTTCTAGGAATGAGCCAGAACTGCCAACTGACAATGACAGAGCAATTATGGGAAGGCAAGCGAGCTGTGTCAAATTAGCACTCGCTGAGAACTCATTTTTCAGTGATGTGCTTGCTCTACAACACCACGAGTGATAGCTACTTTATTGTGAGTGATTGGAAGACTAGCTCTGAAAGTGATGTTCTGATTTGTCAATATCTGTATTTAAAAGCTTAGTGTCACAAATATATAGAGATATTCATGGTGGAAGCAAGGCTGCTCATGATCCAAATGATAAGACACTGCTGGGAAGGTCATCTGTCAGGAGGTGCTGACAGAAAAGGGAACATTCAGCCTACTTAAGTAATTACATTTGACTGAGATTTAAAGATGTCTTCTTTTGTTGGCCTACATTGAGTGTAATTTATAATTTACAATATTAGCTCCATGGTCCAAAGATCTGCCAAGCAGTGTCTTGTGTTTCTCCCCCTTCTAATTGCTAAGTCAAAATAAATCTAGCTTCTACAGTTGCACAGGCATCTTTTCTTTCTTATCAGA
Organism: Heterodontus francisci; assembly: GCF_036365525.1. Taxonomy (NCBI): domain Eukaryota; kingdom Metazoa; phylum Chordata; class Chondrichthyes; order Heterodontiformes; family Heterodontidae; genus Heterodontus; species Heterodontus francisci. Next base: position 37,722,689 of record NC_090388.1, on the reverse strand, counting down.
GGTTGATGTACATATTTCAAGCCAGGAAGAATGTTTACTCACAGATGCAATACGTAAAAAGCTGTATTTTATTCACTGGTAGCATAAGTACACATTTTTGTAGTTGATCATGACCAGGGTTATCTAAGCTGACAATAAATCTGTACCAGACATTAAACTAGGGGGTTGGTAATAACCTCAGATTTATATACTTTAATCTTTTAAATTCATGAGTGCAAACTCTTAAATGCCCCAACTGTGAAAAAAAAATCAAGCGGTCACTGTGTATTTACAAATAGTATGGCAAGGCCTGCAAGATTAACTTCAAAATTGGGAATTTTTCTTTCCTGGAAAAGGAATTAAATAGTGAGCAGGCTTTTGTATTAAGGCTGCGGAAAATATACTATCAATATAACGGATGTGATCAATTTTAGTGTATTTGAAAAACTTTGATTTTTTAATGCAAATCCTTGCATTATTTATTACTGATAAAGGTAAAGAACTTAAATTTTATTAAAATTCAGAACTTTTTCACCCTCTTCAAATATAGAAAACTGCTGAGGAGAAATGTCTAACTTTGTGAGGCCAAATGTACTATTTGCAAAAAATAGTTTACAGATATATCAGTGGTCTCAAATTACAATACTTTAAAATCTATATAGTACCCATGGATGCCATGGTGACCAATTATAAATTATTTCTTGATAAACTGTTAAAAGTAGCATTCATCCCATGCACCATACTGGTTATCAATATTCACAGTGATCTGGTGTTGGACCAAAACTGGCATGAAGCTGATTTAAATCCAATGCTTAAGAACAATACTTTATTTGGCAAATCTTCCGAGACTTCATCCTTTGGATTGGAAAATAATGGGCATGCTGCTCACAATTTTCCAATCTGTGGTCCCAGCAACTAAGAAACTGCTGCTTGAGCACTGACTCTGAATATCCAACCAAAACTGTAGATACCATGGCAGGTTTTAAAAATACTTATCTAATCTTGGGGTTCAGATGACAGTTGGCTACAGTCTTGTATTTACTGACAGACTTCCATTGTCTATATTATTCCACTGAAGATGAAAACCAAGATGTGATACAACCATCAGAACAGTTTCTTTATAACATCATAAACAGGCTGAAATGTCTTCAACGTAAGTAGCTCTTAAACAGACTTATACTTATTTCTGAGTCTATGTTTTTAATTGTGTCGTGAACAAAATATTAATGCTTTAGTGAGTCAAAATTTTGATTTCTGGGAATTTTTTGGATAATAAACAATCACATTTGTCTTCTGACAACTAAGGAATGTAGTTTTTAGGTCGTTTTTCAATGCCTTGCTATTCTTTATGGAATGCAATTTAGCTGAATCCCTCAAAAGAATAATGGTTCCATTGGAGTTGATCTTTTCAGTGTTGAAGAAATATAAATGACATTTCAGCTACCTGTGACTGGTGCCACTTAAACATGTGGACCAAAAATGTAAAAAAAGGAAGCAAACATGGTAATTGCTGCTCTTGTCTACTTACCTTCATTGACCTTTTCAACTGACATCTTAGTCTTCAGGTTTAACTGCCACTTTCCTGCGATTTTCGGAGTCATGTGTTTCAGTATGTCATTGCTATTGTGTGATACGTGATGACAGCAGAAATTTCACATTTTTTTTCTCTCTCCCACGGAGGACTTCTGCAATTGCTTAACCATTCCAATAGCTGTGCGTTATAATACAAATGGAGATGTGAAAGGGCTGATTTACCAAAAAAATAAGTCTCAGAACTATACAACCCAGGCAGTTTTATCATTCAAACTGTGGAAAAATGTAAATTTTCCAATTAAGTAAGCTATTAAAAACATCTGCAATAGGTAGAATACACGGCAACAGATTTTTCAATTGAAGGAATGCATTGGGAAATCTCGGGCTTATCGAGTAGAAAGATGTCAGTGTTTAGAATGGAAGATTGCAACATTTCCACACAGTTTTTTTACATTTTGCATCTACATCATGCACTGTCACAACAGGTTTGCCAAGGTTTAGATATAGGTCAGTTGTCACCCAAAACAGCTCAGGATTGGACCTGAACATCCAATCTTAGATGTATCTTTTTTTAGTACCCTATACTGCATTAGTGTGATTTTATTATATGAGATATTTTGTGCTTTCTGAGTGAAAATGCCAATTTGATACCTTACTGCAATTAACAGTCAGTTTTGTGCTTTGATCTATGAATTAGACGAGGACATGACATAGAGAAGACTTTCATCCCATAGGGCAGATTTTGATTTTTGGCCAACCGACCGGTGGCCGATCACCCCTGCCTGTGGTGAAGAGATGGCTGTGATTTTGAGGCCTTATTTACATTGGGCCAATGAGCCAAGGAGCACCAAACAAGTGTCCCATTGCAGTTTTTTGTATTAAGGCTGCCAATACATGCAGGAGTCCTGCATGCGTTAGGTGTCTTGATTATTTTAATTATCGTCCTGGCTCACGTTGAAGGAGCCCTTTACAAAATATTTTATCAATGAGTAGGATCTACCCTGCTTAGGATTCTTAATCCCCTGCAGATATCAACAAAAGATCAGCTCCCCTGACTTCACATGTGTCACAAACGCACCACACACCCTCCCCCTCACCCACGGCCTGCCTTAAATCCCTCTCCTGTGACTTACCTGAGAGTAAAGCAGGTTGCCCAGTTCTGATGTCTTCCCTCAGCAAGATACCTGTGGAGGCGTGGCTAGCTGTGGCAGCTAGCACCAAATATGTTGATGAAACACATGGATCAACTTCCATTGGTCCTTGGGCCTCTTGGTTTAGATGCACTGTCTTTACCCATGTCTCTTTATAGAAGTTCAAATACAGAATTAACCATTATTTGTTGAATCTGGATTGTTGGGACATATGTTATTCAGAGTGAAATCTGTGATTGGTGCCAAGTATAAACTCCAAATCATTCTGAGCTCTCAAAATTGTTATATCTGTTCTTTGCAAGATTGTTGTGTTTTTACTTTATTGCTATTTTCACTAATGCACTAATGCTACAATCTCACTAATATAGTAATTCTACTTCTGATGGTGCTGCTGGTGGCTTATTACTTCAAATACAACATTTTATGCCACTCAATGGAATAATTCCAGAAACCCCTTTGAATGGTGTATCCTCAAACAGGTCATTTACTTGACAGCATTATATATCTCTGTTTTGCTATTGAAATGTATGTCACATTATTAATAATGCATATCAAACAAATACCCATGTAATAGTCATAAGGCAGGGTGGATTGCTACATGTTTTGACAAATCCTGCAAATGCTGTAGAAAGACAAGATTAGATGGCGAGTGACAAATCCTAAAGTGGGCACTATCTTGGTTTTTATGAAGTCAGCAATGGTTTCTTCCCTCTATGACAGACTGCCAAACTAGTCTGAAGTTTTTAACATCAACAAAATTCCAATCCTTCATAAATATGCTGATACTATGTGGGAAATTTAAATGAGAAATCACAAGCTGATACAAACTGGGTGGCACACAAACAGTGTTGCATGATCGCTTTAAGAGTGATGTCCCTTTAAGAACTCAGTATGCTAATGAGTCAAGTACCAGGAGCCACGTCACTCTGCAACTGTGACCAGAATTTTACGTTTGGCGGGAGATCCCGTCCACCAGCTGAAAAGTCAGTGGTGAGCCCACCTCCACCGAGCTTGGGGAGCCATACTGGGATTATTTACTCCTCAGGCCTTTAATTGGTGTTGGGCAGGATTTCCACTTCCTTGAGGCAGGAAGTTCCGCGTAATGGAGCTGCCGGCCAATCAGTGGCAGTCCCAGCAGCACCATTGGGAAAGGTGGCCACTGCTGGGACTACACCCAGACATCGGAAGAACATGAAAGACAGCTCCGCAATAAAGGTAAGTTTTTAGGACCTCGCCAGCGACAATCGGTCAGGCCCTGGTGAGCCGGTTATGGGGGCAGGGGGAGTGTTGTGCATTGGGGACGGTTGGGGCTTTGGGGCAGCCCTCTGTGGGACACAGGGGGCCCGGTCAGGAGGGCACCTCTGTCCCTCCCAGCCCGCAAGAAGGCTACCTGTTTTCACCAGCAGGCTTTTTGAGGCCTCAGCCACCCGCCAGCCAAGGGTAAAATACCCGTGGCAGTGGGCGGAGGCCCTTAAGTGCCAATTAATTGGCCACTTAAAGGCCTTGATTGGCATGGAACGGACGAGCCATTTCTCACCACCGCCACCCTTGGCAACGGGGGCGGGAGGGGGTCGGAAATGGCCCCCCCTTCTTCCAACTTAATTTTATGCACCCTCCCCCACCCCCCTATCCCTGCCACCAGCCTGCTCATTTGGGGGGTGTAAAATTCCAGTCTGTAACTCCCTAGACAATGGTTCTGTAAGTAGTTTGCTCTGTACTATATGTACTAGTTAGCTGTTAATAAACCTGTTCGAAATCTTCAAGGAATTGGAATCTATGTACATCATTGTGTTACATAAGAAAACACAAAGAGCACATGACATGGTGGCAACTGTGGTAAAAAAAAACCTATAACCTTGAAGACGACGGCCAAAAACAGCAAACCAGTGAAGAGACTTTAAAAAGTACTTGAAAAGAGTGGAAGAAATACTGGCCCAAACAGTGGAAAGAAGAAAAAACTTACCTCCAGCTATGGGCAAAAGAGCACTGAATGACAGGCTGCAAATACATTCCTGTGATCGGGTGAGTCAAAGTACCGATGATCGAGGGATCCTGGTTTTTAAAAAAAAATTCTTCGAAGTGCTTATAAATTGATTTTTCAGAGGCTCTGTGGGAGAGAAAAAAATGGGGTAAACCTGATTGCTCTCTCAGGCTGATCGAGGTCGGCACCATTACAGAAGGCGTCTGAAAAAAAGCGTGGGAAGCCCCCGAATGCTGTAGAGTCTCCACTGAAGAAATCAAGCTGAAAAATCATTAAACCACTCAAGCGTGAATACAGCAGAGTCTCCATTCACACAGCCAAAGCTAAAAAAAATTAAACCAGTCAACCGTGAAGGAGATTAACTATAGCAGCCTAAGATAAAAAAAGAGTAAGCCATTCAAGCATGAAGGATATAAACAATCTCCAGCAAAGGGGAAAACCCTTGAACTGCCTATTGAACAGCTGTGTAAGCATACAGGCTGTACTGCTGAAAGCAAAGAAAACAGAAAACACTGTCAAGCACCTGGTACCGCCCCCCCCCCCCAATCAAAGCAACTAGTCTAAATAAAAGATAATTTCTTAAAGAGGAAACAGCACAAAGTTAATAGAACAAGACTTAAAGCAACTTTTAAGCCACAGATAGCAAAGTCCTAATAAATACAGTGCTGCAGGCACACACACAGTGGAACAAAGTTAAATGTAGAGCAGAAAGCAAAAGATCAGAAGAAAGAGAGATTTCAAATTTCTCAGACTGAACTGGAAGGCCATTGACATCCCATCCGAGTTCAAACTTTTTAAACAAAGAATGCAGTTATGCTTCACAGACCAAGCAGTTGTAGAACCAGAGAAGCAAGCTGTGAAAATACTGATAGCATTTGAAAATGAACGGTTATACAGAATCAATACCTCTTGCTTATCTGAAGAGGATCAGAAAGATCCGCAAAGATATGGAAAGTGCTAGAAGATCAGCTTCAGGTAAGAGTGAATTTTAGAATTCATCACTTGGAATTTATGTTTTACAGGCAACAGCCACAGGAATCAATAGATCAAGTCATCTGTAGATGCCGTAGTAAGGGCAACGCATGTGATTTTCCAGAAATATAGTTGTCAGAGCAAATAATGGAACTGGTGATTATCTCAATACCCATTGAAGCATTTCATAAAGACCTCTCAAGGAAATAGAAAGGTCACAGCATTGATGTGCTGCTAGAAGATGGCAAGAAATACGAAGCCATTGTAGCTGGACAACGGCCCCTGCAAAGACTAGGTGCAACCGACAGTATCGGCACAATAACCAGGTCACAAAAAGCAAACAAGCTGTGTGGTTAAGTGTGGTCTGTCCCAGCTATTCACAATATATATTAATGATATAGATGAGGGAATTAAATGTAATATATCCAAGTTTGCAGATGAGGCAAAGCTGGGTGGGAGTGTGAGCTTTGAGGAGGATGCAGAGAAGCTCCAGTGTGATTTGGACAGGTTGAGTGAGTGGGCAAATACATGGCAGATGCAGTATAATGTGGATAAATGTGAGGTTATCCACTTTGGTGGCAAAACCAGAAAGGCAGATTATTATCTGAATGGTGATCGATGGTAAAAGGGGAGGTGCAACAAGACCTGGATGTCCTTGTGCACCAGTTGCTGAAAGTAAGCATGCAGATGCATCAGGCAGTTAAGGCGGCAAATGGTATGTTGGCCTTCATAGCGAGAGGATTCGAGTACAGGAGCAAGGATTTCTTGCTGCAATTATACGAGGCCTTGGTGAGACCACATCTGGAGTGTTGTGTGCAGTTTTGGTCTCCTTATCTGAGGAAGGATGTTCTTGTTATGGAGGGAAAGCAGCGAATGTTAACCAGACTGATTCCTGGGATGGCAGGGCTGACATATGAAAAAAGATTGGGTCAATTAGGCTTGTATTCGCTAGAGTTTAGAAGAATGAGAGGGTATCTCATAGAAACCTACCAAATTCTAACAGGACTGGATAGACTAGATGCAGGAAGGATGTTCCTGATGGTGGCGGAGTCCAGGACCAAGGGTCACAGTCTAAGGATAAGGGGTAAGCCATTTAGGACTGAGATGAGGAGGGATTTCTTCACCCGGAGAGTGGTGAACCTGTGGAATTCTCTACCATGGAAAGCAGTTGAGGCCAAATCATTAAATATATTCAAGAGTTAGATCTAGTTCTTAGGGCTAAAGGGATCAAGGGATAAGGGGAGAAAGAGGGAACAGATTACTGAATTTGGATCATCAGTCATGATCGTATTGAATGGCAGAGCAGGCTTGAAGGGCCGAATGGCCTACTCCTGCTCCTATTTTTCTATGTTTCTATTTCAAAACCTGTGCAAGGCATGTGGTGATGAGGGACACTGGGCCCGTCTGTGCAAGAAAACTGGCTCCAAGGACGCAGCCAGAAGTCACAATCGGCCACAAACAAACAGAAGACAAGTGCAGCAACAGGGCAGCAGCAGAAAGGAGAGTGCCAGAGACCTGCGTAAATGCAAGCCGAAACATGATGTCCACAACGAAATAGACCCGAGACAAGGCTCAGAGTGGAGCAATTCTCAGCCAGAAGATGATCAGGCGTTACACATTGTGAACCTGACACATTGGGTTGGATTTTATAGGGGTCTCAAGGTCAGGATCCGTGGTGGGGGGGGCATGAAGATTGCCCTGGATGAGGCTCGCCATGGACCTTGACGGCAGGGCCCGTCCCGATCTTGCTGGCAGTGGCAAGGCCTCGTGGCAGTCCCCCCGCCGCTCGGCGATGGGACTTCAATTTAAATATTCAATATCGCTAATAATGACGTTCCCGTCGCCTCCTGATGTACCACCGCGATCTTCACCTTGGAGGCTGGCACTGATGCACCTTCGGATCTCTGTCTGGTGAAATGAGGCGTGACAGCTGTGGGGAGGTAGGAGGGTCAAACTTACTTGATTGTTCTGGGGGTGATGGAAGGGGTAAAGTTAAAAGTTTCTGACCTTAGGTGGGGGGAAGGTCAGATTTTTTAGATTTAGAGATACAGCACTGAAACAGGCCCTTCGGTCCACCGAGTCTGTGCCGACCATTAACCACCCATTTATACTAATCCTACACTAATCCCATATTCCTACCACATCCTCACCTGTCCCTATATTCCCCTACCACCTACCTATACTAGGGGCAATTTATAATGGCCAATTCACCTATCAACCTGCAAGTCTTTTGTCAGGTACAGAAGGTGAGTATTTTGCGGGGTGGGGTGCGGGGAAGAGGACAAGGGATGAAATGTAAATTTATTGGGGAGGTGGGAGAGGGGCTGGGAACATTTATTTACATATTTTTAATAAATTTTAATGACTTGTGTCTTTAAAAATTTAAGGTAAATGTAAGGGTGGTCCTCCCCGGCCATGTTAACGAGCAGTCGCATATAAGATCATGTTGGCTCCACGGAGTAAAACCCATGCGCGTGGGCCACCAACTTTTACGGCTGCCGCCGTACTCGGCAGTGGCAACTTAGAATCCAGCCCATTGTGTTGATGAAGTTGAACAACTGGAAGCTTTTGCTACTATCAATATTGTCATGCAGGCCCCCACCTGCCAAGAATGAGGAACATTAATTTCGCCACCTGACCATTAAACTTCAAATTGTTGCTGGGAAGAAGAGAAAGCCTGTTACAAGGAATTGCCAGGACCCCCGCCCTGCCCCGCACCCCCCCCCCCCCCCCCACCCACCCCCCACCCCCGGCCGGAAATACATTTTTGCATATTAGCAGAAAATGTTGAAACAAAGGAGCTATCCCCTGCTCCCATACAATACACAGAAGAGACCTGGTCAAACCAGTCGGTCACGTGACCACCTGCTAGCCAACTTGGGGAGTTTTAAATTGGAGAAACAGTGTTTGAAGACAGAAAGCTCTTGGCTCCTGGACTGAAGCAGACCTCCTCTCTGCTCCCATCTCTTTCTCACCAGCTTCGGAATCCATTGAAGACACATGGACCCCGAGAGGTAAAGTCTCCTACAGTGAACAAGGTTTAAGAAGAATACTGGGCCCCAACGAAAAGCAATAATTGCCGACAAGCAAGGACTCTACAGTGAGCTCAAAGAACTGTAACAACTCTTCAGATATTGCCTCAAACCTTTCCACTTTATTATTTTTTCTTCTCTTTTCTGTTCCTATCTGCATGTGTGTATCACATATGCTTGCTAGCGTGGGCACCTTGTGGATCCGTAGGCATTAACCAAATTAGAGTTTAAGTTTAAATTTTAATAAATTTCAATCTTTCTTCTTTAAACCTAAGAAAGCCTGTTTGTGCTCATTTCTTTGCCTTATAATAGGAAAGCGGTGAACAAGGATTCACCAAGGGGGAGCTAAAAACACGGTGTGTTTAAAATTAAACCCAGTTACTGTAAGACCAGGTGAAGGCTGAGAGGGACCCCTAGACACCTTTCTCACCTGGTCACAACAATATCCTGTGCCCAAAGCAAGCTGGCAAACACACTCGGGGCTAAGATTGGCACGGGAGCGCATGCAAATATCCGACCAATCCAAATCCTGAAGGATACATACCGGGGTCATTGGAAATGAATGATACAACCGACAACTGCAAAGTTAACTGCATACAATGGGTCATGCATCCCTTGCAGTGGCACACTAACAATGCAATGCAGCTATGACAAGTAAGCATGGAAACCACAAATATTTTAGCTGATAGACACAAATGGACCAGCAGTGGCGGACTACCAGCATGTAAGGACCTCAACATTGTAACTATCCACAATGTAACCAAGGTACTCATTACAGCAGAAGAGACCAAGGGTACCCGAATTGATTCAATCCACGACCTACAACAAATGTACCCGGACAGGATCAATGCCATAGGAGATGTCGAAGGCAATGCCGTACTGCACCCCAGAGAGGATGCAATTCCGTCAATCAACTCTTCCGGAAAGTGCAGCCTGCATTTACAAGAAAAGCTTAAGCACGAGTTAGATGACATAGAACGCAATGGAATCAGCTGTCATGTGCATCATCACACAAACTAGTGCAGCTCAATTACGTGCATACTAAAGAAGGATGGAGCAATCAGGATATGTCTAGATCCGAGGTGTCTAAACCTCTCCCTGAAGAGATGCCCCCACAAGATTCTAACACTAGAGGAATTGAATCCCAAGTTCACAGGAGCCAAATTCTTCTCCAAGCTGGTTGCTAAGCATGGATATTGGTTGGCACACCTAGCTAAGGAATCTCAGGAAGTCACTACCTTCAGAACACCATTTGGAAGATATTGCTTCCAGAGACTATCCTTCAGCTTATCTGTCAGTCAAGATCCATTTCAGCAGCATATGGACAGAATTATAGAAAACATGCCTGGATGTATATGCATTGCCGTGATATTGTGGTAATGGGCAAAACCAAAGAAGAACATGATCGAAATCTTCATTCACTGATGGCAATAGCTCGTTGCAAAGGGTGTGTTTTTAACAGCAAGAAGTGCTAGGTGAATGTCAGATCAATTTCTTTGGCTCCATCTACTCAGGTTGCGGAATCTGTCCTGACCCAGGCAAAGGTGAAAATGTAAGGCATAAGCCTACCCCACAAGACAAGAAAGACCTACAGAGATACCTTGGATTTTTCAACTTTTTGGCACCGTATATTCCAAATTTTTCTGATAACGCATCATCATTGAGAGCTCTTAAAGAAAGACATACCATATGTATTTCAGGAGGGCCGTCGGTATGTGTTTGAGTCTCTCAAACAAGCAGTGTCAGCAGAAACCTGTACCCTGCAGTGCAATGATCCAAGGAAGAAGACAATGTTGGAAGTTGATGCCTCACAGAAAGGGCTAGGAGCGTGCATCCTGCAAGATGGCGAACCAATTGCATTCAGATCTAAGTGTTTATCTTCAGTACAGTCCCAATTACTCAAACATAGAGCATGAAACACTTGCTCTGGTGTTTGGTTCCACACCTACCTAAAGGCCTGCTACCCGACCCGAACCCAATGGGACCTGATGGCAGGTGTCGGATTCGGGTCAGGTCGGGTCACAGTTCTGGGTCCGGCATTCAGGCTCAGGTTGGCTCGGGTCGGATCGGACACACACTATCACCACCTCAGGTAAGTGACTCTAATGTTAATTTATTTTTTGGACTTTAAAGGTGGTTTTGTTAGTTATTTTAAGCTTGTGCAGGTAAGGAACAAAGCAAAAAACGGAAAGTAGGTTAACTGATGGTCGGGTCGGGCTTGGGCTCGGGCTTGGATGGGGTTCTGTCGGGCTCGGGTCGGGTTTCATTTGCAGACCCGAACAGGCCTTTACACCTACCTGTTCGATAAGTAGTTCACTATGGAAAGCGACCACAAACCACTGGAGATGATCTGGCGCAAACCATTGACAAGCGCACTACCTCGACTACAGCGACTCTTAGTAAAAGTACAGGGGTACAACTTTGACGTCTGCTACAAACCAGGTACCAAAATGGTCACCTTGGATACGCTGAACAGATTGCCAAACCTGAAGAAAGAAGTTTCACTGGATCTACAAGTAGACAGCATGGACATAGAGGTGGAATATGTGCTCAAAATTAACTTATTGCATTTTGGTCAGCACAAATGTGACCAACTACAATCAGAAACAGCCAATGACCCACAACTGAAGGCACTGTGGAGAGTCATCATAGAAGGTTGGCCTGACATGGTAAAAGAGGTGCCAGAAACCCTCAGATGCTTTTGGCCTTACAGAGATGAATTTGGTATCTCGAGAGGCGTCACCTTCAAAGGAAAACAAGTGATTGTGCCCAAAGCTCTCTGACAGGACATCTTGTCACAACTTCACCAAGGCCATACGGGTATAGAGTGAACGAGACGACTGGCACAAGACACTGTTTATTGGCCAGGGATCAACGGTGACATCGAAAAGTTAGTGAGGATGTGTGAGGCATGCCAGAGCCACCAGCCACAACAACACAAAGAACCTCTCCACCCTCAGGAGATTCCATCAGTCCCTTGGTCCAAAATCGCCACTGATCTATTTTCCGTGGATGGAGATGACTTTATTATCAATTATTTCTCCAAATTTCCAATTGTCAGACAGGTAAAAGACACTTCAAGCGCAGTCGTCACAGACACGTTGAGTGCCATATTCAGTCTATTCGGTGAACCTGAAGAAATTATTTCTGACAATGGGTCACAGTAGATGGGCAGACACATGGGGCTGAATTTTTACAGCTTGCCGCTGATCTCAGCGGCAAGCTTCAAAAACAGTGTGGTGCACGTGCAAAATGTGCATCGTGATATTTCGTGTGGTGGTTCACTTACATGGAGAGGGTGGAACGCCCACCCCAGATGATGTAGAGGAGGAGGGCACTCCATCCCCAGCAACGGTGTCCAGTGCCACCGCGCAGGCACCATTTTTAAAGGGCTTTAGGCCCTTCCGAGGCATTTACATTTTTAAAGACAGTTTTTCAAAAATTAAAATTAAAAATTGATTCAAAGTTCCAATCCCCTCTCTCACCTGCCAATGACTAATCAGTTTATTAATTACCCTCTCCCCCCAAAAAAACTTTTATTCTGATCGCGACTTTTTAATCCGATCTTCATTAACTTTGATCCTCAACCCCTTCCCACCATCCCCTCAACCAATAGCAAGAGTTTTCCCCACTCCCTGCCACTCCCACCCTGAAAACTTCACTCCTCACCCCTCCCCACCAGTGTTCTGCCTCGGATCTCCCAACTGGGATCCGTAGGCACGGGAGACTGGCAACCAGCCGAAATATCAGTGTGGGATGGCCTTCGGGACGAGGTAAGTAATTATGCTTTCATTTAAATTAATTAGCATATGTTAATGATGTCCCTGGCACCGAGCGGCGGAGCGGCCGCCACGACGCCTTGCCGCCGCCGGTAATATGGGACGGGGCTTCCTGACGTCGAGGCCCGCAGCGGGACTCTCCTGGAGGTATTTTACGGGCCCCCCGGCCATGACCCCCGATGTCAGGGGGCTGGTAAAATCCAGCCCATTGAGTGCCATATTCAGTCTATTCGGTGCACCCCAATAAATTATTTCTGACAATGGACCACATTATGCAGGCAAAACGTTCAGGGATATGTGTGCCAAATGGGGCATAAACCATGTGAAAGCCTCACTACATTACCCTAGATCTAATGGTCTTGCCGAGCGAATGGTTCGCACAGTTAAATCACTTATCCAGAAAGGTAGGACAACAAAACAAGATTTTCATGTTGCCCTGATACACTTCAGAGCTACATCTATGGATATGGGCTTACCGTCACCAGCAGAGATCATGTTTGGCAGACAAGTGTGAACGATTCTGCCAAGCCATCATCTGTGCAAATTTTCTGAGATGCAGGAGACACTGCTGGAAAAACAAGGGAGAATGAAGATGGTGCATGACCGACATCCGGGGGTGTAACTACCTCAGCTATACATAGGACAAAAGGTCAGGGTCATACACCCCACAATGAGAACATGATTACCCACAGAAGTATCCAAAGTATGCAGTGAGACCTAAGTCCTACGAGGTTACATCTAATGGAGCAGTGTTGAGAAGGAACTGAAGCCAATTAAGAGAAGTGTGCAATACTCCAATTGTGCTCAGCAGACTTGAAAGAACACACTCTAACGATGAGAGTGTGACAGAACAACAGGACAACAATCAAAACATTGACAACAAGTCTTCAAACCAAAAACAGCCAAGGACAAAATCCACATCCCCAGAAGGTTATACCATAACAAGATGTGGAAGAGTTGTCAGACCACTGAAACGATATATGGTCTCTTAAGCTTCTGCAAGTGTAAATTCCGCAACCTCTATCCCTGTGTAACTAATTTTGCTGCTATCCAAATTTGTGTTTTATACTTATAGCGTAGGAGACTTATCTTTGGAAAGAAAGGGGATGTTGTATGATTACCTTAAGAGTGATGTCCCTTTAAGAATTCAATATGCTAATGAGCTAAGTACCAAGATGCGGTCATGTTACTAGGAGCTATAGTCACTCTGCAACTGTAACTCCCTAGACAATGATTCTGCAAATAGTTTGCTCTGTAATGTATGTACTCGTGAGCTGTTAATAAACCTGTTTGAGAGCTTCAAGAATTGGAATCCACGTACTTCATTGTGTTATGTAAAATAACACAAAGAACACATGACAGACAGGAGAAAATAGTAACAATGCAAAGTATAAAATGATTGAATACATCAAAATTTGGTTCAATATTTTATTATCCTGTCAGTAGTTTGATTATGTTGCAGAAACTAACGTATTAGTGTAGATAGAATATGATAGATTTGAAGTTACATTCCCATAAATATCTTTTCATTGACATTTTTTTTTCAGGTGAACAACATGGGGCCTGTTACAAGCCATTCAGCAATTGAAAATAATAGGGAAACCTTGGTTTCCCAAGGCCCACCTGATGTAAATGGCTGCCCAGCGTGACATGAATGGGAGATTGCCAGCTCATGAAAATTGGGGTCCTACATTGTAATAGTGTGCTGAACCAGAGGTCCTTAAAGGAACCGCTGCAAAAATGGCTGGGAACATATTTGCAGGGAATCTTTGGCTGCTCCTGGCCCCATAAAAATACTGAGGCTTGCTTCCAGACATTGAGTAAGCCCCCACCCCAACTTGTCCCCCAACCCTGCCACTTTCAATGCCAACATCTAGCTCAGCTTGTCCAAAGATCTGTTGCATTTCCTCCTTCCCAGTTTGCTGAGCTGCCCGCCAGCACTCATTGTAACTGTATATTAATTGTGTTTAATTGTAGTCAGGTGGTGGGCATTCCCTAGTGCCCATATGAGTACACACACACACTGCCAAGTCCAAATTCTCTGAGATACAGGAGACACTGCTTGAAAAACAAGGGAGAATGAAGAAGGTGCATGACCGACATGCTGGCGCATGTTGGTTTAGGAGGTCCTTGCTTGTAATCTGTAACTGCGTAAATAAATGCTTATAAAAGTGTGTAAAAATTGGCTCCAGTTATATCCTTTACCAATTGCCTTTCTGGAATATAACACTCATTGAGCACTGGACAGCCCACTGAGCCCAAACCTGAAAACACATTTGGGCCTCCCACTAAAGGGTTTGGGCAGCAGAGGCACCACTGACTCTGCGCCTGATTTGAGTGCATATTTAAAATCACTTCAATAGATTCTACATTAATCCAGAAACTTACTGTGGGATGATAGCACAATATATTGTTGTGCCCATGTGCTATGCCAAGCAACCCCAGTATGCTGTTGACACTCTCCCTGTGTTTAGTACCTGACTTGAACTATGTCACTAGGCATGATGTGTATGTGGTGGTGTGGGGTGGGGGAGGTGGTGCGAGGTGGGGGTGCAGAGGCTATTCTAAGCCAGGCACGTTTCCCATAAAAATGAAATTAAAACACAGAACATGTTCTCTTGAACCTCCTTTTAGTTGGCACAAAAGTGGCAATACCAGGGGTTTAGGAGCAGCCCACCTTTTTCACGTGGTACAAAGAAACATATTGAAGATGGAATGATATAACTTTAAGAAAGGAAAACCAAAAAATAGTCATTTGTTTTTTCACAACTGAAATTCAGTAGTTTTTTCATTAAGTAGTTTCTGTAATTAGGCTATGCAAATCAGAGAACCTTTGATCTATCTGAACAATACCTTTAAGCATGTTTTTCAATTTATTAATTTCATGCTTACAGTATTTTGCCAATTCCGTTATTCTTCGTAATTCTATTAATTAGGCAATGGACTTTAATTAAACAATGTTATTAAGGAAAGGGGGTTGTGATAGTTTAAAAATAATATTATCTCACATGTAAAATTCCACCATAACTTCAGCTTTCTGATTAGTTAATCTGATTAGATGTTACCTGTATTGATTAACTGGAAAGTTTATTGACAAAAACATTAAATTTAAGTGTTTCTAGTCAATTTCACTTTATTTGAAGTAACCAACAATAAAACACCAGGGAACACTAGTATAATGATGCCAATCAATGCAAAGTGTGAAATTTCCCATTGCGGAAATACTGAAACAGCTAATTGTTCTCCATGCAACATAATCCTTTCTAAACCATTGTAATTTATTTTAAATTATTAATCAGCAGATCAGCAGTGGCATCCCAAACAAAGATTAATTAAACATTGCCCTCCAATGAGAGATTACAGATGTAGCTTTTAATGGACATACGTAAAATATCATTGTAATGAACAGGGAAATCTTTTGTTCTACACTGTTCCAGTATAATAACAATGCTGTTGAATTCTTTTGAATAAAATTTACTTAATATCCATCTTCTGAGAAGGATGCACAGATTATATATATATAACACTCCTTACTATATTTTATGAAAAGTAAATGTGTAAATGAAAATACTCTGAAATGATCTATAAATGGCATTGATGTGCTGCAACAATCTCTCTTCATGCTAGATATGTAGCCAGTATAACCCATGGAATTAAAAAAACAAACTGTTACGTGAGATTGGCCTTACTCCCATGGAGTAATGAGACAATTAGAATTACTTTACTCCTATTCATCACCTATTTAAATACATCAGGCTCTCCGCCCCCAACGAATGTTAATAAGTAAATCATTGAATAGCTGGTTGTCATGGGATTCAGAGGTGGCACTCACTGGGCAAAATTCTTCAGGGGGTAATTTTCACCTTTTCTGCTTGGGTAGTAAACGAGTGGAGTATATTGTCCATCTATTTCAGAACTCATCTGATTTTGATTTCCATTGATTTGTTTTTTATTACAAAATATTGTTAGTAACTGTTGTTATTCACAGTTTATTGACCTTCATTTTTGAGGAAAAACTGTTTCCTACTTTTCAGTAGTTGAAAGGGTAATGAAAAGGGAATTTTGTACATAATTTTTTAATAAGGCACTGTAGCCCCAAAATACTTACATTGGCATTTTCACAGTTGTGCCCAGCTGTAGTGCCAGCCCACCTAAGCCAGCAATGGAGAGAGCGGCATCAAGAAAAGATCCAAGGGTTGGTCCTCCCATTAATTGCAATAGGCTCCCATTGAGTAGAAAGAAGGCACTAGGGGCTCAGGTCAGCAATCAACTATACTAGAAGAAGGTTTGTTGCCATTTTACACAGTTGAGACCAGAGTGGTTTCTGTTCCTGCATTTTATGTTCTGATGATGTAATTAAAGTAAACTCCCTGCTTATATTCAAAAAATATTTTCATGAATTTATTTAACTGTATTTTGTGAAGTTATTGTACATTTTGATTACAAGTTACTTTATGGAGAAGTGGCTGGGACCAATGCATGTTTAAGGGTTGTTGCAATCTGGTCTTGGGTTTTCGGTACACTGGGCCCACAAACATTGGTGAAACACCTTTGGACTATCTTTTCATATTTATGAAAAAGCTGGGAAAATTCTGGAGGATTGCCAATGTAATTTTGTATCTTAACATTATACAATATGTGTGGAAATACTCATTAATGGCATTGTGTCCTTTAGTTTATTTTTGTGGTGACACACAAATTCTGATCAAATCATTTATATTAAGCCACAACAAATGCCATCTTAATTATTCATATCATGGGCTCCTGCTTGTTTAAATAGAATAGAGTATACTTTACTGACATAATAAAGGCATTTCATCATCTGTTAGTACTGATAATTAGTTAAAAAGCCATGGGGACATTCAAACTTCACTTTTTGTGCTCTCTGAATGTTTTAATACTGTATAGAATGGTCAAGATGTAACATTGTTATGGGTGGCCATTCTTCCATAGCACTAATTTCTATGCCAGTCAACTGGTAGTACAATAGTTAAAAATAATCCTGGTAGTAAAAATATGATTGTGATTATGCCACAGCTCCATAGGGCATGATTTAAGTTCCCCTTAGACCTCTCCACTTCAGTATTAGTAAATGGGTCAGCACTAATCCTAGCATTTTATCAGGAAAAAGGTTTAGAAATATAGATCCACTTTATTGAGCAAAAAATAGTTTGGAGAGTGAAACTTGCTTCACTAATATGTTCAATCTATGCTATTAACAAAATATACATTTATACAGTTTGATGAGAATTATTTCTTTATACAATTATATCCCATTGTCATTTGAGACCTAAGGGAAATAATATGAACAATATATAGCTGAATTTCATAGTTCCAACAGTTGTACACTGCACATTTCAGCAAAGCACCAAATGTAAACGACCTTCATCCATCCTGCCCATGACTGTACCACTTAATAATAGCACAGTACATCAGACTGACAAGTCACAAATTGTTATGTATGACTGTCAAAGCAGTTTTAAGAAGAAAACTCCTGTTTTCTTCCAATTGTTTGAAGGGTGGGGGAATTGTGGCTCTAATGCTGAGGTCCCTGGCGAGAACTTCAAGACATGACAGGTATGCATTTTTCAGCTACATGCACTCCCGTAATGAAAACTAAATACACAACTCTTACTTTATGCTCCTGACAGATGCATTGTTGCCAGTGGGATTCTTCCATGCCACTTTTAGTTGTCTGGAGGGATAGCCAATAAGCAATCAAAGTTCTCAGTGCAAAGAAAGCCAGAACGAAACCATTCAACTTTTGTGATATCCTGGCGGAGCTTGAGTGTATAATTAACTAACACAGGAACCAAGGGCACTTAATCTTTCCCCTAATGGCAATTCCATCCCATCACAGCCTCCCTCTGGGGGGCAAAGTGTAGCTTTTTTTACAGTCACCTGGGTCCCCAATTGTCACTGCTCATTCTTTTTTATCAGCCGTAGATGCCTTTACGTAGGTTCTGGCATTATTCCATTCATCATTGCCTAGCTTCTGTAAAAATCTAAGGGCTAACCTAAGGTGGCTAAGAAAGCACTATTTATCATCTTGCAAAGTCTGAAATAGAAGCCCCAGAAATGGGTCTAGTTGCGAAGCTTACGCTGGTTAGAATATTGTTTCATTGCATTTACGTTCTCTGGAAAACTTCATATGAGTGAAACAGCAATGACATTAAAAATACACACCCGAAAGCATATGACTTCATTTTAGATACCAAATAAATTCTAAAGGATTCCTACTCTGAATTGCCAAATGGTAAAATTGCCCTCTAATAAAAGTCTCTCAAAAATGATTGCCCTCAAGGCATTTCGATTTCAGTCAGACTGACCATGAATGTCCTCTGTATACTCATCTGCTATATATTTTTATCATCTTGTCGATGCTAGAGAATCAGTAACAAAGATTAATGAGCTCTGTTAGCAACAGCCATCCTCAGTTTCAGTACTTGAGACCAGGTAAATGCTGATGTAACTAGAATAAAACCAGATGTAACAGATTTGTATACAATCTGCTAATAATGTTCATTGAATTTTTAAAAATGTTAATTGTAGCACACTCAGTCAAGAAACTTGCAATTTCATTGCTGCCTCATTAAGTTTGCATTATTATTTCAATGTGTAATTCAAAGGTTAGAAGGGAGAGTGTGAGCAGCAGCACTGCTTCCATTACCACTATGTAGCCTACTGCATAGTTTATAGTAAGTAGCAAGGACTGAGCAGCAGACAGGCTTCACACAAAGTAATAGCAGATGGGAAGTGGATGGTGCAATTGGTTACAACAACACAGATCTTTTACCTCTAGGACCAAATGTAATTCAGCCCAGACTGTTGTGCCCTGTTGGCTACAAGAGTCTTACCTGAATTATCTTACTACAGTCTTGTGCTGTTCCTCGTTGATCCAAAGCCACAGCACAAAACAATCCCGAATTTGACACAAATTGATACTAAATTGGAAGTCTCATTCAAAGTGACTAGAAGGTCAACTGTTGCGGGAAATAGCGGAAAAAAATCAACTAGACTTGTAGCAAGTGTAAGCTTATTAGGTTACTAAAAAGTTACTAACCAGAATACCAATTGTTAAAATCTAGCTATTATAAACTAACAACTGAGTTATTATCATTAAGTAACAGTTAGCTTTATTAGAACCTTTCTTTGTAGTATGCTGAAGTGGAAAAACTTAAAAAATAGGACACAGCATAGACAAGATGTCAAGGTAGAGGGATTCTGGGAGATTATGTCAAGTTTTAAAATGCTTACCTGCAGTAAAAGGGTGAAACCTTGAGAGCAGACAGTAAAAACAGCTTTGTGAGAATAAAATGTAGATTTGTCTCATAATGAGATAAAGGTCCACGAAATGTAAAATCATTGAGATAAAGTAGTCAACACAAAGGGGTATTAATTATATAAATCCGAAAGGTTAGCAATAATCATGAAATGATCCTTGGTTGGTTAAGAAAGGCATCCTTTAATACAGACTAATCACTGATTGGAGAAAGGGAGGGCTAATTGGAAAGAAGCCAAGATAAAAGAAGCCTTGACTGTGTCCCTCTACGGCAAAGAGTTTTCAAAAAACAAGATACGAGAGAGAGACCAACCAAAAAACTTGAAGACCAGGAGCTGCAAGAGTAAGAGTTATGTACTCTGCCATCCAGTCTCTAAAACAAGTAGTATAATTTGTGTTAGACTGTTAATCACTGCCTGTGTTTGTGCTGATGGTTTATCCGAAAAATTAATAAACTTAGTCTTACCTTTATCTCCAGAAAGTTGATTCACAACAAACTTTGTGCTGTCAAGTCTGTTCCCACCTTAAAAGGGAACATTAACCACCCCCCCACCCCCCCAATCTTGTCTAATCTTACATAGATTCTGTTCTAAACTTGCAATTTAAATATGAATGACATGAAGAAGAGGACAACATCTCCAACAAAGCTGGCATAGATGGAACTGACCGAGGGAGTCAGCAGCAGGAGTAAGGTCCCTCCAACCTGGAAACAGTGTACACAGGGGATCCAGGACCTCAGGAGGACATGACAGGTGAGTGGTATAACACTTTCAGGTGCCAAGGCCCACAGTCTGACTTGCCCAGCTATCCCGAACAACACTCCTCAGGTCAACACACCAGCTCTACTCATTGCTCTCTCTGCAGGCACCTCCGAACAGCCAAAACTCACACTCACCCTCAGTCTATTGCCCTCTTGCACCCATGCCTCCGCAAATGGTGTCCTTCTGTCCTCTCCAGACAAGCCATTATAAACACTCACACATCTCTGCTTTCTCTCCTTGCAGGAATGAGAACACACAGCTTGGCAAGAGCCAGAGACCTGGGGACAGGGGTGAGGGGGGTACGGTGGAGGGAGGTGGTGTGGAGGATGGCTCTCAAGTGACAGGCACCTTGTTGGCCACTGGCAATGTGTGCCTACCTGCTCCACTGGGAAGTAAGTCTTGTTCCAGGAGGCTGCAAGTCAGCAGCAACTTTCTGCAAGAGCCTTAATCTCCCGAGGCACTGCTGCTCAGGCAGGTTGAGATGCCTGTAGACCTTTTTTGGGATCTGGTCTCCTTCCAGCTGAATCTCGGTATCCATCCCCCAGCTCTATGGAGGGACATATGGCTGAGGAGAAGCTAACTGGTGCTGCTACTGGTGTTGCTCCTGGTGGTGGTATGGCCTCTGCTCTTGCCCCTCATCAGAGGTGCAAGGTGGAGCTGCATAGGCAGCTCCCATGCTGCGGTGAAGGCTGACAGCAGGGACGTGAGTGAGGTGCAAGACAGGTGAAGTCCCTTCCTAGAAGTTGGCAATCAACTGTCAAGCAGTAATGACACTCTCTGAGAGAAGAAGTGCTTTGAACAGCAGCCTCTCACTTGACAATGGCTGGAGCTCTTCTGTTGCACTGATCAAGGCCTTCCCAGCTTGTCAGTTTCACTGAAGAAGCTCTTCCCACTGTGCACTTGCATCAATGACCTTGCTGACAGGTTGGGAAACAGGTCCCCTGGCTGGGAAATTCAGAATTAAGGGTTAAAACAGTTCTTAATTGGCTTCATAACATGATAGGATTTCACAATCAGTTTGAGGGTGAGAAGTTTGGGTCTGAAACTAGTGTCTTAAACTTAAATAAAGACAATTACAAGGGTATGACTACAGAGTTGACTAAAGTGGACTGGGAAAATATGTTCAAAGGTAAGACAGCAGAGAAGCAGTGGCAGACATTTAAGGAGATATTTCATAACTTTTAACAAAGATATATTCCATAGAGAAAGACTCTATATGAAGGATGTACCATCTGTGGCTAACTAAGGAAGTTAAGGATGGTATCAAATTGAAAGGAAAGTCATACAATGCTGCAAAGATTAGTCGTAGGCCAGAAGATTTGGAAAATTTTAGAAACCAGCTTGCTCTAGCCATAGTCCCAAAGGACTATAGGCATCTCTCCCCATTAGAGAGAAACAGTTGGTGAAGTATAGCTTGAGGGTCACTGCTGCTCAAGCATGGGGCAAGGTAAGGAGGCAGGTGTCTATGAACAGCTACAGCTAGTATGGGGATTGAACCTGTGCTGTTAGTGTCTTTCTGCATGCCATACTAGCTGTCTAGCCAACTGAGCTAACTGACTCCCCCCCAGAAATTAGTAGAGGATGACTTTTAAAAAAGGAGAAATGAGAGTATGAGAGTAAACTAGCAAGAAATATAAAAACAGACAGTAAAAGCTTCTCCAAATATATAAAAAGGAAGAGAGCAGCTAAAGTAAGTGTTGGTTCCTGAGAAGATGAGACTGGGGAATTGATAATGGGAAACAAGGAAATGGCAGAGACTTTGAACAAGTATTTTGTATCTGTCTTCAGAGTAGACGGCACAAAAAGCATCTCAAGAATAGCAGAATATCAAGAGGCAAAAGGGAGGGAGGAACTTAAAACAATCACTATCATTAGAGAAAAAGTACTAGGGAAACTAATGGTACGGAAGGCTGACAAGTCTCATGGACCTGATGGCCTGCATCCTAGGGTCTTAAAAGACGTGGATGTGAGATAGTGGATGCAATCTTCCAAAATTCCCAAGATTCTGGAAAGGTCCCAGCGGATTGGAAACCCACAAATGTAACACCTATGTTCAAGAAAGTGGGGTAGGGCGGGGGCGGTGGTGGGGGGGGAGGGGGGGTGGTGGCGACAGGATGCAGGAAACTATAGGCCAGTTCGCTAAACATCTGTCATTGGGAAAATGCTGGAATCAATTATTAAGGAAGTTGTAGCAGGACATTTACAAAATCATAATGCAATCAGGCAGAATCACCATGGTTTTATGAAAGGAAAATCAGATGTATCTAATTTATTAGAGTTCTTGAGGATGTGACAAGCAGGGTGGATAAAAGGGAACCAGTAGATCTCTAAAGGCTTTTGAAAAGGTGCCCGATAAAAGGTTACTATACAAGAGCTCATGGTGTTGGGGTATTATTTATTTATTTAGCAAATGCAAATCCCCACAGCCAAGCAATAGCCACCTCATTTGTTGAATTTAAGATGATTAGTCTGCCACTTAGTCTGTAGAAGGGACACTTCTCGATAATGCACAGCATTGTTTGTGTCTCTCCGCAAATGCATAAGGGGTTTATACTGAGGCCCCAGCAGTGGAGGTTGACTGTGCAGGGGCCCTGGCCTGTCCTGAACCTGTTTAGCAAGAACCACTCTCGCTGTGGTAGTTCAAAGCCTGCCATTCGACAGATGGGGTTTGTCACAAGGAACTTGTTCGTGACTTCCCATGTTTCCCATTCCTCGATCCAAAGGATGTCTGCTGGTAGATCTTGCTCAGGAAGGTTGCGCCATATGGGGCACCAAGATGGAAAGTGGGCAATTGAACCTCTCATTGTGGAGTGGTAGGTGAGGTGCAGCCAAATGGTTTCAACCAGCTTGTGGGTTTTCGTCAGTTGGCGGATGTGCGGGGGAGTGATGTCTGCGAGGACAGGAAGCCAGAGGAGGGGTGTTGAGTGGAGGGTTCCAGTTATGTTGCGCATTGTTGCATTCAATTGAGTATCAATAAGATGTGTGTGTGATGACCTATGCCAGACAGGTGCACAGTACATTGCTGCTGTGTATGATAGGGCAAGTGCTAATGGTAATATATTAGCATGGATAGAGGATTGGCTAACTAACAGGAAATAGAGAGTCGAGATAAATGGAACATTTTCAGGTTGGCAAACTGTAACCAGTGGCATGCCACAGGGATCAGGGCTGGGGCCTCTACTACATTAATGACTTGGATGAAGGGGCTGACTGTATTGTAGCCAAATTTGTGAACAATACAAAGATAGGTAGGAAAGCAAGTTGCACGACACAAAGTGCCTGCAAAGAGATATAGATAGAGTCATAGATAGGTTAAGTGAATGGGCAAACAATGGCAGTTGGAGTTTAATGTAGGAAAAAGTGAGGTTGTTCACATTGGCAGGAAGAATAGAGAAGCAGAATATTATTTACATAGACAGAGATTGCAGAATGCTGTGGTACAGAGGGATCTGGGGTCCTTGTGCTTGAATCACAAAAAATTAACATGCAGGTACAGCAAATAACTTGGAAGGCAAATGGAATGTTGTAATTTATTGCAAGGAGGATGGAGTATAAAAGTAGGGAAGTCTTGTTGCATCTGTACAGGGCATTGGTGAGACTGCACCCAGAGTACTGCTTACAGTTTTGGTTTACTTAAGGAGGGATAAATTTGCATTGGAAGCAGTTGAGAGAAGGTTCACTTGGCTGATTCCTAGGATGAAGAGGTTGTCTTATGAGGAAATATTGAGCAGGTTGACCCTATATTCATTGGAGTTTAGAGGAATGAGAGGTGATCTTATTGAAACATATAAGATTCTGAGGGGGCTTGACGGGGTAGATACTGAGAGGGTGTTCCCCTCATGGGGAAATCTAGAATTAGGAGGCACAGTTTCAAAATAAGTAGTCTCCCTTTTAAATAAAGATGAAAAATTTCTTAAAGGGTCATTAAGTCTTGGAATTCTCTTCCCCTGAGAGCAGTGGAGGCTGGTCACTGATTACATTCAAGGCTGAGATAGACAGATCTACAAGAAAGTCAAGAGTTATGGGGACAGGCAGGAAAGTGGAAGTAAGGCCACAATCAAATCATCCATGATCTTATTGAATGGTGGAGCAGGCTTGAGGGATGGAATAGCCTACTCCTGCTTCTATTTCTTATGTTCTTCACTACCTTAATTGCGTACCGACAGATCCAAGGGGGTTCCCTGCTTGCCTTCAATCCCACCCCGGGGAAAGCTGGAAGAGGGTGGAATGGTGTCCGGATTCTGGCCTGGTGTCAGTTTGAGGGGATTTAACTCCCTGCGTGCACCAAAACCTGCCTCCAGTTGGCTGGGAAAATATCCCCCAAAATCAGAAAAGTAGCTACTGAGCTGACATCCCTTGAATTAATGAAAACACGAAATGTGCCAAAAACTAAATTTGAATGATAAGAAATATTAATGAACATTAAAGAAAATTCATATCTGAAAACTCTCAGAGAAGCACAAAGACAGAATTACCATACAGAGCCAAGAAGAGTTGCCAGGAGTTGTGTTTTTAAAAGCAAATAAGTTAGTTTACTAGAGGGGCTTCTATTGGTATTGAGAAGAATAATGATGAGGAGAGGAAAACTTACTTGAATATATATGGGCTGAATCTTCTGAGCGGTGGGGGGAGGGGGGTGGTGGGTGCGCCAGCAGGCCTCGCCACCGCTGGTAATATTGGGCCAGGCCTTCCCAGCATCGGGGTGCTTGTCGAACCTCCCCTGGAGGCATTTTCCGGTCCTCCGTCACGGAACCCAACACTTGGAGGAGAACTAAATCCAGCCCTATGTGTGCAGTCAATGACAATGCACCAACAATTTGTATTTCAGTTTGATCCTGAGACAGAATTTGTCTTTTGAAAGGATCCTCTTCTTAGATATGGAACAAAAGTGTACAAGCCATTGATTGCAGACATTAAGCAAAGAGGGTGCCTGTGAAAAAAAGTCAGCATAGACAATTAAACTGCAGTAACCTTATGTTATCAGCAACCTCCAACCCAATGTATTCACAACAGTTCCTTTTTTGCTGTATTAGAACTCTAGTCTCCTGAGGGTAAAGGTGACAGTTTAAGTATTGTTTCCCTGCTTTTAGGGCTTACATGAGACACTAATGGAATGCAACAACTAATTAAATGCAGTCATTTTCTGGAGTTAGTCCAATGTTGTTATAATTATTTTGTATTTATAATTATTTTAGAATATACAGCATTAAATGTATTGTCATGTCATAAATTTTCTAAATTTATACATTTTAAATAATATCTGCATTTACCTTAGGTGAGAAGACCAATCTTTTGGTTTGTATAGAATGCTTTAATGAAAGCTGGTTTTCCAGCATTTACAGTAAGTATTGATGGAGGACTGGCCGTGGCTCACCTACTTGGTACCATAGAACAGGAAAGCTCAATCTCGTCCTAGTTTGAGATGGCATGTTCAAAGTGAAGGAAAATGAATTTTATTGTTTACGTGCAGGTGGCATCACTCTTGGGAAATTCAATCATTTAAATAGTGATTTGCTCATCTCTGTAACCCTGGTGATTTTTGTCAGCAAAGCCTAAATCAGTGATGCAGTTCCTGTTATATATTTTAAGGTTTTGTTTTACACTTTCTTAACAATCATTTTTACAAATAATTTTGATAATCTGAATAACAATTATATAGATAATCTGCACTTTTATCTGATAACAGAGCTTTTCCTTTTTGTTTCCAAATAGGCCAGCTTGTCATGTCGGTGTAATGCTCAAACCAGGCGAAAGTCAATAGGATGCACTCCACAAGAAACAGTAAGGGAATCTTTTCCAGAACCAGCAGATGTTAAGGGAGATTTTTCTATGTTTGTGCCCAGACGGAATGCAAATATTGGATAATTAGACTCCTTTAGAGTCATGGGTTTCGACCTGCCTAATGCTTCTAACATTTATAGTACCCGGTTGCTCCAGTGTCTCTGGTTGTGGATCCAGGGAAATCTCCTCCATTATCTCTGTGGTGCTGATTGAATTTGCGTCACCACAAAGGTCAAGCTTATATGCTAAATCTTACTTTAAGGGAAAAATGGTGGATTTCTCTTAATCCATTAACCTGGACAATTCATGTGAGACTTATGCCTATTCTACTTTTATCATTTGACAATACTCCTAAATTCAATTAGAATAGAGTACAAATGTTAATATATAGATAGATATCAGATGTGAATATTGAGCTATTATATCCATCCACTCTGTGAATCTCCACAGTGTAAGTGCAATGTTGCAGCTGCACTTAGTTACATTTGTGAGAATGTGAGGAACAGAGTCACAAAGGCCATGAAGTTAATGTCCAGCACCATATACAATATTTAAAGGGGATTTAATATACAGAGGTTAATCAACAGCAACCTGCACTACACAGTGCCTTTAAGGTAAAACAATGTCCCAAGGCACATCATAGAAGTGCATCATAAAAATTATTGTTAAGCCAGAAAAGATGGGAATATGAGAAGTGAGCAAATGCTTGATCGAAGAATGGGTATTGAAGAAGAATTAGAAGGCAGGAAGCCAGTGCAGGTCAGCTAGGACTGTAGTGATGGGCAGGTTGGTCTCAGTGGGAGATAGGATATTTCCAGGAGTGTTTTAGACAAAACAAATGCTAGGAATACTCAGCATGTCAGTCAGCATCCTGGAGGAGAACAGACAAGTTAATTTTTCTGCTGTAGTCCTTCCTAATTTTGAAGAAGGGTTGCACTTAAAACATGAATTTGTCTGCCTTCCCTCAGCTGTTGCATGAACTGCAGAGTAATTCAATGATTTGCTGTTCTTGTTTCATATTTCAAGCATTTACAGTTGTCTTTAATTTCATTTATATAGTTATGGAGGATGGGAGGACAGCATTGGAGTAATCCAAAGGTGACAACTTCTGTGTGAGAAGCCCTTACTGTGGATGCTAAGGCTATGTGTGGATTAGTAGGAGCGGAAACACCCAAGAGAAGTCTCATGGAGTTTAACAGCAGAGGACAACATGAAGAACCATGTTACATGCTGCAGAGGATGAGGACAGACAAATCATCACAGTCTGCAAGGATGTAATCAGTGTTTAACTATTGGAAATGGGATATATTTAATATGTTTAAAGAATATTTAATATTTAAGGTAAGGAGCAGGAGGTTTAGAGGGGATTTGAGGGAAAATATTTTCACCCAGAGGGTGGTTGGAATTGGGAACACACTGCCTGAAGGGATGGTACAGGCAGGAACCCTTACAACATTAAAGAAGTATTTAGATGAGCACTTGAAACACTATGACATACAAGGCTACGGGTCAAGTGCTGGAAAATGGGATTAGAATAGATAAGTGCTTGATAGCCGGCACGGGCACGATGGGCCGAAAGGCCTGATTCTGTGCTATATAACTCTATGACTATAATATTCTGAGACAAATAGGAGCAGAGAATGTCTCAACATTTCAGTTTAGATTTTATTCTTTCACATGATGTGGGCATCACTGGCAAGGCCAGCATTTGTTGCCCATCCCCAAATATCCTTAAAACTGAGTGGCTTGCTAGGCCCTTTCAAAGGGCAGTTAAGAGTCAACCACATTGCCGTGGGTCTGGAGTCAAATTTAGGCCAGACCAGGTAAGGACAGCAGATTTCCTTTCCTAAAGGAAATTGGTGAACGAGATGGGTTTTTACAGCAATCAATGATAGCTGCATGGCACCATTACTGAGACGTCCAGATTTTTATTAATTAATAAATTGCACCAGCTGCTGTGGTGGGATTTGAACCCAATCCCCAATGCATTAGCCTGAGCCTCTGGATTACTAGTTTTTAGTGACATTACCACAATGTCACCACCTCCCCCTAAATGTTCTTCGAAGTAGTGATAGGTTTCTTTGCTAATTAAAAAGAGTCTTGTATCTGATATTAACAGAATACTTAACATTTCAGTTCTGCATATAAAATGTATCCTACATGCCAGGAAAACCAATTAACACCGGTGTCATAGTTATATACCTTCCCCCATATTCAGCATCCAAATGGTAAGTATTCTGCTAATATTAAGAGTATTGCACCAAATTAGGATTTCTTTAATGTGATTGTGGTGGTAACTTTAAACCATAATATTTTAAGCATTGGGTAAATCTCTATCCAGACTTATTTGTCAGCCATTTTCAGAATCTTATAATTGCAATCTGAGTTTAGAAAGTAACTCTTAGCAGCAACTATTACTCCAATAACTTTTTTTTTGTTTCTAGATTTGTGGCTCATGGGAGGGTGAAAATGGAACATTTGAAATAACTATTAACATTCATATTGTACCTCCAAGGACCAAGTACAGAACTGAAGAGGGCAATGTTATTGAACAATTGGGAACTGTCACTATCTCACTGAGGTATTCAGATAGTGTTGTATACTGAAGAAAACCTCTTGCAGTTTATTGTTTCTGAACCTTGAGGTCATTTTATTTTTACTACAATTACTTCCAGACACATTTTTTTATATATAGTAGAAACTTGACCAACCCTCTAACTCAACTGCCCAACTTAGTTAACCACTTTTTAAAAGTCCCTTTTGAAAATTAAACATTTTGTGTGCACAGATTTGCCTTGCTAGCTTAACCATCCTGCTAATCAGGAATTATTTAGTAATAGCTTGTTTTGATCCCAACCTACCTATTTACCCTTTCCAAATCAAACACATGCTAGGTAAATAGATACACTACTTTATATTAAGCCTCAGTAGAAAATAGCTTCTGATAAATACACTTCTTATTCTTCATTTGTACATTGCAGTAGTCTACTGGGAACATTAGCCTTTGTTTAGCATGCTTCTCCCAGCTGCTAAAATCTAGACATAAACACAATTTTCTTCCATAAAAATCTTTCTAATGTATTTCTTATCCTCCATTTTGCTCTGAAACTTTTGGATCAGTTGTAGCCAAGAGCTTCGACTGTGACTGTAGCATGGCCAATACAGATGATCCAGGAAAGCAAGTAGATTGTACTAGCCAAATCAATACCCTCATCGAATCACTCACCTTTAACTAGTTCCTTTGGTGTTTCACTTAATGAAGTTCTGCTGTTTATAAGCATGTACACACACATATTGGGACAGAATTTGCTGGAAAAATAATGGTGATTTTTATGCGTACACCATTATTAGTATCTAAAAAATCCAGCAGTTTGTGGTGAGGAAGTGATACCCTGTGAGTTGCAAATCACCACTGGCTGGACGATTTGTGCCGCTCCACTGTTAGCCTCATAAAAATGGAAGCTCATCATCACCTTTCCCGAGATTTTCAAGAAATTGCTAGATTTATGCTGTAAATATGAATTAAACTTATTGCAGAAATTTAGGGCTGCTATTTCACAATGTTTGGAACTTTTTAATGACTCAATTTATGTTCCTGCAATGCCACTAAACCTCAGAGCTTTGGAAAGACAACAATTAAAACTGAGAAATCTCATTCCTGCAGGTAATAATTTGTTCCGAAAGGTATCTAAAATGTAAAATTTAAAAAGAATTGTTATTGTTCCCTTTTGTCTCTTTTTATCTCTCTCTTAATCCAGTCTTTCTTTCCCTTTGTACGTTTCGCTTTCTGTACCTAATTTGACTCTAATTCACCTGATTTCCTTCTCTGCCGTTTACTCTGTATCTTCTGCTGTCATTAAATTTTATTGGTTAAGGAAATAGACCATTTACTAAGCTCCCACATTTCCTGTTGACCGCGCCATCTTGTTATCAGCTCACACTGGAGCTGAAGGTTAAGGGGAAAAAAGCATGGTATTCATCGCAAAATGCTCTGCTCCAGAAATTTCTGGGCCATTATACATATATAAAAATATGTGTGTGATTGTGTGCATGTGTGTGTATATATATATATATATATATATTATATATATATATATATTCAGCTACGAAGAGAGACTGGATAGGAAAGGGTTGTTTTCCTTTGAGCAGAAAAGGCTGAGGGGGGACCTGATTGAGGTATACAAAATTATGAGGGGCATTGATAGGTTAGATAGGAAGAAACCTTTTCCCTTAGCGGAGGTGTCAATAACCAGGGGGCATAGATTTAGGTAAGAGGCAGGAGGTTTAGAGGGGATTCGAGGAGAAATATTTTCACCCAGGGGGTGTTTGGAATCTGGAACACACTCCCTGAAGGGATGATGCAGGCAGGAACCCTTACAACATTTAAGAAGTATTTAGATGAGCACTTGAAATGCCACAGCATACAAGGCTATGGGCCAAGTGCTGGAAAATGGGATTAGAATAAATAGGCTTGATGGCCTGCGCGGACAAGGTGGGCCGAAGGGCCTGTTTCTCTGCTGTATAACTCTATGATTCTATGACTCTATGTATGTAGAGACAGCCATTAGTGGTATTTATGACAATTATTATCAAAGTCATTGTCACTGAAAGGTGAAGTTTGTGGTGTCATTGCTACAAGATCATAGTAACTTAATCTACAGTGGATCATTGGCATAACACATATTTTTACAATCAGTGCCAATTAGTCATTGAAGTAGTAGCTTAAGCCAGCCTGTGCACATTATTCAAACATTATGTAGATGACCTGATTTGCTGCTGTTAATGTTCTTTAGAAAGCCATAGGCTGCAATATCTGTCATCTGGTTTTCTAATTTACAGCTGGGAATAAAGTAAAGCACTGACTCAGAAGTTGGTCGCCATTATTCAAATCTAATCCTGCAATGCTATATCTGCTGGGGTATTTTAAAAAATCCAGATGAATGTGAGAACAAACACTACAGGTGCTAAAAGCACAGAATGGATTTCCTTTGATATATGCAATTATAATGTCTCTACTAGCTTTCAATCTTTATCTTTATCTGGTGTTTTTAAAATATTTTTGGGGCAATTGCATTGGTAGAAGTTGAAAGTTGAAGTAAATGTTGAACAATAGCATTGCTTACAGTAACACAAAGTCTGAAGTGGAATTGTGGCAAGGACATCTGGAAGTGTGTGTATTGGACTTATGATGAGTGGCTTTGACACAAGCTAATGTCACCAAGCAGGCAGGATTCCACAGGCTTACAATTCTCCATGGGACATTTTTCTTGAATTTAATAATGCTGTAGTTGAAAAGTGAGTTTACCAAACCCAGTCCTAAGTGTAGTATAAACATTAATTTGGTTCACAGAGAGTGTGCCTTGATGTTGCTGAATTAATTCCCAATTAAATAATACTATGTAAAATTAAGAATAATAGAACATCTAAATTTGATATAATATTTTATGTCTTATACTTGTAGTCCAAAGATTTAGATGTAATGAAAAACTGTAGTAGGGGCTACCTTCCCTGCTGATTTTATAACCGTTCAGCTTTGGAGCTCCAGTGTGTGGTTTCTTTTATTCTCAGTATAGGATAACTGGAGGGTTTAAAATGTCTTTTTCTTATTTATGGCTGAGATAAGCAATAGATCACAGAACATTCCATGACCGCACATTGAGCTTAGAGTAAACTAACATTTAACATCTGAAACTGAGATGCAATCTAAGTCCCAGTGAGCAGTAATCTTGCTGTAGTGTATGAAAGATATCACAGTGAGCTCACGTAAAATAAACGTTTAGGCTCCTTGTGATCTAATATTTTTATGTACACATTACAATTGTAACTTCAATTACTTGAAAACAAATGAAGCATAGTCCTATTTTCTTCACAAATCACATTAGCCCAAACCAGTGGTGATGGACAATCCATTTTTGCCTTCGGAAATGAATTAATAAAAATCTGGAATTGAACGCTAATATCAGTAATGGTGCCATGAAACTACCATTGATTGTCATAAAATCTGGTTCACTAATGTTCTTTTGGGAAGGAAATTTACCATCCTTACCCGATCTGGCCTACATGTCACTCCAGACCTAAAGCAATGTTGTTGCCTCTTATATAATAAAAGCAAAATACTGCAGATGCTGGAAATCTGAAATAAAAACAAGAAATGCTGGAAATACTCAGCAGGTCTGGCAGCATTTATGCAGAGAGAAGCAAGAGAAGCAGAGTTAAAGTTTCAGGTCAGTGACCCTTCATCAGAACTGACAAATGTTAGAAATGTGATAGGTTTTAAGCAAATAAAGCGGGGGTGGGGCAAGAGATAACAAAAGGCAAGGTGTTGATAGGACAGAGGGTCACAGAGAATAACTGACCAGAAGGTCATGGAGCAACGGCAAATGGTATGTTAACGGTGTGCTGAAAGACAAAGCGTTAGTGCAGAGAGGGTGTTAATTGACAGAAAAACGAACAGTCCTAGCCCAAAGCACAAACGTGAAAAAAACAGTGGGTAGGCACATGGTAAAAGAAAAATGAATGATGAAACAAACTAAAATAAAATAAACAAATAAAATATAATAAAAAAGAAAAAATAACTAAAACTAAAAAGGGGGTGGGGGCCCTGCTCTGAGATTATTGAACTCAATGTTCAGTCCAGCAGACTGTAGTGTGCCTAATTCGTAAATGTTCCTTGAGCTTGCATTGATGTTCACTAGAACACTGCAGCAAGCCCAGGACAGATATGTGGGCATGAGAGCAGGGGTGTGTGTTGAAATGGCAAGCAATCGGAAGCTCGGAGTCATGCTTTCGGACTGAGCAGAGGTGTTCCGCAAAGCGGTCACCCAATCTGCGTTTGGTCTCCCCAATGTAGAGGAGATCACTTTGTGGTTGACTCTTAATTGCCCTCTGAAATGGCCTAGCAAGCCATTCAGTTGTCAAGGGCAAATAGGGATGGGCAACAAATGCTGGCTTTGCCAGCGATGCCCACATCCCATGAGAGAGGTGGGTTGCAAAGGGTAATCTTAAATCCAACTGTTAGTCATGGTTTGAATTTGAGCTCAGGACTCCTGATGGGGTGATCCAGTCTTGTAAACTACCAAGTTGCTATTCATTACTGTTTTATTTACCAATTTAGCACATTTTCGCATTTTTACTGCACTTCCCTCTTATCGCAACTGGTAGACCCTTGTTTTATTCAGGCTGCACTTACTCTGAATGACAATGTTCAGTGATCACAAAGCTTTGCACACACTTCAATGTGTAAGGCTTTCCTTGCCCAGCAGCTAATTTTTAATGTTATGAAAGAAAGGGCTTGAGCGTCTGATTTTTCGTAAGATCAAACAAATTCCAAATAATGTTTTAAATGTTACCAGGTTGTCCAACAGACTGCCTAATCACTGTTAATATTAGGTGCTGCACTGGAGCAAAGGCTAAGGGAGTAAACCCTAACAGATAATCCGGAGCGGAACCCCGTAGGCGGTCATGTGTCACCTTTGGCATGTTTCCGGCAGTTCCTGCAGCCATACTGGTGCCAAACGTCGTGCCCTGCACTCCTTTGGACCCCACCAGAAAGGCCGAGAGGGGGGTTTTGACGACTGGGCAACTCTCAACCTCCATAAATTTGCCCAGGCATGCGCCATGGAGAGGTCACTCCATAGTTGCCTCACAGCGACTGGAGCAAAGTTGTACTGCAACTAGTAATAACTTTAAGGCATCCTCTTGAAGGAGGCCACACTCTGCTTAGCTTTAAAGCTCTCAGGCATGAAATCATGGTCTGACAGTGAAATTAGATGACTTTCTGCCTCATACCTCGATACATAACTTTTTCAATGATTTCTTTGCCCAGTCGCCACCCTCAACAAACTACAGTTTATTCAAATTGCCAAAGCCTGCATCCTCACCAACACAAAGTCCTGCATTCACATATCCCCTGTCCTTGCCAAGCTCTGCTGGATTGCCCTGCCTCAGCAAATTTATTTCAATTCCCTCACGTCACTTTAAAATCACTCAGTGGCCTCACCAACATCCTGCCCCAGTGACTTTCTTCAGTCACATATCCCCACATGCATCCTTTATGGCTTGTATGCATCCCCTACTCAAGGCTTACTTCTTGTTCCTTGTTAATTGTATAGTAATTGAGTATTTAATTGTATTCAGGTGAGGGACATTGACTTGGGATTCACTTGTGCTTCTATATATGGGAGCGGACTGAAACTGTGGGTGTTGGGTTTGGTAGTGCATGTTTGTAATGTCTACCTCTGTAAATAAAAGCTTATAAGTGTGTAAACACTAGACTCCAGTTCTATTCTTGACCACTTGGCTATCTGGAATACACTATTCCTTATCCCTTCCACTCTACCATTTTAGGGCATTGTCTCATCTTCTATGCCTTTACCTTCTGGAGCTGATTTCTGGAATTCTC
This sequence comes from Heterodontus francisci, assembly GCF_036365525.1. Taxonomy (NCBI): domain Eukaryota; kingdom Metazoa; phylum Chordata; class Chondrichthyes; order Heterodontiformes; family Heterodontidae; genus Heterodontus; species Heterodontus francisci. The sequence continues at coordinate 37,688,037 of NC_090388.1, read as the reverse complement.
CAGTCTTGCCACCTGCCTCCCTGGTTTGAAAAGTCTTTCAAAAACCCCATGTCTAGGAATATCTATTCAATCCCTCTCCTCAATATTTTAAACTCGTTTTTTGGAAAATGAGAACAAGATGCACAGGTATGTCCAAAGATCTAGAGTTTGTGAGAGACACTAGAAAGATTATTGTTGGCAAAACTTGACATTAATATAGGTTCTGTCTCTGAGACCAGATTTGCTGATACAGGTTATTTAAGCGAGATGCATTACACCTTCTTTTGGCATGGTAAAAGCCAAAATGGCAGCCATGAGCATGGGGTGAATTTTGCTGTTAAAAACTCATCACTATTTGTTATTAAATGTCTTGTTGCAAAATCAGAATATATTATATCCTTAAGACTATCTACTACGGGGGCTTTGCTAAAATCACACGTGCATATGCCACCAAGCTCTGAAAGTAAGGAGTTGTTCCATTCGCATTGTGACAGTGTCATCAGCAAGCTACCATCAGGCAAGTAATTCTTACTACTAAGAGACTTTAAGGCTAGGGCGGCTCAGATTAGGAGGGTGTACGCTTTGCGTTGGCCACCATGAATTGGGGAAAATTAACAACAATGGCCAGACTACTGGAGCATTGCACCACTGAGGACTATGCATTTCCAGCATCAGAAGGGCAGCCATCAGCAAAAAAACCATAGCCTTCTTTTCCGCAGTCAGTTATGCTGTGCGATATCCTGTATACCTTCAGTCCCTGACCCAAGTGCTTGCCACCTGTGTTCCTCTGCTCAGGACTGCAAATGACAGTCACTGTCATACCTTAGAAATCCCCACATTATAATGCACCCTATCCTTTGACTGACCATGAGCAGTGCCATGGGAGATCCAGTAGCATGTATTAAATTCAGTGAGTTTCAAGGCAAGGTTAAAGATCATGTTAGATAACACAAATGTGCTATGCTAGTAGTTCTAATAATATTGTACAGATGACCTTTTGTTATTTATATTAACTGCCAATGACTCCTTCACAAATCCAATCATACAGCTGAAGGACTGTGAAGGCCTTTGGGATTTCATGCCTATTTTGGCATGGATCTTTACATAATATACAATGCAAGGAAAATATATATAGGACACTGGATTAATACCATCATTGCATGCTAGATTAAGAGACCTTTACTCACTTTTATATCCCTAAACTGTAAACCAATAGTGGCCAGAAGCATTGAAAATCACCAGCCTGGAGAATTGACAGTATGGCAGTTATTACATGCTGTATTGAATGCTAGATTACTCAAAAGTGGCTTGGGGTCAGGGATCAGTGTGTTCCCTTTTGGCACTAAATGACTTTAATACCTTTGCTGTATTAGTCAATTACTTCAAAGCTTCTACTGCATGGCCCCCTGCAGTTTACTGTGGACATTTGAATAGCTTCCATACTTAACCCACAGACTACCAACATCTGTTTTTTAGCTGTCAGTGGAACTGAATGGTGCTATCACTGATGTCCTTGACAATACCAGGCTAAGAAAGATATGTACCACATTAATCAACCTGCTCTTTTGTGTGCTGTTTTCAACTGCAATCTAATAGTTATTCTCATTCTAGAAGTGCTTTTTGACAAGCTGAAAAGCTTTTTGAAGGGTTTTTGAAAGTAAGTGACCTCTCCAAGCCTCAACAGGCCCTCAGAACAACTCCCAAATAATTTCTGTTCCATACAAGATGATGGAATATATATTTACCTTTATTCAACTGCATTACAAGGTCAGGCATTCAGTATATCATTTTTTTTTTAGCTCTTTCTAAATGCTATCATTTTTAATCTTTTCAAATGAATCAACTAAAAAACTGGTGTCTGCATACCTTAAATTGATTTGAAACATAAATATGGTGCGCAGAATGTTCTTGGAAAACATGCATTGCGAGATGATTTCAGTATAAAATTTTTATTACATCATTGAATAGGGATGGATACCAAACTGAACTAATATGATAAAACTGTCTGAATGTTGCCTCTTCAGAGGAACCTGGGAGTAGATTCTGGGTGCAAAATGTTTGCCTGCAAAAATTGGTGTGGGGATTGCACTGCACGATTAACCCGCGACGGTTGCTTCTGATGCAGGCAGCATGGAAACTTCATGCTGCCTGCTCATTTAAATGATAGTAGTGTGTAGCCCAGTGACACATGCACTGCTGAGTGTGGCTGCACTTCTCAGCAGGGGACCCAAGTTCATGCAAGGGTAGCACCACTTGAAACTGGACTGCACTAATTAAAGCCAGCCTGCATCTCTTAAATTGGGGCAGTTGCTGGAACTGTTTGCGGAAGAGAGGTTGAGAAGGAAGAAGAGTGAATTATGGCACAGCAGGGGAGAGAGAGCATGCTCCAAGTTTCACCACATTCCCATCACTCACCTACCAACGATCTCTATTAATAATGATTCATACCTAACCTTCACTGGAATCCTAGTCAGATGAGCTGTTCATGGACAACCCAGCCAGAAAGGGGCTGTCTAGGTTGCCTCCTCCCTTCCTCTTCCTCCTTCTCCTCCTGCTGCTCAGCTGTTTGCTGTGTGGCTAGTGGTAAGGGCTATACCCTCGGGGCAGCACAGTGGCGCAGTGGTTAGCACCGCAGCCTCACAGCTCCAGTGACCTGGGTTCAGTTCTGGGTGCTGCCTGTGCGGAGTTTGCAAGTTCTTCCTGTGACCGTATGGGTTTCTGCCAGGTGCTCTAGTTTCCTCCCACAGCCAAAGACTTGCAGATTGATAGGTCAATTGGCCATTGTAAATTGCCCCTAGTGTAGGCAGGTGGTAGGAGAATTGAGAGGATGTGGTAGGGAACATGGGATTCATGTAGGATTAGTATAAATGGGTGGTTGATGCTCAGCACAGACTCGGTGGGCTGAAGGGCCTGTTTCAGAGCTGTATCTCTCTTTGACTGTATGCCCTCATAATGGTGAGGACATGCAGGATGTAGCAGACCACCATGAATCTTGCCACCCACACTGCTGAGTACTGCAGGCCTCCTCCAGAATGGTCCAGGCAGCAGAAGCATTGTTTCAGCATGCCAATGGTCTGCTCAATCATGTTTCATGTGGCAGCATGGCTTTTGTTATAGACATACATGCTGCCCACATGTGTCCAGGTTGCACATTGGAGTCATGAACAAGGTGGTCAACCATTGTTGCCAAGTAGCCACCCTTTGGTTTGTTCATGTGCCTCAAATGCAAATGGTACAGTGGACTGATGCAGAATGAAGGTATCATGAATGGTGCCAAGATACGAGGCATTGACCTGCATGATGCACTGAGCATGGTCGCATACCAGCTGAACACAGAGGGACTGGAATCCCTTCTCGTTGTGGTACATCTCAGAATTTACATATAGTGCCTGCGAAGTGTATACAGTCAATGGCACCCTGCACCATGGGGAAATCTGCAATCATTGTAAAGCCACGTACTAACTTTGCCTCTCTGCTTCTCTCTGGCAAGACAGAATGAAAGGTATTCAGCCCTATTTGCATACAGAGCTTTAGTGTCCTTCCTTATGCAATAGGCGAGGTGTAGTCTGAGATATTGCAAATATCACCTGCTCCAGAGTGGAAGGAGCCCAACACATAAAGATTCATGGCCACGGTCACCTTCACAGCCACTGGCAATGCTGTTCTCATCCTGCTCTGAAGCTGTAATTCTGGCCACAACAGGTAGCAAATTTCAGTGAGCACGCCCTTAGTGAAAGGTAAGGCATTCCTCACAATGTTCCTTGCTGAGGTTGAGAGAGGAGATTTGCTCCCTGAGCACCCTGGGCTGATATGGCCTCCTGCTGAAAGTCAATCTCTCCCTTCTCCTGCCCCCTCTTTGAGCAACTTGTCCTGATCTGTGTTACCTCTGCTCATTCTCCCAGTCATGCTGTAGATCTAGGGGGTGCATACTACGCTACCTGTGTCTGAGAACAAGTGACCTGTGCAGAATCCAGAAATCAGGAGAAAGTCCTACAGCACCTGCCACACAGCTCCCTGTAGACTTCAGCAATTTCAAATGACGGTACAAACGACCAACACTTCTACAAACTCAACAAGAGCCAGTAGAAATCAATCAGCAACTAACCTGGAAGTAGTTGATGATTTCTTTAAACAGTGCTGGCGGGAGGGTAGAGGTGGGAGTGGGGGGGTGGGTCCTTTCTGCTGTTGAATGCATGTTCAGCTGTATGTGGTTAAGAAAGGGCATTAATTTTGTCATGCAGGCCCCCACCTGCCAAGAACGAGGCACATTAATTTCATCACATGGACATTAAATTTCAAATTATTGCTAGGAAGAAGAGAAGGCCTGTGACAAGGGATTGCCAGGCCCCTGGCTGGAAAGACATTTTTGCATATTCACAGACAGTGTTTGGGAACAAAGGAGCTAGCCCCTGCTCCAATACAATCCACAAATAGACCTGGTCAAACCAATTAGTCACATGACCAGCCTGCTTGGCAGTCTGGGTTTTTTTTTCTGAATTGTAGAGTTTGAACTGAGAGTTTGAGCCTGCAGAAAGCTCTTTGCTCCTGGATTGAAAAGTCCTCTCCTGGCTGGCTCGCCACAGCCTCGCCTGTCTGCTCCTATCTCTTTCTCACAGACCTCCAAAAGTTGACTGAAGACACATGAACCTCAAGAGAGAAAAGTCTCCTTCAGTGAACAAGGTTTAAGAAAAATACTGGGCCCCAACGAAAAGTGAGATCTACCTGCAAAAAGACTCTACAGTGAGCTCGAAGAACCGTAACAACAACTCTTCAGATATTGTCTCAAATCTTTCCACTTTCATTTTTTCTTCTGCTCTTTTCTGTCTCTATTTGCATGTTTGTATCGCGTATGCATGCTAGTGTGGGCAGGTTGTGTATCCGTAGGCGTCTTCCGAATTAGAGTTTAAGTTTAATAAAATTTCACCTTTCTTCTTTAAACCTAAGAAAGCCTGTTCACTGTTTCTTTGCCTTATAATCGGAAAGTGGTGAACAAGGATTCACCAAGGGGGAGCTAAAACCATGGTGTGTTTAAAATAAAACCCTGTTATAGTAAGACCAGGTGAAGGCTGAAAGGGAACCCTAGACCTCCTTCTCACCTGGTCATAACAGAAATTTGGGTGCTAGCGTCCGGTATTTTACCCACAACAAACGAGAGAAAATGGAAGTGGGAAGCCAAATTGTTCCAAATCAAAAAAAAACATAGAAACATAGAAAATAGGAGCAGGAGTAGGCCATTTGGCCCTTCGAGCCTGCTCCGCCATTCATTATGATCATCCAACTCAGTAACCTGTTCCTGCTTTCGCCCCATACCATTTGATCCCTTTAGACCCAAGAGCTACATCTAACTCCTTCTTGAAAACATACAATGTTTTGGCCTCAACTGCTTTCTGTGGTAGTGAATTCCACAGGCTCACCACTCTCTGGGTGAAGAAATTTCTCCTCATCTCAGTCCTGAAAGGTTTACCCCATATCCTTAGACTATGACCCCTGGTTCTGGACTACCCCACCATCGGGAACATCCTTCCTGCATCTACCCTGTCAAGTTCTGTTAGAATTTTATAGGTTTCTATGAGATCCCCCCTCACTCTTCTGAATTCCAGCGAATATAATCCTAACCGACTCAATCTCTCCTCATACGTCAGTCCCACCATCCAGGAATCAGTCTGGTAAACCTTCGCTGCACTCCCTCGAAAGCAAGAACATCCTTTCTCAGATAAGGAGACCAAAACTGCACACAATATTCCAGATGTGGCCTCACCAAGGCCCTGTATAATTGCAGCAAGACATCCCTGCTCCTTTACTCAAATCCTCTTGCTATGAAGGCCAACACACCATTTGCCTTTTTTACCGCCTGTTGGACTTGCATGCTTACCTTCAGCGACTGGTGTATGAGAACACCCAGGTCTCGCTGCATATTCCCCACTCTCAGTTTATAGCCATTCAGATAATAATCTGCCTTCCTGTTTTTGCTACCAAAGTGGATAACCTCACATTTATCTACATTATACTGCATCTGCCATGCATTAGCCCACTCACTCAACTTGTCCAAATCACCCTGAAGTCTCTCTCCATCCTCCTCACAACTCACCCTCCCACCCAGTTTTGTGTCATCTGCAAATTTGGAGATATTACATTTAGTTCCCGCATCTAAATCATTAATATATTGTGAATAGCTGTGTTCCGAGCACCGATCCCTGCGGTACCCCACTAGTCACTGCCTGCCATTCGGAAAAAGATCCATTATCCCTACTCTTTGTTTCCTGTCTGCCAACCAATTTTCTATCCATCGCAATGCACCACCCCCAATCCCATGCGCTTTAATTTTACACGCTAATCTCTTATGTGGGACTTTGTCGAAAGCCTTCTGAAAGTCCAAATAAACCATATCCACTGGCTCCCCCTCATCAACTCTACTAGTTACATCCTCAAAGAATTCTACTAGATTTGTCAAGCATGATTTCCCTTTCGTAAATCCATGCTGACTCTGTCCGATTCTACCACTGTTCTCTAAGTGCTCTGCTATAAAATCTTTTATAATGGACTCCAGAATTTTCCCCACTACCAACGTCAGGCTGACTGGTCTATAATTCCCTGCTTTCTCTCTACCTCCCTTTTTAAGTAGTGGGCTTACATTAGCTGCCCTCCAATCTTTCGGAACTGTTCCAGAGTCTATAGCATCTTGGAAGATGACCACCAATGCATCCACTATTTCTAGGGCCACTTCCTTAAGTACTCTGGAATGCACACCATCAGGCCCTGGGGATTTATCGGCCTTCAATCCCATCAATTTCCCCAACACCATTTCTCTACTAATACTGATTTCCTTCAGTTCCTCTCTCTCACTAAGCCCTGAAATCCCCAACATTTCTGGTATGATATTTGTGTCCTCCTTTGTGAAGACAGAACCAAAGTATGCATTTAGTTGGTCAGCCATTTCTTTGTTCCCCATAATAAATTCCTCTGTTTCTGACTGTAAGGGACCTACATTTGTCTTCACCAATCATTTTCTCTTCACATACCTATAGAAACTTTTACAGTCAGTTTTTATGTTCCTCGCAAGCTTACTCTCGTACTCTATTTTCCCCTTCTTAATCAATCCCTTGGTCCTCCTTTGCTGAATTCTAAACTGCTCCCAATCCTCAGGTCTGTTGTTTTTTCTGGCCGATTTATATGCCTCTTCCTTGGATCTAATGCTATCTCTAATTTCCCTTATGAGCCATGGTTGGCTACCTTCCCCGTTTTACTTTTGCGCCAGACAGAGATAAACAATTGTTGCAGTTCATCCATGCACTCTTTAAATGTTTGCCATTGCCTATCCACTATCATCCCTTTAAGTAACATTTCCCAATCTGTCATAGCCAACTCGCGCCTCATACCTTTGTAGTTTCCTTTAATAAAATTCAGGACCCTAGTCTCAGAATCAATTACGTCCCTCTCCATCTTGATGAGGAATTCTATCATATTATGGTCGCTCATCCCCAAGGGGTCTTGCACTACTAGATTGTCAATTATTCATCTCTCATTACACAATACCCAGTCTAGGATGGCCTGTTCTCTAGTTGGTTCGTCAACGTATTGGTCCAGAAACCCATCTCGTGTACACTCCAAGAATTTCTCCTCTACGGTATTGTGACTAATTTGATTTGTCCAATCTATATGCAGATATAAGTCACCCATAATTACAGATGTTTCTTTATCGCATTCACCTCTAATTTCCTGTTTAATGCCATTCCCAACATTACCACTACAGTTTGGGGGTCTATATACAACCCCCACTAACGTTTTTTGCCCCTTAGTGTTTCTCAGCTCTACCCATACAGATTCCACATCGTCAGAGCTAATATCTTTCCTCACTATTGCGTTAATTTCCTCTTTAAACAGCAATGCAACTCCACCGCCTTTTGCTTTTTGTCTGTCCTTCCTAAATACTGAATACCCCTGGATGTTCATTTCCCATCCCTGGTCACCTTGCAGCCATGTCTCTGTAATCCCAACTATATCATACCCATTTATATCTATTTGCACGATTAATTCATCCAATTTATTGTGAATGCTCCACGTGTTAAGGCACAAAGCCTTAAGGCTTGTCTTTTTAACATTACTTGTCCCCTTCGCACTATTTTTCACTGTGGCCCTGTTTGATTCTGGCCCTTGATTTCTCTACCTATCACTTTTCTTATTCCCCTTACTGTCTTTTGTTCTTGTCTTTGATCCCCCCTCCTCTGACTCCTTGCAAAGGTTCCCATCCCCCTGCCATTTTAGTTTAAACTCTCCACAACCATTCTAGCAAATACTCCCCCTAGACATCAGAGCAATATTAATACAGGTTTTCTTGTGGTTGTGTGTGACTGAATACTAACATATCTGTAATTGAAGCTAGTAGCTGTCCAAGCCAGGGTGAAGTAACTTGGGATAAGTTAAAAACACTGTCTGTGGAGGAGTTGAGGAAAGTGGATGAGCAGTGTGGGATGACTGTACGTGGCAAGGCTGGGAAGTCTGAACTTCTAAGGCTAGTGGCCGGCCATTTTTCCCTTGACTCTGAAGAAGCAGAAGCAGTGTTAGAAGTAAACCCAGGCAGGGTACTGCTAGCAAAGATACAATTGGGACAAAGGAAACTTGAGTTAGAAGACTAGGAAAGAGAAAGAGAAAGGGAGAGACAGGAAAAAGAGAGAGAGGCAGGAGAGGTTGATAGGTAAATTGGCCATTATAAATTGCGCCTAGTATAGGTGGGTGGTAGGGGAATTGAGGGAAGGTGGGGATGTGAGAGGGTAATGGGATTAATGTAGGATTAGTATAAATGGGTGGTTGATGGTCGGCACAGACTCTGTGGGCCAAAGGGCCTGTTTCAGTGCTGTATCTCTAAATAAAAATAAATAAAAATAAAAATAAATAAATAGAAGAGGGAGAAAACAAGAGTCTTCCAGAAGGAACGTGAAGAAAGAGAGGGGAGAAAGAGAAAGCAAGAGAGGAGAGAGAAAGAGAAAGAATATTCCAGAAAGAATGTGAAGAAGGAGAGCTGAAGCGGCTTGAGTTAACTAGGGGGTGACAGAGTAACCCCAGTGAAAGCATGGCCAATATGGATGAGCATAATTCAGGGCTGGGTACAGAATTGTTCAAACTAGCTCATCTAATCCCAAAATTCAATGAGGACGATGTGGAGGCATTTTTTTGTGTTCTTTGAGAAACTGACAAGGCAGCTAAAATGGCCAGCTGAGACCTGATCTCTTTTACTACAAAGCAAGCTAACTGGTGTTACGACCAACCGCTCCAGTCAAAGCCCTCAATCAAAATATACAATTCTGATTGTGGTGGGTGAAATGCACTGTTAATTCAATCCTGTCCCTCCACAGATCACCTAACATATCATCTGAAACATTCCAAATTAAAGAAAGTCCCAGCCAAATTGTACCATCTGTTAACCCCCGAATGAGGCTAACCAAACCATCTGTCTTTAAATCAACAAATTAACTGTTTAATTAGAAAAACTAAATTCTTAAACACTTCGAAAATATAAGGAACATTTAAAATAGGAAAAATTAGAGTCCTTGCAAATTTATACTTCCTGATGAACAATCCTCTGATTAAAGTCCACATGCAATCTTCCAGGGTCCGATGAGGAAAGGAAAACAGTCCAACTCTCGAAGTTTCAAACTCCTCTTTCTGCTAGCAATGACCGCAATAGATCAACAACTTGCAACCACTTTCAATAGAATCAATCTGGCTTGCGAGTTTTTGAGGGATAAAAGACTGTCACAGTCTAACTTCCCTTCCTTCAGTTTAAATTATCAGAGATCTCTGTTTTGGTTTGACGTTTTAGAATTTTGAGAGCGAATAACAAATAAACAGACTAAATTCTCTTCCTTCAGTTTAAATGGTCTGAGAGCACTTCTTTCAGGTGCTAACACACAGCTGTCTGTCTGTGTCCTCTTAGAACAGGCTGATTGCACTATAAGCCAGTTCAAAATTAAATTGTAACAAATGTATCTCTTGATGCTCAGTCCGAGTGGCTGTATCCAAGGCAACAAGAATGCATTCTTTGACTTAGTCTTTAGAGCTTGCTGCCTTAAAGCAATACGGCTTTTTTTCCAGCCTTAAAGGCACACCGTATTCTTCCCAGAAAAAAACTACAGGATCATAACATCTCCATCCCTGGTGAAATGAAATGCCATTCCTGGAATGCGTTTCATTACAATGTGTAAAAAAATAAAAATTGAAAAACGCTAACTTTTTTCCCGCATTTACTGGCATACACTTTTCTAAAAATGTTAAGACTACAACAAGAAGTTCTACCAGAACATTTTGGCTTTAAATTTTCAAAAAGTTGCCCCAATTAACCCATTTTAAATTTCCAAGCATAGTTTTTCAATTGTTTTGTGTTTTCCTTCACAGATTCCCCATTGTCCATCACCTCAGCCAGGTGAACTGCACAGTTAGGACCACTGACCACAACTGGGTTTACTATTCTCTGAGAAGTTTCTTGCGTACCCCTTAACCTTTGTGGCATCACTACCTATGTGGCATCACTTGATGCTGGAAAACCCTGTTCGGTGTAACAGAAGCTGATTTTTTCTTACCCTGGGGTGTCAAAGGAATTTGACAGATTTCCTCCAACACGTTTGTCTCTTTAAGACACATTGTGTTGCCCACTTTGTCCATACAGTCTTTTAAATAAGAATTGGGGTAGGAGTCTGCCTTCTTTACCACAGTGACTTTTCTAGAGTCTATGCAAGTCTAAGCAGTCTCAATCAATGGGTGGGAATAAGAAAGTTTCCCGATCAAATCTGGAGTAGAGTAGGGCTGTCCTCTCTCCCCTGTCCTATTTGTTTGCTGTATCGAACCTTTTGCTGAATTCATTAGGAAGGATGTGGGCATAAGAGAGGTAACAATCCTCGGCAGCGGAGGTACTCAGGTCGAAGCCTTCCTGTGAATAGACGACGTCACTGTCTTCTGCTCGGAAATGCCATCCGTTTGCAGGCTGATGAGCATCTACGACCAGTTCGAACTAGCCTCGGGAGCCGAAGTAAATTGCAGCAAGAGCGAGGCCATGTTCATTGGGAACTGGGCCGACCGATCCTTTGTCCCCTTCACCGTCAGGTCAGACTACCTGAAGGTGCTGGGGATATGGTTTGGAGGGGCCAGGGCGTGTGCCAAAACCTGAAAGGAGTGAGTAGCCAGGATACACCATAAACTGAGCATGTGGAGCAGCATTCTCTCTCAATTGTGGGTAAGAACCTGGTCATCAGGTGTAAGGCGCTCACGTTGTTGCTGTACATGGTGCAGGTCTGGCCCATACCCCATTCCTGTGCCATGGCATTCACCCGAGCCATCTTCCGCTTTATTTGGAGATCCAAAATGGACCGGGTCCGGAGGGACACATTGTTCAAACCTCTAGATAAAGGGTGAAAAAATGTACCCAACGTCGTCCTCATCCTGATGGCCATCTTTGTGTGCAACTGCATCAAGCTGTGCAGAGAACCCCAGTATGCAAACACCAAGTGTCACTACGTGCTGAGGTTCTATCTGTCCCCGGTGTTGCGAAGGGTGGGTCTGGCCACATTGCCGCAGAATGCTCCATCCAGTTGGACCGTGCCGTACCACCTATCCTTCGTGGAAAAGTTTGTGCAGAAAAACACCTTTGACCACCAATCCATCAGGCTGTGGTGTGCATGGAATGTCTTCAAGGACCTACGGGAAAAGGAAATGGTGGATCCTGGCGGATGGTTCCCCGGGCAGACCGCCAAAATCATTGGCAGAATGCCTCATCACCAGAACGTTCCAACACGCACCAAGACGTAGCTTGGCTGGTGGTGAAAAGGGCCCTCCCCATCAGATCCTTCCTGCACACCTGGAATCTCACCGCTTCCGCACGCTACCCTCGAGGTGGCTGTGATGGGGAAGAGACTGTTGCCCACCTCCTTCTGGAATGTGCTTTTGCAAAGCAAGTGTGGAAAGCAATGCAGTGGTTTTTGTTGAGGTTCATCCCGAGGAGCTCTGTAACACAGGAGTCTGTACTCTATGGTCTGTTCCCAGAGACGTACACCGAGATAAACATCAACTGCTGTTGGAGGACCATCAACTCGGTGAAAGATGCTCTTTGGTCTGCCCGAAACTTACTGGTCTTCCAGTGCAAAGAGTTGTCCATGACCGAGTGTTGCAGACTGGCACATTCCAAGGTCCAGGAAACGTGCTGTTGGATGCACTAAAGCTTGGGGCAGCTGCTGCAAAGGCTTAATGAGGAAAGGCCACTGTGTAAGGTCCTCCCGTCATAGTGAACTGAGGAGCTGGAACCGATGTAAAACCCCTCGGGCTGTATGCACCAAAATATGATTTTCCTGTGTAATACAAATGTACATTGCATGTAAAATGGAATGGAAGGGTTGTGAGGCAACTCACGTTCTGCATTGAAGAAAACTGATTTATTTTGCACTTTCTGGAATGTCAACTTGGAACTGTTTGGTAATGTAATTTTTTACAGCTTTTATGAATAAAGTATATTTTTGGGAAAAAAACAGTGTAAGCATTTGCAATAAGTTTGACTTCTACCTCAGCGACCCACTCAAAGATAAAGATAATGTTGATACCGAGAAATAGGTTGGAATTCCTCTTTCAGAACTTAGAATTTCTGCTCAAACATAGAAAGGGCTGAAAGACTAAATAAGACAGCCATTTTGCATACATTCCTTTGCAATAATTTCAAATGGGACCCACAGCAGCCAACAAATACGGGAGGTCCATCTGGGCGGATTGTAAGCTGAACCTCAGAGCTGAAAGGACAGTGTTAACCCAATATATTAAAGACATCATTATTTTAACAGACGGAGGAATAGGAAGGATGGGCTGTATTTAACCAAGCCCACAACGTCAGGCTCCGTGGCGCGGGACGGGCTGGAAAATGGTTCCAGCAGCAGTCCACCACAGAAGCCGACGCCGGGAGGGCCCGGCCCGATCCTCTTGGCGGCGGTGAGGCTCCGTGGCGGCGCCGCCCAGCCACTGGGTGACGGGAACAGCATTTCAATATTTAAATGAATGACATGAATACATTTGAATAATCTTACCTAAAATCTTCCGGCACCAGCACGTGCAACACTTCCACGCCTTCAATTCCCCATCCAGGGAAAGCCGTTGTGACACTGGTGGGGAGGAGGGAAGGAGTTAATATTTTCAGTGCGGGGGGTGGCGGGGGAGACAGGGTCAAATAAATGTAATGGTTGTAAGGGATGGTGGGAAGGGGTGAACTTTAAACTTTGGGCAGTCTGGAGGGGGGAAGGTCAGATTTATAAGGTAAGTGTTTGCGGGGGGGAAGGGCAAATAGTTAATTTAATTGTTCTTTGGGGGTGGGAAAGGGGTGTTAGAAACTTATTTCATACATTTTTGGAGAATACTGCTTTAAAAGTGCAAATTGACCAGCAGGGCTGGCTGCACAGGCAGCTGACACCAGCTATTTAAATGAGCCGCCTTGCGGGCAATCATGGTGGCTCTTTGGCGTGTGGCCCACGTGGGCAGGCTGCCAGTTTTTAAGCCCACCGCCAAGATCGGCAGTGGGTTCTTAAAATCCAGTCTGATATAACTTCATATAAGGACAATTACTTTTGATTTTAATTCAAAAGGATTCAAAAGATTTATATTTGTAATTTATATAAAACTATCCTTTGAAATAGTTCATGTGCTTGTTTCATACAAACTTTTTTTAAATTGGTCTGATTGCTTATTTAATTAAGTAATTATCACAGGTGTGCAAACTGCTACAGAAAAGCCTTTGTACACTAACTGGGTTAACATTGGGTTTATAATCCTGCTCAATAGTTAATGATGCAGACTTTCAAACACTGTTTTACAGACAAGTTTTAAAACTCTTGCTTAATTTAGATTTAGCCTTGTTATTGTTTCACCAATTATACAGATAAGATCATGATTAATGTTCATAACAAAAAGACAGTATGAAGAATAAATTCACATTACTGCTCATATGTGAATTAGCACCACTGTTTTTAATGGTTATTTCTCCTTGACAAAACACTAGGTGACTTTTAAGGGTGATGAAGATCAGGCACCAGCTGCTATCAAGCCTTCCAGCAGTCAAATGTGTGGTATGCCATTTTTACATGTTGCCTTGTTCCAAGTGCAGTATATTGCTATCAACATCAAGGAGACAATACAGATGATGATCAGTGACTGGATTTATCCCAGGAACCTGTCATCAAGAATCATTGTCACTGACAGTCAGGCCAATATCTCAGTGCTGTGAGGGATGGTAATTCTGACCACATGACCTGTTCTGCACACTCTGTGAACCTTATGATGTGTAACTCCCCTAACAAATATAAATCTGTTTCTAACTTTGTGGGCCTTTCTAGAAGTGTCTGTTTGTTCAGGTCTAACAACAGCAAAGTATTTGGATGTGATGACTAGGGAATGTTCCACTTTTCATATGCTAGAGAAACTGTCAGACCCTGTACTTAATATCCTTAGAGATTTCACTGGAAAACATTTAAAAAGTCTGCACTTTGTTTTTTTTAGCAAACTATTCTTTCCAGAAGTGGTAGATGTTAAATCATTGGTGGAAGAGTCATTGCTTCAATGTCCCAAAATATTCTTTGCCACAATTCGTGACTTAAACTCAAATTTGCTCATGAGCTCACTTGAGTAATTCAGGAGTTTTCATTGTTAAACTGGAACGTTCACTTGTCACTTTGGTTAAGCAAAAATACAAAGACAAATGCATAATTGGAAAATGAGGCAGTTATGTTAATGTAGAGGCACAAAACTTGGGCTTAAAATACCAATTTCTTGTGCAAATGTGATGTAGTTCTTGTGACAAGTATAGAATTTGGAGTGCAAAATGTATACGCCAGGGTTAAACCTGTTCTTATACACAAGTTAAAACCCGGCAACGTTGACTGCTAGCAGAAGATGCTTCTGTTTCCCTTCACTCCAGCCCTAACACAAATTGGTGCATATATGCCAGTAGCAGGATAATGAGGGCAAAAGCTGCTGTCCCAGAAATTCTGCCATTCATACCAGAAATGTATCTGGTTTAAGTTGAACCTGTAGAAAAAAGGGTAGGTTATCTGCATGACTTGTCAAATGAAGAAGTGGTTGAGTTGACAGGTTTTGAATGTTCACAAAATATATTTGGAATGTCAGCTTTGACTAATGAATAAAAACATATTTTTCAGCTGTGCAGCTAAGAAAGGATTCTACAAGTTTATCAGCAGGCTGTGTTGCACTGTAAGTGCATGGGCAGTCTAGTCCTATAATCTGGCATGTTACGTGTACAGGTATCTTGAGGGAGTTGACTCATGAGCTGTCACCAGGGAAAAGGATGGCAACATGAAAGCATATTCTAGGCAAGTCACTTGCACTGGGCTCTGGAGCTATGTGCCCATTGATCAGCAGGTAGGGCAGATCTGATGATATCAGGTAGATCTTGAGAGGTGGCACCTCAACAGCTCTTGGAAGCTGCTTTTCATTGTTGTCTCTGAACAGTCCTCCAAGGTCTGAAAACCAGTTGTAAAATCATGCACTGATTGGCCTACAGTCATCTCTGTTGGAGGATGGATACAGATATTCCTGGGGCCAACACCTGCTCCAGGCAATGTTTCAATATGTGGGAGGAGGCTTGTGTGCAGCATAAATACTGGCATAGTCTAGTTGCACTGAATGACATGCTTCTATGTTGTAAATTCTATGTTAAGTCCTTCTCAGATATTGACACTGTGAATGATATCAGACAGTGTTGTTACTCCTACCATCTGTCTAGGGTTCTTTAAATGGTTCTCAGTAAATCCATGTGAATTTGATGCGCAGCCAGCATCCTTTTTAAAGTTAAAAACAAGAAATGCTGGAAATACTCAGCAGGTCTGGCAGCATCTGCGGAAAGAGAAGCAGAGTTAACGTTTCGGGTCAGTGACCCTTCTTCGGAACTCCAGTTCAGTTCCGAAGAAGGGTCACTGACCCGAAATGTTAACTCTGCTTCTCTTTCCACAGAAGCTGCCAGACCTGCTGAGTATTTCCAGCGTTTCTTGTTTTTATTTCAGATTTCCAGCATCCGCAGTATTTTGCTTTTATTTCCTTTTTAAAGTTACTTGGCGATCTGAGTCTGTAGGCCCCAGGGTCAACTTATGAGGATCCTACGATCCCAACTGTTGGATCTCACTTTCATCTTAGTTTAGAGATACAGCACTGAAACAGGCCCTTCAGCCCACCGAGTCTGTGCCGACCATCAACCACCCATTTATACTAATCCTACACTAATCCCATATTCCTACCACATCCCCACCTGTCCCTATATATTTCCCTACCACCTACCTATACTAGGGGCAATTTATAATGGCCAATTAACCTATCAACCTGCAAGTCTTTGGCATGTGGGAGGAAACCGGAGCACCCGGAGGAAACCCACGCAGACACAGGGAGAACTTGCAAACTCCGCTCTGGCTCTTCTTGAGCCATGAGGATAATGAATGAATTTATCTCACAATTAACATCACTAAAACAAATTACCTGATCATTTATTTCAATGCTGTTTGTGGGATCTTGCTGTGTGCAGTTTGGCTGCCATATTTACCCACATAATATCAATGACTTCAAAAGTACTTCATTGGAGACGAGCTGGAAGGTGGGAGGGCTGGTAATATGGCAGGAGAATGCATCAGGAGGAGAGCCCGATGACTTGCTGCCGCCATGGCATATTACCAGTGGCGGAACTTCAGTGGGGCGGCTACCCACCAGGTGGTCAATTAAGCCACATAAGTGCCACGTCCCGCCCTAGCCAGCATTTTACTGGAGGAGCTGCTACCATGTGGGGTGACCGCCTGGTAAACGCTGGCAGCCTCCTAGTGGGCTCCCGGGGTGGGGGCAGCCCTCCATTATGGCCACTCCATGGCCTAGGAAGTGGCCTCCTGTTGGTAATGGCCGCCCCTGTGGCTATGGGGCCACTGTTTGAAGGTGATTCCTCCCCCCGCCCCCACCGATCGTCGTGGCCTGCCTGCCTGGTCCTGACAATTTAAAATTAACTAACTCATCTTTGAGGGTGCCTCGTCTTTGAGGCACCCTCTTCCTCATCCTGCAGCCTCAGCAGTGGCCACTACCAGTGGTGGCACTGCCTAGACTGCTGAGCTGCTGGCCCTTTGATTGGGCTGACAGGTCTGGGAGGTGGGCTGCCATCCTCAATTGGATAGCGGTCCTGGCGGTGGGCCTGTTAATTGGCCATCGCTGGTAAAGTGCTGCCCTAGTGTTCCGCCACCTGCCAGGGTGGGGTCAGCTCCAGTTTTCGGTCCCAGCAGCGGGACTTCTTTGATCATGGAAAAATACAGCCCATTATATAAATGAAACTTCTTTCTTTCTTTCCTCGCCTCTTATTGCTGTGACAGGATCTTCTTTTCCAGCGGGCTAAAGCAGAGGCATAGGCAGTCAGCCTGATTTTTAAAATTAGCCAATCTCAGTGGGAGAATGCAGAAGGTTAGTTCGAAGCTATTCTGTTTAAGTCCAGTAAGATGATCCACTTTAGGTAGAGTAGCTTATTCATTATTTTCTATTAAACCTAGACAAGTTGTGCTGATTGAACTAAATCAGTTTGTTGTTCTGTATGTTCACAGTGTGACATAAAGCAGCTTAGTGATTCATATCTGGTTTTGCTTTGTCAAGTGTTTCGTTGGAGGAGGTTGATGAAACACACTTATGAAGGAAATGAATATTCAGTATAAATCACAAAGGGATACTATGGTTAGAGTCCTGACTTCTGTTATCGTACAGTTAGATATTGGCCTGTATAGGCATATTCCTAAATGTTCTTTGCTTGGACTGCTTACAGGAGAGACTAGCACTATAGCAAGACCTTAAAGTTGTAACATCAACCAACCAACTAATATGACTATTATCATCAGAGACTAGGCTAGTCATGTGCTTCAGATCAAGCAAAAACGTTCAGGTAATGAGAAAAGAAATACCCATTACAATGTATCTGAAAATGGACTAAATGCACCAATACAAATATTATGAGGCAGATGCACATGAGCAGGATTCTGTTGGCTTAGATTTTAGTGAACAGTAAAAGGTTCCATGGTCACATCTGAGGGATGAACTTAATATTCACAATAATTACCTTTTAGAATTAAAAGAAATGAAATTGCATTACAAATTATTGAATATGGCGATGAATTATGCAGGCTCTCAGCAAAGAAGGGGCAGACTTTCAAAAAGGTTTTAATCATGAAATATATATTCCTGCATTTTAGAATGATATTTCCTGAGAGGCAATGGGCTGAGAAAAAGAATTGTCTTTTTTGGTCTTTGTTGCATAGTTCAGTAGGTTTGATCATCTAAGAATTATTATAATGCAGATTTGATTTTATCAGAGTTGATCCCAAGTGGACTTCATTGCATTTGTAAAGCAAACTTGTAGTCATCTGTTTGCCATCCTGTAATTATCTTTAAAATTACAACTGTGTTGTGTTTAGAGGGAATACAATTCAATATCTACAGGAATAGCAACTATTGGTTTATAGGCTTCATAAGTGAGAAAGGGTAGTTGTTGAAAAATGTTAAAGGAAATGTAATACAATTTTTTAAAGGGATATCATCTTTAACCCACATAGAACAGGAACGTCCCACATAAGTCCCATGGTCTACAGTGAGTTATTTGACCTCAACTAGAGTAGTGTTAGGGGCAATGCATTTAGCCTAATTGTCCTCTTGATTAGAAAGGGGATAACTAATCAATGTTCCTGCTCCTGATGATGACCCGATGATTTCTGCAACAAGTCCATGTATGTGGCATTGGGTTACGACAAGATTGAATGCAGGTGTGATGTCCCCAGAATGCTAGCCTGCCAACACCCATTGCAAAGGCTCACATGTGAAAAATAGCCAGCTGGGGAGATACAGGACACTCAGTGTCTGTGGAACAATTTATCAATGAGGAGTCAACTGCAATATAACTTGTTCCCTTGGTATATGAATTATTGTAAGATTCACAGGACTTCAAGTAATATCCAAAGAAAACATGGGCTTATATTACAACTTAACTAGAACATATATATATATACAGCTACTGCAGGAGCACAACTATACACGTCTCACTCTGTCCGGTTACACCCAGAACTCCCTGGTCATGTGTGATGTGACATCACTTCCTCCGGTGACCTTCACTTACAACTTCTTAAGGTAGTCCTCTTAAGCTTAACCACAACATCCGCTTTTTTCCAAAGATAAAAACATATGTACAATACACAAGTTGCAGTTTGGGCTAACCATACATGATTAAAACAAAATGTTATTTACAATTAAGCAAATGTAATACTTTCTAAAACGTAGAGGAGGTTTGCTTATTCATCCTGATCTTGTTATCGTAAACATCTTTCCAGAGCTGAGCTTGTCTTGATGACTCCTCCGAGACTCTGGTGATTCAGAACTCTGGTTAATATGTTCTTCTTCTGTTCATAACCTCTGTACATTCATCTTCAGACTTTGTTTTTGAATGTGTCTGCGTTGTCATAGGGTTGTCACATGTAGTGTTGGCGTACAGCTCTCTTAGTTGACTTTGATTCCATTTGAGAATCACACCATTTGGTGTCTGGACCTTGTACTATTTGGGCTGATTACATTTCCTAGCAACCTCTGCAGGATATCAAGTTCTTGACACATGATTGAGGACTCTGACCTTCTGTCCTACTCACTATCGAGCTAATTCTGATCCTGCTTGCCTGTCATGCAATGGCTTCATTGTCCCTTGTCCTTTACTGTGGAAAACTTAGGGAGATGATGACTGGGCATGGTAATTCTTACCTGCCATCCAAGCATCAACTCTGCAGGGGATGGTGAGCCCGTGTATGATGGAGTAGCTCGGAGATGCAGCATTGCAACCTTGAGATCTTGTCCCGTTTGCGGACACATCAAAATGAGTGATTTGATGGTGCACACCATACATTCAGCTATGCCGTTGGACTTTAGATAATGTGGTGTTGATATCACTTGACAGACTCCCCATCTGGTACATGTTTTGGAATGGTCTTCCTGCATATTGTGGCCCATTATGGGAGATAATTTCTTGAACACGCCAAAATAGGCTGAACAGAGCACTGACCATATCAGTAAGCACTGCACTTGACGTATCTCGTAGCGGCCTGATGATTGGAAACTTGGTGAAGTAATCCGTAAGATGGAGGAAATCATCACTTCGAACATAAAATATATCTGTGCTGATCTTCGTCCATGGATGTGAAGGTGTTTCATGTGAGATCAAGGGTTCCTTCTGTTGATTTGGCTGACAACTTTGACATGCCTCATAGGATTTCACCACCATCTTACATTACTGTTGATTCCTGGATGGTCTCTCTGGCAAGGCATCTGGTACATTCTATACCTAAGTGCCCTTGGGTTAGAATATCAGAATGCAGAGCTTCAGGTATCAGGACTTGTTTCCCTTTGAAAATCATCCCTTGTGATATACTGAGCTCTTCTCAATGTGGCCAGAAACAGCGTAGATGTTCAGTTACTTCCTGTATGGTGTCAGGCCATCCTTCCACAACAACGATAGGGTAGAGTCATGTGCTATCTCATCTCTATGTTGCTCACATTTGTGAGGTCTAAACCTCATGTGGTCAATCTTCAGGACATCTTCAATCTCAGTATCCACACCGTGGACATGCAAATCTAGCGAGACAACTGCATCCTTATTCAGTTTAGGCAACCTCCTCAGGCTCTCCGATGTGACCATTTTGCTGCCCAGTTTTATTTATTTAGAGATACAGCACTGAAACAGGCCCTTCAGCCCACTGAGTCTGTGCCGACCAACAACCACCCATTTATACTAATCCTACATTAATCCCATATTCCCTACCACATCCCCACCATTCTCCCACCACCTACCTACACTGGAGGCAATTTACAATAGCCAATTTGCCTATCAACCTGCAAGTCTTTGGCTGTGGGAGGAAACCGGAGCACCCAGCGGAAACCCACACAGCCACAGGGAGAACTTGCAAACTCCACACAGGCAGTACCCAGAACTGAACCCAGGTCGCTGGAGCTGTGAGGCTGCGGTGCTAACCACTGCGCCACCGTCCATTTATATCGGACATCACAGTCGTAGCCCTGGACCTTCACCAAAAGTCCCTGCAGCCGCGGAGGAGCACTCATAAGTGGTTTGCACAGTATGGTTTCAAGTGGCTTGTGGTCAGTCTCCATGGTAAAACGTTTTCTGAAACCTAGCGATAGCAAAAACGAGAGCTAAGGTTTCACGTTTGATGTTAGAGTGATTGGATTGTGTTTGCAACAAACTCTTGAAAGCGAAGGCGATTGGAACATAGGAACATAGTAGCAAGAGTAGGCCATTCAGCCCTTTGAGCTTGCTCCGTCATTCAATAAGACCGTGGCTGATATGATTGTGGTATCAACTCCACTTTCCTGTCTTCCCCCATAGTCCTTGACTCCCTTGTCTATCAATAATCTATTTAACTCAGCCTTGAATAAATTCAATGACTCAGCCTCCACAGTTCTCTGGAGAAGAGAATTCCACAGACTAACGACCCTCTAAGAGAAAAAAAATCTCCTCATCTCCATCTTAAAAGGAACACCACTTATTTTTAAACAATGTCCCCAGTTCTAGTCTCTCCCACAAGAGGAAACATCTTCCCAGCATGCACACTATCAAGTCCCCTCAGGACTTTAAGATCACCTCTCATTCTTCTAAACTCCAATGGGATTGGCTTCCCTTCCTGCATGATCCTGGTGCTTAATCGCTTCTGGGATGTGTCAACCTCGAGCGCGGTCTCTTTGGTCGGGTCGTAATACTGTAGCACACTGTCTTGACTTGACAGAACTAACTTGAAGGACTCAAACACACGCTGGTGATCTTCCTGCCAGAAGGGGTATCTTTATGCAGCAGTTCCTTTAGCAGTGCTGTTCGCTCAGTAAAAGTGAGGCCCAAGGGTACAAAAAGATGAACAGCACTAGACAACATTGTAGGTCTCCCTGGTCCTGAGGAATTGGCATATTAAAATTTTGAAAGATTTCCCCAAAATCAAATAAATAAATTTCTTATGCCCCTTTCCCACCCCCCAATAACAATTACAATAATTATTTGCCTTTTCTCCTCCAAAAACACCTTTTACATCTGACCTTCCCCCCCCCCACCCCACCCCAAACTGCACAAAGTTTAAGATTCAACTGTTCCCACCATCCCCTACACCCATTCCATCTATTTAACTCCGTTTCCCACACCAACCCCCCCCCCCCCACCCCACCTCCTGCACTGAAAAACTTACCTCATCCCCCCTCCCCTCCAGTGTGGCACCTCGTTTCCCTGGCCAGGGATTTGAAGGTGCAGGATTGCCGGCCACTGCGCCAAAGATCGCAAGCTTAGAGGTAAGTGTATTTAAATTTATTAATTTTATTGATTTTCATATTTAAATTGTGGTCCCATTGCCCAGCGGCAGGTGGGGGGGGCGTCACCATGGAGACCTGCTACCGCCAGGAGGATCGGGCCGGGTCCTGCCAACATGCCTCATCCAGAGCCATCTTCAGGCCCACCCCTTCGCCACGGTTCACAACATCAATGGCTTGTTACAATCCAGCCCAGTATCTCCTGAATGGCATTCTAAAAGTGTGAGTAGCTATTCAGAGCTCCCATAGCTGTACTGTAAGGTTATCATTCCAATGCATTGATTGGAGAACCATTGTAGGCAGTTAGCCTAGCCATGGTGGGTCATAACATAGATTTTCATTTTTTTAGACACATGTCCCTTAGTATATGGATGGGCATAGTGTTTGCACTTGATTTTTACTCTGCGCTTATGCCTGCCACTCTTCTGTGGACATATAATCCCGATCAGGACAAATGCCTCTGATTGTGTAACAGCATTGGCATGTTGAACCAAATTAACTATGTGAAATGCTTGCTCGCTGTTCACGTGAATGCATTCTTCACCCATGTCCTCCTGACAATTTGTCTCTATTCTGACCTAATGTACCTGCTTCGGCTTTTGTTGTGTGCTGGCATATCTTTTGTTGCATTTGCCATCCTGTCTTGCAGACGTTCTCTTTGCATGCAATCTGCCACCATTCCCTTTTGCAGTATCTGAGGTTGGCCTTCTGCACTGCCTTGCCCAATGTGTTCGCATGCCACAAGCTTTGCACTGATCCTGATATGCTGGACAACTGTGAATTGGGTGAGTGAAGCCTTGTTTTGCACAAGGCTTAGAAGACTTCTGAGCCTTGGTTACCATCTCAATTGTAGTCATCCCAATGCTTGTAAATGTTGGCGCCCAGCCATGATGTCTTCAAATTTCCTTCTATCATTGAGTAGTGCATATATGGTATGCCCTTTTACTTTTCTAGCAGGTCTTTTTGAAAGGCCTCTATTGAGCCGATATCACACTTACGCAAGGGAAAATTATGAACTATACAATGGACTGATGAATTGAAGTCGAAACAGACACCATTTGCTGCAAAACAAGATGGTGTAAGAGGTCAGCTGCCTTCTCCTGTACTGCAAAATGCATGGTAACTGCTGGAACCCTGAAGAAATCATCATTTCTGGTCAAGTGTTGAAGAAAACATTAGAAATGTAAATCGCCCATTCAATGTTAATCGCTATCCCTCTTCAACAACTTGGACTAACAATGACTTTGCAGACATAGAGATTCCAGACTCAAACTCAGGATAAATGGTGTGAAAAAAACATTACTTTATTAAGATGGCATCGAGAAAGAAAAACAGTACTACACCACTCATAAATATTCCTCCCAGGGAAATAAGCAAGGATTCACAACGAACTCTGTTTAACACCATCAGACCTAAGTGCATGCTGTCTTTTAACCTCTATCTCTTGTGTATGTATATATGGATGAGTGGGTGAAGTTGCGAATATTTTCGGATATTGTTTAATAAACATTTATCTTTCTTTAAACCTATGAGAAAACCTGTCATTTGTCTGTTTATTGACCATTAAAGTGCTCAAAGGTTAAAACACAATTCTAATAAAAATACACTGTCTTTGGTCAGTTGAGAGGTGAAAAATGGAAGTCATCCCTATCATTTCCCATCTGTCCATGACAGCGATTACTAGCTCTATAACTTGTTCTGACAATTCAATATCTGTGAAATTGCATTAGAACATAGAACATAGAACATTACAGCGCAGTACAGGCCCTTCAGCCCTCGATGTTGCGCCGACCTTTGAAACCATCTGACCTACACTATTCCATTTTCATCCATATGTCTATCCAATGACCACTTAAATGCTCTTAAAGTTGGCGAGTCTACTACTGTTGCAGGCAGGGCGTTCCACGCCCCTACTACTCTCTGTGTAAAGAAACTACCTCTGACATCTGTCCTATATCTATCACCCCTCAACTTAAAGCTATGTCCCCTCGTGTTTGCCATCACCATCCGAGGAAAAAGACTCTCACTATCCACCCTATCTAACCCTCTGATTATCTTATATGTCTCTATTAAGTCACCTCTCCTCCTCCTTCTCTCCAACGAAAACAACCTCAAGTCCCTCAGCCTTTCCTCGTAAGACCTTCCCTCCATACCAGGCAACATCCTAGTAAATCTCCTCTGCACCTTTTCCAAAGCTTCCACATCCTTCCTATAATGCGGTGACCAGAACTGCACGCAATACTCCAGGTGCGGCCGCACCAGAGTTCTGTACAGCTGCAGCATGACCTCGTGGCTCCTAAACTCGATCCCCCTACTAATAAAAGCTAACACACCATATGCCTTCTTAACAGCTCTATTAACCTGGGTGGCAACTTTCAGGGATTTATGTACCTGGACACCAAGATCTCTCTGCTCATCTACACTGCCAAGAATCTTCCCATTAGCCCAGTATTCTGCAATCCGGTTACTCCTTCCGAAGTGAATCACCTCACACTTTTCCGCATTAAACTCCATTTGCCATCTTTCAGCCCAGCTCTGCAGCCTATCTATGTCCCTCTGTAACCTACAACATCCTTCGGCACTATCCACAACTCCACCGACCTTCGTGTCATCCGCAAATTTACTAACCCACCCTTCTACACCCTCATCCAGGTCATTTATAAAAATGACAAACAGCAGTGGCCCCAAAACAGATCCTTGCGGTACACCACTAGAAACTATACTCCAGGATGAACATTTACCATCAACCACCACCCTCTGTCTTCTTTCAGCTAGCCAATTTCTGATCCAAAGCACTAATTCACCTTCAATCCCATACTTCTGTATTTTCTGCAATAGCCATATAGACCACATCCACGGCTTTACCCTCATCCACCTGTTTGGTCACCTTGTCAAAAAACTCAATGAGATTTGTGAGGCACGACCTACCCTTCACAAAACCGTGCTGACTATCTCTAATGAACTTATTCTTTTCAAGATGATTATAAATCCTATCTCTTATAACCTTTTCCAACATTTTACCCACAACCGAAGTAAGGCTCACAGGTCTATAATTACCAGGGCTGTCTCTACTCCCCTTCTTGAACAAGGGGACAACATTTGCTATCCTCCAGTCTTCCGGCACTATTCCTGTCGACAATGACGACATAAAAATCAAGGACAAAGGCTCTGCAATCTCCTCCCTGGCTTCCCAGAGAATCCTAGGATAAATCCCATCTGGCCCAGGGGACTTATCTATTTTCACTCTTTCCAAAATTGCTAACACCTCCTCCTTGTGAACCTCAATCCCATCTGGCCTAGTAGTCTGTATCTCAGTATTCTCCTCGACAACATTTTCTTTCTCCACTGTAAATACTGACAAAAAATATTCATTTAACACTTCCCCTATCTCCTCCGATTCCACACACAACTTCCCACTACTATCCTTGATTGGCCCTAACCTATCTCCAGTCATTCTTTTATTCCTGATATACCTATAGAAAGCCTTAGGGTTTTCTTTGATCCTATCCGCCAATGACTTCTCGTGTCCTCTCCTTGCTCTTCTTATCTCTCCCTTTAGATCCTTCCTGGCTGGCTTGTAACTCTCAAGCGCCCTAACTGAGCCTTCACGTCTCATCCTAACATACGCCTTCTTCTTCCTCTTGACAAGCTCTTCAACTTCTTTAGTAAACCACGGCTGCCTCGCTCGACAACTTCCTCCCTGCCTGACAGGTACATACTTATCAAGGACACGCAGTAGCTGCTCCTTGAATAAGCTCCACATTTCGATTGTGCCCATCCCCTGCAGTTTCCTTCCCCCATCCTACGCATCCTAAATCTTGCCTAATCGCATCATAATTTCCTTTCCCCCAGCTATAATTCTTGCCCTGCTGTATATGCCTGTCCCTGCCCATCGCTAAGGTAAACCTAACCGAATTGTGATCACTATCACCAAAGTGCTCACCTACATCTAAATCTAACACCTGGCCGGGTTCATTACCCAGTACCAAATCCAATGTGGCATCGCCCCTGGTTGGCCTGTCTACATACTGTGTCAGAAAACCCTCCTGCGCACACTGGACAAAAACTGACCCATCTAAAGTACTCGAACTATAGTATTTCCAGTCAATATTTGGAAAGTTAAAGTCCCCCATAACCACTACCCTGTTACTCTCGCTCCTGTCAGGAATCATCTTTGCTATCCTTTCCTCTACATCTCTGGAACTATTTGGAGGTCTATAGAAAACTCCCAACAGGGTGACCTCTCCTCTCCTGTTCCTAACCTCGGCCCAGACTACCTCAGTAGACGAGTCCTCAAACGTCCTTTCTGCCGCTGTAATACTTTCCTTGATTAACAATGCCACACCCCCCCCTCTTTTACCATCTTCTCTGTTCTTAGTGAAACATCTAAATCCCGGAACCCGCAACATCCATTCCTGTCCCTGCTCTACCCATGTCTCTGAAATGGCCACAACATCGAGATCCCAGGTACCAACCCATGCTGCAAGCTCACCCACCTTATTCCGGATGCTCCTGGCGTTGAAGTAGACACATTTTAAACCAAGCTCTTGCTTGCCAGTGCCCTCTTGCGTCCTTATAACCTTATCCCTGACCTCACTACTCTCAACATCCTGCACACTGGAACTACAATTTAGGTTCCCATCCCCCTGCTGAATTAGTTTAAACCCCACCGAAGAGCACTAGCAAATCTCCCCCCCAGGATATTGGTACCCCTCTGGTTCAGGTGAAGACCATCCTGTTTGTAGAGGTCCCACCTACCCCAGAAAGAGCCCCAATTATCCAGGAAACCAAAACCCTCCCTCCTACACCATCCCTGCAGCGACGTGTTCAACTCATCTCTCTCCCTATTCCTCACTTAGCTAGCACGTGGCACGGGCAACAACCCAGAGATAACAACTCTGTTTGTTCTCGCTCTAAGCTTCCACCCTAGCTCCCTGAATTTCTGCCTTAAATTCCCATCTGTCTTCCTACCTATGTCGTTGGTGCCTATGTGTACCACGACTTGGGGCTGCTCCCCCTCCCCCTTGAGGATCCCAAAAACACGATCCGAGACATCACGTACCCTGGCACCTGGGAGGCAACACACCAACCGTGAGTCTCTCTCGTTCCCACAAAACCTCCTATCTGTTCCCCTAACTATGGAGTCCCCAATAACTAATGCTCTGCTCCTCTTACCCCTTCCCTTCTGAGCAACAGGGACAGACTCTGCGCCAGAGACCTGTATCCCATTGCCTACCCCTGGTAAGTCGTCTCCCCCAACAGTATCCAAAACGGTATACCTGTTGTTGAGGGAAACGGCCACAGGTGATCCCTGCACTGCCTGCTGGTTCCCTCTCCTTCCCCTGACAGTAACCCATCTACCTTCTTTTACCTGAGGTGTGACTGCCTCCCGATAACTCCTCTCAATAATCCCCTCCGCCTCCCGAATGATCCGAAGTTCCTCCAGCTCCAGCTCCAGTTCCCTAACGCGGTCCTCGAGGAGCTGGAGCTGGGTGCACTTCCCGCAGATGCAGTCAGCAGGGACATCCTTGGCGACCCTTACCTCCCACATTCTGCAGGAGGAACATTCAACTGCCTTAACCTCCATTCCCACTATTCTAAATTCCCAAGTTTTTAACCAATCACACGATAAAACAAGAAGAGAAATAGAAAAAGCCTTACCTTACCTACACACAACCGAGTCCTTTTTTTGGTAAGAGGAGGAGGGCGGGTGGGAGACACTACAAGAGTCGTGTCTCGGGTTCAGAAACAGCCCAAATATATAGGGTTCTACTTACCCAGCAGTCCCTGCTCCACCGAAACTCCCGATGAAATTGACTTCCCAGCTGTTCACTCCTCGCTCGCAATGCCTGTGCTCCTGGAAAAGCTGCACAACGAAAAGGTAAGAGAATTTACACAGCCCAAATATATAGGTTTCTACTTACCCAGCAGTCCCTGTTCCAGCGAAACTCCCGATGAAATAGACTTCCCAGCTGTTCACTCCTTGCTCGCAATGTCTGTGCTCCTGGAAAAGCTGCACAACGAAAAGGTAAGAGAATTTACACAGCCCAAATATATAGGTTTCTACTTACCCAGCAGTCCCTGCTCCAGCGAAACTCCCGATGAAATTGACTTCCCAGCTGTTCACTCCTCGCATTCCTGAGCTTTTTCTCTTGCAACAAACTGGTCAATGGACTCCTCTTGCCATTGCCGGTAGGTCATAAGCTCAAGCCTATGTACTCAGAAATTAACTTTCACCTTGAGTTGCTCCTCCAGGAATGTCCATAGCTTGATAAGCTCCTTCTGATACTCAACTGACAATCCTAATATGTTGATCTGTTGCAGACCCTCATTGCCCAGTGCGATGTTGATTTTGATAGCTTGTTTCTCTGGTTCGCTCACTTCTTGATCCGGGAAACACAGTTCCAACTGTTGCCAAAACAGTTTAAATTCAGACACTATGTCCAACGCCTTCCAATCCATGATTGGATACCTGAATTCCATTTTCTAAATGATTCTGCTTTTTTATAGATATAGGGTTTTTCACAGGTTTTCTTTTCTAATCAGTACACCTTTCTGTTTCCTTTTTAGTTCGTTTTTGCAGGCCTGCCCCTTTTAAGAGTGAGAGATTATAGCTGCTTTGTTTATACAGCTTGTTTTTTTAAACCTAGAAAGCTCTTTGTTTATACAGCTTGTTTGATTTTTTTAAACTGAAAACAGCTTTTTAAGAGGACTGCAGCTTGCAGTACTGGCAGCTGCCATGACCATCTTTTTACTTTGTGCTGGACCTCCAGTGGCACTGTTGAGCTCTCCCCATTCTTTTCGGCTTAGGTTGTACCCACAAAGCAAAAAAAAAGGGAAAACTAAAGCAGTTATGGCTGCACAATTTCTTTTCAAATTCTTTGACCCACTGCCAGATTAGTTGAAAGCTCCGATCTCCTGGAAAATTGCCTACTGTACTCACAGAATTTCAACAACACCCGGGGTCCTGTCTATGCTTTCTGCCTGAATCTTCAGCTGCTCCAGGTAGGCAATTGGCTGTTCCTTGTTCTCTCTTGGAGTGTTCTTCAGAAAAAAATAAACATTGTCACAATGCAATATTTGGTGGTCTTCAGAAAAAATATCGCCCAAATGTTGTCACCATATATTACTTGTTCCCTAGGTATGTGAACTACTGTAAGATTCACATGACTGCAAGTAATATCTAAAGAAAATGTGTTTTTTTATGATAACGTAACTAGCACACATACATGTATACAGCTACCGCAGGCGCACATCTATGCATGTCTCACTCTGTTTGGCTACATCTACAAATCCCTGTCATGTGTGACATGGCATCACATCACTGGTGACCTTCACTTACAGCTTCTTAAGGTGGTCCTTTTCACAGCATCACAGAATCATTACAGTGCAGAAGGAGGCCATTTGACCCATCATGTTCACACCAGTTCTCTGAAAGAGCAACTGCCTCAGTTCCATTCCCCTGCCTTCTCCCCATAACCCTGCAGATTCTTCCTTTTCATATAACTACCTAATTCTTAAGGTCATCCCGCAACATCAATATTGTTAGTCAAGAAGGCAGCTCACTACCACCTTCTCAAGGGCAATTAGGGGTGGTAATAAGTGCTTGTCTAGCCAGCGATGCCCACATCCAATGAACGAATAAAAAAAAAGTGAGGAGGGGTCGAAGGGCTTCCCTCTTTTCCCTCTCCTTGTTAGGCCACAACAGGTTTAATTCTTTCTTAAAGTAGATGTACTGGCCAATTCAGTAGGTGTTTGATTATTTACTATGATCATATCAAGAACCAATCGGATAGGTTTTCTTGAGTTAACAAAGAAAGAGGTTAATTTATTTTACCTAAACCGAACTGATAAAATAATAAACAATGCACCAACTCTCACTCTCACACACGCACTAAAGGTTCACACACACACAATTAGTTTACCAAGTGGGGAAAGGTTGATTGGTTGAGTTGGAGTCCATAGAAAAAAAAGGTATACAGTCTATGGAGATTGGTGATTTGGCCGGCTTCTAGCTGAATTCAGTGGTCCTGAGGCTTTTAGTTTGAAGAGGTAGATGACTGGTTTGGTGAGTCTCTTGGAGATAGCAATGCAGATGATTTCCTCAAGACAGGTATCTGATTGTAGCCGTAGTATGCAGAAGTGGCAAGTCAACAAGCAGGATTTGAAAGCTTTCAAACAGGAATGGAGAGAGAGAGAGAGAGGGACCCCCCACCCCCACTTAGGGTTTGCTCATGTTAGACTCCAGTTGCTGCTCCTCTGCTGTGGAGAAAAACATCAGTTTAAAAACCACAGATGGGAGGGGATTTGTCACATGACAGTCACCCAGTCATTCAAACATAGCAGTTAGCAGTATTTCTCTGCTTGCTGAGAGAACTGGTAGTTCCTTTAAACTTCCTGGGTCTTGTTTCTTGCTGGGAAATTAGTAAACATTTTGTCTCTCTCCACACAGTGCTTTTGCAATGTAGGATACAGTGTAGTAAACTAGGTGATCATCTTAAACTGAAAGGATGACTTTGCTGGCAGCTTGTCTTTTTAAAATGTCTTTTAAAAAAATGAATTCAGATCTCAAGTCAGTGGACTAAAGAAAATTATCATTCAACAAAACACATTGGCGTAACAATATCTTTAGAAAGGGAGATAATTGATGACAAGCTGGGGGGGGCTGATAAACAAAATGAGTGTTGACTTCATGAAAAAATATTTGGTAAACCTTTTTTCATCTAGTTACAGCCATAGCATTACAAATCATTTTCAAATGCATTGTGCTGACAATGGTGCATGACTTAAATGTTTCCTAAATATTGCCCTGGTGCCACTTTAACATTTAGACACATTTTGTGGGGAAGGGGATTTTGTACTGATTAAGGTGCATGATGAGTCTGACAGTGATGGGGAACAAAATGTTGTTCCTTTTAGAAAATCCATCAATCCCTTGGCTAAGAACATAGAAACCATAAGAACAGCAGGAGGCCATTTAGCCCCTCTAGCCTATTCTGCCATTCAATGAAATCATGGCTGATCTGTGTCCTACCTCTAAATACTCGCTTTTGCCCCATATCTCTTGATACCTATAGCTATCAAAAATCTATCAATCTCACTTTTAAAATTAACAATTCATATAGCATCAATTGCCATTTGCAGAATAGAGTTCCAAACTTCTAGCACCCTTTTGCATGAGACGTGTTTCCTAAATTCACTCCTGAAAGGTCTGGTTCTAATTTTTAGACTATATCCCCTAGTCCTAGACTCCCCAGCTAGCAGAAATACCTTCTTCCAATCTACCCTATTTATTCCCCTTAATATCTTGAAATTGCAATCAAATCACCCCTTTACCTTCTAAATTTCAGGAAATACAAGCCTAGTTTGTTTAATCTCACATCATTGCTTAATCCTTGGAGTCCAGGCAGCAGTCTAGCAAATCTGCACTGCACTGCCCCCAAGGCCAAAATATTGTTCCTAAGGTGTGGTGCCCGAAACTGCTTGCAGTACGCTCAGCAGGGCTTTGTATAGCTGAAACATGGCTTATACCTTCTTGTATTCTATTCCTATAAAGACCAGCATTCCATTAGATGTTTTGATTATTTTCTGTACCTGTTCATGGCATTTTGAAGATCTGTGTACTTGGACCCAAAGGCTGGAATATTACGCCCCCATCCCCCCCCCCGCTGCCCACCGCAGGAGCAGGCTGGAGGCGGGGGGGTTGGTGGGGGTAGCAAATTGAGTGGGAGGCAGGGAATGTCGTTCCCGTTGCCTTCCCACCCCTGCTGCAATTTTATGAGGGGCAGCAGCAGCAAGAAACAGCCCACCCGCCCCAGGCCAATTAAGGCCCTAAAATGGCCAATTAACTGTGACTTAAGGGCCTACTCCCGCCACCGCTGGTATTTTACCAGCGGCCGGCAGGTGGCTCAGGCCCCCCAGGAGGCCGCCCAGTAAAACCTGGCGGTCTTCTTGCAGGTTGGGGGTGCCTTCCTGATCAGGCACCCTGTGCCTCACGGAGGCCCCCCCACCAAACAGCCCAACAGCCCCCACTGAAACACATTCCCCAGCCCTTCCCAACTGAACCCCTTGCCTCGCCAGGGCTTGGCCGATTATCCCTGCCAAAGCCCCACAAAATTACCTTTTTTCTGGGGCCGGCGTCCCTCTTGCTCCACTCCCTGGCTGCAGTCCCAACGGTATTCACGGCTTTGAGTAACGCTGCTGGGACTGAGAGCTGCTGGCCTGCTGATTGGCTGGCAGCTCTTGGAAGCGAGACCTCTTGCCTCAGACGGATGGATATCCCACCGGAGGCCAATTAAGGGTCTGGGACACATAAAATCGTAGCATGGCACCCAGGCACGGCAGAGGAGGGCTCGCCCCTGACTTTTTGGCCAGTGGGAGGGGTCTCCCGCCCATGTAAGATTCCGGCCCAAGTCTCTTTGGACCTCCTGCTTTTCACCATTTAGAAAGTACCCTGTTCTATTCTTTTTAGGTCCAAAGTGGTGGCCTCACATTTTGCCTACATTGAAACCCATTTGCCACAGTTTTGTCCATTCGCTTAATCTATCAATATCTCTTTGTAATTTTATGTTTCAATTTATACAGAGAAAACACCGCCTTTCTTTGTGTCATCAGCAAATTTGGATCTGTGACATTTTGCCCCATCATCTAAGTCGTTAATGAATACAATGCATAACTGAGGCCCCAACACAGATATTGTGGGACCCCACTTATCACATCCCCGCCAATCAGAGTACCTGCTCATTATCCCTACTCTGACTAGAATTTTCCGGCCTCTTTGCGGACACCGTAGAATGTGGGTGGGTGTAAAATTGTGTGGAGTTCTGATGTCATCACTCCAGGGACTGATTTTACGATGTGCAGGCAGCAAGTCTAGTGGAAACAGTGCATAGATTTGAAAACAAGGTCGTAACGACTTAAAGTGCCAGCTGACTGGGATTTTGCAGGCACAAAGTGCACAGGTGGCCACGGGCGTCAGAGCCCCAGCAGGCATATCAGAGCAGCAAGGAGGCAGTAGGTCAGGTCAGTACTGAATTCAGCAGCTGTCTGCTGAGACAGACGGCCTTCACAAGAAGGCTGAGACACCGCAGTTATATCATTGCACAGTGGCGCAGTGGTTAGCACCGCAGCCTCACAGCTCCAGGGACCCGGGTTCGATTCCGGGTACTGCCTGTGTGGAGTTTGCAAGTTCTCCCTGTGTCTGCGTGGGTTTTCTCCGGGTGCTCCGGTTTCCTCCCACAAGCCAAAAGACTTGCAGGTTGATAGGTAAATTGGCCATTATAAAAAAATTGTCACTAGTATAGGTAGGTGGTAGGGAAATATAGGGACAGGTGGGGATGTTTGGTAGGAATATGGGATTAGTGTAGGATTAGTATAAATGGGTGGTTGATGTTCGGCACAAACTCGGTGGGCCGAAGGGCCTGTGTCAGTGCTGTATCTCTAATCTAATCTAATCTGATCATATTGCACTAAAGAGGGGAGTTCAGGTGCCATGGCTTTGGGATCAAGCCTCCATAGTTCCAGTGATGGGGTGGGGTGGGGTGGGGTGGATGGAGGAAGCATCTGGGAGAGTGGCCATTGAGACTGGGAGCGCCCACCTGCAATGGGCATCGCCCACTCAGGAGGCAGGTCCCCCAGTAATGAGGAGAACCTGAGAGGGAGGGAGCTGCAGCCACAGGGATCCAGACAGCAGCAATCTCTTGGCCACCTCCAGGGGCAATCTCAGGGTGGGGAAGCAGAAGACCACAGAGGGGACTGCAAGCAAGCTTCAGTGCAAAGAAGAAGGTATCCTGTAGCAAAGGTGTATAGACAGTGAATGAACCACCTCTAGATGTCGGAGGGGCAGTATCGCTGAAGACAGCGCCTTTCCTCAAAGGCCGTCACAGATCTTTGTGCCATGATGACGGACGAGCTGAGTCCCATTGGTATTGGTGGTCACCTGATGCCAGTTCCAATAAAGATCACGTGGCCATTAATTTCTACGCCTCCAGTTCTTTCCAGGGGCCAACTGGAGACATGTGCGGCTTCTCCTGATCAGCTGCACATCATTGCGTGAAGTTGGTGATCGATGCCCTCTTAAGTAGGGCCAGCCAATACATCCATTATCGCACTGATCCAGACAGTCAGTCTGAGAGAGCCAGAGTAGGAGGGGCCATCACTAGATTCTCCAGGTGCAAGGTGTGATAGACTGCACACATGTGGCCATCAAGGCTCTGACATGCCAGCCAGTAGCCTTCATTAGCACGAAAGGATTCCATTCCCTCAACATCCAACTGGTCTGCGACCACTGTGAACGTATCTTGCAGCTGTTTGCTCGGTACGCTGGAAACAGCCAGAGGATATGGTGGAGCGCGAGGCATTCCCAGATGCAGAGGATGATGAGGAAGCTGACAGCCACAACCTCCTAAAAGACATGATAGACTACATAGAAGGCACAATGACATCGGCGCTAGGGAGGCTCGGCAGGCACTTATACATACACGTTGCAGATGACCCTTTCCACCTCATCCTTCCAATCACTAAAGCTCCACCTTCACCCTCCACTGTTACCATTTACCTCAGCTGTAAGCCCAGGCTCCTGCGCCTGTTGTCATCTGCCCCTTCTGTGCAGTTAATCAAACAGCCCTTGGGGTGAGCCATGGTGCTTCTGCACTTTCAAAGAGCCTCCAGTAACAGGTGAAAATTGTCAACATAACGCATAACACCTTTATGACAAACATAAACAGACACAAGCAGTAACTCCTTAACAATTCATTCATCTATGAAGCCCAAGTGCATCTAGTGGGTTTTCTTAATCTTCTACGAGTGCTCCTATGTGGTGCCCCTCCTTTGCTGCCAGCTGCGGTGGAGGCAGGCTGCTGACCTTGTTACCCCGTGGCTTGGAATGACCTTGGCTGTTGTCCTCTGGCTGCCTGAGGCCTGGAGGGCCTCCTGCTAACCTGAGATGAACGAGGACCTGGTGGAGACTCCAGGCACCTCATCCACCTCTCGCCTTGCCACTGCTGCATTGGCCTCATGGACAAGGCGATGACATGCACATCTGCATGCAATTCCGGCATCCTCTGACTGGTCTGCTGGACCTGACACTCAATGACAATTGCCAACCTCTCTATGGAGAAGGCCATGCACACAGACGAGAGGGAAATGGCAGCACTCACAGTCTGGATGGGCTCCTCGACTGTCCGACCAGGGTAGGCAAACCCTTTGGAATCTCTGCCAGATCTTCATGCACCTCAGATACCTCCAGCATCTGCCTTACTGACAACTCCAAAGGCATGCCCGCACTCCTCCAAGTGTCAATGGCCTCAGCTATCACAGCCTCTGACAGCTGGTCAGGCATTTGTGTGGTGCTCTCGCCGGACTGTGATCCCGAATCTAAGTGCAAACACATACCCACCGACTTGACAATATCTGCGCGAGTGGAGGGTGCGGGGGAACGATGAGACCATGGACCCTCGGAAGCACCCTTCTCTTTCTCAGCGTTGGACAGCTATCCCCCGGAGATGGCAGCTCTCTACACTTGTGGATGACCTGCGTGTGAAAATATAAGGATCAAAGGGTTTCAGCCTTCCAAACACGAGCCTCCAGAATCGGCTGGTCTTTAGATCAATGCATGTGCACTGGGACACCAGGAGCACCTTCCCTCATGCTTGCCTAAGGCTTCCTTGTGCCTGGTCATGAGGCTACTCACCCTCTTGCGCCTGCACTCCTGCCTCACTGTTCGCGATGGAGTATCTGCCATGCCGCCCTGCTAGTTCTAGAGACTCTGCATCCATGGGCGTGAGGATAGTGAGAAATGCCACCCTGCCGTCAGTCTGGGCCCTTTCTTAGGCAATGTAGGCTGACTAATCCTGCAGGAACAAAGAAGAGGAATGTTAGTTGCCCCACAATAACAGGTACATCGCCTAAGCGAGTGGCAGCCTAGCTGTTCATTATGGGGGCACTTGAATGTGTCCGACAATCGGCCACTCTGGAGAAACCCTGCAAGGATTGCCATTGACAGACCAGCACTCATTAACCAAGCTGCATTCAATCGTTTTATAGGAACTGCTGCAGCCTGACCCCATTGCCACTGACTAGGTGGGCTCTCCCTCCCCAAAAATAGCACCCTCACACTTATCCATGTGTTAAACTCTCAAGGGACCAAGGTGTAAGGTTCTCACCTTGGCGGAACGGAGAAGGTCAGGTTCTGCAGACATTCTCATGGCTGTTGACCTCCTCTGCCACCTCCTTCCAGGCTTGTTTTGTTAGGCAGGGAGGTCTCCTCCTA
Source organism: Heterodontus francisci (assembly GCF_036365525.1). NCBI lineage: Eukaryota > Metazoa > Chordata > Chondrichthyes > Heterodontiformes > Heterodontidae > Heterodontus > Heterodontus francisci. The sequence goes on along the minus strand of NC_090388.1, from coordinate 37,651,406 downwards.
TCCCGGGGAAGAGGACCTCCCGCTTTTCCCGAGTAGCCTGGAGGAGAACATGCAGGGAGTCGTCACTGAACTGTGGGATCATCCAGGATCTTCCTTCTGCCATGCCAACAAGCACTTCATTCCTCTGTCCTTCACAATGTCTGCTTGGATGACTTGTTGGCGTTTTCCCATTGGCAGGCCTGGACTGCTGGCTGGGTCTTCAGGGAAGGCTTCATTCAAGGAAGACCTCAGTCAAGGAAAACCTCAGTCAAGGAAGGCTTCAGCTGCATTGCAGTGCTGGCAGCCCTTTAAAGATGGTGCCAGCACATCCATCAGTGTCAGCTGATGCTGTGGCCACCAGCTCAATGCCCAACTCCATCACCAGAATGATCACCCTCCCCCCCGCCTGCCAGAAGTTAATTGGCTAGCCAGCGTGAGTTAGCAGTGCAACTGGGGATCGCGTCTGCAGGGCCAGGGCGACTCGCCTCCGGCCCTGACGGCCACTCCTTGGCTCTGTACTTAAAATTCCAGCCTCTGCCTCCTGCTGCTCAGCCAATTTCCTAACCAGGTCAATAATTTGCCTTCAATTCTATGAGCTGCAACTTCAGCTAACAGTCTCTTATGAATGACTTTATCAAATGTCGCTGGAAGTCCATATAAATAACATCCATAGAAATTCCCCTGTCCACTACTTTAGTCACCTCTTCAAAAATTTCAATCAGATTCGTCAGGCATGACCTATCCTTTACAAATCCTTGCTGGCTTTCTCTGATCAGCTGAATATATTCAAGGTGTTCAGTCACTCTATCCTTAATTATATACTCTCGCAGTTTCCCGACAACCAATATTAACTGGCTTATAATTCCCTGGCTTCCTTCTGTCATCTTTCCAGGTTAAATACAATGTAGCCAATGATGTGCGTCAATATAAACCTGAAGGAAACTCCATAGTGTATCCAACTTTCTCATTTCCTACATTATATATTCTTAATAGCTTTCTCAGCAAGACTGACCAATTAATATCAATTTGTGTTTCATTATGATTAGACTTGTGCTGTGGATTAGAATTTATATTGTCCACACTCATTTCATTTAGAAGCATGGACAATCATCTGAGGGAATAGGCTTCAATTCTCTCTTTGTGGAGTGGAATTGAACCCCAGTCTCACATGCAAAAGGGTAGTGCTCAAATTCACGTAGCCCATGTGAGTGTTACAACTATGAAATAGTACTATTATAACTAACAAATATATTGGCTAGGGCTTTCCAGGATTTTCCACCAATGCATTTCATTTAAATTCCATGGATTCTTTGAATTAAAGCACGTTTGGGTCACAAAGTTAAATAAACTGGTATCTTTACTGACAGTGGGAAAACAAACCACTAGCAAAAGCAGTGATCAAATGAAAGTTGCTTTTCAGAAGCTATTGAGGTTTTATATAGAGAGTTAATAAAGATTCAATTCTATTTTATTGCAAACCATTGATCAGTTATAGCCTAGTGCCAGTTACTCAATGACTTTTCTAAAAATCTCTCAGCAAATTATTGGCCCACTTTCTTGGCCAAGGAATGGTATAAGGCTTGAAGAACAATTGCAGAAAAAATAATTTGTGCTTGTTAGTAGAATAAACAAGCGTACTGCCAATGTTTGACGTCTGAAAGCCACAATAATCTCATTATTTCACAATGATATGTAGCCTAATTTTACAACTTTTATGGTTAAACTGTGATAGCAACATATAATAAAATCGAAGGTATCTTTATTATAAATTCTATTACCGCCATATTTTTGATTAAATATTTTATTAATATAGTTGATAAAAGCTAATGACAAGGCACTTGCATCAAAAGTATATGTATATATATAAAATATTGTTAAGGTTAATACAGGAGCTGCTGACCAATTGTGGGTCATAACTGCTTATTGTTAAAATTTGGTTCATATTTGCAGGCAAATAAAAGGCTCGTGAAAATGGTCTGGATCTTTCATTCAGATCCAAGTTTAAACAATCTACCTTTCACCTTGTCAACACGTGCTATTTATATAACATAATATACCCTTTCCTGCTGGTATTTGGTCTGTTTGTGTGATTTGATAGGTTGTCCTTTGTCTGGTGATGGAATCTTGCTTTTCTATGGAAAAAAATCTTTTACAGTTTTGTGAGACTTAAAGCCAAAAGAGGAGGATTCCAGTCCACATATTTCAGCAATTTTTCCCTATTAAATAATTGCCGCAGCCAGATACCTTTTACTTTGTAAGCTGGTGTTAGACTGCTCACACTGAAAGGATGGAATAGGCCAATGGAGTTATGTTGGCAGTAGAGGAATCAATGAAGTACTTTTAATGGAACTGAGACACCAGCTTCCTTTACCTTGCAGATGTTCTCTGAGTCAGGGAGATGGAGAACTGCTGCACCCCATTTTATTGTGATAACATCACTCAAAGGTGAAGCAGTTTCATTTTTAAAACACAACTACAGATAACGATGCTCTGATGTAAATGCTTTGATGCCAGAAATCATTACTGAGTTTACAGAAGTATTCTTGGATGTTTGCATCATTGCAAGATACTTATGGATGAAGAAGGCCACTTGATCCACCTTTGTTCAACAGAAAAACTCTAAATCCCACCATCACAGCATCTAGTTAGTTCCTAAATACATCCAAGGTTTTTTCCTCTGTTACTCTGTTCAAGTTTCCATTCTATGGGTTAGAGATTTGTTGGCATCATTCTTGTTTTACAGGGGTAAGGCGGGTGCATAAGCGTCCAATATGCCAGGTAGTGCAGACACACCCATTCTGTGCTGCCTGCCAAATTGAATTGAGCTCCTCCATAAGTGTCAAGGCACGTGCCAGAATAATTCATGAAACTCATTGTAATATTTCAATAAGGATCCTATGCTTTTTGTAGGACACCTTTGTGAAATTGGGATGTCCCAACACATGACTCACAGTGTGATAAACTTGCCCAGCAACTCAAAGCGCTAACTGGCAGCAAAGGGTTCGTACGCTACATACCTATGAGTTGTTGGTTTGTCCTTTCAGGCTGATGGTTAACTTTTGAACATTTTTTGCCTAGTTTCTGCCTTCGATGACTGAATTCTGACTTCTGGGGCTGGAATTTCCCAGCATATAAGTAGTCCTGCTGCCGGGTCTGAAAACAGGACCCAAGACTGTGCAGGTGGGTGGTGGAACCCTGGGCAGCATTTTACCAGTGGCAGCCAATTAAGAGGCTGCTGCTAGGATCACCGTCCAATTAAGGATGGCGGCCTGTCTTCCAGAGCTATTGGCCCCTCTGATTGGCCTGGCAGTTTGGCAGTCTCAGCAGTGCCACCATCAGAGGTCGCCACTGCTGAGGCTGCATGAAGAATGAGTGGGCGCCACCACGAAGGTGCCTTCGAAAACAAGGTAAGTTTATTCCTTACCGTGCTGGGAGCAGACAGGCAGGCCCCCGCGATCGGGGATGGCAGGGTGGGGGGCGGGTGGTGGGCGGTCCACCTTCCAGCGATGACCCCGTAGCCACAGGGGCAGCCATTGTTGCTGGGGGGTCCCCTCCGTGGGCCATGGAGTAGCCATAAATGAGGGCACCACAGGATTTACCCAGTAAAATGTTGGCAGGGGAGTGGGAGGTGTCTCTTAATTGGGCAGTTATTTGGAATAATTGGCTGCCCAGTGAGCGGCTGTGCTACTGAGTTTGCTGCCCTTGGTAATAGAGGCCTGCTCAGGTCGGGAAAAAAGAACCCAACCCGAACCCAACCGAACCACCGCAGACCGAGCCCGACCCGGCCCGAGTCCCTCCGATTTTGCTTCGAGCCCGACCCGACCTGAACCTGCCCTGGCTCGACCTGACCCGTCCATCCCTTTACTCACCTTCGGACTTGGAATTTCCACGAAGCTGCAGCGCATGTGTGATGACGTTATCGTGTCGTCACTCGCTCACTGTGCAGACTCAGTTTCGTCCCGGACTCCCAGCTCAGGTAAGCTTTTTAAAATTTCAATACTTACCCCCAGAGCACTTATCGTGTGTGGCCGGCCTGACCTGACCCGACTCGAATGTCGTACCCTGAAGATGGGCCCAACCCAACCCGAACCCGACACATGTCGTTGGGTCCTTGGGTCGGGTAGCAGGCCTCTACTTGGTAATATGCTGTGGCAATGGGAAGACATCAGGCTCCCCTCCCAACACCTTCTGCCACTACTTTACCAGCCCTCCCACCTCCCAGCCTGTCTCCAATAGGCTGGTAAAATCCAGCCCCTGTTATGTTTTTTTGCTGGTGTTGCACTGCTTTTGGTTGCCTTCAAACAGTTTTACCATAGTCATGGGTGGTTGGATAGAGCTGCATTTGGTGCTGGAGGATGAGAGAGAGGAGTAGCTGGGAGAAGAGGGAAGAGGATGGCATTGCACAGGAGACCATGCCCACAACATGTCTTCAGGGAGCACTTCTCCTGCATACACTTTACTGTGGAGCAATGTTTCAAATGCCTTTGCTTCACAAGGAGGGCTCTCTATGAACCAAGTCACCTACTACAGCCACAATTCGAGCCTTGAACCAGGGCAAGAGCAGCACAGCCTGTATGTTGTCAAGGTCACCCTGACCCTTTTGCAACAGGCTCCTTCCAGGCTGCAACAAGTGACATCAGTAGCATTTCATGTTTTACAATCCACCATTGGTATCAGGTGACTGTTGTCTCTAAGGCTTTCTATGCCAGGTGAAACACATACATCTCTTTCTCCATGTACAGAGAATAATAAGACAGCATTAAGATTCACCCAAATTGCAGGCTTTCCCAGGGTGCAAGATGCCATACACTGCTCCTAATTACCATCCTGGCATCTTTCTCAGTAGAAACAGCCAGAGAGGGTGATAGCCTCCTATCTCAAGTTGCATGCGGCTTTGTCCTGTAAGAAAAATGTGTTAGTAACATTCTTTTCAGGTATTTAGAGAATGTGCCTGTCATAGTTGAATAGCTTGTGTGCAATGGTATGCACCCTTTTCAGGCATGATCGGAATCACCCCCACCTGTCCCATTTTCTCTGTCACTAGTTTCAGCCCCATTTCCCCGACCACTAGTTTTCTTCTCTCCCAAAACCTCCCATTCCTTAATTCTCCATCTCTCTCCATGAACACTCATTTCCCAGTCTCCCCTTAATTTCCCATTCTCCATCTTTCCCCTGGTCTTTATTCTCTTCTCCCCATTCTTGAACCCTGCTCCCCGAACCTCCAATTTTACACCTCCCCCAGTTTCAAGCCCTGCAATTTCAGAGCCCTCACCTCTTCAGAAACCTCACAAATGTCGACACCCACAATTTCTAACTCTCCAGCCGACTGCGCTCCACACAGTCACGGCTTCCTGCGGTGGTGCTCAGGTGATGTCACCGAACTCAAGTCCGCCAATGATGTTACGATGTGGGAGGAGGGGTTTGTACTGTGGCGGGAAATTTCAGTAGCTGAATTCCCAGGCTGCTGGAGGCACAGCTTGGGAGAGGTTGCCTCAATTCTGGGATGCACTGGGCCATATGGAGAAATTGGGAACCAGACTTTCACACATTTTGATAACACACAGCATTTGATTGCATTGCTTTTATTTAGCCTGAAAATAGCCTGATGTTTTTGGCAAAGATTTACACACACATACGCACATATATATGCACGTATATAGACTGGCCAAGAGGGTGTGGGAAAATGGTGCACTGACATGGAACACAAAAATCTGAGTGTATCAAGCCTGTGTCATCAGTACCTTGCTCTACGGCAGCGAGGCCTGGACAATGAATGTCAGCCAAGAGCGACGTCTCAACTCATTCCATCTTCGCTGCCTCCGGAGAATCCTTGGCATCAGGTGGCAAGACCGTATCTCCAACGCAGAAGTCCTCGAGGCGGCCAACATCCCCAGCATATACACCCTACTGAGCCAGTGGCGCTTGAGGTGGCTTGGCCATGTGAGCCGCATGGAAGATGGCAGGATTCCCAAGGACACATTGTACATTGTCATTGGTATCATACCCACTGGCTGTCCATGTCTCCGCTTTAAAGATATCTGCAAACGCGACATGAAGTCCTGTGACATTGACCACAAGTCGTGGGAGTCAGTTGCCAGGGATCGCCAGAGCTGGCGGACAGCCATTAAGGCGGGGCTGAAGAGCGGCAAGTCAAAGAGACTTAGCTGTTGGCAGGAAAAATGACAGAAGTGCAAGGAGAGAGCCAACTGTGTAACAGCCCCGACAGCCAATTTTATCTGCAGTGCCTGTGGAAGAGTCTGTCACTCTAGAATTGGCCTTTATAGCCACTCCAGGCACTGCTTCACAAACCACTGACCACCTCTAGGCACTTACCCATTGTCTCTCGAGACAAGGAGGCCAAAGAAGAAGATACATATGCAAGAACTTTGACTGATAAGAACCAGAATTCAAATGGACAAGAAAATGTGCAAGGGAAACTGAGAGGAGGAGGCAAGAGTTTGTTTGTAAAAATGATTGACATCAACTCTCTGGACAGCATTATTCTGAAAAATTACAGTTCCAGAATGTATATTAATGATGAGAAGTGATGATTCCAGTTAACAAGAGACTGATAAAGGTTAGCAGACTTCATAAAAGCTTTCCATGTTTTACAAAAAGAAATAGATGCCAGTGGCAACAAGTTTAAAACATCAATTTTATTGTAATACTATTGATGTATGAAATTTATTGATACAATGATGTAACTTTCTTATTCTTATGGTTTGTGGAAAAACTTGGGCTGGTGCCTTATTTCCCTAAGCAATATTGCATCATTCCCACGATTGTCTACACATCTTTTTGGTCTCTTCACCCTCATCAGTGCCAGCTTGCTATTTCAACATAATTATTAACAGCTGACAGGGGTACATTGTTTTCCTTTGCATATTCTGGAGTTGGCATTTACAAGAATTGAAACAATGTGGATAGTCAGTAAAATTTAAAGAAAATAATTGTATTCAGAATTATTTTCTGATGAGATCATTACCTTGTTAGAAGATTCTTAGTGAAATAAAAGATCCTGTCACAATGTTACTGTATTGCTTTTATGACTAATCTAGCTTCCTTTTTTCATTCAGCTTCATCTTATTCTTCCTTACTTCACTCACTGCAATTTATTGGATTCCCAGAAGCCAGTCATCAAGCTGAATTAATGTGTTAATGTGCTTTAAGACTAAGTTCCATGACACCTTTTATTCTCTTGGCAACCACTGTAGTGAAAGGTTGGTGTCAAGAGGCTCAATTAATTAGGTAAGTAGCTAGAACCATATTATGGACATCATGCAACGTGAATGATGTTACGGATAAAATTATGGAGGCTGGTTCCTAATGTGATGTCATCAATTTTTTCAGAACTTAATGACCTTTAAATTTTCTAATTTTTCAATCCGTCAAATAACTGAAAATGAATATGCTTGCATTTCATAAATAAAAGAGTTAGCATTGCTTCCATTCAACTTGATAGGACTGTGAACTTTTTTTAAATGAATGCTGTTTTATATAAATGTAATACCAATTTGATTCTTTGTATTAACTATATATGTATTTTCACCTAACCTATTCCATGCTGCCCCTGATGATATCATCCACAGATGTAGGGTCAGCTTCCATATGTATTCTGACAGCAGCCAGCTTTACCTCTTTGCCACTCCACTCTACCCCATGACTGCCTCTGTGCTGGCTGTTTGCCTGTGATGAAGCAGAATTTCCTCCAACTGAACATTAGGAAGACTGAAGCCATTGTTTTCAGCCTTTGCCATTTCAAATGAGTTAATGCCTGTGTAATTATACTGCACACAGGGATGCAGTATGAGGCTGTTCGGCATCTATATGTGTACTTTGCTGGAGAAGTTCTATGCTTCTATATGTCCTTTGCTCTTTTTTAACAGTTTTGGGGACAACAACAAATGGTTTACATATTTAAATAAAATCTATTGTCACTGATTTAAAATGTGATCAGATATGGTGTCTGCTTTACAATGTTCTGTATATGTGATACTGTTTTAACTGTTTGGTACAAGAACACACATTGGAAGTAATTGACTTTCTAAATAGAACAAGTCATTTGGAGCAGTGGGTATGGCCAGAACACTGGATCTATCTAAGACCTGTAATGAAAATATAATAGTGTTGGCTACTGCAAGGAAGTGGTCATATGAGTTAGATGACTCAGGGAAGCAAGCAATAGAAAAGAAAGCACTTGCCTTTTTTTGCATTTGAGCACATCTCTCGGGTTCCCAGAAGGCTTTGAATTCCTTTGTAGTGCGTTTGCTTTATGAGATGAGGCTAGAACAAATCATTAAGTTGATTTATTTCTCAGAAACAAGTGAGCATACAGAGCAGCGGTTATGATCAGACTCACTTATTTCAATCTGTATATATGTCCATGTAATGCTAGCAAAAAATGTACATGTTAAGCTTCCCCACATTAGTGGATCATTTATGGAATAACTATGCTTTTATATGATTTGATATTTATAAACCTCAAGTGTCCCTTTTTCAACAATCTACCTGTCAGTTTCATCAATAGGCCTATTTTCCCTTGTGACACTTAAAGTCCTATTTTTGATTACTATTTCTGCTCCTGTTTGTTTTCATGCAGTCACCCAGCTGAGCAGTTAGCAAGCAACTTACTCTTAGATCTTTACCACTCCTGAGTTATCTGCTTCCAACTCCACAAGAGTGGACCAGACTGATGTTGCGGAATGGTTCTAGTTGCAATGTATGACCAGTAAGGCGATTATATTTTTCTTCAGACATATTATGGAAAAATAAGTAGTTTTTGTTCCACTAATTGGTTGCTGCTCCATCCTTAAGTATCAATTTTAGAACTAAATAATTCTGTAAATTGAACATGTACAAATATGTCTTGCACCTGTTTCAAATCTCAAGTACTCCACACAATGATGGAACTGTATTTCTGAAAAGGATAGCTACGAGCATCTGTTTGTACTTAGAGAGGAAAGAGGAGAAAATATCCTGAGAGCAGTTTACTGCCCTGGTGAAAGTCTTTGACCAGTTGTAGGCTTATGTCTTGCATGAATATTGCCTTAAAAAGCAAGAAGCAACCTGTGATTGAAGCTCCCAGTAGAGTTACACAGACTTACAGTTAGCATTTGTATTGCATGTCGCAGTCTGGTACTTTTCAGATTTCAGCTGACACCAAGCTGGAATATTACAGGCATCAATACTCAAATGCTGTATTGGTTAAGAGAGCTCATCATTGCATACGCTTTATGGTATTTGAACCAAGAATATATCAGATTCCCCATTACTTTGCTTATAAGAAACAGTTGTAAGTGAATGCATGTTTACACATTTGAGGTGGAAAGCATTTATTGGAAGTTATCACTCAGTGAGCATGTAGGCTCTGTGAATTATTAAACATTGTTGACAGATTCCCTAGGGTAGGTATTCATCTTCACCACCTGGGCGGTAATCTGGTGAGATGGATCATGCACTCTTTACAGAACTCGCCTGAAATTGAAATGAATGGAATGAAAGTCACTGGGGTTCTGTAAAGGCAGTGTGATCCATTCTGCCAGATTACTGCTCAGGTAATGAAGATGAAAATCTACGCCTCTGAATCAAGTCATGGTTACACAATCTATCAAGCCATGTTCAACAGGAATGAGATCAGAGAATGGCTTAAACCTGTTTTAGTTGTTCCTTTATCTAAGGTGAATGCTTTAACTTAATGCCACATCAGTAAATCAAAATTGTAGTGGCCTGTATACTAGCAGAACTTGTCTTTTGATCACAATAACTCTTCAGGACAGCAGAAGTAAAAATGAGTGAAGATAGGAAAAAAAGGTTGCTAAAGGATGAAACCTTAGACAATGTGACAAGATATAGATCAGGATAGTCACCAGGATATGCTCCTAGCATTGTGTGTGTGTCCAGCAAACTGTTCAATGATGTAAGGGTCATAAAACATCCAACAAAGTTAAACTCAACAAAAATTAGACAATGAAATCTTGGTTCTAAAATAGTATGAAAAGAGATGCAAAGCTTCATTCAGTGGAAACTTTGCTAGCTTCAAGGAAATCCACTGTGAATGTCCTGGAAAGGCACTGTTCATGACTCTTGGATAGTTCTTTACATGTAACTTTTTCGAATTTGGACTGCACATACTGCTCTGTATGTAGTGTGAAGATAAATGTTTTGAAACAATAATAGATTAAGTTAAAATAAAAACAGAAAGTGCTGGAATACTCAACAAGTCTGGCAGTATCTGTGGAGAGAGAAGCAGAGTTAACGTTTCAGGTCTGTGACCTTTCATCAGAACTGGGATTAAGATTAAGATTAGATTAAGTTAATTGTGAGATTTATTACTGCCGGAGCTTTTCAAATCTTTTCTTAAAAAGCATAAGGATTACCCAATTCAGTTAATTTATTTGTAGTGGTTTTGATTGAGGGAAGACTGTGGCCAGTACACTTCAAATAGTCTCATAGGGTATCAGCATTCACCTGAACCACTGGAACAAGCAAACACGGTGGGCAGAATTTTATGCAGACTTCAGGACAGGAACGGAGGCGGGGGTGGGGTGGTGGTGTGCATTAAATCGGGACAGGAGACATCGGACCGTAAGTCTGACATCGTGACATCCCGTCCCTTATTTATGGATGGCGGAAAACATGGAGGGCGAAGAGCAGACATCGACGCAGTGGGCAGGCAATTAAGGTAGTTAAGAGCAATTTTATTCTCATTTTTAAATTTTATTAATGGCGCTCGGGAATCACAGGGCTTTCAGAGCCTCGCCTGGTTGAGGGAGGCAGCATGGAGGCAGGAGCTCATCGCTGGCTGCAAAGGGAGGCCATCGGGAGAGGCAGGGTGGAGAAGGGAGGGCATCAGGCATTGTCTGAAGAGTGGGACCAAAGGTGCCAACGCTACGGGTGGTGGGGGGGGGGTGGGAGGTGGGGAATAGGCAAGTGCCACCTCATCAGAGGTGAGAAGTGGGGGAGAGGGGAAGACCGTTGGAAGTGAAGGTCAAAAACTCAGGGATAGGCCACCTATCATGGGCCTCATTCATCCAGGCTTCGGAGACCCCATTGAAGAGGAGGTGCAGTAAAGTGGGAGGGAGGTCCAGGCACTGACAGTGGCACAGCAGTGACCTGTGAGCCCACAGGAGGGTCAGCATTGGCCTCCAGACAGTGAAGATGGGCACAAAGGGGAAATTCAGCAGCCTCCTTCACGCCGAAGGAGCTACCCTCCAGAGAGGGTGTATCAGTCAAGGCTCAACTACCTACAGATGTCTGAGAGGCAGTGCCAATGAGGACTCTGCCTCTCCAGGGAGGCTGGCACTGACTTATGTGCTATGATACAGGACAAGCTGAGTCCCAGGGAACTTGGCGGAAGTCCAATGCCAGTGGCACTGAAGGTCACCGTGGCACTGAACTTCTACACTTCTGAATCATTCCAGGGATCCACTGGGGTCATGTGTGGGATCTCACAGTCAGCAGCCCATTGGTGCATCAAGGACGTCACCAATGCCCTTTACAGGAGAGCTGGAGAATATGCATGGTTCCACATGCATCCCAACTCTCAAGCTGAGAGGTCCATCGGGTTCGGGACGATCGCTGGATTCCCCCAGGTGCAGGGTATCATTGACTGCACACATGTGACCATCAAGGCTCCGGAACACCAGCCAGCAGCCTTCATCAACAGGAAGGGCTTTCACTCCCTCAGTGTACAACATGTCTGCAACCACCATAAACAGATCCTGCAGGTCTGTGCACACTTTCTGAAAAATTGCTACGATGCCTACATTTTGAGGCAGTTCCAGGTGCCAGAGCTTTTCCGGCTGTAAGAATATTGGAGTATGTAACTATGTGCTATATGCTTGGATATGTGAAGTAACGGAATCATGGGAGAAGTGTCAAGCTAGAACCTGCAACAGAATAATACTGAAGTGACTAAACTATTGTTAGTGCTGAAACAGTTGATTAGGTTAAAACCACAGTGTAAGGAGAAACTGAAGTTGTGTAACCACATGGTGAGATACATTGTAAGATAAGGAACTGAAGAACAAAAGGGGTGACAAGCTCATTAGAATCTGCATGACTTGAGTAACAAGAGATAGAGGACACATGCAGACAACAATAACTGGATTAGAACGGATGGGGCTATCCCTGATAGGTGCTCTGACAAAAGTTGGCAGGCCCACCCAGGGATAAAAGAGGAGAATCCACAATAATCAGCATGATGGAGAGAAGACTCAAGACAGGAGAAGAAGGAAGACAGAAGAGAATAGAAGACTGAACAAAGAGACAGTGTACTCTGACGCCCAACTACAAAACAGAAAGTATATAGCTCGGGTTTTTCTGTCAAGTGCTGCCTGAATCTATCATAGTGTGCTACTTGGATTTGTCTCTTGTTTCTCAATAAAGTAGCGCAACTTGGTAAAGTCATGTCAAATCTTACCCCCACACAGCCTCCCATGCGCATTCAGAGATGGATCATTGGAGACAACGGCTACCTGCTGATGACATGGCTAATGATACCTGTGAGGAACCCTCACATAGATGCAGAGGAGAGGTACAACACCTGCCATGGGACAATGCGATTGACCATTGAGCAGGCCATTGGTCTACTCAAGATGAGATTCAGGTACCTAGATCGATCTGGTGGAGCCCTTCATTATGCCCCGGCAAGGGTCCCACGTATCGTGGTGGTCTGCTGTGCACCACACAACCTTTTACTACAGAGGGGGGAGACTTTGAGTAATGAGGATAGCGAGGATCATGATGTCTCCTCAAATGATGAGGATGCGGAGGAGGAAGCTGGCCTAGCATTGCCAGGTGAAGGATGTCAGGGACAACATGAGAGACGCCATGAGATATGTGCAAGGGAGACTCATGATGCCCTTATACATTTGTGTTTCTTTTCATCTTTACTGTCAATTGTAGATTGACCAATAAATACTTACCTTTATACAGCCCTGTTGTTGCTTTCCTTCCTTCAGGAAGCATTTGCTCAGCACCCAGGTGCGCAGAGCTCAACTGGCAAGGCTCCAGACTTGACCCCTCGCAGCATGCTCCCTTGCCTTGCCTTGACAGAGGCAGGGTTTAAATGAAGCACCAAAGGCCATAAATTAGAGGAAGGAGATCTTGTGCGGTAGAAAATAATGTTTATTATCTGTGACACCAAAAGCTACCCTTTCTATTTACATTACACATTCACCCATAAATCCCCCCGTGCTTCTAGGTGCTCTTTATGCTTTTGTGTGCTCTCCTACGCAATGCTCTCCCTACACTGTCAGCTGAGGTGGAGGCAGGCTGCTGACCTTGCTGCCCCTTGGCTAGGGATAACTTTGGCAGTCATCCTTTGGATGCTTTAGGCCTGGGGGTCCCTGGCATGCTGAGATCCTCTTGCACAGAAGTAGTACCACCCTCTTTCAGCAGGGATGAAGGAGGATCTGACGTCACTGGCAGAGGGGCAGAGAAGCAGCTGCTCGCATCAGGAGCACCCTGAGAGGAGACCCCAGCTGTGTGGGGTGGGGGGGCAGCCACTCCTCCTCCCTTGAAAGGCAGACTTGTGCTTCCCTGCTCACCTAAGAGGGTGAAGGGCCTGGTGGTGACTCCAGGTACACCATTCCCTTCTCGCCTTGCCACTGCTGCCTTGAACCCATGGCCAAGATGAGGGTATGGAGGTCTGCATGAATATCCTGCAAACACTGACTGCTCTGCTGGATATGGCTCTCCAGCAGAACTGCAAATCTCTCAATGGAGGATGCCACTCATGCACCAGTCAGGGACAGTGCAGCACTCAAGGCCTGGATGGACTCCTCCATTGTCCATGCTTGGGCACACATTGCCTTTGGCATCTCTGCCAGATGTGACCTGACCTCTCTCTGCAGCTGCAGCCTTTCCTCTGATGCTGACGACACCAGAGTCACATCATGAGCCTGGGGATCAGCGTGGGCCTGGCTTCCCACAGTCCTCTGACTGACAGTGGCCTGGGCTGTCACAGCCTCCATCAACTGTTTGGGCACATCTGTGCTGTGTCCACCAGGTTGTATGCCCGAATCTAACCGCGAACGCATACCCACCGACGTGAAAGTATCTGTGCTGGTGGAGGGTGCAGGAGCATGAGTTGACAATGCACCCTCTGAGGATTCGTCCCCCTCTCAGAGGTCACAGTCTCTCCCACAGTTTCAGAGGCTCTTCATGGACGCTCTAGGTGACCTACAGAGAACAAAGACATTGAAGGATCAATAGCTTCCCCTCCTGACATAGAAAGCACCACCAAGTTGGAGACTCCTGTAGGCACCAGATGCCTCATGAGAAGCATGACTCCATCGCTGCTAATGTACCCTTGTGCCCCATGGCGACCTTACTCTCTGTCTTGGGAAGGTGCCCGTCTCTCCATCTGCAATGCACCATCCGTCCTGCGGCCATGCCAGCTCCATAGCCTCCTCCTCCATTGGGTTAAGGACACGGAGATTTGGCAGTCCACCTCCAGTCTTGGCCTGCTCTCTGCGATTGTGTGCTATCTTCTCCTGCAGGCACAAAGATGAATGTTGTTGGTCTCCCAGCGGGGACAAGCCCAAGACATATGCTGGTGGTAGGTCAGTGGTTATGATGGGGGTATGGGGGTACACAGATGCCTCCTGCATGTGACCCCCTTCCAGGGACTTCATGAGGGTTTCCAATGACAAAAGGCCGTATTTCAATGCCATTTTGTCATGCTTCAGGCAGCTGTCTGTATGCCCTAACCCTTTGTCTCATCTCGGGGCACTCCCTCTCCACCCAATGCACCCTCCTGCTCTGACAAATGCAAGGCCCAAGAGGTCAAGGGTTTACAAGGTACTCACTTTCTATGCCTGGATGAGGTCATTGAACTATTTGCAGTACTGAATCCAGGTCCTTGGTGTGACCCCACAGATGCTGACCTCCTCTGCTATTTGCAGCCAGGCTTGTTTGGTCAGTTGCCCAGCTCTCCTCCTCCTGTCCCTGGGAAAGAGTATCTTCCGCCTTTCTCTGGCAGCCTGTAAGAGAACATGGAGGGAAGCATCACTAAAGCTGGAGTATTCCTTCTGCCATCGTTCTGCAGCCTTTCTTCCCTGAAGAAATCCTTATAGTTGGCCAGCTGGCAGCCCTTCAAATATGATGGTAGCACTTGCCACGGCGTCAGCTGAAACCGACACCTTCGCCTCCATCCATACCACCATCCACTTTATTGGACACCCCCAATGTCTCATTCGACTTAATTGGTCGTCTGCCATTTGATCATATGTGGCCGGTCGCTCATGGCCCTGACGGAAGCCGCACCCACTTCCTGTCCCAACGTTGGGACCTGAGGCTTCAACATAAAATCCGGCCCAGTCTTAGTTTAATATCTCATCTAAAGTATGTCACTTCTGTTACTGTAGCACCCCCTCAGTCCTGCACTGAAGTATCAGCCCGGATTACAGCCTAAGCACGGATTTTAACCCCACCAACCCACTGCCCCCGCACTCAAGACCAGGACTTGCTGGAGTTAAAATCATGGCCGCGTGCTACTCTGTCCTCTTACCAACCTCATGCCATGCACCATTTTAATAGGTGCATTTTGCATGCTGTGTGAGGCCTTCCACAGCATGCAGGCGAGATTCTTACTGGGGTACAAAAGTTGTTGGCTGATGATGTCAATCAGACCCTGATTTTTACTTCAAGTCACACAATCAACGTCCAATGCCAGCCTTGCCAAGGGGCATCAGGCCCAGAAGAGGGTGTTGTGGGATGACCTTAAGAGAGGACCACCTTAAGAGCTGTAAGTGAAGGTCACTGGAGGAAGTGATATTGCGTCAGACATGACCAGTTAATTGTGGGTGGAGCCCGACAGAATGAGATGTGTTTAGATGTGGCTCATGCAGTAATTTTTTGGATATATATGTTTTAGTTAAGTATAATAAAAACCACATTTTCTTTGGATATTATTTGTAGTCCTGCAAAACTTACAATAGTTCACATACCAAAGAGACAAGTAATATTATATGGTGGCAACATTTGGGATATATTTTTTCCGACGACCACTAAATGTTACAGGGGCAATATTTGATTTTTTTCTGAAGACACACCAAAAGCAAACAAGGAACAGCCAATTGCCTACTTGGAGTGGCTGATGATCTGGCAGGAGAGCAGTTACCAGGAGATCCCACAACACTGCAGTAAGCTAGGCTACAGACAGGACCCCAGGGGGTGGTGAAACACTGTGAGTACAGCAGACAATTTGCCAGGGTATCAGAGCTTTCGACTGGTCTGTCAGTGGGTTAAAACATTTGAAAAACAGTCGCTGAAACCATTAATGTTTTAGTTTTCCCATCTTTTGCTTTGTGGGCAGGGCCTAAGCCAAAAAGAGCGGGAAGAGCTTGACAGCGCCATTGGAGGTCCATAGCACAGTGAGAAAGCCTGGTTGTGACAGCAAGCTGCAGCCCTCTTTCAAAAACCCTCTCTTTTAAAAACACAGCTCTCTGAGTTTAAAAAAAAATCAAACATCTGTGTAAACAATGAACTGATTTCTAGGTTTAATAAAAGACAAGCTGTGTAAACAACGAAAGCTGCAGTCACTCACTCTTAAAAGAGGCAGATCTGTAAAAAATGAATCTGCCTTAAAAAGGAAACAAAAAAAAAGGTGCTTGTGAAAAAGAAAACCTGTAAAAAGTCCTATACTTACAAAAAAAAGGATCATTAAGACAATGGCTTTCAGATAGCCAGTATATATTGGATGGCACTGAACATAGTGTCTGCATTTAAACTGTTTTGACAGTGAATGGAACTGTGTTTCCTGGCTCAAGAACTGAGCAAACTAGAGAATGGAGCTACCAAATTTAAGATCACACTGGGCAATAAGGGACTGCAATGGAACAATACATCAGGATTGTCAGCTAAGGATCAGAAAAACCCGAGCAAGCTATGGGCATTTCTGGAGCAGCAACTGAAGGTAAAGGTAAATTTATGAATACATAGGCTTATGTTTATGACATACCGGCAAAGGCAGGATGAGTCCGTTGAACAGTTTGTTGCAAGATGCCAAGACAAAGCTCAAGAATGCAACTTTGCAGATATCGAATTATCGGAATGGGTTATAGAGCTAGTAATTACGTCTACCCCACTCGAAGCCTTTTAAAAAGATCTGCTAGAAAAGAAGAAAGGGCACACCATAGATGCACTACTGAATAATGGAAGGAAATTTGAAGCCATCATGGCTGGGCGCCAACAGTTACAAGCATTAGGGGCAGCTACAACAAGTGATATGGTAGCCCAGGCTCAGTTGTCTGCTAAACTTTGTAGCAAATGTGGTCTGACTCATCCAATTCACCATTGGCTTGCATACCAGGACCAGTGCAAAGCTTGTGGCATGTGAGGACATTGAGCAAGGCAGTATAGGAGGCCGAGCTCAGGTACTGCATGCGGGATTGTGGCAGATCACATGCAGAGAGAATGCTTGCAAGAAAGGATGGCAAAAGTAACACAAAGTATGCCAACACATAACAAAAACCAAAGCAGATACATCAGGTCAGCAGAGACACTGAATGTCAGCAGAACAAGGCCAAAGAGTGCATTCGTACGAACAGCTAGCAAGCATTCCACATAGTGGGCTGGACTTTGTTCCCAGCTGACGTCGGGTTCCTTGGCGGGTGGTGGGGAGAGGGGTTGGGGTTGGGCTGGAAAATCGGAGCGGCAGCGACCAACATGGAACCTGACACCGGGATGGCCGGGCCCGATCTTCCTGGCGGTGGCAAGGCTCTGTGGCAGCCCCTCCGCTGTTCTGCAATGGGACCAGAGTTAGCATATTTAAATTACATATATGCTTGAATTAAAGTGTAAACCGCAGCAATCTTGCCTTCAGTTCTCAATCTTCAGCGCGACATATGACATTCACGTGCTTTCACTTTACTGTCCAAGGAAAGCTGCCGCCACCGAGGTGGGGAAGGGGTCATAGAGTCATAGAGTTATACAGCGCAGAAACAGACCCTTCGGCCCATCATGTCTGTGCCAGCTATCAAGTACCTATCTATTCTAATCCCATTTTCCAGCACTTGGCCTTGTAAGCCATGGTGTTTCAAGTGCTCATCTAAATACTTCTTAAATGTTGTGAGGGTTTCTGCCTGTACCACCCCTTCAGGCAGTGTGTTCCAGATTCCAACCATCCTCTGGGTGAAAAATCTTTTCCGCAAATCCCCTCTAAACCTTACCCTAAATATATAGCCCCTGGTTATTGATCCCTCCGCTAAGAAAAGGTTTCTTCCTGTCTATCCTTTCAATGCCCCTCATAATTTTGTATACCTCAATCTGGTCCCCCATCAGACTTCTCTGCTCTAAGGAAAACAACCCTAGCCTATCCAGTCTCTCTTCATAGCTGAAATGCTCCAGTCCAGGCAACATCCTGGTGAATCTCCTCTGCACCCTCTCCAGTGCAATCACATCCTTCCTATAGTACAGTGACCAGAACTGTACACAGTACTGTAGCTGTGGCCTAACTAATATTTTATACAGCTCCATCATAACCTCCCTGCTCTTATATTCTATGCTTCGGCTAATAAAGGCAAATATCCCATATGCCTTCCTAACCACCTTATCTACCTGTGCTGCTGCCTTCATTAATCTTTGGACAAGTACACCGAGGTCCCTCTGACCCTCTGTACTTCCTAGGTCCTACCATCCATTGTATATTCCCTTGCCTTGTTTGTCCTCCCAAAATGCATCACCTCACACTTTTTAGGATTGAATTCCATTTGTCACAGCTCCGCCCATCTTACCAGCCCATCTATATCGACCTGTAATCTAAGGCTTTCCTCCTCACTATTTACAACACCACCAATTTTCGTGTCATCTGCGAACTTACTGATCATACCTCCTATATTTACGTCTAAATCATTAATATGGCAGGATCCCCAAAGACACATTGTACAGCGAGCTCGCCAACGGTATCAGACCCACCGGCCATCCACGTCTCCGCTTTAAAGACGTCTGCAAACGCGACATGAAATCCTGTGACATTGATCACAAGTCGTGGGAGTCAGTTGCCAGCGTTTGCCAGAGCTGGCGGGCAACCATAAAGACGGGGCTAAAATGTGGCGAGTCGAAGAGACTTAGTAGTTGGCAGGAAAAAAGACAGAGGCGCAAGGGGAGAGCCAACTGTGCAACAGCCCCGACAAACAAATTTCTCTGCAGCACCTGTGGAAGAGCCTGTCACTCTAGAATTGGCCTTTATAGCCACTCCAGGTGCTGCTTCACAAACCACTGACCACCTCCAGTCGCGTATCCATTGTCTCTCGAGATAAGGAGGCCAAAGAAGAAGAAATCATTAATGTACACTACAAACAGCAAGGTTCCCAGTACCGATCCCTGTGGTACACCACTGGTCACAGGCTTCCACTCACAAAAACAACCCTTGACCATCACCCTCTGCCTCCTGCCACTAAGCCAATTTAGGATTCAATTTGCCAAATTGCCCTGGATCCCATGGGCTCTTACCTTCTTAACCAATCTCCCATGCAGGACCTTATCAAAAGCCTTACTGAAGTCCATGTAGACTACATCAACTGCCTCACCTCATCTACACATCTAGTCACCTCCTCGAAAAATTCAATCAAGTTTGTTAGACATGATCTCCCCTGACAAAGCCATTCTGACTATCCCTGATTAATCCCTGCCTCTCCAAATGGAGATTAATCCTGTCCCTCAGAATTTTTTCCAATAGTTTCCCTACCACTGATGTTGGACTCACTGGTCTGTAATTTCCTAGTTTATCCCTGCTACCCTTCTTGAATAATGGTAACACATTCGCTGTTCTCCAGACCTCTGGTACCTCTCCTATGGCTAGAGAGGATTTGAAAATTTGTGTCAGAGCCCTTACTATCTCTTCTCTTGCCTCACATAACAGCTTGGGATACATCTCAACTGGGCCTGGGGATTTATCCACTTTTAAGCCAGCTAAAACAGCTAATACCTCCTCCCTTTGAATGCTAATTTGTTCAAGTATATCACAAACCCCCTCCATGATCTGTACACCTACATCGTCCTTCTCCATAGTGAACACAGAAGTCCTCGAGGCGGCCAACATCCCCAGCTTATACACACTACTGAGTCAGTGGCGCTTGAGATGGCTTGGCCATGTGAGCCGCATGGAAGATGGCAGGATTCCCAAAGACACATTGTATAGCGAGCTCGCCATTGGTATCAGACCCACCGGCCGTCCATGTCTCCGCTTTAAAGACGTCTGCAAACGCGACATGAAATCCTGTGACATTGATCACAAGTCGTGGGAGTCAGTTGCCAGCGTTCGCCAGAGCTGGCGGGCAGCCATAAAGGCGGGGCTAAAGTGTGGCGAGTCGAAGAGACTTAGTAGTTGGCAGGAAAAAAGACAGAGACGCAAGGGGCGAGCCAACTGTGTAACAGCCCCGACAAACAAATTTCTCTGCAGCACCTGTGGAAGAGCCTGTCACTCTAGAATTGGCCTTTATAGCCACTCCAGGCGCTGCTTCACAAACCACTGACCACCTCCAGGCGCTTATCCATTGTCTCTCGAGATAAGGAGGCCAAAGAAGAAAGAAGAGAAGATAGTGAACACAGATGAAAAGTAATCATTTAAAACCTCACCTATGTCCTCCGGCTCCACACACAGATTGCTACTTTGGTCCCTAATCGGCCCGACACTTTTTCCCTGGTTATCCTCTTGCTCATAATATACATATAAAACGCCTTGGGATTTTCCGTTATCTTGGCCGCCAGTGTTTTTTCATGTCCCCTCTTCGCTCTCCTAATTACTTTTTTAAGTACCCTCCTGCATTTTCTATACTCTTCTAGGGCCTCTGCTGTTTTTAGTGCTTTGAATCTGCCATAAGCCTCCTTTTTGTTCCCTTATCCAATCCTCTAAATCCCTTGACATCCAGGGTTCCCTGGACTTGTTGGTCTACCCTTCACCTTTACGGGAACATGTTGACCCTGAACTCTCACTATTTCCTTTTTGAATGATTCCCACTGGTCTGATGTAGACTTTCCTACAAGTAGCTGCTCCCAGTCCACTTTGGCCAGATCCTGTTTTATTATATTGAAATCGGCCTTCCTCAATTCAGTACTTTTATTACTGGTCCCTCTTTGTCCTTTTCCATAACTACCTTAAATCTTAGAGTTATGGTCACTATCCCCGAAATGCTTCCCCACTGATACTTCTACCACTTTTCTGGCTTCATTCCCTAGGATTAGGTCCAGTACTGCCCCTTCTCTTGTAGGACTTTCTACGTGCTGGCTCAAAAAGCTCTCCTGTATGCTCTTTAAGAATTCCACCCCCTTTAAGCCTTTTGCAATAAGACTATCCCAGTTGATATTGGGGAAGTTGAAATCCCCTACTACTATTATCCTATTATTTTTACATCTCTCTGAGATTTGCTGACATATTTGCTCCACTATCTCTCTCGGACTGTTTGGAGGCCTGTAGTACACTCCCAGCCAAGTGATTGCCCCCTTTTTGTTTTTAAGTTCTACCCATATGGGCCTCATTTGAGGAACCTTCTAAGATATCATCCTTCTTTATTGCAGTAATTGACTCCTTGATCAATAGTGCAATGCCACCCCCTCTTTTACACCCTCCCCTATCACGCCTGAAGATTCTGTACCCTGGTATATTGAGCTGCCAGTCCTGCCCTTCCCTCAACCATGTCTCTGTGATAGCAATAATATCATACTCCCATGTGTTAATCAATGCTCTCAATTCACTGCCTTACTAGTAAGACTCTTTGCGTTAAAATAGATACAATCCAACCTTGCATTATTTGCTTGTGCCTTAACAGGTCTATATGTGCTCTCCCTTCCAGACTGAATCAGTTTCTCTTCTATCTTTGACTGTGCATCACCCCCTACTGTACCTCCACTCTGTATCCCATCCCCCTGCCAAATTAGTTTAAATGCCCCCCAGTAGCATTAGCAAACCTCCCAGCAAGGATGTTGGTTCCATTCCGGTACAGGTGCAACCCATCCAACTTGTACAGGTCCCACCTTCACCAGAAACAGACCCAGTGATCCAGGAAACTAAAGCCCTCCCTCCTGCACCATCTCTTCAGCCACGCACTCATCTGCTCTATCCTCCTATTCCTCTACTCACTAGCATGTGGCACCTGGAGTAATCCAGAGATTGTAACCTTTGAGGTCCTACTTTTTAATCTGCTACCTAGCTCCCTAAATTCTTGTTGCAGGACCTCATCCCTCTTTCTACCTATGTCATTGGCTCCAATGTGTACCATGACCTCTGACTGTTCACCCTCCCCCTTCAGAATGTTCTGCAGTCATTCCTTGACCCTACCACCAGGGAGGCAACATACCATCCTGGAGTCACCTTTGCAGCCACAGAAACGCCTATCTGTCCCCCTTATGATAGAATCCCCCATCACTATAGCTCTCCCACTCTTTTTCCGCCTCTCCTGTGCAGCTGAGCCACCCATGGTGCCACAGATTTGGCTGTTGCTGCATTCCCCTGAGAAGCTATCTCCCCCAACAGTATCCAAAACGTAAAATCTGTTAGAGAGGGAGAAGGACCCAGGGGACTCCTGCACTACCTGCCTAGTACTTCTACTCTGCCTGGCAGTCACCCATTCTCTTTCTGCCTGAGCAGTCTTTACCTGCGGTGTGACCACCTCCCTGTACGTGCTATCCACGTTGATCTCACCCTCGCCGATGCTCCACAGTGTCTCCAGCCACGTGGATTTCGAGTAGCTGCAGCTGGAGACACTTCCTGCACACGTGATCGCCCTGGACACTGGAAGTGTCCCTGACTTCCCACATTGCACAGGAGGAGCACTCCATGCTGCCGAGCTGCCGTGCCATAACTGACCCTGAATTCTCTCCCTTAAATTACTCAAAAATTAGATTATTTACACTAGGGACCTTGATTCCCTAAGAAAAAACTGCCTACTATATTAAAAAAAAACTGTAGACCTTTCTCTTTACTTTGGTTACTTACCTAGCTATTTAGAGTTATGCCCTAACAGCAGTTTCTCACCAACCAATCATCTTGCAGCTTTCCTGTGATGTCACTGTTGACTTTTTTTTCCTTCTCTTTTCAAAACTCCAGCACACCTGGACTCTGCTCCGTTCCCAGAAGGTAATTGTCTAGGTCACGATCCTCAGGCTCTATTTATCCGTTTCTCTCACTCGGCGTTCTTCCCGCAGATCCCCTCCTTTCCCGGAAAGTAAGTGTGTAGGCCACGATCCTCGGGCTCTATTTATCCGCTCCTCTAGCTCAGGTTAACTCTGCACTCTGATGGGTATGGAGTTGGGGGGTGGGGGGGGGGCGGTGGGGAGAAGGGGTGAACTCTGCACTCTGATGGGTATGGGGGGGGTGGTCAGGGGTGAACGGTGTTGCCGAGGCTGCCCCCGCCAAATGATTGGGGTGGTTGGTGCCGTCAATATGTAATGTAGCTGCATGGCTGCATGGGTCCCATGGATGACAGCCACCATATTTCGCACCTGACACTGCTCCCGGTGGCGGGACTACAAAATCCAGCCCAGTTAATTTGGATCAACATGTCAATGCTATCACCCGATCTGAAGCATTCGCCATAATCGGGATTATATGTCTGCAGAAGAGTGGCAAGCATAAGCTCAGAGTAAAAATCAGCAGCAGAGCAAGTGCAAATATTCTGTCCATCCATATACTGAAGGACATGTACTTAAAGAAGTCGGAATCGATGATACGACCCCCACAGCTAGGCTGACTGCCTACAATGGTTGTCCAATCAAGTGCATTGGAACAATAACCTTACAGTGCAGCTGTGGGTGCTCCGAATGGCTACTACAAGTGTTTTTTTATTGTAGACACAACTGTCACAGGTCTTCCAGTATGCCGAGATCTACAAATTGTCACAATACATGAAGTCAATAACGCACCAAACATGGTAGAAAATACCTAGGTCGAGTGTATTGGGTTGGTCCATGTAAAGGATGACACAAAGGCTGGGAGTCTCTCCCCAGGCTCATGAAGAGGCAATATGACTGGGAGTCTCTCCCCAGGCTTCAGTTCGTTGCAGCAAGTACCCAGAAGCCAAATTGGTAAAGTTGCCAGTAATAATTTTTCTTAGCTTTCTAAACGAGGGAAGATGAAGGCATTGTATGACAGGCAAGCAGGACCAGAATTAGCTTGATTGCAAGTAGGGCAGAAGTTTAGAGTCCTCAGTCATACATTGATGCAATTCTCAGATGGAACCAAAGTCAACTAAGAGAGCGGTACGACAACACTACAAGTGACAACCCTGTGGCATCGCGGACACTTCCAAAGACCAAGTCTGAAGATGAATGTACAGAGGCTACAAGCACAGAGGAAGAACATGCTAACCAGAGTTCTGAGGAGTCGTTCAAACGAGCTCAGCTCTGGGAAGAGGTTTACGATAACAAGTTTGGGACGAATAAGCAAACCTCCTCTACATTTTAGAGAGTGATACATTTACTTACCTGTAAATAATGTTTAGTTTTAATCATATATAGTTAGTCTGAACCACAACATCCTTGTTTTTATCTTTGGATAAAAGGGGGATGTTGTGGGATCACCTTAAGAGAGGACAACCTTACAATTGTTTTATAATGGTTCACATACCAAAGGGATAAGTAATATTACAGAGGGCTGAGAAGGTAAGTAATTTTTTTTTGTAAGTAGGACTTATTGAGCAGGATGTGAACAGCACTGTTTTGCATTATGTGGATTTTATGTAGGGTAGAGGTTCGAAGGCCAGCAAGAAGGAGATTGGGGAATAATTAGTGGTGGAGGAAAACAATGTTGTGGAGGTGGAGATAAGCACCCTTGGTAATGGATATGTTGTGAGTTTTGAAAATCAGTTCTGGATTAAATAAAATGTCAAAGTTGCATGCAGTCTTGTCAGTCTAAGTGAGTGACTAAGGAGCGAGATAGAGTATATGGCAAGAGTGCAATTTTTTTTGTAGGTCAAAATCAATGGCTTCTCTGTATTCAATTGTGAGAAACTTTGGCTTATTCATAAATTAATATCAGATACACAATCTCATCGCATGAAGATGGTGATGGGGTCAAGGGAATCGGTGGAAGAGGTAGAGCTGGATGTCATCAGCATGCATGGGAAGCTGACCCTGTGTCTACGGATAATGTCATTGAGCGGAAGCATGTAGACAACATGAAGAGGGGACCAAGGATACAGAAATCTGGAGCTGACCCAATGGGAGAAACCATTGGTGAAGATGCACTATTTGTATCGAGGACCATTATAGGAACCATACAAGGGATGCCCCACTGAGACAAATCATGAAGGAGGGATGGAGAAGATGGTGTGATCAACAAACAACAGAGAGGTTAAGGGAGATAAAGAGGAAAAAACGCCACAGTCACGGTCACAGTCACCAGGGCAGGTTAGATGCTATGAATAGGGCAGAAAGTAGACAGAAGGTATTAAGACAGGGAGCAGTTGGAGATGTGAGCACACAGCTGAGAGCTGATGACATTTAAAGAACTTAGATTAGAAGTGAAGGTTAAAGTTATGGCAGTAGTTGGAGGGGTGAACAGTTCAAGGATAGGCTTTTGAGGAGGTGGATGATGATGGGATTTGAAAGGTTGTGGGGTGGTGCCAGAACAAAGGAAGTCATTAACAATTTTGTTGAGCATTGGGGTCAGAAAAGGTAGTTGAGAAGTTGGTTGAAGATTGAGGGACAGGAAATTAGCTTGGAGAATATAAGGCCAGGAAAATTGGAAAAAAGCTGCAATAGGAGGGGTTTGGGGTTAAATTGAATGCAGAGTTGGAATGTGGTCAGCACTGGAGACACAGAGGTGGCCCTGAGGCAGCTGTCCAGATGCTCTCAACAATTGAGATGAAGAAATTCATGAACTGTTTGCATTTGGCAATAAGTTTGGAGAAATAGGTTGATTTGACAGTGTGATCCAACCAAATTTGCTGGTGTTTTACTAAAATTATTCAGGCATCAAGTGCACTGAGGTCTGCAGCCCTCAGACCTCTGGTTGGAAACTGGGAAGTATACTGGAAGACGGATGGGGCGAAAGATGGTGAATGACATGGTGAGACAAGGGTGTTGACGTTAAAAGTAACAGAACTGTTTCGAAGATCAATAGCAGTTGAAGGCCTAAGGTGGGGGAAATAAAATTTATAAGCCTAGAAATTTGATGGCGTGTGCCCATTTTATTTCACAAGTGCAAAACAGGCACCAAAGCATCCAATATAGCTGCATGTGCACAAACTTCTGAGGTGGACGTACTCATGGTATAGGCATCAAAAAGGCACCACGGCCCATGCTTGAAACAGGCCATAGGCACTTTGCATGTGCAAATAAGGGGGCTATAACTCGTTTGCTGTCCCCTTTACCAAATTAGCTTTCCCTGAATGCAGCCAGTATCTGGCTGGCTGTGTTCAAGGCAACCACCTCTACAGGAAAACTAACCAATGATCCTTAAAGGGTCCATTGCAGACTGCCACTGACAAGATCATTTTTTAAAAAGACTTACTTGAACGTGGAGCCAGGAGGTGCAGGAGTGTGGCTGCCGCCAGCCTTTGCTTGATCTCCCCTACCTTTGATCACAGCCTCCCTCCCTCTCTCAATTGCTGCTGCCACCTCCACCCCAGATTCCTGCCTCCCTCTCTCTGTTGTTCGACACCTCCCTCCCAATTTCTTACCCCCTTCTCCTGGTTATCTCTTTTCTTCCCTATCACTTACTTACCCCTTGTTTCAAATTGTACCTGGGGCCTGTGTACCTATGGTCTAATGGAAAAAAAGCCCGAGTCCCAATATCAGATGAGCCTTGTGCAGATCCATTCCGATGCAGGGATCGATTCTGCATCCAGTTCGATCCTGTGCCACAGACCAACACTAACCAATTCCTAGAGCATAGAGTTAGGACTATAAAAGGTTCAGCAAAGATGACATATTGCAACTTCGGAGAATCAAATTGCAAGACATTTAATTATTAGGAGAAGCCATCACAATCCTGAGATCACTTTTTTGTCAGGCTATAATTTGGATGTTTTCCAGTACTTTCACAGCCTGAACTGAAGAGCAATACCATTCGCTTTTTCTCCCCCCTTTTATTGTTTTGTATCTTAATATGCCACTCTGTACTGACAGGACAAAGTCTAATGACATTTTTCCTTCTATCTATCCTATCCATCTTCGTTTTGTTCTGTTTTGTCAATAGAAGTTGCCTGACAAGTTATTGTCAGGAGCTTTGATGGGTACAGTTAACAGGCAATGAAGTGCCTTTGGTAACACTAAGCTATGAACTTAAATGAGAATTAGAAATGATTACCTTATTTTTAAAAAATTTAATAATGTGCTTGTTAATCTTACCCCAATGGCAAATGATATTTTTTCTGCTAAAATTAAAGCGCTGTTAAGTCACATTCAGAAATAGAAGACAGAATAGATTTAAAGCCTTTTTCCTCAAAATCAATTTTGCCCAATTTCTTAACTCAGCCAAATCAGTCTCTCCATTCTTATTTTTCATTTGTTGAACTTCACAAAGGAAAGAAAACGTGGCTCGAAGAATTCAGTTAGAAAGAAAATGGAAATGAATTTGACAGGACAGGAATACAAAGGTGAAGATAATTTCAGTTATATTCAAAGCTAAACCTCCCCCATCCATTTGAAATCAAGAAACAATTATGGGGATGTCTCCTATTAAAAATTATTTATTTGCACCCATTGTATGTTTAGCAAATAGGTACCAATGTATGTGTGGTGTAACTTTAAATAAATAGAAAATAATCCCAGGTAGGATGTTGCAATGCAAAAAATAAAATCCAGTTTTCTGTGCAATAAAAGTGAAGTGATTCAGGGACAGCTGTAGAATGCAAATGTTTTTTAAATGTCACAGCCATGTTTATTAATCATTGGGAGCTGATGCTTATCTATGCGATATATGTTGATGGGTACTTCACCTGCTGGCTGATTATGAGCATTCCTCCATTTTGCTGAAGCACTGACTGGAATGATTGTGATTAAAAGTGAAAGCACGAGGTCTGCATTTTAAAAGGGGGTTAGTGATGTGCAAAGTGTGAACTGCTCAGAACTGGGCTGACAGATAGCATGGCATGGACCCTGTGGGTTACATGCTGAGCTTTGAAAAAGTGAGTCAGTTTCCAAACATTGGGTATATTATGACTAGTAAATTACTTTGCATCAGGTCACGGGTAATATTTAGCTAACGTGGGTGCACAAACGGCAGGCTAATTTGAATTTATGGGTGGAATTTTCCCAGGCAAGGGGAGGTCAGTTTGGGTGTATGTGGGGAGTTAAATCCCCTAAAAGGGACGCCAGGTCAGGACACCAACATCATCCCGCCCTCTTCCAGCTTTTGCCTGGGTGGGATTAAAGGTGAAGGGGACCCCCCTTGCAGCTGGCGGGTAAGTAATTAAAATAATCAAATAACTCATTAAGTATTGTTATAACTCTCTATTCTGCATGTAACAACCAGAGCAACTGTTTCTCATCATGACAGCAACTTGCCAGGGTCGCCAAGGTGAGCGCACAGCAGGAAGAGCTTCTTCAGTGAAACCTGACAAGTTGGCTTTGATCAGTGAAACTGAAGAGCTTCAGACATGGCCAGGCGAAAGGCTGCTGTTCAAAGCACTTCTTCTCTGAGTGTGCTTTCACTGCTTGACAGGTGATTGCTAACTTCCTGGAAACCACTTCACTTGTCTTGCACTTCACTCACCTTTAGCTGCATTTCCCTGCAGCCAGCCTTCAACACGACATGGGAGCAGTGAAGGCAGCTCCACCTTCCAACTCTGATGAGGGACAAGAGGAGAACCAACACCACTACAAACTGCACCACCAGCAGCAGGAGCAACACCAGCAGCAGAACAAGTTGCCTTCTACTCAGCCTCATGCCCCTTCATAGGGCAGAGGGGATGGACACCGAGATCCAGCTGGAAGGAGGCGAGACCCCAACACAGAATTTATAGACAGAAGATTAGCTCTCTTGACATGTCTGAGCACCAGTGCCTCAGGAGACTCAGGTTTTGATGACAGGTCACTGCTGACATCTGCAGCCTCCTGGAACAAGACATCCTTTCCCACTTTGTGAGGCTGACAAGGTGCCTGTCATTGGCACTCACCATCATGCACCCCACACCCCGGGTATCTGATTCTCAACAAGTTGCAAGGAGAGAAAGCAGAGATGTGTAGGTGCTAATTATGGCATGTGTGGAGAGGAGGGAAGGATACTATTGTGGAGGGCAGCTGTGACGCATGGGTGTGAGAGGGCAATAGGAGGAGGATGAGTGTGAGTGTTGACTGCTCAGATGGGGTTGTGAGCTGCCTGAAGAGAGAGCAATGTGTGGAGCTGCAAGGTGTGTTGATCTGAGGAGTGCTGTGCAGGAGAATGCTGGGAAGATCAGAGTGTGGAGCTTGGTACCTGAAAGTGCTTTGCCACTCACCTGCCATGTCCTCCTGAGGTCCTGGATCCTCTTGGTGCACTGTCTCCAGGTTAGAAGGACCACATATCTGCTGCTGACTTCCTTGGCCACTTCCATCCACACTTTCTTGGTTGGAGAGTCTAGCCTCTTTCACCCATCCTTGGGAGAGCTCACCTCACTGCAGCCACTCAGATCCCACAGCAGGACCTCCAGGTAAGAGTGAGACCCCTGGAGGAGCAGCCTTCTCAAGTCTCCTTTCATCACTGTGGTTGCTGCAGCCTCAAAAATCCAAGTGCTGCTAAGGCCTTCTAACCCATGCCATGGTCCCTTTAATTTGAAATCCTTCCTATGACAGATCCAGCGTGTTAACCCGCCTGCCCTGCCTGTTTGCCCAGTGATGCCAGAGGCGGCATGTTAATACCAGGGCTCAAGTTAAAGAGCCTTGGCAAAGCTCGTTACTTCACCATTCGGGTTCCCAACTCCCAAATGGTCCCGCTTTTTGGCCAGGGTCTAAGTTGGGAAAATTCCATCCTATGTTTCTAAATATGCATCAAGATACTTCAAAGCGACTGGTGTTCTAGCACATTTCACTCATAAGTTCAGCAGGAGCATGCCCGAGCAGCCAGAAACTAGGCAGGAACCTAGATATGTTGGGTCCCAGCTCTGCGGTGAAATTTTTTCTATTGCCTGCTGCTGCTGGAGTCTCCACCTATCTAAAGCATGGCTATTGAATAAGAGCAAGAACAAGAGTGGTGACTCCAAGCAGCAGATTTCCCATGTCCTAGGTCTTATTGGGGACCTGGCGGATGGTCGGTGGAGGCGTGTCTGGTCACATCAGGTGTACTTCCCTGACAGTCGCTGAATGTGGGCCTGACTCAGGAGGGGAGTGGATGCAATGAGGGGTGGTGCCATGACTGAGGCCTGGGCCCCTGAAGAAAAGTTTTCACTTTAAAAAAATATGTATTTTAAAGTTGTCCCCCTTTGTAAATGCCACCCCCACCCCCTTTGACACTCCTCCAGCTGATTTTTTTGGGGTCATCAAACATGGTGAGGGTTCTAAATGAGTTGCTGGTGGCTTGTGCCTGTCATTCCCATGAAGTGACCACCCCCTGACTCACGTTAACCTGCTAGAATCAGCAGCAGATATCCCAGGCAACTGCATGCTGGCACCTACACCAGGTTTGCCCTATACAGGTTTTCAGGGCCGGTGCCTTTACGTAAGAGACTTTTACAATTGGATTGTGACGCTTTTAGCTTGATCTCCAGTTGAAATGGAGCAGGAGATTGTACAGCTTCTTTTGTGAATTAGCTGTTGATGCATTCACTAACACTAATGAACCTGTACTGATGCGCTGCCTGAACTATTATGGTAGAGTTAACACTATCAAGCTTGCCCCAGAGCAACAGTGAAGCTGAATAGAATCAGGCCAGTCGAAAAGAGCCAGCAGCTTATCTGTGGTCTGTTGGAAATGCAGTATTTGAATTTAAAGCTATCTTGTAGCAAATGTGATAATATTTTAAATATATGTAAAATGTTCTTCTACTCTGCATATTTTATGCAAGTATTAAAAATGAAATTGAATGTTATTAAAAAGGAAGACTCAATAAGTCTGCTCAAATGAAAGATACCAAAGCAGGCATTTTCTTCATTAAAATGAAATTAGCTCGATCTTGAATCATTAGACAATTCTGTTACTGTTTCAAAACAGTTCACCAGGCTCAAATAATGCTATTGGTCATGCTTAATTATTAATGCCCTGGATTTTGCAGTAGTAATGACAGTGAAACTGTCAGTGTTCGCCATCATTTCTCCTCTGAAACTGACAACTTCTAGAGTCTGCACATGCACAGTTAAACATAGAAATCCAGACGTTGCTGTCATCTGATTATATGCTTCTCGAGAGGGTGTGCTGTTGAGGTCCCCTCAGGCGTCAATTAAATAGAAAGTATTGAACTGACGAGAACGTACACTCTTAGGGCTGAATTTTTCCAGCTCGCCACCGAGATCAGCAGCGGAGCTCGAAAATGGCGCGGCGCATGTGCAGCATGTGCGGCGTCCAGCACCACCATGCAGGCGGTGCGCCATTTATAAAGGGCTTCTGGCCCTTCTGAAGCATTTAAATTTTTTAAGTGACAGTTTTTTTTTTAAAAAAGTAAAATTCTATTTAAAGTTCCAATCCCCTCTCCCTCCCCACAATGACTAATCAGTTTATTAATTGCCCTCTCCCCACAAAAGAATGTTTCTTTCGATCCCGAACTTGCCCCCCAGAACTTTATTAACTTTGACCTTCAACCCCTTCCCACCATCCCCTCAACCAATAGCAAGAGTTTTCCCTGCTCCACCACCTCACCCCCCATGCCGTGAAAACTTCACTCCTGCCCCCTCCCCACCAATGTTCCTCCTTGGCTCTAAGGCGCAGGAGTTCCGGCAACTGGCCGGAATATGGCGTAGGATGGCTGTCGCGACGAGGTAAGTAGTTATGCATTAATTAACATTTATTTAAATAAAGTTTCTGTCACTGAGCAGCAGGGGTGCCACCACGAGGCCTTGCCACTGCCGGTAATATGGGGCGGGCCCTTCCTGGCGTCAAGGCCCGTGGCAGGCCTCTTCTGGTGATATTTTCTGGGCCCCCCTGCCACGACCCCCGATGTCAGGGGGCTGGTAAAATCCAGCCCTTAGTCATGCTGTAAAAAGCCTTGACGAAGTCACATCTTATTGAATGAGGTATAATTCAGGTTTTAGTGGTGTGCTAAGTTCATAATTACTGTTGAGCAACCTCACTGGTCCTGGAAGAGGAATTTTATATTTGTTGAATGTCAGATTTCTCCAGAATGGTAAGAGGTTCCACATATTTAAAAAAAATACTTTTAAAATGTTGTTTATTTTAGCTTCTACTTTAATCCCAGGTGTATGTTCTAATCATTCATTTTACTATTTGTAAAATTAAAAATTCAGTGGTTTGTACTCCCTGGTTTACTGTCTGCGAGAATACTTCAATGCCATTGGCTGCTTACCCTGTTGCTGATATCACTGCTGCTGGATGCCTGGAGATCCCTTTAACTTATCGACAGATTCAAACTGATGTTGGGAAAGAGGGAATCCATGCCATGGAGGTCGCTAGTTCTTTGTGGACAACATTCTTTTAGGGCAGCAACAAGTGTTGTCATTTTCCCGCTGACTGCAAAATCCAGCTCAATGTATATAGTAAAACCTATACTGAAGGTATTGGTATTGTTACAACCCGGTGAGAAAGATGTCTAGAGTTCCCTTTCAGCCTTCACCTGGTCTTACTGTAACAGGGTTTAATTTTAAGCACACCATGTTTTTAGCTCCCCCTTGGTGAATCCTTGTTCAGCACTTTCCAATTATAAGGCAAAGAAACCAGCACAAACAGGCTTTCTTAGGTTTCAAGAAGAAAAGTTGAAATTTATTAAACTTAAACTCTAATTCGGTTAACGCCTACAGATACACGATGCACCCATGCAAATAGAGACAGAAAGAGCAGAAGAAAAATAAAGCGGAAAAGTTTGAGACAATCTCTGAAGAGGGTTTTTTGTTACTGTACTTCAAGCTCACTGTAGAGTCCTTGATTGTCGGTAGATCTTGCTTTTTGTTGGGGCCCAGTATTCTTCTTAAACCTTGTTCGCTATAGGAGACTTTCTCTCTGGGGATTCATGTGTCTTCAGTGGGTTTTGGAGTTCTGTGAGAAAGAGATGGGAGCAGACAGGAGAGGCTGTGGCGAGCCAGCCAGGAGAGGTCTTTTCAATCCAAGAGCAAACAGCTTTCAGCAGGCTCTCAGTTCAAAACTGTACAATTCAGAAAAAAAAACAGACTGCTAAGTCATGTGACTAACTAGTTTGACCATGTATGTTTGTGGATTGTATTGGAGCAGGGGATAGCTCCTTTGTTCCCAAACACTGCCTGTGAATATGCAAAAATATCTTTCCAGCCAGGGGCCTGGCAACCCCTTGTCACAGTCCTTCTCTTTTTCCGAGCAACCATTTGAAATTTAATGTCCATGTGGCAAAATTATTGTGCCTCACTCTTGGCAGGTGGGAGCTTGCATGACACCTTCACACCCAGAGGAATGCAATGCGCTTTGAGAAAAGGGTTGAGAGAGTATATATATGAAGTACAGGGAAACAAAAACATGCATTTCTCTCATTCATTCCCATTCATTCATAAATCCTAAAGCTTATTAAAAGTGTCTTTTCTTGGTGCCAATGCTGCTTTAATTTCCCATTTTTGGCATCCCAGTAACCATGTGGTTCTTTGGGGAAGTTTTTCTTCAGTTTGCCCATTGCCATTACTGCCTAGGGCCTTTGTTCCTGTTGAGGTCTGCCAAAGTGGCCGGGGTGTTGGGGGGGGGGTGGGGGTGGTGGGGAGGGGGGTAGAGTTAGATTTAATTAGTCCAAAATTGGATTTTTTTCCAAGAGAGTCAGTAGTGGGAGGGTATATCCTGAACTCTCTTTCAGTGCTTTGCTGAGTCATGCAAAGGCCTTTGACTTTGGGGCATGGGTGGTTTTCTTTGGTTCTGACTTTGGGGGAGGATTCTTTGTTAATCTCCCCTTTGTTCTATGGGACACTCCTGCCTGCAGGTATTTGTGCAGACTCCACTGCACTCCCCTGCGGCACTTCGACTAGGTGAGGCATCACCCTCACGGTTTCTCTGCCACCTAGAGGTCTTTCTTTGCCTCTGCCGGTTCCTGTAAATGCTGTTAGCAACTTTGGTGGGGTGCTTCTAGTGTCTGCATTATGTAGTTGGCTGATTGGACAGTAGGGGTTTTCATCCGGGATTCCTCCTGGACTTCCTTTAACCAGAGCCCTCTTGGTCACTTTTTCCCTTTCCCTCTCTAAACTTTTGCTAGCCTTGTGCCTGCCTGTCCCCTTTTGTTCTCGGTGGGGATCCCTTACAGTTCACCAGCCCTCTGCTGGAGGGTCCACCTAATACCGGTACAGCACTTAGGGGTGCAGGTTTCACTGTAGGTTGGGGTTTCCCCTCAACCTGGCACATGTGGCAACTCTTGCAGTACTCCACCACATCTTTGTGGAGTTTTGGCCAGTCAAACTGCTGTCTTATGCGGGCTTTGGTCTTTGGTATACTGACATGTACAGCCACTGCAGTCCCATGGGCCTTTCTTAATATTTCTCTCCAGTACCTCTGCGGCACCACTAACCAGTGAACTACTGCCCACTCCTTGCTCTCAGGTCTGTGTGGACAACTCCATTTCCTCATCAGTACCTCATTCTTTAAATAGTAGCAATCAGGGACTCCCTCTGGTTCACTTTCAGACTGGGCAGCCTGTGCTAACTCTCACAATACTGGGTCGGCTCACTGAGCCTCACCTAGGGAAAACCCATTTAATTCAGTCCCTGGGTCTTCTAACTTTCCAAGAAAGTTTCGGACAGGCAGACCTGGTCATCTGCCTGCAGTGCCAATACAGTCTCCTCTGGGGAGCTGGTTTGATCATGGCCTGATCCACCACACATTCAGGGAAACTGCAGGGGAAACAATACTGCTTGGGTTGGGTAACGGCAGTGGTGATGATCATTCTAGTGATGAATGTACATGGAAGGAAGCTTTCATCTGATTTGCAGGTCAACCCTGTCCACAAGCAAACTAGGGACAATCCCTATGGTCACCGGTCCCGAAACTAGGTCGCACTCCAGGTGCACCCAGTGTACAGGTACAGGCATACACTGCCCTCCAATACCATTCACTGGTGTTCACTGCACTCTCTGGTGGAAAGGTCAGGCCTTTTCCCAGTAAAAGGGATCTAGTGTCCCCTGGGAATCACCATGGGCTTGCTGGCCCCACTCGAGGGGTATGGGGTTACTTTCCCTTCAAACACAAAACCCTCATAACCTTCAGGAATCCTATTAAATTTTCCTGCACTTGCAGTAGTAAGCTTCCTGGGTCTCACTCTTACTGTAGTTAACGCCATAGCTTGTTCTTCTGTGATTGCCATCAGGGTCACTTCTTCACTGAGCGGGTGTGCCCTGATCAACCCTATTGGTTTTCCCTTTATTTCCAGCAGTCAGCTTTTAAATGCCCTGCTTTATTACACTGGAAGCACACAGTTCTCCGGATCTCACTCTTGCTCACAGCACTTTCCTTTTTGGCTGGAGGAGGGCCCTCTGTGTCTCCTGCTTTCCTTTCTCTCCCAGGACTGCTTAGGCTTCTATCACCTCCCACCCTTTGTCCTTTTCGGATTTGTGGTGGTGATTAGGAAAGGTTCCCCCTGGGAAACTGACATATAAATTAAAGCAAACTCATCAGCTAGAACGGTCGCTTGCCGGGCTCTCTGGACTCACTGCTCCTCTATATGGGTCTTAATGGAGAGTGGGAGAGAGTGTTTAAATTCGTCGAACAGAAATACTTCTCTGAGATTCTCATAGCTGAGCTGTACTTTAAGAGCCCTCAGCCACTGGTCAAAAGCCAGCTGCTTACTTCTTTCAAAATCCAGATAAGTCTGATAAGCTTGCTTCTTGAGGGTTCTAAACTTTTGTTTAGTTTAGTTTAGAGAAACAGCACTGAAACAGGCCCTTCGGCCCACCGAGTCTGTGCCAACCATCAACCACCCATTTATACTAATCCTACACTAATCCCATATTCCTACCACATCCCCACCTGTCCCTATATTTCCCTACCACCTACCTATACTAGGGGCAATTTATAATGGCCAATCAACCTATCAACCTGCAAGTCTTTGGCATGTGGGAGGAAACCGGAGCACCCGGAGGAAACCCACGCAGACACAGGGAGAACTTGCTAACTCCACACAGGCAGTACCCAGAATTGAACCCAGGTCGCTGGAGCTGTGAGACTGCGGTGCTAACCACTGCGCCACTGTGCCGCCTATTTGGCGATAGGCTTCGGGTACTAATTCATATGCCCTGAGGATAGCATTTTTGATCAGTTCATAATTTGATGAACTCTCATCTGGCAACAGGGAATAAACCTCACGAGCTTTTCCAGTAGTTTGCTTTGCAATAAAAGAGACCAGACCTCAGCTGGCCATTTTAGCTGCCTTGCCAGTTTCTCAAAGGACACAGAAAATGCCTCTACATCTTCCTAATTGAATTTTGGAATTAGTTGAGCTAGTTTTAATAATTTTGTACCCAGCGCTGAATTATGCTCCTCCATATTGGTCATGCTTTCACTGGGGTTACTCTTTCGGCCCCTAGTTAACTCAAGTCGCTTCAGCTCTCTTTCTTCACATTTTTTCTGGAGTATTCTTTCTCTCTCTCTCTCCCCTCTCTCTTGTTCCTTCTCCTGTCTTTCATTTTCTTCACGTTCCTTCTGGAAGGCTCTTTCTTTCTCCCTCTCTCTTTCCTCAAATTCAAGTTTCCTCTGTTCCAATTGTATCTTTGCTAACAATACCCTGTCGGATTTTGCTTCTCACCCTGTTTCTGCTTCTTCAGATTCAAGGGAAAAATGGTCGGCCACTAGTCTCAGGAGGTCAGACTTCCTAGCCTTACCACGTACAGTGATCCCACACTGCTCAGCCATTTTCCTCAACTCCTCCATCGACAGTGCTTTTAACTTATCTCAAGTTACTTCACCCTGGCTTGGAGAGCTGCTAGCTTCAATTGCAGATATGTTAGTATTCAATCACATGCAACCACAAGAAAACCTGTATTGAAAACTTGCTCTTTTTTTGCTGGGGAACAATTTGGCTTCCCACTTCCAATTTGTCTCATTTGTCTGTGGGTCAATTCCAGACACTAGCACCCAAATTTCTGTTATGACCAGGTGAGAAAGATGTCTAGGGTTCCCTTTCAGCCTTCACCTGGTCTTACTATAACAGGGTTTAATTTTAAACACACCATGTTTTTAGCTCCCCCTCAGTGAATCCTTGTTCACTGCTTTCCAATTATAAGGCAAAGAAACAAGCACAAACAGGCTTTCTTAAGTTTAAAGAAGAAAAGTTGAAACTTGTTCAACTTAAAATCTAATTCAGTTAACGACTACGGATACACGACATGCCCGTGCTAGCATGCATACACAATACACACATGCAGACAGGGACAGAAAGAGCAGAAGAAAAATAAAGTGGAAAAGTTTGTGGATTGTATTGGAGCAGCGGATAGCTCCTTTGTTCCCAAACACTGTCTGTTAATATGCAAAAATGTCTTTCCAGCCAAGGGCCTGGCAACCCCTTGTCACAGGCCTTCTCTTCTTCCCAGCAACCATTTGAAATTCAGTGTCTATGTGGTGAAATTAATGTGCCTCATTCTTGGCAGGTGGGGGCCTGCATGACAGTATATAAGGTGTAGTATAAATTTGTGTTATTTAGTTGCCATTACTGGAGCTACCTGCTTACTGGACAGTCCTCAATAACTTCAATAACTTATCTTCTCACTTCTATTCTCACAGTTCTAAATATATATTTTAATACTTCTGCATAAGGTAGTTTCAATTCTAGCTTCCTGAATCACTGTAACTATAAATAAGACAAATATAAAAACAAATACATTTTAACATTACAGTTTTACTGGTAACAAGGACATGTTTTCTGATTTTGTTTTTCATTTAGTAGGCTAGGAAAGGTTCCTTGCTTTAGTAAATACTTAACAATAAGATTCTAATGTAAAAGATAAAAATATTGAATCATTTTACTCTCCTATAATTAGAATTACTCTATGGCAAATTATTAAGATGCATTTGGGGGGGTGGGGGGGGGGTAGATACGATATCTCATTTAAAAGTGCCATTTCAGCAATTTTAGCACCTCTCTGGACAGAGTGTCTGCATAAATTTATGGGGATATGAAAATAGTCCAAAGTAAAATTATACTGAATTAGCAATTATCTATCACACATATTTGAATATGTATACTGAATACAGTACTTATTTTATTTAGGAAGAGTAATCTATGCATCCTATGCCAGTGGGTTTGATGAATTATTTGGTCATGCTCAGTTGTGGGACAAAACACTTACTTTAAAAACTTAATGGTGAGTCTAACAATTCCCTGTTTTCTTAATTGTTTTGTTCACTGAATACTTTCCCCAAGTGGAAAATTGAGATTTCTGCACCATGTAAGAACAGTGTGTGTTCAATAACATCCTTAATTTTGGGGTAAAAAAAGATGCAGGATATTAATTTTTTTGATGTGCAAGTTCTTGAATTCATTGTTCAGAATTTTCTCAAAGTATGTATATTCTATGAAATCTGTTAGCTGCTTGCCAAATTCTAATGAATTCTGTATGCATTTTGTAGAACAACTTGCAAGCTTGCTCTAAGCAACATCGCTGCTCATGATTTTTTCAGTGTGGCTGTAAAAAAAAAGGTAAGAAATAAAACTATACAAGCCACCGTATTTTGTCTCTTGACTAATGTTAACCTATGGCTATTGAATTACTGAACTGTATCTGAGAACTAATGAGAAACATTTCCCCAGAGAATCTTTATCCATGGCACTTAGACTACACCATTGGGACTCATTCCTTGTCTGTCACCTTCCCCATTTCATTGACACTGAACTTCACTACATCTATTACACCACTAGCCCCATTTGGCTTTACACTTCACCGTTCTGAAGTAGCAAAGAGGCATAAGGTCAAAACCCATTTAACCAAACAAAATGTGTGTGATTTTTCACTGTGATGTTTCTTTTAAAGGTACCAGTAAAGGTTGATGGCTCTAGTTACAGTCTCTTTTAAATGGTTAGCAATTGACCAATATTGATTTCAGGATCAATTCTGGACCTCATATTCAATTATTTTAATGTTTTTAATGCTAGCTAGTTAATAAAGGCCCACAACATTATTGGGTGTGTTTTTTTCCCTTATAAACACCTGCCTGCCTGCTCCTTATTGTATTATTTAAATAACTTTAATTTAAAATATAATTACTGTCAATACATTCACATAATACTATATGGTACAGTCTTAGATTTGGTCTGAAAACTCTAAACACCATGCTTTCTTAGTCACATCAAACACTTACTTAAAAAAATCCTGCCTTAGCAATGGCTACATGGTTCCTTATCCCCTGGCCTCCACTCATTGGTGCTGCCATTCCTAAAGTTGCTGTTATTTCAGCTTCCTGCGAATCAGATGAAAGCTTCCCTCCATGTACATTCATCACTAGAATGATCATCACCACTGCCGTTACCCACCCCAAGCAGTATTGCTTCCCCCTTCCTCACTGCCTATACCATCCAGTTCACTTTTGTATTATCTTTTGCAAGAAATATCGATCGCTTGTTAATTCTGAAAAAAATTTACCATTTGAAATCATTTTACCTCCAATTTTAGCATTGAACTGATGGTTGTCAATTTATTTTGCAAGGTAGGTAATACCAGAAGCAGGCGGGAAGCTATCTTAGGAACAAGTACATTAATACAACAACTGCAACATTTTAATCCAGTATATAAAATCCAAGAAATGGTGATATATCTCTCATTTGTGAACATGATGGGTAGAATTTTTCTGGCCCCAGGGTGGCAGGCTAGGAGGTGGGGGAGGGCCGGGTAAATAGAGGAGAGCCGTGTCAGGCTCCCCGACATATTCCCTCCACCAAGGATGTTTCCCAGCAGCGGGCTGTCATGTGGATCACTTACCTACTACAAGGTGGCAGGCAGCCAATCTGCATACTTAAGGCCCCAATTAGGAGCTGTTTAGAGCACCCACCGGCATTTTGCCAGCGGCAGAGCAGTTCCATGCTGCGTGCGGAAGCGCTACCTGAATGGAGGTGACCTCCCTGCGGCAGTTCGGGGAGACCATCAGAGCTGGAGACTCCATCCCCCAAAGAGGGGGCCATCGGCAGCAAAGGCCACATTCGTGGCTCAAACACTACCACTGGAGGGGTTTCCCCTCCGATCAACGGAGCCTGCCTGCTTGGTTCCTCTCAACAATTGTTAGCCCTCCAAGGGCACCTCCATTTTTAGGTGGGCCTGACGAGGCTCTAGAATTGCCAGTGCTGCTATTGGGTTGGCATGAAGTGCGCGCTCACCGTCCGTAATTGGGTAGTGAGCTCGGGCACAGCCGATTTGGAGGCCACCTCTGGGATCCTCCGGTCTGGATCCCAGCACATGCAGGCTTGGGACCACCATTTGATCCCAATGCCGGGGTCCCAAAGCCCAGAGGAAAATCCTGCCCAATGACGTGAAAAATGTTAATCTTGTCAACGGTTGCTAAGCCCTGAATGGGAGCTCTAATTCAGGTGGAAGCCCTCATAAATATATACAAGCAGGATACAATCACTTTGATAGGATCTCAATGAAATGTTAAATGCCTACTCAGTTGAGAACCTAAGCTCTCTCCCCCAACCCATCCCTGAAACATACTTGACTGCTGGCAGCCTCAGGGCTCCTTGATCTTAATAGGCCCAAATCACGCACTGCCTCTGGATGTCCATTTCGGGCAGCCTGCTGGCCGATGAGATATGAATTAGTCCTGCCCATTAAAATGGACTGGACCTCCCACTGCAGCTCCTGTGGTGGTGGCCTGCACGATCCATCAACTTCCTTCCAAGGAGTTAAAAGTCCTCCATAGACTCTGTGAGGCACATTTTCAATTTGCCACCCAGGCATAAAACTGATTTAGAAACTATCTGACTGTCATTCCTATTGATTTCACATATTTTTAAATCCATCTATTGGATGAGGTGTTAAACCGAGGCTCCATCTGCCTATTTGGGTGAATGTAAAAGATCCCATGACACTATTGCAAAGCAGGAGAGTTTTCTCCGGTGTCCTGGCCAATTGTTATCCCTCAATCAACATATTTGCAACAGATAATCTGGTTATTATCACATTTCTGGTTGTGGGAGCTTGCTTTGCACAAATTGGCTGCTGTATTTCCTCAATTACAACAGTAATTACAATTACAACACTTCAAAAAGTACTTCATTGGCTGTAAAGAACTTTGGGACATCCTGTGGTTGTGAAAGGCGCTATATAAATGCAAGTTATTTCTTTTTTTAATTCTTTTTTCATGAATTGTGACGGTTTTTTGTCCGATGCAGCTTTCCAAACAGAAGGGAAGCCACTGAGGAAAACTTCACCATTGGTCTTATAAATAGACTGAGCAGAAAAAGTAATGGGGGTCTTTTCTTTCTGCATTATGCTATTTTGCTGCTCAGGATGGTATTGCCTTCTAAAATCACCAGCAAAGTCCACCTTATTAGATGCGTCACAACACCTTTTGGAGGCAGCAAAGTCTCCTCTTCTGCTTAATGTAATTGCCAACAAAGTTGGAGCTGCCATTGACTGTGATGTAAATGCCGTGTAAGTTTAAAAGACAGTTCCTCCTGCATGATTATTTTTAACATTGTTTAAATTAAATAAAAATACTTTGTCATTTTTTCCTTGGTTATTGTTTTAAATAACTGTTGATAAATGTGGTATATTATTGAAAAGTCTGGAGTTGTTGCCAAAAAGTACTCTCATTTTGTGACAGCTTTGAACACACCATTCCTTCTGTGATGCTTTCAAATACTTCCTGATCCTGTATTTCATCAACAACCTGTCATCAAAGTATTGGCGAATATTAGCAGTGACACCAATAATGCATTGTGAAAAAATGATAATGAACACCAAGGCTAATTTATTGTCAGCTCAGAAAAGATTAAATTATCTTAAAGTGTCAGTCCAACATCCTACACATATTGTTGGTTGGCATTCTGCTGGTTTAAATTGAAGTTTAAGAAACCATGAAATCCAAGGCAGTGAAATCTGAACCCAGCAATAATACACACTTGGGACAGGTGGTTCAATCCAAGCATGTATTTGATAACCTGAAAGGAACAGAGAGTAAATGATTTGGATTAGCACATGGATCTGACTTAGCACTTTGATTACCAATGCCATGTGATAATCATGAAAATAGCAACTTTAAACTTCACTACACATCACATATAACTACAGTTATAATAAACATGAGCCTCATGTATGGATAATTTCCTGAGCATTTTCTTTTCTGCTGGAAACAGTTATCATTATCAAAAATAGCACAATTATGTTTTAAATAATAGCAATCATGGGAAATGACAAAAATACTTACTTCATAGGCAAGAACTCAATTTGCACCCCCAATTTAAATAGGCTTTTTTATTTATTCAGGGGATGTGGGCAACACGTGTAAAACCATATTTACAGCCCAGCCCTGAGGTGCTGTTGGTGGGCCTTCTCCTCAAACCACTGCGGTCTTTATGGTAATGATAATGTTCATGGCAGCATAACGGTAATGTTACTGGGCTAGTAATCTGAGGCCCAGACTAAAGCTCTGGAGGCATGAGTTCAAATACCACCACAGCAGCTGGAGGAATTTAAATTCAACTAATTAATAAATCTGGATTAAAATGCTAGTGTCATTAATGATAATCATGAAACTACAAGATTATTGTAAAAACCATCTGGTTCATTAATGCCATTCAGGGGAGGAAATCTGCCATTCTTACAGGGTCTGGCCTACATATGAGTCCAGACCCACAGGAATGTGGTTGAATCTTAACTGC
Source organism: Heterodontus francisci (assembly GCF_036365525.1). Taxonomy (NCBI): domain Eukaryota; kingdom Metazoa; phylum Chordata; class Chondrichthyes; order Heterodontiformes; family Heterodontidae; genus Heterodontus; species Heterodontus francisci. Next base: position 37,608,594 of record NC_090388.1, on the reverse strand, counting down.
CCTCTGAAATGGCCTCGCAAGCCATTCAATTGTATCAAACCACTACAGCAAAGTCAAATAAGAACAAAACCAAGCAAGCCACCCGGCATTACCTAGGAACTGGAAATATCAAAAGCACACCCTGTGCAGTCGACCCTGCAAAGTCCTGCTCACTAACTTCTGGGGACATGTGCCAAAATTGGAGAGCTGTCCCGCAAACTAGTCAAACAATTATTGAATCATACCTTTCAGCCAATGTCTGAGCTTCCTCCATTACCATCCTTGGGTATGTCCTGTCCCACCGCAGGACAGACCCACCAGAGGTGGCAGCACCGTTGTATATAGTCGGGAAGGAGTGGCTCTGGGAGCCCTCAACATTGACTCTGGACCCCATGAAACTTCATGGTATCAGGTCAAACACAGGGAAGGAACATCCTGCCGATTACCATCTACCACCCTCCCTCAGCTGATGAATCAATGCTCCTCCATGGTAAACACCACTTGGAAGAATCACTGAGGGTAGCAAGGGTACAGAATGTACTCTGCATTGGGGACCACTGTCCATCACCAAGAATGGCTCGGAAGCACCACTATTGACTGTGTTGTCCGTGTCTTGAAGGACATATTTGCCAGACTGGGCCTGCGGAAGGTGGTGAGAAAACTAACAAGGGAAAAATCTACTTGACCTCATCCTCACTCATCTACCTGTCACAGGTGCATCTGTCGATGTCAGTATTGGTAGCAGTGACCACCGTACTTGTGGAGACAAAGTTCCGTCTTCACACTGAGGATACCCACCATCATCTTGTGTGGCACTACCACTGTATTAAATGAGATAGACTCAGATCAGATCTAGCAGCACAAATCTTGGCACCAATGAGGCTCTGTGGGTCATCAGCAGGCTTGTATTCAACCACAATCTGTAACCTCGTAGCCTGGCATATTCTTCACTCTACCAGTGCCATCAAGTCAAGGGACCAACCCTGGTTCAATGAGGACTGTCGGACAGCATGCCAGAGCAGCACGAGTCATATTGAAAAATGAGGTGCCAATCTGGTGAAGCTACAGCACTGGATTAGATGCAAGTTAAACAGCAGGATCAGCATGCTGTAGACAGAGCCACAACCAACAGGTCAGATCAAAGCTTTACATCCAGTCATGAATGCTGGTGGACAATTAAACAACTAACCAGAGAAGAGGTTCCTAAAACATCCCCATTCTCAATGATGTGGGAGCCCAGCACATATTGGTAGGAATATGGGATTAGTGTAGGATTAGTATAAATGGGTGGTTGATGGTCGGCACAGACTCGGTGGGCCGAAGGGCCTGTTTCAGTGCTGTATCTCTAATCTAATCTAATCAGTGCAAAAGACAAGGCTGAAGCATTTGCAACCATCTTCAGCCAGAACTACCAAGTGGATCATAGGATCATAGGAAATAGGAGCAGAAGTAGGCCAGTCAGCCCATCAAGCCTGCTCTGCCATTCAAATAGATCATGGCTGATCATCTACCTCTACGCCATTTTTCCCCACTATCCCCATATCCATTGGTGTCATTAGTGGTCAGAAATCTATCGATTTCTGTCTTGAACATGCTCAATGATTGAGCTTCCACAGCCCTCTGGGGTGGAGAATTCTACAGATTCACCACCCTCTGAGTAAAGAAATTCCTCATCATAGCAGTCTTAAATGGCCTACCCCTTTTTCTGAGACTGTGTCCTCTTGTTCTAGACTCACCAGCCAGCGGAAACATCCTATCCACATCCACCCTGTCACACCCTGTAAGAATTTTGTAAGTTTCAATGAGATCACCTCTCATTCTTTGAAACTCTCGAAAAATACAGACCCAGTTTCTGCAATCTCTCCTCATAAGACAATCCCGCCATCCCAGAGATTAGTCTGGTGAACCTCCATTGCGTTCCCTCTATGGCAAGTATATCCTTCCTTAAATAAGGTCCCCATCATCATAGATGCCAGTCTTCAGCCAATTTGATTCACTCCACATGATATCAAGAACCAGCTGAAGGTGTTGGATACAGCAAAGGCTATGAGCACTGATGATATCCCGGTTGTAGTACTGAAGACTTGGGCTCCAGAACTAGCTGGCCACCCTAGCCAACCTGTTCCAATACAACACCGGCATCTACCCGACAATGTGGAAAATTTCCCAGGCATGTCCTGTCAACAAAAAGCAGGACAATCCAATCCTACCAATTACCGCCCTATCAGTCTACTCCCATTCACCAGCAAAATGATGGAAGGTGTTATCAACAATGCTATTAATCGGCACTTACTGAGCAATAACCTGCTCACCGAAGCTCAGTTTGGGTTCCACCAGGGCCACTCAGATCCAGACCCCATTACAGCCTTGGTCCAATCATGCACAAAAGAACTGAATTCCAGAGGTGAGATGAGAGTGACTGCTCTTGATATCAAGACATCACTTGACCAGCATGGCATCAAATAGCCCAAACAACATTGAAGTCAATGGGAATCAGGGGAAAACTCTCCATTGGTTTGGAGTCATACCTAGCACAAAGGAAGATGGCTGTGGTTGTTGGAGACCAATCATTTCAGCCCAGGATATCACTGCAGGAGTTTCTCAGCCTCAACCATCTTCAGCTGCTTCATCAATGACCTATCCTCCATCATAAGGTCAGAAGTGGGGATGTTCGCTGATTATTGCAGTGTTCAGTACCATTCGCACCTCCTCAGATACTGAAGCAGTCTGTACCCACAGGCAGCAAGAACTGGACAACATCCAGACTTGGGCTGATAAGTGGCAAGTAACATTCATGCCACACAAGTGCCAGGCAATGACCATTTCCAAGAAGAGAGACTCCAGCCATCTCCCCTTGACATTCAATGCCATTACTATTGCTGAATCCCCCACTATCAACCTCCGAGGGTTACCATTGACCAGAAACTGAACTGGAGTAGCCATATAAATACTGTGGCTATAAGAGCAGGTCAGAGGCTTGGAATTCTGCAGTAAGTAACTTACCTCATGACTCCCCAAAGGCTATGCACCATCTATAAGGCACAAGTCAGGAGTGAGATGGAATACTCTTCACTTGCCTGGATGAGTGCAGCTCCTACAATACTCAAGAAGCTCAACACCATCCAGGCCAAAGCAGCCCTCTTGATCGGCACTCCATCCACCACCTTAAACATTCAATTCCTCCACCTCTGACACACAGTGGCAGCAGTGTGTACCATCTACAAGAAGTAAGCTCCTTCGACAGCACCTTTCAAACCCGTGACCTCTACCACCTAGAAGGACAAGGGCAGAAGATGCATGGGAACACCATCTGCAAGTTCCCCTCCAAGTCACACACCTTCCTGACTTGGAACTATAACGCCGTTCCTTCATTGTCGCTGGGTCAAAATCCTGGAACTCCCTCCCTAACAGCACTGTGGGTGAACCAAGACCACATGGACTGCAGTGGTTCAAGAAGGTGGCTCACCACCACCTTCTGATGGACAATTAGGGATGGGCAATAAATGCTGGTCTTGCCAGTGACATTCACATCCCATGAATGAATTTTTTAAAAAAGCTTTGTGGGAAATTTGAAGCTATTGATGGAGCAGTGGTGAAAGAATGGTGCTCTATGTTCAAGACAGGATGGTGAGTGATTTGGAAGTGATAGTTTTCCCACAACCTTGCTGCTCTTCTGTCCTGGAATGTGTCCAGCATTTCAGTATTTCATCGCACTCCTAACTTGTGCCTAATAGATAGTGGAGAAAATTTTAAGTCTTAACGGAGTACTCAGACACAACCCTGATCTTGTGACCATAATGTCAAGTTAAGCTTCTGGCCTGTGGTGACCCCTTGCCATCCAGGTCTTTTAGTCAGCTGGAATGGAATGGGTTGTATCGTTATTGGAGGAGTTTTGAGTGGAGTTGGACAATATAGAATTGTCGCTGAACTGCCCAGTTCCTGACCTATTGAAGGATGAAAGGCCTGTGAGACAGTTGCAAATGGTTGGCTAGAAAGGCAGTTTGCTGCATAGATCTTGCAGCAATGTTCTTGGGCTTTGGTGATTAACCTCTGACAACCATAAACATCTTGGGCAGGATTTTGGTGCAGATAGGGGTCAGGAACGGAGGCGGGCAGGCACAGAATTTCCCAATGGACAGTGCTGAATGGCTACCTGCTCACAAGCAGCGGGTAGCATGTTAACTCAACTAAAAGGCCAATTAAGGCCACTGATCAAAGGCCGACTGAAATTTTCTAATCGGCTTGCAGGTCTCCCGCAGTGTCAGGAACCCAGTAGATGCCTAGAGATGGCCTCCTGGTGGCAGACCATAGGTCAGCGCTCCCAGGTCACTTTGTGGTCCCCCCACCGCTGCCACCATAGGTAGCTGGTCACAGCTGCGGCCACAGGCCACCCTGTGGAGGGAGTTTCAGACTGTGGCCATTTATTTTCTTCATTTTTGTGAAATGTGCTGAGAAGGTATCTCAAAATTCAAGCTCTGTCTCTCTCCCTTAACTGCAACAGCAGGCTGCAGCTCCTTCAGTGCAAGATGACCTCCATTTGGCCCTCCAACTTCGAGAGCCCGCCCGTCATCATTAATTGGATGGCGAGTGCACCCTCTAGCCATTAATTGGTCAATCCTGCATAAATCATGTCAGCTGACTATTACCATCACGGTGCAGGGTCAGGGCCCACATTTGATCCTGATGTCAGGGTCCAGACCCCAAACAGAAAATCCTGCCCCTTGTTTTGTGTCAGACATGTTTCCAGCCACTTGAAATGTTTTCTTTCAGTGCCCTCAGTTTTGCTATGGCTCCCGGGAGGTAAATTTGCTCAAATTCTAACAATATCATTGGCACCTTTTCACACTTCAGATATAAAAATGATGAACTGCTGGCAGTTTGTCATAACCCCATTTCAGCCCAACTTTACATCGCACTCTTGCAGCAGTTTGCATTGCACTATGTTAAAATCAAAGATCCCCCAGTCTACACCAAGCAAAACATTGTATTAGACTATATTTTATAAGACAGAGGAGAAGGGTGAGTGAAATAAAAAATGTGTGAGGGAGGATAGAGCCGTTGCAACAAAGCTGATATCGGCACAATTTACTCCACTGTGAAACACTACCAGAAACCAACCGTATTATATCAGTGAGACGCCATATAGTAGAATCTGAATCCCCTGTTTTTTTTTTCCCCTGATTCCATTCCTGTTTGCAATTATAAAGAAGATTAAAGCCTGAAATGTAGTTGTACGCTATGAATCAGAGCATATTATGCAGCATTGAGTATCCATACTGATTTAACCAACTAAATGTGACTATTAATCTGTTTTCACACTCCTAATCTTGTTATGTTCCTCAAAATTCAGCTGGCACCAAACAGTTACCCAATCTAATCATAGAATTCCTTTCTACCCAGCTATTTCTCATTCACTCTGATTGTTGTATGCAGCATTACTCATCCAAAAATAAATCCTGATCCAAGCATAAAATGTTATCCAATTATGCAGTTTTTATGCTTAACACACTAGATTTAGTCAACCCACTGCCAAACTTCAACTGGTGGTAGGAAACGTTTTTTAAAAATACTTAGTTTTGGGCAAGAATAAGTATTTTAGTGCCATATTTTGTGTAGGTTACTCGCTTTTCCGTGCCTCTGGGGTGTAGTGTTGAACGTATGTTAACTGTACTCGGCTTATGTCGCAGTTTTGCTTTACCTTCTGATGAAGTTGATCTTTGAGCAATTTATCTATTTAGCAAAAGATGGGTTAGGGTTAGGTTTAGGAGCTCTTGAGGATGAGCTTTGGAATCAGGCTGAGGTCTTATCTGTTCTGTTGGTGCTGCTTATGGAACACATTAGCTCCAATTATAACTTGAGATGGATGGGGTTGAGATGGGCAGCAAACCACCCTAACCTTGGCAAAATGAGGCTGGGATGATTTTAAATCCTTCATCCATCTGCCCACAGTCATTTTCCTGCCTGAAAATGCTGGAAAGTGGCAACTGGTCAGTGTTTAGTTTAGTTTAGAGATACAGCACTGAAACAGGCCCTTCGGCCCACCGAGTCTGTGCCGACCATCAACCACCCATTTATACTAATCCTACGCTAATCCCATATTCCTACCACATCCCCACCTGTCCCTATATTTCCCTACCACCTACCTATACTAGGGGCAATTTATAATGGCCAATTAACCTATTAACCTGTAAGTCTTTGACATGTGGGAGGAAACCGGAGCACCCGGAGGAAACCCACGCAGACACAGGGAGAACTTGCAAACTCCACACAGGCAGTACCCAGAATTGAACCCGGGTCACTGGAGCTGTGAGGCTGCGGTGCTAACCACTGCGCCACTGTGCCGCCCCAGTGAGTGGAAGCAAAATGGTGAGCAGCCGATAAATTGCAGTAAGGGGATGTTGGGAGAGCCTGGGGCAGGCCTTCCACTGCCTCTGTGTTGGCAGCCTGCTTGTCTGACACCCAGTCATAACAAGTCACTATTTCCTCCATTCAAAGTTGGGAAGACTGACGCCATTGTCTTCAGCCTCTTCCACAAATTCTGTACCTTCACAACTGATTCTATCTTTCTTCCAGGCATTGGTCTCAGGCTAAACTGGACTTTCACAATCTTGGCATCCTAGTTGAACCAGAACTGCAACTCTGATCCCCAATTGTCTCCATCACCAAGACTTCTTGCCTCCACATCTGCCCTCACTGTATCTGCTGCTGAAACCCTTATCAATGCCTTTATCATCTCCAGACTTGATTGTTCCAATGCTCTCCTGGCTGGTCTCCAATCCTCCACCATCTGTATGCATCAGTTCAATGAAAACTCCACTGTGCGTTCCTCGGACTCTGGCATTTTATGAATCCCCCCTCGCTTCACCCTATCATTAGCGGCCATGCCTTCAGCTATCTAGGCCCCATGCTCCAGAATTCGCTGCCTTATCTCTTTTACCCCTCCTCCTGGAAGACATTCTTTAAAATCAACCTCTTTGATCAAGCTTTTGGTCACCTCTTCGAATATCTCCTTCTTCGACTTGACGTCCATTTTTCTCTAATAATGCTTATTTGAAGCACTTTGGAATGTTTTTCTATGTAAAAGGCCCTGCATAAAATGCAACTTGTTTTTGTTGAAATATGATCGGTGAATAATGAAAATAGAAAATAGACATTTCGAAGGAAGAAAAACAAGAAATTTAACAAATGAGGAATAAGAAAATTGACAGACACTTAAAGAAGAAAATTGCTGCCCATTCACTTCAGAACTTTCTATTCTGTTGATAGATTGAATTGGTGAATGATTAATTTAATAGCCTGTGGCACAAAGGTTTGCAATAGACTTTTTTTTATCAGTTTCCAGAAATCCCGATTCAAGTATAATCTTGAGTCAAGCGTAACATTGCTTGGCGAATATTCTTAGAATTGATAATTTCAGTACATTTACATTTTAACATACATTCAAGCAGCCAAAAAATGATAAATCCACAAGTAACAACAGAGCAATGTTTTTTTTTATATCTGGAGTGCACAATCACTTTTAAGAGTAAGTTCAGTTTTTCAAGAAAAGCCTGACGGCTATATTGTTGTGAAGTGATCACAAAACTGATACGGGGTGGGGGTGGTAAATTACTTTTAAATTACATGTTTTAATTTGACAAATGTACAGTACATAAAGCACAGCACCATAATTTTCCTCATCAATTTTCTTTCTTTTTCTCCCATTCTTTCCTGAAGATGTTGACATCCTGAAGTATGGATCCATGGCCCTGACAACCCTCCATTACCTTGCCCAAGTGCCTATTGTTCGTATGTGACAATTGGCAGTCTAGTTGACCGCAGAGAACATTACTGCTTCCTGTCCTTGCTAGATAGAAGCACGCATGTATTTTCCAGTGAGAGTAGGGGAGTGAGATTAATCGATGGTTCTTTTAAATGGGCCAAATGATTCTAGGAATCTCGGAACCGCTGGATGGTGGTGAAAAATGGGAATCTTGGCTGATGTTTCCTAAGCATAGTCAGCTTCAAGAGTCGACAGCAGGTCAACTTGAAATGCTTTACTTAAGTCATCCCTGCTCCCTTGCAGCAATATTTTTTCAAAACCACCAGCAACAGATTTTCCACATACCTTAGGAATGCACACAAGCCAAACACCAACATGGCAATTCCTACCAAATTACATTGCCTGCTGAATAAGTACTTGCCAAAGAAACAGAGCATACCAAAGAATTCCATTAAAAAGTATTATTTGCAGTTAACAGAAACACATCCAAATACTAAGGGTCATCCTGGTGCAAGCACATAGTGTTTGTTTGAGGTGCTCTTCCACTTGCTCTCCTGCTTTTACAAGATGCTACCCCAATGGTTTTGGCACAGGAGTTGGAAGACTACTTTGCCTCTGATGGGGATATTTGAGATGCCATGGTCAACAATTTCGAGAAGCTCAGACCTCAAAGGTCCGAATGCAGACTGCAACATCTTGGCTACTGCCAAAACCGCCTGCCAGATCGCTTTCTGGCATTGAGACAGGCATTGGTTGCGAGATGGCAGGGGACATACCGGGAGGGGACAGCAGGTGCCTCTCCCACAGAGCCACTGCCACTTGCATGGGGCTGTGCCTCAATACTCGTACTGATCTATGGGACAGAAGATTGTAGGAGGTTGTTCCATGCTTCCTCACAACCTTTGCAAACTTGTGGAGGTAGTGAAGCCCAGGCAGTGAATGTCACAAATGTAAACTTTAGCCAAACCTGTGAGTGCTGGTACCACAGGCTCCTAACCAGTGGGCCTCACTGAAATATGTGTAGAGCTGACCACACACTCCATTGTAAGCTGCAATGCTTCAATGCCTTTTGTGAGAACCCCACAGCATTTTCAAATGGACTTCTTCTCACAATTTGACTTGGTGCAGATCCTCCCTGGCAAGCTGTCGAATCCATTGCAAAATTGCTAGTGCACGGATTTCATTCTTCTTTCAAATGCTGGTTCCTGGAATTCCTCATCTGTGCCTTCCATAGCCGAGCTGGGATGTGAGCTCATCCTCTGGAGAGTGATGTCTTGTGTTGCCCTTTGCCCTGCACCCCTTGTTCCTGCTCGGTAAATCAACCAGTGCAGATCCTGTCACTCACCAGGACATGGGGTGGCGATTTATGATCTGGTGACTGCAAGGGTTTCTGGAAGGCTAGCCTCCTCCTCCTTGCTACAGCTCTGCTTGGGGTATGCAATAGAAAGAGATAAAGAGAAGGAGACAAGAGTTAGTACTTCATGGTAAAGGAAAGCAGTAACAGATGAGTGGCAGTTCTATACACCAATCATGTAGCGTGTGTGAGGGAGACAGTTCAATTACAAGAGGGAAAAAGCATGGTTAGTGCTGGGCCTACAGTAGAGGGGTACATGGCTGTGCAGAGAGTGATGAAGCTCTGGACTGGAGCCTTACCTTAGCAGCTCTGGTCAAGTCATTGAATTTCATCTGGTATTGCTGGAAGGTCCTTGGTTTGATACTTCTGGCACCGATTTGCTGCTCAGCCTTTGCTGTGCTATTTGGCAAAGCATTCTGCATCCATACTAGTTACCTCCTCCATCAGGACATCCACCCCACTAAATAAGGATCATGGGACACTGACAGCTGTGATTTTCCATGAATCCAACAGAATAAAAGGCAACATTCAGCAAAGGCATTCACCTTTAAGAGGTGTAGGCTGCCTTTAAACGACGAGAGACCCATGGCCACATGGGTAAGCTTCCAATTACAAGTACAAGTAGTGCTGACAGCTCATCCTTCCTGTGGGCATGAGGGGTGCACCTCAAAATGGTGAGTACAGTGGACGTCCTGCCCACTTCTGGCCCATTTCGGGTACAAGTTAAAAATCATCCCCATCATGCGTTGTTCCTTTGCCAGTCAGCACAGCAAATCCAAATGTTTAGAGCATTGTGCACAAACAATCAACGTACTGTAGTGTGAGAAATACTGTTTGTTTTTTAACTATCTTGATGACTTCTACCTTTTCTGCTATTTTAAATTCACTTTTGTCTCATTGTCATTATACAAAATATATTTCTTTTACACTTATTCACATTCTTTCAAGACTATTCACATGAAGGTTATGTGACTGTATACTGCTTCTTCATCTGGGAGGTGTGCAAAGCTGAAGATTTCTTTGTATCTTCTGATGCTAGAGCTTACCAAGCAGACAGACATTGGCTTCAGGGTGGCGTACAATACCTTGAGAAGGCCGTCCTACTGTCCCACCTTAGAACTGCTTAAATCAATTGGTAGTGGAAGAGAAGATCAGGTAACCCTGATATCTGAACTAAGGATTAGTTGGGTTGTGGTGCATCTTGAGTGCTATAATAACCATGCTACTAGACACCCTAACATGTTCTCATAAAAGAAGTCCCTGGCATTTGGCATTGTATAGATTTATCTCATGGATACAGTCATGATGTTTCTGGCAGAGTTTAAAAAGCCCAGCACATCACAAAGAACTTAAAAATAAAGAAGCAAAATTGGTAAAGTGATGATAAAACAATTATGACATTTAGAAATACTTGACTGCACATTAAGCACATAACATGCTGCAGTGAATAGATGTGCGATTTACAGCCAATCCAGCTTGTTTTTTTAGATTGAAGAAGTCTGTGGTACTACACTGACCTCTGCAGGATGATAGCAATCCTATACAACCACAAGTACTCACTGTTTAGAAGCTTTGTTTCATTGGCACACTTGCAGAACTTGTCATTTCCTTGCTGCTAAACCGAAATGGAACGTATCGATAAAATAGAACAAACACTGCACAACTGACAATAATTTCTAAACATGCTACTGAACATCTGTGAGATAAGTAAGGATGCCATATTAGATGGCTGAATCTCTAATGTGGCATCAGAGCAATGTTTGTGCATTGCCACATTCTAATGAATCCTATGTATCTTTGCCAATGTTGATAAAATTATGGATTCTGTCCAAGCCCTTTACATTCTCTGGCTCAATATATTGTAGTTTTAAGTTTCAAACTGTAGAAAATGTGAAATACAAAGAAGCAAACTAAGCTAAGGTGGTGGTATCTTTATGAGTTGCAAAGTGTTATGCTCAAGCCCCACTCTAAACACATAAACTAGGCTGCCAGTTTAGTATGTTTCTGCGGGAGCACTACATTGTCAGAGGTGCCATCTTTTAGGTGAGACATTAAACCAAGGCCTCACTGCTTGTTTGGGTGAAGGTAAAAAAAAAATCCCATGGCACTTCTTTTGAAGAAGAATGGAGAACTCACCTACTATCCTGGAAAATATTTTTTCTAAACCAACACCATCAAAAACAACAATTTGTCATTTATTTCATTTGATGATTCTGAAACCTTGCTGTGTGGAAACTGACTGCTGCATTTCCTAGAAAACAGTGACAAGTCTTCAAAAAGTCTTGTTGAAGATGCATTGTTACTTGATCTGGCCCTCACATGCACTAGCTCAAATACTGGTATGACACATATTTCAGAGTCGAGACTAGAGGAGTTGATAAATTTGTTTTCTGTTCTGGATTTGGTGTTGGTGTTTATAACTGTGGTGAAGTGATGGCAAGACCCATAAGGTTGGTCTGAAGGAAGGTGGTAGTAAGGAGATGGCGATAAGGATTGCAGGACTGTTGATCTATTGGAGATGGGAGGGATGGTTCAGGTGAATCATTCAGCTTCAATAACAAACCAGTAACTAACCAGTAAGTAATAGTTGACCCCATTAAATAGAGCTGCTGAAGTGTCCTTCCCATCGCGAGTTACTGGGCGAGTTTATCATGTGAACAGTCAGGCACTAGGACAGCTCATTAGCAAAATAGGATTCTACAACAAGCATGGGACCCTTGTGTGAATATTATAATTCTCCACTTTAATAGTTTTGGGGTTTTGGGGTATGTCCTGGCTGCTGAGAAGCCTGATCCAATATGATAGGCAATACACATCTGGTTCTTAATGAGCATGTGCACCCTGCCATATTCATAGAATCATAGAATGGTTACACCACAGAAGGAGGCCATTCAGCCCATCATGTCCATGCCAGCTCTCTGCAAGAGCAACTCACTTGGTCTCACTTCCCTATTATTATTGAAACATATAAGATTCTGAGGAGGCATGACAGGGCAGATGCTGAGAGGATGTTTCCCCTGGTAGGAGAATCTAGAACTAGGGAACACAGTTTCAAAATAAGAGAACTCCCATTTAAGATGAAGATGAGGAGGAATTTCTTCTCTCAGAGGGTCCTTAATCTTTGGAATTCTCTGCCCAAGAAAGCAGTGGAGGCTGGGTCATTGAATATATTCATGGCCGAGTTTAAACAGATTTTTGATATACAAAGGAGTTGAGCATTATGGGGGTCAGGCTGGAAAGTGGAGTTAAAGTCACAATCAGATCAGAGCAGAGCAGGCAATGGCCTGCTTCTCCTCTTATTTTTTATGATCTAATCCCTGCAAATTTTTTCTCTTCAGATGATTGTCCAAATCTCTTTTGAAAGCTATGATTGAAACTGCCTGCAGGGCATTACAGATCCTAACCACTCGCTGTGTATGAAAGAATTTCCTCATGTCGCCATTGCTTCTTTTGCCAATCACCTTAAGTTGGCGCCCTCTGCTTCTCGATCCTTCTGCCAAAGGGAACAGTTTCTCCCTATCTACTCTGTGCAGACTCCTCAAGATTTTGAATACCTCTATCAAATCGCTTCTTATTCTGCTCTTCCCCAAGGAGAACAGCCCATATTTGATAGGTTGATAGGTAAATTGGCCATTATAAATTGCCCCTAGTACAGGTAGTTGGTAGGGAAATTTAGGAACAGGTGGGGATGTGGTAGAAATATGGAATTAGTGTAGGATTAGTATAAATGGGTGGTTGATGGCCGGCACAGACTCGGTGGGCCGAAGGGCCTGTTTCAGTGCTGTATCTCTAAAACTAAAAAAAAACTAAAAAACTATCCATGTTACTGAATCATAGAATCGTTGCAGCACAGAACAAGGCCATTCGATTCATCGTGGTTTGTGCTGATCCTCCAAAGGAGCAATACACATGCTGCCACTCCCTCACCCTTCCCCACATCCCTGCACATTCCTCCTTTTCAGATGTTTAGTATATTTAGAAAATGTAGAAAACTTTACGGTACAGAAGGAGGCCATTCTGCCCATCTTGTTTTGCGCCTACTGAAAAATGAACCACCCAGCCTAATCCCATTTTCCAGCAACTGGTCCATATCGGAGGTTACAAGACTTCAGATGAATATCCAGACACCTTTTAAATGAGTTGAGGGTTTCTGCCTCTACTACCCTTTCAGGCAGTGAGTTCCAGACTCTTACCATCCTCTGGGCGAAAAATATTTTCCTCATCTCTCCTCTAATCCTTCTACCAATCACTTTAAATCTATGCCCCCAGTCACTGACCCTCTGCTAAGGGAAATAACTCCTTCCCATCCACTCTATCAGGCCCCTCACAACCTTGTACACCTCAATCAAATCTGCTCTCAGCTTTCTCTGTTCCAAGGAAACCAACCCGAGCCTATCTAATTTTTCCTCATAGCTGCAATTTTCCAGTCAAGGCAACATCCTCGTAATTTCCTCTGTACCCTCTCTAGTGCAATTACATTCTTTCTGTAATGAGGTGACTAGAACTGTGCGCAGTACTCAAGTTGTGGCCTAACTAGTGTTTTATATAACTCCAATATAACCTCCCTGCACTTATATTCTATGCCTCAGCTAATAAAGGAAAGTATTTCATATGCCTTCTTAACCAACCTGTCCCACTACCTTCAGGGATCTGTTGACATGCACTCCAAGATTCCCTCTCTTCCTCAACACCTCTCAGTATCCTCCCATTTATTGTGTATTCCTTTGCCTTGTTTGACCTCCCCAAATGCATCACCTCACACTTCTCCAGGTTGAATTCCACTTGCCACTTTTCTGCCCACCTGACCAGTCCATTGATATCTTCCTGCAGTCTGCAGCTTCCCTCCTCACTATCAACCACATGGCCAATTTTTCTGTAGACATCTTGATCATTTCCCCTACATTTAAGTCTAAATCATTAATATATACCACAAAAAACAGGGACCTAGTACTGAGCCCTGCAGAACCCCACTGGAAACAGCCTTCCAGTCGTAAAAACACCTGTCAACAATTACCCTTTGTTTCCTGCCACTGAGCCAATTTTGTATCCAGCTTCCCACATTCCCCTGGATCCCATGGGTTTTTAGCTTTTTAACCAGTCTGCTATTTGGGGCCTTGTTGAAAGTCTTGCTAAAATCCATGTAGACCACATCAGCTACACTACCCTCATCAATCCTCCTTGTTACCTCCTCAAAAATTTCAATCAAACTGGTCAGACATGATCTTCCCTTAACAAATCCATGCTGACTATCCTTGATTAATCTGTGCCTTTCTAAGCTTCAGTTAATCCTGTCTCTCAGAATTGATTCCAATAATTTGCCCACAACTGAGGTCAGACTGACTGGCCTGTAGTTATTTGGTCTATCTCTCGCTCCCTTTTTAAACAAAGGTACAATGTTAGCAGTCATCCAGTCCTCCAGCGCCGCACCTGTATTCAGTGAGGATTGGAAAATGATGGTCAGAGCATCTGCTATTTCCTCCCTGGCTTCTTTTCATACCCTGGGGTACATTTCATCTGGCCCTGGTGGTTTATCCACTTTCAAGGATGCTAATACTCTTAATACTTCCTCTCTCCCTATGTTTATCACATCCAATATTTCACACTCCTCCTCCTTAACTACAATGCCTGCATCGTCCCCCTCTTTTGTTAAGATGGATGCAAAGTATTGCATGGCTGCCCATCAGTTTTGAGCCTGAAAAACAGGCACAGTGCCATCAAATTTCAAGGTCAACATGTTTTGAGGTGCTCTTATACTTTGACTGCAAAGAGAAGGAAAGCAACAAGTTCTGAGGTACTGTTAACCCAGCCAGGAGTGGGAGAAGAAAAACAAACATTTCTGAGACATTTATCATCCACCAAGGGTAGCTCAACAATCTACTGACACGAGGCTAATGCCATCCAGCTGCAGAATATTTTGCCATATGGACCAGTAACAAATTTTGGCAGTAATTCACTTCCTATAATAGGAGCAATAGAAAGAAAACACTTACATATGTACATTTAAGTGAAAACCATAACAATAGTCCATAGGGCTAAGTTAATAAAGCTGGAATCATTTTCTGAAATAAAATACACTAACAGAATTTTGTTGTTTCATCCTTGAACCGTGAAAGGTTAAACTAGAGAGTTGATACTTAAAATAAACAGCAATGACATCATTTACAACTAGCCTCTGATGGGTTTTATATACACTTTATATCAACACAATAATGGAGACATATTTGCTGTAAGCTGCTTCTTCGGTACTATTTATATAGCAAACAAAAAGTCTCTCTGAACTGTGGTTGTGTTGTGGTTTAACAAAGACATAAAACAGAGAACTCTGAAGTTCCTGATCTACTTTTCAAACTTTATAAAAGTCAAATTGCTATTCTCAGATTTATTTATTATATTCCAAACCATAACATTAGGCAGGAAGAAATCTGATGATCTGGGAACCTATTCATAACAGAAGTTTAGCATTTAACAAACCTGTAAATCAATCGCAAACATTTGAAGTGAGACGTGATTTTATAAAGTTCTTTTTCTAAGCAATAGTAAAATAAACACAGCTGGACGCATTCTTTCCATCTCTGAGAATGGCCAGGTTTGCTGTGCACTCTGATAGGAGCAGATACTCTCTCTTCAGCAGGGGGAATAGGAATTCAGGTTCAGATCTGTTAACCACCACATCAAGTCTATAGGGACACACTCTTTCTGATTTTAAACACTATGTGCACCAGATGATTTGTTTTGCATCGCGTTGGACCAGATACCCTTCCTGGAAAATTGCTTTAGTAATATTAAATCACTGATCCTTTGAGTGTTGAATGTCATTTGCCAACAATGTGATTTTGTACTTTTTTTTATTTTCCCTTCAATTTATTTTCTTTTCCCAAATGGTCTCCCACTGTATTTTCTAATAAAGAGAATGGGCAGTCATTCTGCTCACAGGCCCCATTCTCTGCTGCTTTTGAGGTGGCTGCTATGAAGTTTCCTATAGTGGGTCAAATGAGTGGCCTAATGATTTTCTTCCCATCCTCTCAGTGGCGATTATTGAGCCTCAGCTATGCATAAACCTGGACACAAATTTGAGATCTGGATCTTTCTTTAAGGAAATCACAGCATCTATCACAAACTGTGACTTAGCATGTTGCATCCAGTTGACCATTATGAAGTCATATTCTCTGAATAGAGAGAGCATATTTCATCCACAATGACAATTTCCAACAGTCCTTTCAGACATGTAAGGGACTATATAATTGTCTTTCAGATGTATGAAAGAATACTTAGAATTCACTATCAACGCTGAGGTTTTTTTAATCAAGTATGGAAAGAACTTCTGGATTATAAAAAATGTTTGTTATCAGTGTGGTAACAAAATTGTATGCACAGTTTTTCCTTCATACCTCTGTAGCATCAATAAGTTTCCTCTACTCTTAGAGGTAATCACCGTCTCCTTCCCTATGTTGGCAACACAAAATAAAAAAGTGATTTAAAATCCAGGTAAAATAAATTCAAATCTGTAAACAGAATACTACATCTCCAGGTATCTGGTTTCATCTTTAGTTCAATAATACATAGGCCGGCAATGATCAAACTGTTATCAAATGTTTCAACATGGGGTTGACTGAGTAGAGTTGTGAGAGTAGCCTCAAGTGAATTCCAGAACGTCACATATTGCTGACTGTTAAGTGTTAGTAGTATTTTTAACACTTTGATTTTTTTTATACACAGCATATGAAGTAATAGATCTATGAGCAGTTAAAAGTGTCAATCATATTTAGAAAATAAGCAAAAATGTGTATTTTCTCCTATTTTAGTCTGGAAATACTACTTAAATCCTGAAAGATTTAAATATTATGGATGCGACAACTGTTCAAATAAACAATACTCCATTGAACATAAATTAAATAACCAGGTTAAGGATGAACAAATTGCTCAAACTTGGTTCAGTCCTTTAACAGTAAAATTTTCAGTGTGGTTATTTGATCTTGCCCAGTTTCATTTTTGCACAATTGGAAGTAGCACTTGATTTTTTTGTTTCTTCCCCTGAGAATGACTTATCTGTTGGTGAAGAAACAAAGGGAAAAAAATCCAGCTGAAATACTGCAGCCAAGCACTGATTTTGTGAATATACCAACACTTCCAGTTCATATATAATCAGGCAGAGATCAAATGTGAACTGCATCCACATCAGAGGGATTGCTTACAAAAGAACTTGTCATCCTTAGACCAAGAGTTGAAAATTTGGACTATTCATCCCTAACTTGTTACAGCATTAAAGCTAGAATTAAAGAGATATATATTGTACTGAGTGAGCAGAAGAGATCAATCTTTTATCACATAGGTCTGAGCACCACAAATATACTTTATTTGGCAATCTTTGACAATTCCTGAATGAATAGAGATGACATCTTTTAAGAACATATCGGAGCATTTTAAATATTTTCTAAGATAAATTCTATCAGAAATACATCTTTTCAGTGTTTGTAACCTTGCCCTTAAATAGCATGTGCCCAAATAGAATGTTTGTTCCCAGTTACTCTTTCTCCTACTTTTAAACATCATACCTAAAATGCAGATCATACCTTTATTAAGTAGCATGTTTGCTTGGAGATGAGTGTCGGAGTATTGGGGCGAGATCGTTTGCCCTTTCTCCACCAATTTTTCCATCTAATTTGGCTGGCGGGATTGAAAATTGCTTGGAGATGCACCCTTCTGTGTCCAACTTTTAAATGAATTCAGTATTCCGCCAGGAGTGTCATTGGGTACAGGAAGCACTGGCCTACTTGCTGACATAAGCACTGAAATTAATCCATGATGGCAGAGTGATGTACTGTGTCACATTATCCGTCATTATGCATTAATTTATGCCTGTTGCAAGGTTACCCTGGTGCAGCACTTACAGCAGAAGCAATTTGGAATAATCACAGTGCATTGACTTAGAAAGTGCTGACAAATTTCAGCTGATTTTGGCTGTATGCTGACGGTTTAGCTTCTGCTCTATTGTTGCTTCTCTTGTAAAGATCCAGATCTTTGGTCATGATGGCCATCCCAATAGGAATCTTCTTGTTTTTGACTGGCATTGATGAAGATGAGGAGCAGTAGCAAAGAGGCAACACGTGGGTAAGAATCTACAGATGCCATCTACTAACCACCCAGCAGTACTCCACAACCAGAAGCTATTAATTCCAGCTACTAATTCCACCTGCATCTAATGCAATAACAGTGGCTGAGGAAACTGTCCTTTCCCAAGGAAGGCATCCAGGGAGTGGATTCTTTGGAATGGTAGGATTTTGTAGAGCCCAAGGTGCCATTGATGCTTTCCATATGGGTGTATGGATTTCACTTGTTGATGTTGTCACATAGGTAGATAGTAAATGAGCCCATTCCCTAAATGAGCAGTCGGCATGTGGCCATTGGTATTGAATAATGCAAGTCAATCCATATTTTGGGAGAAGTACACAACTCCTTCATAATCATGCAGTCAACTGTGCCACCTTTTCTACCCAGAGCAAAGACCAGGTGAATCTTGGGGGAAAAAGACCTTTTTCTTTTTTCTTTTTGCTTTGCATGAACATCAGGCAGTACCTTGAAAAAAAGTCTTCCCGAAGCATTTCTCAGGACTGTTATGACCTCAGTAGAGACCACTAACTTTAAAACAAGAGATATGAACTTCCCAATGCGCGATTAAAGAATCACATGACAAGATTTCATGTTTTAAGACTTTTACGATGACAACTAAATGAAAAATCAATGTTAACTAAACAGTACTTAGCAGATAGCTAAGAGAAAGCTATTTCCCATTAACTGATGAACACACTCGAAAACCTTACACCACAAGCTGGATTTTATGAACCCAGGAGCTGTGGCGGGTACGCAAAATGGCAGCAGTCCCGCCTGTGAGGTCAGCGACTGCGGTTGGCCATCTTGCATAATGGCGGCAGCCGTCTCCCCCAATTACGTGGCGGGGGCGGCAATCGAGAGACCGTTCACGGTGTTACTTGATGTTGTAGCGAGTGCTGACGCCAACTTTAAAAGGCTGCCAGCCCTGCATTTAGTCTCTCGGTGCATTGAACAGTAGCATATTTAAGCAACAGTTCTGTGGTTTGCAATAAATTTCTTGCAAATCTCGACCCCCTATTCACACACAAGCCCCTTGTGGAGATCCCCCAATATGCACACAAGCCCCTTGCAGATTTCCCCCATTCACACACAAGCCATAAGCAGAGTTCACTCCCATTCACAAACAAGCCCTTTGCTGATTTCCCCCATTCAAAAACAAGTCCCTTGCAGACTCAATATTGTGGCAATGGCCACCTTAAACTCCACTTACCCTAAAAAACTCCAGTGAGGTTACCTTCCCTTTCGTGGCACCGAAGACTCTCTCGGTGGTGCCAATTTTTGAAAGTCAAGAAACTGGAGGCACGTAAGTATCGCACATCAACCACAAAATTGAGAACTCTTCGTTGGATCTCTGTGAATGAGATTCACATTTATTTAAAGCAGTATTTAAAGCATTTAAATGACAATGTTGTTGCGTCAGTATGTAAGTCCCGTCACGATACTTCCCCGCCTCCAACAAAATTGGCAAACAGTGGTACGGCGTCAGGTTTTGTGTGGATGGTTCCACAGAGATTCTCCAGCTCGTGGTGGATGATTCCACAGAGATTCTCTGGCTCCCTATGCCAACAAACCCACCGCCGACAACAGAAGAAAATTCAGCCCCACATTTATACAATACACAGTGTTCTCATTGTAAAGGTATCCTTGCAGTTAAAAGCCCCAAATCCTCCCAGCTGCAATGAGTTGGGTCTCACAGTGTCCTTTTCAAAGCCAACATCCTCTTTGTTCCCTTCTTCGAGTATATTTGACTGGACTTCCATTAATAAGGCAATCTCTGGTGATCTCGTTGCTCTTTTCTCCTCTGCAAACCTCGAGCCTTCGAAGCAGGGTCAAATCTGAGCAGCCTTTTGTTGTATTGGTGATCTGAGAGCAGCAGTCTCTCCAGTCTCTCTCTCTGTCTTGAGGCTGCGCAACAGACTGCTGGTCTTCATTTCTTTCTTTCAGTCCCTAGACCTAAGAAAACCTCTCGAATTTATCCAGATCAAAAGTCAATAGTCGTTTGCATTTGACAATTCTCAGAGACCATGGCCAGAATTTTATGCCCCCCTATGGGAGCAGGCTGGAAGCAGGGGGGCGTAAACTTGTGTGGCAAGTGGGGGGTGCCATTCCCATTGTCTTCCTGCCACCGCTGCAATTTTATGAGCAGCCAGTGAGATGACAAACGGCCCTCCCCGCCTCAGGCCAACTGAGGCCATTAAGTGGCCAACTAGTTGCCACTTAAGGGTCTTCTCCCGCTGTCACTGGTAGGCCTGGCACTTTGTCAGCTGTGGAGGCCTCCCAGCAATACCAGGCGGCCTCCTTGCGGGCCCGAGGCGTGGGGCCTCCTGATTGGGCACCCTGTGCCCCATGGAAGGCCCTCCCTGCAGCTCCTGCTGCCTGTACTGGTGCACCTCCCACCACACTCCTGATTGACCCCCAACCCCTCCTCACCAGGGTCCAGCTGCTTATCCCGGCGAGGCCCAAAATCCTACTTGCCTTTTTTGGCACCAGCGCCACAATCCTCCCCTGGTGGCACTGCTGGGACTGAGGAGCTGTCTGCCCCTTGATTGACTGGCAGCTCCTGGAGGCGGGCCTTCCTGCCTTGGGGGAAGGGTGGAGTGGAAGTCATGTCCAGAGCCAACTAAGGGCCTGGGCCACGTAAAATCACTGTGTGGCTTCCAGGTCAACCCCGACTTTTAAGCTGGTGGGTGGGGCCTCTGCACTGGTGTAAATTTCCAGCCACAAGTCTGACCATAGCAAAACCCCCCAGTCTTCCTTTGTTTCTAGGTGTTTAAAAATTGCAACTGAAATCTACATTTTAGAGCCTCTGGCTCACTGTTTACAATCTGTTAGTCTGGGAGAGTGAAACCCATTGTCCTTTAGATGATACACCCTTGCACCCTGTGTTCAAAAGGGTCTTTGATCCGGGTCTGTTGTTCTCATGGTAACCAAGACCCCTTGTCTGTCCTGGGCAGATTTTGTGTGAGGTCACATGTTTCCGACAAATGCCCATTTTATACTGCATTAAAGATCACAGTTTTTAAAACTACATACTACGAAGTGCAGAGTTTATAACAGGATCCAACAAAGTTTTAATGAAGCCAATTCTGCCACCAGGGTGTTAATAGTGCGTACCATGGGAATGATGAAGGCACATACTATTTTGCAATTCAAACAGCATGAGTGTGCTTCACATTCCACAATTTTGTTCTGAACAGAGTTATCATGAAGCCAAAAGAGGAGGGAAATCGAAGGCAACAGGGCCAAGATGATGCTTATCAGCATCAAGAGTCAGAAAGTCTGCTAATGAGATTGTTTTGCCAACAGCCAGAGCAATTCAGAAAACTCTCATTATGAACACCTTAACCCAAGTGTGTGGACAGCATTCGGCTGGTGGCTACTGGCAGAAACCACATGCTCTGGGAAACCAACTGACTCTGGGTTGCCGCAATATCGGGCAGACTGCCCGGCCTCCAGGTTGGAATAAGGTAGTTCCAGGAGATGGGTACCATCTTGGGAAGGGGTAGGACCCAGAGTGATAACAGCCCCAGCTGGTTTTGTGAGGCTCAGAGGAGCCTCCTGACCCCACAAAAATATGATAAAACTTACCTTGGGGTTCCTCTTTGGCTGAGCAATCAACTATTGGGCAGAGCATGTGAGGTCCATGCTTCACCAGTACTGTTCCAAAATGCAAAGCAGGTATGTACACTATAGGACTCCAGTTTGTATATAAAAGGGCCTATCACCTTTTGTAGGTGGGCATTCATGTTGGCCAGCCCTAGGTCCAAAGGACAAAATGCAGCAGCCACAGCAATTGGGCAGTGGGGCCTTAAGTTGTTTCTCATTATTTTTGGGTGCTACTGTCCCATTTCCACTGGGTTTGAAGTGTCAAAATCTCTCCCCTCTCTTTTTTATTTACATTTAAAAACCAGCTCAAAAGCATCTCATCTGTGGGTATCTAAAGGGCTATTTTCTCATTTATAGAGGAACCAGTAACATGAGGCTATTTGCACAAATGTTAGATGCGCTCCTGCGGCAATCATGGAAATGCAGCAGCAATTCAACACACTAGCATCTACCCTTTGACTTCTCTAACTCCTGCTCCCTGAGCTGTGAAGCGTCCAGGCCAACTCCTGGTAGAAAAATGAAAGACATGCATTTATATAACACCTTTCATGACCTCAGGATGATCCAAAGTGCTTTGCAGCCAATTAAGTACTTCTGAAGTGTAGTCACTGATGTAATGTAGAAAACGCGGCAGCTAATAGGTGCCCAGCAAGCTCCCAAAAACAGAAATGTGAAAAGAACCAGATCGTCTATTTTTAGGTGTTGGTTGAGGGATGAATATTGGCCAGGACACTTGCTTAAGTCCCCTGTTCTTCAAATAGTCCATGGGATCATTTACATTCATCTAAGAGGGCAGATGGGGCCTCGGTTCAACATCTCATCCATAAGATGGCTCCCTTGACAGTGTAGCACTCCCTCAGTACTGCACTGAAGTGTCAACCTGGTTGTGTGCTTGAGTCTCTTGAGTAAGTCAAGAGACATAGGAAGGTTGGTCCACATCTTGCGCCCTTTAAATGTGGGTGGTTTTCTCCTGGAAAGAAAGGAAAATCTGTTTATCTATATTATGCAGGATAAGTAGTAGAGAGCAGACAGGACATGAAGTGGTGTTAACAAATTCTTCCAACAAATGGTGACGTCCCAGATATGTCTTGGACATGGGAGCATGCAAGTGAGATTGTGAAAAGATCCATTTGCAGATGCCATTGGGAGGTTTAAGGTGTTTGTGGGCACTGGGACACACTGCTCTGGTATGTTGAAGGCATCGACCACAGAGAACAAAGAACAGTACAGCACAGGAACAGGCCATTCGGCCCTCCAAGCCTGTGCCGATCTTGATGCCTACCTAAACTAAAATCTTCTGCACTTCTGGGGACCGTATCCCTCTATTCCCATCCTATTCATGTATTTGTCAAGATGCCTCTTAAACGTCGCTATCGTACCTGCTTCCACCACCTCTCCCGGCAGCAAGTTCCAGGCACTCACCATCCTCTGTGTAAAGAACTTGCCTCGCACATCCCCTCTAAACTTTGCCCCTCGCACCTTAAACCTATGTCCCCTAGTAACTGACTCTTTCACCCTGGGAAAAAGCTTCTGACTATCCACTCTGTCCATGCCGCTTATAACTTTGTAAACCTCTATCATGTCGCCCCCCCCCCACCTCCGTCGTTCCAGTGAAAACAATCTGAGTTTATCCAACCTCTCCTCATAGCTAATGCCCTCCAGACCAGGCAACATCCTGGTAAACCTCTTCTGTACCCTCTCCAAAGCCTCCACGTCCTTCTGGTAGAGTGGCGACCAGAATTGCACGCAATATTCTAAGTGTGGCCTAACTAAAGTTCTGTACAGCTGCAGCATGACTTGCCAATTTTTATACTCTATGCCCCGAAAGATGAAGGCAAGCATGCCATATGCCTTCTTGACTGCCTTATCCACCTGAGTTGCCACTTTCAGTGGCCTGTGTACCTATACGCCCAGATCTTTCTGCCTGTCAAAACTCCTAAGGGATCTGCCATTTACTGT
Organism: Heterodontus francisci; assembly: GCF_036365525.1. Classification (NCBI taxonomy): domain Eukaryota; kingdom Metazoa; phylum Chordata; class Chondrichthyes; order Heterodontiformes; family Heterodontidae; genus Heterodontus; species Heterodontus francisci. The sequence continues at coordinate 37,584,826 of NC_090388.1, read as the reverse complement.
ATACTTCCCACCTGCATTAGACCTTCCAAATTGCATTACCTCACATTTGTCCGGATTAAACTCCATCTGCCATTTCTCTGCCCAAGTCTCCAACCGATTGATATCCTGCTGTATCGTCTCACAATCCTCATCACTATCCGCAACTCCATCAACCTTTGTGTCGTCCGCAAACTTACTAATCAGACCAGCTACATTTTCCTCCAAATCATTTATATGTACTACAAAGAGCAAAGGTCCCAGCACTGATCTCTGCGGAACACCACTAGTCACATCACTCCATTCAGAAAAGCACCCTTCCACTGCTACCCTCTGTCTTCTATGACTGAGCCAGTTCTGTATCCATCTTGCCAGCTCCCCTCTGATCCCGTGTGACTTCACCTTTTGTACCTGTCTGCCATGAGGGACCTTGTCAAAGGCTTTACTGAAGTCCATACAGACAACATCAATCATCTTCGTCACTTCCTCAAAAAACTCAATTAAATTAGTGAGACATGACCTCCCCTTCACAAAACCATGCTGCCTCTCGCTAATAAGTTTGTTTGTTTCCAAATGGGAGTAAATCCTGTCCCGAAAAATCCTCTCTAATAATTTCCCTACCACTGGCTCACCAGCCTATCATTTCCTGGATTATCCTTGCAACCCTTCTTAAACAAAGGAACAACATTGGCTATTCTCCAGTCCTCTGGGGCCTCACCTGTAGCCAATGAGGATGCAAAGATTTCTGTCAAGGCTCCAGCAATTTCTTCCCTTGCCTCCCTCAGTATTCTGGGGTAGATCCCATCAGGCCCTGGGGACTTATCTACCTTAATGCTTTGCAAGACACCCAACACCTCCTCCTTTTTGATAATGAGATGATTGAGACTATCTACACTCCCTTCCCTAGGCTTATCATCCACCAAGTCCTTCTCTTTGGTGAATACTGATGCAAAGTACTCATTTAGTACCTCGCCCATTTCCTCTGGCTCCACATAGATTCCCTTCTCTGTCCTTGAGTCGGCCAACCCTTTCCCTAGTTACCCTCTTGCTCTTTATATACGTATATAAAAAAAAGATCAGTGGTGAGGTGATACACATACTTAAGAGTATTCTTGAAAGCTTTAGATGAATGTTGGTGCTGTCTTTTACCTGGCCTAGCCTCGTGAAATTGTTAAACGTCTGGCACTAGAGAGCTTTCAGTTGGACAGTTCCACAGTTTATGGAAATGGCACTTAGTGCAACTGTACTGCAGCTACTGATTTTGACAATCTCCTGCTCTACATACAAACAGGCTGTGCTTTGTCTGCCTTGTGTCCTGAAGAAGGACCTCCAGTTCATTATCTGTGAAGTTTGCTGCCTAGCATATTGAAGGGGATTTGCTGCCACATGGTTTGTTCCTTTATTCCTATACTGCCTGTCCTTTTGCGCTGTTGCAGGACTTTAAATTCTGTTCCTCTAGGTGAAGACAGTGGAAGTGCTCTTCTGGGCCCCACAAGGAAATTCGAGGCTACCCCTACCCTGGGTTCCACCCCTCCATCACACAAGATCCTCGCAAAACCCCCTCCTTGTCACTTACCTGTTGACTGGTGAGCCTGTCTTTTGGTGCTGGACATAGGCCTCCTGCCACCTGACAGTCCAGTCTGGCCTGCCGGACAATCGCTGCTTTGGCTGCAGTAACCCCTGAAAAATCACTCAGCAATTTAGCAGAGGGATCCTGAAATAGCCATTGGCCCCTGATTGATATACGTAGGGAACCTAACGCCTGTTTCAGGTGGACTTCTGGGCAGCTGCACATGCCAAAATGGTGGCGCCCATACCCCTGGTACTGATTGAACACAGAACTTTACTTACCAAAATTGAGCCTCATTTCGGCTGTTCTACACCCGTAAAAAGGTCCAGTTTGGACACCCATATCTTTTTTTCATTTCATCACAGGTTCTGTAGGAGTAATTTAAGTTGGCTGGTTGATTGGATTAACATTTTCTAAGTTACCCCCCACACCCCCATATTATTTGTTCTATTTGTGGATAAACTTGCTTAATAATTTAGCATGTTAAGAAAAATTTCTTGTGAAGCTAATATTATCCATTCCTGAAGTGACATGACCTGCAGTGGAATTTTACATACTATCTGGAAGCAGTTTACAATAAAAGGGAGTATTGTTTGCCCTGCAGCATGTTACATCCCATGCACTGTATTCAGAAGGCTAAGTTTAAGATCAAAAGGGATTGCAGACCTGCTTATGGAACCTGCCTTTTGCAGTGAGATTCAGTAAAATGTATCAGGAGCAAGTCCAAATTGTAACATGAAATAATGGATCAAATATTATATGGCGATTTTTTTTAAAAATGAACTTCATGTGCAGGTTTGTTTTCTTAGTTTCTGTTGAAATCCATGGATTATTTTCAGTGCTACATAATTGTTGGTACCTAATAAGGTCTCAAATTATGTCTGGGGTATTGCGTGAAGTCAAATGTATAACTGTTTGTCTTAGGGCTATAGCAATACCATATACCTCTTACTAAAAAAAAAAGCAACCTGGGCTTTATTACTTTGTATCCCCCTCAATATATAAAGCTTTAAATCAAGCTGTGAAACAATGAAATATTAAATGAGAGTTTAAAAAAATTCAAGATTCTGCTATCCCATTTTACTGTACCAATCATTTTGCCATTTCAGCTCTAATCTATACATTACCCTTCTGCACAAATATATAGTAATGAGGAAATCTTCGGCAACTTGTTCTTTGTTTCAATTCCAAATGGGCACTTGTGGAAATAGCTTTTGAAAATATCCTAAAAGCACAAAACAAAATCTGTGCCAAATAAAGCATAAAATAGCCTTTATGCCAATGCAAATGTTTTGAAAATCTGGCACTGTTTTAACATCACAGCTCAAGTGGAGAAGACATTAATAATCCAGAGTGGAGTAGGAAGAAGAACAGAAATTTTTAATGAAATTGCCCTTACATAAAATCATGGGCTAAAGATGGATTTTCAGCAGGATGTTATCAGTCATTTTACTGTATAGTAAAACCCTAAAAATCATTTAGTAATGTGTATATGTATGTGTAATAGGTGTGCCATGGTTTTACAGTTTATGATAGACTATAACTTCTGAGTCGGGGAAAAGTAAGGCACTGTTTATTTTACTGTGTGCTCATTAAATGATCCAGGACATCTGGCTGTCGTGTACATTTCCCCATGTAACACTCTTGCTTCATTTCATTATGAAGTTGGACCAAGAGCAAGAGAGTAGTTCTAATGCCAAATTGGCAGATTCCATTATGTGAACCATACCTCAGCTAACACAGTTGATTTTTAATTATTACAGTAACTAATCAGGAACCTAAATTTGCCTTTTTTTATGGGCAGAAGATACAGTTGGATGCTTCATACATTACACAGACTATCCTGAGTGCAAAGAGCTATGCCATCATAATATTAGATTCTTGACTACTATTTACATTGATGTTTCTTCTAGAGGATAAGGTTTGCCCATTTTCGTTGGGGGAGAAGTGAGAACCAGCCCAAATGGAGCTTCCTTCCTACATTATTCAAATACACCGTCTGGTAGATGAATTATGGCAGGTATTGAGCAGTTTGACAATACACCACGTATTTGGCCGAAGGACCTCCAAGGATTGCATAACCCCTGTGGGACCTAGTACTGGTTATGTAACCTCTAATGAATAGATCCACCATGCCATTTCTTTCTCTCTGCCTCTCTCTCTCTCTCTCTCACCTTTTGCTGGTGCTTCAGCCACAGATGGTAGTTATTTGCTCGTTACCCACTGATAGTAGAAGAATAATAGTGGAATGCCCTCAGAGGATGTGCAGACAAAGAAAAAACATACATTTATATCGCACCTTTCAAGTCTTAAGGACTTCCCAAAGTGCTTCACAGTGAATAAAGTACTTTTGAACTTTTATCACTACTGAAATATGGGCAAACCTGGCAGCTAATTTGCATACTGCAACATCCCAAAATGGCATGCAAACAGCACATCACCACCTTCACAAAGGCAATTAAGGATGGGCAATAAATGCTGGCCTAGCCAGTGATGCCCACATCCTGTGAAAGTTAAAAAAAAAAGAAAAATTGCCATGTTTTTTTGGTGGTGTTTGTTCAAGGATAAATATTAGCCAGAAAACCAAGCAAACTCCCCAGCTCTTCATTGAATATTTGGATATTTATTTCCACCTGAACAGGCAGTTGGGGGTCTCCGTTTAATATTTCATCTGAAAGACAACACCTCAGACAATGCAGCACTCCCTCAGGTCAGGATTGAAGTGTTGGCTTAGATTATGTATGAGAAGTAAGAGTGCTGTCACTGAGAGAAGCTGACACCTAAACATTTTGCAGTTCTATGGGAACCTCTGATAAGATTATTTTCAAGGTGCTACCTGAGCCCCAAATCATCTTGGGCAATACTGATACAAATTCGTTCACAATGGCCCAACTTAGACTTGTTCATGTTTTGAAACTGGTTTCACCCTCAGCTCGAACATATACAGGACTTTACACTGCTGCATTCACTAAAGGAAAAAGAAAGAACTTGCATTTATATAGTGTTATGATCAGGAGAGTAGGGGTCAAAGGGCTCCCCTCTTTTCTCTCTCCTGGTTTGACTGCAACAAGTTTATTTCTTTTTTGTGTGAGTGTTTAACTGTTTATGCACTGTAATCATATAAAGAACCGATTGGACAAGTTTCCTTAAGTTTAACAAAGAAAGAGGTTAGCTTTATTGTACTATTGTACTTGAACATATCAAAGTAAAATAATAAAACATTCTCCGACTTTCTCACACACACACACACATATACACACACACCCACAAATAGGTTATAGAGTGGGAAATGATAGATTGTTCAAATTAGAGTCCAGAGAAATAAAAGAGGGATACAGTCTGTGCAGGTTGGTGACTCGGCTGGCTTCAGGCTGAATTTGGTGGTTGTGCAACTTCCCTTTGGTGTCCTGAAGCTTCTGATTTGAAGAGATAGATGGCTGATTCAGTGGTTCACCTGGAGCCAGCAATATGGCTGACATCCTTCAAGGAGACTCTGTCCGCAGCAGAGGCATCCCTGGGTGGTCACGGTCAGCAAGCAGGGTTCAAAGCTTGCAAGGTGGATTGGAGAGAGAGAAAGGAAGGAGGGACCCCACTGGGGTCTCCTCTTGTCAGTGTCTAGCTGCTTGTCGCCCTACTGCAGAGAAAACACCATCTTAAGCACACGAAGGGTGGGCCTGTCACATGACCATCACCCAGTGATTCAAGCATAGTGGTTACCAGTGTGTATTCCCTCTTGCAACTTAATTAGTCCATGTCTAGGAATTCCCTTCTCACAGCTAGGATCCCATTGTGCAAGTTATTAGGTTTGAGTGGTTCGTTTCTATCAGTTGAATATTTAGGTAATGGCCTTGACGCCTTGCTAATGGGAACAGGAAAGGTGGTTTACTTAGATTCCCCAGGTCATTGTCCTTGATGGGTCTGTACAGACATGCTGTCTCCATATCAATACATTGGAATGTGGTAAGTACAGTGATGCAAATTGGGGTAGCCATCTTTAGCTGCAAGCATGGAGTTCCCTTTAATCTGTTTTTTTAAAAAATTCAATTCAGGTTTCCAGCCAGTGGATTAAACTCATCATTTGACATAAAACATGTTTTCGTGACAAGAGCCTTTTATGACTTCAGGATGTCTCAAAGCATGTTACAGCCAATTGACTATTTTTGAAGCATAGACACAATTGTAATGTAAGAAAACTTGGCAGCAAATTGCACATAGCCAACTCCCACAAAAAGCAATGTAATAATCTGTCTTTTATTTTTAGTGAGGTTGGTTAATGGATAAATGTTGGCCAGCACACCAGGGAGAACCTCACTGCTCTTCCTCCAAGTAGTGCCACTGGATCTTTTACATCTAACTGAGAGGGTAGATAGCCCTTGGTTCAACACCTCATTGGAAGGACAGCACCTCTAACTGTGCAGCATGGAAGTGTCAGCCCACATTAAATGCTCAAGTCTAACTCCATTATAATACTGTATTAAAGTTGCATAAATTGTTAAGCAAAATATACTATGTATGTCATATGTTAAACTTAAATTTGGGGGCCGTATACTGTGTATATTTTTATTCTATCTCTAAATACTGTGGCTACAAGAGCGGATCAGAAGCTGGGAATTCTGCGCCGAGTAACCCATCTCCTGACTCTCCAGACTCTGTCCACCATCGACAAGGCACAAGTTAGCAGTGTGATGGAACACTCTGCACTTGCATAGAAACATAGAAAATAGGAGCAGGAGTAGGCCATTCGGCCATTCGGGCCTGCCCTGCCACTCAAAAAAGATCATGGCTGAACACCTAATTCAGTACCGTGTTCTCGCTTTCTCCCCATATCCCTTGATCCCTTTGGCATTATGAAATATATCTATCTCCTTCTTGACTATATGTAACAACTTGGCCTCCGCTGCCTTCTGCGGTAGAGAATTCCACAGGTTCTCCACCCTCTGAGTGAAGAAATGTCTCCTCATCTCGGTTCCAAATGGCATACCCTGTATCCTGAGACTGTGACCCCTGGTTCTGGACTCCCCAGCCATCAGGAACATCCTCCCTGCATCTAGCCTGTCTAGTCCTGTTAGAATTTTATGGGTTTCTATGAGATCCCCTCTCATTCTTGCCTGATGAGCGCGGCTCGAACAACACTCAGGAAGCTCAACACCATCCAGGATAAAGTAGCCCACTTGATCAGCAGCACATCCACCACCTTAAACAGTCACTCCCTCCACCACTGATGCACAGTGACTGCAGTGTGTACCTTATACAAGATGCACTGCAGCAACTCACCACGCTTCCTTCGACAACGCATTCCAAACCTGCGAGCTTTTCCATCTAGAAGGGCAAGAGCAGCAGATGCATGGGAACACCACCACCTGCAAGTTCCCTCTCCAAATCACACACCATCATGACTTGGAAATGTATTCCTTCACTGTTGCTGGATCAAAATCCTCAAACTCCCTCTCTAACAGCACTGTGGGTGCACCCGCACCAGATGGACTGCAGCAAGGTTCAAGGAGGCAGCTCACCACCACCTTCCTAAGGGCAATTAGGGATGGGTAACAAATGCTGGCCTAGGCAGCAATGAGCATATCCCATGAAAGAATTTTTTTAAATGCTATTGAATTTTGCAGTCAGATCTCAGGTGTGGCTGATATAAGCAAAAATACATTGTTTTTTAATTACATTATTAAAATTACAAAACACATTGTTTTAAACTAAAAGCAATGCAAACTAGCCTAGCATACAATAACACTCTTTGACAGGCTTGGTGTTTATATCAAAGTTTCACTTTATTGAGAATATGCATTCAAAAGGCAAGTGAAACATTTGAAAATGAGATGTTCCTTTATTTTAATCTTTAATCTGACAGTGACAGCAGTCTACTAGCTGTGGAATACTTTAGAGTATTAAGATAACAGGTAGCAATCAAAAGAGTATTGTATGTTTATTGATTTTACTACACATCAGTACGCAGAATGGATCTCAGACCATTTTGCTTTTATTTGAGGTAAACAGTTATTTAGAAATATTGCCATTCTTCAACAACTCTGGAGCATTCAGTCAAATCATGTTTTATTCACCTTCCTTACTATCTCTTGCATAGTCAGTGAAACGAAAGAAGACAAAGCTGAGGGCAGATGTTAACACATACAGCTGATACGTCAGAATAAATGTTGCTCAGACATCAGAGCACAAACCTTTTTAAGATCCTCTTTCATGTGAAATAAAAGTTTAAAAGGCTGGAAATATATATATATAAAAGCAAGATGAGAGTTCAGAAGTTTTCAAGATTTTTGAAATTTGAAGATGTATATCACATTTCAGACAGTATCGCTTTGTATCTATCATTAACAAAACATAAAACACATTTTAAAACAATGCATGTATGTTTTTCAGAATACTTATCATTCACCAGTAAGGTATCTTGGAGTATAATGATATGGGCTCATACTAAGGCAGGAAGGAGATGAAAATATGTGTCCAGAATATGAGCTTAAAGGACACATTGAGTTGAATGACCTTTTCTCATTATGACTTCTAATGTTCTTCTGACAAGGAAGATCAAAAGCAACTGTAAGTGAGCATTTCCACAGTGAAAATATTGTAAATGTGTAAATGATATATAGACAAGGCTTTGCATCTACCCATGCATATACATGCATTTGTGTATGAATATACTTATTTATACAATGTAGGCATTTAAAGTATATTTTACTCGCAACTGGCAGTAAATTGCCAATGTTATGTCTTGACACCCTTTAGCAGAAAATGTATTTTGATTATTGAGAAGGATAACTCAGTCACAACACAAGGAAATTACTTAGAATTTCTGCATCCTTCTGCGACGGTATATAAATTACCATTGAATTGTATTTACACCCTCATCATCTACTCATTAAACCTCTCGAATGACATTAGAACAAAACTGTTCTATCACTGTAAATAACAGAATGACTTACTTAATCTATGTTTTAAAATATATTACAGCAATAATGTTTAATGTTATTACTGTATTACTGAATATTAGACAAAATACATATTTCACCCACAGCAGAATTAAAGCACTTAAGAATCACAAATCATATGACTGGCATTACAATACAGCTAATAAAAAAGAATAAATTATTCATCACTTGCATTCATTAGTTAAGTGACAGCAAAAAAAGTAATAAGACAAAGTATCCTTGAGTACATATAGGTTTATTCCTTGTCCATAATCTGAAGAGATTAGAAATCTAAATTTGAAAGTTTGCTGAAGTCACTGACAAGATATGCCTAATGTCTGCTGAACGGCTGATGATCTGGTTTATTTAACCTCTCAAGCTTCAGCTTTGCAATCCTGGTGAAAATGGAAAAAGAAAACTTAAGCTTCCAGGCCAGGCAATAACACTCCATATTTTACATCTTAGCAAGCTGCAGAATGTTAGTGACATTGTCAGGGATAGCCAACTGCATGACCAAAGTCCTGTGAGTCATCTCTGATGTGGGCTTTTGCATAGTAAGGTAAATTGTGTTCTTCAATTTCAAATGAACAGCTCGCTCATTTTAACAGTCACCAAATGGTTCCAAAGGCTCATTTTCAGAACACAGAAATGATTACAGGGTGTCACACAGTCCAATAAAGAAGCTTAGCCATGGCCTACGATTACACATATTTTGGTGAAAGCTTGTCCCTGCTCTGGACAACTGCTCCTGGTTCTTAGTGTTGCTTCTGCCTGCGCCCGACCCCAACCCTACCACCCTCATCCAAATCCTGCACATTTGAGTTAACAAATATCATTTCCTTCCTTATTAAATTTTGACATATATTTTACTTATTTTAAAAATATACAAAGGTGTTACAGTATATTGTGTGCATTGCTTTACCTGTGCAGGGGCCAGAATAAAAATTACAGTTACAGTATAAGTTTACTGGAAGCTTCTAATTTGAAAATCTCATTTAAATATACAAAGCAGATATCAAAAGTAATCAAAGTTGTTTTCCTAGAAAAGCTTTGAATGGAGTTTCTTGGAAAATGTTTGATTTAAGCATTACTGTCACAAATCGATGAATGGTTATGAAAGAGTTAAGGACCGTAACATCTTTCAACACACTTTACTTTGAAGTGAAACAGGCCTACAATGTTCAAACTGTCTGGCCTGAAAATTAACATTAAAGGCAGTCTAAGAAAATAAAATCAATCTATGAGCTGCAGTGTTCTGTTTGCATTATGAATAGTGGATTACCACTTTGAACTTTGCTCTAGTCATAACTTTGTAGTGCTTGTAAATCTTCAATACATCTGAGTTCACCTCAAATTAGCCTTGCAAGAAAACAGTTTCTGAACTTCAACTGTCAGACTGTTCATGTCTGGCAGCATGCCATATGTAAGCCAAATGCCTTGATTAATTCACTCCATTCGTGAAAACATTCATGTTTATTCTTCTCAGTTTTACAAGTACCGTTTAAAACTGTTTAGTGACAACAATTCGCATGTAAACCTTGTGACATGAAATGTTCTTGTTTAAGCAAACACTTGTTCAGCTTTTCTTCAGCTGCACAGTCATCCATGCAAAGACCTTGGTCTTTTGCCAACAAAACATGTGCCAAATGTTAACAGATTTTGAATTTTCCAGTAAACAGAAACAAAATGTTGATTTTGTAGTTTTGCTTTGCAGTCACCATGAGAAAATGAACTACAGTATGGTTATCAATGGTGATAACAAATTCATTACTGATTTGCCTACTTGTCAGTCTAAGGTCGTGGCCTTTAAGGTTTTTACTTTCTGCCTTTTGCTCCCTTGGGATATTACTGCTGAATAATGTCACTAACAACAACGTCATTCACGTCTGCATATTTTACCATACTGCGATCATTGCTTGCAATTTTGTCAATAGCCTTTGTGTATTTTCAGTTTAGCATAAACTAGATTGTTCAGTCAACCTGAATATGTAATAAATTTGCCTTTTAGGCTGTTGTGGGATATACTGGAAATCAGTGCATTCCTATCTAATGCACTGTTTTGAAGTCCTGTCATGCACCTTTAACAAGGTCATCTTCCTGATACGGCTTCAGATTTAATTCTAATTTGTTCAGATTTGTTGTTGTTTTTATTTTTTGTAACTCCATTGGAAAAGTCCTCGTTTCTTTACATCATGAGTTAATTTCATTTTGTTGTTTATCTAGAAATTATCTTTTCCCTTCTTTTCACTTGTTTTTTTAACATTTAACCATGGGTGTAGATGTTTGGAACTGTGTACCCTGTCTCTGGGATTGCCTTGTTCTGAGAGGGTCCCTGTGAGTAAATTGAAGACCTTGCAGAGAATTGCTCCTTATACCAGACACATGAGTGTCAGTATCTTTATCATGCCTGATGGTGAGGGAAATGTTTGTTCTGTCATTTTGCCAGTTTCCTAGTTTCTTATTTCTACATTTTTTCAATATTAAGCAAAATATCTTGCTTTAAGAGGGCAGATATTTGTTGTTTATGTTCGTTACCAGATCTGTGCCAACAGTATAGTCAGTTCAAGCTCCTCTGTTAACTATAATCTCAACGAATAAAGGGAGCATTAGATTATGGAGAATTTGTCACCACATCTCTTACAAAAGGTAACAGGCTCGTGATTCATGCATGGGTTCTTCTGGTTGACACTTAACCTCCTTGACTTTCATTTTGAAACAATCAGAGGTTGTGTAGATGAGTCCAGACACTGGCAACATAAAGAAGACAGAGGAGATATTATACAGGAAATGAGAGAAGAGAAAATTAAACAAACCCGTCGCATAAAAAAACAATGGAAGTAAAAAGATGACAAAATAATAATTGAAAGAAAAAATGATACAGACAGAATGTAAATGAAAGCAAGAAGGAAAGACAAAAAATGAAAAGCAAAACCATTTTTCTATCCGTTTTATTTTTATTTGATTTTCCTTAATTGCTGTATTTTTATGTTTTTAAACTTTATCCTGCCTCCATAGTTACATTTCTACCTCATTACTTCTCTCTGTCCTATTTATATTGCTATATATGACTTGTGGCATTTGTGTTCGAAATTAGAGAGCACCAGTACCAGTAACATCAGCCTAATAGAGTATCATATAGATCCATCACAATTAAGTACTGCTAGTGTATGTGGACCAATTTGCTACTGTCCAGCAACAACTGCCCCAATAGACTTGTCTGTTTCCAGTTAGACAATCTTATGGGATTGCATTAATTGTATCAAGTATACATGCTACACAATACCATGAGGGTATCGCAAGCAAAGCTACTGAAAATGATTCAAGTAGATCTGTGTTATGTCAAGCATGTGAGACCTAAGTTGGGAAGAAAGTTTTAAAGATTACTGCTAACATCCATTATAATGAACAGAAATAAAATATAATAACATGGGTATCTTTAAAAACAAATCCAAAAGCTTACCTTGCTTTTCTATTACTTTAGATATTGTACAAGTAGAATCTTGCTGACCACAAATCAATTTTGCATGATTTTTTATTTACATAAAGTACTGAAATAATGAACGGTGTTACATGGGAACATTTTGAATCATCCATATTTCAGGTTTAGGAATTCCTATTACTTTCTCATAAATTGATGTCTATAAAGAACTGTAGGTTCATTACTACCCTGTACCAAATAAAAAAAGAGAAATCTATAGGGGTAGGAACTAATTGGCAGCAAGTGTCTGAAAGTGTGGTTTGAAATGTTGTATTGTACATTCCAAAAGCACAGTGCTTGCCATGACCTGACTTGTAAATTTTTGTAGAGAATTTCAGAGAGATTTTTGAATCCAAAGCAGTTTGTAAGGTACATCTTTGAAACTCTGCTGCAGAAAGAAGCAGGTTTCTGAAAATGCTAAGGTGTGCAACGAAACTTGTTAACTATTAAACTGCTTTACAAGTATTATGAAATTTCAAAACACTAAATCATTTCTAAATTTTTTCTATTTTATTCCATTTAGTATCATGATACAACAGGTTAATCCAATGTATTTCCTAAGTAAAAAAGGACTTTAGCTAACCAGAAGCTAATTTTGCATAATGCTACAGGGTTATTTCAAAATGAAGTAAATTATTGCAAAATCTGGTTTTATTTTGAAGATTTGTTTCATTGTACTGTTTCAAAACAGAAACAAATCTATTTTTGAAAAAAATCATTTTTTTATGCATCTAAAAAGAATATTAATGGGAATGTGTGTACGAGGAAGGGTTTTGCATTAATTGTTCAGACATCTTTTTCACATCTGGGCTCAAAGTGAATGGTCCTGCATTTAGCATTATTAGCATGTGACACAGGAATGCCCCAGCTTCTCTATCTAATGTTCCATCCATGTGACCTATTTCACAACATTATTGATCCCTCTCTGTCTTTCTTCTTGATTGTTTTTCACTTTCTGCAGAGCATGTTTATTGTCTCTTTTTATGTTCAATTTGATTTAACTTGGATAGTTCTACTTCAGCTTTTACTCTTTTATGTTTCTAAGTTTGCTTAATGTCATAGCCTACTTAATATAAATTTGCTTTTCAAACTGGATATGGTTATATAATGGTCTAGATAAAATGTAAATATTAAGATTACAAGAACTGTATTGTTTCAAAATGTTGTTACAGTGTGTAAAGTGTTTGAATTAACCTTTACTTTGCCAATTGCAGATCCTTATTTTATATTTTGATACATCTATAAAGTAACTGAGTGTTGATTCTTTGATGAATAGTCTTGGAGATAGTTTAATAGTGCATGGTGACAGTAATTAAAAAACATAAGGCGAAACCCTGGTGATTTTTTCTGTTGTCCTGAGGCGTAATCAAGTGACTTCGCATTCTATAGTCTCAATTCTTTTCTACTGGATTTGAAAATTCCCTAGCAAATTGACTTCAATATCCTCAATCTTCCTTTCAATTCTTTCCATCTTTCCATCATCTTGCCCACTCCGCTTTTGTGATTGGCTTCAGATTTCCAAGATGGGCATGGGCTGGATTTTATTTTCCCGCAGCTGGGAGCGGCGGCAGGCAAAAAAAATCGTGAAACGCTACGTCGCTGCGATCTTGAGCGTGGTGACTCATTTAAATATGCAGGGCAGCTTCCCGCCCCCCCCAATCACATGGTGGGGGTGGCCTCGGCAATGCCGTGAACGGCGTTCACTGTCTCTGTGCAGGTGTTGGTGTCATATTTAAAGGGCAACCAACCCTGCTCAGAGAATGCAGAGTTGCTCCCCCCCGCAATAAAAATAAATGCTTGGCCCACTTCCCCTGCCAACCATACACAGAAATTGCAAAGTTGACCCCCCTCCCCCCACCAACTGCACAAAATGCCGAGGTCACCCCTTCCACCCCACCACACTAAAAATGCAGATTTGTCCCCGCTCCCCACCCCCGCCACTACACAATAAATGCTCTGAAACCACCCCCCCCCCCCCACCGCTTTCCCACCTCAGTGGCGCCAGCTTTCCCTGGACGGGAAAGTGAAGGAACATGAGTGCCGCCTGTCGCACTGAAGATCCGCATCCGACGGTACAATTGTGGGGAATGGGATTTAAATGTATGCAGAAAGTTCATTTCAACATTTAAAGTTGGGTCCTATTGCCGAACGGTGTGGGTGTGGGGAAGCCACAGGGTTTCACCGCTGCTGGGAAGATCGGGCCCGGCAATCCTGGAGTTGGGCTCTGTGGTGGGCCGCTGCCGGTGCGACCTTCCGGCCCCAAGCCCACTCCGCCACGGAGCCCGATGTCAGGAGCTCAACAAAATTCGGCTCAATAAGTGCACTGCCACTGGACTGTCTCCCCCAACATCAACATCAACACCAACACCAACACCAACACCAATACCATACTGTGGCTGCTGTATGTACATTCTACAGGATGCATTTCAACAACTCACCTGGCTTACTCCACCACTCCTGCAACTTTTACCACCATAAAGGACAAGAGCAATAAGATTATGGGAACCTCATTAACTCCATGCTCCCTTCCATGTTACACAGCACCCTGACTTGAACATATCACTGTTTCTTCATTATCATTGGGTCAGAAACCTACAAATCCCTACTTAACAATATTGTTGGAACAGCAGCATCACAAGGATTGCAGTAGTTCTAAGGGAAAGCCCACTACAAACTGCTCAGGATTATTAAGCATGGCCGATAAATACAACTCTTCCATCATTGCCCACAACTTGAGAACAATTGATATTTAAAAAGTGCTGTAAATATCCTCTGCTACCCTGAGATCAGGTTGCCCTATACCTAACCACCTCTGCTTTCCATTTCCTTTTTGCTCAGAGTTTGTTTTCCTTTCTCAATGCGAAGCATTTTGAGATATTTCCAGTACATAAGAAATATAATATTTTGCTATTACTCTAGTATTGGGATTAATTTCAACATTTTACTGCTCCAATTATCTAACACCTAGGCTGGTAACCTGGGCGGCTGGCCTAACTGTAATCTTAGAATTCTTTTACGTTGAAATAAATGGAATTAAAACTGGGTGGGTGATTTGCTCCTCTACATTATACCCAGGCAGTGAAGATTAAAATTTACCCCAATGCTCCCTTGACCTGTAAGTTCCTGGTTGCATCCCTGGGATAACAAAACAGGAAAGGTCTGTCTGGCAATTGCTTTTAGCAACTGGATTTATTTATGCTTCCACAAGCTCTTACAAAACAGTAGATCATCACATCAAACCATGCTAGAAGTTTCAAATATTAACTGAGTTTATTTTATAAGAGATGAGCAAATACTTATGGAAAAGTCATATTGTATGTTCTGTATTTAGACATCCTGTCACCTAACTTCATGAGTGGCCAAAATAAGAAAAGGATTGCAACTCTAAGAACTAAGATAACTCTTGGTGAATAATTTTTAAACAACATAGTCACAGTTGTCTTGAATTCCTTATCACTGTGGGAGACTAATGAAGTTACACTGTTTCTCAGAAATACAAATAATTTTTTTCTCTCTGAACTGATGATTGTTTTTCCAAATAGATTTCTCAAATCTATTTCTTTTATTTAGAGCAAAACAAATTTATATTAATCTCCCACAAAAAATAGTTACCTGGACTTCTTAGATATTGAAACTCCCAGCTCTTAGATTTTAAAAATGAGCTGTCAGTCATGTCCAACTGAGCCAATCACACAGAACTGTTCAAGTTTGAATCATTTTTCTCTAGAGCCATTAAATGATGAAAGCCTGTATTGAAGTAACATTTCTGTAGGAATCTGAACTGCAGTTTCTCTTTCATTTTCAATACAACAGCCTGTGACTGGATTTAAAAGAAATATCAAGCCAAAAGATGACAAAAATCTGATAAGTCTAAATGATCAGAGCACTTTAACCACATAAAGATATATCATCAACATCAGATTGATCTAGCCATTTTCACATCTGCTGGTCAGCCATTATAGATCATTAAAGAACAATATGAACACGTTTATGTCTACATGATAAAATCCATAGGAATAATCCCTGCATCTGAACTGAACGGGACTAATTTAAAGTCAAATTCTTCTAAAAATGCAAAACGCAAGACCTGACGTTTCCAAGTAAGTGCTTTGAAGTCTTGCTTCAATTGTATAGAACCTTGATTAGACCGCACCTGGAGTACTGTGTGCAGTTTTGGTCCCCTTACCTTAGGAAGGATATTATTGCCAAAGAGGGAGTGCAACGAAGGTTAACCAGACTTGTTCCCGGGATGACGGTACTGTCCTATGAAGAGAGATTGGGGAAACTGGGCCTGTATTCTCTAGAGTTTCAAAGAATGAGAGGTGATCTCATTGAAACCTACAAAATACTTAAACAGATAGACAGGGTAGATGTAGGTAAGATGTTTCCCCTGGTTGGGGAGTCTAGAACCAGGGGACACAATTTCAAAATAAGGGGGAAGCCACTTAGGACAGAGATGAGGAGAAATTTCTTTACTCAGAGGGTTGAAAATCTTTGGAATTCTCTACCCCAAAGGGATGTGGAAGCTCAGTCATTGAGTATGGTTAAAGTAGAGACTGACAGATTTCTAAATACCAATGACATAAAGGGATATGAGGATAGTGTGGGAAAAAGGAATTGAAGTGCTTGATCAGCCATGGTCATATTGAATGACGGAGCAGGCTTGATGGGTTGAATGGCCTAATCCTGCTCCTATGATCCTATGGTCTTTACGTTAAACTGACTTTATTGTACTAGTTTCCTAAGAAGAAGGGTAACCTAACCCGATTGAAAGAAAGAAAATCAGTCTTTTTTTTAACTTTGGGAAGAATACTATTCGTGATTTTTGTAATATAAAATAAAACACTACAAATTTCACAACCTTGAATTATATTTGCCATTGTCGCTTATCTCAGCTTTCAGGGATCAGAAATCTGGAGTGGCAGACACTGGAGCTTATTTTGTTGCTATACTAAAGGAAACAGAATGCAAAAATGCATACCCACTTATATCTAGTTCCTTCCAAAAGTTTATAATCATCTGTTCAATTTCCCAGTCAAACTTGACCAGAGTTTTGCAGTTTGCGATTTGCAATTCTGCACTGTTCTGACAATTCTCAACACCTTTAAAATAAAACGTATTTTCCGAACTAAGAGTTTAGCCTGGGACAGCTGAGAGCTGTTGAAAGTTATGAGTGCCCCTTTGTCTTTAATTACCTGAATTCTGATGCCATTATGTATTACTGGACTATCAAAGTCATAAAGTCACAATAACAAAGTCATAAAATAGTTATCTGAGGTAGAATTAATTGTTTATCTGGAGTCTTCAGTCTCTAGCCCTTAACCTTAGAAAATACAAAAGCCCTTAGGGAATACAATAGGAATATTGACCATCTAGGCTAGGGTTAATTCAAGCACTTTACAAATCTCATCATTTTTCGCATATTTTCATTACATATAGGATAATAGATGTTATTTCACATTCCCTTACAAAAATGATTTTATATATATATATGCCATCTGAGCCCTTTCCTATCCTGAGTGGTGTGAAACAGGGCTGTGTTCTCGCACCCACACTTTTTGGGATTTTCTTCTCCCTGCTGCTTTCACATGCGTTCAAGTCCTCTGAAGAAGGAATTTTCCTCCACACAAGATCAGGGGGCAGGTTGTTCAACCTTGCCCGTCTAAGAGCGAAGTCCAAAGTACGGAAAGTCCTCATCAGGGAACTCCTCTTTGCTGACGATGCTGCTTTAACATCTCACACTGAAGAGTGCCTGCAGAGTCTCATCGACAGGTTTGCGGCTGCCTGCAATGAATTTGGCCTAACCATCAGCCTCAAGAAAACGAACATCATGGGACAGGACGTCAGAAATGCTCCATCCATCAATATTGGCGACCACGCTCTGGAAGTGGTTCAAGAGTTCACCTACCTAGGCTCAACTATCACCAGTAACCTGTCTCTAGATGCAGAAATCAACAAGCGCATGGGTAAGGCTTCCACTGCTATGTCCAGACTGGCCAAGAGAGTGTGGGAAAATGGCGCACTGACACGGAACACAAAAGTCCGAGTGTATCAGGCCTGTGTCCTCAGTACCTTGCTCTATGGCAGCGAGGCCTGGACAACGTATGCCAGCCAAGAGCGACGTCTCAATTCATTCCATCCTCGCTGCCTCCGGAGAAAATTTGGCATCAGGTGGCAGCACAGAAGTCCTCGAGGCGGCCAACGTCCCCAGCTTGTACACACTACTGAGTCAGTGGCGCTTGAGATGGCTTGGCCATGTGAGCCACATGGAAGATGGCAGGATCCCCAAAGACACATTGTACAACGAGCTCGCCACTGGTATCAGACCCACATGCCGTCCACGTCTCCGCTTTAAAGACGTCTTCAAACGCGACTTGAAATCCTGTGACATTGATCACAAGTCGTGGGAGTCAATTGCCAGCGTTCGCCAGAGCTGGCGGGCAGCCATAAAGACAGGGCTAAAATGTGGCGAGTCGAAGAGACTTAGTAGTTGGCAGGAAAAAAGACAGAGGCGCAAGGGGAGAGCCAACTGTGCAACAGCCCCGACAAACAAATTTCTCTGCAGCACCTGTGGAAGAGCCTGTCACTCTAGAATTGGCCTTTATAGCCACTCCAGGCACTGCTTCACAAACCACTGACCACCTCCAGGCGCGTATCCATTGTCTCTCGAGATAAGGAGGCCCAAAAGAATTTAACAATGGTATTGCAAATTTAGTTTGTAAAAAAATTGAATAACATTTTAAAATATAATATAAATTGTTCAAGTACTCTGCTCTGCTATATCCTGCAAACAGATTCTTGTCTGACTAGTGTAACTTTATGTAGGCCTGGATTTTATGGACAGTGGCAGAGCAACAGTGTTCGCTGCTGACCTCAAAGAAAGCTGCCCATAAAAATCTAGCAACCTCTGTGACGCAGTTTCCCCTTTCCCAACGGCAGTTTAAATCTGGCATCAAATCAAAGGATGTCTTGAGATGCAGCAGGGGGAGGTGGTGGCGTAGTGCTAATGGCCGGAATTTTACTTGCATCGGACAGGAGTCGACCACTGACTGAAATGTTGGTGGTGATCCCACCTCCGCCTGGCCTGGAGATCCGGACCGCATTTTACGGTCCCCAGGCCTTTAATAGATCTGAGGAGGGACTTCCACCTCATTGAGGCAGGAAGTCCCACCTAATGGAGCTGCTGGGTAATCAGCGGGCCAGCAGCTCTTAGTCCCAGCAGTGCCACCGGGAGCAGCGGTCACTGCTGTGACTGCAACCAAGCATCAACAGAAAGAGGATGGATGACATGGGAAAAGGAAAGTTTTTGGGGCCTCGCTGAGGGTGATTGGTTGGGCTCCGCGAGGCAAGGATAGTCAACTGGGGGAATGGGGGGAGGGTGGGGAGCGTGTTGGATATTGGGGTGATTGGGGCATTGGGGGCAGCCCTTCGTCAGGCACAGGGTGGCTGATCATGAGAGCACCCCCCTACCCATCAGAAAGCTGCCTGTTTTTGTCAGGCGGCTTTTCTCGGGCCTGGGCCGCCTGACCGGCCAAGGGTAAAATCCCTGTGGCGGCAGGCAGAGGCCCTTAAGTTGCCTTTAACTGGCCAGTTAAGGGCTTTGATTGGCCTGAGGCGGCGCCCTTTTTACGCCACCACCACCATGCCAAAAATGGCAGCGGAGGCGGGAGCAGGTCAGGAAGGGGCCCCAAGCCTCCCGCTCCATTTTATACCGCTCTCCCCCCGCCACAAACCTGCTCTCTGGGTGGGCGTAAAATTCCAGCCAATGTCACTGGGCTAGTAATCCAAAGGCCCAGGTTAATAACAGATTCAGATCCTATCATGGGTCATTTTTGAAGACATGTGATGGGGACAGCAGGGCTATCCACCTGCACTTGATGGGTAGGCAACATGGTTCATTAACAGCCTATTAAGGACAATTAAAGGAGGCCAACTGGAATTTTCTAGTCAGCCTTCAGGTTCCCGCAGGTGGCCCGAGGCCAGTTTAGGTGCCCAAAGATGGCATCCCAGTAACAGACTGGGTGGACAGTACTCTAGGCAGGCCTAGAGGCCCTCCTGCATGCCTGGGTGCAGGAGCAGCCACAGGCTGCCCTGTAGAGGGGCTTCCCTGTTCCCCCCACCTCACTCCACAATGGTGGCTTGACTGTAAGATCCATTTTTGAATTTAATATTTAAAAAAGTTGGAGAGAGGACGCCTTCATTTTGAAGCACCCTCTCCCTTACTTACCCTCCATTGCAGCCTACTACTCCTGTTTGACCCTCCAGCTTCAAGAGCCTGCCTACCATCCTTAATTGGATGGCGAGCCAGCTTTCAGGCCAATTTTCCCCCCGGGGGCGAGTTCGGGACCGAGAAACAGTCCTGCCCCTAAAGGGAAAATCCAGCCCTTAATATACTTCAATTTTAATTTTAATTTTCAGCTAGTGAAATAAATGATTATGGTTGGATTAAGATAGAAGCTAAAATGAAGATAAGAAACCTTATTAAAAACAATTTTATATATGTGGAACTTTTTATCATTATGGAGAAATTTGACATTCCACAAGTGTAAAATTAGTTTTTGAGGGCCACTGAGGGTGTGTAAGAGTAATTATGAAGTTTATACACCATTAAAAATCCCGTTACAGCTCATTCAATTAGGTGTAACTTTTTCAAGCGTTTTTGCAGCAAGAGTAACAGCATAAGAATGGAAGTTCCCACCAATTCGATAGATCCCCATTGATTGCAGTCTGGGGGGAACCTCAACAGGGCTCCCTCTGGAGAAGCGTAGAATCACTGACAGTGAATTCTGAATTTCCATGTTATTCTCTGCATGTGTGGATTCCAGAAGTTGTTGTCAGTTTCAGTGGAATAATGATGGAGAACTTTGACAGTTTTGCCATCATTACGACCCCAATATCTGGGCCAATATATTCTCCTGTTTTATTTTGTTGTATAGTAAATAAACTGACATCATGGGAGTCATTTTTCCAAGCTTGCACTCATGAAGAGGAGCTTTGCAAACCAATCACATATTGGAAAATAGGAGGCTCACCACCCATTCATTTACATCCAAGAATTTTAATGGATGGAAAATCCTGGCAACATGCCAATATGTGTGACCCAAGGGTGAAGTCCCCTTCCAGCATGATGTGAATTTGGAAAATTATCCTTTGTGTTCATTTCAATTTCGTTATAAATAAATAGCCTTTCAAACTTTATTAACAGATTATTGACCACTTCTGTGTGTTTTTCAGAAACTACAGACTGAATTTTCTTGAGCTCCCAATACGGGCTCTGTGGTGGGTGGGGGGCCAGAAGATCGCAGCGGTAGCGGCCCACCATGGAGCCCAACACCGGGATTGTCGGGCCCAATCTTCCCGGTGGTGGTGAGTCTCCAGGGCGGTCGCCCCGCCGCTCAGCGACAGGACCCAACATTAAGTATTTAAATAAACCTCATGAATACATTTGCTTACCATTCCCCGCGGTCTTACCGGCTGTCTGGGATCTTCCGTGCGACAGGCGGCACTCACGCACCTTTACTTCCCCATCCAGGGAAAGCTGGCGCCATCAAGGTGGGGAAGGGAGGAATTTAGGATTTTTAGTGTAGTGGGAGTGGGGGGGGGTGGAGTCAACTCTGCATTTGTAGTGTTGGGGGGGGACAAGGTGTGAACTTTGCACTTTGTGCAGTTGGCAGGGGGAGAGGTCAAATCTTCAATGTAAGTGTTTTTGGGGGGGAAACAGGGCGGCCATTTATTTTCATTGTATGGGGGGGAGGTATAGGTCAAAAACCTATTTACAGTGTAATGGGGGGGGGGGGTACGGGGTTCAACTGTGCAGGTCTGCCACTCCTTTAAAAATGGCGCCAATGCCTGCACAAAGGCAGCTGATACTATTCACGGTGTCGCAGTGCCTGCCCCTGTCATGTGATTGGGGTTGCGGCCCACCCTGCATATTTAAATAAGCCGCTGTGTGCTAGATCGTAGTGGCATGGCAGCCTGTGTCTGCAGGCCGCCATTTTTTTCACCCACCACTGCTCCCAGCAGCAGGAAAAGAAAATTCAGCCCATTTCTTTGGATGTATGGGCTTTTCCAGTTAATCTTTCTCCAAAATCACAGTTATTTTGTGGGGGCTATTAGAGTTATAGAGGTTTTCATGTTGATATTTAGGAGCAGAGCATATCTAGAGCTCTCCAAATGATTGCAGTTCCTGTAGGTGTCACAAGATTTTGATTGGTTTATGGCTCAAAGAGGCGTAAGAAAAACTTTAGTAAATCAGGATCTATCCCCTGCTCCTAATAATTAATGTTGTAATAGACCCATGGCATATTAATAGTGTTTAAATGACAATATCTGCAGCCCCGAGGAAGTATTAATGTGCACAGCCAAAATGAGTATGAATACCAAAGCTCTTGGACATCTTTCCCTCATGTAAAAGATGAAAAGCAAGCTTTTGGAGTGATAGCTGGAGGACCGCTTAGAAGTAGAAGGGCAGACCTAACTATTGATAGCAGTAACACAAATGTATTAATGTTTCTACTTTTGAAGGATACACTTATAATAAAAGCATAGTGCAATGTGTTATATATGGTATTAATATAGAAGAAATGTGCTGCCTGTGTTTTATACCTTATAATTAAACAGATTGACAAAAGCCTTGTTTAGTAGAAGCTATAGCACTTTAATACTGTGTGTTTAAAGTCACCCTGGTATAACCGTATTCAGCTTAGGTCACAATGGTTGCAACTCGTTATGATTCCTCAGAATGCATCCTTTTATATCTGTCCCTTAGTTGGTCCTTGTGCCAGTCAGTAAAAATTTAGAAGTAAGCACTGGCTGGTGTCGTTTGTTAAATCTGGGTCGAGATTTTCACAAGATTGTTTAAAGCAATCTGAAGTAAACCTCTAACTTTCCAGCCCATTCATCTGCACATAAGGCAAATTATGGAAATGTTCACACTGGAGGAGGTTCGTGTGGAGCATAAACACCGACATGGTCAAGTTGGGTTGAATGGCCTGTTTCAATGCTGTACATTCTACGTAATTCTATGTGATGTGTAATCATCTGTTTTTTTCCTCGAATCTTTGGTGCATCGGTTGCAACTTTTTAAATAATGTGAATTTTTAGTAACAGACAGTTAGATTTCTGGACTATTTCAGCCTATTATTTTAGAACACTAATGTGGGCATAATTAACAATTAACTAGCTCTAGGTTATCGAGAGTTCCCCACAACAATTCATGCTTTCTTAGGATAGAGTTTTGCAGATTCTTAAGTAGAAACCTAGTGTGAATCTTTTTGAGAAGTAAGCCTGTTATCTTGAAACTGCCACTTCAAATGGCAGAAGTCAGAATATTTGTGCCTAATGTTAAGTAGTTTTTTTGGAATGATTTTAATAATCCTATTCAGTGATGGCAATGGTTTGCTGGAAATAGAAAACATATTTTATAGGTATATTTGCTGCTTAGGTTCCATATTGGTCCTTGTGGAGCCTAAATTCATCAGCACCCGAATCCAAGCATCATTTGTACAATGACAGCTAAGGGGACCAGAATGGAGAGGCCTGAATTGGTCCTTAGGCTTCATTATTATAATGCAATGATCTGTGGGTGCCAATTGGGTGGACCAATGCAGCTCACTGATTTGGGCCTGTCTAATTTTGGCTCGCTCAGAACCTGGCCAAGGCCCACAGCTCAGTCCAATGGGTGGGGCTGAAGGGGAGATTTTTTTTTTCCAAAAATATACTTTATTCATAGAAATCTCTAAAAAAAAATACATTACAAACCAGTTCCAATTTAACATTCCAGAAAGTGCAAAAGAAATCAGTTTCCTTCAAAACAGAAAGTGAGTTGCCTCACAACTCTTTCCATTCCATTTTACATGCAATGTACATTTGCATTACATAGCAAAACCATATTTTAGTGCATATACCCGAGGGGTTTTACATGGGTTTCATACCCTTGGTATACTATGGCGGGAGGACCTTACACAGTGGCCTTTCCCCATTGAGCCTTTGCGGTGTCTGCCCCAACCTTTAGTACGTCCCTCAGCATGTTGTCCTGGACCTTGGATTGTGCCAGTCTGCAACACTCGGTTGTGGACAACTCTTTGCTCTGGAAGACCAGCAATTTTTGGGCAGACCAAAGAGCGTCTTTCACCAAGTTGATGGTCCTCCAGCAGCAGTTGATGTTTATCTCAGTGTACGTCCCTGGGAACAGACCGCAGAGCACAGAGTCCTGTGTTACAGAGCTGCTCAGGATAAACCTCGACAAAAACCACTGCATCTCTTTCCACACCTGCTTTGCAAAGGCATGTCCCAGAAGGAAGTGGGCAACAGTCTCTTCCCCACCACAGCCACCTCGAGGGCAGCGTGCAGAGGTGGTGAGATTCTGGCGTGCAGGAAAGATCTGACGGGGAGGGCCCTTCTCACCACCAGCCAAGCTACGTCTTGATGCTTGTTTGAAAGTTCTGGCAATGAGGCATTCTGCCTCTTTGGCAGTCTGCCTGGGGAACCATCCGACAGGATCCACCATCTCCTTTTCCCATAGGACCTTGAGGACATTCTGTGCAGACCACTGCCTGATGGATTGGTGGTCAAAGATGTTTTTCTGCACAAACTTTTCCACGAAGGATAGATGGTACGGCACAGTCCAACCAAATGGAGCGTTCCATTGCAATGTAGCCAGACCCATCCTTCGCAACACCAGGGACAGATCGAACTAAGATTGGGAGGTGTGCATGTGCCCACTGGCAGTAGTCACTTTCTTAATATGGAGGTAGGTGGAGCAATCCTGCTTCTCCTGGCTCTACATTATGGTAAGTTAGAAAAACGTACTTGCAGACTTCATCTGTGGCTTCTGTTGGTCCCTTTAAGCACCACTGGTTAGGCCATTGAAGAGTTTAAAAAGTAGTCAGAGCTTGCGCAAATTTCAAAATGGGTCCGGAAATGGGCACATTCATTTAACATTGCTGCAAGGATGCCTAAAGAAAGTCCATAGCAAATTTAGTAGTGCACCAGGCATGCACACAAATCAGGTGTGGGCGTTCTAAATTTATCATCGTAAAATGGGCACAATTATGATGAAATTCGTTTCCTGTGCTTTTTGTGACTCTCGTTTCAGGATCAGGGATGTATTATATCTCATTTGCAATTTCAAATGAAACAGTTTTATTATTTTTTATGTGAAGATTACACATATGAAAAGTTTGATCTTTTAATTCTGGCCATCCTAATTTTTAATATATAGATTTCTTTTTATTTATAGATGAATAGTTCATTATCCACCTAATGCCCTTGTGCTAAGTTTTGTCATCAGTATAATTTCTGCAACAAACTAGAAATATAGCACATCAATTTATTTCAAATAATGAGACTAATTTTAAAATGATTTCTCTTGGGAGCACACTTTCTTTTGATCAGAATCTTCTTTTAAACCTACATTATAAACATGTTTACTTAGAGAAATTGGTAGGCATTGATCAATGTGCATATGTCAGTGGACTTCGCCTGTGTGCAACTTGCAAAATGTTTAATACAAATACCAGCACACACGTAAAATAAATGATTGTTTCCTGGCAGCAGTATCTCTTGAAAGTCTTTGAGTAAAACATTTTCTTTGCAGCTCATTGTGTTTCTAATTAGACTGGAAGAAGGCAGAAGCACTCGGTGTCAGTCAGTGTTTAGCATGCCCTGGAGCTTAAAGCTCCTGTGGGTATCAAAGTGCACTAATTAAAAGAGGGGTTCACAATACAGCACTAAACATCAGAGAGAAAGAGGGTCCAGTGTCCTCTGTGCCTTTGAGAATCTATTGCCCGCACTAATTACCCATTGTTGAATTGACTTCCCATTCTCTTAGCAATGAATTGCCCCCTTATTTTACCACCTTCATTTTGGCCGTCTAATTAATCTTATGGAAATCTCTTGAAGCCAGATTTTTGCAAAGGTTGTCCCAATGTTTATAATTTGATTTGTGATGATAACAGTAAAGGCACTCAGTGATGGAACAGTGTCATTTTTCAGCACTCTTGAGATTTGAAGAGGCTATCAATCTTTCCCACGTGCACAGAAAACTGATATCCTAGAAAATTAACTTCAATTAATAACACAAATCCCCTGATACTCTATAAAGTTGAGCAGCTTTGAAAAGGAACCTTCAAAGCTTTCTCTGAATTGCTTTTTATATGCAGACTCTTATTATTACAGATTCTTACTGATAGAATAGCAGTGTTTTTTTACTATTGTTGGAGACCTGGATTTTAATTTTGTATTTTTTTGTGATGGCGCCAGATTCTTTATCCACTTTGAATAGTGTCACAAAATATTCCTGGTGCCTCAGTGTAAAATGATAATATTTCAGAAATATCTTTGATGGTTCTGATGGCTTTTTGCATTCTGTCCTTGTGAGAGGGATGGGTTCATTGACATTTTCATCATGGAGATGAAATAAGTGCTATTCCTCCATTTGTAAAGTAAATAAGTAAGTGTTGTAAAAAACATGTTACTTGATGAAAAAATTGCCATCACAATAGGGGAACCACAAAGGAGGCAAATCCATGATTTTGGTTTTGTAGTGTAAACACAAAGCCATCAAGTTTTGCTTTATTACAAAATACTGTGAATACAAAAGGACTTCTATCTTTAATTTGACTATGTCAAGCATTGACAGGGAAGCCTCATGGATTCATTTCCAAATTAAATTTCAATTTAGGCAAATATGGGGTCATCCACTTTTGTTCTAAAAAGAATAAAACAGGGTATTTTCTTTCTGGTGAAAAGATAGAAACAGTGAAGGTCCAAAGAGACCAGGTACATAGATCATTAAAATGTCATGAACAGGTAGAGAGAATAATCAAAAAGGCAAATGGAATTCTGGCCTTTATGTCTATAGGGCTAAAATACAAGGGAGTAGAAGTCATGCTTCAGCTATACAAAGAGTTAGACCACACCTTGAGTACCTTGAGCAGTTCTGGACACCATGCCTGAGGAAGGATATATTGATCTTGGAGGGAATGCAGCATAGATTTGCCAGAATGATAGCTGAATTTCAAGGTTTAAATGCAAGGAGCGATTACATCAACCAGTGCTATATTCCCTGGAATTTAGGAGGTGAAGGGGCGATTTGACCAAAGCTTTCAAGATATTAAGAGGTATAGATGGGATAGATAGAGAGAAACTATTTCTTCTGGTTGGGGAGTCCAGGACTAAGGGGTGCATAGTCTAAAAATTAGAGTCAGACCTTTCAGGGGTGAAATCAGGAAACATTTCGACACACAAAGGGTGGTAGAAGTTTGGAGCTCTTTTCCACAAATGGAAATTGATACTAGATCAATTGTTAATTTTAAATCTGAAATTGTTAGATTTTTATTAACCAGAAGTATTAAGGCACATGGGGCAAAGGTGGGTATGTGGAGTTAGGTCATAGATCAGCAACGATCTCACTGAATGGCAGAACAGGCTTGAGGGGCTAAATGGCCATCTCCTGTTCCTCTGTTCCCATGGGCTGGATTTTAAGGAGCCCTCGACGTCGGGATCCGTAGCAGGGTGGGGGGAGGTGGCCTGAAGATGAGCCCGAATGAGGACCACCACAGATCTTGACGCTGGCAGGGCCTGGCCCAATCCTCCTGGCAGCGACGAGGCACTATGGAGGCCACCCCGCCGCTGGGCGACAGGACCTCAATTTGAATATTTAAATCAATTAAAATAATGAATTTAAAGTAATTTACGTCACCTCCCGATGATCCCTCTGTGATCTTCGGCCTAGTGGCCGGCATTCCCGTGCCCTTGGATCCTCATCCGGGGAAACGAGGTGCAACATTGGTGGGGAGGGGGAAGCAGGTAAGTTTACTAGTGCGGGGGTTGGTGGGGGAAACGAGGGGATGGTGGGAAGGGTTGTAGTTTAAAGTTTATGCAGCTTGGGGGGGGAAGGCCAGATGGCAAATTTTTTGGGGGGGAAGGGCAAATAGTTAATTTAATTGTTATTGGGGGTGTTGGAGAGGGGCAAAAGAAATGTTTTTACTTAATTTATTTCATTCTATCTTTAAATATTTAAATTAGCCAGTAAGGCTAACAGCCCTTTAAAAATGACGTCAGTGCCTGCGCACAGGCAGCTGACGACTATTGCCAGGAACGGACAGCCCACCCCCTCCACGTGATCGGGGTGGGGGGAGCCCGCCCCAGCTATTTAAATGAGCCGCCGTTCTTGGAATCGCGGCAGCTCTTTGGCGTGTTGGCGAGCTTATAAAATCCAGCCCCATGTGTCTCAATGCCATTTGCTGACTGCTCTTAATATAACTGCTAGATCTTAACCACAGGTTAGCCAGCACCTATAATTTATCTTTTCCTGTGGAAGTAACTCATTTGCTCTTTGTTTTTCCCCCAGCTGAGATTTGCAAATTTACTGTGCTAAAAATTGGCAAATCAGCTCACATCCAACCACTGCATGGCTTTACAAGAAAAAAAGAATTCACATTTTTATAGTACCTTTCATGACCTTTGGATGTCCCAATGTGCTTCATAGCCAATGTAGTACTTTTGAAGGGTAGTCAATGGTATAATGTCGGGAAAGATGATAGGCAATTTGATACAGGAAGGTCCCATGAACAGCAGTGTGTCTGGGCAATTAATTTATTTGAGGTGTTAGTTGAAGCATAACTGTTGGCCAGAACGCCAGAGGTCTTGGCTCGTCTTTGAATAGTACATGGGATCTTTTATGTTCATGTGACAAGGCAGATTAGGCAGCAGTTGAATGTCTCATTTCAGATGGATAGCACCTCTGACAGTGCTGCACTCCATCCATCCAGCAGTTTTCTAAATTGAACTGCATCTGCACCCATCTGTCCATCTGCTGGCCTATTCTGTTATCTTTCACAAACCTCATCAACATTTGCCATAACCCCAAATTTGGTTTTATTAACAAACGTTGATATTGCTCAATTCCTAAGTCCATATCATTTATTTATATGGAAAATAAGAGAAACTCAAAACAAACCCCTGAAACACCATTTGCTATTTCCTTCCAGAGGTTTATACCTATTCTTTGCGTACTGCTCTCCAACTAGTTTTTCTAATTCTGTAGCCATATTTTGATTTAATTCCATAATTCCATGAAAAGAAAGACTTGCATTTATATAGTGCCTTTCATGACCACCAGACACCTCACAGCACTTTACAGCCAATGAAGTACTTTTTGAAGTGTAGTCACTGTTGTAATGCAGGAAACACAACAGCCAACATGCTCACAGCAAGCTCCCACAAACAGCAATGTGATAATGACCAGATAATGGGCTGGATTTTATAGGGGCCTCGACGTGGGATCCGTGGCGGGGGTGGGGGCGGAGTGGGGGGGGTGGTGTTGGTGGCATGAAGGTTGCTCCGGATGAGGCCCGCCACGGACCTTGACGCCAGCTGGGCCCGTCCCGATCTTGTCGGTGGCTGCAAAGCCTCGTGGCAGCCCCCCCGCCGCTTGGTGACGGGACCTTCATTTAAATATTTAAATAAATTAACTTAGCTGCATTAATGAAGTTCCCGTTGCGGGAGGGGGGGAGCGGGGTCAAACTTACTTGATTGATCTAGGGGGTGATGAGAAGGGGTAAAAGTTAAATGTTTCTGACCTTTGTGGGGGGGAAGGTCAGGTACAGAAGGTAAGCATTTTGAAGGGGCAGGGGACAAGGAATGAAATGTAAATTTATTGGGGAGGTGGGAGAGGGTATGTAATAAATTTTAAAGTAATGTCTCTTTAAAAATTTAAAGTAAATGTAAGGGCCGGAAGTCCTTTAAAAATGGCGCTGGCGCCTGCGCAGTGGCGCCGGAAGCCATTGCCGAGGACGGCTCACCCGCCCCCTCCATGTTGTCAGGGGGGTTAACCGCCACGGCCATGTTAATGAGCTGCCATGTATAAGATTGCGGCGGCTCCTCGAGTAAAACCTGCGCATGCGGGCTGCCATCTTTTACAGCTGAGTATGGCGGCAACATAGAATCCAGCCCAATTTGTTTTTGTGACATTGACTGAGGGATAAATATTTGTCAGGACACCAGGGATAATTCCCCTACTCTTCTTCGAAATAGTGCCCTGGGATCTTTTAGATCCAACCAAGCAAGCAGACGGGTTCTCGGTTTAACGCCTTATCCGAAAGAGAGCACTGTATTGTATTTTCAACTTTACACAAACACACCAACCACACGAAGGGGATTGGTAACTTAATTAGATGGGTTCTTTTATTTGAAGAGATGAAACTATATGCAACAATATCTGGGACGCAAGTTTAACATATTTGAAAGCTGAATTTTGTTGAGCTTCTGTCATCAGGCTCCATGGTGCAGGTGCCGGAGGATTGCAGAGGCAACGGCCTGCCATAGAGCCTGACACTGGGATTGCCGGGCCCAATCTTCCTGGCGGCGGCACGGCTCCATGGCAACCTCCCCGCTACTCGGCGATGGGACCCAATTTTATATATTTAAATTAACTTTATGCATACACTTAAATCCAATTCCCCGCGATCTTACTGTCAGATACGGATCTTCAGTGCCACGGGCAGCACTTACGCGCCTTCACTTCCCGTTCAGGGAAAGCTGGCACCACCGAGGTGGGGAAGGCGTGATCATAGCATTTTTAGTGTATTAGGGTGGGGGGGGGGGGGAGAAATGGGGTCAACTCTGCATTTTTAGTGTGGGGGGGGAGAAAGGGGTGACCTCTGCACTTTGTGCAGGTGTGGGGGTGGGGGTGAGGGGTCAAATCTGCACTTTGTGCAGTTGAGAAGAGAAGGGGCCAACCTTACAATTTCAGGTATTGGGAACGGGAATGGGCTAAGCATTTATTTTTAGTGTTGTGGGGGTGGGGAGGAGCCGGGGGCATCTCTGCATTCGCTGAGCAGGGCTGGCAGCCCTTTAAAAATGGCAGCAGTGCCTCAAATAGGCTAAAGATTGAACTCAATGTGTCTGCAATGGCTGCGCTGGATGTGTCCTGCAACTGATGGACAATGGGAAATTTTGAGGAATAGTCAGTCAAAATCAAGAAATCATCGCCAAAGATACTGAAGAGATCAGTTGCAATTCTGGTCCATGGATGTGCAGATACTTCGTGTGGTATGATTCTGTGGTGACTGGGCATGCAAGCTTGGCATACCTCATATTCCCTCATGGCTGTTTCAATGGCCAGAATTTTACCCTTGGTGGACAGGAGCTGCCCACCGACTGAAAAGTCGCTGCCGAACCCGCCTTCGCCTGGCCTGGGGATCTGGACCGCATTTTGCGATCCCGAGGCCTTTAATTGGTCTGAAGTGGGACTTCCACCTCATTGAGGCAGGAAGTCCCGCCGAATGGAGCTGCCAGCTAATCAGCAGGCTGGCAGCTCTCTGTCCCAGCAGCACCACTGGGAGCGTTGGCCACTGCTGGCACTGCAACCCAGCTGAAGATGGAGGATATCGGGGAGCTTCAGAGAATGGGTACGTTTTTGGGGCCTCGCCGGGGGGAATCAATTGGGCCCTGGCAAGGCAAGGGTGATCGGTTGGGAGAACAGGGGGCATGTTGGGCGTTCGGGGTGGTTGGGGCATCAGGGGCAGCCCTTTTTTGAGCACTGGGTGCCTGATCAGGAGCAGACCCCCCCCCCCCCGCCCCCCACCCCAGGCTGTTGGAAAGCCGTCTACTTTTAACAGGCGGTTTTTCTTGGGCCTGGGCCGCCCGACCAGCCATGAGTAAGATCGCTGTGGCGGCGGGCGAAGGCCCTTAAGGGGCTGTTAACTGGGACTTGAACCTAGAACCTTGTGGTTCAGAGGTGACAGTGCTACTTACTGAGCACAGCTGACACCTGTGACCATGTGTCATTATCTTTCCCAAAAGTCTTGTATGTGCTACCTTAACAAATCTGTTGAAACCACATCCATTGCATTTCATTTACAGCCAATTATGGCACAGAAGGAAGCCAGCTGGCCCATCAAGAACATTTTCCCCAACAGCAATGCCTATATTTATACAGTGCCTGTAACATAATAAAACGTCCCAAGGTGCTTCACAGCAGCATTATGAAACATGTGTGACACTGAGCCACAAAAGGAGATATTAGGTCAGATTACCAAAAGCTTGGTCAAAGAGGTAAGTTTTAAGGAGTGTCTTAAAGGAGGAAAGTGATGTAGAAAGGCGGAGAGGTGTAGGGAGGGTATTCCAGAGCTTGGCGCCGAAGCAAATGAATGCATGGCCATCAATGGTGGAGTGATTAAAATCAGGGATGCTCAAGAGGCCATAATTAGAGGAGCATAGATATCTAGGAGGGTTGTGGGACTGGAGGGGATTCTTCTCTTCTTCTTCTTCTTCTTCTTAGACAGTCCCTCGGGAACGAGAATGACTTTCTTTTACTCCAGGGTTGTGGGTCCTTAGGTGACCGAATAGTCCAATCCTGATATTCCAGGTCCTGACGTTCATTTTGAGTGGCTGGAAGATGCCTGTGTATGGGTTCTTTTAACGTGGGGTGGCCGTTGCACACTGACTACCACACGGTCCAAGCGAAGCAAGGTCTTTGCCCAATGGCAGGGATGGCCAAGACGATTGGAGACCAGGCTCTGCTACACAGACAGTGACAAATACAAACAAATGGCCAGCATGTCCAGCAGGCAAGCCCGGATGCAGGCCATGTGGATCTGTGTCAGGGTGTTCTTGAAGGGGTAGCTGAAAGCCTGCTCCAAGGGCTCCTGTGACAAGGGCTCCCCAGGACCAGAAAAAACAGTATAACCAGTGGCCAGTCACAGGCTCAGCAAGTGACTGAAGTCTCTCAATCACAGCAGTGGTGGGGGAAGGGCAGTAAACTGATCAAAGTTATTTTAAATATCACAACAGAGCAGCAATTCAGAGGCAAGGTTGGGTCTCACGTTATAACCAGTGTAGTCCAGAGCACTCATCCGACGCATTAACAAAAAACTTTTTTTCTTCCTTTCAGGTGTTAAGGAACGCAAGCTCCAGCAGCTGATGGGGACTAATGCCCCTCCAGATCCTCCTTCCGCTTCACTTCCCTCTGACCCCACCCCTTCTGATCTGACCCCTTGCCGTGTATTCACTATACCCTCTGACCTCCCCCTCTCTGATGCTGAGCGTTCTGTACTCAGCAAAGGACTCAGTTTTATCCCCTTACGCCCCCACCTCAATGAATTTCGCGCTCGGCATGACGTTGAGCTCTTCTTCCGTCGCCTCCGCCTCCGGGCTCACTTCTTTGACCAGGAGTCCTCCCCCCGACCAGCAGACCCATTCACCCGCCTCCAGCATTCTCCCTCTACCTGGACCCCTCACCCTGGCCTCTTACCCGCTCTTGATCTCTTCATTGAAAACTGTCGGCGAGACATTGGTCGTCTCAATTTCTCTGCCCCCCTCACTCACTCTAACCTGTCCCCCTCTGAACTTGAGGCACTCCGTTCTCTCAGGTCTAACCCCGACATGGTCATCAAACCTGCAGACAATGGTTGTGCTGTTGTTGTATGGCGTACCGACCTTTACCTTGCAGAAGCTCAACGCCAACTCACAGACACCTCTTCCTACCTCCCTCTGGACCATGACCCCACCACCGAACATCAAGCCACCGTCCAAAGGACTGTCACTGACCTCATCTCCTCTGGAGATCTTCCCTCTACAGCTTCCAACCTCATAGT
This sequence comes from Heterodontus francisci, assembly GCF_036365525.1. NCBI lineage: Eukaryota > Metazoa > Chordata > Chondrichthyes > Heterodontiformes > Heterodontidae > Heterodontus > Heterodontus francisci. The sequence continues at coordinate 37,551,268 of NC_090388.1, read as the reverse complement.
CCCGCAACCCCGGACAGCCCGCTTCTATCTCCTTCCCAAAATCCACAAACGGGACTGTCCCGGCAGACCCATTGTGTCAGCCTGCTCCTGCCCAACTGAACTTATTTCTTCCTATCTAGACTCTATCTTTTCTCCGCTGGTGCAGTCTCTTCCCACCTACATCCGTGACTCTTCTGACGCCCTACGTCATTTTGACAATTTCCAGTTTCCTGGTCCCAACCGCCTCCTCTTCACTATGGACGTCCAATCGCTCTACACCTCCATCCCCCACCAGGATGGTTTGAGGGCTCTCCGCTTCTTCCTGGAACAGAGGCCCAACCAGTCCCCATCCACCACCACCCTCCTCCGCCTGGCTGAACTTGTTCTCACATTGAACAACTTCTCCTTCAACTCCACGCACTTCCTTCAAGTAAAAGGTGTCGCTATGGGTACCCGCATGGGTCCTAGTTATGCCTGTCTTTTTGTGGGATATGTCGAGCATTCTTTGTTCCAGTCCTACTCAGGCCCCCTCCCCCAACTCTTTTTCCGGTACATTGATGACTGTATCGGTGCCGTTTCCTGCTCCCGCCCCGAACTCGAAAACTTTATCAACTTTGCTTCCAATTTCCACCCTTCTCTCACCTTTACATGGTCCATCTCTGACACTTCCCTTCCCTTCCTCGACTTCTCTGTCTCCATCTCTGGGGATAGGTTGTCTACCAATAGCCATTATAAGCCCACTGACTCCCACAGCTACCTCGACTACACTTCTTCACACCCTACCTCCTGTAAGGACTCCATTCCATTCTCCCAGTTTCTCCGTCTCCGACGCATCTGCTCTGATGATGCTACCTTCCATGACGGTGCTTCTGATATGACCTCCTTTTTCCTCAACCGAGGATTTCCCCCCACTGTGGTTGACAGGGCCCTCAACCGTGTCCGACCCATTCCCCGCACCTCTACCCTCACCCCTTCCCCTCCCTCCCAGAACCGTGACAGGGTTCCCCTTGTCCTCACTTTTCATCCCACCAGCCTCCATATCCAAAGGATCATCCTCCGCCATTTTCGCCACCTCCAGCGTGATGCCACTACCAGTCGCATCTTCCCCTCCCTTCCCCTGTCAGCATTCCGAAGGGATCGTTCCCTCCGCGACCCTGGTCCACTCCTCCATTACCCCCACCACCTCGTCCCCGTCCCAGGGCACCTTCCCTTGCAATCGCAGGAGGTGTAATATCTGCCCATTTACCTCCTCTCTCCTCACTATCCCAGGCCCCAAACACTCCTTTCAGGTGAAGCAGCGATTTACTTGTACTTCTTTCAATGTAGTATACTGTATTCGCTGCTCACAGTGTGGTCTCCTCTACATTGGGGAGACCAAGCGCAGACTGGGTGACCGCTTTGCGGAACATCTCCGCTCAGTCCGCAAGCAGGACCCTGAGCTTCCGGTTGCTTGCCATTTCAACACTCCCCCCTGCTCTCATGCTCACATCTCTGTCCTGGGATTGCTGCAGTGTTCTAGTGAACATCAACGCAAGCTCGAGGAACAGCATCTCATCTACCGATTAGGCACACTACAGCCTGCCGGACTGAACATTGAGTTCAATAATTTCAGAGCATGACAGCCCCCCACTTTACTTTCATTTTTAGTCATTTTTAGTTATTTTTTCTTCCTTTTTTTTGCATTCCTTTTTACATTTTTTGCATTTATTTCATTTCATCTTAGTTTGTTCAGTTTGCTTACCCACTGTTTTTTTCAGGTTGTTTTTCTTCAGGTTTGCACTTGCTGATGTTCTATATTCAGTATATTCACACCTAATCTGTACTAATGCTTTGTCTTTCAAAACACCATTAACATATTGTTTGCCTTTGCTCCGTGACCTTTTGGTCAGCTATGTGGCCTGGTCCAATCTGCACCTTCTCCTTTGTTATCTCTTGCCCAACCCCCACCTCACTTGTTTATAATCTGTGACTTTTCTAATATTTGTCAGTTCCGAAGAAGGGTCACTGACCCGAAACGTTAACTCTGCTTCTCTTTCCACAGATGCTGCCAGACCTGCTGAGTGAATCCAGCATTTCTTGTTTTAGTCCAGAGCAAAAGTGTCTTCTTGATGTTGAGATAAGTCCAGAAATTTGTAGCTGCGTTTCAAAGAAGATCTAGATGTAGATTTTTCCAGGTCTTTTCCACAGCTCACAGATCAGAAAAACAGAAAAAGGCAGCAGATTATAGATGGAAGCAGAGTCTTACATTTTTCCAATGTAGTCCAGCGCAGAAACATGTTATTGATGTCCAGTGAAGCCAGGAATTTGAAGCCAGATTTGAGAGAAAAACCACATCCAGGTCTTATCCAGATCTTTACCATAGCTCACAAGGTAAGGTCGGGGGTTGGGGTTTGTACCAGCAACCAGAGGCTGTTTAGACGAACAGTTAACTTGAAATTTGGGCTAAAAATGCACCCACTGTGAGAATCAGGGGAACTTAAACAACAGAAGACAGGATGTAGTGGGGAGAAAGAGCAACGGATGGCAGCAGCTGGCTACGGATAGATGTGGACAGTGACGAGCTCCCTAGGGAGCTGACTGCCCAGGAGCCATCTTGGGGTATGCCATCCCAGTCGACTATCACATTTTCATTAAGGCGATGCATCTTCTAAAGAAGGTTTTTGTTTTTGAATGGGTTGATGCTCCTTAATTTAAAAAGAAATTGTGTTCTTTGGAGGAGATTACAAAGATAGGGAGGGACGAGGTTATGGAGGGATTTGAAAACAAGGATGAGAATTTTAAAATAAAAATGTTGCTTGACTGGGAGCCAATGTAGATCAGCGAACACAGGAGCGACAGGTGAACTGGGCTTGGTGCGAATTAAGACACAGGCAGCAGTGTTTTGGATAACCTCAGGTTTACAGAGAGTAGAATGTGGGAGATCAGTGAGGAGTGCATTGGAATAGTCAAGTCTAGAGGTAATGAAGGCATGAATGAAGGTTTCAGCAGCAAATGAGCTGAGACTGGGGTGAACCCAGGCACTGTTAGGAAGGTATAAACAGGCAGTCTTAGCAGTTTTATCCATAAAATTCTGGAAGGTTTGTCAAGCATGACCTACCCTTTGAATCCTGGCTGAATTCTTATTTTTTAATTATCTGCTCTGTAAATACTAAATTAGTTTCTAATTTGATCTGATCTATTTATTCATTCATGGAACACAGCCTTTGACATATTCCCTTTTTTCATGTACGTACTTGATTCCCATCTTTCCATTTCCTGTTTAAGTATTTCCTATTTATTTCTATGCTTCTCTTTGCTAATGGCCCAGATTTTTCTGTGCAAATAACAATGAGGCTAAATGCGTTTGCTGTTATTTCGGCATAAATGGTACAGCAACTTCATGCAAGAGTCAGATAAGCGATTTAATGCCAATATCCAAAGGTTGTGCCACTCTGCTGTTAGCTTTGTGGAAACAGCATACTACTGTCTGCCTCACCATTCTTCTTTGGCCTCCTTGTCTCGAGAGACAATGGGTAAGCGCCTCGAGATGGTCAGTGGTTTGTGCAGCAGCGCCTGGAGTGGCTATAAAGGCCAATTCTAGAGTGACAGACTCTTCCGCAGATCAAATTGGTTGTCGGGGCTGTTACACAGTTGGCTCTCTCCTTGCGCTTCTGTCTTTTTTCCTGCCAACTGCTAAGTCTCTTCGACTCGCCTCTTTTCAGCCCCGACTTTATGGCTGTCTGCCAGCTCTGGTGCTCACTGGCAACTGACTCTCACGACTTGTGATCAGTGTCACAGGACTTCATGTTGCATTTGCAGACGTCTTTAAAGCAGAGACATGGATGGCCAGTGGGTGTGATACCAGTGACGAGCTCGCTGTACAGTGCATCCTTGGGGATCCTGCCATCTTCCATGCGGCTCACATGGCCAAGCTATCTCAAGGTCTGCTGGCTCAGTAGGGTGTATATGCTGGGGATGTTGGCCGCCTCGAGGACTTCTGCGTTGGAGATACGGTCCTGCCACCTGATGCCAAGGATTCTCCAGAGGCAGCGAAGATGGAATGAGTTGAGACGTCGCTCTTGGCTGACATACGTTGTCCAGCCCTCGCTGCCGTAAAGCAAGATACTGAGGACACAGGCTTGAAACACTCGGGCTTTTGTGTTCTGTGTCAGCGCCATTTTCCCACACCCACTTGGCCAGTCTGGAAATAGCAGCTGACACCTTTCCCATGTGCTTGTTGAAATCTGCATCGAGAGACAGGTTACTGGTTATAGTAGAGCCTAGCTAGGTGAACTCTTGAACCACTTCCAGAGCGTGGTCGCTGATATTGTTGGATGGAGCATTTCTGACATCCTGTCCCATGATGTTCGTTTTCTTGAGGCTGATAGTTAGGCCAAATTCGTTGCAGGCAGCCGCAATCTTATCGATGAGTCTCTGCAGACACTCTTCCATGTGGGATATTAATGCAACATTGTCAGCAAAGAGGAGTTTCCTGATGAGGACCTTCCGTACTTTGGTCTTTGCTCTAAGATGGGCAAGGTTGAACAACCTGCCATCTGAGCTTGTGTGGAGGAAAATTCCTTCTTCTGAAGACTTGAAAGCATGTGAGAGCAGCAGGGAGAAGAAGATCCCAAAAAGTGTGGGTGCGAGAACACAGCCCTGTTTATTTTATTTTTATTTATTTAGAGATACAGCACTGAAACAGGCCCTTCGGCCCACCGAGTCTGTGCCGACCAACAACCACCCATTTATACTAAGCCTACAGTAATCCCATATTCCATACCACCTACCTACACTAGGGGCAATTTACAATGGCCAATTTACCTATCACCTGCAAGTCTTTGGCTGTGGGAGGAAACCAGAGCACCCGACGAAAACCCACGCGGTCACAGGGAGAACTTGCAAACTCCGCACAGGCAGTACCCAGAATTGAACCCTGGTCCCTGGAGCTGTGAGGCTGCGGTGCTCGCCACTGCGCCACTGTACAGCCCCTCAGGATAGCAAAGGGGTCTGATGAGGCACTGCTATGCTGAATTATGCCTTTCATATTGTCATGGAATGAGCTGATGATACTTAGTAGCTTAGGTGGACATCCGATCTTTGCTCGTAGTCTGAAGAGACCACGTCTGTTGACGAGGTCAAAGGCTTTGGTGAGATCTATGAAAGCAACGTAGAGGGGCATCTGTTGTTCACGGCATTTCTCCTGTAGCTGGCGAAGGGAGAACAGCATGTCAACGGTGGATCTCTCTGCTCGAAAGCCGCACTGTGCCTCAGGGTAGACACATCCAACCAGCTTCTGGAGTCTGTTTAAAACGACTCGAACGAAGACTTTCCCCACTATGCTGAGCAGGGAGATTCCACGGTAGTCGTTGCAGTCACCGCGGTCACCCTTGTTCTTATAGAGGGTGATGATATTGGCATCGCGCATGTCCTGTGGTACTGTTCCCTCATCCCAGCACAGGCAAAGCAGTTCATGGAGTGTTGAGAGTATAGCAGGCTTGGCACTCTTGATTATTTCAGGGATAATGCTGTCCTTCCCAAGGAATTTTCCACTGGCTAGAGAATCAATGGCATCACTGAGTTCCGATTTTGTTGGCTGTTCGTCCAGCTCATCCATGACTGGCAGAGACTGGGCTGCTTTGAGGGTGGTCTCAGTGACAACATTTTCCCTGGAGTACAGTTCTAGGTAGTGCTCCACCCATTGGCCCATTTGCTTGCATTGGTCAGTGATCGTGTCCCCTGATTTAGACTTGAGGGGGGGGGGGCGATCTTCTTTATGGTTGGCCCAAAAGCTCTCTTAATGCCATCATACATTCCTCTGATGTTTCTGGTGTCGGAGGCCAGCTGAATATGACTGCATAGGTGTTGCCAGTAGTCATTTGCACAGCGCCTGGCTGTTCTTTGGGCAGCGTCTGGCTACTTTAAGTGCTACGGATGTTAACTCGCTGGGGGCTTTCTTGTAGTTCAACAGTGCAGTGCGCTTAGCAGCTATGACAGGTTCCAGCTCTTCAAAGTGAGATTGAAATGCAGTCTGCATTCTGCTTCTCACATTTGTCAAAGGTGGTCATTGCTGAGTCATAGATGGCATCTCTGATGTGGGCCCACTTCATCTCTGCATCCCCTGCAGGAGTGTTTTGAAGGGCTTTTTCAAGTGAATTTAGAAACTTATGTAACAGTGTTGACGCGCAGGCAGCCTTCTGCTTGGAGTGATGTAGCTTCTTTCGTTTAAGTCTAACTTTGCTGCACACCAGGGAGTGGTCGGTGTCGCAGTCTGCACTGTGGAAGCTGCGTGTGATTTAGACACCGTTTATAGAGGCTCGCCTTGTGACGATGAGGTCCAGCTGGTGCCAACGCCGTGATCCTGGGTGTTTCCATGAAACCTGGTGACAGGGTTTAGTGTGAAAGAACGAGTTGATGATGCAGAGGTTGTGATAGGTACACAACTCCAGCAGTCTCTGTCCATTCTCATTCATCCTTCCAATGCCATCGCGCCCAATGCATTGAATGAATTGCCTGAAGTTACGGTATTTGCGCAGTAGATATGAACTAAACTTCCAATAGAAAGTTGTCTTGTCATTTCAATCGCTAGTAGCCTTGTAATGATGTGATAACTGTTAATTACTGCCAATAAATCTGTCTGGCACTGAAAATTAGCTAATAAAAGTGTAGAGTGTCACTCCTTCAGATATTAATTGCTGTTGAAAGTTTTAAAAAATCTCAAATTAAGTTTTCATAAATATTTACTTTTCCTTTCTGCCTCTTGTTTCTCTCCCTTTCTCTCAATCTATCTTTATTTGGTCTTGACATTTACTGGGGTGGGATTTCCTAGTGGGGAAAGGAGCTCTGGTCAGGAAACCCAGAAGTCCATGTTTTTTTAAATAGGTTTCCCACCTGGAAGTCAGCTTGAATAATAGGCTTGGCTCTCTGTTGCACAGGGAATGCTCCAGAAGAGGTCATAGCCTAGGATCAGGTAAGATCCTGCTGCTGGGGGTAGAGATCGTGAGGGGTTAGGGTGGGTACAGCATTGTTTGGAGGATGAGGGGTGTGAACATGGTGGTGATCAGAGAAAATTTGGAGCAAGAGATGGGTGATCCGGGGGCTGGGGTGGGGGGGGGGGGGGGGCAATGGTGATCACAGGGGACAAAATTGGTGATCAATGAAAAGTACTTACCTCTTCCATGCAATAGTCCGTACCTCCCTTTAACTGCCAGGTTTCCTGAATCCCGGGACACCTGGCTAGCCAGCGTTAAAGCTGGAAGAGAGATAAAATTGGAGGCATGCAGCCTCATTAAAATATTTAAGCGAAATATTTTAAAAGGGACCCCCGTTTCTCCCTACAAATATATTGCCCAGCCTATTTATGGATAATGAAAATCTCCTAAAATTATGATTATTTTTAATAGATATGTCTTTAATTTCTCCTGGTTGGTTCCCTTGTCCTGCCTCATTAAAACTGGAAGTGGGAAGGTTCAAGGTAGATTGGGTTCCGGTTTGAGATTTTTCACATTTAAACATTTCACCCAACCCAAATCCATCCTTTTTGGGGGAGGGGGGCAGATAAAATTACCCTTTATTTCTTTTTCTGTACCTGATTTGATATCAAATTAACCCACTCAATTTACACTTCCTTCTCTGTCGTTCCTCTGTTTATTTCTCAATTCTTCAATCTGATTGGTTAATCTGTTACTTGCCCTGTTTACTCAGGTGCCAAATGCCCAGTTTCCTTCGCCACACCATTATCAACTTGCACTTCCAACAACTTGCCATGTGAAAAATGTTAAAGACATAAATGTACAAGAGTAAGCCTAATGATCAACAGATGCTGTTAGATGCCCTGCAGCAGCAAATTCTGGACTAATTGTTTTCCTCCCATTTAATCTGGACAAGGTCTCTTTTTTATCATTGCACAATTTGCTTTTTTCAGGCAAGGATCCTTGTCCTCAACTTTTGTTTTGCTTTTCTAATCTCACAATAAACATAGTTATATCGTCACTATTTCCCAAATGTTCCCCTACCTTTGAGTTCAAGTAATGCTTTCTTCCTTGTTGAAGCAAAAACATTAACTGAGAAAACAGTCTTGAATATATTTCAAAAGGGAAGCCCTTTTCTCCCCCATATTTCTTACCCTAGTCTATTTATGGATAATGAAAATTTTCTAAAATTATGATTATTTTTAATATATGTTTCTTTAATTTGCCTACAAATTTCATCAATTTTCCTTTGCCTTTGGGGTCTTTAATATATTCCTAGTAATAGGCTTGATTACTTATTTTTCCTTAATTGCTCAATTTAATCGCAACTGATTCAGTTTGGACTATTTCTCTATTTAAATTCTTATGGTCTGGCCTATGATATTGACTCTAATCAATCAACCGCTTCTTTTTCACATTTCCATATCCCTCTTGAATGTTTTATACGCAGATTTATTTAATTTGGAATCCTTATCGAGCTACAGCCACACTTCAGTTTCCACTATTATTTCATGACATTATATTTTAATCAATAATTTGTTTTATTGTATTGGTAAGTTATATTTCAAGTCCTATTTCCAGTGTTAATTCCTCATGTTAATGGAGGGAACAAAATGGTGATCAAAAAGTGAAATTTTTTGAGCATGTCATTTAACTAATTTTATTATTGGCAGTTTGACTGACTGCTCATTCAGAATGGATTATTTTCATACCTTCTTAATAATTTTCCTTTGAAATTATGCCCCCTTTTCCCATACTTGGTACATTACCTATGTTCCATAAAAGCTACCTCTTTGACCAAGTTTTTGATCATCTGCCCTAAAACTTCCTTGTGCGACTCGTCGTCAAATTTTGTTTGATAACGATCCTATAAAGGGCCTTTGGACATTTTATTGCATTAAAGGCGCTACATAAATAAAAGTTGCTGTTGTCTTTAACGTGATTTGTTCTAGTTTTATGCATGTGATATTTCAGACAATCTGATGGAAATGTGTATAAAATGTGGATGGACAATGCTCATGTTACACGTAAGATTTTATACTTTAATTATTCTTTCATGAGATGTGAGCATTGTGTGCAAGGCCAGCATTTCTTACCCATTCCTAGTTGTCCTTGAGAAGGTGTGGTGAGCTGCCTTCTTGAACCGTTGCAGTCCATCAGCTGTAGATACACCAACAGTGCTGTTAGGATGTTAGGGAGTTCCATGTTTTTAATCCAGTAACAGTGAAAAAATGGTGATACAGAGCCAAGTCAGGATGCTTTGTGACTTGGAGGAGAATTTGCATGTGGTGGTGTTCCCATGCTTATGCTCTCCTTGTCCTTTTAGGTGATAGGAATTGCAGGTTTGGAAGGTGCTTTCGAAGGAGGCTTGGCAAGTTGCTGCAGTGCATCTTGCATATGGTGCACACTGCTGCAACTGTGTGTTGATGGTGAAAGGACTGAATGTCTAAGGTGGTGGATGGGGTGCCGATCAAGTGCACTGCCTTGTTCTGGATGGTGTTGAGCTTCTTGAGTGTTATTGGAGCTGCACTCATCCAGGCAAGTAGACAGTATTCCATCACACTCCTGACTTGTACCTTGTAGATGGTGGGCAGGCTTTGGGGAGTCGGGAGGTGAGTTACTCACTGCAGAATTCCCAACCTCTGACCTGCTGTTTTCGCCATAGTATATATATGGCTGCTCCAGTTAAGTTTCTGGACAATGGTAAGCCCCAGGATGTTGATAGTGGGAGATTCAGCAATGGAAATGCCGTTGAATGTCAAGGGGAGATGGTTAGATTCTCTCAGTTGGAAATGGCCATTGCTTGGCGTTTTTGTGGCACAAATGTTGCTTGCCACTTATAAACCCAACCTCATATGTACTAGCAGACCTCCCATTAATCACTTTGTTCGTAGTGAGCCAGATCAAGCCAGACTCCAGTGAAACTATTTGGAAGAAATCTTCCCAGGTGCTTTAAAATATATATTTTTGATTGGTGCTGACATAGATATGTTTATATGAACAATCATTGCTTTTGAATTCTCAGTATAAATACAAAAGAAATGTGGGTGTTGTAACCTTTACAAAATGTAAAGATTCCACTTAGTGTGTCCTTGACGGTGGAAGCTTAATGGGATTCTTTAATTCTTTAGCTCAGCCATGGCATTAGCATCCTGCTTTCAGGTTTCCCGGCCAATCACAGAGTGCAGACGTGGTGACAACCTGCACCCTGTCAATGGAGGCTCTGCATTTAAAGGGATCCCGGCAGGGGTCAGAATGGAAGCAATCTGAAGGCAAGAAGGTGAAAGGAAGATGTGGAAAAGCTGCTCCTGGTTCTCTGACTCTTCCCTGGAGGTCATGCTAGAGGTGTGGAAGACCATGTGGGAGGGCCTCTCCCTGTGACAGAAGGAAAAGCCCAGCCACCCAAACAAAGCAGAGGCTGGCATTAGCAGAGGTTGTCAGCAGCAGGAGTATGTTGCCCAGGATATGGATTCAGTGTTGGAAAAGATTTAATGACATCATTAAGTCTGGAAAGGTAAATGTCATACCACTTTCAGGTAGCATTCATCACTATGCACTGTTTCTCTATGTCAGCAATATCTCATGACTTTGATCTCCCCGAGGTTCTTCACGGGTGACAGAGAAGCTGATGAGAGACCAGGCCGAGGAGTCCTCAGAGGAGGGCGAGCCATCTGAGCATGCACTGTCACATGACTGCTGTGCTGCCGCCACCAGCGTAGATGCACAAACCTCAGCGGGTAGTGCAGTAGCGATAGCTATGTTGTCATAAGGTCAAGAGACATCACTTATGAGCAGGAGCAGGTGCTGGAGACAGGGATAGCAGTGGGGAGTCCCCGTCATAGGGCGTTGGACGCTCCAAGCTCTGCTCAGCCGGATGTAGGTGCTGAGCCGCAGGTGTCATCCACAAAAAGGGAACTTGCGGAGCAGCAATGGGAAATATGCATCCTTCTGTCAGAATTTCCAGAGGCAGTCTGCGCCCTTGGAGAGAGACTGGAGGATTCTGTCTCTAGCATGAGTGTCATGATGTCTCAGGCCTTTGCACTGATGTCCACCTCCATGGAAAGAGTGGCCATCTGCATGGAGAATCAGACGCGACAGGCCACCGATTATGTGCTGGCCCAGACCAAATGGCCTTCACATGCTGGCTGCCACTTTACACAGGATAGAAGAGAGCTTCACCTTGGTGGTTCAATGCCTCACTAATATGCAGCCAGGTCCTCTTCAGCTCTTGGCCAATGCAGGTGGGCCATGAGAGGGATGATAGATAAAGGACACATGGCAGTGGGGACTCTTCTTAAGGTGCTCCCACTTCTCACCCATTGCCGTCCCACCCACCCCACCCCAACCCCAGACAGAGCCACACATGCTGCCTCCTGCCCTGATGACCAAGACTGCCACTGCACAGGCTCCAAAACCCACAGGATGTCTGCCACAGGCATCTCACGTGTTAAAGAAGGGAATGAACTGTCTGCCTTCAGCTAGGCTGAAGTCACATGGGCTGCACCACATAGGAGTAAGATGAGAAAGACTTAATAGTTGCACAAGGGGATTCACTTGGGTGTATATAACAGTGTATAGCAATGTTAATGGTGTTATACTGATGTTTATTTCAATGAATGAAACACTTTATGTGAGCTCCTCATTCCCTTGGCCTCTAGTTTGTTGCATCCCCCTTTGCCCTGGACAGTAGCCTTCAGATGAATGGTATGATCAGATTTTATGAGGTGGGTGTGAATGTAATGGTTGGCTGGTTGACTGGTGGAATAAATTGTGCCGGGGGAGGGGGCACAGGGTTTCCAATGGCACTGTCAGCTGGTCTCCTGCACACAGATTAAGTAAAGTGTGCCTGCGTGAGTCCGTCTCTGGCAGGTAGGTGTGCGAATGCAGGCAGTATGGCCACATCTGGCTCCTCCTCCTCCTCTCCCTCATCTCGTCCTCCTTGGAGGAGGCCGGTCGTTCTGCTCCTTCCACTTGCTGAGCTCCATTCCTCTCTACGTTGCCATATTGTGAAGGCAAAATCCAGCTCAATGACTCTCTGCACCTGTGGGAAGTGAGGCTGTCACCGTCTGTGTTTGACTAGCCTCATCGGTGGCAAAGTGGACATAAGTGGTGGCCTTGGTGACCTGGTAGATGCACTTATGGGCAGCAGATTGAGAGATCCTGGAGATGCCACCAGTCATGGATCCCTGGAAGGAGCTGGAGGCAAAAAAATTCAGGGCTGTGGTGATCTTGGTGGCGACTAGCAATGCAATCCCACCTAGTTCTCTTGGAGCGATGCCTCATTCCAGGAGGCTGCAGATGGCTGCAATGACCTGCAGTGAAAGCCTGAGCCTCCTGGGGCACTGTAGCTCTGTCATGTTGGGAAAGCTATATACCCTGTGCTGGCAGTATCGCCTCCTTCAAGCTACAGCTCTCTGTCCATCCCCTTTGTCATGTGCAGCGGCATGTGACTGTGGAGAAGGCAGCTGCTGTGGGAGTTGTTGTTGCTGCTGCTGCTGCTCTTGTTGTAAATCCAGGCTACTGCTATATAAGCTGCACCCATGCTGCAGTTCTTTCACACTAAACCCTGTCACCAGGTTTCATGGAGGCACCCAAGATCACGTCGTTGGCACCAGCTAGACCTCATTGTCACAAGGCGAGCCGCCTTAAACAGTGTTCAAATCACACGCAGCTTCCACAGTGCGGACTGCGACACCGACCACTCCCTGGTGTGCAGCAAGGTTAGACTCAGACCAAAGAAGTTGCATCATTCCAAGCAGAAGGGCCACCCGCGCATCAACACGAGCAGAATTTCTCACCCACAGCTGTTACAAAAATTTCTAAATTCACTTGTAACAGCCCTTCAAAACACTCCCACAGGGGATGCTGAGACCAAGTGGGCCCACATCAGAGACGCCATCTATGAGTCAGCTTTGACCACCTACGGCAAAAGTGCGAAGAGAAATGCAGACTGGTTTCAATCTCATAATGAAGAGCTGGAACCTGTCATAGCCGCTAAGCGCATTGCACTTTTGAACTACAAGAAAGCCCCCAGCGATTTAACATCCGCAGCACTTAAAGCAGCCAGAAGTACTGCACAAAGAACAGCTAGGCGTTGCGCAAACGACTACTGGCAACACCTATGCAGTCATATTCAGCTGGCCTCAGACACCGGAAACATCAGAGGAATGTATGATGGCATGAAGAGAGCTCTTGGGCCAACCATCAAGAAGATCACCCCCCTCAAATCTAAATCGGGGGACATAATCACTGACCAACGCAAACAGATGGACCGCTGGGTTGAGCACTACCTAGAACTGTACTCCAGGGAGAATGCTGTCACTGAGACTGCCCTCAATGCAGCCCAGCCTCTACCAGTCATGGATGAGCTGGACATACAGCCAACCAAATCGGAACTCAGTGATGCCATTGATTCCCTAGCCAGCGGAAAAGCCCCTGGGAAGGACAGCATTACCCCTGAAATAATCAAGAGTGCCAAGCCTGCTATACTCTCAGCACTACATGAACTGCTATGCCTGTGCTGGGACGAGGGAGCAGTACCCCAGGACATGCGCGATGCCAACATCATCACCGTCTATAAAAACAAAGGTGACCGCGGTGACTGCAACAACTACCGTGGAATCTCCCTGCTCAGCATAGTGGGGAAAGTCTTTGCTCGAGTCGCTCTGAACAGGCTCCAGAAGCTGGCCGAGCGCGTCTACCCTGAGGCACAGTGTGGCTTTCGTGCAGAGAGATCGACTATTGACATGCTGTTCTCCCTTCGTCAGATACAGGAGAAATGCCGTGAACAACAGATGCCCCTCTACATTGCTTTCATTGATCTCACCAAAGCCTTTGACCTCGTCAGCAGACGTGGTCTCTTCAGACTACTAGAAAAGATCGGATGTCCACCAAAGCTACTAAGTATCATCACCTCATTCCATGACAATATGAAAGGCACAATTCAACATGGTGGCTCCTCATCAGAGCCCTTTCCTATCCTGAGTGGTGTGAAACAGGGCTGTGTTCTCGCACCCACACTTTTTGGGATTTTCTTCTCCCTGCTGCTTTCACATGCGTTCAAATCCTCTGAAGAAGGAATTTTCCTCCACACAAGATCAGGGGGCAGGTTGTTCAACCTTGCCCGTCTAAGAGCGAAGTCCAAAGTACGGAAAGTCCTCATCAGAGAACTCCTCTTTGCTGACGATGCTGCTTTAACATCTCACACTGAAGAGTGCCTGCAGAGTCTCATCGACAGGTTTGCGTCTGCCTGCAATGAATTTGGCCTAACCATCAGCCTCAAGAAAACGAACATCATGGGGCAGGATGTCAGAAATGCTCCATCCATCAATATTGGCGACCACGCTCTGGAAGTGGTTCAAGAGTTCACCTACCTAGGCTCAACTATCACCAGTAACCTGTCTCTAGATGCAGAAATCAACAAGCGCATGGGTAAGGCTTCCACTGCTATGTCCAGACTGGCCAAAAGAGTGTGGGAAAATGGCGCACTGACACGGAACACAAAAGTCCGAGTGTATCAGGCCTGTGTCCTCAGTACCTTGCTCTACGGCAGCGTGGCCTGGACAACGTATGCCAGCCAAGAGCGACGTCTCAATTCATTCCATCTTCGCTGCCTTCGGAGAATAATTGGCATCAGGTGGCAGGACTATATCTCCAACACAGAAGTCCTTGAAGCGGCCAACACCCCCAGCTTATACACACTACTGAGTCAGCGGCGCTTGAGATGGCTTGGCCATGTGAGCCGCATGGAAGATGGCAGGATCCCCAAAGACACATTGTACAGCGAGCTCGCCACTGGTATCAGACCCACCGGCCGTCCATGTCTCCGTTATAAAGACGTCTGCAAACGCGACATGAAATCGTGTGACATTGATCACAAGTCGTGGGAGTCAGTTGCCAGCATTCGCCAGAGCTGGCGGGCAGCCATAAAGACAGGGCTAAATTGTGGCGAGTCGAAGAGACTTAGTAGTTGGCAGGAAAAAAGACAGAGGCGCAAGGGGAGAGCCAACTGTGCAACAGCCCCAACAAACAAATTTCTCTGCAACACCTGTGGAAGAGCCTGTCACTCCAGAATTGGCCTTTATAGCCACTCCAGGCGCTGCTTCACAAACCACTGACCACCTCCAGGCGCGTATCCATTGTCTCTCGAGATAAGGAGGCCCAAAAGAAATGCTGCAGTGAAGGCTGCAAGCAAGGAGGTTGAGATAAAGGTGAGTATATTCTAAGGCAGTTGAAAGTACTTCCAAATGTTGAAATTGACCATCAAAGTAGTGAATTCAGGCTCTCATAACTATTCCTGCAAGCACAAGCATTTCACTGTGGCAGGCCACAAGCTTTGCAAATTTACTCTTTAACTGCTTCCCAGCACATCAGTTTCACTGAGCAATCACTCCACACTGTGCTTTCGCCTCGTTGACCCTGGCAAGTTGCAGACAGCTTGAGAAACACGTGCGCTGGCTGTTAAAGCCAGGATGCTGGGTTAAATTCAAAATTTAGTTGCCTGTTTGCAGACTGTAATGACTTACCCGACAGCTGCATGGGAGTTCCCTGTTCGTCTGCAAACCCACTTGGGTTAAACCCAGAAGTGGGAGGATCATGTCGGGTTCCCCACCCAATGCCATTTTTTGGGGATTTAACCCCCAGCTGCACCCAATCGTGCTTCCCCTTGGCAGTTAAAAATATATTTCTGTCCCTCTTTCTGTGCATGTTTTTTGTATGTCCCATTCCCTGCTTCTTTCTTCCTTTGTTGTCCTGTCTGTCTCTCTTCCTTTACATACTACAAGAGGTGTTGGGAATGTAAAACCACAGAAAAAGCTGGAAATACTTGGGTCTGACAGCATCCAGGCCTCCTAAAGAAGGATCCAAGACCTGAAACATTCTCATGTTTTTCTATGGATGCTGTTTGTCCAGCTATTTCTATTTACAAATGCTTGCGGTTTAATGCAAGTACCTGTGGGGAAGAGAATAATTTGACGAAATAATTTGTTGTTAGCTATCATAGGTAGGAGAATTGAGGGAAGGTAGGGATGTGGTAGGCAATATGGGATTAATGTAGGATTAGTATAAATGGGTGGTTGATGGTCAGCACAGACCCGGTGGGCTGAAGGGCCTGTTTGAGTGCTGTATCTCTCTATGACTCTATGACTCTATACTGCCTCTCTCCCTCACTTACAGAATTTGTGTGAAGTTAAAACAAAACTCTTCAGAATAGCTTTCCTGTCAAAATATATCACAAAAAGTTTCTAAAGTTCATGTTTTAATTTGTTTTGAATGAAAACAACCAAACTCAGAATTACTCTACAGCACAGTTTAACTGATAAATCCCTTACCAATGAATGGTGGGAGTTGAGGCCATAAGAACATAAGAAATAAGAGCAGGAGTAGGCCACATGGCCCCTTGAGCCTGCTCTGCCATTCAGTAAGATCATTGGGCTCTTTTACCTCAATTCTGCCCTATCCTCATTTCCCTTGATTCCCTTAGTTATATTCCCCATTGCACTTAATCATTGTACCACATTGAAAATTGTAACCAGTGGTGCGTGTAAAAGTTGTAGTCATTAAGTCTTTTTATTTGCTAGACTGTGGGGAAAATATCAACTCAAAACTGAGGATTTTTGAATGGATTAAAAATGTTAATAAAAATTACCCAAAAATACAATTGATAATTTTACATATAAATTTAATCATGTCAATGTGAAATATATATTCCTCTGAAGGTGGGCACTGATGAAAATCTACCCCTTTGTATCCAGTGACAGAAGCACACTAGTGCTTTAAAGACCAACACAGAACCTAAAATTTAAAAATTGAAAAATGCCAGTATCACACATGCCATGATGTTATCACCACCCTTTGCAGATGAGCAGTAAGATACAAAATCTGTGTAAACACTGAATGCTTAAAAAAATATCTTTTGTAGCCAATAACCATTCATGTGCAAAACAGTACATCACCAGGACCTGTACATGTATATAAAGGCTTGCTAATTGATTCACATGCCCAATAGTTAAAAACATTTTTTTCTTTCACAGCAACTATTGCTGGTGCTTGTACAAATATGCAGGAAATGTGCAGGATATGCAGGAAATCCTCACATCGGCAGGAGGGAATGAATGGAAATTAATCAAATTGACTAAAAATTCTCTAAATATTTAGCAGTACTACACTCAGATAAAATTTTAATTTTTCTGTTAAGTGCAGTAGGTTGGGCTGTAAGATGCAGATAGCAGTAATAATTTTTCCCGGATGCAGCAGAGAGAATTACAACAGAATGTATTTGCAGAGGAGAAAATGGCCTTCGGCAGAATGGCACATAGACAGTAAAAATAAAAGATATATGTATCTAATTTTTAAAGTTATTCTTTCCTGTTTCTGTTTCATTAAAAAGGCCGGGAACAAAAATAAATTAAACTATATGTTTAATAATGGTGTTAGCCTATATTAAAAGAGAACCTTCTCCTTTAAGCAGTGACAAAGCAGCCTTGGGATTAGCAGAAAGGCACGTTTGCAAAAGTAACAGTGCCACATATGGTTGGAGGTTTGAAAGGTAAGTATAATGGCAAGCATGGATAATTTATTATAGTTAAACAGGTATGATAGAGGTGTGCAAATGAAAGTGTGGCAAAAAGAATTATAATCAGATGCAAAACTTTTAAAACACTTAGATTACTTTTGATTTGAATATTCCCTACCTCTTAAATTCTGATTTTCTGCTATTTTCTTTTGCGCAAATCAGTAAATTTTAAATAATAATTAAATAATGTGTTACAAGAAGTAAATGTTACACTTAGAAGAAGTGTGTGTGTTACGACCAGGTGAGAAAGGTGTCTAGGGGTCCCTCTCAGCCTTCACCTGCTCTTACTGTAACAGGGTTTTATTTTTAAATACACTGTGTTTTTAGCTCCCCCTTGGTGAAACTTTGTTCACCGCTTTCCAATTATAAGGCAAAGAAACCGGCATAAACAGACTTTCTTAGGTTTAAAGAAGAAAAGTTGAAATGTCTCAATCTTAAACTTAAACTCTAATTCGGTTAACGCCTATGAATACACAACACATTTGAGGCAATATCTGAAGAGTTTTTGTTACGGTTCTTCAAGCTCACTGTAGAGTTCTTGATTGTAGGTAGATCTTGCTTTTCATTGGGGCCCAGTTGGGGCCCAACCTTGTTCACTGTAGGAGACATGTGACTAACTGGTCTGACCACTTCTTGGATTGTATCACCTTAGCAGTCTCTGGAATGCTCCTCTTACACACAATACCTGGTGATCAAGGTCCGTTGTGGGTTGAATCTGTCAGGGAATGGTCCTTTGTCCTTCCAATCACTGACTGGTAATATGCAAATGTCGCTTCCAGCCACAGCTGGTCTGTTTAACAAATCCTTTCTTCACTCCATTGACAGTTTAAAATCAGTGTTCATGCCAAAATTAATGTGCCTCATTCTTGGCAGGTGAGAGCCTAGCATGACATTGTACCTTTTAAGTTATTAATAGCCAACATGCAATTGTTGTTTATGGTCTGTTGGAGGATACAGTGTTTTATAGTATGCAGGTGCTCTGCCATGTAATGCACAACACACTCAGAACTTTGATTATTTAGTTACTTTCCTCGCTTTTGATTTGTATATTCCCTACCTCTTGACTACTGATTTTTTTTATTCATTCATGGGATGTGAGCATCACTGGCAAAGCCAGCATTTATTGCCCATCCCTAATTGCCCTTGAGAAAGTGGTGTGAGCCACTTCTTGAGTACAACTTGCTAGCCATTTCAGATTCAATCACATTGCTATGGGTCTGGAATCCCATTACCAGGTAATTCAGCAGATTTCCTTCCTGAACCAGGTGGATTTTTAGAACAATCTAGTAATTTCATGGTCACCATTACTGATACTAGGGCTGGGATTTTCATTCGGCCATGGGGGAGAACAGGAGTGGGCGTGCTTTAACAATAGTGCTCCCAAATGGCGTGGTATTTTCAAAGCGAAGGTGGGTGGGAGGGGAACAGGAACCCGCTCTGGCCTGTTAAGCTACTTGAGGAGTTTGTTCATGGGCCAGGGAAAGCCAGAAGGCAATTTTCAATTTACAAATTGCCAAACCTGAACAGTCTGGTGCACGTAAGTGCATTGTTGTCGGGTTCAATGCGGGGAACAATTAAGTAATATTTTTTATGAGGAAAAACTTTTGCCACGAGGTGTTTTTGTGTGGGATCATGCACAGTACCTTTAAGTTGGCTGTTTGGCCACTTCTCTGTGCAGTGAGGCTAGTGGCCCTCCAATGTCCTGCCTCCTCTCTTCTGCAAGGCAGTGGCAGGCCCTGTCATGGCAGCCATCTACCTTTGACAATCATGCTTGATATATATTTGGTTCTTTATGCTGCCACCGTTATAGAGTCTAGCCAGGGAGGTTCTTAGACTGTAGTGTTTAAACAATAACCTTTATTGCATAGTAACTATATACACTCCACATTAGCCAGTGTGTCTCCTTCAAAAGCCACGCTGTAACTGTTCTCGAGTCTGTCCCACATGATCTCTTACCTCATCCTAGTGGGCAGTAATCTTTAAATTTTCTCAAGATTAACCCTTTGATATTCTTATACTGCATCTCCCCCCAAGTCTTTATCCCAATATATATTTACATACATTCACTTTTTTATTTACATGCTATCCCTCCTCCCCCGAGTCTCTGACTTCATAGATTCAACCTATCACGAGGTTTCACAATTCTCCATGATCTCATTGTCATCAGATCTGGAAGATTGATAGTCTTTCTCTGATCTCTTGTTTCTTGACTTGGACGGCCTTCATTGAGGTTTGTAGCATTCGGTGCTTTTTGAATTTTTGGTTCATCATCTGAGTCGTCTAAATGTATGACTGAGTGACGTCTTTGATGTAAAGGAATACGATTCCTTTTATTTCTCCATATGGAACCTTCTTGAGTTCGTATGAGATAAGATCGCTGTTGATTCTCGTCTTTCTGGAGAATTACCCCTTTTCTATTTTGGTCACGTATTCATACCTTTTGCCCTTCTGTCAACTTTGGTAGGTTTCTTGTACAGTATCTTCTGGTATTATTATGGGTCTGTTTGTTTCGATATGTTTTTCTTTGTCTTGTCCTTTCTGATAATCCTTGCTTTGCAATCCTGGAAGTAATTTCTTGTGTAGAATGGCTGTTGGGTTCAAAGTTTTCTTCCTATTAAGAGTTCTGATGGCACGAATCAGCACAATAATGGAATAGTTCTGTATGTCAGTAGCTAATTGGAAATCTTGATTTTTCATCAATATAGTTTTAATGGTTCTGGCTGCTCACCTAGCTTCTCTATTTGATTGTGGATGCTTAGTAGAACTTGTTAGGTGAACAAATCCACATTTTTCTGCAAAGCGTGTGAAGCAATCATTTGCAAATTTTGGTCCATTACCAGATACTATCTGATCAGGTATACCATGTGTTGTGAAAAATTCTTGTAAAACTCTGATGACTGCTTCAGTTGTTGTTGTGTACATCCGCTTAACTGCGATCCATCTTGAAAAATTATCAACTATATGTAGATAGATTCTTCCCTCAAAGAAGAATAAATCCTTCACCAACCATTCCCATGACTTAGTTGGGAACTGGGACGAAAGTAGTGGTTGTCTTTGATCTTGTCTGTAAACCTGACAATTTTGTAGGACTTGCTTCTTCCCAAGTTCTCTGTCCATGTAGCACTCCTCTAGGAACTTGCTACATTTCTCTTTCTCTATCTTGCTGTCTTTGACCGGCATGTTGGGCTGTGCTGTATTGTGCAGGCTCTCTCCTCATTGTGCAGGTTTTCTGGTAGAATCCAGACTCTCTGCAGTGCTCATGTCAGGTTGGGGGACTTCCCTCTGTCCTGGCTCTTGGATTCTTCTTGTTTATCTTCTTCAACTTTCGTTATAATATGAAGGTCAATATAAGCTCTTCAACTTAAGAATGAGAACTCCTGATTGCTTAGGACATACAGCGTTTCTGATATCTGCTTTCCCTTATATTGAAGTGTCGCTTGTAACTTCCCCCTTACTTCAAGTACAACACCTCCAGGACCATGTAACTGAGTTTCTGTTGGTTGCAGAATGTGTGTGGATAGCCACAGCTCTTTATCTGACAGACCGACACACTTGCTCCGGTGTCGAGTTTGATATTAATGATATGTCTGTTGATAAATAAGTCTTCTGACCAAAATGCTTGTTTCAGATCATTGATCTTGCCCAGAAGTTATTTTGATTGGTCTGCTGCAGGAGGTTGCTTAACTTCATTTACCTCTCTATTCTTAACTGCTTTTCTTTTAGAGGTTGAGGTAGTTGAGATTTTATTTCGGCACATCTTACTGAAATGCCAATTTTTCTGCAATAAAAGCATTCTGCTCTATTGGTGGGACATTGTTCACACCTCTGGGAAGTTTTTACACCACAGCACTGGCAGGTTTAAAGGCATCTTTCGCTTTCCCCCCACCCCAAGTGTACATTTTTTTCCAGTACCTCTTGTTGAGCCCCGTACCACGGTCTTTTCTCACCTCGCATGATTGGTCTGTTATTGCTGTGCCTATTTAAGTAGGAATCTCTAACGTTTAAGGCTTCATCAAATGTGGCTGATTTCTCAAGTTTTTTAAGCTCTTCAAAGGCTTTTTTTAATGGGATTTCCCAATCGTTAGCACAATGACTCACCTGAACACTTACTTTTCAGCTACACTTCCGTTCTATGGAGCTTTTGTCTGCCTTTTAAAGTATGTAGTTTGTCCTTTTTCTCTTTAGCTACTTGTTTAAAAGTTTCTTCTCTTCTGGCTGAAGGATGATTATTGCTTCATATTTTCTCACCTGGATGTAGGACTTCAATCCCAGCACTGCTCACCATATTAGATATTTGGTTCTTTATGCTGCCACTATATAGTGTCTAGCCAGAGAGGTTCTTAGACTGTAATGTTTAAACATTAATCTTTATTGCATAGTAACTATATACTCCACACTAACCTGTGTGTCACCTTCAAAAGCCATGCTGTAACTGTTCTCGAGTCTTTCCCACATTTACCTCATCTTGGTGGGCCGTAATGTTTACATTATCTCAAGATTAACCCTTTGATACCCTTATACTACAATGCTCAGCAGGCAGCTCCTGCCAGAGCTCAGCACCAGTAATTGCACACTGATCTTGCTGTCAGCCTAATTAGGGCATCTACATCATGGGGTCAGAGCTCAGGAATTATCCAGGCATCAGGTTCCTGAACCCCAGATTGAAAATCAAGACCTAAACTTTTATTCCAGCTTAATTTAATAGAATTTAAACTCCCCAATGGCTGTGGTGGTGGGATTTGAACTCATAACCCTGAGATCATTTGTCCAGTAGCATAACAACTATGCCAGTGTATCCCTTTCAAGAATGCATGATATACTCAGAACATTAATAATTCTAGCAACTTTCCCCACTTGTGGTTTTTATATTCCCTACCTCTTGAATATTGATTTGTTCTTCTTTTACTTTGTACCAAAGGGTGACAACTGAGATGTGACAGGAAGTAAGTGTGACATTTACAGGAAGTGCACAATATATGCAGGACCGATGTCATAGATAGATATTGATTTTTCCAAAGCTTAGGAAGATCTATAAAAATCAAATCCTCTTCAGGATCAACCTTTTCCCTTGCAGGATTTCAAAGCTCCATTTCTGTTCTTGCAAGTGAGAAATTCTTCATGCCACTGAGCAATTAGAGGGTCACAGTTTATCAGGAGAAACCAATTAACAAACCTTTGACAGAGAGGAAAACCGTACTTTATTTCCAACAACCAGGATCCAGTAGGCCAGTAATACAATAATGCATTTAATAAGATTCATATTTATTTTTAGGTAAATAAAAGATTTTTCAAATACTTTTTTGAGTAGGTAATGGCCCTTTAACATTTGAAATATTAGGCAGATCGTGTGCAACAGACTACCATGACAGTATGAGGTGCTGGGAGCTATATTTAATTTCAGCAGAGTTCAGGTTCCTATGAGTATATGTTGTGTATGTGATTTAATTGCATCAGCGTCAGTTAAAAAGGAAAGAGGACACTTATTGGCAATTAACTTGAGCGTTGTCAGAAATTAGGGCTAGATACCAAAGGTATAATCACATACAAAAGTTTAGGAGACCATCAGGGATAATTCTGTAATTGGAAGTGGGGGCCGAGAGAGACATCACCCATTGCCCTAACTGGTTACGACTACATAAAGTAGTGCCCCAATTCTTTCATTACAAGAACGTTCAAATAAAATTCCAGGACATATCAAATTTGACAGTTATATTTGGAAATGTTTGAAATTAAATGTTCAAGGACTCTTGAAATTTATAGAGTTTCTTTGTTTAATTTTTAGATTTTATTTTTAGCCATAAAGGTTTCAGATTGTGGAAAATGTCAAACTGCAGCACAAACTTCCAATTTCCACTCTGATAAAACTGCCTATTTAAAAACTATTTAAAAATGTTAATTTACGAGAGAAGTATGTTGTTAGATTTCTACCCTTGTTGTCTACTATACAGGCTATTGACCAATTGTACAATCAACTTTGTATCCTTAAACATGGCTATGCCATAACATGCCATGTGGCAGGCATCTTATGGGTATTCAAATATTTGTAGAGTCATAGAGACGTTGGGCTGGATTTTACTTTAGGCGGACAGGAATTCGCCACTGACGTAAAAGTCGGTGGCGAACCTGCATCTGCCTAGCCGGGGGATCCATTGCGCATTTTACGGGTCCCCAGGCTTTAATTGTCCCAAGGCGAGACTTCCACTTGCCTGAGGGAAGAGGTTCCGCCTCATTGAGCTGCCAGCCAATCAGCGGGCCGGCAGCTCTTAGTCCCAGCAGTGCCACCAGGAGTGGTGGCCACTGCTGGGACTGCAGCCCAGCCGTCCTGATGGAGCCAGGAGTCCAGGTAAGTTGGGCTTGCCTCACCAGGGGGAGGTCCTTCCCTGATGAGCTTGGAGTGGTCGTTTGGGGGGAGGGGGGAGCGTCTTGGGTCCCGGGGGTGGATTGGGAGGTGGGGGCAGTTCTCAATCGGGCACCCTGTGCCCAACTGCCATGGCCCCCCCACGCCCCGGGGCACAGAAAGGCCAGCAGCTATTACTGGGCGGCCTTTCACGTATCTAGCACGCCCACTTGCCAGGGGTAAAATACCCATTGAGGTGGGCGAGGGCCTTTAATGGCCGTTAAGTGGCCCCTTAAGGGCCTTGATTGGCCTCGGGCGGGCGGGCGGTTTCCCCCCCACCCCCACCCCCACCCGACTGACACTGTAAACTTGACCAGAGGCGGAAGCAGGGTGCATAAGCCTCTTGGAGCCTCCCACACAATTCTACGCCGCTGCCATGCCACCATCTGACCCGCAGAGGTGACATAAAATTCAGACCTATAGACTCATTTACAGCTCAGAAGGAGGTCATTTGGCCCATCGAGTCCATGCCGGCAAGGTTGCAATTAAAGTCCAAATTACTGTATAAGAGTCCGTTGCTTAAAAAAACTTTCAGGGTTTCTGTCTGGAGGTAATTTTATAATGGTGTTGCAGGCCTGAATGTTCCTTGTCTTGGAGTTGCTGAAGTGTTGTAGTTTTCTGGTTAAAACTCAGTCCAAAGTTGGTGGTGTGAATCCTGGTTTGCTTTCACAAATGGAGAGTCTCAAAGTTATCTTGCAGTTTTTCTGCTGCACTGGTTGTTCAAGTTGTTATTCAGCAGGGTTCTTCTGCTTAGCTGGACTGTATCTCACAGGCTCTGGCTGGATCAGGCTTTCTGTGGTCTTTTCTTGAGAGAGAGCTACCTATTAAGGTAAAAACCCATCACATGAGTCTCTGTCAGGTGTGAGCATACAATGGACCAGAATATGGAAACCATTGCTATCAGTTGGTGTTTAGATGGGGACCATTCTGTTACAATGGTGCGGCTTCACACCTATTCATCTTGGTTTGGGCTGTGGAGTCAGTCTAAAAATGGCAATACTATTTCTTTAACTTTGGCTGAGGGGCTTGTTAACTTTTTTCTCTTTTACCTAACCCTTCTGTTACAGATCAAGTGTTCAACCCAGTGCTTTTATCAGCTGCTATTTGCATTATTGTCATCACACAGTTGGCCTGTTATTTTTTCATAATATCTCAATTTTAATTAAGGTAAACAATTGTTTTAACTTAACAATGGATAAATAGAAAGACATCTATGATGAAAGCAGGATTTAAGATACATAGATATTTGGTTCATGTAAGCCCCAGTTACTGTGGAACTCCATATTCAAGCCATGTTATGTTCAAGATCTTCCTGCCCCATTGAGAGAAAGAAAAGAAAGAACTAACATTAATATGATATAAAGACGTTCCAAAGTGCTCACAACCAATAAAGTACTTTTTGAAGCATAGATACTGTTGTAACATAGGCAAATGTCTCCCTTTATCCTTCAAACATGGCACAGAATAGTCCCAGACAGTTTAGTCTCAAATTTGCTTACCCATGCCAAACCATGTTTTTTTTGATTACCTGCTCTCTTGGCATGATGCTGAAGTCACGGACAACCAATCCAGCTATAAACAGAAACTGTACGCACCAGGTCTATTGGTATCTGTAAAATGAAAGGACAATTGAACATTTCAGGTGTTGGCTCTTCATTCAAACAGAAAACTGGAAGATATGAGAATTTTAGTGGAACTGAACAAAGAGATAAAAGGAAGAGAAATAATTGATAAAATGCCCAAACCAGATTTTTTGAAATGCTGGGAAGAGGTGAAAATGGTGAAGATCAAAAAACATTAAAAGAATAAAAAGCAGTGAAAATAGAAGAGCAATTGACACAAAAAATAGTGGAAACACTATCACTGATCTTTCAGTTCACTGTTCAGATGAAAGCTGTTCACTTACCTTTTCTCTTTGGAGATGTTGCTAGAACTGATGAATATTTGCAGCATTTTCTGCTTTGATTTCTGATTTCCAGTATTTGCAGTTACTTTGGATGAAGTGGAAGTGGACAATGTATAAATCATTGAAGGTGGCAGGACAGGTTGAGAGAGCGGTTAATAGAGCAAACCGCATCCCAGGCTTTATTAATAGGGACCTAGAGTACACAAGCAACACTGGTTTGGCCTCAACTGGAGGTTGCGTCCAGTTCTGGGCACCACACTGTATGAAAGATGTGAAGGCATTAGAGAGAGTGCAGAAAAGATTCACAAGAATGGGATGAGGAACTAGGGGATTTCATAGAGGCTTTCAAAATCATGAGGGGTCTGGATAGAGTCGATAGGGAAAAGCTGTTCCCATTGGTGGAAGGATCAAAAACAAGAGGGCACAGATTTAAGGTAATAGGCAAAAGAAGCAATGTGACACGAGGAAAAACATTTTCGCAAAGCAAGTAGTGAGGGTCTGGAATGAAAGAAAAATACTGCAGATGCTGGAAATCTGAAATAAAAACAAGAAATGCTGGAAATACTCAGCAGGTCTGGCAGCATCTGTGGAGAGAGAAGCAGAGTTAACGTTTCAGGTCAGTGACCCTTCTTCAGAACTGGCAAATATTAGAAATATAAAAGGTTATAAGCAAGTAAAGCGGGGGTGGGGCAAGAGATAACAAAGGAGACGGTGTAGATAGGACAAGGTCACAGAATAGCTGACCAGAAGGTCGTGGAGCAAAGGCAAACAATATGTTAATTGTGTGTTGAAAGACAAAGCATTTGTACAGATAGGGTGTTAACGGACTGAAAATATGTACAAACATGACAAAAAAAGTGGGTAAGCAAACTGAACAAACTAAGATGAAATAAAATAAACACAAAAAAAAGGAAAAAGAAAAAAATAACTAAAAATAAAAGTAAAATGGGGAGCCCGTCATGCTCTGAAATTATTGAACTCAATATTCAGTCTGGCAGGCTGTAGTGTGTCGAATAGGTAAATGAGATGCTGTTCCTTGAGCTTGCGTTGATGTTCACTGGAACACTGCAGCAATTCCAGGACGGAGATGTGAGCATGAGAGCAGGGGGGAGTGTTGAAATGGCAAGCAACCGGAAGCTCCGGGTCCTCTTTGCGGACTGAGCGGAGGTGTTCCACAAAGCGGTCACCCAGTCTGCGTTTGGTCTCCCCAATGTAGAGGAGACCACATTGTGAGCAGTGAATACAGTTTACTACATTGAAAGAAGTACAACTAAATCACTGCTTCACCTAAAAGGAGTGTTTTGGGCCTGGGATAGTGAGGAGAGAGGAGGTAAAAGGGCAGGAATTACACCTCCTGCGATTGCAGGGGAAGGTGCCATGGGAAGGGGATGAGGTGGTCGGGGTAATGGAGGAGTGGACAAGGGTGTCACGGAGGGAACTATCCCTTCGGAATGCTGACAGGGGAAGGGAGGG
Organism: Heterodontus francisci; assembly: GCF_036365525.1. NCBI lineage: Eukaryota > Metazoa > Chordata > Chondrichthyes > Heterodontiformes > Heterodontidae > Heterodontus > Heterodontus francisci. The sequence goes on along the minus strand of NC_090388.1, from coordinate 37,523,990 downwards.
GAAGATGCGTTTGGCAGTGGCATCACGCTGGAGGTGGCGGAAATGGAGGAGGATGATCCTTTGGATATGGAAGCTGATGGGGTGGAAAGTGAGGACAAGGGGAACCCTGTCACGGTTCTGGGAGGGAGGGGAAGGGGTGAGGGTAGAGGTGCAGGAAATGGGCCAAACACGGTTGAGGGCCCTGTCAACCCACATTATATGAGGATCTGGATTGAACTACCTGAAAGTGTGGTGGAGTCAAGTTCAATTGAGGCATTCAAGAGGCAATTAGACTGTTATCCGAAAAGGAAGAGTGTGTAGGGTGTTATGGCCAGGTGAGGAACGGATCTTAGGCTCCCCTTTTTGCCCCTTCTCTGGTTTGACCGCAACAGGGTTTATCCTTTTTTAACACAGTGATTGAACTTACCACCTTAGTGAGTGCTTGGTCCTGTTCCTCTCATGTAATTGCAAAACAACCAATCAGTCAGGTTTTCTTGGGTTTAAACAAGCAAGATATAAGTTTATTATTCTTAACACACAAAAATGGTTAAAATTTTTAAAATACACTACGCATTCACGCACACATTCACATGAGAGTCACACACATACAAATAGATTACAGGGGAAAAACAGCTTTGGTGGTTGGAGTAGAGTCCGGAATAAATGGAGTGTAAATACAGTTTATCAGTCCCAGAGTCCTCACTTGAAATTGTAGTCCTGAGGTCCTCACTGGGTCATGTGCATGCTTGCGGCCTTGCTTCTCAGGCTCCAGAAGGCAGGAGAGGAGGATTTGACCCCTATCCCCTACTGTTGGCTGTGATGGTCTGTAGGCTTGAGGCTTTACCAGTTGCAGCCGTGTCTTCTCAGGATCTTTACTGGAGAAAGAGAGAAAGAGAGAGAGAGAGAAAGAGCTGCTCCATGGATAGTTTTTCAGTTACTACCCTTTGCTTTCTGTCTGACAGAGCTTACAGTCTCTCCAGAGCTGCACATGACATTACCAAACTGCTTTGTGATGTTAATGAGATCCTTCTGGAATCTTCCCTGAGATTCAAGGCTCTAACTCTCAAGCTGTCCAGTCACACTTGGTGGGGGTTAGCTCTTTCAAAGTCATTGATGTTGATGGCCCCTGACAATGTTGATAAAGCCATTTCAGGTAAGTAAATCAGAGAGCACCCTATTGTTCTGGCTAGGTTGAGTCAGTCGTGCTGTCTCCAGTCTAATTTTTTGGTGTTTCAAATGTAAATTGCAGTGGCTATCCTGGCTGCCAGTTTACTTTTTAAAAAAAGTTATTTGTAAGAATTTCCAGTAAAAGTTTAACCGTTGAAATTAATATTTCCCATTTGGCATGTCGGGTTTTCATGACAAGGGCTGTGGGGAGAAGGCAGGGGACTGGCATGAGGTAAATTGCTCCTTCAGAGAGCCAGCACAGACACAACAAGCCAAATGGCCTCCTTTTGTGCTGTAATAATTCTGTGATTCTGTAATGTTATGGAGGTGGAGGTAGACGTTTTTGAGATAGAGAGGATATTGATTTCAAAGCTCAAATAAAAGCAAAATACTGCAGATGCTGGAAATCTGAAATAGAAACAAGAAATGCTGGAAATACTCAGGTCTGGCAGCATCTGAGGAGAGGGAAGCAGAGTTAACGTTTCAGGTCAGCGACCCTTCATCAGAACTGGCAGAGGCTGGAAATGTAATAGGTTTTAAGCAAATAAAACGGGGGTGGGGCAAGAGATAACCAAAGAGAAGGTGTTGATAGGAAAAGGTCACAGAGAATAACTGACCAGGTGATCATGGAGCAAAGGCAAACAGTATGTCAATGGTGTCCTGAAAGACAAAGCGTTAGAGCAGAGAGGGTGTTAATTGACAGAAAAATAGAACAACCTGGCCCAAAGCACAAACATGACAAAAAAAGCAGTGAGTAGACACCTGGTAAAAAAAATGAATGATGAAACAAAATGAAATAAAATGAACAAATCAAAAGGAAAAAAGAAAAAAATAGCTGAAAATAAAAAGGGGGGCCCGTCATGCTCTCACTGGATTTCAAAGCTCAGTTTGGGATCCAATAGGATGCTGAGGTGATGAACTGTGTTGTTTAGCCTGAGACAATGGCAGGTAGACAGTGCTATTCCTTGATTGGTCCTCCATAAAGCAGATATGAACACAATGTTAAAGGAACAACTGCAAGCCAGTCTCCCAAATGTGAGATTTTTAATATTTGTCCTCAAGATGCAGGTGCTTCTGGCAAGGCCTCTTTTTTTGGCCATACTTAGTTTTACTGAGAAGCTGGTAATTAGCCGAGCAAGCCACTCAGTTGCATAAAACAGCTTTCAAGAATAACAGTAGTTAAGAGTTAACTGGTAGGATTAGAGTCACATAAGGGCCAGTCTGGGTAAGGAAGGAACCTGTTAGTGAACCAGTTGTCAATTCAACAGCTTCATAGTCATTTTACTAATTCCAGATTTTTCAAGCTGGATTCAAATTCTCAAAATAACATGGTGGTATTTGAGCTTGTTCACTGGATTTTTGGTCCGGCCTCTGGGATTACTAGTCGAGTAGCATAACCAGTACACTACCATATACTTTGATATGTATGTATTTGATAAAGCATGGGAATTCTGGTTGAAAATTTCTCAAACTTATACCTCCAGTTTAGTTCTCTGCTCTCTGCTCTGCTCTATTGAATTGCCTAAAGGAGCAGTGTTTTATCCAGTCAAGATTCTTTTTCTGTAGTGGCTAGGAATGCAGCCACTAATATACTGGGCTGGATTTTACATCGGGTGGATGGGAGCTGGCCGGCACAGTGGCACAGTGGTTAGCCTCACAGCTCCAGCGACCCGGGTTCAATTCTGGGTACTGCCTGTGTGGAGTTTGCAAGTTCTCCCTGTGTCTGCATGGGTTTTCTCCGGGTGCTCCGGTTTCCTCCCACAAGCCAAAAGACTTGCAGATTGGTAGGTAAATTGGCCATTATAAATTGCCCCTAGTATAGGTAGGTGGTAGGGAAATATAGGGACAGGTGGGGATGTGGTAGGAATATGGGATTAGTGTAGGATTAGTATAAATGGGTGGTTGATGGTCGGCACAGACTCGGTGGGCCGAAGGTGCTGTTTCAGTGCTGTATCTCTAAGCTGTATCTCTGGCCACCAACGTAAAAGTTGGTGGCAAACCCACTTCCGCCTCACCTGGGGATCCGTCCCGTATTTTACAGGTCCCTGGGCTTTAATTCTTCTGAGGCGGGACTTCCACCTGTGTGAGGGAGGAGGCCCCGCCTCATTGAGTTGCTGGCCAATCATCGGGCTGGCAGCTCTTAGACCCAGTAGCGCCACCGGGAGTGCTGACCACTGCTAGGAATGCAGCCCAGCCGAGGACATGGAGCCAGGACTGCAGGTAAGTTTGGGTTGCATTGCCTGGGGTAATCAGTCATGCCCCGGTGAGGCAAGGGTAGTCGTTTGAGGGAAGGGGTCGTCGTGGGTCTTGGGGGTGGTTGGGGAAGCGGGGGCAGTCCTTAATCAGGCATTCTGTGCCTGATTGTCAGGGCACCTGACCTCCCCACCCCCGGGGCGCTGAGAGGCCGCCAACTTTCACTGGGCGGCCTTTCCCGACTCCAGGACACCTGCTTGCCATGGGTAAAATCCCCATGGAGGCGGGCGAAGGCCCTTAAGTGGCCATTAATTGGCAACTTAAGGCCCTTGATTGGCCTGGGGCAGGCAGCCCATTTTTCACCCCACCCCGCCCAACGTAAAGTGGACCGGAGGCAGGAGCAGGTCGGGAAGGCCTCCCAGAGCCTCCCATTCCATTTTATGCCACCACCACCAACACCGCCCCTCCTCCCCCCCACCCCCCGCCCCTGCCACCATCCAGCTCTCTGGGGTGGCATAAAATTCCGGCCACTGTTTCAGTACATACAATATTACAGTGAAAATCTACAAAATAAGTAACTGGTTTAAATATAAAACTATACACAAATATCTGATAATTATTAGCAAAATGCAGTTACTTAATATATATATAGCACTCAAAAAAATCATTGATGCAGAAAATCAGTTTATTTATAAGGTGCAATGAAGTGTGTCACAAAGTAGTATGACATGCATTAATGCCCATGATTTCCCACATCATGAGCCTCTGATCTTGGCCATGCCATGAGGCAGATGCACCAACGAGATACTCAACACGTGCCCACAGGGAGGGAAAGAAAATTAGATGACGGACAACCCAGGGCTATTCTTGCAAACCTCCCAGGGGCTGGATCAAGTGTGCTGTTGACAGAACTGTGGCAGCAGAATGCCTGCCAGCTTTGTATGGTGGTAGCTAATGGCTCATGGCTCAGGAGGACATGAAATAAATATAGTAAAAACAAAAGACATTTTATGGTTTCAGAGACAAGGTCACCAAAGACACACAATACACTGTCGAAGTTAAAATGCCTAAAAGAGCTAAAGAAAGTTTAATAGATTGTATACCACACAGAATTGGATGCCACAGAGAAAGTGCTCCAAACACTCTATAAATTAAAATGAACTTTAAATAACAAAATGCTATGAAACTCCATTACATCATTAAGCCATTTCTGTGTTTATTTGGAGAAACAAAATACATCACTTCGTGTGTCAATAAAAGGCCATGCCAAGAAAATGTCATTTATCAACTCAATCCTTTGCTAATGTAGTTTTTGGTTTGTCTTCACCTGCTCAGCTACAGTAACCACTCCACACATTTCCAGATTCAATTTAGTCAGAAATCAGTGAAAGAAAAGGAGAGATGAAGAGAGACAAACAAGTTTGCTCCTACCAAGAAGGAACAGCTACTTAGTGAAATAAATAACACCCCTGAATACTGACTAACAGTAGTTGCAATTTTTATTTCTAATCCTCAGACATGGATTTTGAAAATGAATTAATGAAGTGGGAAATATAACTGCCTTCCAAAAACCAAATTTTTTTAATCATTGTTCTGTGTTAAACATTTCATTTATGGGTCTAATCTTTCCCAAGTTATTTTTTATCCATTTTTTTGTAGGACAGCATTAGTGAGAGTAAAATGCATGGCTAAATTAAACAATTAGAATAAAGAGAAAATAAAATTGTTTTCCAAATCTTTTTTTCTTTTTCATTATCATATTACTTTCATTGGCTGTGCTCCAGAATGCAACTAAAAGTACTCAGATTTATATACTTAATTATTGAAGCATTAGTAGCTCTGCTATTGTTCTTGCAGATTATCACCAAAAGAAGATCACCTGGCTGTAATGGGCATTTCCATTCTACTACTGCTTCAATTATGTCAAAGGAAAATGACTGGCACAAATAGAAGTTGCAGCACTTAAAATGGAAATAAGATAAAAATGATATATATGCATTGTAAAAACATAAAATCCTATTTAAATTGTCACATTCCAAAGTCATATCTTTTATTAAGGAACATTAGGAGTAATTTTCCACTTCTGTGATCCTAGTAAAGAAGTGAGCATGTTAGCAACAAATAAAAGAATATTGGTAGTGGAGGTTAGTGTGCCCGTTACACAGCCTGTCCGATTTTATACCCATTAATTTTAATTGATAGAAATTTGGGCAGGCTGTGTAATGAATGCACTCTGCTGGTATGCACTGCTCCACTAAGAAAGGAAAATTATTTCTTTATTCTATTATTGTTTTGGTCCTTCTATCAATACTTTTGTTTTGTGTTCACAATAAAGAGACAATTTAAGTAAGTAGACTCAAGTCTCCGATAAACCAAGCCTTTGTCCTTACATCAACCATAAGTGAGATGTGCCGTAGGATTTACAGTAAGTCCCTAATTACAGTTTATAATGACTGAACATCATGTGAGAGTCCCAGCATGGTTTCCTGTCTCGCTTAGAAACGTGGTAAAATACCAAATGGTTAGAACAAAGATAGACAGAACAATACACAGTGGCCGAAATTGTCCTGGGTCTGTGCCCAGGCATGATAGATTACATAGGCACAGTAAATATTCGAGCACATACTTTTAAAGCAATCAGCCCAGTTTTGCTTCCATTTAAGCAAAAGAAAAAAGACCTTGCATTTATGTAGTGTCTTTCATGACCTCAGGAATATATAAAATATGTATATACAAAATAACCTGTTTCAGGTGTTGGTTGAGGGATAAATGTTGGCCAGGACACCTTCCCTGCTCTTCTTCAAATAGTGTCATGGGATCTTTTACATCCACTTGAAAGAGCAGATGTGGCCTTTAGTTTAAGGCAGCAACTCTGACAGTGCAGCATTCTTTCAGTACTGGATGGGAGCATCAGTCTAGATTTTGGCCTCAAGTCTCTGGAGTGGGATTTGAACCCAAACCTTCTAACTTAGAGAAGAGAATACTACCACTGAGCCACATCATATAATTTGCTACCTTCAAGTATGTGAGAATGAAAATAATTTTTGGCAGTTAACAAAAGTGTAAGTTCCAACTAACATTCAGTACTCCAAAGGGTTAATCTTGTTAAAGGTACGGGCTCTTTTAAAAGATTGAGTAAGAAACTGAATAGTGATTTCTTCGCAATTATGGTATAATACAGATATATCATTTCAAGCTGGTGGAATTACTTGCTGGTGGGATAATAGCTTCCAGTTCATGATAATGTTACCTTTATATTTTGAAATAAAAACCTTTGGCCACTGAAAATGTATAGATATTTTACATTATGAAAACAATAAATTAAAAAAGAGAATAGATATATCACAATAAGACAGCAAAATAACATTAAAACATAAGGATTCATCTTGCAGGAAAAGTCTAGGATGTAGTTCATCCAGTAAGTCACAATAGTTTATCACAATAAAAAGGATTATATGAACATTGTGGTAATAATTATTACTCATTATGAGTTGATATGCCAATTGCACAAGTTGACCATCAGTTAATACGGCTTTAACCAGGAAAAAAATTCTATGTAAAAGAATGAATCCATTGCAGCATATGCCATTTGAAAGACTGTAAAATGAAAGCCCTTTTATGGCAATGGGTAGTTGTATGAAAATGGCAGAAATACTGTCAATCGACTTCAGGGCCCAGATAATGGACTGCATTTTAACAGCTTGCCGACGATCTTGGCGGCGAGCTTCAAAGATGGCGGTCCGCCCGTGCAGATCGCTCGTCGCGGAAACACTGCAATATTCAGCGCAGCGGCTCATTTAAATGGCCGGGGCAAACTGCCCCTCCCCTCCCCCCCCCCCCCGGCGCCGATGACGTGCAGGGGGCAGGAGGTCCATCCCCAGCAATGGTGTCTGGTACCACAGTGCAGGTGCCAGCACCATTTTTAAAGGGTTTGGAGCCCTCAATGGCAATTTACATTTTTAAAGAAGCAGTGCATTTAAAAGTATTAAAAATAAATTTAAAAATCTTTCCAGTTCCTCCCCTACCCCCCTAATAGACTTACAAGTCATTCCTGCCCTCTCCCCACCCCGCCCAAAATACTTACCTTCAGTACCTGACCTTCCCCCCCCACCAAAGTTCAGAGACTTTTACCTTTACCCCTTCCCATCTCCCCTTCGACCAATCAAGTAAGTGTGACCCCACTCCCCCTCTCTCACACTGAAATACTTACCTCCTCCCCCCTCCCCACCAGAGTCCCACATCGGATCTCCGGTCGGGGATACGATGGCCACCAACTGTAATATCAGAGCAGGATGGCCGTCGGGACGAGTTAAGTAATTATTCCTTCATTTTAGTGTTTTAACATATACAAATGGATGTCCCATCGCCAATCGGCAGGTGGTGCCGCCATGAGGCCTTGCCACCACCGTTAAGATGAGGTGGGGCCTTCCTGGTGTTGAGGTCTGTGGCGGGCCTCTCCCGGAGGCATTTCCCAGGCCCCCACCACCACAACCCCCAATGTCGGGGGGTGTTAAAATTCAGCCCAATGTGTTATATGTAACTTTTGTTACTTTTTCTAAGATTTGCATTGAAAACTAGCATTTCTCACAATCCATTTTTGTCTTCATTTCAAATGAACAGAGTCAAAAAGGGGTTAATTTTGACCAGAAGCAGATTTTGGTTAGGTAGCAAATCGTACAGAATGCCTAAATTTCAGGCCCAGGAAATTTTATCTCTCGGCCATATTAACATTTGATTAGTGTGTTTGCCGTCCATTTGCTTTGGGGATAGACAGCCTTCCCACTTTTGTTCAGATAGTAAGATGAGACCTTGTCGGACTTTGAATATGAGAGCAAGAATTTTAAACTCAATGAGTTGTGGGATGATAGGTTGGAGAGGACTGGATTAATGAGCAAGAATTAGTGTAGGACAGGATACAAGTGATGGAGTTTTGACTTATAGAGGTTTGAAGACAGGAGACCAGCAATTAAGACATGGGAAAAATCAAAATCTGGAGGTAATAAAAGTGTGAGATAAGGTTCGGCAATGGCAATGAGGCAGAGTTGTAGGCAGGCAATGTTGTGGATGTGCAAGTAACTGGTCTTATTGATAAATAGGCTGTGCAGTTTGACATTCAGCTCTGGGTCAAAAGGGGCCCCAAGGTTTTGCACAACCTGAGAAAGTCTGAGTAAGTGGCTTGTAGGAGGATGACGTTGTCAGCCCGGGAGCAATGACTGAAGCCAATGGCTTCTTAATGTTCAGCTGGAAGAAATCCTGACACATCCATGACTTAATGCTAGTCACACAATCTGACAGCTTGAATGTGAAGTTGATGAAAATGATAAAGTATTATCTATATAGATATATATGATAAGCCCACAATTGATGAAGACATCAAATAGGATGGGTTTCAATGGGCAACTTTATCTCACTGCTTTGTGAGAGAAATAGGTACCACCTCTTGTGGGAATGCCTTCACCACATGGACTGCAACAGTTCAAGAAGAAGGCCTGCCATCATGTTCTCAAGGGCAACTAGGGATAAGCAATTAATGCTAGCTTTGCCAGCAATGCTGATATCCAGAAAATGGATATTTAAAAAAAAACTCAACACAGATCTTGGAGCTGGAATACACAGCTGGTAACCATGGAGACGTGAATGATTATCTGCTAAAGCCTGTGGTGAAATGTTATATGCGAAGGAGAAACATTACACTTTAAACTAAAAATGTAACCATTCAAATTGTTTAGTTTTCCTGTTATTATAAGCCATTCTTGCCAGAAACATTCAGAATGTGCCATGTTTCTGAGGATGGATTGCACAATTCCTGTGGATGTGAATGGGTTAAATAAAGCAGGGTAACGAGTAATCAAAAGAGAGATTCAGTCAAGGTCTTTTCATTGATAACATCTACAAAAGAAAATGACAAACGTTTTATTTAATTGTCACATAGATTTTATTGATTGGACTGATTATGTCTCCAATATGAGAAAGTAATGGTTTTCTTATATTAATAGCACTTCTATTAACAGAATATATTATAGCTACAGAGTGACCTGTTTTGAAAATTTTTAAATATTCAGATCAATCTTTGACAGATACACAGTTGTGTTAACAAGAATATTTTTCCATTTTTAAGATCCAACTCATATAACACAATAAACCTTATTTGCTAAAGTTCTTTGACATAAAGCGATCTCTGATGAACATACGTTTTAATGACTACCTTAATAGGACAGAAACAATGAAAACATTCACCATAAAAATGAATTTTATGGTCCTTAAGAAACATTTCAGGAAAAAGTGGCCCATTGCATTAGAAAAGAACTTGTGCAACCCCATTTTTAAAAATTTTTAAATGCATTTCAGAATATGAATGTGTGAAATTTTAGTCCATTAACAATGGTGTATAATGACATCATTAATAGCACATCACAAGTTGAGGCATATTTTCCTCACCCTCCATTCCAGCCTGGGCACAAGTCTGATCGGGATCATATTTAATTTTTAAAAATGCAATTCATGTTCTCAAATGGCTGTCAGCTGAATTGGATTGTGAATTACTTGTTAAACCATTTGATTGTGCATCAGTTGTGAGGTATGTTGATGTCAGCCTTGGCTGAGGAGTCCTACAAGTTTGAGTTCCTCAGAGAGTTAAAGTAAGACATAGAATGATACAACACAGAATGAGGCCATTCAGCCCAGCGTGCCCTTACCAGACATAGTGTGATCATTCTTGATTTCAGCTGAGTGAGGACAAAAGGAGGAGAAAGAGTTTGTAAGCTGACATTTATAGCTTTGGATGAACAACAAAATATTCATACAGAGAAAAAAAATGACCACTAAAACATCATAAAACAACTTTGATAAAAGTTATGATGAGAGAGGGCTAGCAGATTAGAGATAAGACCAAGATTATCCAGCAGGCACAATATTTTTTCTTGTATTCTATACAGGAATATGAAGTTTTGGACTGACTTGGATTTTATAAAGAGCTAAGGATTGCTGAAGGGAAAAGAGAAATGGAAATGGCAAAAAATGAAAAGAACTTGGGAAGTAAGTATGTGTGTGAACTGGAAATGAATTTGTACCTATCTAAAAATATGTCATTGATTCTAAAACGTCTTCATGAAAGCTCTGAGAATGTATAAACATTCTTTCTTAATTATAATATATGTATTAAAAAACTCTGTGTATTGGCCTCTAAATCATAAGGGTAACCTGCAATTCATTAGTGATTGGGGAAATAAATCATTGGTAAGATTCAGTTGACCTAGCAAGCTGTTATAAAATAATCACTGGGCCACTTTCAATGTACAAACAATATTCTGTTTACTAACAACAGAATTACTGAGTAAACTAGAATAAAGATCAGCTTATTTTAATGTTCTGGGAATAGTACAATATTATGCGACTTCACACTTGTCACTGTCACTTATTATACCCTTTCATGAACGTCATTGCAGCACTGCTTTCAAATGTTATTAACCTTCTCCTCTCAGCATGTGTGGTCTCCTTGGCAGTGTAGTTGTAATGGAATGAGTTACTGATTTAATGTTTTTCAATTCAGAATCATAGTTAGTGTATATTATGCAAAGCAACAGAGGGAGTGGTAGGAGTTAAAGGCTGTAATTCAATTTTGGGGTACATTTGATGTTTCTGGGCAGCACAAAGTGCACTTTCATCATTGGTAATATCATCACAACCCCTTTATTCAATTTGAGCCTGATAATTTTCTCCACAGTATCAGTTCATCTGCATAATTAACTCATGGTTTCTCATGTTCCCTTGCTCATTGTCCAACCCATTTTAAAGAATGGTGTACAAGTCTTTATGTTAATAAATATTGGTTTTACTGGAAAACTATTTTCAGCAATGCCATCAAACCTCAACATTTGTTTTATTGCTGTTAATGTTAGTTTTGCATCTATAATAATGAAACTGAAATTTTTTTCAATGTATGGGCAATTTTCAAATTAATTTGAAATGAGAAGTGGTCAAAATCAAGTCAATATGCATCTTTTCCAATGCCTGCTGTATTTTTCTGGTCTAGATCAATGTTACCTCTTGTTATTGTACAGATGTGCAGCAACACAAGTGATAGATAACATCTGCTATTGATTACACTCTGAAGAAAAAGAAAAATCCAAAGTTCCATTTCAAGTTTCCCTGATGTGCTCAATTATAAGCTTGCTGCTGTCCATTTCTAGGTAGCACTTCCCAGTTTCAGTCTTATGACAAGGCCATCTGAACTAAAATTAGGAAATTGATTCCAAATTGATTTGGGAGCGGTTGACAACATTAAAAGAGATTGGATCGATATTAATTGAGAAAAGGGATAATAGTTCAGCTCGATTTTTTATCGGGGAAGTAGGGAAAGAAACATAAAGGTTCTCTATGCAATCATGGATCTGCACTGCAGAGACCACGCCTCCAGAGGTGGCATTCCCACAAATGAGCTAACTTCACAAAATGATGATAGGTAAGCTAATTACAATGTTTAAATGCGGCTTCCAGCACTTTGCTCATAGACGGGAAATCACCAAGTTTGCAAGGGTGGGATTTCCTACACCAGCAGTTCATAAAGGGCTGCTGCCACTTTGACTGCATAATTATTTGGGGGAGGTGGAGCAGAGGATGATGGCTTCAGCCTTTGGAGGCAAAACTGCACAGGAACAGGTGATTTTGTCACCCTAGAAAAAGTTCAGGGCCACCCAGAAGAAAGCTTCTCACTTTCCCTATGGCTCTTCCTTGCATTGCCATTTGCAATGAGCATTTAGTGGCTCATGCACTTGAAAAGCACATCAGCAGAATTATGGGATTGGACCCATTAGCATCATATTGCAAAAGAGTCCTTGAAGAGCCTTATAGACCATGGATAGTGTTATGTTTACCCCGTATTGCTAGTTATATATCTGATTTATCTCAGAACATTGGTGATATCACACTTGTATTAAATCATCATCTGGTTTATTTACAGTACTTTAAAATATCTCAGCACTTACAAGATTTCAGTATAAAGCCTTCTCAGAACACAGTCACCGGCTGGATTTTACAGCACCCCACCCCCCACCTCCACCAATGTCAGGGATCATTGTGGGGGGGCCTGGAAAATGTCTCTGGGAGAGACATGCCACGGGCCTCGACACTGGGAAGGCCCAGCCCCATATTGCCGGCAGTGGCGAGGCCTCGTGGCGGCTGCCCCACCGGTCGGCGATGGGAGCCAAATTTCCATATTTAAAAAAATGCAAGTTGCTGAATTAAATACTTACCTGCTCCCACCATCCATTTTGTTGCCATATTGGAGCCGGCAGCCAGCAATCCCACCCCATTGGGTCTCCGTGCGTTGATGTAAGGCGAAACACTGGTGGGGACGGGAGAGCGGGTAGGTTTCTTAGTGCGGGAGGGGTGAGCGAGATAAAACTAATTTCATTGATCAGGGAGATTGTGGGAAGGGTTAAAGATTAAAGTTTGTGAACTTTGTGGGAGGAAGGTCAGGTGCATAACGTAAGCATTTTGGGAGGGATAGGGCAAGGAATGAATTGTTTGGTCATTGGGGGTGGGAGAGGGGCTTGAAACATTTATTTAATTTGTTTGAATAAATCTAAGTGACTATTTCTTTAACAATGCAAATTAAATGTAAGGGTTTAAAGCCCTTTAAAAATGGCGTCGGTGCCTGCACAATGGCGCTGCATGCCATTGCTGGGTCGGACTGTCCGCCCCCTCCACATCATTGCCCACTGTTTCTTTTAGTTTCAATTTCAACTAGGCTTAAACAATCAAACAGAGTGTACTGATCAATAGACAGACTAAAACAATCAAATCCAGATCAATCAAACACTACAGATGGCAAAGGCTTATCTCAGTTCAGACTTGCATATGTTCCAAATCTTTTATGAATCCTAAAGAAAATGTTAGCACTAACAACAGCAGCCAAAGGTGACACAGAGGAAAACATGAGCTCATGGTAACTAAAAGCAAATAACCTTCATTAGGTCTATGTCAAATTCGGCCAAAACTAAGTTCTGCATTAAAAACTTAGTGTATAAAACTCAGAAAAAAAGCCTTTTAAAAATGGTGAGTAGACATTTTTGTAGTTTTAGGAGTTGTCCATTCTTTATGTTTTAGGAAGTATCTCCAGTGTTCACCAAGTACTGTTATTCGTAATCAAAAAATACATCATACTCTATTTAGAAGACAGTTGCCAGGTTAGGGAAAAAAAAGAAAAAAAAAACAATTTTCAGAATAACAAGGCAGAATTTAATGCCTGCGGCGGTGTTCCTGATGGCAGACAGGAAAGCTGGGGGAAACCCTGTCTCAGTCGTTTCTGGGAGCCCCAATGCAATTCTATGCCCATCAGGTAATTAACTCTCTGGCATCAGGGCTCTCATCCCTTTAAGGGCGAAGATACCGCCTCCCTGCTCTTCAGTTCCAGCAGTGCCACCAGGAGCGGTGGCCATTGCAGTGACTGCCCAGCCAGGACCAACAAGGTGGAGCAGGCCCCAGAACCCAGGTAAGTGGGGTCGGAGTTGTTGGGGCCAATCAGGCAGGCCCCGGAGAGGGAGTTCACGGGGTGGTGGCTGTTGTTGAGGGCTGGGGGTATGTTTCAGTGGGTGCAGCCCTTGCTGCTGGGGGAACTCTTTGTGGGTCACAGGATGCTTGACCAGGAGGGCCTCCCAATCCCAAGCCTGCAGGGAGGCTGCCAACCTTTGATGGGTGGGCTCCCTACATGGCAGAGGGCCCCCACGCACCCCCCCCAACCCCCCACTTCTGGTAGAATACCGAAGGGAAGAGGCCCTAAAGTGGCCCTTAATTGGTCACTCAAGAGTCTCAATTGGCCTCTGGACCTTCCCCACCCCTGATTGAATTGGATGGAGTCAGGAAGCCGATGGGTACTCCACCTTCCACTTTCCCTCCTGATTCTAAGGCACCCCCACCTTGTTCCCGTGGGCCAGATTAAATTCTACCCAGACAGTGTGATTTTTGATTGACAGTCATTTGGAATGCTATTACAGCTGTTTTTTGTTGTTTTGAGGATTAACTATTGGTTGGGTTACGAGGGAGATTTCCCCCTGCTCGTCGTCAAAATAGTGCCAGTGGATCTTTTACGTCCACCTTTAACGTCTTAATTGAAAGATGGTGCCTTCAAGAGTGCAGCACTCCTTTGGTACCAGCCTAGATTTTGTGTTCAAATCTCTAGAGTGGGACCGTACAACCTTTGACTCAGAGACATGAGCGCTATCACTGAACCACAGCTGCCACCTGTGGACACCAGACTGGATAGATCCTGGCCTTGTGGCCAACACCATTGACTGTATCTCATTGGGGCAAGGATATAATGATTATAGACTAGAGCCCTATTCTCAGTAGGACAGAGCACCAACCATGCATGAAGTGGATAAAATATGTTTTTGATTTAACAGATGGACAGAATTAGCAGCCACTGCTCCCTGTTTTCTCCCTGTGGGAGTTGTGGAAAATTTGCACTTCTTGGTGGCTATTTGCATATTTAAACTTTGAATGCTGCCACTGAGGGGAAAAATTGATTTTTGAGTGTTTTTTCCATTGGCAAACTGCCCAAGACCACAGCAAAACTACTTGCTGCTAACAACTGGAATGAGTGAGTAATCACAGTTAAACTGGCAGGTTTATTTTAGAAAGCATATGTTTCTCAAACACAGAGTGCCAAGTTCATTATGAAGTTCATGTGCGTAAAATAAAGCTTCTATATTCTTGATGGAATCCATTGCCAAACATTAACTGTCTTGATGAGAGAAACAAATATATTTTTCTCTAATAAATAAATTGATAAAGATTTATGCTCAGCTGAAAGCACTATCTGAAGAAACCACAATCTGGAGAAAAATATATTGAAGGAGAATTTCCACATGGTGAGTTACACTTATTATGCTAATGAAGGCTTTGCACTCACTGGATTTCCTAGGTCAGTTTATTTGCCAATGTAGCAGTAATTGTCATAATTCCTATGTAGAATGGGTGTAAGCTGCTGTGATGCATGGAAACTGGAGTACAGCCTTTACAAAAACAGTTCAACCTGCACACTTCAGATTCAAACTGTAGGAAAACCAAGTAAGGAAGGAATGGTTCATTCACTTGACTTGCAGATAACTTTGCAATACGTCTCATCAATATTTCCATCATACTTAAAAAGAATTATTTTCATGGCACAGACATTGCACTAAGAAAACAGCATGGCACCTACACTGACATGTCTGTGAGGCTCCACATAGGTACAAGTTTTATAGATGGACAGTGTTTAATATAATAGGCGGTCAGTGAGTATGATAGCCAGTGTTGACTACAACAGGCAGAAAATGAGTACTATAGACGGACAATGTTTACTGCAATAGGCAGAGATTATATTATATTGTGTTATAGAGGGACAGTGTTTACTGTCTTCTCTATATCCTTAATTGCAAGGAGGTAAAGAATATCCATTCTTAGTTTCTACCCTCCTTTCCACAGTGATGGAAGACAGAGGAGAAGGAAGATGATGATTAAAAAGGATGAGAAGCAGTAGGGAAGAGATTTCTTCCTGGTTGATTATGACAATGATGATGAAGAGGATGATGAGGACCAGGCCACCCAGTCATTCATGCAGCATGATCCTTCACAGTGTTCCTCTGCCCTAAACATCTCCAACTCACCAGCTGCAGCATTTGCTTTCTCATTCACAGGCACCAGCTCAGATACTTTCACCCAGGGTAATTAGAAAGTGGTAGTGAAGATGTGGCAACCAGATGATTCACAGAGTTAAAGGGAACCGGAGGAGTAGGAAGTGGACGAGTTATGCACTGGTATCAAAGAAAGACCAAGTTCCACAGAAGAGAACGTGCAAGGATACAAGATGTGCTGTGATGTAACTTGCAATAAATGCTGCCTGAGTCTCCTTTGCTCTATCCTATGTTGGTTTTCCTGCACCTTCTCAGCAGGGCTGAGGAGAAGGGTGCCAATGGCTTTGGTGTTGTGGAACACAGAATTCATGAATACTCAGATGGAAAGAAAAATCTTTAAGAAACATCACACATACATATAAGCACTAAGGTTAATCTCCAAAGATGTGCAGCAACTGATAGGTGTAACCCTAGAACCTACAGCTGTGCTTTACGGCAACATCATGGAAACTTTGTCTTGGTTGCAGGAACCAATGAAGTGAGCAGCAACTTAGAAGCAGCTGGTGGCTTCACCTCCACAGGAGCACAAATTGTAGCTCCATGGGCCTTAAGGGATAGGGAGGCTTCCAGACACATTGCAACTGCTGTATCTCAGGGCTGTCAGCATACGATAGCTGCCAACGGACTACCAATCCTGCTGATCAATGGGGGCATGGATACAGGGCCCATTCAAATGGCAAAAGCGAGAGTTCACCTCTCAGGACAACAACATGCCGATGATACTTGGGGGCCGACACAAGGTTGCCCAGGAGTGAGCATCTCGAAATACAGCCAGCAGCAGCTCCTTGTCAAGGAGCTTTTTGTGGAGCATGATGAGCCACCACTACTTGCAATACTGGCTCTTAGACAGCATCTTGAAGAGGACAAAAATAGAAAAAGAATACAGATGTAAGCATTGAGAGGAAGGACAGTATTGACAAAGAGTAGGTTGATTGCACCCACCTTGAAATTCATTGTAATAAAATTGAATGTGCACTATGTAGCATTTTGCTATTGATGAAGGATTGACTCATAAAGGGAAGGGTGCACTTCTTTGGTGCTTACATCACTCAGATGATGATTATTGGCAGTCATGTTGGGAGAAAGAGGACTGATGTGTTGTAATGCTGTAGGATGGATAGTGAATTGAGGGAATGTCCCTTTTTCTGAAAGGGAGGTGGGTAGGAGGTAAGGCACTGGTGACAAAGGTAGATGCTGAAGAGGAGATTTCAGCTGATTACATTTGCTGTGAGGCCTCTTGCAGCGAATGCTGCCCACGTCTCCTTTGCTCCACCCTGTGCTGTGTTTCTTCTCCTCTGTGGTAATAGCAGAGAAAGATATGCCCAAAGGGAATGCTATACTTTTTCTAAGAAGCTCTGACTGTGGTTAAAGTGTGGGAGGTGTTGGGGCCCAAAGTTCTGCCAGTGATTTGACCCTGTCAGAAGCAAGTCCAGGTGTCTGCAGGTGGAATCACAAAAAAAATCCCCGCTGCAGAAATCACTATTCAAACTCCTGACATCTGTCTGGCAGTTGCTGCACCTCAGAATGCTCAGTCTCAGTTAGCCAGGATGCATCAGCAGTGTAAAAATATAGAAGCACTTAACAACATGAATTTGTACAGCACCTTTAACATTGATAAACATCTCAAGGCACTTCACAGGAATGTTATCAAACAAAATTTGACACTGAGCCACATAAGTAAATGAGATCAATGGGGACACAGTGGGTAGACTGCAGGAAGTTGCAAACAGCACTAGCCAACTCAGAAGAGATCGCTTCCACCCAATTTACCTAAATTTAAAAAAAACTACTCATTTATGTACAACTAATGCACTGGAACTTTATCTACTGTTTTTAAACCAGCTGATAAAGATAATGTTGTTATTTATAGGTGAAGGTAGGAATGCAGAAGACAAAGAGAAGCGCCCCCTGATAATAAAGAGCACCTTTGTCGTGCTTGACATGCATGTACAAAGATATGGTGGCTGTTGATGGGTGTGAGACACAAGAGGCTGGATTTTGTAGTCCCACCACCAGGAGCGGCAGTGGCAGAACATGGCAGCCGAGCCCAGGGGACCACGCTGTCGCGATTACGCAGCGGGCAGCTACTTTAGATATTAACGGCGGCCGCACCCACCCCCCCAATCACTTGACAGGGGGAGCCTCGGCGACACCTGTTGAAGGAGCAGGTGCTGGCGCCATTTTGAAAAGGCTGCCAGCCCTGCACACAGTACACCATAACGCAAGGTTCACCCCTTCTCCACCATACCCATCAGAGTGCAGAGTTTACCTCTTCCCCAATACCCATCAGAGTGCAGGATCCAGCCCTTACCCCCCACACCCATCAGAGTGCAGAGTTCACCCCTTCCCCCCACCCCTTCCCCCTGCCCCCATACACATCAGAGTGCAGGATTCATCCTTTCCCCCATACCCATCTGAGTGCAGGATTCACCCATTCCCCCCATACCCATCAGAGTGCAGAGATCACCCCTTCTCCCACACCCATCAGAGTGCACAGTTCACCCCTTCCCCCCCATACCCATCAGAATGCAGAGTTCACCCCTTACCCACTACCATACCCATCAGAGTGCAGAGTTCACCCCTTCCCCCAAACCCATCAGAGTGCAGGATTCACCCCTTTCCCCCAAACCCATCAGAGTGCAGGGTTCACCCCTTCCCCCATACCCATCAAAGTGCAGAGTTCACCCCTTCCCCCCATACCCATCAGAGTTCAGAGTTCACCCCTTCCCCACCTCGATGGGTGTGGATGGGAAAATGAAGGCGTGTGAATGCCGCACATCGTGCTGAAGATTGGGAACTGAAGGTAAGGTGGCTGCGGTTTACATTTTAATTAATGCAAAGATGTAATTTAAATATGCTAACTCAGGTCCTGTTGCAGATCGACAGAGGGGCCGTCACAGAGCTTCCCCGCTGCTGGGAAGATTGGACCCGGCAATTCTGGCATTGGGTTCCGTGGCGGCCCCAATGCTCCAAACAAATCCAGCCCAAGGAGTTGTGTTGACTTCAGAGGATAAAGGTGTTGTCGTGATGTAATGTGGGATAGAGAATGAAATCTAATGGATTCCAATGAATATTCAGGGTAGGGTTTCCAAATTGGAATAAAACCAAAGTGATATAGGTATTATTGTAATATTAACAGGAGCATTGCGCAGGATTCATTGAGAGAACTGAATGCCTCAGAAAATTGAGAGTCAGGGCTGGATTTTGTTCCCAGCCTGACTTCGGGTTTATGATTGGGGGGGGGATGCGGAATATTGGACCAGCAGTGGCCGCCACAGAACCCAATGCCGGGATTGCCAGGCCCGATCATCCCGGCGGCGACGAGGCTCCGTGATGACCCCTGTGCCATTCTGCAATGGGACATGACTTAGCATATGTAAATTATATCTTTGCATGAATTAAAATGTAGCCCGCAGAGATCTTACCTTCAGTTTCCGATCTTCAGCATGACGTGCGGCACTCACACGCCTTCACTTTCCTGTCCAGGGAAATTTGGCACCATCCAGGTGGGGAAGAGGTGAACTTTGCACTCTGATGGGTATGGGGGGGGTTGGGGGGAAGGGGTGAATTCTGCCCTCTGCTGGGTATGGGGGGGGAAGGGGTGAATCCAGCACTCTGATGGGTATGGGAGAAGGGGTGAACTCTGCACTCTGATGGGTGTGGGTGGGTGAGGGGTGAATCCTGCACTCTGATGGGTAAGGGGGAAGGGGTCAACTCTGCACTCTGATGGGTATGAGTGGGGGTGAAGGGGTGAATCCTGCACTCTGATGGGTGCAGGTGGGTAAGGGGTGAATCCTGCACTCTGATGGGTATGGGGGAAGGGGTGAACTCTGTACTCTGATGGGTATGGAAGGGCTGAACTCTGCGTTATGGTGTACTACTTGCAGGGTTGGCAGCCTTTTCAAAATGGCACCAACACCTGATCCTTCAACAGGTGACACCATGAACGACAATGGCGAGGCCACCCCTGTCACGTGATTGGGATTTGCGGCCGCCATCAATATGTAAAGTGGCTGCCTACCGCGTAATAGTGGCAGCGCGGCGGCATGGTTCCTGTGGGGGACAGCCGCCATGATCCGCACCCACTCCCGGCGGCGAGACTACAAAATCCAGCCCTCACTGTCTATGAAGGTGTTGGTCAGGGTTGAAATAGGGATCATATGAGTAAAACAGTGACGAGAAAAATTTACTTTGTGAGAGTATGAGTAGAGAATAGGGCTTTATCTCGCAACTTGATTTCTAGAGTTGCTTGAGTGCGCATCATTTCACAGAGTATTTGAACTGATTCAGTGATGGGATCATATAGTAGACTAACTCAATATGGTTGGTGATAAAGGCAAACTGCTGCAAAATTCCAGGATGAAACAGGGCAAGTATTTCACCATTAAAAAATGGAACTGAATAATAGGTGAATGCATTTGTACTAATGTAAATGTAATAAAACTCTTAATAGGGCAACTTCACACTTCCTACTTTCTTGTCATAGAGTCATAGAGTTATACAGCACAGAAACAGGCCCTTCGGCCCATCATGTCTGTGCTGGCCATCAAGCACCTAACCATTCTAATCCCAATTTCTCAGCACTTGGCCCGTAGCCTTGTATGCTATGGCATTTCAAGTGCTCATCTTGTCTTGATAAATGAACTAATGTATACATGTCATGCAAGATAGCAACTAAGTTTTTATACATGTCTATAACATTCACTGTATTATACCACTCTGCTACTGTGTCACATGGGAAAGGCAGGATTTTTTTGAATGATGGGGGTGGGGAACATGGGTTGGGGAACAGTGGTTGAGAGCCTCAAAACCCTATCCCTGAAAAAAAGTTATCTAATTTTTGGCGGCACAGCGGCGCAGTGGTTAGCACCGCAGCCTCACAGCTCCAGTGACCCGGGTTCAATTCTGGGTACTGCCTGTGTGGAGTTTGCACGTTCTCCCTGTGTCTGCGTGGGTTTCCTCCGGGTGCTCCGGTTTCCTCCCACATGCCAAAGACTTGCAGGTTGATAGGTAAATTGGCCATTATGAATTGCCCCTAGTGTAGGTAGGTGGTAGGGAAATATAGGGACAGGTGGGGATGTGGTAGGAATATGGAATTAGTGTAGGATTAGCATAAAATGGGTGGTTGATGGTCAGCACAGACTCGGTGGGCTGAAGGGCCTGTTTCAGTGCTGTATCTCTAAACTAAACTACCCACCCTAAAAATGCAGTTTTCCAGTTGAGCCATTTTAGTAAACATATGCGCACTTCAGAATCCTTCTTTTCAATTGAAAGAATGTTTAAATACTCTTCTCTGTAGGAGGGGAGCTTGGATGTCACACAGGCAACACTTTTTATTAAACTTCATTCTCAGTTTTTACGAGCCACCACCTGTCAGATTATTGGGTACTATTCCCTGGAAAATACTTTCTGTTCAAAGAACTACAGATGATTTTAAAAGTGAACCAAAGCTGACCTGAGCCTATATGAACTCAAGTCACACACATTTCATGAATAATTATGCTGAACGCTTGTTTATTTGATTGTACTGAAATATGATAGTTTTATTCTGCTGCCCCTATTTTTCCTTGATACATAACTAATTGCTGTCAGATGTGGCAATATCTATGGCCAAGACATATTTGTTTGTACAGTCTGAATTTTCAGACTAAACTGGTATCAGGCAGTTGCAGCTGGATTTTATCAAGGCTTTGTACACTCTAGACATTCCACCTGGCAAAACAAGATAGGTCTATATGACCTGCATGTAAATGCTTTGAAAAATTGAAGTAGTTTGTTTTAAACTTCAGTAATAAAGAATCATTGGTGAAAACACAGTGCTGCAATTCATCATCTACCCCAGAATATATAGTTCATTTGTTTACATTTAAGTGAGCTTATAAACTGCATATGTTACTAATAGCACTAGCTTTTAATAAAATGTCAATGTGAAAAGATGGTCGAAGGAATTTTCCATCGCATCCCCCTGCAATAACATTTCTAGTCCAGTTGAGCCCCTCAATATTTTATGAGTTTTTTCAGATACTGCTCGAGACCTTCCATGAGTAGATTCATGACATAGTTTATCATTGAATATAGCACAAATCTGAATATGTTGTCAGGGAGAAGTGGATGATGGTAAATAATATGATTACTATGTGACTAATGATAGCTCAGTAAAGAAAGATGAGAGAAAGTTGCAGCCACTGTTATTTTATTCTCCTCTCATTCAGTATAGTTGAAAATGCTTATTTTGTAATTGCTTCTGCAACTCCACCACACCGCACCACCACCACCCCCCCACACCAACACCACCCCCCCCCCCACCCCCCCACCCACCCCTTCAAAGAGGTGAGGGACATCTTCCAGAAAATTATGTAGTATTCCATGTCTGTAGCTTTGTTTCTGATTTTAATATGAGATTTTTCAGGAATTATTACCTGCTTGCTTTCTGGAATTACATTATGTTATCTGAGCTAGGGAATATATACTGGACAATCTCCAGGTGAGGAATATTAAAGGGTTTTTGTAAAAAGGTTGGGGAATTTGATGCAGATGATGTAATGGTGACTTTTAAACTCAAAATATGACCTACATATATAGCAATCAAAAGAGATCAAGTAGTTAACACACAATATGCTGCAAAGTCTATGTGCAAAGAAAAAACATAGAAATGTCCAAGCTATTATATATTTTTCTTTCAGATGAAAATGTCAGAAATTTGATTTTCTGTAATCCTAAGTTAAAGGGAAGCAGAACAGTTGGGAAATTACTTAGCTCCTATGTGTCCCATGGTGTTTCATGTTTAACAGAGCCATTCAACAATAATTGGTAGTTGAGAGCTCCTTCATGAAGATCAGCAGCTTGCATTCCAACTAAGTACAAGTGAAGTAGACGAGCTCTACGTATGTCACACAATCATTATGGAACACACCCGCTGGTCACAATTGATTGCTGCAAGGTTGATCTGTTTAGAGATTGCGAGGCAGCTACTTAAAATAATCAATTCCTGCTGAGATTTTCTGTTGGTTAGCTGAGATTACATCAAAACTAGGCAGGGACTGATTTAAAAAGAAAAGCAAAAGATGGCGTCTGATCAGACTAGTAACAGACCAACTTTACAACAAAGATTTTGAAGTCTAACAGGTCTGCTTCAAACCTGGGGGTGGATTTTAACCTAAAGTGGTTTCCAGGCAGGCAGGGATGGAATTATTGCAAAATGCATCCACTGTCATATATTTCAGGCCCAGAGCATTTTAACTTTTGAGCCTCATTAACATTTTCATGTTGGGATTCCAACACAATTGCACAGGAACAGACAGAACACTCACTTTCTGGGTGTACTTTCCAGCAGGCCTCTAGAACCCTATTCAAATCGGGAAAGTACCTCCTAAAGAGAGGCTGCATTCGCTTTACTGATATTGCTGTTTCCTATGTTGCAAACAGAAAGACGAGTTGGAAACAAGCCCTAAGATATTTTGCTGCCTTCAAGAACTAGGGGAGAAAAGGGACATTCTCTGTCCCTCAAGTGGCAGGAGATTGTCAAGACAAATATACATCAGGCCAAGAGACTGATCGCAAAGATAGTCAGCTCCAGGGGCATCAGCCCCCAGTACTTGGATCTAATGCATGAAATGCTTCAATGACCTGAAAAGAGCATCAAAGGTTTCTACATCTCTCTCAATCACACATGATAACTATCCTGCCCCTCCCCCAACGCTCTGAATAATTCCCTCCCCTGCATCACATCTTTCACCACCCATCAACTCATCCTTTGCTTGCTGTCTTCACAGCAGCCACAAACAGCACTTTCATCTCTCATGGTAGGCAATACACCGACTGATACATTCATCATGCTACCTTCCTTACTTCATAGTCCAGTCACTTCTTTCCAATCAACTTCTTCTCCTTCTCACCATATGGCCCAAAATGTGTGCACTCACCTTTTCAGTTGCCACTCACCAACTCTCACCCTTTTTCAGTAGAAGATAACAGTGCAAAGCACAGGGTGAGAAGTAAGACCAGGGGAGGACCACCCAGATCTGAAACAGCTTACAAATAAGCCCAAAAATTCAGTGGCCCTTGAACAGCAGTACACATTGGAAATGACATGGCTGAATTAGCTGAGCAGGGTCTCTATATGTGGAGGGCTCAACTTCCAGCTTGTATGGCATCTTCTCACATGATATCTTCAAAAACAACTTGCATTTGTGCCACACCTCTATTGTAGTAAAACAGCCCAAGGCACATCACAGGAGCAAATATAAGCAAAATTTCACACTGAGCTACATAAAGAATTATTAGGACAGGTGACCAAGGTTACAAGGTGCATCTTAAAGGAGGAAAGAAAGGTAGAGAGGCAGGGAAGTTGAGAAAAGGATTTTCCAGAACTTTGAGCCTTGGCAGCTGAAGACATGGCCACCAAAAGTAGTACAAAGAAAATCAACACTCTGCAGTCTATCTTGGAGCATGTGGCCAGGTATGTTATAATTGAGCCCTCACAACAGGAGTCTGTGTTAGTAGCCTTTCTTGCTTTGACATAAACTAATTTCATCCATGTAAAATCACGTTTATCTCTGGTAAGTGCTCCAATATGTGATCTACTAGTGCCAAGACTATTGTAAAACAGGTTTTATTTTGAATTTTGTATTTGATATCATATTTTATTTTGGTGGGTTTGCACTGCATAAGCCAAAGCTTCATACATAGGTGAACATGAAAGACTCATTACCTAAGAGGATCATCAGATTAACAGAAAAAGCAACATCTTTGAGAACATTAATCTACCAGTAAAATGTAAAAAAGATTATTTTAATTGCTGAGTCCTAATAAGACTAAAGCTGTATGTGAAGAAGCCAGGAAAATGAAAGGGAAAGTTTCTATGTAATACATCATGAATGTGCATTCACTTCCAAGAAGTAATTCCCACTAATCCTAAACTATAATGTATTTCTTCCTAGTACATTGAAACATTCTGTCTGTTGTTAATATATCTAATTTACAACGATTGTCTACATTCAACTAATTTGCTTTGGGTTAAGGATTAGTAGAGATGACTGCATTTAGGAAGAAGAGTTGCTCTATAATATTAGCAATTATATGGCTATCACCATTTTGGAGGATGGCAACAGCAAGCAAATATACCTATGGCACTTCCATTAAAACAAAATGCTCTTTTCTCATCCTAGTCAACCATAAAACCACAATATGCAGTAGGACTGTGCAACACAAAACACAAGTGCACTGCAATTTTTGGTGGGGTATATTGTAAAGAACCTTCTTGCCCTATAAAGTTCAGCAACCTGAAAAGCATAATCAAACCATAAGCAGATCTTACACTTTGGCAGCAAGTGGATCAAACGTTCTTGGTATATTTCTGTTGACTGTATATGATGCACTAACGGAAAACAGTAAATGTAAATGCTACAACAGTAGCAAAGTGGTTATGTTACTGGTCTAGTAATCCAGAGGCCTGGTGATCTGGTGACATGAGTTCAAATCCCATCATGGCAGCTGGGGAATTTAAACTGAGTTAATTAAATAAAATGTGGAATAAAAAGCTTATAGCAGTAATGGTGACCACAAAACTACTGGATTGAAGTAAAAACCCATCCTGTTCACCAATGCCCTTCAAGGAAGAAAATCTGCCATTCTTACGCAGTCTGGCCTATATTTGACTGCAGACCCACATCAATGAGCTTGACTCTTAACTGCCCTCTGAAATGCAAGCCACTCAGTTGTATCAAACTGCTACAAAGAAGTACAGTAAGAATAAAACTAGACAGACCACTTGGCATCAACCTAGGCAGGGAGACAACAAAGGCACACACAGCCTGTTGACCCTGCAAAGTACATATGAACATACGAATTAGGAGCAGAAGTAGGCCATTGGGCCCCTCGAGCCTGCTCTGCCATTCAATAAGATCATGGCTGATCTGTTTGTGCTTTGAATTCCACACTCCCATCTACCCCTGATACCCCTTGATTCCCTTGCCGAACAAGAATCTATCTACCTCCACCTTAAAAATATTCAATATTCCTGCCTCCACCACCTTCTGAGGCACAGAGTTCCAAAGTCGCACAACCCTCTGAGAGAAAAGTTTCTCCTCAACTCTGTCCTAAAAGGGCGTCCCCTAATTTTAAAACAGTACCCCCTAGTTCTGGACTCACCCACAAGAGGAAACATCCTTTCCACATTCCCTTTGTCAAGACTGTTTAGGATCTTATATACTTCAATCAAGTCTCCCCTCGCTCTTCTAAACTCCAGTGAAAACAAACCCAGTCTTTCCAAACTTTCCTCATAAGACAAACTGCTCATTCCAGGTATCAATTTAGTAAACCTCCTCTGAACCACCTTCAACGCATTTACATCCTTCCTTAAATAAGGAGACCAAAACTTCACACAGTATTCAGATGTGGTCTCACCAATGCCCTGTATAACTGAAGCATAACATCCTTACTTTTATTTCCAATTCATCTCATATAAAGGATAGCATTCCATTAGCCTTCTTTATTACTTATTGAACCTGCATACTTACTTTTTGTGACTCCTGCACTAGAACACCTAGATCCCTCTGCACCTCGGAATTTTGCAGTCATTCTCCGTTTAAGTAATACTCTGCTTTTTTATTCTTCCTACCAAAGTGAACAACTTCACATTTTCCCACATTATACTCCATCTGCCAGATTTTTGCCCACTTACTCAACCTATCTATATCAGTCTGCAACCTCCTTACAGCCCCTTCACAACATACTTTCTTACCTATCTTTGTGTCATCTGCACATTTAGGTACCACACCATCGCTCCCCTCATCTAAGTCATTGATATAAATTGTAAAACGTTGAGGCCCTAGCACAGACCCTTGTGGGAATGCCTTCTGGAAATCCGAGTACAGTACGTCAACAGGCTCCCCTTTAACCACAGCACATGTCACTGTTCAAAGAACTCCAACAAATTGGCTAAACATGATTTCCCTTTCACAAAACCATGCTGACTATCCCTGATTACCTTGAGTTTTTTCTAAGTGCCCAGCTACAACCACCTTAATGATAGATTCTAACACCTTCCTCACGACAGACATCAAGCTAACTGGCCTATAGTTACCTGTTTTCTGCCTCCCCCCACCTCCCCACCCACCCCCGTTCTTGAATAGAGGGGTTATTTTAGCTACTTTCCAGTTCTCCTCACTAACATTTGGGGCCTTGAGCCATGGTTAAGAGAACTATCGACAGGCTAGTTATACTTTTCAGCCAATGTCCCAGTCTCCACCATCATCATTCCTATCCTGTCCCACTGGCAGGACTGACCCACCAGAGGTAGCAACACTGTGGCATACAGTCAGTAGGGAGTGGCCCTGGGTGTTGTTAACATTGACTCCAGAACCCATGATGCCTCAAACATGAGCAAGGAAACCTCCTGCTGGTTATCACCTACTGCCCACTCTCAGCTGATGAATCGATATTCCTCCATGTTGAACACCACTTGTAAGAAGCACTGAAGATAGCAAGGGCATAAAATATACTCTGGGTGAGGGACTTCAATGCCCATCACCAAGAGTGGCTTGGTAGCATCACTACTGCTCAGCTGGCTATCTCTTGAAGGACATGGCTGCCGAACTGAATTTACGATGATGGTGAGAGAAACAGCATGAGGGAATAACCTACTCAACCTCATTATCACCAATCTACCTGTCACAGATGCATCTGTCCATGGCAGTAATGGTTGGAGTGACCACCACACAGTCCTTGTGGAGACCAAATCTCATCTTCACACCAGGGACACCATCCATTCTGTTGTGTGGCACAACCACCATGCTAAATGGGATAGACTCAGAACAGATCCAGCAGCTCAAAACTGGGCATCCATGAGATTCTGTAGGCCATTAGCAGCAGCAGAATTGTATTTCACTACAATCTGTAACTTCATGGCCCGACATATCCCTCACTCTCCCATTACCATTAAGTCAGGGGATCAATCGTGGTTAAATAAGGAGTGTAGGAGAGCATGTCAGGAACAGCACTAGGCATGCCTAAAAATGAGGTGCCAACCTGGTGGAGCTACAACACAGGACTATATGCATGCTGAACAGTGGAAGCAGCATGCTATAGATGGAATTAAGTGATCCCACAAACAATGGATCAGATCAAAGCACTGCAGTCCTGCCATATCCAGTCATGAATGGTAGTGGACGATTAAACAGCCAACAGGAGGAGGAGGATCCACAAATGTCCCCATCTTCACTGCATGTCAGTGCAAAAGACAAGGCTGAAGCATTTGTGACCATCTTCAGCCAGAAGTGCCAAGTGGATGTTCCATCTCAGCCCCTTCCTGAGATCCCCAGCATTACAGATGCCAGTCTTCAGCCAATTTGATTCACTCCACATGATATCAAGAAATGGCTGAGTGCATTGAATATGGAAAAGGCTGTGGGCCTGACAATGTCCCGTTGTACTGCTGAAGACATGTGCTCCTGAACTAGCTGCACCCCTAGCCAACCGATTTTTGCACGGCCACAGCACTGGCCTTTACCCCACAAAGTGGAAAATTCGTTTGTGAGATGTAGCATCCCTAATTGCCTTTGAGAAGGTGGTGGTGAGCTGTCTTCTTGTACCGCTGCAGTCCTTGGGGTGTAGGTGCACCCACTGTGCTGTTAGGAAGAGAGTTCCAGTATTTTGACACAGTGATAGTGAAGGAACAGCGATATAGTTCGAAGTCAGGATGGTGTGTGTCTTGGAGGGGAAGTGGCAGGCGGTGGTGCTCCCATGAATCTGCTGCCATTGTCCTTCTAGGGGTAGAGGTCACAGGTTTGGAAGGTGCTGTCGAAGGAGCCTTGGTGAGTTGCTGAAGTGCATCTTGTAGATGGTACACACTGCTGCCACTGTGTGTCAGTGGTGGAGGGAGGGAATCATGAAGGTGGTGGATGGGGTGACAATCAAGCATGCTGCTTTGTCCTGGATGGTGTCAAGCTTCTTGAGTGTTGTTGGAGCTACATTCATCCAGGCAAGTGGAGAGTATTCCGTTACATTCCTAACTTGTGCCTTGTAAATGGTGGACAGCCATTGGGGTGTCAGAAGATGAATTACTCGCTGCAGAATTCCCAGCCTCTGACCTGCTCTTGTAGCCACAGTATTTATGTGGCTGGTCCAGTTCAGTTTCTGGTCTATGGTAACCCCCAGGATGTTGATAGTCGGGAATTCAGCGATGATAATGCCATTGAATAACAAGGGAAGATGGTTTGATTCTCTCTTGTTTGAGATGGTCATTGCCTGGCACTTGTGTAGTGCAAATGTTACTTGCCACTTACCAGCCCAAGTCTGGATGTTGTCCAGGTCTTGCTGCATCAGGACACAAAGTGCTTCAGTATCTGAGGAGTCACGAATTAAAGGCCTGCTCGGGTCTGCAAATGAACCCCGACCCGAGCCCGACAGAACCACATCTGACCCAAGCCCAACCTGGCCCAAGTCCTTTCATTTTTTCCCACGCCCGACCCGACCCAACCCGACCACCGGAATATAATCAACTTTATTGAAGAGGTTGTGCTCTACCTTGTATGGAATCGCTCACTGCAGACTAATGCAGAGTGTTTCCCGCCTCAACTTCCTGGCTGTCACTGTGTCCGACCCAACCCGAGCCCGAATGCCAGACCCGGAAGAGCGACCCGACCCGACCTGAACCCGACACATGTCATCAGATCCTGTCAGATTCGGGTCGGGTAGCCATGCTCTGTCACGAATGGTGCTGAACATTGTGCAATCATCAGCCAACATCCCCACTTCTGACTTTATGATGGAGGGAAGGTCATTGATGAAGCAGCTAAAGATGCTTGGGCCTAGGGTACTACCCTGAGGAACTCCTGCAGTGATGTCCTGAGACTGAGATGATTGACCTCCAACAAGCACAACCATCTTCCTGAAGAATCGTCACTGACCTGAAACATTAACTCTGCTTCTCTCTTTACAGATGCTGCCAGACCTGCTGAGTATTTCTAGCATTTCTTGTTTTATTTCAGATTTCCAGCACCCGCAGTATTTTGCTTTTATTATAACCACAACCATCTTCCTTTCTGCTAGGTATGACAATCTATAGCAATGATTAAGATGTGGGGACTGAGCATAATATATCCAAATTTGCTGACGGTACAAAGCTAGCTGGGTAGTAAGCTATGAGAGGACGTAAAGAGGCTGCAAAGGATATACCAGTTAAGAGATTGGGCAAGATGGTGGTAGATGGAGTTTATTGTGGGGAAATGTGAAATTATCCAATTGTGTATGAAGAATGGAAAAGCAGAATTTTTTTGAAAGGTGAGAGACTAGTAAATTTTGGTACTCAGAGGGATTGGAGGGTGTTCTTATTTTTATTTATAGAGATACAGCACTGAAACAGGCCCTTCGGCCCACCGAGTCTGTGCCAACCAAGAACCACCCATTTATACTAACCCTACAGTAATCCCATATTCCCTGCCACCTACCTACACTAGGGGCAATTTACAATGGCCAATTTACCTATCACCTGCAAGTCTTTGGCGGTGGGAGGAAATCGGAGCGCCCGGGGAAAACCCACACGGTCACAGGGAGAACTTGCAAACTCCGCACAGGCAGTACCCAGAATTGAACCCGGGTCCCTGGAGCTGTGAGGCTGCGGTGCTAACCACTGTGCCACTGTGCCGCCCTATTCTTGTACAGGAAACACAGAAGCAGGCACTGCAAGTAATTAGGAAGGCAAATGGTATATTAGCTTTTATTGCAAGGGGATTGGAGTGTGAGTAAGGAAGTTTTGCTTTAGTGAGACCACACCTGGAGTAATGTGTGTAGTTTTGATCTCCTTACCTAAGGAAGGATCGACTTGCTTTAGAGGGGGTGCAGTGAAGCTTGTCATGGAACTGTAATTATTTTTCTCCTCAGGTAAAAAAGTGTGTGCCTTTAAGACTCTGTTTGAAAATAGTGTGCCTTTAAGACAGAGCACAGGATGCCAACTGCACCTGTTCCTAGGCTACAGCAAGAGAGAGAGAGGTCACATGGTATAATGTTTCAATTTGACTGTGTGTAAAACTGGCAAAAACCATCTGAAACCAGTTTTGGAGAGACTCCAGCAAGGCATGCGACTGAAGAAAAGAGCTGTCTATTCTCTCTCAGCAGAAATTCTACAAGGAGCTACGGGCCAAGTTAATTGCCTAAGGAGAAGAAAAGCCTTTTTTATGAAGAGACCATTTGTATTGCTCAAGGTAGCAAAACTCCTTTTCTTCACTTCCAAGCCAGGAAGCATTTGCTTCAAGATTGAATCTCTCTTGACTGATTGTATTTTCTGGAATTTACCGATGGTCTTGATGCCTGCTGCAGCCGAAGTGTTTTGAATGCCTATCTATCGAAGGACTATTTCATCAAATCCACGTGGAGACTTTGAGTAGCATTTGATTATTTTCACATTAGAATACCTCACCCATAAGGAATGTAACCCACAAAGACTTATTTATTTATCCTTAAGAAACAGCAACTTTTTAAAAACACCACTTTTAAAAACAGTTAACCATGATTTTTGAATGTAATAAAAACAAGAAATGCTGGAAATACTCAGCAGGTCTGGCAGCATCTGTGGAGAGAGAAGCAGAGTTAACGTTTCAGGTCAGTGACCCTTCTTCAGAACTGGCAAATATTAGAAATGTAAAAGGTTATAAGCAAGTAAAGCGGGGGTGGGGCAAGAGATAACAAAGGAGATGGTGTAGATAGGATAAGGTCACAGAATAGCTGACCAGAAGGTCGTGGAGCAAAGGCAAAAAATATGTTAATGGTGTGTTGAAAGACAAAGCATTAGTACAGATAGGGTATTAACAGACTGAAAATTGAACAGCCACAAGAACAAACATGAAAAAAACAGTGGGTAAGCAAACTGAACAAACTAAGATGGAATAAAATAAAATAAACACAAAAAAAATTTTTAAAAGGAAAAAGAAAAAAGTAACTAAAAATAAAAGTAAAATTGGGGCCTCACCATGCTCTGAAATTATTGAACTCAGTGTTCAGTCCGGCAGGCTGTAGTGTGTCTAATCGGTAAATGAGATGCTGTTCCTCGAGCTTGCATTGATGTTCACTGGAACACTGCAGCAATCCCAGGACAGAGATGTGAGCATGAGAGCAGGTGGGAGTGTTGAAATGGCAAGCAACCGGAAGCTCGGGGTCCTGCTTGCGGACTGAGCGGAGATGTTCCTGAACGGAGTGTTTGGGGCCTGGGATAGTGAGGAGAGAGGAGGTAAATGTGCAGGTATTACACCTCCTGCGATTGCAGGGGAAGGTGACGTTGGAAGGGGATGAGGTGGTGGGGGTAATGGAGGAGTGGACCAGGGTGTCACGGAGGGAACGATCCCTTCGGAATGCTGACAGGGGAAGGGAGGGGATGATTTTTGAGTGTATGTGTGTGAATGAGGGAGTTAGATTAAAATAAGAAGCTGTAAGGTCTTGAGACAGGTTTATCATAATAGCGTTTAAGATATAGTGTTTAATAAATAGTTAATTTGTTGTTGTCGAAAGATATCTGGTTTGGTCTGTTTTATTCTGGCGGTTACCTGAGTGTTTAAT
Organism: Heterodontus francisci; assembly: GCF_036365525.1. Taxonomy (NCBI): domain Eukaryota; kingdom Metazoa; phylum Chordata; class Chondrichthyes; order Heterodontiformes; family Heterodontidae; genus Heterodontus; species Heterodontus francisci. Next base: position 37,491,429 of record NC_090388.1, on the reverse strand, counting down.
TTGGCTGTTTTCTGGTTGGGTGGGAAAACTTTAATAATATGCTGCAATCTGTGGAGTGATGGGACTGAATTGACAGTGCATTGCTCCTGCCTCGGTCGAAATAAGGTTCACCAGATTAATTCCTAGGATGACTCCTATCAGGACAGATTGAGTAGAATGGGCCTATATTCTCTGGAGTTTGGAAGAATGAGAGGTGATCTCATTGAAACATATAAAATTCTCAGAGGGCTTGAAGAGTAGATGCTGAGAGGCTGTTTCCCCTGCCTGGAGAGTCCAAAACTAGGGGTCATAGTCAGAGGATCAGAGGTTAGCCATTTAGGACTGAGAGGAAGAGAAATTTCTTTACTTAGAGGGTTGTAAAATCTTTAGAATTCTCTAACCCTGAGAGCTACTGATTTTCAATTAATGAGTCTATTCAAGACTGAGATTGATAAATATTTGATCACTAAGGGAATCAAGGGATAGGATGGGAAAGTGAAGGAGATGTAGAAGTTCAGCCACGATCTTATTGAATGGTGGAGCAGACTCGAGGGACCATATGGCCTACTCCTGCTCCTATTTCTTATGTTCTCATGGCAGAATCCTGGATAGTCAACAATTGCCATGTGATGATAGTTTGGCATTCCAAATCACCTGTAGAGTAAAAGCAACAATTGTTGCAGAATATGATCTAATTCTGCGAAGGTACCCACAGTGAAGCATGTGTGTTGTGAATGCCACCAAGGACTTCTGGAAATCTAGCAATGTCTTGTTAGCTTGCTGCTCACAGTTTCTAGGAAACGTATAGAACAACTAATACAGATGCTATCTCAGAATCTATTTGAACATTAAGAATTGATTTGTTGCCTAGTATTCTAGTATGTACCCAGTCCTTCAAGTATGTAGCCTGTTATTCTATTATGCACCTTGATCTTCTAGTGTGCTCCCTGAGCCATTAGCATTAAAGGGAATTTCAACTGGTAACAGATAATTGGTGACTACTTGACCTGGATTCACGTGAACTCACTATATTTATTCAAGAGTATCTATTTTTTCAATCTATAACTAAGATAGACCTGTGTTTCTAAAAGTGCATTGGACATAGAATAGGCTATGGGTTTCTAAAACATCCTGGCAGTAGTTCTAAAGACTTGTGCACCAGAACAGTGCCGTTAGGAAGGGAGTTCCAGGATTTTGACCCAGCGACAGTGAAGGAACGGCAATATAGTTCCACACATCATCCTAAATTGGAACTATATCACCGTTCCTTCACTGTCGCTGGGTCAAAATCCTGGAACTCCCTTTCGAACAGTGCTGTAGGTGTACCTACATCCCCAGGACTGCAGTGGTTCAAGAAGGCAGCTCACCACCACCTTCTCAAGAGAAATTAGGGATGGGCAATAAATGCTAGCATAGCCAGCGATGCCCACATCCCCCGAACGAATAAAAAAAAGATGACAGGCAAGGTAGGGTTGGGGATGAGGTAATCATGGAGGTAGGGTGGGGTGGGGTGGTGGGGGGGGAGGTGCAAGCCTGGGATGACAGTGGCCCATAGTATTCTTGTGGAGCCACAAAAATGAAATCAAGAAAGATTTGAGACTATATTTTGAAATTACCACCTGGGATGGGTGCACTGCAGATCCTCTGCTTATTTTATCCTTCAAAACTGCAGCCAGGGTACTACGTACCTCATAGGATCCTGATTTACACATTAAAATGGCCTGCTGCTACACCTGTTGGGCTGCTGATCAGAAGGCCCCTTTCAACATGGCAGTTGTTCAACACCATTTTTAAGCCATTCTCCCTTCGCTTGGTCAGACTGACTTAAAATCGGTCTCCATATGTCATATTTCCTATCAATACAACCTGGACATAAGTAATGGCAGTGTGTTACTGGTATCCTGCACGGGTAAGGACCAATGCAATGTGCTTTGAAATTTAAAAAGCTTCTGAAGAAATTCCAAGGAAATCAATCTTTGGTAATTGATTCACTCTGGCTCTGCAAGAATTTGAAACTTTGGCCCCTGAAATGTAAGTTTCCCTTTCCTGGCCTTGTTACATGCAGTTATTATTACTGTATTGGGGTATACTTAATGAAGTACTGAAAGCACTTCATGAGATGGAAAAAGTCAGCCCAAAGCAATACATTTAGACGCAGAAGGACAGCAGGACAAGAAAGCATAGGCTTTAACTTGTGAAAGACCAACTTAGAACACATTTCAGGAAATACTTCTTCGCACAGAAAGTGAATAACAAGTGGAACAGATTTCCAGGAAGAATGCTCGAGGCTAGGACATTTGACACATTTAAGAAACAGTTAAATATTATGTTATCAACAAGGTGGTAGTGTTGTTTCCAAAGAATGAGAGCAAATGGACTGAAGAACCTTCTTCACACAAATGCATCTAGTGATCTTGTAAATGCAGCATATGATGCAGCATTAAGGCTGTACAGTCCATCATACTTTGCATTCTTTGGCCAATTGATAAAAGTGCTGAAACTACCATTGAGGCAATCATTGCCTTTTTAGGAAAGGAGAGGTGAGAAAAAAAATGAAGGGAAACTGGACAGTTCCTGAAGGCTGATGATCTCGTAAGGAGATGGTAATCCTAAGGATTATAATGAAAGTATTTGAACCATGGCCATCGGGTGACAGTTTGCACATTTATTCTTCCTGTGGCACACTTTGTGGAGTTTATCTACCCCTTGGGTTCCTTGGTGACACAGAAATAGAGAGAAAATTAAGTCAGGTGTTTAGAGAGAACACATTTATACCCCCTTCCAATTTAATCTTGTTGTGCAAGTGTAGGACTAGTCTTCTGAATCTTCTAAACTCTGAGCTCTCAACCCTTGTATGACATTACTTTTTCTTAGAATTAGAGCTAGACCAGTAAGGAGTAAAATCAGAAAGTATTTTTTCACACAAAAGGTAGAAGTAATCTGAAACTCTTTCGCCAAAAGACTGCACATGTCAGGTCAATTGAAATATCCATGATTGCCATTGATAGAGTTTTGTTAGGTAAGGAAATCAAGGAATATGGAGAAAAGATGGGTAAAAGGAGTTGGCATCCAATCAGCCATGATCTAATAGAGTGGCCAGACAGGCTTGAGGGAATAAATGGCCTTGTCTTGTCCCAATGTTTATTATCATATTTCCAACTGGTTCTGGTTGGATCTTTCCACTACCACATTCTCAGGGCAACAAGGAAAGGGCAATAAATGCGACCTTGCCAGTGTCACTCTATTTTGTGAATAAATAAAATAAAATATCAATATAAATTTTGATGGAATTTAAAATTTCACCAATTTCCATCTTCTTCCAGGGATACACATAAAACATAATCCAGAGAGTCTGTAATTTAAGATGTTCTTAATTACCTGAGCTAAATGTTATGTTGCCATGATGCTTTTGTCTGGTGATTTTGTCAGGGGTCACTGTCTTACAGCAGTACAATTTAAAGCTTTTTATAAATTACCAGACAATTAGGTAAGTTAGTTTATACTTTTTTGTCAAGGTTTTGGTACATGATGGAGTCTGTCCAAGTATTAATGGGGAATTTACAGAATTCAATGATTCTTAACTGAATTTTCAACTGAGAAATAGTGATAGAATGTATAGTTTTCCAAATATCTGAATTCTCTTCAGAAATTTGTTGGTTTTAAAATCTGACAATAATTTTCTTTTGTCAATTCCTGATGATGTTTTCAACACATATTTCTATAACAATGCATTCCATTATTATTTTCTTGTTGCATCATTCTGATGTGAGTATTAATTCTTCTCTTGAATTGGACAAATGTGGGCAAAATTTCCACAAATCTGCAATTGCATTCACTTCAAAAAATAAATCTGATTGACGTTTCTACAGTGATTTTGTTGCAAAATGCTCTATGTTTAATGCTTCTCTGCATTATAATGGCCCAGATTTCGCACTTGCCTCTGACCTCTATGAAAGCTGCCCAAAGATCTAGTGATCTCTGTGACATTGATTTCTCCTATCCAATGTCAGTTTGAATCTGACACCAAGTCAAGAGGATCACCAGGCATCCAGCAACGGTGATGTCATCACTCAGGATAATCAACTAATCACACTGGAGTCTTCTTGCAGCCAGCAAGCCAGAAAGTAAAATGCAATGATTATTCTTCAGTTTTACTTAAATATTACAGCAAGCAAAATAAATTATTGGAACATATTTATGGGATTAAGATTGAAGCTGAAATTTCATCAACAAACTCAAATAAATTAAAAATATGAGGAATTTGTTTTATCATAATGGAGAAATTTGACACTCCACAAGTAGCTTTTCCAGGCCAGAGAGGTGTTCAACGGTAATGATAAACTTAGTACATTCTTAAAATCTCAGTTTCACCACATTCAACAAGGTGTACCTTTTTCAAGGGTTTTTACAGTGATGCAAATGGGGTAAAAGTGGAAGTTTAAGTCAATTCAAGTAATTTCTAAGGTTTACATCTGCAGGGATTTCAACAGCGTACCCTGTGGAGGAGCAGCGAATCACTGACATCGACTTCTGGATTTCAACGTTTAACTGCTCATGTGCGGATGCCAGAAGTTGTTTTCAGTTTCACAGTTGTAATGGCGGCGAACGGTGACAGTTTTTGCCATTATTACAACCGCAAAATCTGGGCCATTATGTTTGAATGAGCCAACCATCCGGTGAATAGATATCCCATTAGTACTTCTCAGGTACTGCGATTGCATCATAAAGTCTTAAAGAGCATAGCGTATGCCTAATGTACAAACCCTCAGTGCCACGGGTGCTTCCCCACTACACTATCCTATTCTATGTGCATTGGGTGCATAGAAAACCCCAGTACTGCATAATACAAGTTACTTATGCCTAATTTGCTTCAGTGTTACAAATGATATTCATTGATCATCATCCTCTGTGAGTATGTAACTCATCTCTGTTTAGCACTGTTGAATAGTAGTCATTTTTTTCTGTGTTATTGATTAACCTAAATGAATGTTTCACTTTGTATCATTAAGCATTATTATGCCAGTAATTTTGTTTTGATTTTGTTCAATTTAGACATTTATTATGGCTAACTTTAGAAAGGTGAATTACTTTTTCTTGAATGCTTTCATTAATTCTTTAGTTCAATCAGATTCACCGCCATGAAAAACCGATTTCTTACACGTGGTATAATTGTAAACCTGTTGTTCATAAAATCTTGATACACCTAGCACGTAGAAGAAATCTTTCTTTGATGTTATTTAACTTAGACTCCACAGCCATTTTCATTTGCACAGTGTTATTTAAAAATGAAGGATCAGAGACAGTGGTTAGTGCAATGGATTAAAAATTGTTCTTTGAGCTCAATGACAAGAACACAAGCCCAGTTCAGCCTGTTTGCATGAAATGTGAGACTTCCTGCATTTCATCAGTTTAAATTGGGCTTGAGCCCTTGTCATAGAGCTGACAGAACAGGTTCAAACCCACCACACTTAATCAATGAAATCAATTTGAGCAGTCTTAGTCCTCTTCCTAATGGATGTGAGTACAATTCATACAACTGATCAGAATTTGGCATTAATTGAGAAATTGAATATTGCATCAGTCACACTGAGGCATATTGCTGGTCAGATCAGAGGAAGCACTACTTTGGGATCGAGTGTAGAATGCTTGATGCTGATAATAGGTGTTTCATTCCCCACAGTGACATGACAAACCTTGATGAACACAAAAGTCACTCTCTTCAGGAACAGAGCTTTAATGCTGGATCAAGGGAAATGGAATATGATGCAGACTTACCGCATAACAAAATACACTTGAAAAGGAGAATTATAAAAATGTAGACCTGCTGCAAAACAGGAGAGGAAACATTAACTAATTAGGTTAATGATCCAGTTTACTAATATGGTGATATACTTGTGGCTTTTTCTATCAGGCTATGAGTAAAAAAAAAATTCAGAACCAGTCACATGTACATTTAGATGTTGAAAGCATTTTGAGAATTATCATAAAAGCAAAATACTGCGGATGCTGGAAATCTGAAACAAAAACAAGAAATGCTGGATTCACTCAGCAGGTCTGGCAGCATCTGTGGAAAGAGAAGCAGAGTTAACGTTTCGGGTCAGTGACCCTTCTTCGGAACTCCGAAGAAGGGTCACTGACCCGAAACGTTAACTCTGCTTCTCTTTCCACAGATGCTGCCAGACCTGCTGAGTGAATCCAGCATTTCTTGTTTTTGGTTGAGAATTATCATCATGTTTGCAATAGCAGTTTTACATTTGTAAAGTTGCAGTTTCTCTTAGATTCAGAACATCATATAACACTATTGATGAGCGTTAATGAAGTAAACTTACAAGTAAATACTTCGCCCTTTCCTCATGCCCCTTTATGTTTTTCCAAATATTTTTAAAAGCTATTATGGATTCTTCTTCCGGCACTGTTTCTAGTAGGGCATTCCATATCAACAACCCCTGAGTTTAAAAAAAATCCTCTAACCATTCCTGCATTCTTTTTGGTTATTATCTTAGTTTCATGCTCTTTTATTGCTAAGTTACACTGTATGGTAACATTCTTACCTTGGAGTCTGAAGGTTGTGGGTTCAATCCCAGCTCCAGGTAAATTGGTTGTCACCTTTGCCTACAAAAAGATGAAAACTGAGTTAAATTTTTGGGAAAATATTACTGGCTATGAAGCACTTAAGATGGTCTGAGGATGCAAAAATGTGTTATATAAAAGGTGGTACTTTTTTTCTTTAATTATTGACTCATTGATCAGTGAAACAAGAGAAAAACAATTTTCCTGTCTTAATTCCGCCTTCCATAAATTCGAACATTTCTATTAGATCCCCTTAACCTTCTCTGGTGTAATGATTAAATCCTCTCAACTCTGATTCTGCACCCTTTCCATGGCCATAGCAGCCTAACAGAAATGACACCCCAACACTGGAAATCTTTACTAATGATATAAATGGTGCTCCATTTATGCTGCGCAAAGTATTAAGTGCAGAGAGCTAGCGCTTAGGTGAGTGGCCTCTTGTACTACTGAAGTTTTAGGAAGGAACGTCAGCCTGTACATAAAAAACACTTGCATGGGGCTCTGCTCCCCAACCTCTAACTCTGGATAATGTTTCTGAATTTAGAATAGAGTGATGGGGTGTTTCGCTCTTTTCTTTCACTAGATGTTGAAAAGTGGTACAACTTGGTCATATGCCAGTTAGACTAAATGTTCAGCCTCAGGCCTTCCATGTACTCTCATTACAAGTGGCCATTTATTCTTCATGTTTGGTGCCAGTGCCATAGACTTGCTGCTGCCTGGTGGATTTTTAAAATGTAGTATTAAATAATGCACATTATATTGCCAGTTCAACTGGCAAATGACAACCAACAGCAACTTCCAAAACCTTGCTAGTTGATAAGAAAACAATTTGGCAATGAGAAATGCCATGCAAATGATTGTTCCAAATATGCAGTGCAATTGGGACATAGGATACGCATCTGTGTATGGGATCCTCCAGATCATTTCACCATTTCTTCTAATAAAGTGTTTTTGCACAATGTACAACATTTGACATGATCTGCATGTAATCTCCACCAGTTCTGTAGGCTTAAATGTCACAAAACCTGTATCTGAATATGAACAATTCATTCAGCTCAGGTGCAATTTCAAATTATTGTTTTATATAGTATTCCAGAGAAAGCAGAGAAGCAAATATTATAAAATAGAATTTCAGAATTATATGTCTGATTATTGACTAATTATTGATCTGATTGTTACAATTGAGGATCTCTCCCAACCCTTCTTACTCACTCTACCTGCAAAAGGAAACTTTTATAAGTAGAAACAATGCATGATTTGAACAAAAAAATCTAACTTTCTGTAGTACGTGGGATGTACTGTGTCTCCAGACTAACAATCTTTAACAATCCACTCTTTTGCAACTGAGTTGTACTGAAAATAGTATCTTGCTTACCCACCATCTCTGTGCTCACTGACCTGCATTGGTTTCCAGTCCTTCAATACTTAAAATTTTCCCTTCATGACCACTCTGTATCTAATCTCTGTACGATCCTGCAGCCCTACAATGCCTAAAAACTCTGGGTTCCTCAAACTCTGGCCTCTTAAGCATTCACCATTCCCTTTGCCTACCATTGGTGATCATGCTTTCAGTTGTTTAAGCCCTAAGCTTTGGGACGGTCTCCCTAAAGATCTCAGCTTCTTCACCTCTCTCTCTTTCTTTAATGTCCACTGTAAAACATATTTCTTTGTCCAAACTTTTGGTCAGCTCTCCTAATCTTTCCTTCTTTGGCTTAGCGTCAATTTTATTTCTTCTTATGCTTCTCTGAAGCACCTACGGGCATTTTATTGCATTAAAGCCATTATTTTAATGCAAATTGTTGTTTAGGCTGTAATAAAACATTCCTGATCTCTATGATAAGCAGAAAAGCACCACATTAACAGACTATGTAATTGAGACAAAAATGAGTTACTTAAATTTAATATAAGACAAGAAAATTTACGAAGCTGAGAGGTGATCTGGCGAAAGTGGACTGGATATAACTACTTGAAGGAAATTCAGTGGCAAACCAGTGGGAGGCATTCAAAAGTAAGATACTGCAGGCACAGTGTAGACATGTCCCCACAAAGATAAACAGTGATACAGCCAAATCAAGAGCTCCCTGGTTATCGAGAAGCTTACAGGGTAAGTTAAAGCAGAAAAAGAAAGTTTATGATGATCACAAAAAACTAAATACTTTAGAAAGCCTAGGGGAGTATAGAAAGAGCAGGGGTGATGTAAAAAAGGACATTAGAAAAGCAAAGAGAGGACATGAAAAATCATTGGCAGGTAAAATCAAGGAAAACCCTAAGATGTTTTATCAGTACATTAAGTGCAAGAGGATAATTAAGGAAAGGGTAGGGCCTATCAGAGATGTATCAGGGAACTTATGTGTGGATGTAGAAGATGTGGGCAGGGTTCTTAATGAGTTTTTTGTCTCTGTCTTCACCAAGGAGAGAGATGATGCAGATACTAGTTAAAGAGGAAGAGTGTGAATTATTAGATGCGTTAAGCATTATGAGAGAGGAGGTACGAGAAGGTCTGACATCCTTGAAAGTGGACAAATCGCCAGGGCCAGATGGATTGCATCCCAGGTTGTTAAAGGAAGCCAGGGAGGAAATAGCAGATGCGCTGAGGATCATCTTCAAATCCTTACTGGATACGAGCGAGATGCCAGAGGATTGGATGTCTGCGAACGTTATACCATTGTTTAAAAAAGGTGCGAGGGATAGGCCAAATAATTATAGGCCAGTCAGTCTGACCTCAGTGGTGGGTAAATTATTAGAATCAATTTTGAGGGACAGGATAAACTGCCATTTAGAAAGGCATGAATTAATCAGGAATTTGTTAAGGGAAGGTCATGTCTTACTAACTTGATTGAGTTTTTTGGGGAAGTAACAAGGAGGATTGATGAGGGTAGTGTAGTGGATGTGGTCTACATGGATTTTAGTAAGGCATTTGACAAGGTCCCGCATGCAGACTGGTCAGTAAAATGAAAGCCCATGGGATACGGGGAATATGGCAGCTTGAATCCAAAATTGGCTCAGTGACAGGAAACAAAGGGTAGTAGTCGACGGATGTTTTTGTGAATGGAAAGCGGTTTCCGGTGGCGTTCCACAGGGCTCGGTGTTGGGTCCCTTGCTGTTTGTGGTATATATTAATGATTTGGACGTAAATGTGGGGGACATGATTGGAAAATTTGCTGATGACACAAAAATTGGCCGTGTAGTTGATAGTGAAGAGGATAGCTGTAGACTCCAGCATGAGATCAATGGTTTGGTTGAGTGGGCAGAAAAGAGGCAAATGGAATTCAATCCAGAGATGTGTGAGGTAATGCATTTGGAGAGGGCAAACAAAACAAGGGAATACACAATAAAAGGGAGGATCTTGAGAGGGGTAGTAGAAGTGCATGTCCATAGATCCCTGAAAGTGGCAGGACAGGTAGGTAGAGTGGTGAAGACAGCATATGGAATGCTTTCCTTTATTGGCCAAGGTATAGAATACAAAAGTAGGAATGTAATGCTGGAACTGTATAAAACGCTGGTTCGGCCACAGCTGGCATATTATGTACAGTTCTGGTCATCACGTTACAGGAAGGACATAATTGCTCTGGAGAGAGTACAGAGGAGATTTACAAGAATGTTGCCAGGGCTTGAAAGTTGCAGCTATGAGGAAAGATTGGATTGGCTTGGCTTGTTTTCCTAAGAACAGAGGAGGCTGAGGGGTGACTTAATTGAGGTGCACAAAATTATAAGGGGCCTAGATAAAGTAGACAGGGAGGACCCGTTTCTCCTCGTGGAGAGGTCAATTACCAGGGGGCACAGATTTAAAGTGATTGGTAGAAGGATTAGAGGGGACTTGAGGAAAAACTTTTTCACCCAGTGTGCGGTGGGTGTCTGGAATTCACTGCCAGAAAAGGTGGTGGAGGCAGAAACCCTCAACTCATTTAAAGGGTACCTGGACATGTAACTGAAGTGCTGTAGCCTGCAAGGCTATGGACCAGGTGCTGGAAGGTGGGATTAGATTGGACGGCTAGTTTTTTCAGCCAGTGCAGACATGATGGGCTGAATGGCCTCCTTCTGTGCTGCAATTTTTCTATGGTTCTATTAGACAGAAATTATACAGAAAAGTGAACCATATCACAAAGCTTTATAGTAACTTTGTCTGTCATTTTGAATTGTTTTCTGAGAACGCAAAATAATAAACAATACAAAATCCTTATGCCCCTTTTCATAGTCCATATAACAGTGGCTTAGAAATCCAAAACACGGGTGCTTTGGGCTCTATGCAATTCTGCCTTATACACAGTCACTTGGACATGTGGTTCAAGCAAGTGAACCAAAGATGAGCAGCAGTCTCAAGGTCTTAATTTCAAAAGATGCCTTCCATGTCATAGGTGCTAACTTTGAGAGAACTGCTTTCCCTGAAGGGGAAACCACAGTTCCTTTGGGAGCACCTTCCAAACCCGCGTTCCTACCACCTAGAAGGACAAGGGTGTGAAGGAATCCAGCTATATAAGGGGTTATAAGGTTCAAAGATGTATTTTCTTATGAGTGAGGGATTAAAAATTTTAAAAGGGTTCATCTTCCTGAAAGGCAAAAAAGTTCATCTCGATAATACTAAATGAACATGAGCCTGAGTGAAAAAGCTCACCTCATCTCAGAACCATAAAAGGCAGCTTCTGATAAAGAGGATTTGCTCCCAATGTCATGAACCTCACCACATGGTAAAACATTGATAACATAGTTTTGCAAACTGTCACAAAGCTACCACAGCGTAATAGTTGATAAGATTGTTTTATGCTGATAGCCCTAAACCACAGTCAACTGAATTTTTGACACAGCTAACCAAACCCAAAAACTGAATTATAATCTTGAAGCACAGTTAGATGACAAATGAAAAATTGACAATGACAAGGCTCGCAGTTTGGCTTTCTTAGAAACAAAGAGGCCCGGATCTTAACTAGAAATTAACAGATATACAACCTTTCTTAGGAATCAAAGAGAATGGACCTTACCTAGAAATTAGCAATTATTCAGCCTTATTTGGGAAATAAAGGGGAGGGTGACCTTACCTACGGTTGAGGTAACACCCCCATATGTAAGAAATTAGTTATGCAACTTAAAAAACAATATAAATATTGGGAGCATACATTGGATTTTAGATTCATTGGACTCACTGCAGCATCTCTCATGGTAAAGGTATGACTACTGGAGTAAGGTGATGACAATTCTCCCCTTAACTAGGACAGAGGTATCTCACTAATTCTGTAATCTTCTACTTGGGGATTTAAGGTAAGTGTTACTTTAATTCTTTCTTCTTGCTTCTTTTGGGCCTCCTTATCTCGAGAGACAATGGATACGTGCCTGGAGGTGGTCAGTGGTTTGTGAAGCAGCGCCTGGAGCGGCTATAAAGGCCAATTCTAGAGTGACAGGCTCTTCCACAGGTGCTGCAGAGAAATTTGTTTGTCGGGGCTGTTGCACAGTTGGCGCTCCCCTTGCGCCTCTGTCTTTTTTCCTGCCAACTACTAAGTCTCTTCGACTCGCCACATTTTAGCCCTGTCTTTATGGCTGCGCGCCAGCTCTGGCGTACGCTGGCAACTGACTCCCACGACTTGTGATCAATGTCACAGGATTTCATGTCGCATTTGCAGACGTCTTTAAAGCGGAGACGTGGACGGCCGGTGGGTCTGATACCAGTGGCGGACTCGCTGTACAATGTGTCTTTGGGGATCCTGCCATCTTCCATGCGGCTCACATGGCCAAGCCATCTCAAGCGCCGCTGACTCAGTAGTGTGTACAAGCTGGGGATGTTGGCCGCCTCGAGGACTTCTGTGTTGGAAATACGGTCCTGCCACCTGATGCCAAGTATTCTCCGGAGGCAGCAAAGATGGAATGAATTGAGACGTCGCTCTTGGCTGGCATACGTTGTCCAGGCCTCGCTGCCATCGAGCAAGGTACTGAGGACACAGGCCTGATACACTCGGACTTTTGTGTTCCGTGTCAGTGCGCCATTTTCCCACACTCTCTTGGCCAGTCTGGACATAGCAGTGGAAGCCTTACCCATGCGCTTGTTGATTTCTGCATCTAGAGACAGGTTACTGGTGATAGTTGAGCCTAGGTAGGTGAACTCTTGAACCACTTCCAGAGCGTGGTCGCCAATATTGATGGATGGAGCATTTCTGACGTCCTGCCCCATGATGTTCGTTTTCTTGAGGCTGATGGTTAGGCCAAATTCATTGCAGGCAGCCGCAAACCTGTCGATGAGACTCTGCAGGCACTCTTCAGTGTGAGATGTTAAAGCAGCATCGTCAGCAAAGAGGAGTTCCCTGATGAGGACTTTCCGTACTTTGGACTTCGCTCTTAGATGGGCAAGGTTGAACAACCTGCCCCCTGATCTTGTGTGGAGGAAAATTCCTTCTTCAGAGGACTTGAACACATGTGAAAGCAGCAGGGAGAATAAAATCCCAAAATGTGTGGGTGCGAGAACACAGCCCTGTTTCACGCCACTCAGGATAGGAAAGGGGTCTGATGAGGAGCCACCATGTTGAATTGTGCCTTTCATATTGTCATGGAATGAGGTGATGATACTTAGTAGCTTTGGTGGACATCCGATCTTTTCTAGTAGTCTGAAGAGACCACGTCTGCTGACGAGGTCAAAGGCTTTGGTGAGATCAATGAAAGCAATGTAGAGGGGCATCTGTTCACGGCATTTCTCCTGTATCTGACGAAGGGAGAACAGCATGTCAACGGTCGATCGCTCTGCACGAAAGCCACACTGTGCCTCAGGGTAGACGCGCTCGGCCAGCTTCTGGAGCCTGTTCAGCGCGACTTGAGCAAAGACTTTCCCCACTATGCTGAGCAGGGAGATTCCACGGTAGTTGTTGCAGTCACCGCGGTCACCTTTGTTTTTATAAAGGGTGATGATATTGGCATCGTGCATGTCCTGTGGTACTGCTCCCTCGTCCCAGCACAGGCAAAGCAGTTCATGTAGTGCTGAGAGTATAGCAGGCTTGGCACTCTTGATTATTTCAGGGGTAATGCTGTCCTTCCCAGGGGCTTTTCTGCTGGCTAGAGAATCAATGGCATCACTGAGTTCCGTTTTGGTTGGCTGTATGTCCAGCTCATCCATGACTGGTAGAGGCTGGGCTGCATTGAGGGCAGTCTCAGTGACAGCATTCTCCCTGGAGTACAGTTCTAGGTAGTGCTCAACCCAGCGGTCCATTTGTTTGCGTTGGTCAGTGATTATGTCCCCTGATTTAGATTTGAGGGGGGCGATCTTCTTGATGGTTGGCCCAAGAGCTCTCTTCATGCCATCGTACATTCCTCTGATGTTTCCGGTGTCTGAGGCCAGCTGAATATGACTGCATAGGAGCATACATTGGATTTTAGATTCATTGGACTCATTGCAGCATCTCTCATGGTAAAGGTATGACTACTGGAGTAAGGTGATGACAATTCTCTCCTTAACTAGGACAGAGGTATCTCACTAATTCTGTAGTCTTCTACTTGGGGATTTAAGGTAAGTGTTACTTTAATAATTGATGGATATTCTACATAAATATTTTACTGTAACATATTTGGATTTAAAAATTGGATTCTCTATTAGAAATGATTGTATTTTCTATCTTTTCCTAGAATTATTAATCTTGCGATTGACTGTCTCACCAACTGTAAATTGCATGTTTGGTTCTTTAATAAACTTCTATATAATTTAGAATTTATATTGTTTCACACAGTTTTCTGTATCACTAACTCATGAGCCCATCTCTGTACACTCTTTGGTGGGGAGGTACATTACCGAGGAGAGATTCCGGGATCCTTTTAATATTCAGGGTATTATAATCTGGCTGAAAATTGTTAAAAAGACTATCTGGAGGACAGTAATATTCTCAGCTGGTACCTTTCCTTTGGGGAGAGTTAGATCAGTCCTTCAGACCCAGCAGGTGCCTTTAGAATCTGTCTTTCTCAACCTTAAGTTGAGAGTGATCATCTGAGAAATATGCCTGATCTGGGTTCGCCCCAAAAAGGGGCTAGGATTATAATCCACCACAAGGGCAGCAAATGCATGGGAACACCACCATCTGCAAGTTACTGTCCAAACCACACACCATCCTGACTTGGAACTATATCACCATTCCTTCACTGTCACTGGGTCAAAAATCTGAAACTCTCTTCCTAACAGCACTGTGGGTGTGCTTACACCAGATGGACTGCAGTGGTTTAAGAAAGTCGCTCACCACCACCTTCTCAAAGGCAATTAGGAATGGTCAACAAATGCTGGCCTTGCCAATAACACTCACATCCCATGTAAGAATAAAAAAAAGGCCATTTCAAATAGCAGAGCACAAGTGAACAGTAATGTTTGGTGGTAGAGGAGGGTTGCAGTGAATTTCACTGCCACTGGTAGTTTTTCCCATGTGATTGTGGGGTTTTCCAGCATAACTCCATCACCACCTACCCTAGTGAAATGCAGTTGACGAAAGAATTTGTTCTTGGGACTTTCCCAGGTAGCTGTGCTAAAATCTCTACTATAAGAGTGATGCAGTGGTCAGCACTACAGCCTCACAGCTCAAGCGCCCCGGGTTTGATTCCGGGTAACGCCTGTGCGGAGTTTGCAAGTTCTCCCTGTGACCGTGTGGGTTTTCGTCAGGTGCTCTGGTTTCCTCCCACAGCCAAAGACTTGCAGGTTGATAGGTAAATTGGCCATTGTAAATTGCCCCTAGTATAGGTAGGGAAATTAAGGGAAGGTGGTAGGAACATGGGATTAACATAGGATTAGTATAAATGAGTGGTTGATGGTTGGCACAGACTCAGTGGGCCAAAGGGCCTGTTTCAGTGCTGTATCTCTAAAACAAAACTGCACAGATAAAGATAGGTGTGAGTAATCTACCTTGTGTGTAAGCAACCCTGCCTTCAATCCTTCCTTTCATCCTCTCCCTTTACCAAAAATCTCAAATAGAGAAAGATGGCCATATTTGGATTTTTAATTAGCACCAAAATGGAGAATGGAGAATTCTAGGTCTCAAAATTCAAAACAAAAATATAAAATGTCTACCTATCCAAAATCATGCAATTTGAGCTTTTACAGCTAATTTCTTCAAAGGCCAGAATGTGCCGAACATTTATTGCCCATTTTAAATGAGGAGCTGAGTGCACAGCACATTCTCCTCAGGGAATCAGGCTTGTTTAACTACTTGTTTAAATCCAGTTTTATTGGATTTGCACATTAAAATGAAGCCTTCACTCCAAAATGTGCACTCTAGGCTGGTGCAGTGGGGATCATGCAATATAGCTTTCTGCCCAAACTCCCAGCCCTCACTTACCTGTTCTATGTTCTAAACAAGAGAATTGACTTTGCCATTCCATCTGGGATCTATATGAGAAATTATAGTCCTTTTTAGGACAGTTTTGAATATTTTCCTCCCATTAGTGGGATTCAATACAGGAAACAAATCATTCATCTAATCTGTTGCCAGACCCATTCAGGTCTGCTTGGATGGAAGTTTAGTCTGTCTCCAGAAAGCTTTCATTCAAATGGAAGCAAAATACTCCAGATGCTGGAAATCTGAAATAAAAACAAGAAATGATGGAAATACTCAGCAGGTCTGGCAGCATCTGTGGAGAGAGAAGCAGAGTTAACATTTCAGGTCAGTGACACTTCACCCGAACTGGCAAATGTAAGAAATGTAATAGGTTTTAAGCAAATAGAGTGGGAGTGGGGCAAGAGATAACAAAAGGCAAGGTGTTGATAGGACAGAGTGTCACAGAGAATAACTGACTAGAAGGTCATGGAGCAAAGGCAAAAGGTATGTTAATGGTGTGCTGAAAGACAAAGCGTTAGTGCAGAGAGCATGTTAATTGACAGAAAAATGTACAACCCTGGCCCAAAGCACAAACATGAAAAAAAGTGGGTAGGCACATGGTAAAAAATGAATGATGAAACAAACTAAAATAAAATAAACAAAGAAAAAAGAAAAAAGAAAAAAATAACTAAAAATAAAAAGGGGGCCCGTCATGCTCTGAAATTATTGAACTCAATGTTCAGTCCGGTAGGCTGTAGTGTGCCTAATCGATTAATGAGATGCTGTTCCTCAAGCTTGTATTGATGTTCACTGGAACACTGCAGCAAGCCCAGGACAGATTTGTGGGCTGGACAGCAGGGGTGTTTGTTGAAATGGCAAGAAACTGGAAGCTCGGGGTCATGCTTTCGGACTGAGCGGAGGTGTTCCGCAAAGTGGTCACCCAATCTGCGTTTGGTCTCCCCATTGTAGAGGAGACCACATTGTGAGCAGCGAATACAGTATACTGAATTGAAAGAAGTACAAGTAAATCGCTGCTTCACCTGAAAGGAGTGTTTGGGGCCTTGGATAGTGAGGAGAGAGGAGGTAAAAGGGCAGGTGTTGCATCTCCTGTGATTGCATGGGAAGGGCTGTTCATTTTTCTGTCAATTAACACCCTCTCTGCACTAACACTTTGTCTTTCAGCACACCATTAACATACCATTTGCCTTTGCTCCATGACCTTCTGGTCAGTTATTCTCTGTAACCCTCTGTCCTATCAACACCTTGCCTTTTTATTCCCCTGTCCCACCCCCGCTCTATTTGCTTAAAACCTATTACATTTCTAACATTTGCCAGTTCTGATGAAGGGTCACTGACCTGAAATGTTAACTCTGCTTCTGTCTCCACAGATGCTGCCAGTCCTGCTGAGTATTTCCAGCATTTCGTCTTTTTATTTCATTCAAATGAGTTTGACTGCCATGGTAAGATTTCACTCTCACTCTAGTTCCTCTTTTGCTTTTCCAGGTGGTCTCAGCTATCCCGATTTTCCCTCCCTATCTGTTTTCCCAGTCTGTCTGTTTCTTGCACCCTCTTTCAACTTCTGCTTACTCGCTACATAACAGAGAGGGAGCAACAGAAGCCAGAATTTTACCGGGCCATTAAGAGTGAGTTCAGAGCTAGTGGGTGGGGGAGCCTCTGTATAATGGGACCGGACCACATTTGGCCAGAAGTCCAATGCCTTGATGCATTTCTAATTTTATCAATGGCACATGGGGACCATGGGCTTCGGAGCCTCGCCTTGTGAAATGATGCGGCAAGGAAGTGGGGGATAAGAACTGGTCTCTCAGGAAGCCATTGGGAGAGCCACCATGCGGTGGCAGGCAGGGGGGGTGCATAAAAGACACTGCCAGACTAGACAGAAGGAGGGAGAAAGTGCCAAAACTGTGGGGACTTTTGTCAGGATCCCATAGGAAAGGGCTTAGGGACAGGATTCGGGGTGGGGAGCGGGCAGCTAGCTGGATATGAAGCAGAGAGAGGACACCTGACATGGGCTTCATCCACCCAGGCCTCGGCGTCCCTTTTGAGGAGGAGGCACAGCTCAGAAGTACAAGGTCCAGGCACCAACGGGGGCACATCACCATCCTGAGGACCAGCAAGAGGACTCAGAGGGTGCAGTGTCACATCATTCCCCTGCACCCGCTACCAGCACAGACACTCTCATATTGGTGGGTGTGAATTCGTGAGTAGATTCAAGATCACAAGCTGGTGAGCACATTGCAGACACACCCAAGCAGCTGGTGGAGGCTGTGACAGCTGAGCATGCTAGAGAAGGGCATAGAGAGGCATGCCAGCAGGCACAATGTGCAGAAGAGGTTATCCCCAGAAGAGAGTGTACTGCCCCAGGCAGTGTCAGCAAAGCCTGTGGTTCTCCAGGAAGACCTTCACAGGCCTCTGCGCCATGCTGCCGGATGAGCTGAGACCCATAGGGTTTGATGAACACCCAATGCCTGTGGTCCTCAAGATCACCGTGACTCTCAATTTCTACACCTCTGGATCTTTTCAGGGATCCACTGGGGCATGTGTGGGAACTCCCAGTCTGCAGTCCATTGGTGCATCAAGGAGGGACTTAACATTTAAAAAGCTTTAACACTGCTGCATAGAGTTCATGGACAAGGTGATGGCATGCAGGTCTGCGCACATCTCCGGCATCCACTGAGTGGTCTGCTGGATTAGGCTCTCCTTGAGGGTCACCAATTTCTCAATGGAGGAAGCCATGTGCACACATGCCAGAGACATGGCAGCACTCTTGGCCTGAATGGACTCTTCCATTAACAGTGCATGGGTGCACATAGCCACTGGAATCTCCGCCAGATGTTCCCTCACCTCTTGCTGCAGTTGCAGCACTTACCATTTTTCAGCTGACTCCAGAGGTACATCATCAGCCTGAGGCTCAGCATGGGCCTGGCCTCCCACAGTCCTCTGACCGTCAGTGGCCTCAGCTTTCACAGCCTCCACCAGCTGCTTGGGTGTGTCTGCAATGTGCTCACCAGCTTGTGATCTTGAACCTACTCACGAATTCACACCCACCAATATGAAAGTATCTGTGCTGGTAGCGGGTGCAGGGGAATGATGTGATACTGCACCCTCTGAGATCCCTCCTCCTCCTCCGAGGTGGCCGGCTGGTCTCCGGTTGCCTGAGTTCCTCATGCCTCAGCTTGACCCTGACCTGCATGAGGGAACATAAGCATTTATGGATTAAGGGCTTCCCATCTCCTCATCCCAGCCATGCTAGCTGTGGAGCTCCATGTGTCCAGCGTTGATCACATGAGCACTATGCATTGTGTGTGCTAGATGCACCCTTGTGCACCTATACCTATTCTCTCACCCTCTTGGGTTGGCACTCCTGTCTCCCATCAGTAATTGCATGGCCTGGTGCCCTGCCAACTCGAAGGCCTGCTCTTTCATGGGACTTAGGATGTGAAGGTATGACACCCCTCCGTCAGTCTTGGCCCTTTCTTTGTTGTTGTGTGCCTCTGTCTTCTTCTGTAAGCACAAAGTTGAACACAGTTAGTTTCCTCATGGAGACAAGGACAACACTAATGCTGTTGAGTCATAAAGTCATAGAGTTATACAGCATAGAAACAGGTCCTTTGGCCCACCATGTCCATGCCGACCATCAGGCCTATCTATTCTAATCCCATTTTCCAGCACTTGGCCTGTAGCCTTGTATGCTATGGCATTTCAAGTGCTCATCTAAATACTTCTTAAATGTTGTGAGGGTTCCTGCCTGTCCCATCCGTTCAGGCAGTGTGTTCCAGATACCAACCACTCTCTGGGTGAAAATTATTTTCCTCAAATCCCCTCTAAACCTCCTGCCCCTTACCTTAAACCTATGTCCCCTGGTTATTGACACCTCTGCTAATGGAAAAAGTTTCTCCCTAGCTACTCTATCTATGCTCCTCATAATTTTGTATGAGGAACAGCGGGCTATGATGAGGGCACACAAATGCCAGATGCATATGGCCACTCTCAAGGGGCATTGTGGGGGTCAGCAAAGACAGATAGGCAGCCATGCCTCTGACAGGATATGTTGCTGCCTGACCCCCTTATCACTGACTGGGTGGTCGCTGCCTCTCCACCAAGCGCACCCTCTCATGCTGCCACATGCAAGCCCCAAAGGGAAAAGAGGTATGGAGTACTAACCTTGGCAGACCGAATGAGGTCATTGACATGCTTGTGGCATCAGATCCAGGTTTGGGAGGGGTATCATCATGGCTGCTGACCTCCTCTACAATCTCTGTCTGGCCTTGCTTGGTCAGTTGGGGGCGGGGGGGGGGGGGGGGAGGTCCCTCTCCTTCGCCCTGGGAAAGAGGACCTCCTGCCTTGCCCTTGCAACCTGGAGGAGAACCTGCAGAGAGGCATTGCTGAACTGTGGGGCCACCCAGGGTTGCTGTAGCCTTCCGGTGAGGTCCTTGATTGGTTTGAGTCTTCAGTCAAGGGAGCAGCACGAGGAGGTTGCAGTCCTTTGTTCATACAGCAATGAATGCAGGGCTGGCAGCCTTTTAAATATGGCCTCAGCTGACACCAATCTCGCCGCCTGACTTCCCACCTCAGGCTCAGGATTGGATGGCTCCTGCACCTTGCGCTCCGTAATTGGCCATCCGCCGCAAGATTGCATACGGCCAGCCACTTTCCTACCAAATAGAAACGGCACCCGCTTCCGGAGCCACCATCTTGACCTTTGCCCTTAGGACAAAATTCAGCCCAGAGTTCTGTTATTTGAGGTAAGACTTACCCTTGCTCAGTAATAGTGTTGAAATGAATCTCTAATTGTGCAGAACAGTTTTATTATGCAGAAGAGCATATGTTGTCTGTCTCCTTGAGTAGAACTCTTTCTCCGAGCATAAAAAAAGTGCAGAACAGGGAAAATTAATATTATTGGAAGCACCCTTCGCCATATCATTTATGAACAGGAGAGACAGCAGAGGGCAAGGAACACATTCCTGCAGGACTCCAACAGTCACTGTGCCCCAGGCAGATCTTTGCCCATTTATCATCATCATTTTTTGCTTTCTGTTACCAAGTTAGATTTGAAGCAAACCGGCTAGTGATTAATTCCATTTGCTTTTACCTTTTGCAAAACTCTGAGATACAGAATCTTACCAATTACCTTCTGAAAATGTGAGTATATCAAAACCACTTGATATCCCTCATCC
This sequence comes from Heterodontus francisci, assembly GCF_036365525.1. Lineage (NCBI taxonomy): Eukaryota > Metazoa > Chordata > Chondrichthyes > Heterodontiformes > Heterodontidae > Heterodontus > Heterodontus francisci. The sequence goes on along the minus strand of NC_090388.1, from coordinate 37,470,422 downwards.
ACTCATTTAGTTCCGAGCTCTGTGGTTTCTCGTGGGCTCGAAAATCGTGCTGCATTTTCCTCAAAGCCTATATATAGCATTTAAATAAACACTGCTTGCATTCCATAAAGTACTCCTGAGGCTTTTCCTCCACACCAAAGTTAAGTTAACTAGCATATAATTCCCTGATTTATTTATTTTTTGAATATCAAGATTATTGTCACCACTCTTTACTCAAATTAATGAAGCTTCTAAAAATATAAAAAGTTCAGCTTGTTTCCTTAATTATTTTCATGATTATTCCTCATTACATCAAATCTGGAGAAGATGTCCTGTGATAATTGAAGTGGTTGGAGTTTCCTCATAACAAATGAATAACTGGCCTCTATATATCAGAAAGATTTTAGAATCCGTTTGTTGGATCTAGAGTTTGCCCTGCCTGCACAAGAAGTGACAAACAGATGGAAGAAGGAAGCAGATGGAATAGATAATAAAGTGAATAACTGATGAAGAAGCCTGTTAAGTGAGGAAAAGCCTGAATGGCCTTACAAGCCATTGTAATTTTATGTATTAATATTCCCCGTTTCCAGTACAGCGGCCAAAAACGATATAACGTTATATTTCTGGGGACAACTCGGCAATTTTTAAGACTATGTCTTAGCTTCTGAAATGGAATAATATTGCAAAATACTTTCTTCATCGTTATATCTGTAAAAACTAAGACTAATTACTTAAAGTTCAAAACAGCAATGTGTTTTCTTGCGCTTTAGCTTTCTGTGGCAAGTGACTATTCCTTGTAGATGCTTTCAAAGTTGTGTGGGAAGGATAACACAATTCGTAATACAATGTGGTATAACTGAATCAAATACAATTTTTGGAATGTGATCTATAAGATCACAGCTGGTAGCAGCATTGAGTTGTCTTGGCTGAATTTACTTCCAGAACTATGCATGAAGCAAAAAGATAGGGAAATCTGTAAACTCTTCAAGAAAGGAAACATTATTTGACATAATTTTGAATGAAGTACTGAAAGCCACAGGTGTGCAGGGTATTGAGTATAGTAAACTGCTCACTAGATTTCTATCTGATGCAATTCATAAAAGTCTTAAATCCCCTGTTTGTTATCCAATGAATATTCATTATTTCTTTGCTTCTAATCCCTCTGCAGAGTGGAAAAGTCCCGTGCTGCTGCACCCAGCATTTTCTGAGCATGATGTCATGTTGAGTGATAGTGCTCTTTATTCTAATTGGACATTGCACTTCTTCTAAGAGAGAAACACTGCACTGAGTTAGTAACCTGACTATACAATTGCAAAAATGTGAAGTATACTTCAAGGAAATAGGTAACCAGTTAATTGCTCAAAGCTTAGTCAACAAAGCCTATCCTGATAATGCCATTTTTATCTTCCAATAGGTTGAGTAACATTACGGGCTTCCAGAAAGCTAGCAACAAAAAAACTAAGTATACATGTGAAAATACGACAAAGTTTCTTCTCCCACCCAGGACTCATTGTAAATGAGCCATTGGAAGATGTTAGAATTCCTCTGCCCACCAGGTATTTTCCACAGTTTATTTAAGAACTGCCCATGTATTTGGAGGGAGAGGTGGTGGAGGTTGGGGTGAGGGTATGGGCGATGTTAAGGACAAGCATGAACAGTGTGGCACTAATGTACAAGGGAAGTTGCCTGGTGCTCTACTGCATGAGGCCTGGAAGATTTAAACTCCTGGGCCTGATCAAAGACAGTATCCCGCCTAAAACTGGTGAGAAGATCCACGTGGCAAAAACAGGATTTTGGGCATCAAGGGGTCACCTCTAGGAACCTGACCAAATGGTCCATGATACTAAGGTAAGTATTGGGGAGGGCAGTGGGGAAGGGGGCTTGTGGATGGTTGGGGGTGAGGAGGTGGGGGGAGCAAAGCTTTGGGCAGTGTAGGCAGAGAATTTCTCGTGGGGCTTGCAGAATCAGCTCTGCACCTTCTGGACCACTAAACTCATTTCTGACTCATTGGGCGGAATTTTATGCTCTCCTGCACAGCATGTATGGAGGCAGGGAGAGCATAAAATCGGATTGGATAGTGGCAGTTGGGGGGGTTCCTGACACCATCCCACCTCCACCAAAATTATCCATGGCAGGAATGCCTGTGAATGGCCTTCCCACACCACTGCCAATTGAAGTCCTTAACTGGGCAATTAAATTCCAATTAAGAATCTCTTGTCCCCACAGCCCCAATTACCCGTGTGGCAGGCTGCCCTGTCGCTGCACAGGAAGCACGGCACAGAAAACCTTGTGGGCTGCTTGCCAGCTTTGGGGTAGGGGACCCTCATTAAAAGGCACTGTGCCTGAATGAAGGACCCGGCATCGGGAAATGGGTACCTGCTAAGGGGCACCCCCTGCCCTTGCTGTCGACCCCCCTCCCCACCCCGTGACCCACATCCTGCGAGACTCCTCCAGCACTGATCTACCTGAGGCCCAGTTCCAGCGATGCTCCACGGCCTCTGATGGGTGTGCCTGCATTGCCTCCACGGTGACACTGCAGCTGCCAGCCTCTGATTGGCTGGCAGTTTTGCAAGGGCGGGACTTTCACAGACAAGGTCTTTGATCCCACGGAAGGCCTGCTGCTGTCCACTTAAGTGCCTGATTGGCACTAAATTCAGCGGGCCTTCCGTAGAAGAGGCAATGCAGAGATCTCGGCGTCGGTTTGTCCGGACGTGGAGACCCCCATCAACAGGACAAATTTCCCACCACTAAAACGATGAAGTAGAGCTCCAGGAGACAGCAATAACCTATAAATCCCAACTATACTCCTGTATAGATGAGTTTCCTGCCTTGTGTTCATTACAGTTATGAGAGTTAAATAAGTATCTGAAGGAGAAAAGATAGGAGGGTATGTGAGATGAAGAGCAGGCTTGTGTGCAGCATAAATACCTGTTGTGTCAAATGACCTGTTTCTGTGCTGTAAAATTTTATGTAATTCTATTCAGTTTGGACTTGAATATTTCCATCACACACAGTGTAATCAGTAGAAGGCAAGCGCATCACAATCCTGAAAAAGTCTCTCCTGGTGTTGTTGCTGCTTTGCACAATCAGCAAATTGAAAACCTAATTTTTTTTACCTTAATTGTGATTTTTAACATTGTTACTGAGAGTCAACTTCCTCAGTTACATATGCATCAGATGGGACTACTGTGTGCCAGAAGGTAATACAAAGCATGCATCAAATCATTTGTATCTATATTATAAAACTAGGTATATCGCAACCAACTCCATTACAATCACATACCATTTTAGGATTACATTATTCAAAGACAGTTATTGTAGAAATAGTTTGCCGCTGCCCATATTTGATTGAAGCTGTGTGCCTTTTGCACATCAAGAAAGCAAAATTCCTGCAGGTATCCCATGCGGTGTTCTGTGACATAGGAAAAACAAAATTAAAATACTAATCACAAATATATGAAGTGGATTTGTTTTCATTAAACAGCAAGAGTATAATTAAAATAAATCTTCCATTGTTTACTTTGGTTTTGGTCGTAATTTTCAAAAAATATCAGCAGTTCCTTTAACAGTTTTGACTAACAAAATGCAACTAGTTTCCTTTGTTTTAATAATCAGGCCTTGACCAGTAATGTGGTGGCATAATAGATTTGAAGAGTCTATTGGTGGGAAATTGGGCTCGGTAGCGCCTGTTGTTCGTGTACTGTTTGGGAACCAAAATAGTATATGATGTGAACACACATTAACTTCTGCTGCAAATCACACCAGAAGCCATCTTGGTGAGGACATTAGCACACACGCAGCTAATATCTGACGGAACTATGCCGAGCAGACAGATCATGATGTCACTTAGCATGCAATGCTGATTTGATGCTAGCAGTGCCATTTTAGAGGTCAACGCTCCAGCCAATGTCCTTTCTTAATCCCACACAGCTGAACACATTAAGCAAGTTCCCTTCTACCAACAGTCCCACACCTTGCCTTCACTCTGTCACTGATCATCACAGAGTCCACTTGCCAACAATGCAAAAATAAAAGCTGCCACAAAATAAACATTCCAAACCAAATTTATAGATGAAAACATGCCATATTGTATACAAGGATAAGCTAATCACCATTGTGCTTTCCCTTAGTGTCTGTCCTCCATTTGCCTTTGCGTATCCTAGTGCTCCTACACAGCACTACCCCAGTAACTGCAGCATGGCTGGTAGAAGGCCACTGACTTTCAGTGGAGGAGACTGCAGATGGCCTTGGAGGATGAATTTGAGCGGCTCTGGACCTAGATGCTTTACTGCATACTGCACCTTGCGGCATAGGCGACAGCAGTCTGGGTTGGCTGGCTGACAGGTAACAACAAGAGTGGCAGTGTTGGGTGGGTGATCACTGTCATCTTGAGAGAGGACAGCAAGTTTGTGCTCCATGGAGCCACTGCCACTTCCCTGCGGTGCACCTCAGCAAGCTTAGTAATGTGTTCGAGGACAGATTGCTGGAATGCTGTGGCTACCTGCAAGCCCCTTTGAACACTGAAATCTATAGTCATGATGGCAGGAGTCTGAACTTGCATGACAGCAAGGTGATCTTGAAAATGACAGCAGTCTGAGCTTCCAGTGCGGTACTCAGACATTGGGCGGCCACTGCTTGTGCTGCAGTGGAAGTTGTGGCATCAGCATCAGATGCTTTTTCATAGTTGGGCTCACAAGTGTCCCCTTCCATTGGAAAGAATGAGCTCCAAGCTTTGCGCAAATCCCTGTGCCAGGTTGGTGCTGGACCCCTCCATGCTCCTTGGCATTGAACGCAGACTTTCTGACAGTCCTTCCAACACACCAAGCATTTTGTTGTGCATGCGCATCAGCTTTCTTCTGCAGGTTACCCTATCAAACTCCTCAACTGAATCCTCTGCAGCAGAGCCCATGCGCTACCTTGCTCTCCAGTGAGCTGGCATTTGCGCTATCTTTGCCCTCCGCCCTGGCTTCAGGTCACTTATGTCCAGTGTCTCAGCATATTTTTCCTCTAATCTATCTTCTAAGATGTGTCAGTAGCTGAGCTAGTGGCTGTGATTGTGAAATCTAGAGATGACGCTGTGAATTCATCATCACTCTCCTCTTGGTGGTCTTCCCTGCCTGTCCAGGTTGCACATCTTAGGTATCTGAAAGGTGAAAGACAGATGGGTAAGGTTGTGGTGAGGGGAATGGGGAAAGTAAGAGGTGCATGCTTAAACCATCTGCAACTTGTAAATCAGAAAAGATTGTGGGATGAGGTGGTACTGGGATTTGAGAAGATGGATTAGGTTTGAGGATACCATCATCTTTAATGGTTAAGGCCTCACCCCTGGCCACAGCCTCAGCAATGGCCATTCCAATAATGACCAGCATGGTCTCTTACATGGGGATTCGGACATGCAGGTGTGCCTGTCCCCATTGGTTAGTTCCTGTTACCTATCATTGTGCGTCACCTTGTCCGGTAAAAGAGACAGGGAAATGTGTCGTTGAGTGTTGTGAAATCTGTTTGGGTGATGTGGCTGTCTTGGTTGAATAGCTGGCATTGTGTGCAAGCTGAGAGATGTGGGTATGAGGCTTGCAGCACTGCTAAGTATGTGAAAGTGAGGTGAAGCTATGAATGTTAGGCATAAGTCATGATTGATAGAGATTGTTGGTAGGTGAGTGATGGGGGTGTGATGAATTGAGCAGTGGCTGAGGCTAGTGGTGCAGTTCTTGGCGATATTGAATTTGACGATACATTCACTGACCATAACCACTCGTGTGAATTCATTGAAATTCTTGCGGCACTGCATCCAGGTCCTCGGGACTTGACTCCTGGCATTGTCCTCCATGACTATCTGATCCTACTGCCTTTTGACTATGGCCAGAATTTTATACCCCCTCTCTGGGAGTGGTTTAGAGGTTGGGGGGGGTGGGGGGGGGATGGCTTAAAATTGAGTGAGAGGCGGGGTGCCATTCATGTCACCTTCCTGCCTCTGCTGTGATTTTACGAGTGGTGGGGGAGGTGACAAACAGCCTGCCTGAAACAGGCCAATTAAGGGCTTTAAGTGACCTATTAATTGCTACTGAAGGGCTTCCTCCCTCTGCTGCTGGGATATTACCAGCAGCAGATGGGCACTTCACCAGCTGGGAAATACGCCGTTTAATTCCAGGGCTTCCTCCATGGCTGCTTATCTCGCTGGGCACAGTCCCACCAGTGACCACTGATTGGCTGGCAGCTCTTGGAGGTGGGACTTCCTGTCTCAGAGGGTTGGAAGTTCCGCCCGAGTCCAGTTAAGGGCCTGGGCCATGTAAAATCATGGCATGGCTTCTAGGTCTGGCGGAGGCTGGTTTGCCTTTGATTTTGCTGCTGGTGGGTGGGGCCTCCGCCCCCAACGTAAAATTTCGGCTCATGTGTCTGGAAGACTTCCTGCACCCCAGCTGATACAGGACACCTTTGCTCTGCTCCTTTCCACCTCCTCCACCAAGGCCACCTGTGCAGCATCAGAAAACCTAGTAGCCCACTCTCTCCCATTTCGTGCCATTCTTCACTGTTTTCCAGGTCAGATGCGCTTCCTGCACAACTCCCAGCATCTGCTCCAGCCACAATGCAGTTCCCCTTTAAGAGTTAACTTTAAATGGTGCTAGGAAGTTGTGATTTTGGGCACCCCATTGATGCACGCAGGCAATCAGCAGCATGGTTAGTGCTGGCTGCATGCAGAAATCATTATAATGAGCAGACAGCACAACATAGGGTGTACGTTAATCGCACATAGTTTCCAGCAGCTATCCAACTTAGCCCCTATGACTTATAAAGGAGCTACAAAGTACGCACTAGAGATTTTTTGGCAGTAGCAATAAGATGTAGAAAGAGCTGTCACATAATAAAGTGTGATCTAAAGGGAAAGGAACAATAGGGCTACACTTCCACTTTGCTCATAATTTCAAAATCAGACCTCAGTGAATTGTTTATGGACTCCATTCTAGGCTAAATGTGGTGGTGTGAATTCTCCATAAGAGTAACATGCTGGTGTGAAAACTATCCCTTTAACAAAAGATTCCATATCAGTGTGATACTGGCATCGTGGCTGTATAAACCCAGAATGAATCTCTGACCTCTCCCTATGGTACTGAATGACAGGGAAAAGTGAAGGAACTTGCATTTATGTAGCGCCTTTCATGACCTCAGGACATTCCGAAGTGCTTATAGCCAATGAATTCCTTTTGACGTGTAGTCACTGTTGTAGTGGAAGAAACAATGGTTACTGGTGTGATCACTTTGACTCTAGTTATCACAGATCAATGTGAAAGCCTGTCCAGAAATTATACACATCTGCTCAGCAGTACCAGAATTCAGATTCAGATACTTCCTGCACCTTGAGGGATTAATTTGCCAATGTCCCGAGGAATGCAGCATGAGACTGACAGGGATTTGGATACAGACCTATTACTACAGCACCAAAGATAAAACCAGTCTTCCATCTTGTGATCAATTAACCCGCCAACAATCTAAGGCAATATAGACAGAAACATACGTCTAAGGCTGACTTTTACAGACCCCCCCACCCAACATCGGGGCTCGTGACGGGGGGCGGTGGGGGCCTGAAGATGTCTCTGGAAGACGGCCATCACGCAACCTGACGCCAGGAGAGCCCGGTGAGATATTGTGGGCGGCAATTAAGCCCCACGGTGGCTCGCCAGCCACTTGGCAATGGGACCCTCATTTGCATAGTTAAATACATGTAAATGAGTTCATTAATTATACTTATGTTCCCGCTGTGATCTTCTTGCCGCTGGCCGGCACTCCCACACGTTTGGATCCTTGTCCGGGGAAACAAGGCGGAACACTTGTGGGGAGGGGGTGGAGATAGGTTTCTCAGTGTGGGAGCAGGGGACAACAGGGCCATAGTAACATCATTGGTATAGGGGATGGTGGGAATTGTTTTGGTTTAATGTGTATGCACTTTGTGGGGCAGTGGGGGAAGGTCAGGTGGACAAGGTAAGTGTTTGTGGGGAAGGAGAGGGCAAGTAATTAATTTTATGGTTATTGCGGGGGTGGGAGAGGGGCAAAATGTATTTTTTTTTACTCACTGTTTCTTTATGTAACTGTAGGGCTCAAAGCCTTTTAAAAATGGCATCAGAACCTGCGCACAGGCAGCTGACGCCATTGCTGGGGACGGCCAGCCCGCCCACTCTATGTGATCCGGGAGAGCGGCCTGACCGGCTATTTAAATGAGCCGCCACACTTAGGATCGTGGTGGGTCCGCGATGTTGTTTTCGTGGGAGTATACATTTCAACCACTAGTCTGTACAGAGTTAAAGGCAGATCCATTACTGGACTGCTCGGAAATTGGATGTCATAACTAGGGGCTTTTACAAATTTGTAAACAAAGACAAAAATAAGAAAGGGACCCCTCCCATACCAGCAGAAATTAGACTTTGCCATCAGAACAGAAATCAGATGCAACCTCACCACTAGACTGACTAATTGGGCTGAATTTTACCGACACCCCGACATTAGGGGTTGTGGTAGGAGGCCTGGAAAATGGTTCGGGGGTGGAGGGGGTGGGGGGGGGGGTGCCGGCCATGGGGCTCAATGCTGACAATGCCCCGCCCTGCCCCGTATTGCCAGTGGTGGCGAGGCCTCGTGGTGGCCCACCCGCTCGCCCCCGCTACTCAGCAACAGGAGCAGGATTTAAATATGGTTATGAATGTAAATTATTGAATTAATGACTTACCTGCTCTGGCAGGCTGTCCCACTGCGACATTGAGATTGGTTGCCAGGACTCCTGCACCTTCGGATCTCTGTTCGGAGATCCGAGGGGGGGGTGGGCGCAGGTAAGTTTTCAGTGTGAGAGTGGGGGACAGCAGGGTTAAACATTTTCGATTGGTCTGGGGAATGGTGGGAAGGGGTAAAGTTCATAGTTTATGAACTTTGGGGGGCAAGGGAAGGTTGGGAGCACAAGGTTAAGTTTTTTTGGTGGGGGAGAGGGCAAATAATAAATTTGTTGGTAATTGGGCAGGTGTGGGAGAGGGTCGGGGAAACTTTATTTAATTTTTAAAACTCCTGTAACTTTAAAAATATAAATTAAATGTAAGGGCTTGAAGCCCTTTAAAAATGGTGTCAGTGCTTGCGCAGTGACACCGGACACTGTTGCCGGTGACGGAACGCCTGCCCCCGTCGCGTCACGGGGGAGGGCAGGGGAGGGGGCAATGGTCCGCCCCGGCCATGTAAATGAGCCACTGCGTTTAATATCGTGGTGGTTCCACAGAGCAAAACGCGTGCGTGTGGGCCACCATCTTTGAAGCTTGCCGCCGAGATTGGCGGTGAGCTTGTAAAATGAAGCCCATAATATCATGTTCGCAGCAAAAGGAAGGATGAGTTCCAAACAAAAAAGAAACTATTTCCTTGCTTTTAAGTGGTTCTCCACATCGGTTGGTTAGTGCACCAAACCTGCTTTAGTATTTTGCCAGCTTCTGCTCTCAGTAAATGGAATAGAATGGTGCACCGGAGAAATATACTTTTAAAATTTATTTTACATTGGTGTCCATTTCCTCCAATACAAAGCAAAATAGTGCAGATCTTGACAATATGGAATAAAATTAGAAAATGCTGGCAATACGCAACAGGTCAGCCAGCATCTGTGGAGTTTCTCCAAAGTTTCTGTGGAGGCTACCTCCAGGCAGAAATCTGGGGTGACATCAGAGCTGGAGGCTTCATATCCCAATGATGGGGCCCTGGGAATAAAAGGCCGAAATGAATCCTCTTGAGAGGTTTCCTTTCCACTGCGATGGCCCTGCCAGCTTTGGGCCTCTTCATTTTCAGAATTTTTATCATGCTTCCAAGAGTGCTTCCCAGTGAGGCTGCCAGCTGTCCAAATCTACAGGCCCTCTGGTTGGGCCTGCAGCCTCAGGAACCCGCCCGCTCTCCTTAATTGGATGGTGTACACAGAGGCAGCCAATTAGCAGGCTGTCTCTCAGAAGATCACACCGGACAGCGCACTACAGATCCATGCGGGGTCAGGACCCGGAAATAGTCCCATCTCCTGGAAGAAATCTATCATCCTAAGATTTCACCCAATGTTTCACATCGATGACTTTTAATAGGTTAGAGATTTAACAGTAAGTAAGTTCAGAGGCAGGAAAGCGGGCGGGGACAAAGAACAAAAGAGAAGGTCTCTGATAGGATGGAAGGCAGGAGATACTAAATGACAAAAAGGATGATGGTGCACGGCAAAAGGAGATAGTAATGAAACAAGTAAAGATACAAAATATTTGCAGAATCATAACCAACAGCTGCCATCCTGTGGTGGAGGTGACAGAAATGGCGAAGGATAATCCATGTGGAGTCTGTGGGGGAGGAGGTGAAAGGTGTTGATGGGGGCCCTCATCTCTCATCTCTTCCCCTCCCTCCCAGAAATATGAAAGGGTTCCCCTTGTCCTCACCTTCCACCCAGCAGCCTCCACACTCAACAGACCAACTTCCGCCATTTCTACCACCTCCACTGTGCTGTCTCCACCAAACACATATTCACCTCCCCATTTTTGCATTCCAAGGCTTTGTTCCTTCCGTAACACCCAGGTCCGATCTTCAATCACATCCCACACTCCCTCCTAATCCCATGCAAGTACAGGAGATGCAACGCTTGCCCTTTTACCTTCTTCTTCCAACTAGGACCCAAAACACTCCTTTCAGGTGAAACAGTGATTTACTTATACCTCTTTCATTGCTCACAATGTAGTCTCCTCTACAATGGGGAGGCGTAATGAAGATTGGATGACTGCTTTGTGGAACATCTCCATTCAGTCGACAAGTGTGACCACGAGCTTCCAGTCACCTGTCATTTTAATTCTAGGCCCCACTCACATTCTGACCTCTCTGTCCTTGGCCTTCTATGCTATTCCAATGAAGATAAACTTAAGCTGAAGAAACAGCACTTCATCTTTCAATTAGGCACATTACAGCCTGCCACACTAAACATTGAGTTCAAAAATTTCAGATCATAACCACTGCTCCCATTTTTTCGGACCTGTTGGTGATGATTCCGCTATTGCTTTTACACCCCTTCTCGATCCATCTTTTGTTTCTTTACTTGACCCATTACCATCCTCTTACACCTTGCACCATCATCCCTTTTGTGATTTATTTTGTGAGTATTTCCAGCATTTTCTGTTTTCTGTCTGTTTCCTGAGTCTGTTTCTCTGGAGGTTAATGATGAATTTGGGGGAGGGGGAGATGGGGAAGAGCAGCCCTCAACAACGGTTCCCCTAAAAACCTGGAAGATGTATTCATCTGTGATTGTATGAGTTGAGGATGTTGGGTGTTACTTGTCAACAACTTTTATGTCTTATTTCTTTGATGATCTGGGAAGGGCCTCCCTCATCATTATCAAACATCAAATTCTTCCAGAAAATCAGAAGTATCTAACCATTCAAATATGAATCTAAAGTCCAACTCAATCTGAATCCTGATTCTTTGTCCTTTTTTTTCATTCATTCATGGGATGTGGGCGTCACTGGCCAGGCCAGCATTTATTGCGCATCCCTAATTGCCCTTGAGAAGGTGGTGGTGAGCTGCCCTCTTCAACTGCTGCAATCCATGTGGGGTAGGTACACCCACAGTGCTGTTAGGAAGGGAGTTCCAGGATTTTGACCCAGCGACAGTGAAGGAACGGCGATATAGTTCCAAGTCAGGATGGTGTATGACTTGGAGGGGAACTTGCAGGTGGTGGTGTTCTCCTGCATTTGCTGCCCTTGTCCTTCCAGTTGGTAGAGGTCGTGGGTTTGGAAGGTGCTGTCTCAGGAGTCTTGGTGCATTGCTGCAGTGCATTTTGTAGATGGTACACACTGCTGCCACTCTGCGTCGGTGGTGGAGGGAGTGAATGTTTGTAGATGGGGTGCCAATCAAGCGGGCTCCTTTGTCCTGGTGTCGAGCTTCTTGAGTGTTGTTGGAGCTGCATTCATCCAGGCAAGTGGAGAGTATTCCATCACACTCCTGACTTGTGCCTTGTAGATGGTGGACAGGCTTTGGGGAGTCAGGAGGTGAGTTACTCGCCGCAGGATTCCTAGCCTCTGACCTGTTCTTGTAGCCATGGTATTTAAATGGCTACTCCAGTCCTGTAAGACTTATTTTAAAAAATGACTTGTATTTTCTAATGATTTTCACAGACTTGGGACATCCCAAACAATTATGTTATTTTGCAATGTGGTCGCTGTTGTAATGTAGGAAGCACAGCAGCTAATTTGTACACAGCAAGGTCCCGCAAACTGCAATGAGATAATGACTATATAATCTGATGTTTTAGTGATGTTAGTTGTGGGATAAATATTTGCCAGGACACTGGGGAGGGCTCCCCTGCTACTTTGTCAAAATTAATGCCACAAGAATCTTTTATATCCATCTGGGAGGAGAGGTAGGACCTCAGCATAACATCTCATCCTAAAGATGGCACCTCCAACAGTGCAGCACTCCCTCAGCTTTGATTTTTTTTAATACTCAAATCTCAGGAGAGGCTTAAACCTACAACATTCTGACAGACAAGAGTGCTACCACTGAGCCACAGCTGACATTGTGGCTCATTAATTCCACAATACTTTGGGCGATGTGGAGTGTAGCTGGTAGTTGGTGAGGAGTCCACAGTCCAGGCTGTTTTATCCTCTCAAACGAAGGAGAACATTGTAGGGAAAAAGCAGTAAAGGCAAGATATAGAAGGGGGTAACATTACTCATTTTTAAATGAATCTTAAATGCTACTTTTTGTTGTAATGTTGAAAAGTGAGAATAAAACACGAGAGTTTCTTGTAAATATCAAAGATTATTCAATGTGCAGTCAATACAGAACAATTGCAAATGGAAGCTCCCAGCAGTGCTTCATGTTTCTGAGTATGATAGTAAGCACAAAAATCGCAGCAAACAAAATCCATGTAACAAGAGAGGCGCCTAGTGGAGACTAGTTGCAGTGCACGAGAAAGCTGCAGTGTTCACTCACTGATGGTCCATTGAACTGAATCTGGGATTCTCAATTGTGAAGTAAAAGTGTCAAAATTGGCATTCTTTACAAATGTGATATTGGTTCTAAAGGGTTTCTGTGTCTGTGTTGCAACAGCTTACATTCTTTATGATTTGTAAATTTTCATTCTGCTTGTTGCAGTCTCGAAACACCATTTTTTTCTTCTTTTTATGTGGCTAGTTTACTGTGCAGACATCACTAAAATCTTACTGCGACACTGGTCTTTGTAACTCAAGTTACAAGGTGTTGGAGTAGCATAATTTTCATTAGCTTTAAACTGTGTGGGGGGTAGTGCGAGGGAGAGGTTGTAACCTTCGTGCAGCTCAACAGAGGAAAAATAAGTAGTTGCAGCCATTGCTATAATGAAAATGACTAATATCAATATTAAACTAACAGGGGGTAAAGAACTGCTATGGTAGTTTCGTCATTTAAACTATGGCATGTTAAAAAAGCATGAAATTACAGTTTCCATAAGATTATTTCGTTTATTATTGAACAAAGTTATTTTGTAAATGTATATTAGCAATTTTCAATGGCACTGAAAAATAACTAGTGACATAAAATGGTCCATTAAAAAACATTGTGAAATGTATTATTTTTGCTTGTGAATGACTACACCATGAAATGGTTCTACAAATATTGTGATTCTAGGTTACAGAGCAAAGTGAGATTGAAAAGGAAAATAGACAAATATTTGTAAAAAAAAAATGAAAGGCCATGGAAGGGCATGGGAATGTGACTAGATGGATAGCTGGTACAGGTGCAGTGGGCTGATTGGCCTTCTTTTGTGCTGTTAAATTCTATGATTCTATAAAAAGTTCAAACTGAATTTTCCAGGCAATTTAAGTATCTATGCATGAATATGGCTTAATCCCTGATTCTATCCATAATGCTCTTCTGACCTTGCACATTGGCAAAGAATACCCAACACAACCTTTCCTGATCTCTAGAATGTTGGAAAGTATATTTTAGTGTCTAAAAATCATATGTTAACTGATCAAAATTATGATGTTAGTATAAGTCATACATTTAAGGTAATTAACCTTTCCTTTGATATTTGCACAAAGTTTAGTTTCCGAATGATTTTGTTACAGCTTTAAACATTTTTATTATTTTCTAAAAGCTTTTGTTTACCTTATTTTGCTTGTTGTGCTCAGTTACGCACATGAACATGATTTGTGTACATTTATATACCCGTAGACAGCTGGAAAGCCACTCATCTCCTGATATATATAAAAGAATCGATGGTGTAGAATTTGCCTTTCCCTCTTTCAGGTAGTTCTTAGATGCTGAATAGATTAAGGTCTGGTTACTATGGTGCCGGAGACACATCTTCAGGGAGCCCTTCTGATTCTTTTCAGTTCTCCATTTATACCTATTAGAAGTTTTGTTTAAAAGGGAGAGCTTGTATCTCATTGAAAATGGAAATGCCTTACTGTCTAGAAGGACTGATGTGGTACTGAATAATTATGAATGAGCAAAAGCATTTGAATTTTTTATAGTCTTTAAAGCCCAGTAATGAGGCTGATTACTTTTGTATTTTCATTATTTTTTAATCTGAGGTTTGTATATATTTCTATATTATCATTATGTGGACAATGAATGCAAGCAAAGTACTGCCCTTGTCTCTGCAGGAAGTGCTCTTACTTTATCACTCTATCAGTCTTAAAGGTCTTACATGTCCTGTGAGGACAGAAACATCACCAAACCTTCAATATTTACTGTTGCCAGTAGATGATGATATTTGTGATATTCACCATTCAGATAAATGAGCCAAAGAGTGAGCTATCTACTGACTGGGATCTGCCATCTAATTTTCATGTACTGATTCCTAAATAATGGATTATACTTTAACAATATATTATTGCCTTCATAAATGACCAGACATAAGGCAGTAGTATTTTTTTTTAATGCTAAACTAGGTGACAGGATTAGATGCCGGAAAATAAGTTCTCTGATACTGAACAATTCTATCTACATTTATTTAACTTCAGAAAAGGACATGTATTTTTAGCATTTGTTATTGTGCTTGAATTTATTAACGCACATAAAACACTGTGCCTACGTAACTCAGTTTGTTACTGAAGACCATGTCCCACACACCTGATTTCATAAGTCTATTACTTCCTCGACAGGCATCAAGTAGAACATGTTCCTAGCTCCATTTCCACTTGTCTGAATCATACTGTCTCTCTTCAGATCCTATCCTGGTCCTATGCGACAACTCTCTTCAGCATTGTTGTCACATGTCCATGACCCTTACAGTAGCTCTTCATCACCTTGTTGCCAATCATAGCCAAGATCACTTTCTGAGCAATTGCATGTTCTTATCTGGATTCCACACTGTAGCTTCTAGTACTTTACACCTTTTTGCCTCCTATCTGAATTTCTGTGTAGCAATTCTTCTGAGAATCATTCATTGTAAATGGTTTGTTGCTTTCTCTCTTGTGAACTATCCTGTCTCTCATCAGTGCCTTATCTGAAGAACATTTATGACTGCTCAAATAAACAAGTTGCTACACATCATTCTGTTATTTCAATCAAAAATTGGGTGCCTTGTTCCCCTGGTAGATTCAATGCACCAGTGTTCTTATGAGTTATGCAGTTGGATAATTCATAATATTAAAAAAATATACACCGACTGAAAATAATATATCCTTTATTCACAGGCTCACTGAAACTATTTCAGCCAGTGAAAATTCCCAAGCAATTGCTTTTAGTTCCACACAGCTAGGCAACCCCTTCATTATGTCAAATATCTTTGCACAATGCTTCTGCTGAGGGTTGAGTTCAGGTTCTGTTGACAGTAGCAGTGTGATCTGAATGTGCCTTGTGGTGATGTTGTAGGCTTCATGAAACCTCACATAGATCAGGGAAGTATTTTCATTCTCTACCTCCCTATGATTCATGTGTGCCATCCTTTTTTTTTGGCTTCTCTGTAGTTAACTACAGTAACACAGCTCACAAAGTATGTCTGGCCTCTGACTGTTGGGAATACCATTCTTTGAATAAAAATATACTGCGACAAGTACTTCCCTACCTGATATGAGTTATTTGTGTAAGTTAAACATAGATTACTAATTTGACAACTGCATACAATTTCATGCCACTTAAATAATGGCAGTCTGAATATCTTTCAGAAATGTAAATTAAATTCTGATGAGTAATTTATTCACTTAATCCGTAATTGGCCATAGCATTAACAAGTACAAATGAAACTTTTGTAGATATACAGGGACATTCTAAGATGTTCATCACAATTACAATCCATCTTGGAAGATGTCAGTAATACAAATATAGATGTGGAATACTGGACAAAGTTAAACATTTTAAATCACTGAAAAGGCAGTTTAAAGTTGACAGTAAGTTCAAATATGAAATAATAAAAAAGAGGACTTGCATATTCTAAAATGCACCTGACCTCATAATTCCTAACAGTTATGCAGTGAAATCTGTCTATAATGACTACCTCTGGGACTGTCTTCAGGTAGTCTTTGTAGACAGGTGATCTGCAAATATGAGTTCAAGTCTGAATCATTAATTTATAGTTGAGATTGACTTTTACACAGATGATCTTTAACACAGATTTAACCATATATATGACAGACTGTTGTAGTTAATAATTACAGAAGTTTCTAATATATAAATGTAAATGGTAATAACTGGTGGATTTTGAGTTAAGTTGCATTATCAGAAATTTGCTGGGTCGCAGTACTCGCCACCACAATTGCCAGACACCAGTTTGACCATTATGATTAGAAATTCATGAGCCATAATTTGTCAAAACAAGTAATCTGGTGGAGCGTTGGATGAGAGATAACCGACAATTCTGTAAAAGTAACTTAAGCATGTAGACAAATAGTGTAATACAGTGGAAATCCTGATATTGAAAAAAGATACTGGGCAACTGTTACAAATGGACAATCGGGAGGAAATCAGTAAGTTAGAGGCTACTCTTACTTTTCAAGGAGTTATGTCAACATTATATCAATTCTACTTTGTTTCTATGATATATAACTTTGAACGCATCGCCATTGTTATAGTGGGAAGCTACATTGGTAATAGTTTGCCATCATACTGTGGATTGCCTAATGCTATTCATGCTAGATTGCACGCCGTGTAGATTTTTAAACAAAACAAACACAGGATATTAATTTTTGGATCTGTTCCAATCAGGTTTATTGCCATTTTACCTCAATCAAAGTGTAATTTTGTATTATTCACATGAATGCTGTGGTTTGCCACACCATAATTAGCAATAACAAATAAAGTGTGCTGGTGAATGCACTTTGGGATTTGTTTGACCACCTGGCCTCACCTTGTGCCCAAACAAATTCTGGCATGTAGTAAAATGACTTGCATTAATTAGCAATTAATTTAGACCTTCTTGTTCATTATTGCTTAATTAAAGTAAAGTATGTGATACAAGGAGCAAGTGCATTGTGTAATTGATTGTTTCAGTAATCACAGTCTGCTTATACTGCTCAGAGCCTTTAGATGTTTTCAAATATTGAGCTCTAATCCTCAGTGTATCTGGGCCGTCGATTCCGTTTTGCATTACAAATCATTCTGGCTTTGCAGTCTGCTGTAAGAGGTCATATAATCCAGCTAAGGTTGCATAGCACTCTAAGAAAGTCCAATATTAGCATGACTTTGTAAATGTTCTTGTTCAATGAACAGAAGCAGGCACTGGAAAATAAGTGTTTTCTGTCCCATGCAAATACTGCTATAAAGATATCAAGAAGAAATTGGACCTTTTTGGCCTTGCAGATCAGCTAGGCACTGCCACAGCAAAAATCATCAGCTGTCAACCAAGTATCTTCCGGCTCTCTTGAGATGGCTGACTATGGGCACTGTAATAATAGACTGTCTATAAGGCATCCCCAAGGCAAAGTACCGAGGATTTAATGGGATAAGTATAGCACTCCTAAGAGGAGTATTAAGAGTCTTGTGCTGTTTCTCATTCTGTGCTCAGCTATAATCACAGTACAGTTCTACAGATCCATAATCAATTACGAATACTGCAATCAGTAACTGTAGTATCTTCAGGCCTGTTGTATCATTTATCAGTAATTTTATCTTGCGAACATACTCAGCTAACTAGAACAAGTATGCACAATTTCAAAATGGCCCTTGTTCCTAAAAATAGCTCTAAAATATCCCTTTTATACTTTTCTGCCCTACAATCAGTAAATGTTAGAATAACAAATCTGCAAAATTACATTTTTGTCTTCATCAATAAAATTCTACATTACATACTCTGCATTTAATACTTGAATAGATTCTAAAGCATGAGACTAACTGTCATAATTTCACATTTTTAAAATCATTGCTCATTTGCCTGCAGTGTAGTAATCTGGCTGTTGGTAAAGAGTTCAAGGGTTAGAATGGTTTTGCTTTTGCACAGTAACTCACTGTATATTTAAAAATGTATTTCACATTGTTCTGTGACACTGCTGAAGCAAAATAAAGTTGGAGCTGATACGGACCCTCCAATTAAAGGCTAGTCACTTCTAGAAAATGTAAGAGGTAGCACCTGTTCACTTTGAGTACTGGAACAGCCTTCATGACAATGATGGGTCCCAGTGAAAAGTAACTAAAACTGAATAATTAAAACTTAAATTGACATTTAAAAATAATACTTAAGTGCACAATCACATGCTATCAGTTATTAATCTATTGGAACTGATTATATTATTTTCTTCACACCATTAACTAAGGTCCGCAATTTTCCGACCCGCAGGAGCAAGCTGGAGGCGGAGTGGCGTAAAATTGTGTGGGCGGTGGGGGGTGCCGTTCCTGTCACCTTCCCGCCCCTGCTGCAATTTTACGTGCAGCAGGCGAAGTGACAAACAGTCGACCCGCCCTAGGCCAATTGAGACCCTGAAATGGCCAATTAATTGCCACTTAAGGGCCTTCTCCTGCTGCCGCTGGTATATTGACAGCGACAGGTGGGCTCTTTTTCAGCTATGGAGGCTGCCCTGCAATACCAGGTGGTGTCCTTTGTGGGCCCGAGGGAGGAGGCCCTCCTGATCGGGCACCCTGTGCCCCCACGGAGGGAACCCCAGCAGCTCCCGCCACCCCCACAAGTACACCTCCCACCACCCTCCAGATTGACCGCCACCCCCCTTACCAGGGACCAGCCGATTGTCCCCAGCGAGCCCCAAAAACCCACTTACATGAGTGCAGTCCCAGCAGTGGCCACTGCTCCCAGTGATGCTGCTGGGACTGAAGAACTGCCGGCCCCTTGATTGGCCAGCAGCTCCTGGAGGCAGGACTTCCTGCCTGAGGGCAGAAGTCCTGTCCGAGGCCAATTAAGGGCCTGCGCCAGGTAAAATCTCTGCATGGCTGCCAGGCCCGGAGGAGGCGGGTTCGGCCCCGACTTTTAAGTTGGTGGGTGGGGCATCCACCCCAATGTAAAATTCCGGCCAAGGTGTCTGGTCAATTCACTCTCTGTTTATGCACTGCCATTTTTATTAAAGGTTCAGCCAAGCTAAACCAGCAATTTATCCAATTTGGGCAAAATTTCTGGCAATGATTCAGATGTCACATGTAAGGTATGAATTACCCTTGGTAAATCTCATTATGATATTTTTGGTGTATTCCTGCAGTATTCCCATTTTCTTGGGAGAGTTTGAAAGGAAGTTAGGCCTCAGATTTCAATAGCAGTGGAGCAGGGCTGGCTGCCCTCAGAGCAGCTGAAATGGAGACGCATATCATTTACTAGAACCATTTCTTGTAATAACTTAAAAATTTAAGTCCCCTCCTCACCAACCCCAACTCTAAATGCTAGAAAAATGTTGCTATTCCTAATGCTCAGTGTTTCTATGGAGCAATGATGGGAAACATGTCATATTACAGCATCCCATCATTATTATGTCATTTGACTACTTCCACCCAAATTTAGTTGGACATAATTCATGGCTTTTAATGATAAAACCTTGAAGTGGCAGTAACTGATTGGGAACTATTGGAACAGCACCATGACGAATTCCCACACATCACTCTGGCATTAGGGACGAAAATCTAAACGTGTTTCTCTTATCTTCTCACCATCTTTCCCAAGCACAGTTAGTACAGCTTCTGTTCAATTAAAATGACGACCACACACTCACACTTTGCAGTGGAATTCACTGAATAGAAGTCAGGATTGGATTTTTTGCCTTGCTACTGCCCAATTATTACCCCATAGCTACTTCTGGGATTTGCTAACAGGATGTGACAGTTTAAGTTGAATACACAGAGGGCATATAATGACGTATTTCCTCCCATTAAGCCTTAGAGCACTGGACATCAGGAATGCAAAGCAATTGCTAGTACATGGCAAGGCACAATATTTAAAAACATTTTTACTCTGCAGCCCCAGGATCTGCCAGTCACATGACACAGGTGCTACTGCCATTTTATTTCCTCCCCTCAATGCATGGTGGGTGACCCAGTAATAGCAAAAATACCACAGAGAGTCCATCAAAGAAAATTGAAATGTGCCTGATTGCAGAAGATGTACCAAGAGTCAGGGACATTGATGCCAATCTTAGCAGATGTTGCCCCAGTTGAGTTTAGCCACTTAGCAGACTCCAGATCAAACCTGACACGTTTCTGTGTGGCACAGTATCACATTGTACTGTGTTAGTTGTGGCACCGTGGGTAGCACTCTCACTTCTGAGTCAGATGGTTGTTAGCTCAAGTCTGACTGTAGAGGCTTGAAAACAAAATCTAGGCTGATATTCTGGTGCAGTTCTGAGGGAGTGCTGCACTGTTAGAGGTGCCATCTTTCGGATGAGACATTAAACCAAGGCTTCTTCTGCCCTCTCAGGTGGATGTAAATGTTCCCATGGCATTATTTCGAAGAAGACTAGAGGAGTTGTCCCAGACAATATTTAACCCTCAAACAACATAACTAAACAAGCAGATTATCTGGTCATTATCACATTGTGAGACTTTGCTGAATGCAAATTGGCTGCTGCGTTTCCTATGTTACAACAGTGACTACAGTTCAAAAGTACTTCTTTGGCTGTAAAGTGCTTTAGTATGTCCTGAAGTTGTGAAAGATGTTATATAAATGCAAGTTTTTCTTTTTATTAATTGAGAGGTACATTTACCCAAAGAGGCAGAAGAGACCTCAAGACATTTTTGCCCTATTATTAAGCAATATGATCTCACTTATTAAATCAATGTAATTTGTGCTGCAGAAGTACCACATCATATGCCACAG
This sequence comes from Heterodontus francisci, assembly GCF_036365525.1. Classification (NCBI taxonomy): domain Eukaryota; kingdom Metazoa; phylum Chordata; class Chondrichthyes; order Heterodontiformes; family Heterodontidae; genus Heterodontus; species Heterodontus francisci. Next base: position 37,449,244 of record NC_090388.1, on the reverse strand, counting down.
TACTTCTTGTAAACACTTTACAATTTATATCTTGATACAACTTAAGCTGTTTCTTTTCTTTCTATCTCTATTTCTATACTTGTAAACTTCAAAACAGCAACTGCATTGAATAACTGAATCTTTTCTGGAATGTTTAATTGTCAGGAATACCTGCAGAAATTGCAATTAATTTCCAGTGAGTAATTATTGTACTTTTGTAAGATTTCATACTTTTAACCAGAAGTTTTGTTAATGGGAATCCACACTGAAATATTAACAGTAAAGCTTACATCCTTTCCACCTTTTGGATAATAATATGCTATTCCAGTTGTCCATATAACTTGTCTAGTTTTTTTGTTGATGTCTAACTTATGTCGATAATGAAATGAAGTTTTGGTCCCTTCTTCATGCTTTTAAACAAATACTTACCATTTTTGTTGATGTTGACATAAACCCTGCCAGGTTTAAGTTGACAAATTTTTATTTGTAATTATTTCATTATTCAGTACTGCAGTCACACACTTTCAAAGTGCAGAATATTCTGTGCAGTTTTGTAGGCATGTCATCTAGAATTATTGAATGTCTATGTACAGAAACAAGCCATTTTGTCTATTGTGTCTATACCAGTGCTTTACCCACATGAGCCACTCAGCCTAGTCCCCCCTGCGACTCATATCCTCACCATATTCTTTAATAGGTTTAGAAACTATTTTCTATTTGTTTTCCATAGAAATAAAATTGAAGTGATGTAAAGAACTATGGCAGATATTTATTTGACCACATTATTTATATAACCTATAAGAAAAAAAGATTGTAATCTTGTTAGACTTCGGCTTCAGAAGCAGAAATACTATTGCCAGATTCAGAACTCCACTTTCCATGTGCCTACAGATTATTTACATTAATTCTTGAATCTATATATTTTAAATCCTAAAATGTTTTGGCCCATAAGCATGCCGTAAAGTGTTGCAAAAATACAGATAGTATCAGTTAGGTCAGATAGACAGATGGTATTTATTTCAGAAGAATGGTCAGCCGTAAATATTCAGCTGAAAAAAACCCAGATATATCTGTTTACAGTTCTGGATACAAAATTTGACACTTATATGTGGTAGTTACATGTGATGAAGCAAAGGCTGAGGAGCATTCATTCAAATTTCAATAGTGCTGTAGGGACATCATCAATAAAACGGAGATACTTGCATTTATATGGCACCTTTCATGTCCATCAGACATCCCAAAGTGCTTTACAGCCAATGAAGTACTTTCTGAAGTGTAGTCACTGTTGTAATGGACAGAATATAATAAGAAATTTTATGATCGTAATTTCTCGTTAGGCTGGAGGTCCCGCCCACCGGCCGAAAAGTCAGTGGTGAACTCGCCTCTGCCGGGCCTGGGGAACCAGGTCGGGATTTTTCGCTCCCCAGGCCCTTAATTGGTCTTGGGTGGACTTCCACCTCCTTGAGGCAGGAAGTTCTGCCTAATGGAGCTGCCGGCCAATCAGCAGGCTGGCAATTTTTCGTCCCAGCAGTGCCACCGAGAGTGGTGGCCACTGCTGGGACTACACCCAACCATCGCAAGCATAGTGAAGGATGGCCCCGGAAGACAGGGAAGCGGTTCGGACCTCGGCAGGGACAATTGGCTGGGCCACAGCAAGGCAAGGGAGGTCGGTTAGGGGGGGCGGGAGGAGTGTTGTGCGTTGGGGGCGATTGGGGCTATGGGGGCAGCCCTCAGTGGGGCACAGGGTGTCCGATCAGGAGGGCCCACCTCCCAGCCCACAAGAAGGCCGCCTGGTTTTACCAGGCAGGGCTCTTGAGGCTTTTGCCATCCGGCTGCCGAGGGTAAAATTGCAGCGGGGTGGGAGGGGGTTGGGAACGGCACCACTCCGCCTCCCACTAATTTTACACCACCAGCCCGCTCATTTGGGGGCTGTAAAATTCCAGCCTATTTCTCAGTTAATGCAAAGAATATAATTTAAACGGCAAGTTGTATAACATTTGTAGTATGTTGTAAGGGTTCATGTTATAATTTTGTTGTTGTTAACCACAGGGTTCACAAAGGAAGAATTCAATACTGCAGGGCTTGGTTAAAAATACAGTATGACTTTATTGTTTAACTGTCAGCTCGGATCCACAATGACTTTAGCCTGAAGAATTGAAGAAAATCTTCCTGTTATTTTGGACTCCCTCCAGGCAGAATACACTAGATTTTAAAGCCAGTGTAGAGATTTACCAGTATTTAGCCACATGTACAAACACATGACTTGACACAGAAACTGTGTCCTCGGGAAGCTCATCAGGAAGCTCTTAATTGTTAACTTGAACTAGCAAATCCCGACTATAATTAACTAGAACATGAAAGGAAATATTCATCAGATTGTTACTGATTCAACTATTAATATATCAAAATTTAAGTTAGCAATATTCAGTCAGTTACAAAATTTGATTAAAATATCAGGACTGCTGTTTATCATACAAAAGGAACATTGTTAGTCCTCTTATTACTAAAGATTTTAGACCCTGGATGAAATACAACAGTGCTGCCATTTGACATCAGGCATTGCATTTCATCCAGGGTTTAAAGCTTTTAAAAAGCTAAATTTAATAATGAAATAGAAGAACCATTAAAATAGGATTTTGAAAACACTGTTTAGTTTAGTTTAGTTTAGAGATACAGCACTGAAACAGGCCCTTCGGCCCACCGAGTCTGTGCCGACCATCAACCACCCATTCATACTAATCCGACACTAATCCCATATTCCTACCACATCCCCACCTGTCCCTATATTTCCCTACCACCTACTTATACTAGGGGCAATTTATAATGGCCAACTTACCTATCAACCTGCAAGTCTTTGGCATGTGGGAGGAAACCAGAGCACCCGGAGGAAACCCACTGCTGACTATTTTATTTACTCTAAAAATGTAATATTTATGCGTGTGTAGATATATGCGTATATATGTGTGTGTATAATTGTACTGTAAGGAAGTAAGTGCAATCCATGTAATCAAAGCTAAATGGAATATAAAGAATGCTGCCTCAATATGCTTACTGTGTATGATATTGAATGAACATCAGCTGCTGAAAACACTTATCTTGCTTCTGTTAGCTGGAAATGATTGATGATAAGCTTGCCTATGCCAGCTGCATGTGACAGGGAAATAGGAAGGGTCAGCAGGGTGTATTTATGGCTGAATATTTTCTAAATTATTTTCCTTTAAAGACAGTCTTTTAAAACTTATTCAGAAAAATTCTCCAGTATCTGCTGATTTAGTTCTCATCAACCTAAATGACAATATAGCAGTCATTACTAAAAGGAAGATCTTTACCTTTGGGGCAATTTTTAAATCTGCTCAGTGGAACAGAGCTACCCTCATATACTGTATAGAATTCTTGTTTAAATAAACAGGGTCATTTTCCACATCGACAAGGGAACTGATTGTCCGCTCATTATATATGCTTCCTTCGCATTGCGTGTTGCTATATTGAAGTGATGCTGGTTATGGGCAAGTCGTATGAGTATCATAATAATAGCTCAAGTGCCACACGAAGCTCTCCTCACTATCAACCATCCCTTTCCTCCTACTTTCTCCCTCTTTGTTCCTATCTTCACATTCTAAACACAAGGCAAAATTACTTTGCTATGGAAAGAAAAATCAGGTTGAGTATATAGTGGGTGGCAAGTCTGATATCACCTGTTATATACCATCGCCAAAAGTTAAAATTAATCCCGAGGTGGTTGTGAACTTGTTTCTGCCTTTACCCCTCCTACAACACTTCATCAATTTCAATTACTTGCTCCCACCTTCTTCCAATTGGTCTACCGTCTCACGCTTAACATTTCCTCAACTCACTCCTTGCTCTCACCAATGCACCTTGTCTGTGAAACCCTTCGCCTATTTCTTCAACCCTTTTCTGTCCACAACTCTTTAATTACTGACATCCTTAGTATATCTCAATATTTGGCATTGTTCCATTTCTTTCGAAATGAAGTGGAGAATTTTATGCTGTCTCTCTCGGCAACTTTAGAGGCGGGAAGAGCATATAATCGGGTGGGATAGTGACAAGGGGGAACCCGCCACCTTTCCATCTCCACCCAAATTAAGTCAGGGGCGGGAAGGTCTGTGAACAGCCTTTCCATCCTGCCTCCAATTGAGGCCCTTAAGTGGGCAGTTGACACCCAATTAAGGGCGTCATCGCACTGCCGCCTGAATTAGCCCAGCGGTGGGCGGGCCTGTCGCCACACAGGGAGCATGCCAAGCAAATCTGTGCGAGTTGCTTGCTGGCTCCGGAGTGGGGTCCCTCATGCAAAGGAACTTAGTGCCTGTACGAGGGATCTGGCATCAAGAAGGGGGGAGTGCCCACTAAGAGCCAAGCCCCTGCCCTTGTTGCCGACCCTTCCCCCCCACACACACCCACCTACCCCGGGACCCCTATCCTGCGAAACCTTTCCCACCCTGACTTACCTGTGGTCTGGATCCAGCACCTCCGGTGAGTCCAGTACCAGCAGTAGCCACCACCTCCGCAGTGGTGCTGCTCAGTTAAAGAGCTGCTGGCCTCTGATTGGCTGAAGGCTCTCAGAGGGCGGGACTTCCATTGCCAGGGATTCCCAGGCAGGCCGGCCGCTTTTCACTTAAGTGCCTAATTGGCACTTTGTTTGGCAGGCCTTCCCCAGCGGAGACGGCGTGGGCCTTGCTGGTGCTTTAGACAGTGGTTGCGACCCCTGCCGCCCAGATAAAATCCCGACTGAAGTGTAATCACTTTCTCTTCAAAAACCTTAATCGACTCTAATTAATGCTCCACCTCAACAAAACCCTCTTTCCTGTACAAAGTGCTAGAATTTGTGATTGCAAAGCAAGTATGTGCACACCACTCTTGGCTCCCTGTTTGGGACTCTAAACCCCGTCGTCAGGCTCATAAGGGGGTCAGAAGCCCACACGTGTGGGAATCAGTCACTCAATGTGACTTTTCCCAGAGTGGCCAATTAATGGCCAGAGAGTGGGCTCGCCATCCAATTAAGGATGGTAGGTAGGTTCTTGAAGTTGGAGGGTCAATCGAAGGCCTTCCAGGTTGAAAGCTGCAATAAGAGGCAATGAAAGGTAAGTGGGGGAGAGGGTGCTTCAAAATAGAGGCGCTCTCTCTCCAACTTTTTAAAATGTAAAATAAAAAATGTAGTTTTCCAGCCAGATGTTGGATGAAAGTCCCTCTACAGGGCGGCCTGCAGCTTCATCCAGGCAGGCAGGCAGGCAGGGAGGGCCTCTAAGCCTGCCTGGAGCACTGGCCCCTAGCCTGTGACTGGAGGGCTGCCCCCAGGCAGCTAATCTGTCCCCCCCCAACCTCCGGGAACCTGGAGTCCAACTGAAAAATCCTTGTCGGCCTCCTTTAATAGGCCCTTGATGAGCCTGATCGGTTATCTGCTGCATGCAGGTGGGTAGCCCTGCCAGCCTCCCCCATCCTGCTTCCGTGAAAATGGCCCAGGGACAGGACGGAGCCAGGGAACCGGCAAGTGACGGGCAACGCTATATTTAGCACCAGTCAGCCTCTGCTCCCAGTCCCGGCAAGGTTTACAAATCAAGCCGATGTTTTCTGACCTGCCTAAGTATGGCATTGAAAGGGTGTTGCATTGTTACAGGTGCTACCTTTCAGCTGAGATTTTAATCTAAGGCCCTATCTGCCTGCTAAGGAGGACATAGAAGATCCCACAGTACTATTTGAAGAAGAGCAAGGAATCATACAGCACAGAATGGCCTTTCGGCCCATTGTGCCTGTGCCAGCACTTTGAAAACAGCTACCCAATTAATCCCACTCCCCTGCTCTTTCTCCATAGCTCTGCAAATTTTTCCCCTTCAAGTATTTATCGAATTTGCTTTTGAAAGTTACTATTAAATCTGCTTCCACCACACTTTCAGGAAGTTGATTCCAAATCAGAACAACTCGCTGCATAAGATTTTTTCTCCACATCTCACCTCTGATTGTTTGCAAATGACTGTAAATCCGTGTCCTCTGGTTATTGCCCTTTAGTTCAGGGAGTGAATGAAAAGCAATTTTCCCAACCATTGCCTCAGACATATTCAGAAATAGCTTGAACTTTCAACTTGGGGTTGGTGTTGTTTGCACCCCTCTTATTAATTATTGTATTGTAGCACACTCACATCTTGCATTATTCCCTACTTAGAATGCAACTCTTAGCATAGCAGGATAACAGAGCATAACATATTTGCACTGCCAATATTTCATGTGAAGTACTAAACGGATCTACTTATGTTTACATATTAGGAGTGGCACAACACCAGGACCAGCAAATAACAAATTAGTGGAACCCTGACCCTGAAAATCATTGGAATACAATCCAAAGGTTATACTGGATTTTCACCCAGTGGTACCCTCGAGCACTGGTCCTGTCAGCCAGTGGACATTCCACCACAAGTGAACCTTCAATGCCCACCTCCCCCATGATGTGGACCCTTCTCCTTCAACCCATTATACATGAGGGAGGGGCTGATTCGGTTAATATTAAAAATAAATCATGACCATTATCTTCAAAGGTCTAGGCACTCCTTTTGCCCTGCTCTCCCCAGCCCTTCCCTGCTGAGGCTTACTTATGCCCACCTGATGGTCAGTAGGTCTTACATTACTCAGTGCAACAGACTTCAGTCCTGGGCTAGGGTCCAAATGAACTGGGAAGCAGGTGCTCCCAGTATAGGGAAGCCCTATTACTGGCTTTACCCCAAGGCTACCCACTGTCCTAATTGTAAGGGGCAGATGGGAGCTTCATCCCTCACAAGCAGAAGTCCCAGAAACAGCACACAACCAGCTCCCTGTCATTTTCCAGTGGGAATCTAGTAGAATTGCCAAGGAAATATGGGGCCTCTGTCTTTTCTACCACATTCAATGGTTTTGAATTCTATGACAGCAGTGCAACAGAAGTAAGACAGTGAAGAGAAAACATAAAAAGAATTAAAATCAAATTCTAGCGCATGGCTTTGAAAAATTACTTCAATTCCTTGCACCAAGACAATGCTGAAACCATGGCTGATATCAATTTGCAAGGCAAGGGTAGTTTATTTGGTCTGGTAATAGGAACCAAATATTTATGATAGTTTCACTAATATATGGTGTCGTCTATGAGCAGAATTCCTCCTTAATTCTGATTGCATTAGGTGTAAAAATTTTATTCAAATTTTATCACAGGAAAAACATGTTTGTGTTGCATGGTGCCACAATGTAAATCTGGATTGCTTAACTTTAAATTGATAACGGGAGTCTGCACCACTCCCTTTTAAGTGCACCGTAGCGGAGAAGCCAAGTCTGAATTAATGCAACAGTCATTTAATGATGTTGAGTATGGTCACCTCCAGTGACTTTTTTTTGTTAAAAAAAGTTAGTGTCATGAAAATCCTTCTTAGATCCAATTTTGGATGGTATGTTTAAGCTGTGATATGCTGCAGCTCATTTGTCTTTCAACAGAAGTGAGAGAATTGCAAGTATCATTCTGGATTTTTTTCTGCACTGAGAAAGATGTGATTAGGAGAACATGTGGAGAATCCTCTAGTCAATACAATTAGGGCGCAGATTAATTTGGTGAAATGTGCCATTATGAATTTGTGGTTTTAGGTGTTTTGTGAAATTAATATTCAAGCAATTTTTCCAGAAAAATTTTAGTATGCAAATATATCCATTTTCTGGACTACTGCCATCAATGTTTCTATTATGTTTCAAGGCTATAGCTGTAAGCAGCCTCTACATTTTTTAAATAGTACAAGCATAGTTGTAAACTTAGTTTTAGGGTGCTTCTTTATGTTTTTATCATTTTTTCTTGCGTACCTAAATGCAAATTCACACTGTCTGATGAGGGGTACATGCCCAAAATATCATAATCTGTCTTTTATTTTTACAAATTGCTGATTAACCTGCTGTGTATTTCCAGCATAGATATTCTCCTAGGGGATTAATTGGATGGACTGGGGGAGGATAGGGCAGGAAATTGTGACTGAACTTGAGCTTCCTATGGGGGAAGGGGTACTTGCTTGGACTATTCCTGTTTCATCACAATGCCCCTTTTGGAGGCATGTCTATTGATAACCCCGATTCACTGGCAATTTCATCAGTTACACCTCCTATATGACCAGCAGGCATATTTACCATATAGGGCTTATGTGTCAGCTCACATTGCTTTATTGAAACACCAATAAATCCCCGAGAGATTGATTGCTGTTTGAAGATGAGGCTCACCAGAGAAGGAGCAGCAATGATGATTCAGAACAGTGAAGTCTTAATTCAGATTGGCCTCTTCCCCTCAACAATCACAGAGTGATGAGTCGTCATTTCAATGGCATACCAGTATTTAAATCATCCCTGTCCTAGGATTTGGAACAGCATTGACCAATGGACAGAATATCAACGCTTTTGTTTTTAATCTACGCTGTCTTTCTCATTCCAGGCATTTTTATTATGTAGTGACTCAATGCCTCCATAAACTATCAATGTTGCTTCTTAGTTGACTCACCTTGTGGGGATCAGTGGCGTAGTGGTAATGTCACTGAACTAGTAATCCAAAGCCCATGCTAATGCACTGGCGACATAGGTTTGAACCTCACCATGGCAGATGGTAAAATTTGAACATAAGAAATAGGAGCAGGAGTAGGCAATTCAGCCCCTTGAGCCTGCCCCGCCATTCAATATGATCATGGCTGATCTCTTCTCAGCCTCAACGCCACTTTCCTGCCCGTTCTCCATAATGTTTCAACCCATTACTAATAAAAAATCTGTCTATCTCCTCCTTAAATTTACTCAATGTCCCAGCATCCACCGCACTCTGGGGTAGTAAATTCCACAGACTCACAGTCCTTTGAGAGAAGTAATTTCTCCTCATCTCTGTTTTAAATCTGCTACTCCTTATCCTAAAATTATGACCTCTTATTCTGGATTGCCCCTCAATTAGATCTCCTCTCATTCTTCTAAACTCTAAATAGTAAAGGCCTAAACTGCTCAATCTCTCTTCATAAGACAAACCCCTCATCCCTGGAATCAATCTAGTGAACCTCCTCTGAACAGCCTCCAATGCAACTACATCCCTCCTCAAGTAAGAGGACTAAAACTGTACGCAGTACTCCAGGTGCAGTCTCACTAATGCCTTGTACAGTTCCCTACTTTTATATTCTATTCCTTTCACAATAAATGCCAAAATTCTATTTGCCTTCCTTATTACCTGCTGTACCTACATACTAGCTTTCTGTGATTCATGCACGAGGACACCCAGAATCCTCTGCACCGACGCACTCTGAAGTTTCTCTCCATTTCGATAATAATTTGCCTTTCTATTCTTCCGACCAAAATGGATAACCTCACACTTATCCATGTTAAACACCATCTGCCAAATTTTGGCCCATTCACCTAACCTATGTATATCCATTTGTAAATTTCTTATTTCTTTATTGCAACTTACTATCCCACCTATTTTAGTGTCATCTGCAAATTTGGCTATAGTACCTTCTATCCTTGCATCCAAGTCATTAATATAGATTGTAAATAGTTGGGGCCCGAGGACCGAACCCTGTGGCACCCCACTAGTTACATCTTGCCAACCAGAAAAAGACCCATTTATCCCGACTCTCTGTTTTCTGTTGGTTAGCCAATCCTCTATCCAAGCGAATAAATTGCCCCTAACCCCATGTGATCTTACCTTGTGTATTAACCTTCTGTGTGGCACCTTATCAAATGCCTTCTGGAGTCCAGATATACTACAGCTGCAGGATTCCCATTATCCACTTTACTTGTTACAGCTTCGAAGAACTCTAGCAAATTAGTCAAAGATGATTTATCCTTCATAAAACCATGCTGACTTTGATGGATTATGTTTTGATTTTCTAAATGTCCTGTTATTACTTCCTTAATAATGGATTCTAACAATTTCCCAACGACAGATGTTAAACTAACTAGTCTATAGTTTCCTACTTTCTGCCTCCCTCCCTTTTTGAGTAAGGGTGTTATATTAGCTTTTTTCCAATCCACTGGAACCTTTCCCGCATCCAAGGAAGTTTGGAATATTATAACTAATGGATCCATTATCTCTGCTGCCACTTCCTTTCAGACCCTAGGATGTAGGCCATCAGGCCCTGGGGACCTGTCTTCCTTCAATCCCAATAGTTTGCTCAGTACTTTTTCCCTAGTGATGATGATTGTTCTAATGTCCTCTCTTTCTACAACCTCTGCATTATCTGTTATTATTGGGATGGTACTAGTGTCCTCCACTGTGAAAACTGAGGCAGAATATTGATTTAGTGTCTCTGCCATTTCTGTGTTCCCCTCTATTAACTCCCCAGTGTCATCCTCCAAGGGACCAACATTCACTTTAGCTACTCTCTTCCTTTTCAAATACTTTGCTATCCGTTTTTATATTTTGCACTAGTTTTCTTTCATAATTTACCCATGCTCTTTTTATTACTTTTTTAGTAACCCTTTGTTGATCTTTAAAAGTTTCCCAATTTTCCATTCTGCCACTGGTCTTTGCAATATGGTATGCCTTAGTTTTTGTCTTTATGTTATCCTTAACTTCCTTGCTTAGCCATGGCATGGATGTTTTTCCCTCCTCAGAATCTTTCTTCCTCTCTGAAATATATTTCAGTTGGGAGGAATTGAATATCTCCTTAAACATCTGCCACTGTTCATCAACTGTCCTACCTTTTAGTCTTCCTGCCCAGTCCACTAGGGCCAAATCTGTCCTCATGCCAATGTAATGACCTTTGTTTAACTCCAGAACGCTAATGTGGGACTCCAGTTTCTCACCCTCAAACTGAATTTGAAATTCTAGCATGCTATGATCACTCTTCCCTAGAGGATCCTTAACTATGAGATCATTAATTAATCCCACCTCATTACACAATACCAAATCTAGAACAGCCTGCTCCCTGGTTGGTTCCACAACATATTGCTCCAAAAAACAATATCTAATACATTCAATGGACTCTCCCTCGAGGCTACCTTTGCCAATTAGATTAATCCAGGCTATATGCATATTAAAATCACCCATGATTATTGCCATAGCTTTCTTACAAGCCCCCAGTATTTCCTGGTTTATACTGTGCCCCACTGCGGAACTACTGTTTGGGGAACTATAGATTACTCCCACCAAGGACTTCTTTCCCTTGCTATTTCTTATTTCTACCCAGACTGATTCTACGTCTTGACCTCCAGTGCCTATATAATTTCTCACTACAGCACTGATCTCTTCCTTTACTAACAATGCTACACCTTCTCCATTTCCTTCCTGCTATCTTTCCGAAATACTGAGTATCCTTGGATATTCAATTCCCAAACCTGGTTTCCCTGCAACCACGTCTCAGTAATCGGCACTAAATCATACCCATTCGTCTCTATTTGCGCTGTTAACTCGTTTATTTTATTCCAAATGCTTCGTGCATTCAGATACAAAGCCTTTAAGTTTGTTCTATTACCAAATTTCCCTATTCCTGTATGATTTCTTGGTGCAATATGACATTCACACGTTCTGTCCCTTCCTTTTATTTTCTGGTAACAATCAGCCTCATCACTAACCTGCACTCCTACCTTCTCCTTTAACTTTGACTTCCGAATTTTCCATGCAACTGAACCCTCCCCCCCCCACTACTTAGTTTAAAGTCCTATCTACAGCCCTAGTTATTCAATTCACCAGGACTCTGGTCCCAGCATGATTCAGGTGGAGCCCATCCCATCGGAACAGCTCCCTCCTTCCCCAGTACTGGCGCCAATCTCCCATGAATTCGAACCCATTTCTCCCACACAAATCTTTGAGCCACGCATTTACCTCTTTAATTTTATTGACCCTGTGTCAATTAGCTCATGGCTCAGGTAGTAATCCGGAGATTATTACCTTTTTGGTTCTGCTTTTTAATTTAGCCCCTAGCTGTTCATATTCCCTCAGCAGAAACTCTATCCTCATTCTACCTATATCATTGGTACCTACGTGGACCACCACAACTAGATCTTTCCCTCCCACTCCAAGTTCCTCTGCAGCCCAGATGAGATGTCCTGAACCCTGGCACCAGAGAGGGAACACAGCCTTCGGGACACCTGATCCTGGCCACAGAGAACAGTGTCTATGCAGCTAACTATACTATCCCCGATTACGACTACATTTCTCTTTTCTCCTCCCACTTGAATGGCTCCCTGTACCATGGTGCTATGGTCAGTTTGCTCATCCTCCCTACAGTCCCTGCTCTCGTCCACACAGGGAGCAGGAATCTTGAACCTGTTGGACAAGGACAAGGGCTGAGGCTCCTGCAACACTACCTCCTGGATCCCTCTACCTGCCTCACTCCTAGTCACACCCTCCTGTCCCTGGCCACTGGCCGAATTCAAGGTAGTTAATCTAAGGGGTGTGACTTTCTCCTGACACACAGTGTCCAAGTAATTCTTCCCTCCCTGACGTGTCGCAGTGTCTGAAGCTCAGACTCCAGCTCATGAAATCTGAGCCGGAGTTCCTCGAGCAGCCAACACTTGCTACAGATGTGGTCACTAGGAACCACAATGGGGTCCACCAGCTCCCACATCACATAGGTACAACACATCGCCTGGCCCTGCATTTCTATTTTATTTAATTAGATTTTAATTTGTTTTTTAAATTTCCAACTGGTCTTTAGTTTTTTAATCCACTTTAGTTTTTAGTTTATGTACTAATAAATCGATCAAGCCTTACTCTATCTTTGATTTCAATTAAATTTTATTCAAAAGCTTACCTGAATACTAACCCCAGCTGCTCTCTGTTTCCCTGCTCTCACTGTTGGATGTGACGTCACTCTGATGTCCCTTTTCAATTTTTCCCCGGCTCCGCTCCAGCCACTCCCACTGTGCTCCTCTCTCTCTGTCTCCGGCTGGCTTGGCGCGCTGTTTGAACCTCCGCACCTCTCTCTCTGTCTTGAATTCAAGTGGGTAAGATGTTAAATATGCAGGCAGAAACAGAATCTGTAGCCAAATGATGGGGAGGAACAACAGTTCAACCCTCTGATAAAATAGAAGTGCTGAAGTATGAAGTAGTAGTGGTGTTGTTTACCACGCCAGTGCACTATCCTTATTGGACAACATTACAGCATGCAAAAAGCTGGAAAAAGAACTTGAGGACTCATCTGATCATTACTGCCATTAGCATTACCAGCCCTTTAGCACATTAGCTGCAGGCATTCTTGCAGCTCCGCATCTGGCTACCTGCTGACTCAGAGCCTGTGTATTCAATTTCCATGGTTATTACCAAGTAGGTGCATTTCTACCTGTAAATGTGGTGACAGAGTATGTGCAGATGGGCACGTTCTGCCTCTGGTGTAGCCTGATCCAAAAAAACATAAGTAAAGGAAGATTCCCATTGAGACACCCATTTTTCATAAAATTTTGAATGTTCAGTCTGATCAACTAAATGGAAACAGCTTCAGAAATAGCCTTAAAATGCTGTTATAAATCTTACAATAGAGCTTTTTGAAAGGACTTCCATAAACAGCATATAAATGTAGGTGGATGACTAAATATCAAGCTTGTGTAAACACTAGGAAATTGCATGGACATCTAAATGATGTCATTGCAGTCTAATTTTAATATAGTTAACTGTAAACTAGTACATATTTGTGGTAATACAAAACCTGACAGAAAAAATGATGGGGAATTTGTTTCCAAAACATCATTTATTTTTCTTGTATGGCCACTCAGAACAGATTTCAATGATTACAAAAAAATGGGCACACGGAGGCCTTTTTCAAGGCTCAACTAATCACAGCTAAGTCCGTAGCAAGTTAACACTGTTTATAATGTTTGATTAGTTGACACTTGAATAATTGAATTTAAAGGCTGTATTAAAAATATTTCAGAACTTTTAGATTCTTTCTAAGCTCTGTACAAAATGATTTTCCTTCCTGTACCTTTCCACATCAAGTTGTCGGACATCAATATTGGTTTTAAATTTCTACTGTCTAGCAGAAAACATTACCTCTGATTAATGGAAAAACACAGGCTCTGCACATTAAAAAACAGATTGTTGGCATATAGTCAATGTGAAGTTTTCCAAATTCATTCAGTTTTATGGGTTGTTGGGCAGTTTCAGTACAAAGCAGTGCACAGAGTTTGTATTAGGTACCCAGGGGACTGCTCAGCAGGGCCCCATTAATCCCCAACAAGAAGAAAATTTGGCAAGGCCAGTGGGATCTTTCCTAGCATTTTACTGAATTAGTGTACCCTTGGGCTATTTACAAGGTACACTCTGCATTCATACTGCTTGAAAATATAAATTGTCATGAATCTATAAATTAAAGAAACAACATGCATTACTCTCTATAAAACCTCTCTGTTATTTGTCTGTGAAGGTATATTTCACTATAAAAAAAGACTGTTGAATCTACTCTTACAATGAAATGTGGCATTCCTTAAAGACTGCAAAGATCCTCAAAGTTAACTTAAAAAAGTAAGCCTTTTGCAAACATCAAACTTACTTTTCTCATTTAATTGATTCTGTACACCAAATATTCTAAAGCTGTTCAAAATACGTTTGATGTCATCAAGACTCAGTTTATAATATGCTATCTCTGAAAGTTATGCTGTGATGCTATTTGAAGAACAGCAGAGATGTCTTCCAGTGTGCTGGCCAGTACTTCTACCTCAACCAACATCAGCAAGAACAGATTAACTAGTCATTCATATCATTGACCAATTCAGATATCGCTGAGTATAAAATGGCTTCTATGTTCAACAGTGACTGCATACCTCTTCAGGTGTCGATGTACTCCTCTACATTTTGTAGCAATAGAGTGATGGAATTTTGAGATAACGTGAAGTTATTAACAATGTTATCAACAGCAACTTGCCTTTATATTGGGCCTTTAACGTAGAAAAAGTCCCAATTTTAGTGTAACTACTTGCTGTTCTATATCCTAGTTCTGTTTTCAGGCTTAGTGTAAGATATAAGTTTTTCAGGGATTTAGTTTAGAGATACAGCACTGAAACAGGCCCTTCGGCCCACCGAGTCTGTGCCGACCATCAACCACCCATTTATACTAATCCTACACTAATCCCATATTCCTACCACATCCCCACCTGTCCCTATATATTTCCCTACCACCTACCTATACTAGGGGCAATTTATAATGGCCAATTTACCTACCAACCTGCAAGTCTTTTGGCTTGTGGGAGGAAACCGGAGCACCCGGAGGAAACCCACGCAGACACAGGGAGAACTAGTAAACTCCGCACAGGCAGTACCCAGAATCGAACCCAGGTCCCTGGAGCTGTGAGGCTGCAGTGCTAACCACTGCGCCACTGTACGATTGCAACAGGTTTTTAGAAGCTCAGTTAGTATCAGCAAATTTTCTTGAATGGCATGTGCTTTGTAAAGTTCAATTTTAGATAATTAATGTTTTCATTTTTTTGCATGATGAAAGAATGATAAACTACAAAATATTGCAATACATTTTACTGTGTACTGTGGCATTTTACTGCGGCACAGTGGCGCAGTGGTTAGCACTGCACCCTCACAACTCCAGAGACCCAGGTTCAATTCTGGGTACTGCCTGTGCAGAGTTTGCAAGTTCTCCCTGTGACCACGTGGGTTTTCGCTGGGTGCTCCGGTTTCCTCCCACAGCCAAAGACTTGCAGGTTGATAGATAAAATTGGCCATTGTAAATTGCCCCTAGGAATATGGGATTACTGTAGGGTTAGTATAAATGGGTGGTTGTTGGTCAGCACAGATTTGAAGGGCCTGTTTCAGTGCTGTATCTCTAAATAAAATAAATAAGTACATGTGCTGTGTGTTCAATACATTTTGTGAATGGCTGTTCCCCTTGGCTGCAATGAACTTTTGCATGTTGGCTCTGATATACCCTATTGCTATGTGCTCCTCTTGTTGGAAGAACAGCATTGATGGGTAGTTGCCTTTCCAACTGGAATTCTGCAGGAGGCACAGAAGTCCCATCATCTGCATTTATGATTTGTATCTGCATCTGTGCCAGAACCCTCATTTATTAACTGTTAGAAATTAGAAATATACTTAGAATAAATATATGTTTAGCAGTAAGCCTGAAATAGTTAAAAGAATAGATTAGTGCTTTAAGCTTTGTTTGACTGGAAACTGCTTAGGATTTTGTTTCCCTAGAAATAAAGCTAGTGGAATGATTATTCGTAGGTAACGATAGCCCGAACAGGGGCCATAGCTGAATAAATGCATAAGTAGATAACCATACAATAAAGCTGTCCCGACTGAGGCCAATTAAGGGCTTGGGCCACACAAAGTTGCTGCTTGACTTCCAGGTCTGCAGGAGGCAGGCTCGTCCCTGACTTTTTAGCCGATGGGTGGGGCCACTGCCGCCACGTAAAATTCCAGCCAAGGACATTGGACTGAATGGCCATTTATGAACAGCTCCTTAACAGGCCTTGTGAACAACCTTAGACATAAATAAATCTTAGTGGAACAGATACAAATAATGAAACTTCTGCAAGTGAGCTTTGAAGGCTGGAGGTGGAATGTTTCTAGGGACGATGCAACTGATCAGGGAGAACAGCTTGAGGTGAGATAAGGAAAGAATGATTTAAGGCCTGATTGATCAAGGACAGAAGTTTTATGCAAAGGCTCAAGAAGTTAATGGCATTAAAGGCAGGTTTTTAAGCCATGGTTTTATTTATTTATTTAGAAATACAGCACTGAAACAGGCCCTTTGGCCCACCGAGTCTGTGCCGACCATCAACCACCCATTTATACTAATCCTACATTAATCCCATATTCCCTACCTCATCCCTACAATTCTCCTACCACCTACCTACACTAGGGGCAACTTATAATGACCAATTTACCTATCAACCTGCCAGTCTTTGGCTGTGGGAGGAAACCGGAGCACCCAGCAGAAACCCACGCAGTCACAGGGAGAACTTGCAAACTCCAAACAGGCAGTACCCAGAATTGAACCCAAGTCGCTGGAGCTGTGAGGCTGCAGTGCTAGCCACTGTGCCGCCCTTTAACAATGAGCTTGTCTTTAAAGGGTATTTTGAAATAAAGTAACTCTTCATAGGACCATTAGGCCTGTCAATAATCTATCCCGTTCCACCACTGAAAAAGGATATAAAGTAAGAGACTTTGGGAGGCCTCAGTGCAATAGGTGGTGGAGAGAAACCACTAAGGGTAGATCCATGCTAATGCTCTTGGGTAGTTTGAGAAGTCATGAAAATGTGAGGCACTGAGAAGAAAAGCGAAAGAAGAAGAGCTGTTCAAGCATGCCAGCTGTCCTGCCCGATCTGGACCAGACATCACTACTTTTCACGGTTGTATGTTTTTACTCTATAACTAGTGTGTTTTAATAAATCATATACTCTGATTAAACCCAACTTGTTGGATTTTAAGGAGCCCTCAACACAGGATCTGTGGCGGGGGGGCTTGTAGATGGCCCCGGATGAGGCCCACCACGGACCTCTATGCCGCAGGGCCCGGCCCGATCCTCCTGGCAGCAGCAAGGCACTGTGGCAGCCCAACATACCCACAATATTAGTTGCAGTTGATCCTGATTGATAAAAGTTATTACAAAATTGGTGAGCCAGCCAGGAGCTGCACAGGGGCTCTTGTAGTTAATAAGACTTAAAAAGATGGAATTGATCTATATGCATAGTTATATATAGAAGGTGCTCGGCATTGTGATTGGCTAGGCAACCTTGTGGCTTATGGGTTACGGCTGGAAAATTTCATTACTGAAATCAAAAATAAATGGTGGGTGCGTTTTATTTTGGGAAGAAGTCACAAACAATCTGGAGGAGAAGTTAGGGGTCCCAGGTGCCTAAGATGTGATTGGATTGAAACAGGGTGACAGGAAGAGTTACTCTAAGGTCTGGCGTGATGTTGCGTCCCAGATACATGCAAAGAAAATTAAGAGGGTTAACAAGTGTCAGAGAGATGAACTTAGAGAGGGCAAAAGAACACCAGAAGCTAGAAACCAGAAATCGTAATCTAAGCTGTAGGTGCTAGCTACTGAAAAAACTCTGAAAACCCTGCAGATGGGGGAGAACAATAGAGAGTAAATGAACCAAAACAAGCTGCTGAGACGACAGTTCAAAATGCGAAAGAAATGATTGTTTTGATTGTAGTGCCACCCATCCTTTGTATATAGAGCTAGAAGTCATTTAACCCTTTGTGTCTTTAATGTTAATAGCATATAGATGTGTTTGTTTATGTTTGTTACTTGTGTTCTCTATGTATGTATGCACATGTGTACTTTTGTGAGAAACTTGAATCACATTTTTCATTTTGAATCAATTGAAATTCTAAATATTCCTCAGGCTCAAGACCTGGGAATATCACAAAAATGTTGATGCTTTGAGTGCATAACCCATTATAGGAATCAATACATCTAACTTGCATGAAAGTGTGAATGTGATTGATGAGTCTGTTAATTTCTATTTAAGATTGTGTACCCAGAGTTGGGATTTTAAAAAAACCTAATTTATCTTTGTTTTGTAAGTACACGCTATTTTGTTTTGCTTGATCAGTGTTCTGTGTTTCGTTAATAAAATATTGCTCTGAATTAAATTAGAATTATTGAGGTTAACTAACCTGTTAATAATGAAGACTCGATTTCCATTTGAAAAAGTAATTATGTAGTGACGTGCATCGAACAACTTTCTGCTCCACCCTCTTTCAAGCAAGCAGAGAAGTTAATCCTTTCTGATGATGCTTTTCTTTCAGTCCCCACACAACAAATTTTGTATTGCTGAATGTAGATTTATATATGAAGCATTATTACATTTTAAGCTTCTAAATTGACAGATATGATTAGACAAATTAAGCCATTGTGCTCTTAAGCAGCGCCACAATGGGTTCTTTGTTTTTCCTTTTAAAACAGGAAACAATTTTTTCCAGGTCCACATGAATGTGGGATAATGCAGCAAGAGATCCAACAGTTTTAAGCATTTAAGAACTTAGCTACAGACATCAAGGGCTGAATTTTCCCAGTCCTTTGGCCATGGGCTGGGATGCAAGAAGACTGGTAATATGATGGGGAAAGGAGTCGTGAGGGGACCTGACGTCTTCACACCGCCATGGCATATTGCCAGCAGCTGGGAACCTCAGTGACGTGGCCACCCACTGGCTAGCCAATTGAGGAAGTAAATTGTCCAATAAAAGGACCCCTCCAACCCCTCCCAGCATTTTACCAGGTAAACCCTGGTATCTTACCAGCAGCTTCCTGTTGTGGGGGGCCTCTGCCCATCAGGGAGGCTACCCACCACCACCACGCCAGCAGTCATGGTCGTTCCCGTGCCCAAGACACCACTGCCAGACTAAGCCCCCCCTATCCACTGATCACCAAGGCCTGCCCATCTGGCCCCAGATTCATCAAAAAGACTCACCCATATTCAAAAGCACCTTGGCATCGAGGTGCCCCCTCCTTTGTTCTGCAGTGTTAGCAGTGGCCACTGCTAGTAGTAACGCTGCCGAGGCTGCCGAGCTGCTGCCCCTCTGATTGAGCCGGCAGCTCTGGGATGGGGGGGGGGCACCATCCTCTATTGGACGGTGGTCCCAGCAGCAGACTCTTAATTGGCCGCCACCGGCAAAATGCCTCCCCGGGGTCCTGCTGCCCCCTGGCGCATGGTCAGCTCCCATGTTCGGCCCCAGCAGCAGGACTTGACCTTCATCAGAAAGATTCAACCCCAAATTTCACAGCATAGTGATGATTTGGACTAAGGCTTTGTTTTTCAAAGACTTGATCTTAACCCATTCAGGCCATTTGTTATCTTCCAGATAAAATGCCTAAGAAGGGGAGATATGCAAGCCACCGTCAAACTAGCGAGCACTTTTGTATCTAATGTAAAAATACCATATAAAACCACCAAGCCTGGCACCATTGTTTCTGAGATTGGAACTGATCAGATAAATTGATATGAGTTACTATTTAAGCACTCAAGAAGGGGAAATTTACATGAAGTTTCAGGGGATAATCAAATTTTCATTGAAAAAAAGAAGCAAATCCAAAACAGTCTAGGTGGTTCCTGCCAATCAGGGAAGGAACTTTTTGGGGGAAATAAAATTGCCCATTGACAAAATCAACACCGCTGTTTGAATTTGGGATAATTTTGAAATGATAAAATGTCCAGCATTTTATAACAGGAATTTTTGGGAAATAAAAGGCTATCTAAAATAAAGAACAAACAAAGAAAATATGTTAATAACTGGGATCATGTGGGAAAATTTGATTTCTGTTTTAAAAATACTGTGAGAACATTGTATTGGACAGTAAAGTTACTCCAGGGCTCACGAATGAGATAGAAGTTAGAGACAGAAAAAATCTAGCACCAAATTGGAATTGGGAAAAAAATCGCCTGGACATAATTCAATGGAATATATCAATCTGGTATCCATATACATTTTAGTGAAAGTGAGGAAAGTGTAGTTAAGGAGTGTAAATTGATAGCTTTCCCTTGGAGATATTTGTATCCTAGCCAATGACCTTTCAAGAAAACCACATTTGATAGTCTGGCCACTATCCGAGGCATCGGGACCATGCAGGGAGAGATAAGCCAAGATCTCGAGACAGACACACCCCTGATCTTTTGATAAAATACTCTGAAAATCCAGAAATGGCTTGTATTGGATGGCATGTGCGGCATGATATTGGGTTACTGATGTAAGTATGCAGAGCTAATTTGTTACATGTGAAGCAACTATCATGCAGAAATGCATGGTGATTTTGCACTGAAGACACGCTCAGTTACTTGACAACAGCACAACATGAAATGGTTAATGTGGCCAGTAGAGTAAGAAAACATTTTAAATCAGCAAGGTATTGACACATACACCATAGAGAAACTGACTTTAAAACAATCAGGATAGGATTAAGCACACCTGTCAGAGGGAGTAAAATTAAAAGTAAAGATACAAAAATAAAAAGAATTTGGATTGGGACAATTGAGGGCTAGGGAGCAATAATACTTAACAAGAACTTTCCACAAGATGCATACAAGTAATGGGAGAGCTAGAATCTTTTAAGTCCATACATGATCTGTTGTTTGAGACATATGTACTTACAACATACCAAAAGTTTAGAATGAACCCGCACTCCTGCAAAAGAATAAGCTATGTTATTGAGTGAGGTGATCTGCGGGTGGGGAGTGCCAATCCAAGTTGATAGCAGTCAGGGATCACATTTTACTGCCTAAATTTTTGCCAAACTATGACACTTAATGGGAATTTAAAACAAATTCCATTGCCAGAATTTTCTGGGCCCTTTGGGGACAGGCTGGGAGGTGGGAAGGCTGGCAAAATGGCACGGGAAAGTGTCAGGGGTGTGCCCAACGTTACCAAACTGAGTTTACCTTCATTTAAAAAATATTTTCTATTCCCATTTCAAATAAGTAGTTGCTAAGCATATTGTACTGTAATTGCACTTTGCTAAACCAGTAAGGGAGGCTCATTCCATCATATTTTAATTATTGTTGAAGATTAATTTTTTAAAACTTTTTCTTTCTATCTCTCTTATCCCTCTCCTAATCCCATCCTCCCTTCCCTCTCTTTATTTTGTTTTCTGTACATGGTTTGGCATTGAATCAAATCTTCTAACTTACGCTTGCTGGTTCAGGATCTGCGTGTCTCAGTAAGAATTCGTCAATGTGATTGGTTAAGGAAAGTCGCAGCTGCTTGCCCCCTTCGCACAGGTCCCAGATCACCTGTAGAGGGCGCTGTGCTGTTTTGTTACAGTGCAAAAGCACATAGAAAGTCTGAAGACAAGTGTAAGTGTAATGAACGACTGGCGGCATTCATTCACAGCTGACTGTAAGATCCAGGCTGTGAACTACAAGAAATAAGTGTTAAACTGTTCAAGAGCCAATCTGTGTGCTTGGTTGAGTAATAAAGTTATAAACTAAGGCACATCAGAAAGACACTATCTTCAAAGCTCTGTGTCATACACTGAATGCCAATGGAACACTGTCATCTTTATGCATGACTGCATTTTACACCAAAAATGTTGAATATTACACACATTACCAAATGGTCTCCTAAGTATTTCTACAATGGAAAACATCAGCCATAAAACGGATAAGATCCAGGGATTAGTGGTTACTGCCAATCGCCCCCATCCCCCACCCCGCCATCCCTTTGCTAAAGGCCAGAAGCTTTTGTACTTTGTTTTTTCTTCTGGATGCACAAAGAGATATACGTCAGGGGGATACATTATCTTTGTCTCCAGTGTCTAACCCCAACTAATTCTTCTAAGTTCTTTCTTACACTTGCTCCTCATGTTATACTTTTATTTCCGTGTGGCTCGTTTCTCACTTTCACAGGCATTCCTTTTATTTTGTAACAAAAATGAGACTTCTTCAAAGTCCAAAGTAGAAAATTTGAGCTTCTTTCTGTAACGACTGTCCATGAAATACAGCGCCAATTCTATGGCTGGTGATGTTCCTGATTTCACTTTCTGTAGCTGTCAGAGACCGTGCAATTCTGTCAACAGGTGTGATAAGCATAAACCACACTCATCCAATGTTCCAACACACTTAGTCTGCTTTAATTATTGAAGGGACAGAATGCAAGCTGTATTATTGATGAAACAGCCTGATTTCTTCCATTATTCTGCAGTACAGTGAAGATGTCTATTCTAATCCTAGATTCATAGAATCATTATTGCTACAGAACAGAAGGAGTCCTATCAGACAATCGTGCCTGTGCTAGCTCTTTGAAAGAGCTAGCCAATTAGTCCCGCACCCCT
This sequence comes from Heterodontus francisci, assembly GCF_036365525.1. Classification (NCBI taxonomy): domain Eukaryota; kingdom Metazoa; phylum Chordata; class Chondrichthyes; order Heterodontiformes; family Heterodontidae; genus Heterodontus; species Heterodontus francisci. The sequence continues at coordinate 37,426,556 of NC_090388.1, read as the reverse complement.
GTTCTTTTCCCACAGCCTGTATTTTTTTTTCTTGTCAAATATTTATCCAATTCCCTTTTGAAAGTTAGCATTGAATCTTCTTCCATCATCATTTCAGGCAATGTATTCCAGATCACAACAGCTCGCTACATAATTTTATTTTCCTCTTATTGCCTCTGGTTCTTTTGCTGGTTACCTTATATCTGTGACCTCTGGTTACCGACCCTTCTGCCAACCAACACTTCTGCCACTGGAAACAGTTTTCCCTAATTTGAACACATCTTTTAAACCTTCCCTTAATCTTGTATGCGCCAAGGTGAACAAACCCAGTTTCTCTAGTCTCTCCACATAACTGAACTCTTTCATTCTAGTAAAGTTCCTTTGCACCCTCTTGAAGACCTTGACATCCTTCCTAAAGAGTCCTAGAATTGGCCTCAGTGCTCTAGCTGGGGCCTAACCAGTCTTTTATAAAGATTTAGCACAACTTCCTTAATTTTGTACTCTATGCCTCTATTTATAAAGTCAAAGATCCTGGATTCACTTTTAACGGCCTTCTCAACTTGTCTAACCACTTTGAAAAATTTGTGTACATACACTGCCAAGTCTCTCTGTTCCTGCACCCCATTTAAAATTGTACCACTTAATATATATTGTCCTTTCTGATTCTTCCTCCCAAAATGCATCTGTTCACACTTCTCTACATGAAATTGTATGTTTTGAAAAAGAAAGTAGACAAAAAGAGAAGGTTAAAAAAAATGATCTCTGAATGTACTGAATTTAAGTTTTTGATAAGGTTCTCACACTCTTTATATTTTTGATCACAATTTTTTTAAAAAAACCATGTCAGTTATAGCTTTCCAACTGGCAACCTGTATCAATTTGAAAAAAAGTCAACAACTGCACAGTGGCACAGTGGTTAGCACCACAGCCTCACAGCTCCAGTGACCTGGGTTCAGTCCTGGGTACTGCCTGTGCAGAGTTTGCAAGTTCTCCCTGTGACTGTGTGGGCTTCTGCTGGGTGCTCTGGTTTCCTCCCACAGCTAAAGACTTGCAGGTTGATAGGTAAATTAGCCATTGTAAATTGCCCCTCGTGGTGGTAGGAAATATGGGATTAATGGAGGAATAGTATAAATGGGTGGTTGTTGGTTGGCACAGACTCGGTGGCCGAAGGGCCTGTTTCAGTGCTGTATCTCGAAATAAAAAAAAATATATACCAATGATAAAAGGTTGAACAAAAACCAGCCTGAACCTACACCTACTTGTACTTCTAGTGTGGTGTATCTGAAAGTATTCTGCTGGATTTATATTTCCTATCCTGTTAAAATTATAAAACTGTTATGGATTAGAGATCAGTCAAGTTTTAAATCAAAAGGAAACTATGGGCCAAGTCATTATTGAAAAATAACTGTGAGTTCACGGCACATGCCATTATTAATGTGCAAAACAGCCAGTCAGCAAGTTCAAGGGAAGTGAAGATACACCATGAGTTGTGAAGTATCCAGAATTTGCAGGTTGATTTATGTCGCTCCACCATTTGCTTATCACAAACAGTATGATAGCATCCACAATATTTTTAAGAAATGCAGATTTGCACATTAATTGCCCATTTAGCAACAACCTGTATTTATACAGGACCTTTAATGTAATAAAACGTCCCAAGGTGCACAGAAGCATTAAAAACAAAATTTGACAATTAGCCACATATGGAGATATTGGGGCAGATGACCATAAGCTTAGGCAAAGCAGCAGAATTTAGGGAGCACCTTAAAGGAGGAAAGAGAGGTAGAAAGGTTTAGGGAAAGAATTCCAGAATTTAGGGCCTTTGGCAGTTGAAGGCACGACCACCAGTGGTGGAGTAATTAAAATCGGGAATACTCAAGAGGCTAGAATTAGAAGAGCGCAGATATTGTGGAGGATTGTGGAGCTGCAGAGATAACCAGGAGCCAAAGCAGGTCAGTGAGCACAGGAGTGATGGGTGAAAGGGACCTGGTGCAAGTAAGGACATGGGCTTTCGATGACCTCAATTTTATAGACGCTACAATGTGGGAAACTGGTCAAGATTGCTTTGGAATAGTCAAGTCTAGAGGTAACAAAAGCATGGATGAGGCTTTCAGCAGCAGATGAGCAGAGTCAGGTGATGTTACAGTGTGGAAATAGGCGGTATTAGTGATGGTGCAGATATGTGATTGGAAGCTCATCTCAGGGTCAAATGTAACACCAATCTTGCAGACAGTCTAATTCAGCCTCAAACAGTTGTTAGGGAGAGGTATGGAGTTGTTGGCTAAGGAACAGAGTTTGTGGCAGAAACCAAAGACAATGGCTTCAGTCTTCCCAATATTGAATTGGAGGACATTTCTGCTCATTGGATGTCTCATTGGACTGGATGTCAGACAAGCAGTCTGACAATTTAGAGACAATTTAGGGTGGAGGGGGTTGAGAGAGGCTATGGTGAGGTGGAGATGGGTGTCATTAGCGTACATATGGAAACTGAGGCTATGTTCATAGATGATGTCGCCATGGGGCAACATGCAGATGAGCATTAAGAGAGGGTCGAGGACTCCAGAGGCAACTGAGAGAGAGCAGGGAAAGAAGTCATTACAGGTGATTCTCTGGCTATGTCTGGACAGATAAGAATGGAACCAGATGAGTGCAGTCGCATACAGGTGGACAACGTTGGAAAGGCGTTGGAGGAGGATGGTGTGGTCAACCATGTTAAAGGCAACAGACAGGTCAAGAAGGACGAGATGGGGTTGCTTACCTTTGTCGCAAGCATATAGGATGTCTTTCTGACTTTGATAAGAACCATTTTGCTTCTGTGGCAGGATCATAAACCTGATCAAGTGTGGAGTTGCAGGAAAGATGGGCACGGATTTGAGAGGCGGCAACATGTTCAAGGACTTTGGAGAGGAAAGGGAGGTTGGCAATGGGGCAGTAGTTTGCAAGGACGGAGAGGTCAATGGATTTTTTTTGAGGAGAGGGGTGATGATGGCAGATTGGAAGGAGAGAGGGACAGTACTTGAGGAGAGAAAAACATACTGCAGTAAATTAGGGTTGCTAATTAAAGGCACTTAGGACACTTAGAATCACATGATAATTGTTATTGCAAAGCCAGTCAAGGTCTTTGGCCCAGAAAGGAAACAATTTAAAATTCTGAATCTCATTCCTGCAAGTAGTAAATTGTTCTCAGAAATTTAAAATTTTATATGTTACCTTTTTTTCTTACTTTCCTTTCTGTCTCTTCTTTTATCTCTCTTATTTCACTATTAGTACCTGATTGGACTCTAATTCACTCTCATCTTTTGTTCTTCTGTTTCTTTCTCAATCTTTAAATCTCATTGGTTAAGGAGATACACTGTTTGGTCCCCTTGCTCACTCAAGTTCCAGATGCCCCATTGCCCTTGCTGCACCATTATGAACTTGCACTTCCAGCAAATCATGATGCAAATTATGATTTAGTTGAAGATGGGGCAAAGAATAGTAATAAGCCTGAGGATTGGGAGTGTTTTGAAACCAGCAAAGGACAACCAGAAAGTTGATAAAAATGGAAAAAATAGAATGAGAGTAAACTAGCCAGGAATATAAAAACAGATTGTAAAAGCTTTTACAAGTATATAAAAAGGAGAGTACCGAAAGTAAATGTGGTCCCTTAGAGGCAGAGATAGGAGAAATTATTATGGAGAATGAGGAAATGACAGAGACATTGAACAAATATTTTGTGTCTGTCTTCACAGTAGAAGACAAAAATTACATACCAGAAATCGAGGGTAACCAATGGGCTAATAAGAGTGAGGAAATTAAGGTAATTAATATCAGCAGAGAAAAAATATTGAAGAAACTTAAGGGACTAAAAGCTGACATAAGAACATAAGAAATCGGAGCAGAACTAAACCATATGGCTCCTCGAGATTGCTCTGCAACTCAATATAATCATGGCTGATCTTGGGCTTCAGCTCCACTTTCCCACCCGATTATCCCTTGATTCTCTGACAGACCAGAAATGTGTCTATTTCAGCCTTAAATATATTCAACGATGGAGCAGAAAGCTATTTTAACTCATCATGCGCCAGTCCCATAGACAGCCCAGGACATCAAGATACTCAGGTTGTGTGAACATAAGAACGTAAGAAATAGGAGCAGGAGTAGGACATTCGGCCCCTCAAGCCTGCCCTGCCATTCAATAAAATTATGGCTGATCTGTCCCAGACCTCAACTCCTTTTTTGTGCCAGCTCCTCATAGCCCTCAACTCACCGATATTTCAAAAATCTATCAACCTCCTATTGAAATACTTTCAGTGATTTAGCCTCCACAACTCTCTGGGGTAGAGAATTCCAGACATTCACTACCCTCTGAGAGAAGAAATTCCTTCGCATCATTTTAAATGAGTGTCCCCTTATTCTGTAACTATGTCCCCTAGTTCGAGATACCCCCACTAGTGGAAACGTTTTCTCAACATCTATCCTGTCAAGTCCCCTCAGAATCTTGTACGTTTCAATAAGATCACCCCTCAGTCTTCTAAACTCTAATCAATAAAGGCCTAACCTGTTTAGCCATTCTTGATAAGTCAGCCCCTTCATCCCAGGAATCAGCCTAGTGAAATAAAGACAAGAAACGCTGGAAGCACTCAGCAGGTCTGGCAGCATCTTTGCAGAGAGAAGCAGAGTTAATGTTTCAGGTCAGTGACCTTCTTCAGAAGGGTCACTGACCTGAAATGTTAACTCTGCTTCTCTCTTCACAGATGCTGCTGAGTGTTTCCAGATTTTCTTGTTTTCATTTCAGATTTCCAGCATCCGCAGTATTTTGCTTTGATATCAACCTAGTGAATCTCTTTTGAACTTGCTCCAATGCCAGTATATCCTTTCTTAAATACGGGGACCAAAACTGTACACAGTACTCCAGGTGCAGCCTCACCAACACCCTGTACAGTTGTAACAAGACTTCCCTATTTTTAAACTCCAACCCCCTAGCAATAAAAGCCAAAATTCCATTTGCCTTCCTAATTACTTGCTGCACCTTCACGCTAACTTTTTGTGTTTCATGCACAAGAACACCCAGATCCCTCTGCGCTGCACTTTTTTGGGGTTTCTCTCCATTTAAATAATAGCCTGCCTTTTAATTCTTCCTACCAAAGTGCATGACCTCACACTTTCCTACATTAAACTCCATCTGTCAACTTTTTACCCACTCACTCAACCTATCTATATCCCCTTGCAGATTCCTTATGTCCTCATCACAACATGCCCTCCCACCTATTTTTGTATCGTCAGCAAATTTGGATATATTACACTCTGCCCTCTCCTCCAGGTCATTAATATAGATAGTTAATAATTGCGGCCCTAGGTCTGATCCATGTGGCATTCCACTAGTTACGTCTTTCCAACCTGAAAAAGACCCATTAATCCTGACTCTTTGTCTTCTGTGAGTTAACCAATCCTCAACCCATTCTAATACATTACCCCCAATACCGTGAGCTCCTATCTTGTGCAATAATCTTTTATGTGGCACCTTTTTGAATGCCTTCTGGAAATCTAAATACACTACATCTACCGGTTCCCCTTTATCAACTCTGCTTGTTATATCCTCAAAGAACTCTAGCAAATTTGCAAAATTGTGAACCGCTGTTCCCACAGAAGGGTCCTCACCTTGTGAGGTGCAGTTCTCTCATCTTTGCCTCCTCCTATTAGGGCCCATTTGCTGCTTATCTGTTGTAGATGACCAGGTGTCCAAATAATGTTAGATAATTAAAGAACGCAAGGATGAATTTTTCCATCTAGCTGAGGCTACAGCTGCAGGGAGAGGATGCCTCAATGGCCGAGGCACCCTCAAAGAGGAGTAAGTGGGGTTGGGGGATGCCAGGCCAGGTAGACAGACCCCAACAATCTGGGCGGAGGGGGCGGAGGATTGAGAGGCATCGCTGAGGGCAGGCATTGCTGGTGCTGCAGGGGTGGGCATTGCCACCAGGAGGCACCTCTGTGGGCCACAGTGACTAAAAAGGAGGGCCCCCCCCTCCCCGGAGCCCATTCGGAGGCTTCCCGGTTTTACCAGACACTCTCATTACGCTGCAGCGGGCCCACAATGTGGGCAAAATGCCAGCAGAGGTAGGAAATGGCCCTTAATTACCCACTTATATGGGCGGGTGGCTGATCTTCCACCTTTCCTGCTACTGGCAAAATGGTATAGTGGCAGGAAGATGTTGGGTATCCCCCGACGCCTATCCATGCCATATTGCCAGCCATCCCAACTCCCAACCCATCCCCAATGGCCTGGTAAAATTCCAACTGTAATGTCTGCCCTCAGGCTATGCTCTAGGTTCTGTAGACAAGAAGTAAAAGCATAATTTCTAAGGAAGAAAAATGAGACGGGCTTTGTTACTGGTATGCAATTCTCATCATCAGATTTCCTTTGCTGCATTCCATCCAAGCATCCTTAATGCCCAGATGGTAAAGATGAAAACCTACCTTACACCATTAATGCCATCAGTACCAAAATGGTGTTAACTAGTAAATATATCCAGCACCACAACACCGAAACATTTGGAGCTGAATTTTATGCAGCCGGCAGAGCTCCCAACTGGGCCAAAAAAGAGAGGGTAACCCCGCCTTGGCCGTTTCGGGGACCCCCATCTGCATTTAACGGCACTTGGGCAATTAACTGCCTGGCGCCTGAGTCCACGACCCTTTAAGGCAGCTCACCACCACCTTCTCAAGGGCAATTAGGGATGGGCAATAAATGCTGGCCTAGCCGGTGATGCCCACATTCCACAAATGAATTAAAAAAAAGTCCCACCTCCAGCCACTCAGAGGACTTGCTATTACAGAGACTTGGTTGAGGGAAAGACAGGATTGGCAGCTAAATGTTCCAGGATTTAGAAGCTTCAGGCGGGATTGAGGGGGATGTAAAAGGGGTGGGGGAGTTGCATTACTGGTTAAGGAGAATATTTCAGCTGTACTGCGGGAGGACACCTCGGAGGGGTCATGCAGCGAGGCAATATGGGTGGAGCTCAGGAATAGGAAGGGTGCAGTCACGATGTTGGGGGTTTTCTACAGGCCTCCCAACAACCAGCGGGAGGTAGAGGAGCAGATATGTAGACAGATTTTGGAAAGAAGTAAAGGTAACAGGGTTGTAGTGGTGGGTGATTTTAACTTCCCCTATATTGACTGGGACTCACTTAGTGCTAGGGGCTTGGATGGGGCAGAATTTGTAAGGAGCATCCAGGAGAGCTTCTTGAAACAATATGTAGATAGTCCAACTAGGGAAGGGCAGTACTGGACCTGGTATTGGGGAATGAGCCTGGCCAAGTGGTTGAAGTTTCAGTAGGGCAGCATTTCGGGAACAATGACCATTATTCCGTACGTTTTAAGGTACTTGGGGATAAGGATAAGAGTAGTCCTCGGGTGAAGGTGCTAAATTGGGGGAAGGCTAATTATCACAATATTAGGCAGGAACTGAAGAATTTAGATTGGGGGCGGCTGGTTGAGGGTAAATCAACATCTGACATGTGGGAGTCTTTCAAACATCAGTTGATTAGAATCCAGGACCAGCATGTTCCTGTGAGGAAGAAGGATAAGTTCGGCAAGTCTCGGGAACCTTGGATAACGAGGGATATTGTGAACCTAGTCAAAAAGAAAAATGAAGCATTCGTAAGGGCTAGAAGGCTGGGCACAGACGAAGCCCTTGAGGAATATAAAGAAAGTAGGAAGGAACTTAAGCAAGGAGTCAGGAGGGCTAAAAGGGGTCATGAAAAGTCAATGGCAAACAGGATTAAGGAGAATCCCAAGGCTTTTTATATGTATATAAAGAGCAAGAGGGTAACCAGGGAAAGGGTTGGCCCACTCAAGGACAGAGAAGGGAATCTATGTGTGGAGCCAGAGGAAATGGGCGAGCTACTAAATGAGTTTCTTCTTCTTTCTTTTGGGCCTCCTTATCTCGAGAGACAATGGATACGCGCCTGGAGGTGGTCAGTGGTTTGTGAAGCAGCGCCTGGAGTGGCTATAAAGGCCAATTCTGGAGTGACAGGCTCTTCCACAGGTGCTGCAGAGAAATTTGTTTGTCGGGGCTGTTGCACAGTTGGCTCTCCCCTTGCGCCTCTGTCTTTTTTCCTGCCAACTACTAAGTCTCTTCGACTCGCCACAATTTAGCCCTGTCTTTATGGCTGCCCGCCAGCTCTGGCGAATGCTGGCAACTGACTCCCACGACTTGTGATCAATGTCACACGATTTCATGTCGCGTTTGCAGACGTCTTTATAGCGGAGACATGGACGGCCGGTGGGTCTGATACCAGTGGCGAGCTCGCTGTACAATGTGTCTTTGGGGATCCTGCCATCTTCCATGCGGCTCACATGGCCAAGCCATCTCAAGCGCCGCTGACTCAGTAGTGAGTACTAGTGACTAAATGAGTACTTTGCACCAAAGAGAAGGACTTGGTGGATGATGTGGAAGGGAGTGTAGATAGTCTGGGTCATGTCGTTATCAAAATGGAGGAGGTGTTGAGCGCCTTGCAAAGCATTAAGGTAGATAAGTCCCCAGGGCCTGATGGGATCTATCCCAGAATACTGAGGGAAGCAAGGGAAGACATTGCTGGGGCCTTGACAGAAATCTTTGTATCCTCATCGGCTACAGGTGAGGTCCCAGAGGACTGGAGAATAGCCAATATTGTTCCTTTGTTTAAGAAGGGTTGCAAGGATAATCCAGGAAATTATAGGCCGGTGAGCCTTACGTCAGTGGTAGGGAAATTATTAGAGAGGATTCTTCGGGACAGGATTTACTCCCATTTGGAAACAAATGAACTTATTAGCGAGAGGCTGCATGGTTTTGTGAAGGGGAGGTCGTGTCTCACTAACTTGATTGAGTTTTTTGAGGAAGTGACAAAGATGATTGATGAAGGAAGGGCAGCGGATGTTGTCTGTATGGACTTCAGTAAAGCCTTTGACAAGGTCCCTCATGGCAGACTGGTACAAAAGGTGAAGTCACACAGGATCAGATGTGAGCTGGCAAGATGGATACAGAACTGGCTCGGTCATAGAAGACAGAGGGTAGCAGTGGAAGGGTACTTTTCTGAATGGAGGGCTGTGACTAGTGTTATTCCACAGGGATCAGCGCTGGGACCTTTGCTGTTTGTATTATATATAAATGATTTGGAGGAAAATGTAGCTGGTCTGATTAGTAAGTTTGCAGACGACACAAAGGTTGGTAGAGTTGCGGATAGTGATGAGGATTGTGAGAGGATACAGCAGGATATAGATCGGTTGGAGACTTGGGCGGAGAAATGGCAGATGGAGTTTAATCCGGACAAATGTGAGGTAATGCATTTTGGAAGATCTAATACAGGTGGGAAGTATACAGTAAATGGCAGAACCCTTAGGAGTATTGACAGGCCGAGAGATCTGGGCGTACAGGTCCACAGGTCACTGAAAGTGGCAACGCAGGTGGATAAGGTAGTCAAGAAAGCATACGGCATGCTTGCCTTCATCGGTCGGGGCATAGAGTATAAAAATTGGCAAGTCATGCTGCAGCTATACAGAACCTTAGTTCGGCCACACTTAGAATATTGCATGCAATTCTGGTCGCCACACTACCAGAAGGACGTGGAGGCTTTGGAGAGGGTACAGAAGAGGTTTACCAGGATGTTGCCTGGTCTGGAGGGCATTAGCTATGAGGAGAGGTTGGATAAACTCAGATTGTTTTCACTGGAACGATGGAGGTGGAGGGACGACATGATAGAGGTTTACAAAGTTATGAGTGGCATGGACAGAGTGGATAGTCAGAAGCTTTCTCCCAGGGTGGAAGAGTCAGTTACTAGGGGACATAGGTTTAAGGTGCGAGGGGAAAAGTTTAGAGGGGATGTGCGAGGCAAGTTCTTTGAACAGAGGGTGGTGAGTGCCTGGAACTTGCTGCCAGGGGAGGTGGTGGAAGCAGGTACGATAGCGACATTTAAGAGGCATCTTGACAAATACATGAATAGGATGGGAATAGAAGGGTACAGTCCCCGGAAGTGCAGAAGGCTTTAGTTTGGACAGGCATCAAGATCGGCACAGGCTTGGAGGGCCGCATGGCCTTTTCCTGTGCTGTACTGTTCTTTGTTCTTTGACTGGCAGCTCAACAGTCCCAGCAGCTTTAGGAGAGGTAACCACTGCTGGCACTGCAATTGGCCAGGGACCAGGAGCAGCCATGGAGCCCCAGAGTGCAGATAAGTGGGACAGACTCACTGAGGCCAGTCAGGTAGGCGCCAGTGAGGGGTGGGGGTGGTGGGTTGTTGAGGGTGGGGAAGGTGTTGTTACAGGGGCAGCCTTTGACCCCGGGGGCCCTCCGTGGGCCACAGATTGCCCAATCATGAGGGCCTCCTCCACCAACACCCCACCCCCCCGCCAGCAGCCCACAGGGAGGCGGCCTGGTTTTAATGGGAGACCTCCCCACATGGCAGAGGGCCCCCCTGCTGCTGGTAAAATGCTAGCGGCAGCAGGACGAGGCTCTTAAGTGGCCACTAATTGGCCTCCAGGCAGGAAGGCTGTCCTTGACCTTCCCCACCCTTGACTGAATTAGGGGGAGGCGGGAAGGCAAAGGGCACTCTGCACCCCCCCCCCCCCCCACCCTCCCTCCCGCTTCTACGGCCACCACTCCCCTGCCTCCCAGCCCACTCCTGAGGGGGGAATTAAATTTCACCCTTTGTGCTGTCTACCTTAAAAGGATTGTTGTGCTTGTATCAATGCAGGGAAAGAATAAGCAAGCGGCAGATAGAATGGATACTCAAGATTGGGCTGATATCTGGGGCCAAACGCACTGTGTCCAATCATAACATTAGCACTGTGGAATATTTCATACTCTAGTTCTACCTCTATGCCTTAGATAAAAGTTTCAAGATGGTCTAATAAACTTTATGCAGATAGAATAATGGGTTAATTGACCTAGCCCTTGGGAATTGACCATGGTTTATATCACTACTAACCAATCATCATGATCTTTTTGCACCATCAGTAATTGATGGAGAGCTATTACAATAACAAGGTAATGACATTTAAATGAAAGCTCATTTAAAATGTAATGGTAAAGATTCTACTGATTTCACTGTTGCTGAGAGTGTGACAGGCTCGAGAAAGAAGGAAAGAAAACCACCTGAGGAGTTGTTTCATGCCATGTTAAACATGTTCTGAAAGAGCATCTCATTAAGCCAATAACAGTGGTTTTAAATTGCAAAATAAAGAAATGAAATTAAACTGCACTTTTCTAATTATGTTTTGCCTATAGACATATTTTAAAAGATAATGAATGAGTACTTTTTTCAAGAAAGTCATGTTCTGACAATTAATGAACTTTAATAATCAAGTCCATTAATTATCCTTGATGAGCTCATCTCAAATCACTTTCACTTTGAAACTTTTGTATAGTAAGGATTTTTTAATGTGAAAGGGATGTTACTGTTTATCTCACATGCACACATGCTTTCTGCATGTGTTCTCAAGCCATTGTATATTTTAACAATAATTTTCTAAATTATACCATTTTTCTGACTAAATTTTTTGCCAATTTACTATCTGCAAAGAGTGATGGTTTAGATGTTAATCCAATCCATCATTGCTGTTTGTGAAACATTACTGTGTGCAATTGGCTGGCGAATTTCCTGTAGAGCAGTGATCACACTTCAAAATAAATGTATTGGTTTTGAGATACTCTGAGACCTTCTGAAGATGTGAAAGGGTGTAATATATATGTGAGTTCTTTCCTCAAGTTATTTTGGGCATTATTAACATCTGTTTGAAAATGTTATGTAATGGTAATTTTTAATGGAAGTGGACTAAGAACACCAATTGCATAATTATTTGGGGGACAGATAAAATAAATTTTCTTCATGTTGCATAATCAAAAAAGTGCCAATTTGCTTGTCAGAGGACTGAAATAAATATAATTGAACTCATTTTTTGTTAATATCGGTCCCAATGTATCAGATTAAATGAGTTTTCAAATTGTACTGGTACCAGAAGAGACAGCATATACTGACCATGATGAATTGTTGCTGTCATCTGATAAATGATCCAAACTACGTGGGTGAAAGGATTTGCACAGTCCACGTGCAACAGTGCATCTTGAAAGTTTTCTGAGAGACAAATCTAACTCATTCATTCAAATGCTTGTGGCTTATCAGACTCTACAAAAAGATAAAAGACGTATGAACATGTTGTGGACTCCAGTAAATTCCAATTTTCTTGTTTTTTTAAATATTGTGCTGTTTCTGTGCCTTGGCCAGTCATTCTGTGTTCCTGCACTGTTTATCCTGCAAATACATTTGAATAAGTAGTTTTAGCCCATACATGTTAATTCAGTAGCAAATTATTTTTCATCTTTGAGAACGGCAAGAGAGCATGGTGGGCATTCCATGTATCCTCCAGTGATCAATACACTGCAGTTAGAGGATAATTCTTAAACTTGGACACACTAAACTGTAAACCAAATGTATAAAAATGAAGGTTTCAGTTCATAGAAGTCTCAGTCTGCTGATGGAAACTGAGCCATGGACTCAAGACAAAAATGCAAGAAAAAACCTTAAATATAAAAGTGCCCACTGTAATACATTTAATGCATTCTGTGCACCATATTTTACTTGGCATTTGTTTGAATGAACACATTGGAAATTGATCCAAGTACAGTAATGTGTTAAAAATAATGTCTTGTTGCAGTACTCACAAGCTCAGGGATCCTAAGTATCATGATGACAGCAAAACATCCAGGTTAATAGAGTTGTATGCAATTAAGCATTCAACACCCTACTGTAAGAGAGAGAACAAGAAACATGCCTGTTCACCCACCTAATAGTAGGTTCTGGAACATATTCATTAGGAATAAAAAGCTGAAATGAACATAGAAAAAAGATTCTGGAGACCTAGTTGTTTGAAATAAATGCCTGGCAAAGTAAATACCCAAATCAATGTAGTTATCCTCATTGTAACCTGAGGGGTATTCTTCTTTCTTTGGCCTCCTTATCTCGAGAGACAATGGATAAGCGCCTGGAGGTGGTCAGTGGTTTGTGAAGCTTGTTTTAACAGTTTAGGATACATTTCATCTGGCCCTGGTGATTTAACAACTTTCAAGGATGCTAATCCCATTAATACTTCCTCTCTCCTATGTTTATTCACATCCAATACTTCACACTCCTCAACTACAAATCTGAATTATCCCCCTCTTTTGTGAAGACAGACGCAATGTATTCATTAAGAACCATACCCATATCTTCCGCTTCTACACATAGGTTACCTTTTTGTTCTTTTATGGGCCATACTCTCTCCTTAGTTATCCTCTTACTCTTAATGTATTGATAAAACATCTCTGAGTTCACTTTGATTTTGCTTGCCAATATTCTTGCATGCCCTCTCTTTGCTTTCCTAATTTCCTTGTTGATTTCACCCCTCCACCTTCTATACTCGTCTTGGCTTTCTGTAGTATTGAGTTCTCAGTGTCGGACATAAGCTTTCCTTTTCTGTCTTTTCTTACCCTGTAGGCTCCTTAATATCCATGGGGCTCCAGATTTGGCCTCCTCACCCTTTTTCTTTATGGAAACATGTTCACTCTGAACCCCTTTGAATGCCTCCCACTGTTCTGACACTGATTTACCTTCAAGTAGCTATTTCCAGTCCACTTTCACTAAATCACTCCTCAATTTAGTAAAATTGGCCATTGCCCCAATTGAGAACTCTAACTCCTGTTCTATCTCTGTCCTTTTCCAAATTATGTTAAAACTAACTGAATTATGATCACTACCACCAAAATGCTCTCCCACTGCCACTCCTTCCACCTGCCCATCTTCATTTCCTGAAACTAAGTTTAAAACTGTACCCTCTCTTGTTGGACTTGCTACATACTGGGCAAAAAAAGTTCTGAATGCACTTCAAGAATTGTGCTCCCTCAATTCCTTTCACACTAAAACTATCCCAGTTAATATTGGGGTAATTAAAATCCCCTACTATTACTGCCCTATTGTTCTTGCATTTCTCAGAGATTTGACGACATATCTGCTCTTCTATCTCCCTCTGACTGTTTGAGGGTCAATAGTACATTCCCAGCAGTGTGATTGCCCCTTTTTTGTTCCTTAGCTCATTCGATGAACTTTCCAACATATCATCCCTCCTCACAGCTGCATTTGTTCCCTTGACCAAAATTGTCACTCCCTCTCCTTTCTTGTCCCCCTCCCTATCGCATCTGAAAACCCTGTAACCAGGAACGTTGAGCTTCCATTCCTGTCCCTCTTTAAGCCATGTTTCTGTAATAGCTATAATATCATACTGTCACATGTCTGTCTGTATCCTCAGTGCAGCCGAGAGCGTGAGCCAAGATGGCTGTCTTGCCTGCCCCAGTGCCAGGGTTCGGGACATCTGCTGGACAGAAACATGGAGTGGGAGGCGGAGGATCCAGTTGTCATGGTCCATGTTGGTACCAACAACATAGGGAGGACATTGGTGCAATAGTTAAAGATTATTACCCATGAGATTCTGCTTAGACAGTATGAGGAGTTAGGCAACAAACTGAAAAGCAGAACCTCATGGGTAATAATCTTTAACTATTGCACCAATTTCATCCTTGATTAACAGTACTACCCCTCCAGTTTACCTAGCTTCCTATTCTTTTTGAATGTTATATACCCCTCAATATTCAGGACCCAATCCTTGCCATCCTGCAGCCATGTCTCCATAATGGCTGTCAGATTGTATTTATTTACTTCAATGGGTATTATCAGTTCATCTCTTCTTCTTCTTTGGCCTCCTTGTCTCGAGAGACAATGGATAAGCACCTGGAGGTGGTCAGTGGTTTGTGGAGCAGTGCCTGGAGTGGCTATAAAGGCCAATATTAGAGTGACAGACTCTTCCACAGGTGCTGCAGAAGAAATTGTTTGTCGGGGCTGTTACACAGTTGGCTCTCCCCTTGCGCTTCTGTCTTTTTTCCTGCCAACTGCTAAGTCTCTTCGACTCGCCACACTTTAGCCCTGTCTTTATGGCTGCCCGCCAGCTCTGGCGAACGCTGACAACTGACTCCCACGACTTGTGATCAATGTCACAGGATTTCATGTCGCGTTTGCAGACGTCTTTAAAGCGGAGACATGGACGGCCGGTGGGTCTGATACCAGTGGCGAGCTCGCTGTACAATGTGTCTTTGGGGATCCTGCCATCTTCCATGCGGCTCACATGGCCAAGCCATCTCAAGCGCCGCTGACTCAGTAGTGTGTACAAGCTGGGGATGTTGGCCGCCTCGAGGACTTCTGTGTTGGAAATACGGTCCTGCCACCTGATGCCAAGTATTCTCCGGAGGCAGCGAAGATGGAATGAATTGAGATGTCGCTCTTGGCTGACATACGTTGTCCAGGCCTCGCTGCCATAGAGCAAGGTACTGAGGACACAGGCCTGATACACTCGGACTTTTGTGTTCCGTGTCAGTGCGCCATTTTCCCACACTCTCTTGGCCAGTCTGGACATAGCAGTGGAAGCCTTTCCCATGCGCTTGTTGATTTCTGCATCTAGAGACAGGTTACTGGTGATAGCTGAGCCTAGGTAGGTGAACTCTTGAACCACTTCCAGAGCGTGGTCGCCAATATTGATGGATGGAGCATTTCTGACGTCCTGCCCCATGATGTTCGTTTTCTTGAGGCTGATGGTTAGGCCAAATTCATTGCAGGCAGCCGCAAACCTGTCGATGAGACTCTGCAGGCACTCTTCAGTGTGAGATGTTAAAGCAGCATAGTCAGCAAAGAGGAGTTCCCTGATGAGGACTTTCCGTACTTTGGACTTCGCTCTTAGACGGGCAAGGTTGAACAACCTGCCCCCTGATCTTGTGTGGAGGAAAATTCCTTCTTCAGAGGACTTGAACGCATGTGAAAGCAGCAGGGAGAAGAAAATCCCAAAAAGAGTGGGTGCGAGAACACAGCCCTGTTTCACGCCACTCAGGATAGGAAAGGGGTCTGATGAGGAGCCACCATGTTGAATTGTGCCTTTCATATTGTCATGGAATGGGGTGATGATACTTAGTAGCTTTGGTGGGCATCCAATCTTTTCTAGTAGTCTGAAGAGACCACGTTTGCTGACGAGGTCAAAGGCTTTGGTGAGATCAATGAAAGCAATGTAGAGGGGCATCTGTTGTTCGCGGCATTTCTCCTGTATCTGACGAAGGGAGAACAGCATGTCAACGATCGATCTCTCTGCACGAAAGCCACACTGTGCCTCAGGGTAGACGCGCTCGGCCAGCTTCTGGAGCCTGTTCAGAGTGACTCGAGCAAAGACTTTCCCCACTATGCTGAGCAGGGAGATTCCACGGTAGTTGTTGCAGTCACCGCGGTCACCTATGCAAGTACAGCAAGTATTAAAAGGGAGGCTAGTATGAAATGCGAGACAGAAACAGATCAGCCATGATTTTATTATTTGGCAGAGCAGGCTCGATGGGCTGAATGGCCTACTTCTGCCTCTAATTTGTATGGTTGTATGGTAGGCGCTCGTGCCATTTTTAAAGGGCAGCTAGCCTTGCCGGCAAGTTTAAATTTTTAAAGTCACCCCCCACTCCTCCCAAAATGTACCAAATAAAATTATAATGCTCCTTTCCCACCCTTCAATAACAATTACATTATTTGCCTTTTCCCTCCCAAAACACTTACCTTTGAAATTTGACCCTTCCCCCCCACCGACTGTACAAAGTTTAAAGTTTACCTCTTCCCACCATCCCCTACACTCATTACGTTTATTTGATGCTGTTTCCCCCCACATACCAATAATCTTTATTCCCCTCCGTCCCCACGAGTGTCATGGCAGCTTTCCCCAGACGGGGAAGTGAAGGCACAGGAGTGTTGGCCGTCACACTGAAGATCGCAGCGGGCCTGGAAGATTGAAGATAAGTTTATGTTAATGTATTCTTTTATTGATTTAAATATGTAGATGCAGGTCCTGTCGCCCAGCGGCGGGTGGGCCTCCACGGAGCCTCGCCGCTGCCGGGAGGATCGGGCCGGGCCCTCTCGGCGTCAAGCTCCATGGTGGGCCTCTGCCAGAACCATCTTCCCAGAGCCACGATGATGGGGGCCTGGTAACATCCAGTCCACAGAGTAGGTTACAAAGTTGAAGCGCAGCTGAGAAGCAAGGGCACAAAACTTTATTTATGTGAACCAATGACCTGATAATACAAGCTGCTCTTGGTTGACATTATGAAATACTCATACTACTGATGAAAACACTTCTAAAAATATATGCTTCTCTTTTTCTAGATGGTTCAGCTTGTCAATGATCCTTCTTCTTTGTTAGTTTAGGATCATATGTTTAGAACAGTGTATTATTATTTTATGGCTTGTTCGCTGTGCCTTGATGTTGTTATTGCATTTTTTGCATCTAGTTCAGGTAATTTATCTGTTTATGGGAATTCTGTTGTACCAGTCAAATTTTCAATCTGTTGCGACTTGCTCTCCTATGGTTAATAGCATTAATATGGCTTAGAAAAAACAGGCTGAATCTCCTGTGCCCGCCACCGATGTCGCGGAGCCACCGCAATCTCCTGTGCAGCGGCTCATTTAAATAGCTGGGCCGCCCCCCCCTCCCCCCTCAATTACATGGAAGGGCTGGCTGTCCATCCGCGGCAATGGTGTCAGCTGCCTTTGCGCAGACGCCATTTTTAAAGGGCTCTGAGCCCTACTGGGACATTTAAATATTTAAAGTTAACATATGTGATAAGAAATGCAGACATTTCTTCTGCTCCTCTCCCATCACCCTCCCAATAACAATAAAATTAATTATTTGCCCTTTACCGCCCCCCCCCATACACTTACCATGTTCATCTGATCTTCCCCCCCCCCCCCAAAAAGCACAAACTTTAAACTCCAACCCTTCCCACCATCCCCTACACCCATGACATTACTTTGACAGCAACCCCTCCCCCCCCACTGCACAGATAAACTTACCTCCTCCCCCCTCCCCACCAGCGTGGCGCCTCATTTTCCCGGACAAGGGATCCAAAGGCATGGGAGCGCCGGCTACCAGGCCAAAGATTGCAGTGGGACAGCAGGCGGCAACGTGAGTGTTATTAATTCATTACTTTTAATTTATTTAAATATTCAAATAAGTGCCCCATCGCCAAACTTGCCACGAGGCCTCACCGGCACTGGTAATATCAGGCCAGGATTTCCCAACGTCAGGGTCCATGGCAGCCCTCTCCCAGATGCAGCTTCAGGCCACCCCCACTATGGACCCCGCTGCCTGGGGGAGAACAAAATCCAGCCCAACACTTTTATAGCTAATGACATTTTTCATTATAACTAAACAGCTCAGACCCCATTAAGCGCAGCTACTTTTGGACTTTAATTCTGGTCTCTGTTTTACATCCTTTATTACCAGTAATATTTTCTATCACACTCGCAGTGTAGGTCAGGTAATGCCATCTCTTCCGTTGAGGTGGTAGATCTGAGCAGTTTCCAAATTTGCTGTCTATGGTCAGTTACACATCAGAATTGGTAGCATTTCTGCCTGATTGATGTGAACAAATTTGCTACTGGATAACTGCCGAAAGTGTTACATTGCCTTTAATTTGGTGTTTCATTCATGTATAACCAATGAAACAGACTGTATGAAAAATTTTGCTGATCTCTAGTAATATTAAGGGCCTCATGAAAACAATTAGCTAAAAAAATTATGAAAAAGAGCTATTGGATTTAATGCTAAAAGTAATGACATCATAGGAAGCCAGTCTTTTTTTGTTTTCAAATTACCCATATCAAAAACCAACATATTAAAGCCTTCACTTGAAAAACTCTCTCAGGTAACACAGGATTAGTGTTTTAAATAATTTAATCTATGTTTTTGAATGCCTATGCTGGTGCATAATTTGGGTGAACACTTGTACAATGTTCTTTGAAAAACCTTTATGAATTGCAAAACAAAATAATTGGTACTTATTTTCATGATTTTCAGCCAGTTTTAAAATGCCAAAGGAAATAACAGCAACAATTCACAAACGTTAGATAACAGCTCTGATTAAACAAATGTGCACCATCTGTATGATATAATTTACAATTAGACCAATTGTTAACACGTTGTAAGGCTGTGAAGATTAAACAATTGGAGTTACAAATTAGCTCACAACTAAAATTTGTGTGAAATTACAGAAAAGCAGGCGGATAGACTAAGGGTAGAAGAAAAAGGTTGAAAAAAGGCACCAAACAACTTTCAGTATGGAAGAAAACTATTAGTTAATTTACAATATATCCTTTGATTCAGGTATGCTTGAATTTGTAACAATATACTCATTATTTCAGAAAACATAAGTTTCCACCTCAATTTCCCCTCCAAGTCACACACTATCCTGACTTGGACTTATATTGCTATTCCTTCATTGACACAACAGCAAAGTCCTAGAAATTACTGTATAACAGTAGCATGGGCATATGCTTGCCATACAAACTGCAGCAATTCAAGGAGAGAGGTGTCGATAGGGCAAAGTCAGAATAACCGACCAGAAGGTCCTGGGGCAATGTGTCAGAGATGGAGAAACTGGGATAATGGAATGGAGTCCTTACAGGAGGCAGGGTGTGAAGTGTAGTCTAGGTAGCTGTGAAAGTCAGTGGGCTTAGAAGGAATATTAGTTGACAGCCTATCCCCCAGCGATCTCTGTACTAACGCTGTCTTTCATCACACCATCAACATAGCATTTGCCTTTGCTCCATGACCTTCTGGTCAGTTATTCTGTGACCTTGTCCTAACAACACCTCTATTATCTTTTGCCACACCCCCACTTTACTTGCTTAAAATCTATTACATTTCCAGCCTTTGCCAGTTCTGATGAAGGGTCATTGACCTGAAACATTAACTCTGCTTCTCTCTCCACAGCTACTGCCAGACCTGCTGAATATTTCCAGCATTTCTTGTTTTTATTTTATATTAAAAAAACCAATGCGAGTTTACATTCTCTTTAAAAAGGAGCTTATTTTAAGTGTCATGCAATTTTTTTCTGCAGGTTAAGAATATGGAATGGCTTTATAATAAATGTATAATTGAGGACCTTTCCATTTAGCAAGAAAATAGATGACATTAGGCTGAATACAAGACCAAGTATGAAGATCAAGTTTCAATGTTGTTTTATGGTGAGTTGACATTTTAGTAATGTCCATTTCAATGACATTGATGACAAACAAAAACATTATGTACATAAAGAATTTTCCACACAAGAATTCAGTACTGAATCCTTTACACAAAAGATTAAAAATCTATACAAATCTTACAAAGGGTTATTTCGTACAAAAATTATACAATGACAGTACATTTCAGTAGTTTATAGCCTTGAATAGCGATTTACAAGTCTCAATGATAGTCAGTGCTCAAGCCCCAAAAAAGCCTTGCACAAGAGGGTTAGTTAACTCTGTTCTCATTAAGCTATCAAAATATTCATCTCTTCCCTCATTTCAAAAACTAGCATATTGTCTCTGCACTAACAAAGTTGTAAACCCATTTATACAGGAGGTAAACATTGTTAAAAAATGTTCTCCCACTGAAAATTAGTCTTAATTGACA
Source organism: Heterodontus francisci (assembly GCF_036365525.1). Taxonomy (NCBI): domain Eukaryota; kingdom Metazoa; phylum Chordata; class Chondrichthyes; order Heterodontiformes; family Heterodontidae; genus Heterodontus; species Heterodontus francisci. The sequence goes on along the minus strand of NC_090388.1, from coordinate 37,406,069 downwards.
TTACTTTGCTTGTGTCTTCTTTCTAAAAGTAGACTGACTAAACGTTCGAATCAGCTTTTTCCATTCCCATTCTATTGCATATGTCAAATGATTTATACACAGCCCAATTTTGCATTACTTTCAAGAACTCTAGGTTGTTTGAACGACATCCTTCCAAAACAAAGTTTAATTTAATCTATTACATAAGCAACAATGTCACTAAGATAATCAAGTGTTTCTTACTCAAAACATTGTTAATCAATTTAGGACATTCCGTAAAGTTGTAAACGCCTGGATTTCATGTATATTCCAGCAAGTCTAAAACCCTTATTCAATGTGCTGATGCAATACCAAACCATCACCTTGTGTTAAATGGATACAGGCTAATTATAAAGGTCACAGGTTTCAACATTTTATGCTACCTGTATTTCATCCTGCATCAAATCCTGCTCACCCATCATCTCTATCCTCACCAGCTTACATTGGCTCCTGGTCCCCAACACGAGATTTAAAATTCACACCCTTGTGTTTAAACCCCTTCATGACTTCACCCCTCTACTTTGTAACCTTTGTGCAGCCCTACAACTTGGCCTGAACTTTTCATTCTTGTGACTCTGGGCCTTTTCTGCATTTATCCCCACATTTGGCAGCCATGACTTCAGCCACCCACACTCTGGAATTCCCTCAATTTCCCTCACTTCACCTCCCTTTCCTCCTTCAGACCCTTCTTAAAACCTACCCGAGAGCGCTTTTTGGTCACCTTTCCTATATGCTCCTTCTTTGGCTCAGTATCCCATTTTTTATGATTCTTTACAGCACCTTGAAATATTTTGCTATATTAAAGGTGCAATATAAATGCAAGCTGTTGTTGCAATAGTGGGGAAATGATTAAAAGAAAAAAAGATCTATTGAAATGCCCATTTTTCTAATTGCAATTAATACCATTATGTAGTTCATTACCACTAATCAAATGGTTCCAACAAGTCATACATGGTAGGGAAGATAGCTCTAACACCATGTAAAATAGCTCTTTTTTAAACAAACAAGACTTGAGGAAAATGAAATATTTCAAAAAAAATGATCACTAAAGCACATGATAAAACAAAATCAAAATGTAAATTTTAAGACCATAACTTTTTGCAACAAAATACAAACTTAAGTAAAACTCTTTAGAAATGAAACTTTTTCTTAAAACTCCTTTTGGCATTGAGGGAGCTTTCTTTCAACATTTTAAAAATTCTTGTTGAAACAAGAATGCATTAAGTATTTTGCTAAATTTTGCACTTGCTTAATGCATTAGAATTCTAATAAACTAATGTATACAAATTATACTTTGAACAGGAGCTCTTGCATGTAATACTGCAACATAATTCCCCATGTATCCAGAAAGGGTTGGCAGTATTACTACAATTTATTTCAAATTATTTTTGCATCACATGATACATATTTTTCAAATGAAAAAACACCTCCCTTTTGCTCATTGCTGGTTTAAAAAAAAAAGACAGAAATGGGAAGTTATGATTCTAATCCACACCCAGTTAAACAAGAACTAGTTTAGCTGAGAATCCCTCTCCCTTAAAGCATAAAAATGCAGTTCAACTCAAATATACTTGGGCAAGGGGTGAGTAGGGTGTGGGAGGAAACACAGTCATAACTTAGATTTCTAAAAGACAAAGTTCTCTAATTTAGTATTTAGAAAAATGCAATTCCAGCTGATCTTTCATTAAAGCACCTGGTATCTCTAACCATTCTGACTGCACACAGCTATGCTGCACTTACACAAAAAAAACTTTCATGTGCATGTATTTGTCTGACTTTCAGCTTTGGCAGATACTTCTATCTGTTTCCATATTTCTGAATCTTTTCTCCTCTATAAAAGTACAGCTTGATGACAGGAAAAATTCATTGTTCCACTTCAATGAGCCTGAATACACAGATCAATTTGTCATTTGCAAATATACTTAGGGAAGATATGTTGGAGCTTTACATTCCCTAATTATGCAAATGATGTTGCATCTCTGAAAATAAAGAAGTTTTATTTTGTCAATGTGAATTCTAGAGCTCAGTTTCCCTCCTGTAGGATTACTCATAGCAGCACTGAAGTGAAATAATCAAACATGTGGCGAGGATTCGAACCTTCAGAGTAAAAGTTTAACAGCCTGATGTGCAAATGGCTCAAAGGGCATCAAGCAGTAAGCAAATCATCAATAATTTTAATCATTTTTCAGAAATGAAATGATCACAGTCCCTCACTGCATTGGAGAATGATATTTATCACAGTTCATCATCTGTGCTGAAGCTACTTCTCCGACTGCTTCCTTTAGATGCACCAGGTGATGTTGCAGACAACAGTGGATCAGCAGCCAACGGAGAGATTGTGTTGTCTATTAGAATGTTATCAAGCCTGTTCTCCTGTTTCAAAGCAGCACTGAAGGACAAGTCTGTGAAATGTGACAAAGGATCCAAGAAGCTACAAGATCCGTCATTGAGTTCACTCAACATTTGAGGCAAAGTTGGCTGCTGCAGGTAATCAGGACTATTGTCCTCTTGGTAGGACTCGTGCTTGACAAGGTGAGTGGCCAGCTCTGTTGAACTAAGGACTGATGACATGGTGGGCAGCCCATGGACTCGGGCCTGCATTTCCAGCTCCTGCAAGTGAGAAAAACACAGTCTGAGGTGCATCAAATCTTTTATAAATGCAAAATAAAACCATAAACTTGAATTTAAAATATGGAGAAGGATATAATCCTTATATCTTATTGGCATGTAGAACTTTTCTAGTACATGGCTATAGCTAAAATATGGACTAGGTTACAACAGTGCTAGCAGAGTCAACCAAAATTCCTAAAACACAACCAAATTTTAAACTTTTTGAAGGTGTGGGGACAAGGTTGCAAATTACAACACTCTTTCCTTACCCTGATCCAAAATACATGAGGTCCAATTCAATAAGTGTCAAAAACATATTTAAGAGTTTTTGTTTGCACTCATGTGGGTAGACATTTCCACCATAGACATTTTACCTTTTGTTTAAAATGAATTGCAATGTTGGGGTGGAGGAAGAAAAACAAACTCAATCTCAGTTTTGCAAAGTTGCAATGTCATTTTTGTTTTGGCTGAACTTTTATTGGTTACATTATTGAAGAGAATTACATCTCAAAAAACAAACTCTGATCTTCTGTAATTCTTAGGGCTGGTTTGATCATCAACTTGGTGCCATTCTCATTTGAACAAACCCAGGAAGTGAATCAAACCTAGGGCAAAGTGGGCATTGAGGATAGAATTTAGAAATATTGGACACCAAGGGAAACTCTCCTGTTTACTAGCTCTGCAGATAAATCAAATTAGCTGCAGACCTCATTACAACCTTGACCCAAACATGGGCAAAAAAAAGCTGAATTCCAGAGGTGAGAGTGACAGCTCTATTTGACAGAGTGCAGCATCAACGAGCCCAAGTAAAATTGAAGTCAATGGGAAACAGGAGAAAACTCTTTACTGGATAGATTCATACCTAGCACAAAGGAAGATGGCTATGGTTGTTAGAGGCCAATTATCTCAGCTACAGGTCAATGTCCTAGGCCCAACCATTTTCAGCTGCTTTATTAATGATCTTCCCTTCATAAGGTCAGAAGTGGGGATGTTAGCTGATGAGTGCAGTGTTCAGTTCCATTCATAACTCTTCAAATAATGAAGCCGTCCATGCCTGCATGTAACAAGTCCTGGTCAATATCGAGGCTTGAGCTGATTAGTGGCAAATAACATTCATGCCACTCAAAGTGCCAGGCAATAACCACCTCCCTTTGACATTCAACCGCATTTCCAGAGTTGAATCCCCCATTACATTCCTGGGGTGGGCACCACTGATCATAACCTCAACTGGACCAGCCGCATAAATACTGTGGCTACAAGAAAAGATCAGAGACTGGGTATTCTATAGTGAGTAACTCACCTCCTGACTCCCCAAAGCCTGTCCACCACCTACAAGCCAGGGGTGTGATGGAATACTCTCCACTTGCTTGGATGAGTGTGGCTCCAACACCACTCAGGAAGCTCAACATCATCCAAGACAAATCAGCCCATTTGGTTGGCACCCTTATCCACTACCTTAAAACACTTACTCCCTCCACCACCAGTACACACCACCCCGATTTGGAAATTATGTTGCTGTTCCTTCATTGTCATTTGGTCAAAATCCTGGAACTCACTACCTACAGCATTGTGGGAGTACCTTCACCACAGATTGCAGCTTTTTTTTTTTTTAGAAAAAAGGTGGCTGACCTTCAAGGGCAGTTGGGGATGGACAATCAATGTCAGCCTTGCCAGTCATACCCACATTGCATGAATGAATAAAAATAGTGATGGCAGCTATTTCAGGAAGCTTTTTACCTTTTCAGATTTCTAATTCAGACTGCTGTACCTGAAAGAACATTTAGTTTTCCCAATCAGAAAACTGGTATGCATTTTTAATAATTTTCTATAAATGTTGAATGGACATTTGGCATTCCCAGATGTGGTTATAAACTCTAGCCTGCCAAGTTCATTTAAGAGTTAGGACTAGATGAATTCTGAGAGTTGAATCTTGAGTGATGTGGGCATGAAATTGGCAAATTCTGTGACTTGTAGTTAGCTTGTAGGAAATAAAGAATGTAACTGCTATATTCCACGTGTCAACTTCTTGATAGATTCTTCATTCAGCAAACGCACAAAAGCATCTGGGAATAAGCTCAAGAAAGGCAGTTATGGGGAAAACCTTATGGAAACATTTTGATAGGAATAATGAGGGGCAAAATAAACAATGGTACAATTTTAAAGGGGGTGTAGAAACAGACACCTTGGAGGTGCATGTACACAAATCTTTGAAGGAGGCAGGACAAGTTTGAAGGCTGTTTAAAAAAAGAGAACCCTTGGCTTTATTAGAGGGGAAAAAAAAGTATAAAGAAGGTTTCAGCTGACATATTATGTTCAATTCTGGACTAAGGTTATCAAGACCTTCGAGAGAATGCAGGAGATTTACTGGAATGGTACCAGGGATAAGACATTCAGTTATGTGGAGAGACTAGAGATACTAAAGTTGTTCTCCTTTTGAGGAGGTTTGATAGATGTGATTAACAGCTACAAAATGTATTCTGCATGGGGACTTCAATATCCATTCATCAAGAGTGGCTCGGTTAATACAACCACTGACCGAGCTGGCAGAGTTTTGAAGGACATGGTTGGCAGACTGGGCTTGCAGTAGGTGGTGAGAGATCCAACACAAGGGAAAAACCTACTGACCTCAACCTCAAATTCACCTCCTGCAGATGCATCTGTCCATAACAGTATTAGTAGGAGTGACTACCACATAATCCTTGCGGAGACAAAGTCCCATCTGCACAGAGTACAGCCATTACCATGTGTTAAATGGGATCGATTTAAGCACAGATCTAGCAACACAAAACTGAACATTGACAGGGTGCTGAGTTAGCTGCAGCAGCATTGTTTTCCATCACAACCTGTAACCTCATGATGTGGCATATCCCTCACACTATCATTACCATCAAGCCATGAGATCAACTTTGATTCAAAGTGTAGAAAACAATTACAGCAGCAGCACCAGGCATACTGAAAGAAAAGTGCCAACCTGGTGAAGCTACAAACGTAGGACTACTTGCATGTTAAACAGCAGAAGCAGCATGCTGTAGACAGAGCTAAGTGATCCCATAACTAACAGATCAGATCGGTAGGCCTGGCACATTCAGTCATGAATGGTGGTGGACAATTAACAACTCACAGGAGGAGGTGGAACACAGCACGAGTGCAAAAGACAAGGTTGAAGCATTCGCAACTATCTTCAGCTAGAAGTGCCAAGTGGATGATCCATTTTGGCCTGCTGAGGTCTCCACCAGATACCAGTCTTCAGGCAATTCAATTCACTCCATTTGATAAAGAAACAATTCAACTGAGTTTACTGCAAACAGCAAAGACCACAAGCGCTAACATTCCAGCTGTAGTGTTGAAGAGCTATGCTCTAGAACTAGCTGTGCCCCTAGCTCCCTAGTTGTGGGGGTGGGGTGGTCACCATTGACCTGAAAGCTAACTGGAATAGCCACCAGTACTGCAGCTACAAGAGCAAATCAGAAGCTGGGTATGCCAAGTGCCTCACCCAATTCACCAAATCCTTTTAACCATCTACAAGGTAGAAGTCAGGAGCATGATGCAATACTCTTCACTTGCCCAGATGAGTGCAGCTCCAGCAACACCCAAGAATGTTCACACCTCCCAGGTCAAAACAGCCTGCTTGATTGGCATCCCAGCCACCACCTTAAACATTCACTTCCTCCATCACAGGCACAACATGGCTGCAGTGTGTACCATTTACAAGATGCACTGCAGCAACTTGTCAAGGCTTCATCAGTATCTCCCAAACCTGTAATCACCACCTAGAAGAACAAAGGCAGCAGGCACATGGGACCACCACAACTTGCAAGTTCCCCTCCAAGTCATACACGATCCTGACTTGGAAACATGTGACTGCTTCTTCACTGTTGCGGGGTCAATATCCTGGAACTCCCTCCTTAATCACAATTGTGGGTGTACCTATACCACATGAACTGTGGCAGTTCAAGAAGGTAGCTCACCATCTTCTCATGAGCAACTAGGGATATGCAATAAATGCAGTGAAGGGGATTTAAGAAAAACAAACATCTCTTTCCTTCAACCAAAGGGCAGAAGTATAGATTTTCACTAGCAGCCCTAGAGTTCTCTTTTCCCCTTCATAGCACAAAATACATATTCTTCCATTCAGGCTCTTTACAAACCTGAATCCGCAGCATTAGTCTCCGGTTAGCCTGCTCTAGTTTCTTTTGCCCGTTTTCCAATTCTCGGACCCGGTGCTGCTCTTTCTGAAGCCACTTTATGTATTCCACAGATGCTTTCAAAATGGTACCCTTGTTCCAGCGCACATCACTGCAGAGTAAAAGGTTGTCTTTTAATAAAAGTCTGCTTCAGCAGAATTTTATCAAAAAAAGGAAAAATGTAATCAAATTAATATTAAAAGCTATTAAATGGCTGAACAATTACTTTACATTAAATCATTTTGCTTTCACTTTAAAGAGTTATGGATTCTTGGTTAAAGTTTTAAAGAGCTCGTTTACTGGGGGGGGGGGGGGGGGGGGGGAACAATGGGATACTATCTAATTTAACATTTTCATCTAAATCAAGCATTCACGGATCAATTAAAAATCTTTTCCCAACAACTGGTCTTCACCCTCAGCCTCAGGCATTCTTTTATCTCAGGATGGCATCACTTCAGACTGGATGCTAGTTTATAAAGACTAGGAAGACTGTCCATTAAATCCATTAACGGACTGGAGATCAGTATCCTATCCAGTCTGGTTTCAACCCTATTATTCAGATGAAAAGGATAGCATTTGAGCATACAATCAAACATTTGCCTCCCTGCCTTTGTACCCAATTTTAATTAGTTGGGTTATTTAAAATTAGCAATTCACAATGAATTCCCTTCATTGACCATTACATCAATGCTGTTCTTTAACACTTTAATATGAACATTAATAGTTGCCAGTAATAGAATCTGAAGTCTTCTGCATAGAAGATAGTTTTGCTAGACTAATATGTTAACTGGTTGCTATAATGAAGCATTTTACAGATGCTGGAATTTAATTAAACATTAAGTTTTAAAAGCAATTTAGTTCAGGAGGATTATTTGTTTAAAGCAAATACAAAGCCATACTGTGCAACACTAGGTTGAGAGATGAGAGGACAGGGCTCTCAAAGAAGTTTCAAAGTAGTTTTGGGCTATTTTCACTGTGCAGGTCATTGATCCAGTTTTCTGCAGAAATGCAAATGAAACCCATGTGTTAAGAGTTTGAAAACAGGATTCTTGTAAATACATCAATATGCATCTATACTTACGGATCATTTGACTTTGGAATTAAGGTACCAAGCTCTTTGATACGGTAATTGATGTTGAATCTTCGTCTTCGTTCAACTGTTAGTTTACAAAGAATTGCATATGATTAAATTGCATATGCTGTAGGTAAATACAATTAAACCCAAGTATAGACTTGACAAAATAAACAATACAACACTGAATTAGAGCACACTTACTCAAGTTGTGATTATCTTTCTTTTGCCTTTCTTTAACAAGTGCACGTGTTTCAGCATCTGCATCATTTAATGAGGACTTGGTTAGTTTCAAGCAACCATGAGTTCCATTTTAAATAAAACAATCATATGCATGGATTGGCTTGTACCTGGCATCCTAACAACCTTCAATAGTCATTTATGAACTGATCTTGGTAAGCCATCTTTCAAATAATTTCTGAATAGGTACCCATCCCTGAATAATTTATTGCACTAAAACTTCTCCTAAATGATATTTCCATGCCTCCACTCAAGAATATCCAGAGAGAGCTACGAGTATTGCATCACCACATCAACCAATCTTAATCCAGTTAAGCAGCAAAAGCTAACTTCAAAGTGCGCAACTGTGAATTTTCATAATAAGACAGTGTTCTAAATAAATCAGTGCTAGATTGATTTAAATGGTGGTGAAGGCAGGCACTCACCCAGCTTCCTAAATTCATTAAGCTTTATTAGAGCATGATATTAATTAAAATGTCAGATACAGGGTCTTATTCTTGGTTACTGAAAGTAGTCATAAAACCAGCTGAAACTACCTTTTCATGTTGAATTGGTGGAATGTAAAAGTTTTTTTTAAAAAAAAAAGCAAGGACAACTTTGAAAACATGCAAGGAGAGAATCTAAGTGAATGGAATTCCCTCTGCCTGTAATTTCTGAGAGTTGGTAACAATAGAATTGCCCAAATTTCTGCTACAAACCAGAAAATCTACTCCCTCCTTTAGCACAAATTATGGAGCCATTTTTTTTTTTTAAATGGCGAAACAAAAGCAAAGTTGCAACCTACAGGATGAGGAATAATGGAGATGAAACAAACCAGCGAAACGGTGGTGTAAAGCTTTGGTTTCAAAAAGATTGTAAGTAAAGGAAAACTATGGGAGGCAAAAGGATCCTCAGTTTTAGAGGTGCTGAGACAAAAACTTAAGTACAAGACTACAAAAGCAAGCTTAATTGCAACACTCAAGAATATGGATGAGAACATTTATGATGCTCTACTTGTAGATTAAAAACTAAAGTTCAAAGGAACATAGAGCATCATGGTACAAATAAAATGGAGAAACAAGGTAAACGGAAACAGAGAAAAAGAGCACAGGACATTAGAGACTACAGGCCAGAGTAGGATTGCCTACGAGAGAACAAGCTTTTATTTGCATCGTGACCAGAAGTATGAGTATTGTGAGAACATCCCCAGTTATGGGACAATATACAAGTCATCAGGTGCTTTTATACCACGGCTGTCACATCAGTGCAAAAGCATTGTCTGCTTTCTACCAACATTAAAGTTGTAGTTTCAGGTTCCAGCCAAGATTGCAGAGGTCCTGAAAATTGTAATGATACTTCAGACTATAAATTCACAGCTGTATTAAACCCAATGTAAAGAGAACAGAGGTGGAAGTGGGGAGGGGTGGTATCCCTTGGGAGTGCCCAATACTTTTTATACTTAATGCAATTTTATTTTAAAGTGCCTTAAGAATCAAAAAAATAAAAAATGTTGAAAGAGGAATTCTGCATTAATGCATATGGAAAGTTCTTTAATTGAATTCCAAGTTTCACTAGGCAATGTAAATAGGGCACAACTTGGCTGAAAGCTAGACTGTATTTATTGATATCCAATTGATAACTGAATGTACATGCATCTTTCAAAGCACTGGAGCTTCAGAGAACAGCAGCTGCTGGGAAAAGAAGTGATTGGCATGAAAGATACTTCTTAGTGTCATCTTTCACAACAAAGATAAAGGAGTTCCAATTCAAGTCATGGGAAATAGAGAGAACATGAATGTAGAAGAGGTGGAACCAACGGTTTAAAAAAGTGGCAACTACTGCTTATTTTTACTGGCGAGGAGAAACAGCGTCTTTAAAAAAAAACTTTGTATTGCCCTATTCAAAGGCGCAAATGAAGGGATGGATCTCTGCCAGTTATTTAAAGATATCAGCTTAGAGAACTTTAGCTATGTATAGTAAATGTACCGAAAGGAGACCAATTGTCATGATGGTGCTATTGCCCTAAAGCCCAACATTAGGGCTCACTCTTTTATGTCATCAAACTATGTTGCACATCTTATGCATTGAGATTCTAACCCACAAATGAAAAATAATTGCAGCATCCGTTATGGATATGATCGCATTGCGTCAAATGGATTTACTACCATTATAGTAGGAATCCAAAAAAAAATCAATGCTCATTGTTGCCGGCAATCAGGAAGTATGCTCCCTGCCATAACAAAAATGGATTTCATCTGCATAGTGTAGACAGAATACTACTTTTGAAAATAGCATAACTAATTTAATTTCCTTAGATATACTAGCCCAATTGTGCTGACTGACACCTAGTAGTTAGACCCATGTGTTCCATACCATGGCACACATTTAGACCACAATTTCAAATCCAGAAAAAAATACATTTATTTTAATCTAATAAGATTAACTAATTATCTTTTATCTCATCATAAGATTTCTAGATGGAGCCTTAACAATTTCCAAGTACCAAAGCTTGACCACTATGAGCTCACAAGGATTTACAATGTACTACTGATTAATACACCACTTACTTCCAGATTGCGTAGCTATAAGTTCCCTTTTCACTGGAAGGTTAGTAGAGCAAGAAGTACCAGTGAGGCCAATAGTAGTCGCAGTCATTCCCTGATCACCATTAAAGACATCTAGAATACTACTGGACAATGGCAGCTAGTAAAGCAAGAGAGAAAACACAAAATAGGTAAGAACTCAAAACTTCAAAAATAGCATCAAGGAGGTGCTATCTGATACTTTATAAAGCACTAATACTGTATTTATATTCAAGTATTAGTGCTGAGAAAATATGCTTAGAATTTTCTTCAGTTTGAAAACACGAGAGTCCTGAAAACCAGTAAATATAACCTATCATATTGAGTGCAATTAGATGAATTACCACCTATTCAATAGTCTTTGGCAACTTCCTTTCAAAAAAAAAATCAACTGCACCTTACTTTAATTGAAAACAATCAACTTAATATGGAACTCAGCTGAAACCAACTATTTACAATGCATTTTTTTCTCACCTGCAATTTATAATTAAGCATCTGGTTTTATGTATCAGCTAATTAACCAGTCTAATGGATCTATGAAAATCATTCCACACAAAGAGAATGAGTTATGTTACATGGAAGAGCCACTCAGCAGGCAAAATAAATACTACAGTAACATGTTGGAAAAGAATATTTCCCTTCCCCCTGACCATTCAAACACGTATAAATGTGTCTTTCACTTAAATATAGAACAATTTATGGCACAGAAGGAGTCCATTGAAAAAGAGCTAGCAAGTCTAATTACACCCACCACCTCTTGATCCTTAGCCCTGCAGTTACTGCACCTCAAGTACATATCCTTTTTATATCTAACATCTGGTTGCCTGGGTTACTCTTGTACCTAAAGTTTTGATTGTATTCATTCCTAAATTGTAACTAGTCTTGAGTCAGACTTACAATTTAAACAGTTGTTAGTTTGTTCTAGTTACTGGAACTGAGTTTAAAAGGTCAAAGTAGAACATTTGTAGACATGCACTACAAGATCTAAAATAGCAATTTATTAATTCTTGGTTCCTTAAAATGGTGTTCTTAGTCTGATCTGTAATTAGCACACAGAGCCAATGTTTGTGCAAGTTGTTGCAAGCTATGTGCAGCTGTTGGATGTTGTAAACTGCATTGTTTATCCAACATCATCCTTTCTAATATATTTTGTTCACTTTTAGTTTGTATTCAGTTGCACTGAATGCTGTCAACTACAAGATATAAGTAGCACATAGAGGAATTTCTAGCCACTTCTACCATTTATTTACGAGTCATCAAGGAAGTTTTACTGCATAGTTTCAAATCAGGAAGGCCATGCAAAAGAGAAATGAAAGTATCTTGCATTCATTTAGCACCTTCACAGCCTTAGGCCATTCCAAAGTGCTTTATGGCCAATGAAATACTTCTGAAGTGTAGTTCCTGTAATTTGTGTACAGCAGTGTCTCACAAACAGCAATGAAATAACCAAATCTTTTTTAGTGATGTTGGTTGAGGGATAAATGTTAGCAGGACATTGGGAGAACTTTCCTGCTCTTCAAATAGTGCCACTCAGCTTAACATCTCATCTGAAGGATGACATTTGCAACAGTGCAGCACTCCCTCAATACTGCACTGCAGTGCCAACCTATGTGTTTAAATCTCTGGAATGGTGCGTGTACCCACAGCCTCTGACTCAGAGGTTAGAGTGTTACCACTGAAACAAGGCTGATAAAACAGGTTGAGAATTCAGTTAATGTAGAATTAGTGAGAATAGATTGCATATAAACAAGATAATGAAATTAAGTTCCTTTAAGCTTATTTCTTTTACTTGAAGTCACACACAAAAAGAAACTTGCACTTATAAAGCACCTTTCATGACCTCAAGATGTCTCAAAGCAGCTTGCAGCCAATTAATTTACTTTTGAAATGCAGGCACTGTTATATTGTAGGAAAAACATCAGCCAAATTGTGCACAGCAAAGTCCCACAAACAGCAATGGGATAATGACCTAATAGTCTGTTTTTTTAAAAGTTATGTTGGTTGAGCAATAAACATTGGCCAGAACACCTGGGAGAACTCTCCTGCTCTTCGAATCGTGCCATGGGATTTTTTAAACTTAAATCTATCACAATTTGTCTCACATATTTTGATTTAAAAAGCTTCTAATGTTTACCGTTAACTTGTGAAACCCCCCCTAGACATTCTGCAATACCTGTCCACTATTTCCACATTGAGTAACTGCAGGGACAGTTTCACCATTTCCAGTAAGCATGGTAGGCATTATATGGGAATTTTGCTGAGGAAGTAACTTTGGATTAAAGTGTAAAACTCCATTCAACATTATACTCTGCATTTAATTCCAAGTAAACTAGTCAAATGATGAAAAATAATAGATGAAGTTAGAACCTATACCAAATTTAATTTGTAGCAATATAGCAGGCGGACTAATGTGATTTTGAAAGATAATCTCTCCTATAAACAATGTTACATTACAGTATTAGAGACAGCTATTCTACGTGGAAAAATAATGTGACCTTTTGGCTAATACTTTAAGAAACCTGCACACAAGGCAAATATTGCAGTATTTGCTAATTATGAAACATTAATTAATTGTTCTTGATGTAAATCATTTTTAGTTTGTTTTAGAACATGCTAAAATTTAGATTGCTTTGTAAAATATCAAAATAATGAGAATTCAAATGATATAACCACCTCCTCCATTCTATATTATTATCAGTGAATAAAAATAATCAAAAACCACCCATAATTATATCACAAAAGATTTGACATTGAGTTATCCTGTTTGTACTTTGGTTATTTTATAATCCATTAGAACAAAGAACAAAGAAAATTACAGCACAGGAACAGGCCCTTCGGCCCTCCAAGCCTACGCCGATCCAGATCCTCTATCTAAACATGTCGCCTATTTTCTAAGGGTCTGTATCTCTTTGCTTCCTGCCCATTCATGTATCTGTCTAGATATATCTTAAAAGACGCTATCGTGTTCGCATCTACCACCTCCGCTGGCAACGCGTTCCAGGCACCCACCACCCTCTGCGTAAAGAACTTTCCACGCATATCCCCCCTAAACTTTTCCCCTCTCACTTTGAACTCGTGACCCCTAGTATTTGAATCCCCCACTCTGGGGAAAAAGCTTCTTGCTATCCACCCTGTCTATAAGGTGATTTAGAGCTTTGGATCAGAAATTGGCTAGCTGAAAGAAGACAGAGGGTGGTGGTTGATGGCAAATGTTCATCCTGGAGTTTAGTTACTAGTGGTGTACCGCAAGGTTCTGTTTTGGGGCCACTGCTGTTTGTCATTTTTATAAACGACCTGGATGAGGGTGTAGAAGGGTGGGTTAGTAAATTTGCGGATGACACGAAGGTCGGTGGAGTTGTGGATAGTGTCGAAGGGTGTTGTAGGGTACAGAGGGACATAGATAGGCTGCAGAGCTGGGCTGAGAGATGGCAAATGGAGTTTAATGCGGAGAAGTGTGAGGTGATTCACTTTGGAAGGAGTAACAGCAATGCAGAGTACTGGGCTAATGGGAAGATTCTTGGTAGTGTAGATGAGCAGAGAGATCTTGGTATCCAGGTACATAAATCCCTGAAAGTTGCTACCCAGGTTAATAGGGCTGTTAAGAAGGCATATGGTGTGTTAGCCTTTATTAGTAGGGGGATCGAGTTTCAGAGCCACGGGGTCATGATGCAGCTGTACAAAACTCTGGTGAGGCCGCACCTGGAGTATTGCGTGCAGTTCTGGTCACCGCATTATAGGAAGGATGTCGAAGCTTTGGAAAGGGTGCAGAGGAGATTTACTAGGATGTTGCCTGGTATGGAAGGAAGGTCTTACGAGGAAAGGCTGAGGGACTTGGGGTTGTTTTCGTTAGAGAGAAGGAGGAGGAGAGGTGACTTAATAGAGACATACAAGATAATCAGAGGGTTAGATAGGGTGGATAGTGAGAGTCTTTTTCCTCGGATGAGGATGGCAAACACGAGGGGACATAGCTTTAAGTTGAGGGGTGAAAGATATAGGACAGATGTCAGAGGTAGTTTCTTTACTCAGAGAGTAGTAGGGGCGTGGAACGCCCTGCCTGCAACAGTAGTAGACTCGCCAACTTTAAGGGCATTTAAGTGGTCATTGGATAGACATATGGATGTAAATGGAATAGTGTAGGTCAGATGATCGGCGCAACATCGAGGGCCGAAGGGCCTGTACTGCGCTGTAATATTCTAATTCTAATTCTAATTCTAATTCTATACCTCTCATGATTTTGTACACCTCAATCAGGTCCCCCCTCAACCTCCGCCTTTCTAATGAAAATAATCCTAATCTACTCAACCTCTCTTCATAGCTAGCGCCCTCCATACCAGGCAACATCCTGTTGAACCTCCTCTGCACCCTCTCCAAAGTATCCACATCCTTTTGGTAATGTGGCGACCAGAACTGCAAGCAGTATTCCAAATGTGGCCGAACCAAAGTCCTATACAACTGTAACATGACCTGCCAACTCTTGTACTCAATACCCCGTCCGATGAAGGAAAGCATGCCGTATGCCTTCTTGACCACTCTATTTACCTGCGTTGCCACCTTCAGGGAACAATGGACCTGAACACCCAAATCTCTCTGTACATCAATTTTCCCCAGGACTTTTCCATTTACTGTATAATTCACTCTTGAATTGGATCTTCCAAAATGCATCACCTCACATTTACCCTGATTGAACTCCATCTGCCATTTCTCTGCCCAACTCTCCAATCTATCTATATTCTGCTGTATTCTCTGACAGTCCCCTTCACTATCTGCTACTCCACCAATCTTAGTGTCGTCTGCAAACTTGCTAATCAGACCACCTATACTTTCCTCCAAATCATTTATGTATATCACAAACAACAGTGGTCCCAGCACGGATCCCTGTGGAACACCACTGGTCACACGTCTCCATTTTGAGAAACTCCCTTCCACTGCTACTCTCTGTCTCCTGTTGCCCAGCCAGTTCTTTATCCATCTAGCTAGTACACCCTGGATCCCATGTGACTTCACTTTCTCCATCAGCCTACCATGGGGAACCTTATCAAACGCCTTACTGAAGTCCATGTATATGACATCTACAGCCCTTCCCTCATCAATCAACTTTGTCACTTCCTCAAAGAATTCTATTAAGTTGGTAAGACATGACCTTCCCTGCACAAAACCATGTTGCCTATCACTGATAAGCCCATTTTCATCCAAATGGGAATAGATCCTATCCCTCAGTATCTTCTCCAGCAGCTTCCCTACCACTGACGTCAGGCTCACCGGTCTATAATTACCTGGATTATCCCTGCTACCCTTCTTAAACAAGGGGACAACATTAGCAATTCTCCAGTCCTCCGGGACCTCACCCGTGTTTAAGGATGCTGCAAAGATATCTGCTAAGGCCCCAGCTATTTCCTCTCTCGCTTCCCTCAGTAACCTGGGATAGATCCCATCCGGACCTGGGGACTTGTCCACCTTAATGCCTTTTAGAATACCCAACACTTCCTCCCTCCTTATGCCGACTTGACCTAGAGTAATCAAACATCTGTCCCTAACCTCAACATCCGTCATGTCCCTCTCCTCGGTGAATACCAATGCAAAGTACTCGTTTAGAATCTCACCCATTTTCTCTGACTCCACGCATAACTTTCCTCCTTTGTCCTTGAGTGGGCCAATCCTTTCTCTAGTTACCCTCTTGCTCCTTATATATGAATAAAAGGCTTTGGGATTTTCCTTAACCCTGTTTGCTAAAGATATTTCATGACCCCTTTTAGCCCTCTTAATTCCTCGTTTCAGATTGGTCCTACATTCCCGATATTCTTCCAAAGCTTTGTCTTTCTTCAGCCGCCTAGACCTTATGTATGCTTCCTTTTTCCTCTTAGCTAGTCTCACAATTTCACCTGTCATCTATGGTTCCCTAATCTTGCCATTTCTATCCCTCATTTTCACAGGAACATGTCTCTCCTGTACACTAATCAACCTCTCTTTAAAAGCCTCCCACATATCAAATGTGGATTTACCTTCAAACAGCTGCTCCCAATCTACATTCCCCAGCTCCTGCCGAATTATGGTATAGTTGGCCTTCTCCCAATTTAGCACTCTTCCTTTAGGACCACTCTCGTCTTTGTCCATGAGTATTCTAAAACTTACGGAATTGTGATCACTATTCCCAAAGTAGTCCCCTACTGAAACTTCAACCACCTGGCCGGGCTCATTCCCCAACACCAGGTCCAGTAAGGCCCCTTCCCGAGTTGGACTATTTACATACTGCTCTAGAAAACCCTCCTGGATGCTCCTTACAAATTCTGCTCCATCTAGATCTCTAACACTAAGTGAATCCCAGTCAATGTTGGGAAAATTAAAATCTCCTATCACCATCACCCTGTTGCTCCTACATCTTTCCATTATCTGTTTACATATTTGTACCTCTATCTCACGCTCGCTGTTGGGAGGCCTGTAGTTTGATAGACTTTGAATGTTGAAATGCCTCACAGGAGACAAAAAAAAATCTAAACGGCATTTTAAAAACTGCTAGGTGCTTACATGTTGACTAAAAACATTGCATTGTTATTTTTGCCAAATACCCTGCACTCATTAACCTTAATATTATAGTAGTTCAACTCCCTGATGTCCATTTAAAAAGGCAATAATATACTTCATACATACCTCATCTTCGACTCATTTTAATTATAGCTTTTGCAAATATAGTACTATAGTAAACTTAGAGAAAATGATCAGTAAATTATTACTACTGCATTTCAAAGGAAAAATATAGAAAGTTGCACAATTCAAAGAATTTTCGAAATTTGCACTGTTATTTGAATAAGCACAGCCATTGCAAGTTTACCATTCTTTTATTTTTGATGCACAAATGCTGATGCTGCTACCCTTTTAGGACTCTGCATTCAGTACAGGGGTACTGTACTGTGGTAATGTACTCCGCTGCAGTTATCTTAGGTAAGCTATTTTAATTTTGCACATACTTTGCATTAAGTCTCCAAAATCTACTGACTATTCTAAGTATAGTTAGAACAGTAATAAGAAAATCTATTTCTTACCAGTTTTATTTTCTGTGATTCTAAAAACTCCACAATAGTAATTGTTTTGCTTTTCTCCTTCATTTTAACCTTTCTTCTTTCTCAGTACTGTTAAGTTAGCAGGAATTGGAGTAACATGTGCTGAACACCAATTCACAAAACAAATGAACTCTTGACTTCTTGGACTTTAACACTAGTCTGATATAGAATGTAATTCGCAAAATCATTCTCCTGCAGGCTGTTCAGCTCTTTGATGTTATGTCAAGCAGTGTACTTGTTAATATTTACTGGCTTGCAAGAAACTATTTCAACAGAAGTTAAACAGCAGGGTGAAAAATCAATAAAGCGGTGCTTCACTATCTGATATTTAGATGGATATTAGAGATTTTACTTTTCAGGACTTGCTCTGAATAATACCAAGTCTGTCAAGTTGCCTTTATCTTTAGTTTCCTCTTTGCTTCTGTACATATTCTTTCCAAGCTGCATATATAGATTTCATCATGGTGGGTACCACCAGTAACTTTGCCTCTTTATAATGCCTAGGAATAATGCATCAACACCTACCGACTTTGAATAGTGGGAAGTGATTGTAAGGTACCTGCACGTCAGACAATAATTATCTTGAGTGGGTGGGGGGGGGGGGTGTGGGTGGGGCCCGGAAAATGCTTCCGGCAAAGGCCTGCCACGGGCCAGGAAGGCCTGTCCTGATATTGGCGGCGGCAGCAGCAAGGCCTCATGGCAGCCTCCCACCTGCCGCTTGGCGATCTGACACCCATTAACGAATTAATCAGACCTGCGCCTCCGCCTTCCATCCTGCTGCAACATTGGTGCCGGTGGCCAGCACTCCCATGCCTTCGGATCCCCATCCGGGGAACCGAGGCAGTACACTGGTGGGGAAAGGGAAGCAGGTAGGTTTCTCAGTGTGGGGGAGGGGAGCGGGATCAAACTAATATCATTGGTTTAGGGGATGGTGGGAAAGGTTTGAGTTTAAAGTTTATGTACTAGGAGAGAGGGAAGTCAGGTGGACAAGTGAGAGGGAAAGAATTTAATTGCATGGTTATGGGGCGTGGGAGAGGGGCAAATGAAATGTTTTTCAAATTTTTTGTAACCTCTTTTTTTAAATACTTAAATTGAATGGAAGGGCTCAAAACTGGTTAAAAGTGACGTCAGCGCCTGCGCAAAGGCTGTTGACGCCATTACCGGGGATGGACAGCTCGCCCCCTCCATGTCATCGGGGTGGGCAGTCAGCCCCGGCCATTTAAATGAGCCACCATGCTGAATATTGTGGCAGCTCCACGACGTCCAGTCCACGCATGTGGATCATTGTTTTCATCTGCTGCAGTAAAGTTCAGCCCATTGTATGATTTAAAACTAATATTCCATTGTAACATGAAAAACAAAATGGTAAAAATTGGCATTTGTTGCGCCTGTTTCTCAGGCATAAAATGGGTGCAAACAATTGCCTAACGTTCCCATTATACAGATAGGTTTACTCCTGATAATAGATTCCATTATTCTACGTGGAATGGAAGTAAGACTAATGGATCTGTTTCCACTCTACTCATCCCTTCCTAGTATCCCTCACAATGTTTGTCAGTGTTTCAAAAATGTCCTCCCTACTCTTTCTCTGCACTCTGGAATAAACAACATTTATCCTTGAGGATTTATTTGTTTTGAACCATTTTAGCCTGTCTTGGACTTCCATTTCATTTGCATCAAAGGCATTGATTTTGCTTAAGTTGTCTCTGTTTGGGAAAGGCATGTTACTCATGTCTTCCCTTGTGAATACTTGGTGGAAGTAATCATTTAGCGTTCATCCTCAGTTTCAAGCCTGACCACATCTTTTAGTGTGTTCACCTCTTTTCTGACTGCATTCCTAATGCTGTACTACTGACAAAATGGACTGGATCTTCCATTTAGGGTCAGGACCCCAATGTCAGGATCAAATGCATGTCCTGACTCTGCACCATGTCAGGAATAGTCACCCAGTACGATTTTTGGCGAACTGACCAACTAGTAGCCAGAGGGCATGCTAGCCATCCAATGAAGGATGGCAGGTGGCCTCCTGAGGCTGGAGGGCCAATAGGAGGCCCTCCAGCAATGATACTGTCTAAGGTGGGAGCTGCTGATGCCTGTGGAGAAAGAGAGAGGGTGCCTCACAACGGAGGCTCTGTTTAGAGGGATGAGGCACTGCCCTCTCCCTGTTTCCCACCTGGAGACAGCCTCCTCTCACTGGCCATGTTTCAGCCACAGTGTGGAGCCCGCCTGCCAACTGAAAAATTCCAGTTGGCGCGGGAGAAGGGCCTTACCTCAGTTGGCTACGCACCACTTGCGGGCGGGTAACTGTTCCGCCCCAACCCTGCCTTCTTGAAAATGGCTCAGGGTGGGGGGGTGGGCAAGATGCTGCTGGCAAACTGGTACGCCAGCTAGCAGCATGAAATTCTGGGCCTGCCCACCTCTGGTCCCACCCTCATTGCCTTTCATAAATTCTTCCCAATGTGTTTACTCTGTGTTTAGACTATGCTGCTGTGCTTTTTTCTTGGTTCCCTTTTGCCCGATTGATCACCCTGAATTTTCCTCCAATTTTCCCTGTATGGGTTTTATAGAGGTCATTTTTTTCCTTTTTAATTCACCTTAATTTTGCTTGTTCACCCATTTAAGGTCAAATTTGTTTAATCTGAGCTTGTTGTTTTTAAGAACGTTATCCAGAATGTTCAGCATTATTTCCTTCCAGTCCTCCGTGGTTAAAAATAATTTTATATATATACCAGAAAAATGTAGCAATATTTGTGTACTAGACACAAGAGGAAAATTAGCCATGGCAATTAATAAACTCCTAATTTAAAAGTGCAGCACCTCTCCTGACAGAGCAGACTCCTGCTACTGTGTGATGCCATGAATAAGCTTGTCCTGTGAGCCTTAACAATTATTTTACACACCACACATTTAGCTAAATGGTGTGGATAAACTTCACTGCACCACATGCACTGATAACTACTCAGCAGCAGTTTCCTGTTTCAGATTATTGAAGTAATTTTCTATATGGTGCTGAGACAGTAAGTCTGGGGATATTCCCCTCCCTTTTGATAATAATATGAATAATTTTGGGTATTTGTGCCTCTGGGCTAGATACTGGAAAATATCAGACAAAGTTTCTGCTTCTCATCACTAGCCAATAACCGCTTCTGAAAAATTTGTTTGTGAACAGCAAGCTATTGACTCCTACAGTCTCAAAGATTCTGGTTGCCCACCAGTCCCTTGCCCAGGATGTCCATTCTCCATGTGTGATGTGCCAATATGTCAGCAACTGTTTAACCATGAAAGGCATCACTGCTCAGCCTGATTGCAGGAGTGCACTCAGCTTTGATGTTCCTAATGGTTAAATACCAAAACACACATGAACGATAGACTGTGGCAACATACCATAGCACAACCAGAATCCTTCAGCATCTACAGTAGAGATGAAGTCAAAACTAGCAGCGAAATTTTGAAAAAAATTGCCTGTCTGGGCTTTTATCAAATTCAAGGACAAACATACAATTCTGGCCAAGTGATATTTTTCTTGAAAGTAGAATTTCATACTGTACTTTAATATTTTTACTGTAAAATCTCCTAAGTAATCTTAGCAATGTCATTAGGTTGAAACCTGTGTAACCTGAATGTTTGAATAAAAAGTAACTCTACTGCTGTTGATTTGCTGCAGCATGTTTAATTCAACTGTCTCCTTGCCTTGCTCTCAGTGGAGTATCAAACGTAGGCCCGCCACATAGAAATGGAATCAAGCACATATTTTACATTAAATTGGGCAGGAATTATGTGGCACAGACAGTTCTGCAAACACATTTTATGGCATTACAGAAGAAGTTGAATCCTCCCCTCACATTACCATTAACAGTAAAATTACAATTGCCTTTTTATTGTGTCTTATTTGAATTTGTTGTGCACATTTAGGATCAAGCACAATATCATAGTGATTATAGTCTTCTCTACACAATATTACAATAATATAACATCAGTGGTGTAGCTCTGGTGCATTCAAAGCAACAAATGTGCAACAAAAAATAAACATGGTTTAGCCTAAACATTAAAATTTAAGGCCCACATGGGTAAGTGGAATTGCTTCTCCACCTTTTCATGATTCTTTGAACTACTTTCCCTGCTGTCATGAAAGTCGTGCTATGGAGAATGGCAAGAATAAAAATTTTCACCCATTTTAAAGAAGAAATATCAAAACATTCGGAGTAGACCCAATATTGGGTCTTTAGTGTGTGTCCCCCCGCCACCACCCCACCAAAATCTACAATCTACTGGTCACTAAAGATGTCTCTCCTTCCTTTATCAGTACTTACTGTGTTATGTATGAGAGAAGGTGGCTCCATGCAGCTGAGAGAATCTTCATTGAAGCAGCTTGATTCCAAACTGATTATATCATCGATAACATCATCCATCTAAAAACAATATTTTTGCATAGAAGAAGATTACATTTTCAGAGTACATTGCCCTTAATTTCATTTTAAATAACAATCAAAAGGGAATGGGCAATGCAATGCATCACAAATCCAGAGTGAAGTCATTGCATTGTCCATGTCTTCATTCAAAGTGACAGGAAAGTGCAGACAAAAAACCCATGTTGGCATAGCTATTACATGCTATACATATATATGGCTTTCACTTAAAAACACAGCTTTCAAAACAGGTAACAAAACACAGGTCTGTTGGTCTGTTAAACACTAGCCCATTCAGGAAGTATGCTTTGGGGTATTAAGTCAAAACAATTACATGGTTAATCTGTCTTGATTTTTGTAGTTATGACACAGGTGCAACCAAAATCAATGAGGAATAAAAAATATTGTTCTTGTGTTCAATGAGGTACTTCCATTAAATAACTGGTTGGCCTCAGTTTCCAAGTTACTATCAACTAACCTACTGCTATTTGATTTTCTGCAGAAGATAGTTTCATGATTTCAGATAAACTATAGAATATTGCATGCTGCTACATAGCAGTGAAAGTTATTTTCAATGAGTGACATACAGGTGTCATGCAGGCCCCACCTGCTAAGAATGAGGCACATTAATTTCGCCACATGGACATTAAATTTCAAATTGTTGCTGGGGAGAAGGCCTGTTACAATGGGTTAGTCCCTGACACACACAATACACATGACTAACTGGCTGTTGCAGAGTTTGAACTGAGAGTTTTTAATTGTAGAGACAGTGTTTTAGCAGAAAGCTGTTTGCTCCTGGATAAAAAAGACATCTCCAGGCTCGTTCGCCACAGCCTCTTCTGTCTGCTCCCATCTCTTTCTCACGGAATTCCAAAACTCACTGAAGACACATGAACCAACAGAGAAAATTCTCCTACAGTGAACAAGGTTTAAGAAGAATACTGGATCCCAATGAAAAGTAAGAACTACCTACAATCAAGGACTCTATAGTGAGCTCGAAGACCCGTAACCAAAGCTCTTCAGATATTGCCTCAAACTTGTCCACTTTATTTTCTTCTGCTCTTTTCTGTCTCTATCTGCATCTGTGTATCGTGTGTGCATGCTAGCGTGGGTGTGTCATATATCCATAGCGTTAACTGAATTAGAGTTTAAGTTTAATAAAATTTCACTTCTCATCTTTAAACTTGAGAAAGCCTGTTGTGCTGGTTTCTTTGCCTTATAGTTGGAAAGCGGTGAACATGGATTCACCAAGGCGGAGCTAAAAACACGATGTCTTTAAAATTAAACCCTGTTACAGTAAGATAAAAGCAAAATACTGCGGATGCTGGAAATCTGAAATAAAAACAAAGAAATGCTGGAACCACTCTGCAGGTCTGGCAGCATCTGTGGAAAGAGAAGCGGAGTTAACGTTTCGGGTCAGTGACTCTTCTTCGGAACTAGCAAATATTAGAAATGTCAAAGGTTATAAGCAAGTGAGCCGGGGGTGGGGCAAGAGATAACAAAGGAGAAGGTGTAGATTGGACAAGGCCACATAGCTGACCAAGAGGTCATGGAGCAACGGCAAACAATATGCTTCTCTTTCCACAGATGCTGCCAGACCTGCTGAGTGGTTCCAGCATTTCTTGTTTTTATTCCTGTTACAGTAAGACCAGGTGAAGGCTGAAAGGGAACCCTATACCTCTTTCTCACCTGGTTGTAACACAGTACACACCATGTAAGTGGAGCACTAGTACACATTTCACACATGTCAGAGGGAAGCTCCATTGTATGGAACACATACTATGTATGCACAAGGGATGTTGTAACCTATACAGAAACCATATCTACCTTTTAGGTGCTTTACAAATGAATATCAGCACCTCTGTTACTAACATGGCTTATCCTGCTTGTACATATTAATCCCTCTGGCCAGGAAGGTGACCATCCTGCCTGATTTACAGGATTTATATGCATGTCACCCAGTATTAGGTATGGGTAATTTGAGAGTTCAGCATTTTGGTGCTTCAACTCAAAGTAACACAAAATGCAGGTTTATGCCTTAATTTTTTGTGTTGTCATAGAATCATTTACAACACAGAACGAGACCAATCGGTTCCCCATCTTGACTGTGCCATCAAGGGGAGTGGCAAGCAGGAATCTTGCATTTCCTTACAGTGAGGATGGGATATGGGATGCTTCGGCCAGGCCATTCTTCTCTACTGCCCTTATAGAAACCTCATTTACAGCATTGGCATAGTATCACAGTAAGATAGCTGCCTGACTTCTCTGCTGGAGAATGGTAATTGGCACTAAGAAGTCCAAAGAAGAAATTTTAAAATTACATTTAAAATTGTTCTTTATAAATTGCTGTAAATAGAGCAATAATTGAACATAATTTAAAAACAGTCGAACATATTCATGATTAAGAGGAAACTATTTGTGTAGCAGAATGAAGTCTAACAAGCTGTGCCATGGGGAAGGCATTCCCACATGGAGAGGAAACAATAGGAGAAAGTGTCCCAAAAGACACCCTCACACACCTCCTCACAAGTAGTTGAATAGTGGCACTATGGAGAACTTGGAGAAAATCTCCAACCTGCCCTCTGAACTGAACAGAGAAGAAAATAAATTGAATTTTATAAAACATAAGAATTTGCTTTTCTAAATTCTATCCTTCAGCAAACCTTGTTTTGTCATTCATCATTAGCACAGATGACTTTTTCTTTAACTAAAATCAAAATAATGTAATTTTAACAAACATTTATGTCTGCATTCAGAAGGATAAAGGACAGCCAATTGGAACCAGCTAAAATAAAATGACTGACTCTTCAAGAGAAAATCAAAAATCCCCAAGTGTATAACTTGTGGGAAATTGGACCAGCCCTCCATCCTTGAACTCATCATCTTGTATGTGTTCCCTCCTCTCCGGTGTCACCGATCAAAATGCCGGCTTGGCTGCCTGTGTATCTTGGAAACCATTACAATTTAGAGGCTCATTTGCCAATATATTTTCCATTATTTTCTTTATGTTTGAGATGGGAGTAGAATCGGAAGGATCATACTTGTCACGATAATTCTTGTAAGTGATGGGTGGTTAGAGCTGTATGACTTTCACATAGCCTCTGAAGTTCATCAAAGTTGAAGGAATCCTATGATTTGCATAAGCATCTCCTACAATCCATGCAAAACACCTTTCTGCAAATTACTTAGTTCCTCTGACTATGTGAAGATTCAATTACACTGTGGAAAAACTACACTCTGAAAACTGCATAGCCAAGTAACAGAGTTATACCTTTTAACTGGATTGACATCACTGTTTATTTTTAAACAAACAAAAAATATGTTTGACCATTTTTAAGTGAAGACCATGCTACTTGAAGAGGTGGCATTTCAAAATATGTACAAACTAAATTAGTACTGTAATGCACATTTTTAATTCAATTTCATAAGAATTGGGGGAAAATAAGCAAAAGATGAAATAGCTAAATGCATAACCCAAGAATAGCTCATTAGAAAAGCATGCAATGCCATATTTATCATTTAAAGTAATCAGAAGTTGAATAAAGATTACAGAAACCCTTACACTTTTGTTCTGTACTATAACTAATCAATTGTAAGAAAAAGATGCAAAAATACTAAAAGAAAGATTACCTCATTTTCATGATTTGATCCGAGAGATAGCAGTGTGATAGGACTGTCAGGTGTATTACTTTCATTGCCAGGGGGAATGTGGGCATTTCTCATAACAGGAGTTGCTCTAACAGATTCTCCTGGATGTGAGTGAGAAATGGAGAGTGTCTGATTGGAAAGCTTGGTGCCCAGTGCCAGGTACTGTTTCACCTGTTGCCTCTGTGCCTGGTGGAGATGGTACTTTGTTGGGTTTTCCAGGTGCGTTTGGACCTGTTGAAAATAATGTGAGAATCTTTGAAGACTCGCCATTAATACCTTATTGTAAAAGTGGTAATCGGTGGTTATAAAGCACATGACTTTATGCATTTTCACTGTGCATGGTAATACATTACAAAAATACATTTCTGATCTAGGTTCTTGTACCTAACAGGAGCAGCCACTCCAAATACTTTATTATTGCTGTTGCTACATCTGCAATAACAGAGATAAAAATAAATACTAGAAAAGGGAAAATGGTATCATCAATCATTTGGTCACGGTTGTATTACAGGAATCAAACATTCTGCTTTTGTTTTGTTCTATCAGAACGTCGAAAGTGAATTTTATATACAACGAAACAATGTTTTCCATGGCGTTGGGTGTGTCTGAAAGATTTACATCTGAATGGTATCAAATTCCCTCGTGACATGTACTTACTCTGTGATGTGTAAAGAGGTTCATGCAAGAAGCAATTTAAAAAATGACTAAATAAGCTTAATTTTATCTGAAGTTTTTAACTTTCGCTTGTTAAACTGACAATAAATTACTCAGTTATTGCTTTAACAATCTTATTACAACTTAATTCCAAGGTACTCTAGACTAACTGATCTGAAAGGTTACTCTCTTCAGAACACTGTTGAAAGAGATTGAAACAGAATCATATAAACATTTCCCCTTCATAAAACAAAGTATTTCTGTGTGCACTATGTGTAATAGAATTGTAAAACTGTTTAGTAAGAACAGGGTTTATAAACAGCACCAGAGGAAATCTCCGCCACACCCCAGCGTAACTAGACTTTGTCTACATATTTCAGAATCTGTGACGCAAATTACTTTTTGAGATTATTGATCTATTTATAGTATCTATTCTAAAAATACTTAAGTTTTTAGTTTTTAAGGTAATAACATCTGTTTAATCCATTAATGTAGCTATCTTTAAATATGGCAAAGATATCACTTCTAATTTCACAAGGAAACACTGTCCTGAAGCTTAGAGTAATTTATCTCTTAGCAAAATATTTTAAAACATCAATGGTAATAACTGAATCCAATTGAGATCACACTGCTAGACTGTAATTGTACTGAGCCTTATCCTGCACACACACACACACACACACACACACACACAAAACAAACAAACAAAACTTCTTCAGGTTCTCCTCAGAAGACCATTGTGCCATCGGGAACTGTTGCAAATGCTGAACACAGAGGGACTATGCGTACCTTGGTCAGCAGAAGAAAGTATTAAATATTTGAATTTATCAGTTCACTGCTACAATCAACCGCAAATGCTAAACTGTTTATCATAATGTCTCTGATTCTCACCTTACAATATGCATATTCTGATATGTGCGGCATTCTGGATCTTAGAGGAATATGTAGTTCACTTGAAGTTTCTGAGGACAACAATTCCACAGTCTTTTGCAGAATTATCTTTCTGCAGCCAGTCTTCAGAAGAGTGCTACTACAGGAGCCAAGCAGAAGACTTTATAAACTGACAAGGAATGCTAAAGGATCTAATTGGTGCAGATAGGACCATTCTTCCATTGCACAGTGTGTCAATTACTTCAGAGAGCTACTGATTTAGAAAGACGTCACTTTCCCTCAATTTGATCACAACAGTAATTTTGCATAGTCCTGTTATCAAGAATTCCACAGAGCAGCACTACTCTGCCTTATGATTAAGTAGCAACCATTTTTCAAATGTCTCCTGCCACATTTTCCTCCAGGGTCTCTATGGATAATACACTGTTTGTTCTTCCTCTCCCAAAACATGCTCCAGTCATTTTTATTACTTTTTTCTATAGCTCATTGTGTTCCTTATATTTACATACAGAAAGGCAGATTTTCATCAGTACTGACTTTGAAATGGTAAGGGTACAATCCCACTGTAAACAAAAATATCACATTATGCTTTTTGAATTTGCTCATTAGATTTGAAGAGATAGTTGCTTTCACCTTATAAAAAGCCCCAAGAGGCACAGTTGTAGTCTTGCTGCAAAGTACATCAGAGCTGAAGTGTTGTTTTTAAACCATCGCTATATAGAATTTTTTAAGCTCTTCTGGATTTATGAGATTAATTGGATAATGATATTTTTCTTTTTCTTTCAGAAACAAGCAAACCTTCAGTATCAAAATGTAAAAATACCGTGTGCCAAGGTCACTTTTATAACGTCTATGAAGAATACTATGCAAATGTATTTTCTGTGATTCAACAATTTTGTTTTGTTCAGCTTTACAAATTACAATCTTATATTTATCATGCAAGATAAAGATGTGCATATTTCAAAAATTCTAAAAACAAGTTCTGAAGGGCAGTGGACTTATCAAAATTGCAGAGGTACTACCTCGAAAAGACTTGTTTGAATCAGAATGGATGAAAATTAAACTCTTTCTTTTAAATAGCTATTAACTCTGACTTTCTTGATTAAACTCTAAGAACATAAAATTTGTGGTCAGTTCTGGTCTTCATATTGGAGAAATAATATAGAAGCACTGGAGAAAGTACAAAAGAGATTTACGAGGATGCTACCAGAACTGAGAAGGTATGATTATCAGGAAAGATGGAACAGGCTGGGTCTCTTTTTTCTGGAAAAGGGAATATTGAGAGGTGACTTAATAGAGATCTTAAAATTAGGAAGGGGTTTGATAGGGTAGATGTAGATAAGATGTTTCCACTTGTGGATGAGACAAAAACTAGGGGTTAAAAGTATAACATTGTCACTAATAAATCTAGTCAAAAATATGAGAAACTTCTATGATTCCAGAATCATAGAAATAGCATTCCACAATGCGAAACACCTTCAGTGATGGACAGACTCTCTCATGCATGTAAAATGTTCGGTTTGACCATCAGCATCAGGAAGACGAATGTTATGGCCCAGGATGTTGCCATACTGCCATCAAACAGCATTGACAATGTGATGCTGGAGGTTGTTGATAGCTTTACGTATCTAGGCTGCACAATCACCAGCCATCTGTCACTCGATACTAAAATCCATGCACACATTGCAAAAGCTGCAGTTGTTATGTCCAAGCTGAGTAAGAGATTGTGCAATAACAGAAACCTGACGGAGAACATCAAACTGCAATTCTACCAAGCCTATGTCCTCAGTGCACTCCTCCACAATAGTGAGACTTGGACAATATATGCTGGGCAGGAGAAAAGGCTGAACAGTTTCCACCTTTGCTGAGTCAGATGTATTCTCGGCATCTCTTGGTGGGACGAGGTCACCAACTTGGAGATCCTGGAGCGTGCTAATTCCGTCAGCATACATTCATTACTAAGCCAATGACATCTGCAATGGCTTGGCCATGTTCATCAGATGGATGATAGCTGTATACACCCACCTGCCAAGAATGAGGCACATCAATTTTGTCATGAACATTGATTTTTAACTGTTCTTGGAGCAAGGAAATGACTTGTTAAACAGATCAGCCGTGGCTGGAAAAAAAGATTTACATACTAACAGACATCAAAGGTGAGGAAGCACATTCCAGGTCCTGCTATGGAAGATACAATCCACAAGGGCCAGGACTGGCTAGACCAGCTGGTCACATGACAACTGGCTGTTCCAGGGTTTTCTTTTGAACTAGCCGCAGAGAGTTTGAACTGAGAGTGTCCTGTGTGGAGAAGACCTCTCCTGTCTGCTCCCATCTCTTTCTCACAAGCCTCTGAATCCACTGAAGACACATGAACCCCAAGAGAGAAAAGTCTCCTACAGTGAACAAGGTTTAAGAAGAATACTGGATCCCAACGAAAAGCAAGATCTACGTGCAATCAAGGACTCTACAATGAGCTCGTAACAAAAACTCTTCAGATATTGCCTTAAACTTTTCGACTTTATTTTTCTTCTCTTTTCTGTCTCTTTCTGCTCATGTGTATTGTGCATGCATGCCAGCGTGGGCGCATCGTTTATCCATGGGCATCAACCGAATTAGAGTTTAAGTTTAATAAATTTCTACTTTTCTTCTTTAAACCTAAGAAAACCTGTCTGTGCTGGTTTCTTTGCCTTATAATTGAAAAGCAATGGACAAGGATTCACCAAGGGGGAGCTAAAAACACGGTGTGTTCAAAATTAAACCCTGTTACAGTAAGACCAGGTGAAGGCTGAGAGGGACCCCCTAGACACCTTTCTCACCTGGTTGTAACAACACAAAGACCTTAAGTACGTTGAATTGGCCGCAGGGTCACGACCTTCTGAACGCTCATACTTCTGCTACAAGGACTCCTGCAAATGAGATATGTAGATGGCAAGCATCAACACAGACAACTGGGAGACAGCCACCGATGACTGGAAACTCTGGAGGCTGACTGTTTGGAGGGGCATCAGAAGAGGTGAGGAGAAATGGAAAACTCAGCTGGCAGAAAAGAAGGCCTAGGGAAAACAGAGGCCAGTGAATCCTGCACCTTCTCAGCCCACTGCCTTTCTCTGCAGCAAGTGTGGCAGAGGCTGCCATGCCAGAGTGGGGCTCTTGAGCCACAGCAAGCAATGTTTAACACAGAGTTGACCACCAAGGTGCAAACCATCATCTTATGAGCCAGAAGACTGCCAGACTGGAGAAAGTGTGAAAGAGATTTGCAAGGATGCTACTAGAACTGAGAGGATACAACTATCAGGAAAGACTGAACAGGCTGGAGATCTTTTTTCTAGAAAAGGGAAAACTGAGTGGTGACTTGATGGAGGTCTTTAAAATTAGGAAGGGGTTTGATAGGGTAGACATTGATGTTTCCACTTGTGGGAGGGACCAAAACTAGGGGTCATAAATATAAAATAGTCACTAATAAATCTAGTCAGACATTCAAGAGAAACTTCAATGATTCAAGAATCATAGAAACATGGAGTGGTGAAAATGTGGAAATCGCTACCAAATGGAGAGGTTGAGGTGAATAGAATAGATACATTAAAGAGGAAGCAAGGTTCCTCTTCCATTATGGAGAAAGGAATGGAAGCATATGTTAATAGGTCAGAGGAGGCTGTCATGTAAAACATAAACACCAGCATAGACCTGCTGGACCAATAGCATGTTTCTGTGATGTAATTCCATATAAAGAAACAATAAAAATAAAAATTTATAAGAATTTAATGGTGTGAAAAGCTGAAATATTTATTTATTCCTCTGGTTTATCTGAGAGTATTCCTTTGGTTAGTATGCAAATTTAGTAGGTAAACTGTTTGATAAAGAACCAAACTGTGATGTGCCAGTAGTTTCCTGCTCATTGTCATCTAAATGCTACCCCACAGCAATATCATCTGGTCAACTTCCACATGTATATTGATGACGCCCAACTATACCGCTCCACATTCTTCATCAATTCCAAGGCAGTTTCTATACTTTCCAATTTCCTGTCTGGTCCCAAGATAGAGGTGAGTTGAAATTTAATGCAGTTCTATCTTGGCAAAATTGTAACTTGGCAGTACTTGCAAGCCCCTGGCCTTGATTCCATCAACCTCCCAAGCTGCCACCACAGACTAAGTCCAGAGATGTGTAACTTTGGTGTACTACTTGATCCTGAATTAATTGTGTTCCACTTCCATCCATTCCATTATCATGGTTTCATCCATCTTCACAACATCAGCTGCCTTCATCTTGTACCTCTGTTCACTGGGAGAGCCTTTATATGTCTTTATAAAGGAGGTGGACATTCTACCCAAAATGCCTTTACTGGCTCTTTCAGGTAACTATCCAATCAGTCCCACTCCCCTGCTCTTTCCCCATAGTCCTGCAAATTTTCCCTTCAGGTATTTACCCAATTTCCTTTTGAAAGTTACTATAGAACCACTTTCCAGCACCTTTTCAGACAGTGCATTCCAAACCACAACAATTTGCGAAGTAAAAATGATTTTCCTCATGACATCTCTGCCTCTTTTACCAATTACCTTAAATCTGTGTCCTTTGGTTACTGGCTCTTCTGCCACTGGAAACAGTTTCTCCTTATTTCTCCTTATATCCTAGTGAATCATAGAACTAGGGTTGTAGATAGGACTTTAAACTAATTAGTGGGGGGGAGGGTTCAATTGAAGGGAAGATTAAAAAATCAAAAAGAAACAAGAGAGCAGAGGTGCAGGGTGGTGAAGAGGTGAACGGTAATCAAAGTATGACAGGAAGGGCAGAGAATATAAGCAGAAGAGTGCAGCAGAAATTAGAATGAGAATGAGTAATAATGGTAAAAAGTCAAAGCTTAAGGCTCTTTATCTGAATACACGCAGCATTTGTAACAAGATAGGCACAAATAGAAATGAATGAGTATGACTTGATAGCTATTACAGAGACGTGGTTGCAGGGTGACTAAGACTGGGAACTCAATATTCAAGGGTATTCAATGTTCCGGAAAAATAGGCAAAAAGGAAAAGGAGGTGGGGTTGCTTTGTTAATAAAGGAAGGTATCAGTGCGGTGGTGAGTAGTGATATAGGTGCAATAAATTGTGATGTGGAATCAGTTTGGGTTGAAATAAGGAATAGCAAGGGGAAGAAGTCATGGGTGGGAGTCATCTATAGGCCCCCGAAGAGTTGCCTCACTGTCGGACAAAGTATAAATCGGGAAATAACGGAGGTGTGTAAGAGGGTGCTACAATTGTCATGGGTGATTTTCATCTGCATATTGACTGGACAAATCAGATTGGCAGAGGTAACATGGAAGACGAATTTATAGAGTCTATCAGGGATTGTCACTTAGAGCAATACATTGCAGAACCTACCAGGGAACAGGCTATTTTAGATCTAGTAATATGTAATGATGTAGGATTAATAAGAGATATTGTAGTTAAGGATCCTCTGGGGAGTAGCGATCACAGCATGGTAGAATTTCAAATTCAGTTTGAGGGCGAGCAACTCAGGTCTCAAACCTGTGTCCTCAACTTAAACAAGGGCAATTACAGAGGTATGAAGAGTTGTCTAAAGCGGGCAGGGTAAATAGACTAAGGGGAAAATCAGTAGGTGAGCAGTGGCAGACATTTAAGCAGATATTTCATAGCGTTCAGCAAAAATTTATCCCAGTCAAAAAGGACTCGATGAGAAGGATGAACCACCCGTGGTTACATAAGCAATCAAGGGAAGTATTCAATCAAAAACTAAGGCATGCAAAGTGGCGAAAACTAGTGGTAGGCCAGAGGATTGGGAATTTTTTAGGAACCAGCAACGGGTGACTAAAAAGCTAATAAAGAGGGAGAAAGTTGATTATGTAAGTAAATTGGCAAGAAATGTAAAAACAAACAGCAAGAACTTCTACGGGTATATAAAAAGAAAGAGAGTAGCTAAAGTGAGAGTGGGACCCTTGGAGGATGCGACTGGAGAATTGATAACGGGCAGCACGGAAATGGCAGCTAATTTAAAGCAATATTTTGCATTGGTCTTCATGGTGGACACTATAAACATCCCACAGATATCAGATAGGCAAGTAGCTAATCGAAGAAAAGATCTTATAACAGTCTCTATCACGACGGACAAAGTATTTGACAAACTAATGGGACTAAAAGCAAACAAATCGCCAGGACCTGATGGCCTACATCCAAGGATTTCAAAGGAAGTGGCTGCAGAGATAGTGGAGGCATTGGTCGTAATATTCCAGAACTCACTGGATTCTGGGAGGGTCCCAGCAGATTGGGAAACCGCTAATGTGACGCCCCTGTTCAAGAAGGGAGGGAGACGAAAAGCAGGAAACTACAGGCCAGTCAGCCTAACATCGGTTGTTGGAAAAATGCTAGAGTGCATTATTTAGGAAGAAATAGCAGGACATTTAGAAAGGCTTAACGCAATCAAACAGAGTCAACATGGTTTTGTGAAAGGGAAATCATGTTTGACAAATTTGCTAGAGTTCTTTGAGGATATAACAAGCAGAGTTGATAAAGGGGAAACCAGTAGATGTAGTGTATTTAGATTTCCAGAAGGTATTTGACAAGGTGCCACATAAAAGATTGTTGCACAAGATAGGAGCTCACGGTATTGGGGGTAATGTATTAGCATGGATTGAGGATTGGTTAACTCACAGAAAACAGAGAGTTGGAATTAATGGGTTTTTTTCAGGTTGGAAAGACATAACTAGTGGAGTGCCACAAGGATCAGTCCTGGAGCCTCAATAATTTACTATCTATATTAATGACTTGGAGGAGGGGGCAGAGTGTAATATATGCAAATTTGCTGACGATACAAAAATAGGTGGGAGGGCATGTTGTGATGAGGACATAAGGAATCTGCAAGGGGATATAGATAGGTTGAGTGAGTGGGCATAAAGTTGGCAGATGGAGTTTAATGTAGGAAAGTGTGAGGTCATGCACTTTGGTAGGAAGAATCAAAAGGCAGACTATTATTTAAATGGAGAGAGACTTCAAAAAAGTGCAGCACAGAGGGATCTGGGTGTTCTTGTGCATGAAACACAAAAAGTTAGCATGCAGGTGCAGCAAGTAATTAAGAAGGCAAATAGAATTTTGGCCTTTATTGCTAGGGGGTTGGAGTTTAAAAATAGGGAAGTCTTGTTATGACTGTATAGGGCGTTGGTGAGGCCGCACCTGGAGTATTGTGTACAGTATTGGTCCCTGTATTTAAGAAAGGATATACTGGCATTGGAGGCAATTCAAAAGAGATTCACTAGGCTTATTCCTGGGATGAAGGGGTTGACTCATCAAGAACGGATAAACAGGTTAGGCCTTTATTCATTAGAGTTTAGAAGAATGAGGGGTGATCTTATTGAAACGTATAAGATTCTGAAGGGACTTGACAGGATAGATGTTGAGAAGATGTTTCCACCAGTGGAAGAATCTCGAACTAGGGGACATAATTACACAATAAGGGGACACTCATTTAAAACTGAGATGCGAAGGAATTTCTTCTCTCAGAGGGTAGTGAATGTCTGGAATTCTCTACTCCAGAGAGTTGTGGAGGCGAAATCATTGAAAGTATTTAAAGAGAAGGTAGATAGATTTTTGAAATATCGGTGAGTTGAGGGCTATGAGGAGCTGGCACAAAAGAGGAGTTGAGGTCTGGGGCAGATCAGCCATGATCTTATTGAATAGCGGGGCAGTCTTGAGGGGCCGAATGGCCTACTCCTGCTCCTATTTCTTATGTTCTTATTTACTCTATCAAAACCCTTCATGATTTTGATTACCTCTATCAAATTTCCCTTTCGCCATCTCTGCTCTAAGGGAAACAAGCCCAGCTTCTCTAGGGTCTCTACATAAACGACATGCTGCATCCCTGGTACCATTCTAGTAAATCTCCTCTACACCTTCGTTGAGGTCTTGACATCTTTCCTAAAGTGTGATGCCCAAAAATGGCTACAATAGTCCAGTTGGGGCCTAACCAGTGTTTCATAAAGGTTTAGCATAAGTTCCTTCTTTTTGAGCTCTCTGCCTCCATTATTAAAGCAAAATATCCTAGATACCTTCTTAACAGCCTCCTTGACTTGCCCTACCACCTTCAAAGATTTGTATATGTACATCCCAGGTCTCTTTCATTATAACCAGCTTTTGTGACTCAATTCTGCAGCAGTTACAACTTACCCAAAATGCCATATCCAAAGTCCTTACCTGTATAAATAATCCCTAACCTTGCCAGGCTTCGCTGACTCTCCGCATTCCAGGGAATTGATTTAAATGTCTTGTCCTCACTTTCCAATCCTTCCGTGAGCTTGTCGCATCCTATATCAGCGATCTCCTCTGGCTGTACATTGCCATATGTATCCTCTGCTCCTGTGACATCAATGCACTCCTCGTCTTTCAGTTACTACTCTTCATGGGATGATCATTTGGAGAGGGGAGTGATGGCATGCTATACCACACTGGTGACATCTTACAGACTGAACTCATGCAGAATGTGGATCATTTATTGACTACCCTGTATTGGGCTGTGATGTTTGATGAACTCAATAAGGACACTTCCTCTTAAGCTATCTGCACATTCTTCCACTCCAATCAGGTCCCTCAACAGATTGAGGAAATCGCAGGAAGGAGGCAGTTGATTGTAGACATTGGGCCGAATTTTATTCCGGCAATGGGGTTCATGGTGGCAGGCCAAAATGTGGAGGGAGACCCCATCTCAGACGTCCATTGGACCCCGTTGCTGACTCATGTAGGGCAGCCAATGAGCTACCTGCCGCCTGGATGCTGTCCCTTTAAGGAATGAGCTCCTGCCTCCAGAGCAGCTGGCCAATCGGAAGGCTGGCAGCTTTGCAGTACCGGCAGCACCACTGGGAGCTGCAGTACCAAAGAAGAAGAACTCAGGAAAAGTAAGTGGGGTCGGAGTTGCCGAAGTCATCAGGCAGGCCCTGGTGACGGACTGCGAGTGGGTGTTGGTGAGGGTGGGGCGTGAGGGTCTTCCCAGGGGGGTAGCCATTGACCACTGGGGAACCCTCCAGCAGCCATAGATTGCCCCTAAAGGAGGCCACCAGGCTTTACCTAGTGGTGGCTCCACGTGGCGGCGGGCCCCTCCACCAATAAAATTGAAGTGGAGGTGGGAAGAGGCCCTTAAGTGGCCATAATGGCCTCAAATGGCCTGTGGCGAGAAGGCTGTCTTTGGCCATCCCCACCCTAGACAAAATGGCAGGGGGGCTGGGCAACGTCAGGAACAATGCCCCATGCCATTATGTTTGCCCCTCCCCATCTCCATGTCTGTCTCCAAGGGCAGAATAAAATCATGACTCTAAACGTTGAAGGGACATTGCATGGCCCTGTGCTCACAGATTCACAGTTAGGCCTATCCTGATAAGGCATTGCACCCAAAACAGCCTTCCAGTGCAGCTGCCGTGCCTACAGGGTGCACTTGAATAAGATAAACAGACCTTATAGAAGCACCCATTGGGGAAGGGATGTAGGACTTGAAGAATCTATGCATTGTAAAAGCATTAATGCAGAGGCGCAAGGGGAGAGCCAACTGTGTAACAGCCCCGACAAACAAATTTCTCTGCAGCACCTGTGGAAGAGCCTGTCACTCTAGAATTGGCCTTTATAGCCACTCCAGGTGCTGCTTCACAAACCACTGACCACCTCCAGGCGCTTATCCATTGTCTCTCGAGATAAGGAGACCAAAGAAGAATGCACGGACAGCATTGAGTAGGCCTGTGGAAAGGCAAATCTTTGGTGACAGAAGGATGAAAGATGGAAGCACAGTTTGATTGGAGGAAATAGCCAAAATATTCTTGGGGGTGCACTATCTGGATGTTCACATGAAAAACCAAAGTTGGACAGCAGCAAAAGGTTCCATTGCCAGACATAGCTGGCGACAACAAAGTTTCAGTCCAATCTCCACTGCAGGATATGTTCTCCATTACTGTGATCCTCTTTCTCTTCCTGTAGGGCTGCAGAGCTGTGGATCTCCTTATCACCCTGTTGCATGCTCCTATTATAATGTATATTATCATGTAAGATGACATGATGTCCAAACCACCTGTATGGAGTGGTACAAAAGAAAAATACTGCAAATGCTGGAAAATGTAAAAAAAAACAGAAAATGTTGCAAATACTCAGCAAGTCAGTAACAGCTGTGGAGAAAGAAACAGAGTTAACATTTTAGGTCAGAAACCTTTCACCAGAACCCATGAAAGATCATCTACTTGAAATGTCAAAATGTTCTGATGAAACGTTATCGACCTGAAACATTAAGTCCATTTCTCTCTCCATAGATTTTGTTTGATCTATACCGTGGTACCTGTTCCTGTTTGCACTAAAATTCATGTGTGGAGATCTGATGGCCACATGAGTTCATTTATAACAACTCAGACTCTTGGAAAGCCTGCCAGGCTTTTATGGTGCTCCACTTAGTGTCTCCTTTCAACAAAGCAAGTGATGAAAGTGTTTCTCTTGACATACACAATGTCAGTCATGTGCTTGATGGAGGAATCAACAGCAGACTGGCTTAACTGGCAAATGTTCCAATGGTGGCTTGGAAAGATTCTGTTACATAAAATTGTAATATCATTGTGACCTTCACAGATGCGGGAGGAGCCATGCCAGTCATTGAAGTTGAGTAAGTCAGGCAGTAGAAGATGGCATAGCTTGGTCACAGCCTCTGGAGTAAAACATAGGTCCCAAAGTCTGTTGCCCTCTGACCTGGCCAGATAGGAATATTGTGGTCTGCAAACAGAGACTCCACAAAAGCTTGTCTTTGTCAATAGTAGCCTTGCAGCAAAATGCAACAATATACAAGGCGGGAAAAAAAACTAAGCAAAATGTTCAGTGCGTAAGAAAGGATGAAAAAATAGATTAGCATTTGTAGAGTACCTTTCATGACATTAGGACATCCCAAAGTACTTTACTGACAATTTTGAAGTATAATCACTGTTGTAATTTTGGAAATGTGGCAGCTAATTAGAACACTGCAAGGTCTCACAAACAGCAATGTGATAATGACCAGATAACCTGTTTTGGTGATGTCGGTTGAGTGATAAATATTAGCCAAGACATCATGGAGATCTCCCCAACTCTTCTTCAAAATACTGCTATGGGATCTTTTACATTCATCTGAGAGGGTAGATGGGTCCTTGCTTTAATGTTTCATCTGAAAGACAAAACATCCGATGGTGCAGAACTCCCTCAGTCTTCTTCTTCTTTGGCCTCCTTGTCTTGAGAGACAATGGATAAGCGCCTAGAGGCGGTCAGTGTTTTGTGGAGCAACGCCTGGAGTGGCTATAAAGGCCAATTCTAAGGTGACAGACTGTTCCACAGGCGCTGCAGATAAAATTGGTTGTCGAGGCTGTTACACAGTTGGCTCTCTCCTTGCACTTCTGTTTTTTTTTCCTGCCAACCGCTAAGTCTCTTCGACTCTCCACTCTTTAGCCCCACCTTTATGGTATAGTACTCCCTCAGTACTGCACTGGAATGTCAGCCTAGATTATGTGCTCAAGTCTTTAGAGTGGAACTTGAATCCACAGACATTCTGATTCAGAGGCAAAGGTGCTAGCAACTGGGATCACAGCTGATAGGTGGGCAGAATTTTAATGAAACTGATCAGCTCGCAGTGGCAGGATCGGCAGCAGGTCAGGAACCCGATTATTGCTGGAGTGGGCTTTGACATGGCTGTTTAACTCAGCCGCCGTATTAGCCTCCTGCTTCAGGGTTTCCCAGCTAATCACAGAGTGAGGGCGTGATAAAGACCTCCACCTATCAGTGGAAGGATTGCTACTTATAGGGACCCGACAGAGGCTGCATTCTCCATTGATTCTTGAGGCTTCAGCAACCATAGGATGGAAGCAAGACATGAGAAGGCTGCTCCCTGGTTCTCTGACTCTTCCCTGGGGGACCAGCTGTGGGCTGTGAGGAACTGAGGTCCCACAGACATGAGGAAGAGGCCAGCCTCTACAACCAAGCAGGTTTGGATAGAAGTGGCTGAGGAAGTGAGCAGCAGGAGTGTGGTCCCTTGAGCCTGGATACAGTGCTTTGAGAGGTTCAATGACCCCATCAGGGCAGGAAAGGTAAGTAGCATCCCACTTTCAGGTGCCAACACCCAACACTCTGACTTCCCTAGCATTCTCCTCAGATCAACACACCTTGCAGCTCCATTCATAACTCTTTCCCGAGGCATCTCCTCACATCCCCATCGAAACAGCCAACACTGATACTCACCCTTTGTGCCATCTCACAACCATTCCTCACAGTGACTGTCTACAAATGCTGTCATTCCCTCCTCTCCACAGAATACATATCTCATGTTCATAACTCTCTGCTTTCTCTCCTTGCAGGAGGAGAGAGCACACATCTCCAGGGAGAGACAAAGAACTGGCAGGTGGCCCTCCAGTGATAGCCAACATCACTACAAAGGAGGAGGCCTTGGAAAGTGGCAGGGTGATGGAGTGCATTGGCGATGGAGAGATGGGGGTTACCCACATAACTGGTGATAGAATTAGAAATCAACTGTCACTTGGCACACAACACTCACTGCTATCACCACTAACTGAAATGTGAAGACTTGCACAGTGATGACTTTTTACCCTTTCCGTATGTCAGTTTTAATGCATGTCTTTCATCTCCCACAGGTCCATCGAGCGTAACACTGGAGCAGAAGGAGACCAAGAAGTCCAAAGAGGAGGTTGCACACTCTGAGGTAGCACCATCAAAGGACTCATGCACACCCTCCACCAATTCAGATATACACATCGCGGTAGGGACTCCAAGGGAGATTGTTCGGTTGTGACATGGTGAGGCACACATCACAATTGAGCAGGAGCAGGTGTTAGAGACAGGGAGAGCAGTGGACAGTCCCTGTCTGAGGGCACAGGACATTCCAAGCTCTGCTCAGCAGATGCAGAGCTTCGGGGGTCATTCATAAAGGGGATTATTCTGGAGTAGCAACAGAATAGGTATGAGGTTCTATCAGCATTTCCAGAGGTGGTGCATGAACTTGGAGAGAGATTGGAGGAGTCCAGATCAAACATGAGTGTCACGATGTCTCAGAAATTTCTGCTGATGTCCATCCCCACGTAAAGAGTGGCCACCTGCATAAAGCATCAGTCGTGGCAGGCAACCGAGTGTATGCTGGCCCAGGCTAATGGCCTGCACACGCAGTCTGCCACTTTAAACAGGATGAAGGAAAGTTTTGCCTTGGTCATTCAGCTCTACAGCTCCTGGCTAGCAGGGAAGTGCAGGTGGGCTATGAGAGGGAAGATGGGGAAAGGTTACATGGAAGTGGGGACTCACCTCAAGGCTTTCCCATTTCTCATCTCTTGCCCCTGCCTCTCAGTCAGTGTCCCATATGTTGCCTCCCGTCCTGATGACTAAGTCTGCCCCTGCATAGGCCACCCTTAGTGGCCCCAAAAAAAAAGATGCCACGGGCACCTCAGCTGTTGGAGTAGGGGAGCGAGCAGCCTGCCTCTAACTCTGCTGAAGCCATAGGGGTTGCATCACGTTGAGGTACTCGGAAAAGAAAGACATTTCAGTTGTTCAAGGGGTTTCACTTGGTTGATCATAAAAATGTTAGGGTGTTAATTTATTGCAAAATGTAAATGAATCATGCACTTTATTTCAAGCTTCCATTCATCTCCAATGTTGCCTCCTACCTTCCAAATGGCTATTAGCCTTCAGGAGAATGGTATGACTAGAGTGGAAGACAAGCAAAAGGTGTGAATGAGGGATCTCTGACTGTGGGAATTATTTATGTTTGGTGGGGAGGGGGTGCAGTGGGTTCAGCATTGTTGTGCCATAATGCTTCACACACTCAGGTTATCTGAACTATACTAGATGAGTCAGCTGCAGG
The DNA here is from genome assembly GCF_036365525.1 of Heterodontus francisci. Lineage (NCBI taxonomy): Eukaryota > Metazoa > Chordata > Chondrichthyes > Heterodontiformes > Heterodontidae > Heterodontus > Heterodontus francisci. Next base: position 37,364,876 of record NC_090388.1, on the reverse strand, counting down.
CACCTCTGGCAGCTAGGTGAGCAGCTGCAGACACCTTGACCACATCAGGCTCATCTTCCTGCTGCTCCTCCTCTTCTTCCTCCTCTGAGGATGTAGAGCAATGCTCATCTTCCTCTTTCTGCAGCTGCAGTCCTCTCTTCAGAGTGATGTTGTGCAAGGTACAGGGGACCAGTACAATTCTGGAGACCCTTACTGCTACAAACTGAAAGGCACTCCCAGATCTGTCCAAGCACCTGAGTTGCATCTTCAGTAACCAAGTGGCTAACTCTCTGGGTGTCCCTGTGCTCATGTGACTCCATTTGTACCTTTCCTCTGCATCAGACGTAGGGCTCCTCACAGGTGTCATCAGCCATATCCTTAGAGGGTAGCCCTTGTATCAAAGGAGCCTCCCACTGACTCTGCCTGGAGGTGCGAAGATCAGTTGGAGGTGTGACTGATGCAAAATGAAGGCATCAGGAGATCTTGCACAGACATGCATAAAAACCTTCCGGTAGTCACATACCAGCTCAACATTGATGGAGTGGAATCGCCACATGTGTGCTGTCTATGACTTCCTGTACATGTGGGAATCCAGCCACTGTGGCAAAAGTGAGAGCCCTCTGGTTCTGAATGTCCTCATCCGTAGCAAAATGGACTTAAGTGGCAGCCCTGGCCAATATGGCACTAGTCACCTGGGAGATGCACTTGTGGACAGCTGATTGACATCTGCAGGATTTCACACCAGCAGATCCCTGGAAGGAGCCAGAGGCGAAGAAATTCAGGATTGTGGTGACCTTGACAGCCACTGGCAATGCATGCCCACCTGGTCCATTGGGATGATCATGTTCCAGGAGGCTGCAGATTTCAGCAACAGCCTGTCGTGAATGCCTAAGCCTGCCACAAGGGAATCAAGGGTTATGGGGGGCAGGCAAGAAAGTGGAGTTAAGGCCACAATCGGATCAGCCATGATCTTATTTAATGGTGGAGCAGGCTCGAGGAGGCGAATGGCCTACTCCTGCTCCTATTTCTTATGCCCTTACCTAAGGCACTGTTGCTCCATCATGTCGAGAAAGCTGATCCTCTACCCTGTGCTGGGGGTATAGTTTCCTTTGAGCTTGAGCTCTGTGTCCAACCTCGCTGTCCTGTGGAACAGCATTTGGCTGCAGAGAAGGCAGCTGCTGTTGCACTGCTGTTCCTGGTGCTGTTGGTCCAAGGTAGAATTGCATAAGCTGCTTCCTTGCTGCAGTGAAGACTGACAGCAGGCACATGCAGATCAAGGTGAGTGAAGTTCAAGACAACTTTTCAAAAAGTTAGAAATCACCTGTAAAGCAGTGAAAGCACGTTCTCTGAAGATGCCCTGTGAGCACAGGCTTTTCACTTAGGCAGGGAAACAGCTATGCAGTTTTACTCTTTAAAGGCTTTCCAGCCTGTCAGTTTCACAAAGCCATCAACCCTGCTGTGCTCTTACCTTGTTGACCCTGTTGAGGTTCGCACAGCTCGAGAAACCCATGCACTGGCTGTTAATGTCTGCATTAACTGGCTCTTTATATGCTTAAATTACAGACCTGACAGTTCCACAGCGATTTCCCACATGCCAGTGAATTCACCCCAGTGAGAGGGGGAAGTGAGTAGGATCATGCCGGGTTTCTGGCATGCTAACGTTTTTTTGGGAGTTAAACCCCCGCCTGCACTTGAACCTGCTCCTGCCTATCCCCTCCTTTCCTGCACCCCACCCCTGCAGCCACTGCCAGTTAAAATTCTTTCCCATAAGTAGAGAAAGTAGAGAAATGTACACTGCCAATAATCTAAACTTCAAAACCTGTCCAAAAGAAAAGCAACTTTCCTTCAAGAAACACTCCAAAGCAAGCTTGGCCCCTTTCCCTGCCATGCATTGTTTTGTAGGCAGAGTGTGTGGAGGATGCAGTCTTGCCCATACTTGTGAAATGCAGCGTGAGACCTCATTTGTATTACTTACATTGGACAATAGGCAATTTTATTGCCTGTATTGTCTCTTTGTTCCTGTCAAAATTAAGTACATTCCAAATTAGTCATCAACTAGTTTGTAAGCCATGGCTCTGCTGGTAGAATTCTCAGTCAGAAGGTTGTAGATTCAAGTCACACTCCTGGATTTAAGTGCATAAATATAGGCTGGCAGCCCAGTGCAATAGTGAGGGAGTGCTGCAGTGTTAGAGGTGCCATCCTTTGGATGACATGTTAAATCGAGCCCTGTCTGCCCTCTCAGGTGGACATAAAATATCCCATCACACTATTTTGAAGAAAAGCAAGGGAGTTATCCCTAGTTTTCTGGTCAGTATTTACGTCTCAATCAACATCACAAAAAACAGATCATCCAGTCATTATCCCATTGGTCAGAACTTGCTGTGCACAAATTGGTCACTGTGTTTCCTATATTACAACAGTGACTGCACTTCAAAAGTACCTCATTGGCCATAAAGCACTTTGGGATGACCTGAGGTCATAAAATGCAAGTCTTTCTTCCTCAGGGTTATTTAATGCCTTTAATATTGGAAAACATCCCTAAGCTGCTTCACAGGAGCAAAATCACACAAAAATTGACACCAAGTCAAACAAGGAGATATTAGGAGGTGTCACTAAAAGCATGGTTTTAAGAAATGTTTAAAGAGTGGAGGAAGCAGTAGAGGAATGAAAAGTTAGAGGGTGGTACAGCTGAAGGATATCACAGAGATTGGGAGGATAAAGTTATGAAAGGATTTGAACATAAGGCGCAAATTCTAAAATCAAGGCATTGGGAGCCATAGTTTCTCTCTCAAGCTGAAAACAGGAAGTATGCTACGCATAATATTCTAAAGCTTCAATTTAAGGATCTGTGCCCACGATGAGCAAGTATCAAAAAATTGGAGTGTGACCTTATGTAACCCATATCCTGTCCATCAACAAGGGCCACCTACTTCCAACTCCATATCATCTGTCTTCGCCCCTGCCTCATCTTATCTGAAGCTGAAATCTTCACCCATGTTACCTCTAGACTTGATTAATCAAATGCTCTCCTGGCTGACCTCCTACCTTTCACCTTCCATAAACCTAAACTCATCCAAATCTCTGTCACCTGTATCCTAAGCCACATCATGTCCTGCTCATCCATCACTCCTGTGCTTGCTGACAGGAGTGATGGATGAGCAGGACATGATGTGGCTTAGGATACAGGTGACAGAGATTTGGATGAGTTTAGGTTTATGGAAGGTGAAAGGTAGGAGGTCAGCCAGGAGAGCATTTGATTAATCAAGTCTAGAGGTAACATGGGTGAAGATTTCAGCTTCAGATAAGATGAGGCAGGGCGAAGACAGATGATATGGAGTTGGAAGTAGGTGGCCCTTGTTGATGGACAGGATATGGGTTACATAAGGTCACACTCCAATTTTTTGATACTTGCTCATCGTGGGCACAGATCCTTAAATTGAAGCTTTAGAATATTATGCGTAGCATACTTCCTGTTTTCAGCTTGAGAGAGAAACTATTATCATGATAGTTCCAGTTAAATGATGCTATATAGCCTGGTTCACCTGTCCTTTCACGTGCCTCGGTCCACCTTTTTCAAGATTTACATTTCTAATGCAATACTTAAGAAGTAAAAATTAAAAGTAGAAACCAATGACAAATATCAGATGCTAATACATTTTTAATGACCAACTGCATCCTGGCAAGTTGTATTTTTAAATCATCCCTTCTATCCAATGCATTACACAGTGCAAGCTTGACAGATTGCTTGGGTTATACAAAGAATTCCAGTTCAGATTGAAAGTCACAGACCTTTTTATTTTTATTTTATTTTTTATTTAGAGATACAGCACTGAAACAGGCCCTTCGGCCCACCGAGTCTGCGCCGACCATCAACCACCCATTTATACTAATCCTACACTAATTCCATATTCCTGCCATATCCCCACCTGTCCCTATATTTCCCTACCACCTACCTATACTAGGGGCAATTTATAATGGCCAATTTACCTATAAACCTGCAAGTATTTTGGCTTGTGGGAGGAAACCGGAGCACCCGGAGAAAACCCACGCAGACACAGGGAGAACTTGCAAACTCCATACAGGCAGTACCAGGAATCGAACCCGGGTCGCTGGAGCTGTGAGGCTGCTGTGCTAACCACTGCGCCACTGTGCCGCCCCTTTTATATTTTCCCTACCACCTACCTATACACCTACCTATACTAGTGACAATTTATAATGGCCAATTTACCTATAAACCTGCAAGTATTTTGGCTTGTGGGAGGAAACCGGAGCACCCGGAGAAAACCCACGCAGACACAGGGAGAACTTGCAAACTCCACACAGGCAGTACCAGGAATCGAACCCGGGTCCCTGGAGCTGTGAGGCTGCGGTGCTAACCACTGCGCCACTGTGCCGCACCTCTTCCTTTTGGACAAGTAAACTGCACTCCTAATTGATCCATAATATAACTATTTATAATTTGAAATATAAGTATTACACTGTACTTCATATTGAAGGGTATATACAAATATACAAGGACGGTCCAGTTTTTTTGAGCACTCAAAGTTTTCCTGTCGCCCCAGGTTAGAATATAGGACTATTTACGTAAAGCCAAAAGAGACTGCTTGGCTACAGGTAAGCTGTCACTCATCTAATTTTCTGAAGTAGTATTTCAATCATAAATGTCCAATGTTACAGCACATTAGATTTTTGTTTTAATAGGAGATGGTCTGAATTTCTCTATATCCTTTTCATTTCTACCTAGTCATCTTGATCTTCCCAGAACTATATGCAACTGTTAGCCAAGAGGGAGGCAGATGTTTTCCTTTGGCTTTTCCCAAAGCTCCATTGAGGAGTTAGTGAGAGGGACCAATTCTCATTTAGGAAGCGGCAAAACTTGCAATAAAAACAGAAAATGCCGGAAATACTCAGCAAGCCAGGCAGCATCTGTGGAGAGAGGAACAGAATTAATGTTTCAGATCAATGATCTTTCAGATGAAAGGTCATCAATCTGAAACATTAACTCTGCCTGACCGGCTGAGTATTTCCAGCATTTTCTGTTTTTATTTCAGATTTCCAGTATCTGCAGTATTTTGCTTTTGTACAAAACTTGCACCTGATGTTGAGGTGGGGTGGGGGTAGGGATGGGAGGGGAAGGGGAGGGATGGGATAATTCTAGGAGATCATTGAAGATGAAAGTAAATTTGAAAAAAAAAATCTCCTTGAGGAATCAGCCTCCATCAGTGGTAACTTAGATTCAAATACCCGTAAAATCGTCCCTTCAAACCCTATGATGTTAATGAAACAGACAGTTGAAATCATAGAAATTAATTTTATTTTCTGATCTATGACTAACCTCACTGACGTCCCAAACCCCAAGGTTGGCTATAGAGGAACACGAGTTTCCTGAGTAATCTGGGATTACTAGGGTCTGGGGAAGCTGTGGAGAATGAGGGTGTTTGGGGACATGGAATAAGGGGATGTCTGAGGTTTGGAAGACTTGGAGTGGGACCATGGCATTAAAAAGAAAACACACAGAGAATGTTAACAGCTGCTGAATAAGCTCAGATCATAGAGGAATTGAGTTTTATTGGTTCCCTTTATTGTGAATCAATAGGGGATCAATTTCCACAGGGGTTCTCTCGCTTTGCTATAGACGCCACTGAAACCCCATAAATGAGAGCATTGCAGGTGGTATGAGAGATGGCCAAAAGCTTGGTCAAAGCGGTAGGTTTTAAAAAGTATTTAAGAGATTTTTAAAAAGAGAGGTAGAGAGGCAGGGAGGTTTAGGGAGGGAATTCCAGAATTTAGGGCCTAGGCAGCTGAGGGCATGGCCACCAATGGTGGAGTGATTAAAATCAGGAATGCGCAAGATGCCAGAATTAGATGAGTGCAGAAATCTTGGAGGGCTGTGGGAGCTGGAGGAGAATACAGAGATAGGGAGGGGCGAGGCCATGGTTTTAGTTGAGTATTGACACTTAAGCTGTACTTTTTCCTTTGGAGTATGGTTCCAGTTATAAAATATCCCCATCCCAGTAGCCTCAATAAGGACAACACGTGTGATTTTGGAAGAGTAAGGATCCATAGGCTTCTTTAGACAACTGTGTTCTTGTCAAGCAGAGATTAGATGGATGAGTTTCACAGCTGATATAGAAGAGTCTATTCATTGCCAGAACTCCCCAACTTTTGATCTAAAAACTAACCTCTTGGCATTTGCCTATAATTACCATGCTAAATTTCATAGTCTAAAATGGGATTTGTTGCTAAAAGATAAATAGCCGAAATGTTTAATGCCACAGAACATTATTATAAAGTGCATAACTTATGGCTTTTAGCAACTAAAAATAGCAGGTCAAATATATAAATTAGCATCTGTGATGCTCTGGCTGATCCAACATGCCCCAAGCTCAAAATGAAGCAAATATTCAAAGTACAGCTGCCAAAGATCAACAGGTTTATAAAATGCATGAACACATCTGTATAAAAATAGCATTGTGGAGAGTAATAGATGTTAGATTATTTATTACAAAAAATGCAATGTACCCAAAAGGTCATTGGTTAATAATATACAGACAGTAGATGGTTGTTGACATTTGGATGTGTAACTTATACTCTGGGAGCTCAAGTGCAGCCCTTGTTGTATTTTCTCATGCTCAGCTATCATAAGCCTGTGTTTGGTTCATCTAGTGTGGCAATTATAAATGTTATACTGGCCATTAGGATCATTCCTAGGCTCGTTCATTAGGATCAAACCCAAATCTTTTTACTAATTAAAATTAATATTGTATTGACAACCATTACTGAATGTACTAGGCATTACTCATAAGTTTGTGTGGATCCACTGAGCTGTGCTTAAAAACCAAGCGCAGAATTCCTACTTTCAGCTTATTGGCAGCAGCACTGAGAACAGTGCAGGCAGATCACAATGGTGGAGTGAGCACTATTAACATCAAGGAATAATAAAAATATGACATAGTGATTGTATTACACATTTTGAAGCAAGCAAAAACACATTTGCCAGTTATTCCTGAAATTGCTCATCTTTAAATCTTCTTATTGCCTCCTGTATGATCATTCACTGTACAGTCATGCTGGTTCAGTGGCCAGGCTCAACTGCTTGTTTGTCCAATATGCAAGATTAACATACGCTAAACTATTTTCATAGCACATTCAGCATGGTGTAAGCATAGTTGTGCAAAAGAATCATTTGCTGCATAATATTTTTTGTACTTTGTACCACAGTCACCTTGGGTTTGAAAAGTTCTGGACCATTACCAATCATTCACTTGTTTCAAAAGGTCACTGTAAAAATGCATAGGGCAAATTTGCTTACAAAAGGGCTGTATGCTGACATAGCATGTTAGTTTACTCCAGTATAAGTGGAAAGATGTGTATTTACAACCATAATTACCACATTGAATGCATTGATGTTTTAAAATAGGGCACAATTTTCCCTCATCAAAGCCTAAAGTTATATATTTAATTCAGGAGAAAATGTCTCCCAATTTAAAAATACAAGGGGTGGGCCTGAAATTCAAATTAGGCAGATGCACAAAATAGCCTATAGTGGATCGGCCACCCTGTATGCACGCCATCCAATTTTCCTTTCCGTTGAGGTTTTTGTCTGCTCCTCCAAATAAATGTTGGTGTTTTCACTACCTAATGCCTTTTTAGTGTGTCATTGGGGCGGCACAGTGGTGCATTGGTTCGCACCGCAGCCTCACAGCTCCAGCGACCTGGGTTCAATTCTGGGTACTGCCTGTGCGGAGTTTGCAAGTTCTCCCTGTGACCACGTGGGTTTTCGCCAGGTGCTCCGGTTTCCTCCCACAGCCAAAGACTTGCAGGTTGATAGGTAAATTGGCCATTATAAATTGCCCTTAGTATAGGTAGGTGGTAGGGGAATATAGGGAAGGTGGGGATGTGGTAGGAATATGGGATTAGTGCAGGATTAGCATAAATGGGTGGTTGATGGTCGGCACAGACTCAGTGGGCCGAAGGGCCTGTTTCAGTGCTGTATCTCTAAATAAAATAAAATAAATAAAAAATAAAATTGGAAAGAAACCTTTCCTGAAGATATATCCGCAGGATTGGAAAAACTTACAACCGTTCCAATTGACAACATTCATATTTAAATGTAATATGCGTTCATGCTACTTTCCTATGTGTGCTATTTTTATACAGGCCTTAACCCTTAGCGTTCATAAATGAATTTCGCTGTATGAAAGTTCAATCATATCATTTGAGCTATTGCCATATCTATACATATATATATCTATCTAGGATCACTGGATCCGGGAAATCAGTATTTGCATCTGCAATGAAGAAGAAAAAGAGATGGAATTATACCAGGTGTCCTCCCATATTGTACTGCCCAGGATTTCCCCTGTAGAAATCAGTGGACCTGACCCTGTAGGAGGAGCATGCCCAACAGTCCCATGTTAATGAGACAGGAGAGGGCATTCCTGATTTGCAGGGAACTGTTGGTCATTCTAGGGTAAGAGCATCTGATGAAATCCAGTATAGGGGCTAACTCGGGATGGTTGTAAGACCAGAAGATCTGCCAGGCTCCTGAAGCAAACCAAAAACTGAAGGCAGAAGATAAGAATTTCACCTGCCCAGAATATTTTTAGGCTCTTCAGCAACAGCCAGAAGATCACAATGTCAGCGACCAGAAGTGCACCTGATGTCCTGTGTCCTGTATTCTAATTTCCTCCCTGATTCTCCAGTGCAAGGTCCAGCTATGTGCGGACCTGCACTTGGAGTGTGCCTGAAATGCCCTGCAGTGGGAAATGCATATGCTCCCATTGAGAAATCTCTACTTTATTCATTTTTTGTTGCATTATCCTATCTTGTGAACTGTTACTCTGCTTGAACTATACATGTAATTAAGAAAAATGTGCAACAGCATTTGTTTCTAATGCACTGTCTATCATATATATGAAGGAGGCAAAATTGAACACTATGACCTATAGCATGGAATTTTCTCGCACCCTGGGCAACAGGCTAGGAACCAGGAGGAACGTCAGTTCAGAAGCCTGATGTGTTCATGCTGCTGTTGAATTTTGCCAGAGGTGGCCGAGCTGCCAGGTGGAGAGCCCACTTGTCAGCCGTGGGCAGGCAATTGAGCCTTTTAAGGAGCCAATTAAAAGCTCTTTCCAGAGGATTTGAAATCCTCCCTGAAGAACGGAGCTTCAGAGCCTCACTGCTTATAAGGAGGCAGGAACTCAGTGGTGGGTCAGTGTTGGCTGGAGTTTGCAGCCATTGCGAGAAACAGCAGTTCTTTGGAGTGAGGGTGGGAGTGAATAAATCACAGGAGTGACAAGCAGGAGGCAACTTATGTATACAGTATTAGGGGAGTGAGAGGCCTTGACTGGTGAGCATGGAAAGTGACAAAGGGTCTCATGCGCTCCAGTTTTGAGACCTCTAGTGAGGAAGAGCATGAGAGAGTGAGAGAGGTGCAGCCACCAGGAGCAGGGCTGCAACAACCAGAGGGCCAGGAGGATCAGGAGGATAGAAAGGGATGCGGATGAGGAGTGCACAGAGGGACACAGAAGATGCTACCCACCAGAGAGCGTTTACCAACAGAGGCTCTGCTTCCTGCAGATACCGGTGCATCAGTATCGCAGTAGACTGAGTTGTGCACGATGTTGGAGGAGGTTCTGAGACCAATGGGAAGTGGTGGGCAACCATTTCCAGCGGTGCTGAAGGCACTGAGGTGCTGAATTTTTACATCTCATGACCATTCCAGGGATCCTCTGGAGACATCCGAGGGATTTCCCCGTCTACGGTCCATCGCTGCATCAAGCTGTTTATGAATGTCATGTTCAAAAGAGCCAGCCAATACATGCGGTTTCACACCGATCCAGCTAGTCAGGCAGAGAAGGCTGTAGAATTCGAGGCCATCTCTGGATTCCCCCAGGTTCAGGGTATAATCGACTGCACATGTGTGGCCATCAAGTCTCCCACAGACCAAACAGCAGCCTTCATCAACAGGAAGGGTTTCCACTTGTTCAAAATACAACTGGTTTGTGACCACTGCCAACAGATCCTTTGGGTCAATGCAAGGTTCCCAGGAAGCTGTTACGACTTCTACATGCTAGGGCAGTCCCAGGTGCCTAAGCCGTTCAGACAACCCGAGTATCTTCGAGGATAGATATTGGGTGACGAGCTACGCACTGAAGACATGGCCCCTTACGCCGTTGCGGAACCCCAGCACCGAAGCAGAGGAAACATACAACAATTAGCACACAAAAACAATGGCGACCAATGAGCAGACCATAGCGCTTCTGAAAATGAGATTCAGATGCCTGGATAAATCTGGTGGAACTTTCTGTGCTGTGTTCTGCACAAACTGGTACGACAGAGAGGAGAACCTTTGAAGAGTGCCTCCTCCTTCGAAGTAGATTTGGAGAGGGCTGTAGACAGGCATATAATGGCAATGCATCCAATGGACAGCAGGCAAGGCACCATGACATATGCCCCCACAGAGGCTTGCCAATCATTAATACAGACACATTTCACATGCGCCTTCCTTAGACAGCCATGTAAGAAAATAAATCTTCTGTCTCCTATAGTCCTGTTGACCTTTGCTTGAATGCCCTTAAGAGCTCATTGGGCCTGCCATGACATCTGGTAAGGCATGGATAATGCTTTAGCATCATGCGGTCCAGACCTTTCGATCACATTCTCATGAAGAGCATTCCAGCTCTTAAGGGCCCAATAGTGCAGAAACGAGTAGAGGAATCAATTTTGTGATGCAACAGATTACATTTCATTTTATACATTTAGGTAACAATGTGACAAACGGAAACAAACTATCACCCAGTGATATCCAAGTGCAGCAAAATAGATTTACACGTGTGCTTGTGGTTACTCCTACGTTGTGCTTCCACTGCACAAGGAGCTGATGTGGAGGAAGGCTGCTTACCTTTCTGATCCATTGCTTTCAATGACCATGGCGATCATCCTCTGGTTGCCTGAGGCCTACAGGACCCCAGCAAATGAGTGGCCTCCTGAACCTGTGCAAGAGCCGCCTCTGTCTTCATGGCCTCATGAGGTGTGGGTGTCATTCAGAGCTGAGGACCCAATTTCCACAGCAGGTTTGCCTTGAGAGGAGCCCCCAGGGGCTTCAGGCAGCCACTCATCTACCTTTTCAGTGACCATGCCCCACCCTCCTCACCTGAGGAGTAAGAGCATCAGGTGTGGACTCCAGGCATCTTGCACCCCTCTGACCCAGCCATTGCTCCACAGACTTCATGGATGAGACGATGACGCATAGGTCAGCGTGCATCTCTTGTATTTGTGGGCAGCATGCTGCGTGTGACTCTCCATGAGGGTCGCTGCTCTCTCAATGGAGGAGGCCATGCATGCATATGCCAGAGACATGGCTGCACTCTTGGCATGGATGAGCTCCTCCATCATCTATATGCACAGCACGGATGCGCAAAGCCTCTGAGAGCTCCCACAGATGTCCTCACACTTCAGCTCCAACAACTAGAAACTATTGAAACCATAGAAAAGTTACAGCACAGAAGGAGGCCGCCTTGTTGACCACTAATGAGGCATCCCATCAGCCTGAAGCTGAGCTTTGCTGTGCCCTTTCACAGTCCTCCGACTGGGAGTGGTTGCAACTGCCACTGCCTCCATCAGCTCAGGAGCGTTTGTGCTGTGCTCATCAGATGGTGCCACCTTTCCTACACATGATTGAATGCCCACTAATGTGAGAGTCTCTGCATTGGTGGAGGGTGCAGTGGAATGCTGTGACATTGCCTCCTCAGATGTTTGCTCCTCCTCAGAGGTGTCAAACTCTCCCACAGGCATGGTGGCTGACTCGTCTTCTACTTAACCTGTGCGAGAAAAAGTGATGTGAGGGCACTGCACATTCCATCATCTCCTTCTGATTGCCTTTCAACTGGAGCTCCCTATGTTCAGTGATGGGTACAGGGGCGCGAAAGTTGTTTTTTTGCCATAAGGTTTAATAGCCTCTTCCATTAAGTTAATCAATATCATGGCTCCATCCCATCTCACCATCAGTGACAGGCTGTCCTGCTTCCAGGCCGCTTAGTCCGTCACCTCCTCTTGCATTGGGAAAAGCACCTTGAGATATGGCACGCCTCCTCCAGTCCCTTTCCTTTCTCTGGCATTGTGAGTTCTCTTCTCTTGCAATCACAGAAATAGACATTGTAATTTGCCCATCATAGCCACACTGCACGCCTATGTTGGTGGCAGCCTCAATGTCCAACATTGCGCCATGGTGATGCCTGCTGCATTCGCCGTTCATTAGTCAGTGCAGTGATCAACTCTGACTGACCAAGGTTTTTTTTTAATTCGTTCGTGGTATGTGGGCATCGCTGGCTAAGCCAACATTTGTTGCCCATCCCTAATTGCCCTTGAGAAGGTGGTGATGAGCTGCTTTCTTGAAGCACTGCAGTCCTTGGGCTGTAGGTACACCAACAATGGTGTTAGTGAGGGAGTTCCAGGATTTTGACCCAGCGACAGTGAAGGAATAGCAATATAGTTCCAAGTCAGGATGGTGTGTGGCTTGGAGGGGAACTTTCAGGTGGTGGTGTTCCCATGCATTTGTTGCCCTCGTCCTTCCAGGTGGTAGAGGTCGCGGGTTTGGAAGGTGTTGTTGAAGGAGTCTTGGTGAGTTACTGCAGTGCATCTTGTAGATGGTACACACTGCTGCTACTGTGCGTCGGTGGTGGAGGGAGTGAATGTTGAAGATGGTGAATGGTGTGCCAATCATGCGGGCTGCTTTGTCTTGGATGGTGTCGAACTTCTTGAATGTTGTTGGAGCTATACCCATTCAGACAAGTGGAGAGTATTCCATCACACTCCTGACTTCTATCTTGTAGACGATGAACAGGCATTGGGGAGAAAGGAGATGAGTTACTCACCACAGAATTCCCAGCATCTGACCTGCTCTTGTAGCCACAGCATTTATGTGGCTGGTCCAGTTCAGTTTTTGGTAGATGGTGACCCACCCCCCCCCCCAGGATGTTGATAGTGGGGCATTCAGCGATGGTAATGCCATTGAATGTCAAGGGGAGATGGTTAGATTCTCTCTTGTTTGAGATGGACATTGCCTGGCACATATGTGGTGCAAATGTTACTTGTCACTTATCAGCCCAAGCCTGGATGCTGTCCAGATCTTGCTGCATATGGACATGGGCTGCTTCAGTATTTGAGGCGTCGCAAATGGTGCTGAACATTGTGCAATCATCAGCGAACATCACCACTTCTGACCTTATGATGGAGGGAAGGTCATTCATGAAGCAGCTGAAGATGGTTGGGCCTAGGACACTACCCTGAAGAACTCCTGCAGAGATGTGCTGGGACTGAGATGATTGACCTCCAACAACTATAACCAACTTCTTTTGTGCTAGGTACGACTCCAACCAGCAGGGAGTTTTTCCTCCTGATTCCTGTTGACTCCAGCTTTGCTAGGGCTCCTTGATGCCATACTTGGTCAAATGCTGTCGTGATGTTAAGGGCAGTCACTCTCACCACATCTCTGGAGTTCAGCTCTTTTGTCCATGTTTGGACCAAGTCTGTAATGAGGTCAGGAGCTGAGTGGCTCTGGCAGAACTCAAACTGAGCTTCAGTGAGCAGATTATTGTTCAGCAAGTGCCACTTGATAGCACTGTCGATGCCCCCTTCCATCACTTTGCTGATGATCAAGAGTAGACTGATGGGGTGGTAATTGGCCAGGTTGGATTTGTCCTGATTTTTGTGTCCAGAACATACTTGGGCAATTTTCCACATTGCCGGGCAGATGCCAGTGTTGTAGCTGTACTGAAACAGCTCGGCTAGGGGGACAGCTAGTTCTGGAGCACAGATCTTCAGTATTATTGCCGGAATGTTGTCAGGGCCCATGCCTTTGCAGCAACCAGTGCCTTCAGCCATTTCTTGATATCACATGGAGTGAATCGAATTGACTGAAGACTGGCATCTGTGATGCTGGGGACCTCAGGAGGATGCCGAGATAGATCATCCACTCAGCACTTCTGGTTGAAGATGGTTGCAAATGCTTCAGTCTTGTCTTTTGCACTGATGTGCTGGGCTCCCCATGGTTGAGCATGGGGATATTTGTGGAGCCTCCTCCTCCTGTTAGTTGTTTAAATGTCCACCACCATTCATGACTGGATGTGGCAGGACTGCAGAGCTTAGATCTGATCCGTTGGTTTTGGGATCACTTGGTCCTGTCTATTGCATGCTGCTTCCGCTGTCTGGCATGCAAATAGTCCTGCATTGCAGCTTCACCAAGCTGACACCTCATTTTAAGGTATGCCTGGTACTGCTCCTGGCATGCCCTCCTCCACTCCTCATTGAACCAGGGTTGGTCCCCTGGCTTGATGGTAATGGTCGAATGGGCTATGCCAGGCCATGAGGTTACTGATTGTGGTTGATGGCCCACAGCACCTGATGGATGCCCAGTTTTGAGTTGCCAGATCTGTTTGAAATCTATCCCATTTAGCACAGTGGTAGTGCCACACAACACGTTGGTGGGTATCCTCAATGTGAAGATAGGACTTTGTCTCCACAAGGTGGTCACTCCTACCAATACTGTCATGGACAGATGCGTCCGCGACAGGCAGATTAGTGAGGATGAGGTCATGTAGGTTTTTCCCTCTTGTTGATTCCCTCATCACCTGCCATTATGTCCTTTAGGACTCGGCCAGCTCGGTCAGTAGTGGTGCTACCAAGCCAGTCTTGGTGATGGACATCGAAGTCCCCCCACCCAAAGTACATTTTGTGCCCTTGCTACCCTTCGTGCTTCTTCCAATTGGTGTTCAACATGGAGAACCGCTGATTCATCAGCCGAGGGTGGGGTGGGGTGGGGGGTGGGGCTGGGCGTGGTAGGTGGTAATCAGCAGAAGGTTTTCTTGTCCATGTTTGACCTGATGCCATAAGACTTCATGGGGTCCAGAGTCAATGTTGACGACTCCCAGGGCAACTTCCTTCTTACTATATACCACTGTGCTGCCACCTCTGCCCTGCCGGTCGCACAGGACATACCCAGGGATGGTGATGGTGGTGTCTGGGACATTACCTGCAAGATATGATTCCGTGAGTATGACTATGTCAGAGACTGCTATGCATCTGACAACAAATGCTGATGCCTGGGCAGGCACCATCTTCTCATATTTCAGATGCATCTTTTGTGACATTCAAGGCTGCGAGCTTAGTGTTAGTGTTCACTCTCCTCTGTTTGTGCTGCCATAGCACAGAGTGCTGCCACCTCTTTCAATATGGCACCTGCTTGTTTGGTGCTGCTACTTGCCCCCACCTGTTGCATGTTATTGGCTGGCTTTAATTGGATGACCCTGATAAAATTGCATTTCCTCTTCCGGGGTCTGCCCGCAAAGCCTCACCACCCGTTTTGCGACCCGACATTTGGACTTCCTCACGCACAGCAAAATGTAATCCATAGTTCCTCAACTTAAATAGAGGACTTCTCAAAATATGTACATTAATCCTAAATGAAGTAAAATTAAACCACATGGAAAAGCATTTAAACAGATTCAAAACCCAGAGCTTACCAGAGCAGTGGGGCGGCACAGTGGCGCAGTGGTTAGCACCGCAGCCTCACAGCTCCAGCGACCTGGGTTCAATTCCGGGTACTGCCTGTGTGGAGTTTGCAAGTTCTCCCTGTGTCTGCGTGGGTTTTCTCCGGGTGCTTCGGTTTCCTCCCACAAGCCAAAGGACTTGCAGGTTGGTAGGTAAATTGGCCATTACAAATTGTCCCTAGTATACGTAGGTGGTAGGGAAATATAGGGACAGGTGGGGATGTGGTAGGAATATGGGATTAGTGTAGGATTAGTATAAATGGGTGGTTGATGGTCGGCACAGACTCGGTGGGCCAAAGGGCCTGTTTCAGTGCTGTACCTCTAAACTAAACTAAACTAAACTAAAATGTGTGATTATACAGCATCTAAACTGCTCAAGCTCATTGCATCTAAGTTACTTAAAATCTATTCAAGGACTGCATCCCATGATCTCTAGCTAGGCTGAAGCCCAGTACCTGAAAGTTAGAGGACAGTTTTCTAATTCACTACATTGGCTTTACGACAGTTTAAAGAAAATGTGTTTTTTTACAACAGTATTTAGCTGTGCTTATTAAAATAAGACAAAAGATCAGCAGTCCTTGGGGTGTAGGCACAGCAACAGTGCTGTTAGGAAGGGAGTTCCAGGATTTTGATCCAGCAACAGTGAAGAAATGGCGATATAGTTCCAAGTTAGGATCATGTGTGGCTTGGAGGGAAACTTGCAGGTAGTGGTGTTCACATGCATCTGCTGCCCTTGTCTTTTTAGGTGATAGAGGTTGTGAGTTTGAAAGGTGCTGTTGAAGGAGCCTTGGTGCATTGCTACAGTGCATCTTGTAGATGGTATACACCGCTGCCACTGTGCGTCGGTGGTGGAGGGATGCCAATCAAGCAGGCTGCTTTGTCCTTCTTGAGTGTTATTGGAGCTGCACTCATCCAGGCAAGTGGAGAGCACTCCATCACATTCCTGACTTGTGCCTTGTAGATGGTGGACAGGCTTTGGGAAGTCAGGAGGTGAGTTACTCGCTGCAGGATTCCTAGCCTCTGACCAGCTCGTGTAGCCACAGTATTGAAATGGCTACTCCAGTTCAGTTTCTGGTCAATGGTAATATCCAGGACGTTGATTGTGGGGGATTCAGCAATCGTAATGCCATTGAATGTCAAGGGGGGGAGATTAGCTTCTCTCTTGTTTGAGATGGTCATTGCCCGGCACTTGTGTGGTGCGAATGTTACTTACCACTTCTCAGTCCAAGCCTGGATATTGTCTAGATCTTGCTGCATTTCTACACGGGCTGCTTCAGTATCTGAGGCGTCGTGAATGGTTCTGAAAATTGTGCAATCGTCAGTGAATATCCCCACTTCTGACCTTATGATTGAAGGAAGGTCATTGATGAAGCAGTTGAAGATAGTTGGGCCTAGGAAACTACCCTGAGGAACTCCTGCAGTGATGTCCTGGAGCTGAGATGATTGACCTTCAACAACCACAACCATCTTCCTTTGTGCTAGGCATGACTCCAACCAGCAAATAGTTTTCCGCCAATTCCCATTGACTTCAGTTTTGCTAGGACTCCTTGATGCCATACTTGGTCAAATGCTGCCTTGATGTCAAGGCGGACTCTCTCACCTCACCTCCAGAGTTCAGATCTTTTGTCCATGTTTGAACCAAGGCTCTAATAAGGTCTGGATCTGAGTGGCCCTGGTGGAACTCAAACTGAGTGTCACTGAGCAGATTATTACTAAGCAAGTGCCGCAAGATAGCACTGTTGACAACACCTCCCATTGCTTTACTGATGATTGAGAGTAGACTGATAACACTTCTGGCTGAAGATTGTTGCAAATGCTTCAGCCTTATCTTGGCCGGGTTGGCCTTGTCCTGCTCTTTGTGTACAGGACATACCTGGGCAATTTTCCACGTTGCCGGGTAGATGCCAGTGTTGTAGCCGTACTGGAACAACTTGGCTTAAGGGCACGGCAAGTTCTGGAGCACAGGTCTTCAGTACTATTGCCGGAATATTGTCAGGGCCCATAGCCTTTGCAGTATCCAGTGCCTTCAGTTGTTTCTTGATATCACACGGAGTGAATCGAATTGGTCGAAGACTGGCATCTATGATGCTGTGGACTTCAGTTGGAGGCCGAGATGGATCATCCACTTGGCACTTCTGGCTGAAGATTGTTGCAAATGCTTCAGCCTTATCTTTTGCAAGCTTTAAACTTTTTTGTCCAAATTAGAGCCCTATCATCTCGACGATATATATTCCTGGGATTACTCACGATTCATTTGAGACAAAATGTTATATCAAAAATGAAATTAAAACAAGACCATAGACACATAAAAAATTAGATCATACAAACGTAAGTCTCTCTTATGTTTTAGTTGGTAAAAGCTGGTGTATAATGGAGCCAAATGGACCTAGAAGAATTCATGTTAATTTGCAATCTGTGCTGAGATACCTAATCCCAGCAAGCATGACAGTAGCCGTGCTGAAATTGGCCTCAGAGAGCCCATACTCGGCAGGACTAAATCACTCAGTGCTTTTGCCCGAATGCTATCCAGCGACTCCTATTGAAAAATGATTGAGCTCATCTGTGAAGCCCCTTGCAGATATTGTCCAGACTCATACTGGCATCACCACTTGAGCTGAGGTAGCAGTCCATGGCTGGTGCCTGTGGAACATACCCCAGCAAGGGGTCAATATCCGCAGGAGAGAGCAAAGGGAGAACAACACCAGAAGGGGAATTTAAACTGCAGTGAGTTTGCAATATCCACCTCTAGCAAAATTAGATAAAATACATCACACTGTGCTGTAATGCTGAAATACTGTAGCCTCCACTTAAGCTGTGGTATTAATAATGCTCCACTATGTGTTAGCATTTCACCATCAGTACTGTCTCTTCCTAAATTCCTTTCTGTCTAAACAATCATAAACATCTTGGCCCAAAAAAACCACTTAGCTTGCTTATGACTCAAAGGCAAGTTGTAGGAAAGGCATTTGATACAGTGCCACACAACATATTTGTGAGCAAATTTATAGCTCATGGAATAAAAGGAACATTAGTAACATGGATAGAAAATTGGCTGTGTGACAAGAAACAGAGAGTAGTGGTTAATGGATGTTTTTTCTGGCTGGAGGAAGGTTCGTAGTGGAGTTCCCCAGGGGTCAGTGTAGGGATCCTTGCTTTTCCTGACATATATTAATGACCTAGACCTTGGTGTACAGAGCACAATTTCAAAATATGCAGATGATACGAAGCTTGGAAGCATTGTGAACTGTGAGGAGAATAGTGTAGAACTTCAAAAGGACATAGACAAGTTTGTAGAATGGGTGGACAAGTGGCTGATGAAGTTCAATGCAGAGAAATGTGAAGTAATTCATTTTGGTCGGAAGAACATGGAGGTACAATAAAAGTAAAGGGTACAGCTCTAAAGGGGGTGCAGGAACAGAGGGATCTGGATGCATATGTGCATAAATCAATGAAGGTAGCAGGATTTTTGAGAGAGCAGTTAATAAAGCATGCATTATCCTAGGCTTTATTAATAGGGGCATAGAATACAGGAGCAAGGAAGTTATGTTGAACTTGCATTGGACACTAGTTCGGCCTCAGCTGGAGTATTGCTTCCAGTTCTGGGTGCTGTACTTTAGGAAAGATGTGAAAGCATTGGAGAGAATACAGAAAAGATTCACAAAAATGATTCCAGGGATGAGGAACTTTAGTTATGAAGATAGATTGGAGAAGTTGGGACTGTTTTCCTTAGAGATAGAGGTATTCAAAATCATGAGGGGTCTGGACAGAGTATATAGTGTTCCCACTCATGAAAGGATCAAGAATGAAGGGGCACAGATTTAAAGTAATTGGCAAAAGAAGCAAATGCGACATGAGGAAAAACCTTTTCACATAGGAAGTGGTTAAGGTATGGAATGCACTGCCTGAGACTGTGATGCAGGCAAGTTAAATTGAGGCATTCAAAAGGTAATTAGACTGTTACCTGAAAAAGAAGAATGTGCAGGGTTATGGGGAGAAAGCAGGGGAATGGCACTAGGTGAGTTGCTCATTCGGCGAGCCAGTGCAGACACGATGGGCCAAATGGCCTCCTTCTGTGCTATAACAATTCTGTGATTCTGTGAAACAAGTGTTGAGTACAAGAAGGCTACCTTCTCAGTTCAGTATGAGCACCGTTTCTTTGGAAGCAGAAATTTCAAACATCCTGAGATCCATAACAGTATTTGTTGCTTTGAGAAGACCAGAGGAATCATAAGATGCAGTTTCATATTTACTTTGGCCAAGAATATTTGACATATAATGTTTTCCATTCCCACCCTTTGGCTTTTACTTTTTTGATTACATATTTACTCAGAGTAAAATAGTCTGGTATCAAAGAAACCAGATACTTCATTCAATGCTTGGCATAAAATATTTTTATTTTGTCCATTCATATATTAGGGTTAGGCTGCTTGGTTCATTAAATTCTCACAGAATATGTAATCTGTTTGAGGGACCTTACTAGATAACATCTTTTCTTAAAACGTCCTTTTACACACGCAGAATTCTAAAATTAGAGCAACACATGAATAGCTTTGCACAATACAGTACTTTCATATCTCATTATTACTGTAATCAATCTGGCCATGACCCAGCCATGACCATTTTTTTTTGCAACTGTACACTTTAATATTAAAGAAAGCTGTTACTTTTATTCACTTCAAGTAGTTTCACTTCCAGTGAACATGTTCAAAATCTGAACATTCAATGAGGTGTTTTTGATTCCTTGTCGCTTTTTTTTTCGCTATTAGAATAATAATCAAGCGCTAAGCTGTAACCTATTGCTTTAGTTTAGAGAATAAGCTGCTCCTCAATGACTCAACATGGGGTGGTTTTTGACTTTGTACGATAGTGTAAAGCAGCTGATAGGAAGTGTCGGCCACTTTTACATCTCTCCCACTGTTTATTTCCATTGAAGTCAGTGTAAATAAAAATCGGGAGAGATATACAACAAGTTGCCAACTCACGATCACATTATCGCACAAAGCTAAAATCTACCTCAACATGTTTCACAAGCAACATACTTTCATCTGTACAAGATCATTGAGGCACAAAAGTGCAGCACTGTGCAAAGCTAATCACGTAGCTGACCTAATTTGGGTATTCTGCATTAGTGAGAGGATTTTTTGTGGAAAAGATGTTCTTAGTGACTAAAATGATGTTGCAGTGAATCTTCTTCAAAGTAGCCTTTTCTTTTTCAGAATATACAATTGAAATTCTAATCTGTCTAACCAGCAACTAGACAGTAAGTCTAGTCAATTTTTAATTACATGTGAGGACATAATACAAGTTCTCAGAGATGACCTGAGCAGGATCCTGTTTATGACTGGAATGCAGACTTTTTGTTGCTCAGACCTGAAATACAGACTTGTGATTAGTGATCCAGTCGATTAGGCAAGTGATATTAATTGAAGGTTTTGGTTGCATGCCTAAGATAAGTAATTCAATGTTTTGCATATTTTGCAAAGTATGAAAAAAAAGTTCGTGAGATTTAGAGAAAAGAACAAAGAACAAAGAAAATTACAGCACAGGAACAGGCCCTTCGGCACTCCAAGCCTGCGCCGATCCAGATCCTCTCTCTAAACATGTCGCCTATTTTCTAAGGTTCTGTATCTCTTTTCTTCCTGCCCATTCATGTATCTGTCTAGATACATCTTAAAAGACTCCATCGTGCCCGCATCTACCACCTCCGCTGGCAATGCGTTCCAGGTGCCCACCACCCTCTGCGTAAAGAACTAGAGAAATGTCTATTTTCTGCCATTCCACTCTGGACTATTCATAGGATCCTAAGAAAGCTCAGTATTTCTATTGATAGGCTCATAAACTGTAATGGCTATTTATAGTTCTCTATCTCACTGTTCCCTCCATATCAATTCCTCAAAACAGGCTAATGTAAAATTTTCATCCCATTTTAAGCAATAATAGCATCACAAAATGTGACACTAATATAATTGTTTAACACAACTAACAGGCAGGCCATCCATTTTTGCTGTGCCACCTACCATCCTCCCTCAGCTGATGAATCAGTACTCCTCCATGTTAAACACCACTTGACGAAGCACTGAGGGCAAAAAGGGCACAGAATTAACTCTGAGTAGGGGACTTCAATGCCCATCACCAAGAGTGGCTCAGTAGCACCACTACTGACCAAGCTGGCTGAGTCCTGAAGGGCATATCTGCCAGACTGGGCCTGTGGCAGTTGGTGAGAGAATCAACAAGAAGGAAAAACCTGCTTGACCTCTCACTCACCAATCTACCTGTTGCAAATGCATCTATCCATGATAGCATTGGTCAGAGTAACCACCGCACAGTCCTTGTGAAGACAAAGACCTGACTTCACACTGAGGATATCCTCCATCGTGTTGTGTGTCACTACCACCATGCTAAATGGGAGAGATTTAGAACAGAGCTAGCAGCTCAAAACTGGGCATCCATGAGGCACTGTGGACCATCAGCAGCAGAATTGTATTCAACCACAAACTGTAACCTCATCGCCTGGCTTATCTCTCACTCTACCATTACCATCAAGCCAAGGTAGCATCCCTGGTTCAATGAGGAGTGCAGGAGAGCTTGTCAGGAATAGCACCAGGCATACCTAAAAATGAGGTGTCAGCCTGGTGAAACTACAACACAGGACTACATGTATGTTAAACAGCATAAACAGCAAGTGATAGACAACGCTAAGCAATTCCACAGCCAATGGACCAGATCAAAGCTATGCAGTCCTGCCACATCCAGTCGTGAATGGTAGTGAACAATTAAACAACCACAGGAGGATGCTCCACAAACATCCCCATCCTCAACAATGGGGGAACCCAGTATGCTAGTGCAAAAGATAAGGCTGAAGCATTTGCAACCACCTTCAGTCAGAAGTGCCAAGTGGATAATCCATCTCCTCCTCTTCCTGTGGTCCCCAGCATCACAGATGCCAGTTTTAAGCCAATTCAATTCACTCCACATGATATCAAGAAACGGTTGAAGGCACTGGACACTGCAAAGATTATGGGCCCGGACAACATCCTGGCAGTAGTACTGAAGACTTGTGCTCCAGAACTAGCCGTGCCCCAACCAAGCTGTTCCAGTACAGCTGCAACATTGGCAACTAACCGACAATGTGGAAAATTGCCTAGGTATGTCCTGTCCATAAAAAGCAGAGCAAATCCAATCCATCCTATTACCACCCCATCAGTCTACTCTTGATCATCAGCAAAGTGATGGGAGGTGTCGTCAGCAGTGCTATCAAGTGGCACTTACACAGCAATAACCT
Organism: Heterodontus francisci; assembly: GCF_036365525.1. Lineage (NCBI taxonomy): Eukaryota > Metazoa > Chordata > Chondrichthyes > Heterodontiformes > Heterodontidae > Heterodontus > Heterodontus francisci. The sequence continues at coordinate 37,342,064 of NC_090388.1, read as the reverse complement.
GCTCACTGATGCTTAGTTTGGGTCGCACCAAGGCCAATCGGCTCCAGACCTCATTATAGACTTGGGTCAAAAATGGACAAACAAGCTGAATTCCATAGGTGAGGTGAGAGTGACTGCCCTTGACATCAAGGCAGCATTTAATCAAGTGTGGCCTCAAGGAGCACTAGCAAATTTGGAGTCAATAGGAATCAAGGGGAAAAATCACCGCTGGTTAGAGGGATACCTAGCACAAAGGAAGATGCTTGTGGTTGTTGGAGGCCAAACATTTAAATCCTAGGAGCTGCAAGAGTTCCTCAGGGTAGTGTCCTAGGCCCAATCACCTTCAGCTGCATCATCATTGCCCTTCCCTCCATCATGAGGTCAGAAGTGGGGATGTTTGCTGATGATTGCACAGTATTCAGTACCATTCACAACTCCTTAGATACTGAAGCAGTCTGTGCCCACATTCAGCAACACCTGGACAACATTCAGGCTTGGCTGATAATTGACAAGCAACATTCGTGCTACACAAGTGCCAGGCAATGACCATCTCCAACAAGAGAGAATCTAACCACCTCCCATTGACATTCAATGACATTTCCATCACTGAACAACGTCCTGGGGTCTTACCATTGACCAGAAACTTAACTTGAATCAGAGGCTGGGAATTCTCTGGTGGGCAGCTCACCTCATGACTCCCCAAAGTCTGTCCACTATCTACAAGGCACAAGTCAGGAGTGTGATGGAATACTCTGCACGTGCCTCCATTTTACAGCTCCAACAACACTCAAGAAGCAAGACAAAGCAGCCCACTTGATTGGCACCCCATCCACCACTTTAAGCATTCACTCCCTCCATCACCGACGCACAGTGGCAGCAGTGTGTACCATCTACAAGATGCACTACTAAAACAGTTCGTCAAGCCTCCTTCGACAGCACCTTCTAAACCTTTGACCCCTACCACCTAGGAGGACAAAGGCAGCAGATGCATGGAAACACCAACACCTGCAAGTTCCCCTCCAAGTTACACATTATCCTGACTTGGAACTATGTCATTGTTCCTTCACTGTTGCTGGATCAAAAACTTGGAACTCCCTTCCTAACAGCACTGTGGGTGCTACACTAGATGGATTGCAGTGGTTCAAGAAAGTGACTCACCACCACCTTCTCAAGGGCAATTAGGGTTGGGTAGCAAATGCTGGCCTTGCCAGTGACACACACACTGCATGAAAGAATTTTTAAAAATTCTGGCATGCCAGATGAGAGCTCTTTAAAGCTAGGTTGCATTCCCTAATGCAATTTTTCTTTACAACAGTGTGAACAGAATTGTGGATGCAACAGTGAGTCACAGGGCTGCCTCCAGGTTTTCAGATGCTTCTCTGGAGCCCTTGAAGTCGAGGTCAGTGCAAGGAGGAAAGTACTGTTCTCCAGCATCTGTAGGAGCATACCCAAAGCAGATTTAGACAGAGGTGGATGATAGGGCCAGTGCCAGCAACATCATTTCAGGGTCTGGATTCAATGTAGAAAGATTAAATAACTTTACAAGAGCAGCAAAGGTGAGTCCAGCTCTGCATCTTTCTCAATACCTGCCAACACTCCTTTCACCCTTCTGTCCCACCATTCACAAACACTTCCTTCTTTGTATTACATCCTTTAGCATACAATCACGGGCACATTATAACACCTTGCTTTCTCATTTAAATGCATTAATCTTTTATCTTGCTTTCTTCACACCACACATTAACATCTTTATTTTCTTACCTCTTAGAACTTGCACAACAGGCATCTCCTCCCAGAATTTCTTCACTTTACATCCCACACACTTGGGTTTACATTCATTGTCTCCCCACCCTCATTCCATATTCTTTCTTCTTCAGCTCTCAGAACATGCTATACACACAAGCTCTAGACATCTCCACTTACCATTTCAACAGCCACTCACTAACTCACCCTCTTTTTCTGCAGGCCAAGATACTGCATAACGTGAAGCAGAGGTGAAAAACAATGGGAGGACCTAATAGACCTCATCCAAATGGAGCAGGAAGCTCTGAGATTAGTGGCAGGAAAAGCCATACATATCAAGGAAGGTGAAGCTAATGGCTTACCTGAGCACAATAATACTTGTAACTTTTCATTCACCTCAGCAAATATTCAGAAACTTTGTAACCACAAGCTGCCTTCTGAAGACTGTCACCTGGTAATGTCTATTCTCTCAGTGCCAATTTAGCTCTAGTCCCTTTTCTCTTTCCTCTAGGTTTGTTTCAGTAGCAAGAGCTTCCTGAAGGAGATACTTTTGAGATTTCTTTCACAGCATCTCCCAAACCCACAACCTCTACCAACTAGGACAATGCAGCAGGCACATGGGAATGCCATGACCTCCAAGTTCCCCTCCAAACCACAATCCTGACTTGGAAGTATATCACCGTTTCTTCATCATCGGTCAGTCAAAATCCTGGAACTCCCCACTTTACAGTACTATGGGTGTACCTACACCACAATACTGCAGCAGTTCAAGAAGGGGGCTCACTACCATCTTCTCAAGGACAATTAGGGATGATCAATAAATGCCTTGCCAGTGATGCCCACATCCCATGAATGAATTTTTAAAAAACCTTGGAGGAAGACAATCATCCTAAGGATGCATCATCATGTGCTCCATCCATCCTCAAGCACCAGCACAGACATTGGCATTCCATATGCCTTACCAAAACAGTTATATCAGCTATTGGAAGATCTGCCAAGGAGTTGCAGCACAAGATTAAAGAAGTCTTGCTATAATTGTACAGGGCTTTGGTGAGACCACACCTGGACTACTGTGCACGGTTTTGGCCTCCACATTTAAGGAACGATATACTTGCATCGGATGCAGTACTGCAAAGGTTCATTAGACTGGTCCCTGGGATGAGAGGGTTGTCCTATGATGACAGGTTGAGTAAATTGGGCCCATATTCTCTGGAATTTAGAAGAATGGAAGGTGATCTCATTGAAACTTACAAAATTCTGAAGGGACTTGACAAGGTAGACGCTGAGAGGTTGTTTCCCCTGGCTGGGGAATCTAATACATGGGGGCACAGTCTCAGGATAAGGGGACGATCATTCAGGACTGAGATGAGTAGAAATTTCTTCACTCAAAGGGGCGTGAATCTTTGGAATTCTCTACCCCAGAGGATGGTGGATGCTGTTCCATCGTTGAATATATTTACAGCTGGGAGAGACAGATTTTTGGTCTTGCAGAGAATCGAGGGATATGGGGAGTGGGCTGCAAAGTGGAGCTGAAGCCCAAGATCAGCCATGATCATATTGAATATTGCGGCAGGTTTGACGGGCCGTTTGGTCTACTCCTGCTCCTATCTCTTATGTTCTTATTTTTTATGGTTTAAAGTGTGGAGCATCCAGCTTGTGAGGATGCATGGCTCCATTCCTGCTGAGCAGTCAAGGTTAAAATTGCCCCCAAGTGCTGCCATTGCTATTCTGATCAAAATTATATTGCACAAGTTCCAGTTGTGACACTAATTGACACTAAATCCCCAATTTCACACACATTGGCAATCTCACTCAGTCTCAGACAAAGATGCACACCACTGGGCCCAATTCCTCCAAAAGAATATTCAGCTATCCTTCAAACATTGTCCCAGTAATCTACCCCTAGCTGTTTCCTGGTGGTCCATGACTATAGTGGAGCTGAACCAGAGGTGGTGGTGGGACAGGGAAATCAGCCTGGTCTGCAGGCCCTGCCTCTCTGCTGTCAATTATATGTGGCAAGACAGTCAAGAGTTAACTAGACCACTTACCTGCTGGGGTGAGGTTAGAAGATTTCTGGCAGTGCCATTAAGGTTGGAGATGCTTCAGGTATGTTTGTCATTTTAAGAAATTAGCACTGCCTATGCAGTTTGACATTTTGCTAATTTTTTTCTGTTCTGCACAGTTGGTTTCCATTTTTGGAAGACATTGGTGACTGGAATAGAGTGAGTCAACATTGGTGCCTGCTTAATTGTTTAATTTCTATATTTTGTTGATTCATGTCATGGCTATTCAATGTTTTCTTTCTGAACAGGTAGACTCTGTCTTCACTTCCCTCATGGTGAAGCATGAGATTATTCATTCAGTTTCTGAGTCAATTTTTATAGCATCATAGGATCATATGATCATGGAAATAGGAGCAGTGGTAGGCCAAATGGCCCGTCGAGCCTGCTCCGCTATTTTTCCCCACTATTCCCATATCCCTTGACGTCATTAGTAGCCAGAAGTCTATTGATTTCTGTCTTGAACATGCTCGATGATTGAGCTTCCACAGCCCTCTGGGGTAGAGAATTCCAATGATCACCACCCTCTGAGTAAAGAAATTCCTCCTGATCTCATTCTTAAATGGCCTGTCCCTTATTCTGAGACTACGTCCCCTAGTTCTAGACTCACCAGCCAGGGGAAACATTCTATCCGCATCCACCCCATCACGACCTGTAAGAATTTTTTAAGTTTCAATGAGATCACCTCTCATTCTTTGAAAGTCTAGAGAATACAGGCCCAGTTTCTGCAACCTCTCCTCATAAGACAATCCTACCATCCCAGGGATTAGTCTGATGAACCTCCATTCCACTCCCTCTATGGCAAGTATATCCTTCCTTAGATAAGGAGACCAAAACTGTACACAGTACTCCAGCTACGGTCTCACCAAAGCGTTATACAATTGCAACAAGACATCTTTACTCCTGTACTCAAATCCCAGCACTCCGCAATCGATTTCCCTGGTGATTCATTGGAGATGCATACCTAATGAATTTAATGATCCCATGGAACTAATTGACTAAATTCTCTGATACTCCTAGGGGAGGTAATAGGCTAAATTCACTATGTTCTAGAGTATGTTAGGACAGTCCTAGCAACTACTCGCTAGTTAGTTTAACATCAGTGGTGGGTAAGGTTTTACAAACAATAAACGGGGAAAAAATCAACAGGTATTTTGAGAGGTTGGATTTAATTAAAGATAGCCAGCATGGATTTGTAAAAGGCATTATGCTTGATTAATCTAATTGAATTTTTTGATGAAGTAACAGAGAAGGTTGATGAAGGGAATGTAGTGGATATTGCATATATGGATTTTAAGAAAGCTTTTGATAAAGTTCCACATAAAAGGCTGGTTAACAAAACTGAGTCTCATGGAATAGGAGGGTCAGTGTCCAATTAGATAAAAAAAAATTGGCTTAAGGACAGAAAACAGCGAATCGTGGTAAATGGTGTTTTTCAGTTTGGAGGATGGTCGACAATGGTGTTCCAAAGGATCAGTGCTAGGACCACTGCTTTTTTTGTTATATATAAATGACTTTGATCTTGGAATACAGAGCAGAATTTCAAATTTTGCCGATGATACCAAACTTGAAGGAGTGGCAAACAGTGAGGATGATACGAATCGCTTGCAACAAGACATAGAGCGGCTAGCAGAATGGGCAGACAAGTGGCAGATGGAATTTAATACAGAAAAGTATAATATGATGCATTTTGGTGGAAGGGGCAAGGTGAGGCAATATAAACTTAATGGCGCAGTTCCAAAGAGTGTGCAGGAACAGAGGGACCTGGGGGTGCATGTGCATAGATCTTTGAAGGTGGGCATATTGAAAGAATGGTTAGTAAAGTATATGGGAGCTTGGGCTTCATAAATAGAGGCATTGAGTACAAAATCAGCCAAGTTATGCTGAACCTTTATAAAGCTCTGGTTAGGCCCCAACTGGAGTATTGCGTCCAGTTCTGGTCACCGCACTTTAGAAAGGATGTGAGGGTCTTTGAGAGGGTCCAGAGGAGATTTACCAGGATGGTTCCAGGGATAGGGGATTTTAGTTACAAGGTTAGTTTGGAAATGTTGGGCTTGTTCTCCCTGGAGCAAAGGAGATTGAGGGGAAATTTGATAGAGGTGTACAAGATTACGACAGGCTTAGATAAGTTAGACAAGGAAAAACTGCTCCCATTGACTGATGGTACAAGGACTGGAGGACACAGATTAAAGGTTTTGGGCAAGAGAAGCAGGGGGAATGTGAGAAAAAACTTTTTTACGCAGCAAGTGGTAATGACTGGAACTTGCTGCCCATGAGGGTGGTGGAAGTGGAGACAATAAATGACTTCAAAAGGAAATTGGATGGGCACTTGAAGGAAATAAACTTACAGGGCTACGGTGTCGAGTGGGAGGCTGATGGGATTGTTCTGCGGATAGCTGGCATGAAGTCAATGGGCTGAATGGCCTCCTTCTATGCTGTAAATGATTCTGAGGACATAATTGAATCAATTCTCACATTCTCCGGAGGAGATAATTGGCTGAATTTTCAAACTGGATATGCCAAGTGAGATCAGTATTCTGTCGGACTTGTTGAGATTTGTGACTAACTCCTGTTTTCTTGCATTCTGGTTGTGGTCTGGGACTAAATGGTGACCTACTAAGGGATTACCATTGTTCCCTAGTGGTCTGGGAGGCTTTGTACATTTACTTTTCAGTTGTGTTGGACTCCAGATTCAGTTTATCCCAAGTTTACAGAGGTCTAAAGCCAAATTCATGCTAATTTCTGTTAATAATTGATATCATATATTAGTTTTTATTTTAAGTGAACCATATGGATTGGTTGCTTTATTAATCATTAATCCCATTCCCAATATTAGCGACTATATACTATTAAGCTACACTGCCTTTTATGAAGTATAATTAAAAGAATTTTAAGTGTTTTCAGCCATGTTTATTTATCCAAGAAAGCTAAAAATGACTCATCAAAAGCATTGCCAAGTTAACCTGCCCATGACATTTTTAGTCTCTTTTTACTGCTTCAACCTAATTAATAAGACTTTTTCCCTGCAGTATATTTTTAACCAGCTCCTCGACAAAGCAGAAATAAACTGCAGCTCCTACAAAAGGCAGGGCTCTCACATTTTATGGCTCAATACATCTTTGTAAGTGAAACAGAATCCACAGATAAAGTCACTGGTAAACGTGCTACCTACTGGCACTAATTGGATTTCTGTCAGTGCTATCAGCTCTACAACACAGCATTGACTCATGCTCGCTGATGCGTCAGGGATGCAACATGTACAACTCAATAATAAGATTCGATGGATTTAATAAAGACCTGAATGAAGACGTTAAAATATTTCTGTGTAAAGTCCAGTTGCAAAAGAGAAGCAACATGCCTTAGCTTCTTTCCTCTTCAACAGCACTTGAATTGCAGAAAAGGATGAGAAAGAAATGACACAGCACTTTCGAGTGAAAAGACTTCCCATGTAAAGTGTCAAGATACAATCATATCAAGAAGCAGCTGTAGTGCTTGCTTAAATCCATGGTATGATGTATGGACCACATTCTGATCTCATTGCTTCTCTCTCTTTCTCTTGTCATTGCCACTTCCTCTGAAAACAGGAGCTGAAAGTTCATACATGCACAGATCCCCTTTTTCCTGCATTAAGCTTATCTTAGGTTACACCAAATTCTTGTAATCTGTACTTTAAATCGTGCACACACAGTGATCATTCTTCTATTTTCATTTCAATATAACCAAAACAAGCTACTGGAAAAAAGTGATGTGGACATTTATAAAAATATATATCCATGAAGCTTTAAAGCAATTAAGTTTAGCTTTAAATATTGAAAGTTCTCCTGTATAAATCTCTATCTATCTATTATATATCTTGAATCTAGTGCACATTCTGTATAACTGATACTAATTTCGTATGACACTTGCCCTATCACATAATGTTCCAAGGATGGAGGGAGAGGATATTGGGTTGAATTTTGTTTTCTCGCTGTCGGGAGCGGCAACGAGCAAAAGAAATGGCGGCTGGCACACACGGGATCTTGAGCGTGGCGGCTCATTTAAATATGCACGGCGGCCACCCACCCCCAAACACGTGGTGGGGGCGGCCTTGACAACGCCATGAATGGCATCAGCTGTCTCTGCGCAGGCACTGGTGCCATTTTTAAAGGACTGCCAGCCCTGCTCAGAGAATGCAGAGTGAACCCCGTTTCCCAACCCACCACCACAGTACTCAGAAAAAAATGTTGTCCTGTTCCCACCCCCCAATATACTGAAGTTCAACAGTTGACCCCCTTCTTCCCACCACTAAACAAGGTGCAGAGGTCACCCCTCTCCCCATTCCTTAATACTGCAAATGCAGAGTTGACCCCATTCCTCCCCCCCCGCCTCCCGCCCCCCCACACCACTCCACTAAAAATCCTGGGTTTCCAACTTCCCCACCCCGGTGGTGCCAGCTTTCACTGGACAAGAAAGTGAAGGCACGTGAGTGCCGCCTGTCACGTAGAAGATCTGGATCCGACGGTAAGATTGCGGGTAATTAAATTTAAATGTATTTATAGTATTTATCTAAATATTTAAAGTCAGATCCCATTGCCGAGCGGCAGAGAGGCCACCATGGAGCCCACCACCAACAGGAAGATCGGACCAGACAATCCCGGTGTCGTGCTCCATGGGCAGACCACTGCCGCTCCGATCTTCCGGCCCGTCCCCCACCACAGAGCTCGAAGACGAGAACTGAACAAAATTCAGCCCATTGGGTGCAGTGACATTCACATCAATTCAACCAGCTGCTTTATCCTAGTTGGTATTGAGCTTGAGTGTTGCTGCAACTGCATGTGTCCAGTCATCTGGCTTGAGCCTTGTAGATGCTGAATAGGATCTGAGTGGTCAGGAGCTGAGCCATTCATTGCAGTGTAATCAGTCTTTGGTTTGCTCTTGTAGCCACATTGTCAACAAGGCTGTTCTAGTTAAGCTTCTGGTTAGTGATGAGCCCAACATATCGATGATGGTGCCTTTAAAATTCAGGAAGAGATGTCATTACCTGACACTTATGTGGTGCAAATGTTACCTACCAATTGGCAGCTCAAGCCTGGATGTTGTCCGGTCTTCTTGTAGAGCAATTCTGAATGGACCTAAATGCATGGAATTATTTGTGAAGAACCTGCTCCTGACTGGACGAAGCACCTAAATATGGTTGGGCTAAGGACCTTGCCTTGAGAAACTCCTCAAGTGATATCGTGGGCTGTCTCGATTGGCCCTTGACACTGAATTGGCTTTTGTTTTTTTTAATGCCTTCATTACATTCTTTATTTAATTCCCCAAAAGGGGAAGAGGTAGAGAAGTGGATTGATATCCGTGCCCAGACCTGTGATTCTGTTAGCTGAATGAAAATTGTGAAGAAAGGGCTTATATAGCATACTCAGTCTCTCAAGATGCAGTTGTCATTCAGTCTGCTGAACAAATGGGATATTTCTCTTTAGTTTTAACAGCATCTGCTCAGTTGTTTTTCAAAGTGATTTGAACAAAAGTTAGAAGACAAATTTCAAAAGCATTACTCATGGAAAGTATATGTTGAGCATACTTTGAGTGAGTGGCTGACCCCAGATTTCTGCAAGTCACCAATCACACTCTATCTTTCCATTCCAAATATAATCCACTGTGGCAGAATGGGTGTGGCCTGGGAAATGCTGCTCCCTGGCTAGAAATTTCCTCAGATTAGTCTGGGAATCCAGCAGCAGGTTGGTTTGCCTGGTAAGAAGTAGCGTATCAGCTTCGCGGACAATATATTCAGGACACTTGCTTGAACACTCATAGACCTACCAGCATTTTGAGATTGATAAAGGGGGTTAATGAGGCAGTGCATGGCCTATTCTAGGCCATTGTACTGGCAATCCCACATTCTGTTTTCCTGCCCTCTTTTTCTAGACAGTACTAAAGATATGCCTATAGTGGTGCAAGCCAACTAGTAACATTTAAATTGGAGAATCTTACAAGATCCCAAAAACTCTTGCATCCTGCCACTCACACCAGCCTGATTTTCAGGCCTGATGCATACGTGTGTGTGAAGTGTGCTGATTCTGCACCTGTTGCAGCTTTTGTTTTGTCTTCTAGATTTTGGAGAGGAAGGGAAGATGGGAGAAGACATGATAGGTTGCAAAGACAAAGGGGATCACAGGTGGATTTTTTGAGCAGTGGCTAATGACAACAGAATGGAAAGAGAGAGGGAGAAGAAACCATTACAGTATCAAGCAAGCATGAGGGTCAGGAAAGGAAGTTGGTTGTTTAGTTTAGTTTAGTTTAGAGATACAGCACTGAAACAGTTGGTCAACAGTTTAGTGGGAAAAGGGTAAAGAGAGTGCAAGAAGTGGGTCTCATTGACAAGATGAACTCAGACAGGCCATAAAGGGAGATAGCAGACAAACTGGGAAAATATGCAAATTCAGGGCTAGGGCAGGGGAAAACTCCTGGGCAAAGGGAAGGGAGGGTTATGGCAGAGCCAGCTGAACAAATAGTCTCATTCTTAGTGACAAAGAGTCCGTGAGATTCTCACACTTATTGTTGCAGATGAGGGGAGGGCAGTTAAGGGGATAGTTGGTAGTGGAGGAAAAAAAGCCAGCAGTTATCCTTACATTCTAGGATAATCCTGAAGCTGTTAGCAGTTTTGGCAGAGGCGAACAGGGATGACAATGCATGATGTGGTGCAGCCATATCTGCTGATGAATGGCTAAACCAGTTGTGCGCTATTTACATTCATGTCTGCACCCATTGAACTTAAGGGGTAAGTTGAATTTTAATAGCAAACGAAGCTTCTTTGAGGGAAACAGTTAGGAGAGAGAGGGAAACAGGTTGAGAGTGAAAAGCCTATTACCACTAGCCTGGGTGGACTCACTAGGAGTGTGGGAAAGGTAGTTGATAAGTTAATGGTGAATTGAGTGACAGCAGAGCAAGGGGAATGTGAAAACACAGGGGTTCAGTGGGGGGTAGTTTAAAGGAGAAAAGGTAGGGGTAATGATAGCAAGTAGGAGTAATTCTGGAGAGGGGATGATTGGGAAGGTGTTCTATTTTGGATAGCTAGGTGGTGAAGGCTAGAAATGGACTCTAATCTTCATACACTTTATAAGCTTTTATTTACAAAGATTACACATTACACATTACAAACCTAACAACTGCAGGTTCAGTCTGCTCCTATATGTAGGAGTACAGGTGAATCCCAAATTAATACCCACCACTGGAATAGAATTAAGTACTCAATTACGATAAAATTGACAAAGGGAGGGGGTACTGGTAAAGTGAAGGAGTGTGAGGAGAGAGGGAGTAGTGAGGGAGTATAGGTGATGTGGGAAGGGATGGGAGAGAATTGTTGAAGGTCACATTTTTCTCATGAGCTCCACTGCGAGATGTAGCTCCTTTCCCACCATACCATGCCATGCCACTCACCACCTCCCACTGGCCTGCCAGTGATGCCCACATCCCATGAAAGAACAAAAAAAGGTAAAAAAAACAGAAAGAGAAACATAAAAGAAAATAGAATCATAGAGTCATAGAGTCGTACAGCATAGAAACAGGCCCTTCGGCCCACCGTGTCCGTGCTGACCATAATGCCTATCTATACTAATCCCACCTGCCTGCATTAATTCCATATCCCTCTATGTCTTGCTCATTCCAGTACCTGTCCAGATGCCTCTTAAATGTCGCTACTATTCCTGCCTCCACCACCTCCTCAGGCAACTCATTCCAGATACCCACTATTATTTGTATGAAAAATTTACCCCTTTGATCCCCTTTAAACCTCCTCCCTCTCACCTTAAATCTATGCCCTCTAGTTTTAGTCACCCCTACCATGGGAAACAGACTCTGGCTATCTACCCTATCTATGCCTCTCATAATTTTATATACCTCTATCATGTCCCCGTTCCAGGGAAAACAGACCGAGCCTATCCAATCTCTCTTTACAACTCAAACCCTCCAAACCAGGCAACATCCTTGTGAATCTTTTCTGCACCCTCTCCAGCTTAATCATATCTTTCCTGTAGTACGGCGACCAGAACTGCACACAGTACTCCAAATGCGGCCTAACCAACATTATGTACAATTGTAACATGACGTCCCAACTCTTGTACTCAATGCCTCGGCCGATGAAGGCAAGCATGCCATACGCCTTCTTCACCACCCTCTCTACCTGTGTTGCCACTTTCAGGGAACTATGTACTTGCACCCCAAGGTCTCTCTGCTCAAGAACACTCCCCAGGGCCCTGCCATTCCCTGTATATGTCCTGCCCTGGTTTAACTTCCCAAAATGCATCACTTCACACTTGTCTGTGTTAAATTCCATTTGCCACTCCCTTGCCCACTTTTCCAGTTGATCTATATCCTGTTGTAACCTTAGACAACCTTCTTCACTGTCCACTATACCACCAATTTTGGTGTCATCTGCACACTTACTAATCATGCCCCTTACATTCACATCCAAGTCATTAATATATATGACAAACAACAGAGGGCCCAGCACTGATCCCTGCGACACACCACTGGTCACTGGCCTCCAATCTGAAAAACAACCCTCCACTACCACCCTCTGCCTCCTATCACCAAGCCAATTCTGTATCCAATTTGCTAGCTCACCCTGGATCCCATGTGTTCGAACCTTCTGGGTCAGCCTACCATGCAGGACCTTGTCAAAAGCCTTGCTAAAGTCCATGTAGACAACGTCCATTGCCCTGCCCTCGGCAATCCTCTTGGTCACCTCCTTGAAAAACTCAGTCAAATTCATGAGACATGATTTCCCACGCACAAAGCCATGCTGACAATCCCTAATCAGACCATGCCCTTCCAGATGCATATAAATCCTGTCTCTCAGAATCCCTTCCAATAACTTTCCCACCACTAAAGTAAGGCTTACCAGACTGTAGTTCCCTGGCTTATCCCTGCTGTCCTTCTTAAATAAAGGCACAACATTAGCTATCCTCCAGTCTTCCGGTACCTCACCCGTGGCTAACAATGATACAAAAATCTCCGCCAGGGCCCCAGCAACCTCCTCCCTTGCTTCCCATAGCATCCTAGGATACACCTGGTCAGGCCCTGGGGATTTATCCACCTTAATGCGCTTCAATACCTCCAACACCTTCTCCTTTGCAACGTTGATATGCTCCAGGATATCGGTGTTCTCTCCCTTGAACTCATTAGCTTCCATGACCTTCTCCACGGTAAATATGGATGAGAAATATCCATTTAAGACCTCGCCCTTTTCCTGTGGCTCCACACATAGATTGCCACACTGATCCTTAAGGGGACCTACTCTCTCCCGAGCTACCCTTTCACTCTTAATATACTTATAGAATCTTTTAGGATTCTCCTTTATCTTATCTGCCAGGGAAATCTCATGGCCCCTTGTCGCCCTCCTAATTTCCTTCTTAAGTGTAGTCCTACATTCCCTATACTCCTCGAGGGACTCGCTCGATCCTAGCTGCCTATACCTGACATATGCCTCCTTCTTTGTCCTGACCAGATCCTCAATATCCCTCGTCAACCAAGGTTCCCTAAACTTGCCAGTCTTGCCCTTCCATCTAACAGGAACATGCCGGCCCTGAACTCTTCCTATCTCACTTTTAAAAGCCTCCCATTTGCCAGACGTCCCTTTACCTGTAAACAGCCTCTCCCATTCAACTTTTGAGAGTTCCTGTCTGATGCCATCGAAATTAGCCTTCCCCCAATTTACGACTTCAACCTGAGGACCAGTCCTATCCTTTTCCATAACTAACTTGAAGCTAATAGAGTTATGGTCATTGGTCCCAAAGTGCTCCCCCACTGACACATCAACCACCTGCCCATCCTCATTTCCTAAGAGGAGGTCGAGTGTAGCCCCTTCTCTAGTAGGGCCATCCACATACTGCTTCAGAAAACTATCCTGGACACACTTAACAAAATGACACATGGAGAAGTAGCACAGACAAACAGCAACACAAAGACATTCAAGAAAGAAACCAGAGTCTCCAACTTATGGTGCGCAATGCCATGAGAGATCCAAAAGTAGGTGTTCAGGAAAGTTCAAGTTATACACATTTCGTTATGATTTATAGTTGGGTAGATATTGGATGGAGTTGCGCCTGTTTTACAGCCATGAAATGGCTACAACTTCGGGTCAATTTCAAGGACTAACTTCCCACATTCATAAAATGACTGAAGGATGTCCAACTCAATATCATGTTGGGCAACCTTTCTGGCATACGAGGCGGTCATTTAAAACAGTCATCAGAATCCTTACATATGTTAATAAGGGACCTAATGCCCGGTTTATACCGTCTTCACTAAATTTGATATCACAGGGATATCGGAGTTGGGCCTGTTTTGTTCAGCATTCTTATGCAATCACTGAACAACTGACACCAAAAGATAAATTTGAAAAAAATATCCTTATTGTGGAGTCAGGAGAAGTAGGAGTTCTCCCCCAGCTCCACAGTATCCCATTCAGCACGCTTCCCCCTTCCTGGGACTTACCTTCTGACCATTGTTTGTGATGCAAGTGGTTTAATATTTTCTTTAAATGGGCCAGCTGCTTGTGGAGGTACCACATTCACCAGAACCTCTTCCAATTAATGTTCCTGAGGTTCAACTGCATCATCACCTTTGTGCCTGAAACCAGTGCTGACGAGTTTAGACCCCAACATTTTCTAGCTTACAGTCCAATACAAATTCTTCATACCATCTCAAAAATGTTTCCAAAGTTCTATTTTTAAAACCATAATTGTTCAATCCTATGAACTAATTTTTCATGGTTTATGTCTTCTAAATACTCTCACTGTCCTTTGAATTTTTACTCATTATAGAACTGTACTTGAAACTCAGTGATAAGATTTAATAATATTCAATGGAAGTTCTGTAGACTTCATTTTCAATGGTTTGAATTTAGATAATAGCCCATTGGCTATAGATACCACTGCCACTGTTTTTAGTTCAATACTGTACTTTAATGATGTTGCAACATTCTGCTCAGTTGACCTTCAGTATAACCCTTTCAAAAATCTAATTTACTCAACATCCTAAATAAGATAATGTTTCCCTTTTACAAGTTCTATTAATTTTAATCCAATTTTATAATTGGGAAATTGCCTGCAGAAAATCTTAACCTTGCATTTGAAAGCTGTGCAGTTGTACAGCGATTTTGTGTATATCATATTTGTACATCACACCTGCCAAGAATATGCATTTGTTAACCCAATGCCATTCTATTGTTAGCTACTCTCATTAAAACTGACATGTGAGTCTTTAAGGAAGATGGTGAAGTTAACAACTTGGGCCACCTCTTGGTAATTACCCTTAGCATGTACCTCTAGCCGTAGAAACTTCCATTTGAGCTTTTTAAAAATAACTCACCAACAACAAGCTGTATTTATATAGTGATTTTAACATAATAAAACATTCCAAGATGCTTCATTGGAGCATTATAAAGCAAAATTTAGTGGCAAACCACATAAGGAGAGATTAAGGCAGATGATTAACCACTTGGTCAAAGAGGTGGGTCTTAAGGAGTGTCTGAAAGGAGGAAAGAGAGTTGGAGAGGCAGCGAGGCATACGGATGAAATTTAAGAGCTCAGACTTTGGCAACTGAAGGCATGGCCACCAATGGTGAAGTGATTAAAATTGGGCATGTGCAAAAGGCCAGAATTAGAAGAGTGCAGATATCTTGGAGGGTTGTAGGGTTGGAGCAGATTACAGAGATGGGGAGAAGTGAGGCCATGGAGGGATTTGAAAATAAGGATGAGAATTTTAAAATTGGGGTGTTGCTTAACTGGGAGCCATTGCAAGTCAGGGAGCACAGTGGTGATTAGTGAATAGGACTTGGTGCGAGTAAGGACATGGGCGGCAGAGTTTTGGATGACCTTAAGTTTATGGAGGGTAGAATGTGGGACGCTGGCCAGAAGTGCATGGAAATAGTCAAGTCTCAAGGTAACAAAGGTATAGATGAGGGTTTTAGCAGCAGATGAGTTGAGGCAGATGCTCTGTTGGTATGTTTCCAGCCCAACAAGGAAGGAGATATTGCTGGATCTGTTTCTGGGGAATGAAGTGGATCAAGTGTCAGTAGGGGAATATTTAGGGAATGGTGATCATGGTATCATAAGGTTTAGGTTAGCTATGGAAAAGGACAAGGAGCAATCTAGAGTAAAAATACTTAATTGGAGGAGTGCCGATTTTAATGGGGTGAGAATGGATCTGTCCCACGTGAATTAGAATTAAAGACTGACAGACAAGACTGTAACACAACAATAGACTGCCTTTAAAGAGGAGGTGGTTCAGGCACAGTCGAGGTACATTCCCACAAGTGGGACAGTCGGTCAACCTGGATGACAAAAGAGATGGAGAGTGAGATGAAGCAGAAAAAGGATGCATATGTCAGATGTCAGGTTGATAATACAAGTGAGAACCAGGCTGAATATAGAAAGTACAGAGGAGAAGTGTAAAAGGAAATAAGGAGGCAGAGAGTATGAGAAGAGACTCAAAGCTAACAAAAAAGAGGATCCAAAAGTCTTCTATAGGCATATAAGTAGTAAATGGCTAGTAAGAGGAGAGGTGGGACCAATTAGGAGCCAAAAGGTAATCTTCGCATGGAGGCAGAGGGCATGGCTGAGGTACTAAATGAATACTTTGCATCTGCCTTTATCAAGGAAGAAGATACTGTCAAAGTCATCGTGAAAGCAGAGGTAGTTGAGACACTGGATGAGCTAAAAATTGATCATGATCTTCTACCTCAACTCCACTTTCCTACCTGCTCCTCAGATCTCTTGATTCCCTGACAGACCAGAAAATTGTCTATCTAAGCCTTAAATATATTCAATGATGATACATCCACAACTCTGTAAGGTAAACAATTCCAGAGATTCACACCCCTTTGAGTGAAGAAATTTCACCTCATCTCAGTCCTAAACGATTGACCCCCTTATCCGGAGACTTTGCCCCCATGTTCTAGATTCCCCAGTCTAGGGAAGTAACCTCTCAGTGTCTACCCTGGCAAGCCCCTTCAGAATCCTGTATATTTCAATGAGATCACCTCTCATTCTTCTAAACTACAGAGAGTACAGGCCCAATTTATTTGGCATCTCATCATAGGACAACTCTCTCATCCCAGGAACCAATCTAGTGAATCTTCACCGCCTCCAATGCAAGTATATTCTTCATTAAATATGGAGACTAAAATTGCGCACTGTATTCTAGCTATGGTCTCACCAAAGCCCTGTACAATAGTAGCAAGACTGGTACTCTAATCCCCTTTCAATCAAGACCAACTTGCCATTTTCCTTCCTAATTGCTTGCTGTACCTGCATGCTAAATTTCTGCGTTCCTGCTTTGTGTACACCCAAGTTTCTCTGAACATCAACATTTTCAAGTTTCATACCTTTTAAAAAAATATTCTGCTTTTCTATCCTTACTACCAAAGTAAATAACCTCACACTTCCCCACATGATATTCCATGTGCCACCTTGCTGCCCACTCACTTAAACTGTCTGTATTTCTTTGCAGGCTCTTAATGGTTCCGGCCTCAACCGGAATTCTGGGCACTGCATTTTAGAAAGGATGTGAAGGCATTAGAGAGGGTGAAGAAAAGAATTACTAGAATGGTTCCAGTGATGAGAGACTTCAATTATGAGGGTAGATCAAAGAAGCTGGGGTTGTATTCCTCAGAGAAGAGAAGGTTGAGAGGAAATTTGATAGAGGTAGTCAAAATCATGAGGGCTCGAGATAGAGTAGATAGAAAGAAAAGGTTCTCGTTGGCTGAAGAGTCAAAACCAGAGGACATCAATTTAAGGTGATTGGCAAAAGAACAAACGGCAACAGGCAGAAAAACTTTGTTTTATGCAGTGAGTGATTAGGATCTGGAATGCATGCCTTAGAGTGTGTGGAGGTAGATTCAATCATGGCTTTCAAGAAGGAATTGGATAAGCATCTGAAGAAAAAAAGTTGCCAGGGCTATGGGGAAAGGGCAATGGAGTGGGACTAAGCGATTTGCTCTTGCAGAGAGCCAGCACGGACACAACATGCTGAATGGACTCCTTCTATGCTGTAACCATTCTATGACTCGATGTTGAAAGGTTTGTTTCTTTCTATACAGATGCTGCAAGACCAGCTGTGTATTTCCAGCATTTTCTGTTTTTATCTCAGATTTCCAGCATCTGCAATATTTTGCTTTCATATTTCCATTAGGAGTTTGCAGCTTATAAGCTGGAAATTCTTAATGGAAATAGTTCGTAAATCTAGACATACCCTTTTGTAAGTCTTACAAGGAAACATATTTAACCACACTACATATTTGCCATCTGTATATAAATAGTTGAACATCATGAAAGACTATTTTTCAGAATTTCTGATGGAATGAAATATAATCACAATCAAGTTAGCATACTGTAAACCCAAAGATATTTTTCCCAAATATAGTTGTGGGCCAACATGTTATTTTCAACTGTACGGGTACATAAAAACATGAAAGTCAAGGAAGAAATTATTAATTTATTAAGTGTCTGCACTTTCTTACATCCAAGTTTTAAAATATTGTCAATTAATTTCTCCCATTGTAAATTCATAAGAATTTCTATTAGTACGGTAAGAATTACTTCAGGAAATGGAAACTTGCATGAGGCCTCCAATGGCTTAATATTGATAACGTGATCAATATTCTGTCCCAGTATGATTTGTATTTTAATTATACTATTGTGCTGGAGAGAAAGCTTCAGGAGGTGTGGATAACACAGTAAGCTAGAAATTTGGGCACACTGGATGGCGGAGCATAGAGTCTGATTCCTGTGCCTGAATGGGGAGGTCTGAAGCACCCCTGATATTGGGCCTTGGGCCTCATTTCCCTTGTGTTGAATATTGGTATTTGGTTGTATTTGTATTCATAGATTTGTAGTGGATTCTAGAGAAAGTCTTAGACTCCAGTTAATTAACAACTCTTAATGATTTACAGTTGCTATATACACTCTCCGAAAGCCACCTAAACGAGCATCCTTCGTACTGCTTCACCTTCTTCTCCTGAAACCTATCTCATGTGACTGTTACATCATTGCTCATACAGTGGGAGGGGTCTCTCTCACTGTCTTCGGTATTAACCCTTTACAACCTTATACTACAGTGAGTTGCTTCTTGCTCTTCACAAAGCGAAGCCTGTTTCAAGATTGGGCATTGCAGCGGCCCTCAAGTAAGTGCAGAGTTGGGGAGGGGGGTGGTGAGGCTTCAGTGGGTTGAGTGGCTGGGTCAAAAGGGGACTGACCAGGCTAATGTAAATGAGGCCAAGTCCTCAAGGTTGTGACCACTTATTCAATTTGAGTGTGGGTGATCAGTCAGTAATCCAAAATTCATAAGCACTAACATATTTTTCAGATCAACAAAAATTCTGACCTTTATATGATAAAATGAGCTGTATATAATTCAGGTGTCAGTGCTTGGTTGGACAGTATTTTCATAATCCATATTTTAGAATTCTGTTATTACAAAAAATTCTTATTGCAGACTGGGAATACTTCCAATCCAAATTAAATTGGTTGCTTACAATACATGTAGTTATTTGAACAGATGAAGCTTAAAGTGTGAAACAAAAGTTGATCCACAGTACTTAAGTTGACTTGTTTTAAATCATTGAGAACAAATGTTTGGTTTGTGTTACTCAAGGCTGTATGTTAAAGTAGGCTGTCCTGATTTTGAACTTCTGCTCAGTTACTGTTACTTCAAGATAGCTGTTTCCTGGAGACTACAGAAATCCATTAATTGTGCTAATTTAGAATGGATTGCAATTAAAAATAGAAACTGTTTCATAAGAACGTCTTCTTCTTCTTTTCTTCTTTTGGGCCTCCTTATCTCGAGAGACAATGGATACGCGCCTGGAGGTGGTCAGTGGTTTGTGAAGCAGCGCCTGGAGTGGCTATAAAGGCCAATTCTGGAGTGACAGGCTCTTCCACAGGTGCTGCAGAGAAATTTGTTTGTTGGGGCTGTTGCACAGTTGGCTCTCCCCTTGCGCCTCTGTCTTTTTTCCTGCCAACTACTAAGTCTCTTCGACTCGCCACAATTTAGCCCTGTCTTTATGGCTGCCCGCCAGCTCTGGCGAATGCTGGCAACTGACTCCCACGACTTGTGATCAATGTCACACGATTTCATGTCGCGTTTGCAGACGTCTTTATAACGGAGACATGGACGGCCGGTGGGTCTGATACCAGTGGCGAGCTCGCTGTACAATGTGTCTTTGGGGATCCTGCCATCTTCCATGCGGCTCACATGGCCAAGCCATCTCAAGCGCCGCTGACTCAGTAGTGTGTATAAGCTGGGGGTGTTGGCCGCTTCAAGGACTTCTGTGTTGGAGATATAGTCCTGCCACCTGATGCCAAGTATTCTCCGAAGGCAGCGAAGATGGAATGAATTGAGACGTCGCTCTTGGCTGGCATACGTTGTCCAGGCCTCGCTGCCGTAGAGCAAGGTACTGAGGACACAGGCCTGATACACTCGGACTTTTGTGTTCCGTGTCAGTGCGCCATTTTCCCACACTCTCTTGGCCAGTCTGGACATAGCAGTGGAAGCCTTACCCATGCGCTTGTTGATTTCTGCATCTAGAGACAGGTTACTGGTGATAGTTGAGCCTAGGTAGGTGAACTCTTGAACCACTTCCAGAGCGTGGTCGCCAATATTGATGGATGGAGCATTTCTGACATCCTGCCCCATGATGTTCGTTTTCTTGAGGCTGATGGTTAGGCCAAATTCATTGCAGGCAGACGCAAACCTGTCGATGAGACTCTGCAGGCATTCTTCAGTGTGAGATGTTAAAGCAGCATCGTCAGCAAAGAGGAGTTCTCTGATGAGGACTTTCCGTACTTTGGACTTCGCTCTTAGACGGGCAAGGTTGAACAACCTGCCCCCTGATCTTGTGTGGAGGAAAATTCCTTCTTCAGAGGATTTGAACGCATGTGAAAGCAGCAGGGAGAAGAAAATCCCAAAAAGTGTGGGTGCGAGAACACAGCCCTGTTTCACACCACTCAGGATAGGAAAGGGCTCTGATGAGGAGCCACCATGTTGAATTGTGCCTTTCATATTGTCATGGAATGAGGTGATGATACTTAGTAGCTTTGGTGGACATCCGATCTTTTCTAGTAGTCTGAAGAGACCACGTCTGCTGACGAGGTCAAAGGCTTTGGTGAGATCAATGAAAGCAATGTAGAGGGGCATCTGTTGTTCACGGCATTTCTCCTGTATCTGACGAAGGGAGAACAGCATGTCAATAGTCGATCTCTCTGCACGAAAGCCACACTGTGCCTCAGGGTAGACGCGCTCGGCCAGCTTCTGGAGCCTGTTCAGAGCGACTCGAGCAAAGACTTTCCCCACTATGCTGAGCAGGGAGATTCCACGGTAGTTGTTGCAGTCACCGCGGTCACCTTTGTTTTTATAGAGGGTGATGATGTTGGCATCGCGCATGTCCTGGGGTACTGCTCCCTCGTCCCAGCACAGGCATAGCAGTTCATGTAGTGCTGAGAGTATAGCAGGCTTGGCACTCTTGATTATTTCAGGGGTAATGCTGTCCTTCCCAGGGGCTTTTCCGCTGGCTAGGGAATCAATGGCATCACTGAGTTCCGATTTGGTTGGCTGTATGTCCAGCTCATCCATGACTGGTAGAGGCTGGGCTGCATTGAACGTATTCATAAGAACGTATTCTGTAAATATGAACAACCTGAGCTCATCATTTCTGGAGCATATATAATCCTCTTCTTTCCCCTTTAGCAAACATCAGGAAATAGAGGAGATTTAGCAGCAATTAGAAATGTTTTAAGGGTCACTTTAGAAGCACTTATACTCTAACTATAGTATCAGTGCAAAGTGCTTTCTGGATGCATACTTAACACCAGAGTCAAGTCAGCCCTTAGCTCTGCAAATACAATGCACAAGTAAACCACTGTGCAAGCACTTCACAACAACAATGTGGTTGACTCTTAATTGCATTCTGAAATGGCCCAGCAAGCCACTCAGTTGTATCAAACCGCTACAAAATGTAAGAAAAGGAACAAGACTGGACGGACCACCTGGCATCGACCTAGGCACTGGAAATGACAACAGCAAACCCAGCCCTGTTGACCCTGCAAAGTCCTCCTTACTAAAATCTGGGGGCTTGTGCTAAAGTTAGGAGAGCTGTCCCACAGACTAGTCAAGCAATAGATTGACATAGTCATACTCATGGAATCATACCTTACAGACAATGTCCCAGACACCACCATCACCATCCCTGGGTATGTCCTGTCCCACCGGTAGGACAGATCCAACAGTGGTGGCTACACACTGGTATGGTCAGGAGGGAGTTGCCCTGGGAATCCTCAACATTGACTCTAGACCCCATGAAATCTCATGGCATCAGATCAAACATGGACAAGGAAACCTCCTGCTGATTACCATCTACTGCACCCGCGCCCCCCACCACCGGTGGGAACTTCAATGTCCATCACCAAGAGTGGCTCGGTAGCACCACGACTGACCGAGCTGGCCAGGTCCTAAAGAACATAGTTGCTAGACTGGGTCTGCAGCAGGTGGTGAAGGAGACAAAAAAGGGAAAAACCTACTTGACCTCTTCCTCACCAATCTACCTGTCGCAGATGCATCTGTCCATGACAGTATAGGTAGGAGTGACCACCGCACAGTCCTTGTGGAGATGAAGTCCCATTTTCACATTGAGGATACCCACCATCACGTTGGAAGCACTACCACCGTGCTACATGGGATAGATTTCGATCAGATCTGGCAACTCAAAACTGGGCATCCATGAGGCGCTGTGGGCCATAAGCAGCAGCAGAATTGTACTCAACCACAACCTGTAACCTCATGGCCCGGCATATCCCCCACTCTACCATTAGGGTCAAGCCAGGGAACCAACCCAGGTTCAATGAAGAGTGCAGGAGGGCATTCCAGGAGCAGTACCAGGCATACCTCAAAATGAGGTGTCAGCCTGGTGAAGCTACAACACAGGACTACTTGCATACCAAACAGCGGAAGCAGCATGCGATAGACAGGGCTAAGCGATCCCACAACCAACCGATCAGATCTAAACTCTGCAGTCCTGCCACATCCAGTCATGAATGGTGGTGGACATTTAAACAACTAACAGGAGGAAGAGGCTCCACAAATATCCCCATCCTCGACAATGGGGGAGCACAGCACATCAGTGCAAAAAACAAGGCTGAAGCATTTGCATCCATTTTCAGCCAGAAGTGCCGAGTGGATGATCCATCTCGGCCTCCTCCTGAGGTCCCCAGCATCACAGATGCCAGTCTTCAGCCAGTTTCAAGAAACATCTGAAGGCACTGGATACTGCAAAGGCTATGGGCCCTGACAATATTCCAGAAATAGTACTGAAGGCTTGTGCTCCAGAACTAGCCATGCCCCTAGCCAAGCTGTTCCAGTACAGCTACAACACTGGCATCTAGCAGGCAATGTGGAAAATTGCCCAAGTATGTCCTATAAACAAAAAGCAGGACGTCCAACCCAGCCAATTACCGCCCCATCAGTCTACTTGCAATCATCAGCAAAGTGATGGAAGGGGTTATCGACAGTGCTATCAAGTGGCACTTGCTCAGCAATAACCTGCTCACTGACGCTCAGTTTGGGTTCTGTCAAGCCACTCAGCTTCTGACCTC
This sequence comes from Heterodontus francisci, assembly GCF_036365525.1. Classification (NCBI taxonomy): domain Eukaryota; kingdom Metazoa; phylum Chordata; class Chondrichthyes; order Heterodontiformes; family Heterodontidae; genus Heterodontus; species Heterodontus francisci. Next base: position 37,318,657 of record NC_090388.1, on the reverse strand, counting down.
ATTACAGCTTTTGTCCAAATGTGGTCAAAAGAATTGAATTATAGAGGTGAGAGTGACTGCCCTTGACATCAACACAGCATTTAGTCGAGTATGGCATCAAGGAGCCTGAGCAAAACTGGAGTCAATGGGAATCAGGGGGAAAACTCTTCACTGGTTGGAGTCATACCTAGCGCAAAGGAAGATGGTTGTGGTTGTTGGAGGTCAATCATCTCAGTCCCAGGACATCACTGCAGGAGTTCCTCAGGATAGTGTCCTCGGCCCAACCATCTTCAGCTGCTTCATCAATGACCTTCCTTCAATCATAAGGTCAGGAGTGGGGATTTTCACTGATGATTGCACAATGTTCAGCACCATTCCAACTCCTCAGATCCTAAAGCAGTCCCTGTCCAGATGCAGCAAGACCAGGACAACATCTAGGCTTGGGCTGATAAGTGGCAAGTTACATTCGCACCACTCAAGTGGCAGGCAATGTCCATCTCAAACAAGAGAGAATCTAACCATCTCCCTTTGACGTTCAATGGCATTATCAATGCTGAATCCACTACAATCAACATGCTGGGGGGTTACCATAGACCAGAAACTGAACTGGACCAGCCACATAAATGTAGTGGCCACAAGAGCAGGTCAGATGCTGGGAATTCTGTGGTGAGTAACTCACCTCCTGACTCCCAAATGCTTGTCCACCATCTACAAGGCACGTCAGGAGTGTGATGGAATACTCTTCACTTGCCTGGACGGGTGCAGCTCCAACAACACTCAAGAAGCTCAAAATCATCCAGGACAAAGCAACCTGCTTGATTGGCACCCTATCCACCACCTTCAACATTCACTCTCTTCACCCCCTACACACAGTGGCAGCAGTGTGTACCATCTACAAGATGCACTGCAGCAACGCACCAAGGCTCCTTAGACCGCACCTTCCAAACTCGCGATCTCTACCACCTAGAGGGACAAGGATAGCAGATGCATGGGAACACCACCACATGCAAGTTCCTCTCCAAGCCACACACCATCCTGACTTGGAACTATATTGCCGTTCCTTCATTGTCACTGGGTCAAAATCCTGGAACTCCCTTCCTAACAGCACTGTAGGTGTACCTATGCCCCAAAGACTGTAACGGTTCAAGAAGGTATCTCACCACCACCTTCTTAAAAGCAATTAGGGATGGGCAATAAATGCTGGCCTCGCCAGCAACACCCACATCCCATTATTACAGTAAAGTGACGAGGGGTTGAAGGGCTTCCCTTGTTTCCCTCTTCTTGTTAGACCACAATAGATTTAATTATTTCTTAAAGTGGATGTACTGGCCAATTTAGTAGGTGTTTGATTACATACTTGCTATGATCGTAACAAGAACCAATCAGAAAGATTTTGTTGAGTTAACAAAGAAAGTGGTTAACTTCATTGTACCTAAACCAAACTAATAATAATAATGCAAAACGTGCCAACTTTCACTCACACACACACTAGAGGTTACAGATTGGGGAAAGATAGATTGGTGGAGTTAGAGTCCATAAAAAACAGTTCGGTGATTTGGCTGGCTTCTAGCTGAATTCAGTGGTCCTGATGCTTTGAGTTTGTAGAGGTAGATGACTGGTTCAGTGAGTCTCTTGGAGATAGTGATGCAGATAATTTCCTCCAACGGGGTTTCGGATTATAGCCGAAGCATGCAAAGGTGGTCAGTCAACAAGTAGGATTTAAAAGCTTTCAAGCTGGAATGGAGAGGGTGAGAGAGAGAGGGACCCTCACTTAAGGTCTGCTCATGTCAGAGTCCAGTTGCTTCTCCTTTGCTGCAGATAAAAACACCACCTTAAAATCACAGATTGCGAGGGGCTTGTCACATGACAGTCACCCAGTGAATCAAACATCACAGTCAGCAGTATTTCTCTGCTTGCTGAAAGAACAGGTAGTTCCTTTAAACTTCATGGGTCTTGGTTCTTGCTGGGAAATGCAGCCATTTTGTCTATTTCCTCGCAATCCTTTACAATGTAGGATACAGTCACCATGAATGAATAAAAAAAACTAAATTAGGAATGTAAATGTGCCCTTACATTCTTCCTGGCAGTTTAAAGTTTAATACTGATTATTTAAAAAGTTAATCAGTGAAAGATTTAAAATAGTCAAACTTGAGACTGACTGGGTTCGTCCTAAATGTTTAAGTTGTGTCTTAGTTATGACAATCCTCAGGAGTTAGGGATATTTGTTGTATTCACTGCTGACTGGGATTGTGTTATATCATATCTCAAATTTTCCTTTTTGAAAAGCTTTCAGGTATTTGTGACATTATGAGAATGGTGAATTATAAAATATCTCCATGGATTACATGTGCGGGGCATCACTAAAATGAAACAACAACTTATATTTATATAACGCCTTTAACATAATAAAATGTCCCAAGTTGCTTCACAGGAGCGTTATAAAATAAAATATGACACCAAGTCAGATAAGAAGATATTAGGCCAGAGGAGTAAAAGCTTTGTCAAAAAGGTAGGTTTAAGTAGTGTCTTAAATGTGGAAAGTTAGGTCAAGAGGCAGAGATGTGGTAGGAGGGAATTCCAGAGCTGAGGGCTCAGGTAATTAAAGTTACAGCCACCAATGGTGGAGCAATTAAAATCAGGGATGCTCAAGATGCCAGAGGTAGATGAGCGCAGATGTCTTGGAGGGTTGTGGGGCTGAAGGAGATTACAGAGAAGGGAGGGATGAGGCCATGCAAGGATTGGAAAAAATGGATGAGAATTTTAAAATCAAGGCATTGCTTGACCAGAAGCCAATGTAGATCAGCAAGCATAGGGGTGATAGGTGAACAGGACTTCGTACAAGGACATGGGCAGCAGAGTTTTGTTTGACCTTAAGTTTACAGAGGGTAGAACGTGGGGGTGGGGTGGGGGTTGGCGTCAGCAAGGCGTGCAGCATCAGCAAGGCGTGCAGCGTCAGCTAGGTAACAAAGGGAAGAACAGCGGTTTCAGCACCAGATGAGTTGAGGCAGGGCAATGTTATGGAGGTGGAAATAGGTGTTCTTAGTAATAGTGCGGATGTATGGTTGGAAGCTCATCTCAGGGTCAAATATGACACCAAGGTTGCGAACAGTCTGGTTTAGTCTCAGATAGTTTCTGGGAGAGGAATGGAGTCAGTAGCTAAGGAACGGAGTTTGCAGTGAGGACTGAAGACTATGGCTTCAGTTTTCCCAATAGTTAATTGGAGGAAATTTCTGCTCATCCATTTCTGATTGTTGGATAAGCAGCCTGATAATTTAGCATCAGAGGAGGAGTTGAGAGAGGTGGTGGTGAGATCGAGCTGAGTGTCATCAGCGTACAGGTGAAAACTAACACTGTGCTTTCGGATGATGTCACCAAGGGGCAGCATGTAGATGAGAAATAGGAGGGGACCAAAGATATATCCTTGGGGTGACATGAGAGGTAACAGTGCAGGAGTGGAAAGACAAGTCATTGCAAATGATACTCTGGCTACAATTAGATTGTGATAGAAACCACACCTGCCAAAAATGAGACATATTAATGTCATCAAATGGAGCATTATTTTTAAACTGTTACTGATCTTAAAATAACTTGTTCAAAAAGACCACAACAGTGGCTGAAAACATGGCTGCACATTTGCATTCGAAAAGACAGTTGCATGAAGAAGACAATGGGAGTACTCCCTGATTCAATTAGCCAGATGGATTTTTGTCAATGGTGATGATCAAGAGACATTGACAGCCATTGAGTCAGCATTCCACAACCCCACCCCCCCCACCCTGCCCACTGAGAGTGTCTGGAGCTTGAAGGAATCCACAAAATCTCGCAGGCGAGGCTGCTTTAAATAAGGAACTAGTCACATGAATAACCTGCTGGCAAACCTGAGGGTTGTTTGAGTTGTGCCACACAGAAAGAAATACTGCAATTTGAAGACAAAAGAGAAGGAAGGTCTCTCCCTGTCTCTTTCTCTCTCTCTCATGCAAAGTTTAAGGGACCCACGGAAGTAACTCAAGCCTCAAGGCAGAAGGCCAGTGAAACAAGTTTGAAAGTGTGCACTGGGCCCCAACGAGAACTGCAAAATTTAACTGCAATCAAAGACTTTACATTCCATCCAAAACCAGTAACTGAACTCCAGCTATTGCTTCAAACCTTCCCCCCCCTTTAATTCTTTCTCCTTCTCTGTCTCTATTTGCGTGTGTGTTTATCGCGTATGCAGGCTAGCGTGGTTGCGTTGTATATTTCTAGTAGTTTTAACTGAATTAGAGTTTTAAGGTTAATAAACTTACACCTTTCTTGTTTAAATCTGAGGAAACCTGTCTGGTTGATTTATTTTCCATTACAATTAGAGAGCAGTGAGCGAGGACTCACTGAGAGAGAAGCTAAAACACAGTGTTTTAAGAATTAAACCCTGTTACGGCCAAACCAGGAAAAGGCTGAGAGGAAAGCCCTGGACCTCATTCTCACCTGGTCATAACAAGATAGATAAGAATTGTACCAGGCAAGAGCAGCCCCATCCAGCTGAACGACTGTGGAGAGGCATTGGAGGAGGATGGTGTGGTCAACTGTGTCAGAGGCTGCGGACAGGTCACGAAGGATGAAGAGGGATAGTTTACATTTGTCACAGTCACAAAGGATGTCATTCATGACTTTGATAAGAGCCGTTTCAGTACTGTTGCAGGGGTGAAAATCAGACTGGGGGATTCAAACATGCTGTTCTGGGAAAGAAGGGCACAGATTTGGGAAGCAACAACATTTTCAAAGACTTTGGAGAGGAAAGGGAAATTGGAGATGGGGTGGTAGTTTCCAAGGACAGTTGGTTCAAGGGTTGGTTTTTTGAGGAGAGGGGTGATGGTGGCATATTTAAAGGGGAGAAGAAAAACATCTCAACAATAAAAGGAAACCCCACCTTTGAAAGCAGTAGTGTTAGGGCTGATATTAATCCTCGCACGATGGGCAGAAGAGGGACATGGGCACGGGTGGTGGTTTAAAATGAAAAACCACCTGCCAACCAAACCGGGTTCCGACCAGGAGGTGGAGCAAAAAATGATACAAAAGTTCTGTCATTAAACTCAGCGAAACCTCCATCTGTCTGGGAGTTCCAGGCTTCCTTCTGGCAACCAGGCTCTCCCACTCCCTCTCCCCCACTTGTAAATATTGGGGTCATTGTCTTTTGTTAAGCAAGGCACTTGAATAAACTTTAGTGAAGTACCTTTTATAAGACACTTTTTCAAAACAAAGAAAATAATAGGAGCAAAATTCAGATGGGAGGGTTACAACTTTGCCATAATCCAGATGGGGATAGGGAAGCTGCAATTTATGACTGACCCTGGATCAACTGGGTTTCTTCCCCTCACATGTTCCCTTCTAAATTGTTCTGGCAGGGTGGGGGAAAGGCACTCATAAGGCATGCCCCCCCCATTACATTGAGGGCCAACTTTGGAGGCACGTCTGGGGTGTTCCCAGGCTACCCCTCACCCCATGAATTCCACATAGATTGTCCAATAAACAAATTGGGACTGAAGTCTCCTTAGAATTTTAAGATCCGTTCTTAGCCAATGGAAGATCCTTTGAGCTTAGCAGAGAACAGTAATAAATCCAAGAAGGATAATTACTGTTAAAAATATGGCCAGAAAGTCTGACTAGAAGATTTTTAAAAATTCTCTTCTTTTCACCCTATTTCAGGTTTCCATTGTTTCCCTTTAGAGAGACAACCTAGCTTTCTGACCTCCTCCTCCTCAGCGGGATGGGTGTCTCCTTGGATCTTACAGGTATGGGCATCCACTCAACCAGTCTCTCCGGTTGAGTTTCTGGTCAGTGGTAACCCCCAGGATGTTGATGGTGTGAGATTCAGCAATGGTAATGGTGCTGGATGTCAATGGAAGGTGGATGGACTCTCTCTTGTTGGAGATGGTCATTGCCTTGCACCTATGTGATGCGAATGTTGCGTCACTTAATCAGTCCAAATCCAGATATTGTACAGCTCTTGATGCACGTGGGCGTGGACTTCATCATGATCTGAGGATTAATGAATGGAGCTGAACACTGGGCAATCATCGGCAAACCACCTACTTTCTGAGCTAATGATGGAGGGAAGGTTATTGATGAAGCAGCTGAAGATGGTTGGGCCTAACACTCTGCCCTAAGGAACTCCTGCAGCGATGTCCTGGGGCTGAAGTGATTGATCTCCAACAACCACAACCATCTTCCTTTATGGTAGGTCATGACTCCTTACACTGGAGTACTTTCGTTCTGATCTCCATTGACTTCAGTTATTACAGGAAGGCCAAGTGTATCGATTAAAATAAGTAAATCTGATTAAAACTATTTCTCTGTATGTTCACGTGCTCTGAAATAAAGTAGTTTATCAATTTATACCTAGTGTCATCTCACCGAATGTTTAATAGGTCCGCATTTGCAGAAGTTGAAGAAACATATATGTGAAAGATACAAATATCCACTCAAGATCATAAAGGAATACTATTATTATGTCTTTGGGATACACTATCGAACAGGATGATGTAAGTCATTTTGAGTCAACTCCGACAGAAGTAAATTGCTGAGAGTGGTCCCACTGAAGCAGAGAAGGTATCTGTGGCAGAACTAATCTTGTAACATTAACAGAGGAACTCTTCACCCCAGATGTATTGCCCAATAATATGATGTTTATAGCCAGTTAACAGTGATCCTCGACAGCAGCATTAAAAAAAATCAAATACATCGTACCCTCTCTATTATGATGTAAATTTCCAAAACATTGGGTGCCCTTGTATATTCAGCATGAGAATGTGTATGTCAGACATTCTGCATCATCCACAGAAAAGATAAACATTTGGTGTTGGGTGTTACCTGACAGCTAATGTATCTGAAGCATTCAGATCATAACAGCTGCCATAAAAAAGGCAGAGCCAGGATCAGAGGTCAATGTAGGTCAAGTCTATTCTTTGACTATGAAAAGATTTTCTTCATGGCATTTACACACAAAGGCAGGAATGTGAAGGCTTAAAGACAAGGTCAAAAGATACTTCTTGGTCTACAATGAGAGCATCCAACTTAATCTTACTTTCCCAATGCCTTGGAAAGATAATATTTTTTCATATATTTTAAGTCAAAGAACTGAGAGTACATAACAGAGCTAATATATATAAATGATTTGGAGGAAAATGTAGCTGGTCTGATTAGTAAGTTTGCGGACGACACAAAGGTTGGTGGAGTTGCGGATAGTGATGAGGATTGTCAGAGGATACAGCAGGATATAGATCGGTTGGAGACTTGGGCGGAGAAATGGCAGATGGAGTTTAATCCAGACAAATGTGAGATAATGCATTTTGGAAGGTCTAATGCAGGTGGGAAGTATACAGTAAATGGCAGAACCCTTAGGAGTATTGACAGGCAGAGAGATCTGGGCGTACAGGTCCACAGGTCACTGAAAATGGCAACGCAGGTGGATAAGGTAGTCAAGAAGGCATACGGCATGCTTGACTTCATCGGTCGGGGCATAGAGTATAAAAATTGGCAAGTCATGCTGCAGCTGTACAGAATGTTAGTTAGGCCACACTTAGAATATTGCGTGCAATTCTGGTCGCCACACTACCAGAAGGACGTGGAGCTTTGGAGAGGGTACAGAAGAGGTTTACCAGGATGTTGCCTGGTCTGGAGGGCAGCTATGAGGAGAGGTTGGATAAACTCGGATTGTTTTCACTGGAACGACGGAGGTGGGGGGGGCGGCGACATGATCGAGGTTTACAAAGTTATGAGCGGCATGGACAGAGTGGATAGTCAGAAGCTTTTTCCCAAGGTGTAAGAGTCAGTTACTACGGGACATAGGTTTAAGGTGAGAGGGGCAAGGTTTAGAGGGGATGTGCGAGGAAAGTTCTTTACACAGAGGGTGGTGAGTGCCTGGAACGTGCTGCCGGGGGAGGTGGTGGAAGCAGGTACAATAGTGACGTTTAAGAGGCATCTTGACAAATACATGAATAGGACGGGGATAGAGGGATACGGTCCCTGGAAGTGCAGAAGGTTTTAGTTTAGGCAGGCATCAAGATTGGCGCAGGCTTGGAGGGCCGAATGGCCTGTTCCTGTGCTGTATTGTTCTAAAGTTCAATTATAAATATTTAGCAAGAGAGCCATTTAGTAAGGAACATTCCAACATGTTTTAATTTCAGTTATAAGCCACCTGAAAATTGGGTGGCCTTAATCTGAGTACATAGTGCAAAGAAACAAGCCAATAAGTTGAGCAGAGACAGACTATCACCATCACTGTACTGAAAGAAATAAAGTACTCCAGCACCTAAACACCTGAATGCTTAATCTTAGATTTCCAATCTGTGTTCACCTAAATAGGCAATGCAACCACCTCAAATAATTGATTTTTTTTCTAAAAATCAAATCAATCTTCACTGTATACAATTGCATTAGATATTAATCGTGTCATGTTTTTTATCACCAATAAAAGCAAACCTTAAGGTTGACACTGTAATACTTTAGAAATAATTAGATAATAACCTAAACCAAGATGAACCACTGATACTGTAGAGTATTTCTCACCAATTATAATTACAGGATAGGCATTTGTAAATAAGATTACAGTTTAAAAGACCAGTATATACAATTTCTGGTCAGACATACTAATTGAAGAATGTCTTTCTTCCTTAATTAAAATTACCAATTTAGCGATTTAACTAAGTTTTATGTGGAATTCAGTCAATGCATGGCAGTTGTAATTTGTAACATTGGTTGTAAAATCAGATTAAGTGTGACCTGGTACAACTTTGCACTAATCAATATAGATGTAATAGATGAATGACTGTACAATAAGTCAGCTTTTAACAGTAACAGATACTTAACTACAAACAGCCTTAATGAGGATGCTTGCTAGAAATTTTTTTAATTTCCCCTTGCTCCAACTAACAAAATGTGAGCCACAGATGAGACAGAAGCTGGTATACTAACACATGATGGGGGAGGGAGGGAAAGAAGAGATACACAGGTTCTCTCTCTCAATCTGAGCCATGAGCTTCAAGCTGTACTATATGGGAGTGTATATTTAAGTCTAATATATGCTCACAATATAACTTAAAACAATCAATTTCTGATTCCCTTTTAATTGCTGAGAAGTAAAGTTTGTTGAAATTGTTTTTGATTAGAGCAGTAGGTTAAGCATGTAAATGAGTAGGAAGTACATGTTCTAGTTTGGCAAAAGGCTATTCCAGTTACTCCCACAGGGACACCAGCTCCAAAGATAAGACAAATAGTATAAAAGTTAGATAACTGTTGAGAAACATTATTATATGTGTTACCAGAACAATAGACTCAACCTAATGTTGGGCTGCTGTGCAAACACCCCTAACAACACAGACATATCTATCTTCCTCACTAACCCACCAGGAAATGGATATTCATAGTCATCACAAGATTACCAGGACTGTCAAAGAGCATAAATACAATAGCAGGCAAATGCACATTTACACGGTGGAATCAGATGCATTCCATTACAGCATCGGGTACAAGATACAAAAAATGTTCTTACCAGATACATAAATGTACTTCACTCACTATTCCTACCTGGAATCACAGACAAGTGCAATACTACTGGTACAAAGGCACATAGTTCTCTAATCCCTGAACACCTGTGATCATTCTTGGTACAATCTTTGCCACTGAAGCATTTAAAACACAACAAAATACTGAGTAAGCTCCTCTGTTGAAACTGAAGGAGGAAGAGACGGTCCCCCAACCTACTTGTTTACAGTCCGTACTATTGAGAATTGTGGTGCTTTGCTTATTCAAAGTGCTGAAATCATTAGTTTGACCCTTGTGCAATCAGCATGATTAAGTCATTGTGCTGAATGTTATGACTGGGTGAGGGAAGTACTGAGGAGATAAAAAATTAAAATGTGGATGGGAGAATTTTCCAACTGCAATTATTTTAAAAATACATTGAATTTACTTTCTCTAAGGCAAAAGTTGTCAGGTCATGGAGCTTAAACATATTAGTTCTAACCTAATCATTTTACAGTTGAAGTTAAGTGGTTTCAGCAATGCTAATGAACAATTTGTCAGATGTTTTCATTTGAACAGTTTAACACACTGTAAAAATTATTGCAAAATAATTGTATTAAATGTTAGAAATTTTCTCACAATTACTATGAAGGTGCTGAGGAATTTAACTAAATTATGCTTTTCCATTTAATATCACATCTGAAAGGAAAAGACTGCTTCTATTAACTGCAATTACTTTGACGATTGTTACTATTAAAAAGATGTGCAATGTAGAGGTATGTACTTTAAAGCATCTGAAGATTTCTTGTTTCCTCCATCACCAGAAGATTATTCTCAGTGCATTTAGACACATTAGCACTGGGAGTGATCTTCTACTGGTGGAGGGCACAAGAAATCTTCAGATGCTTTGAAGCATAGAATTCTGTATATGTCTATTCAAGTAAATAGTAATACCCTCTACTGATAGGTGTGGAATGGAAGAATGTTTTGGCAATCATTATTAAATGCAGCTAATTCAACATGACACCATTCTTTCATCACAGCAGGCAACTACTCAGACAGAAAGACTTAATGCAGATTAAATCAATAATGGTCCAATACACCATTACTGGAGATGTGCTGACCTCTTGAAGGTCTATTTGCTGGAATGGTATTATGGAAAAAATAAACTTTGTTTAAGTCAGTGATTAAGATAATTAAGCTGGTACTGCAAATTCTGCCTCCAGTATAGCTTTAACCCCTTAGCTGCCAGCATTGAAATTCAAGTTTGTGCTATTCCAAGAAGCAGTTCATAGATTCATAGAAACTTTAGTGTAGATTTCATACATTACAACAGCGACTACACTTCAAAAGCACTTCATTGGCTGTGAAGTCCTTTGGGATATTCTGAGGTCACGAAAGGCACTATATTAATGCAAATCTTTCTTTTTTAGAGGGAGGCTATTCATCTCAATATGCTTCTGCTAATGCTGGGTCCCACATTGGAACTCTTTAATGCCATTTATACGCTCCTCTCTGTGCTCTGATATTTTTCTTCATGCGTTTATTATTTCCCTCAGTAGCCACTGCTGTAATATATTTCATAATTCTATGTGAATATTTTTCTAACTTTCCCCTTTTTACTATTTGTTTTCCTTGAAAAGTGTTTCAGTTAGATGTATTATATCTAAATGCAGTATTAAACAATTCTCACTCTTCTCCCACCTCCACCAAAGTTAGAGTTAATGTTCAATGGTACTGTGTAGGCTTGATTTAATATAAAATGTAATATTGTTGCACCTTAGTATTCATAATTTTACAGATCGATATTTGCTTTTAATAAGTGTTGCAAAAAGGTATTTGCACATGCAAATGTGCTGCAATACCAACATCCCTAATGTAAGAAGTTTTAAAAGGCACCTATATTTTCTGCCACCACTTCAGTAACATTTCCCCTTCCAAACCATTCTAGGTAACTGACTGAAAAATTCTCCTTTGACGTTTGAAAATAAATATGCAATTTAGAAATGGTGTCATAACATCGCCCGTTCTTTTTCAAAAAGTTCAAATATTTTGCAACAAACAAGATTACCTGCGTTACCAAATTGTTCCCTAAAAATTGTGAATCTTAAAAAGAAGAAAATATTGCAAATGCTGGAAATCTAAAATAAAAACAGAACATGCTTAAAATACAAAGCTGATCCATCAGTATCGGTAAAGATGAGTTCATAGTTTGGATGTGGACATTTTGTCTGACAAGAACCTTTCTTGGTTCTTTTCAGATGCTGATAAATTTAGAATGAACTTGTATGGAGTCAGAGAATCATAGAATAATACAGCATAAAATGAGACCATTTGGCCCTTCATGCCTGTTCCGGTTCTTTGGTAGCGATATCCAATTACTCCCTGCTCTTTCCCTATAGCCCTGTAAACTTTTTCACTTCAAGTATTTATCCAACTTTTTATCCATATTTTTGCACTGAATCTATTTTATTGTTTTATTATTTAAACAATGTTATGGAAAATACACTTAAGCTGTCATTGCGCTAGAGGAGGTAATGGTGCCTTTACCATGTGAGGCGAGGCTTGGAATTGAAGGGATTGGCTGGAACAAACTGAACTGAGGCAGTGGAAGGGAATTTCCATGGGGTTCTCCAATTTTCCATCATAACTTCTGCAAAGGTTTGCCAGAAACCCTGGAAAAGTGGAAGAAAGAAAGAGAGACTTGCATTTATACAGCGCTTTTCTTGGCCACTGGACATCTCAAAGCACTTTACAACCAATGAAGTACTTTTGAAGGGTAGTTCTGTTGTAATATCCTCTTTGCTGACGATGCTGCTTTAACATCTCACACTGAAGAGTGCCTGCAGAGTCTCATCGACAGGTTTGCGGCTGCCTGCAATGAATTTGGCCTAACCATCAGCCTCAAGAAAACGAACATCATGGGGCAGGACGTCAGAAATGCTCCATCCATCAATATTGGCGACCACACTCTGGAAGTGGTTCAAGAGTTCAGCTACCTAGGCTCAACTATCACCAGTAACCTGTCTCTAGATGCAGAAATCAACAAGCGCATGGGAAAGGCTTCCACTGCTATGTCCAGACTGGCCAAGAGAGTGTGGGAAAATGCCGCACTGACACGGAACACAAAAGTCCGAGTGTATCAGGCCTGTGTCCTCAGTACCTTGCTCGATGGCAGCGAGGCCTGGACAACATATGTCAGCCAAGAGCGACGTCTCAATTCATTCCATCTTCGCTGCCTCCGGAGAATACTTGTCATCAGGTGGCAGGACCGTATCTCCAACACAGAAGTCCTCGAGGCGGCCAACATCCCCAGCTTATACACACTACTGAGTCAGCGGCGCTTGAGATGGCTTGGCCATGTGAGCCGCATGGAAGATGGCAGGATCCCCAAAGACACATTGTACAGCGAGCTCGCCACTGGTATCAGACCCACCGGCCGTCCATGTCTCCGCTTTAAAGACGTCTGCAAACGCGACATGAAATCCTGTGACATTGATCACAAGTCGTGGGAGTCAGTTGCCAGCATTCGCCAGAGCTGGCGGGCAGCCATAAAGACGGGGCTAAAGTGTGGCGAGTCAAAGAGACTTAGTAGTTGGCAGGAAAAAAGACAGAGGCGCAAGGGGAGAGCCAACTGTGTAACAGCCCCGACAAACAAATTTCTCTGCAGCACCTGTGGAAGAGCCTGTCACTCTAGAATTGGCCTTTATAGCCACTCCAGGCGCTGCTTCACAAACCACTGACCACCTCCAGGCGCTTATCCATTGTCTCTCGAGATAAGGAGGCCAAAGAAGAAGAAGAAGAAAAGATAGGAAACACAGCAGCCAATTTGTGCACATCAAGCTCCCACAAACAGCAATGTGATAATGACCAGATAATCTGTTTTCATGATTTGATTGAGGTATAAATATTGGCCAGGACACCAGGGATAACTCCCCTGCTCTTCTTTGAAATAATGCCATGGGATCTTTTACATCCAACTGAGGAAGGCAGATGGGGCGTCGGTTTAATGTCTCAGCTGAAAGGTGGCACTTCTGACAGTGCAGCGCTCCCTCAGTACTGCACGAAAGTGTCAGCCTTGATTTTTGTGTTCAAGCCCTGGAGTGGGACTTGAACCCAGAACCTTTGGCAAAAAGGGCTGCTTTTACTATTTTACATTATTTCTTCAGGGTTCTGTTGATCTTTCGCTAAAGTTACAGTGGGATGACCCGTTAAGAAGTTTCATGCCACTGACTCTAGGTTGCTCCATTGTTCACAACTAAATCAGATTGGAAATCATTACAACATATATTTTGGTCCTAACTATCTTCAGACCCTATATTCTCAGCAATTTCTTTGGAGTAGATAGAAAACTCAGTGGTGAAAGATTTGATTGATTGCAGCACAGATTCAAGATGCCCTGTTGCCTTGGGTCAGACAGCTGGTGTGGAGTTAAGTTTACACCTCTGTGCCCTGTCATCAGGTTGATAAGAGGTTTTGATGATCGATCACTTTCCTCATTGTATCCAATTTGCATCAATCACATGCAGGTCAAATTTGCCATCAAACTCTTCACTTTCCATTCTAAATCATCCCTGTCCTCAAAACAAGCCCTCTTTTGTACCCAGCAAGAAAATTATTTTTGACTTCTATAAGCCGAATTGACAAATCTCTCTTTTCACATCATAGAGATCTCTGGCTCCAATGTATTTGTATTGTGACTCTTACCTTAAATAAAAGTGCATCAAGTTCAAAGCATGAAAAGCTAGTTAATTGCTTGGACCTGACTAAATATTGTCAATACTCTTGAAGGAAATTGTGGAAGAAACAACAGAGGCCTCAAAAATTATAGGGGGGATTTTAACTCCCTCCACTCAGCAGAAATGGAGCAAAATGGCTGTTACAGTGGAGTGATTTTTTTCCCCCCAAAAAAACAACTACAACAATTTGTATTATTTTGGCATAGTAAAACATCCCAAATGCTTCACAGGACCATTATCAAACAAAATTTGACACTGAGCCACATAAGGGGATATTAGCACAGATGACTGAAAGTTTGGTCAAAGAGATAGGTTTTAAGGAGCATTTTTAAGGAGCATTTTAAAGTAGCAGAGCGATAGAGAGAGGGAGAGGTTTAGGGAGGGAATTCCAGACCTTATAGCCTCAGCAGCTGAAGGCACAGCCACCAATTGTGGAGTGATTAGAATCGGGGATGCTCAAGAAACAAAAATTGGAGTAGTGTAGATATCTCAGAGGGTTGTAGGGCTGCAAGAGATTACAGAGATAGGGAAGGATTTGAAAACAAGGATGACAATTTTAAAATCAAGGTGTTGCTTAACTGGGAGCCAATGTGAGCACAGTGATGATGGGTAAATGGGTCTGGGTGCAAGTTAGAACGCAAGCAGCAGAGTTTTGGATGACCTCAAGTTTATGGAGGGTAGTAATTTCAATATTGCCCCACATCAATTCTAATGCTGGGTATTTGAGGCTCCGATTTTCAGAAATTTCTGACAAGGTACCATGGAAGACTATTGGAGAAGATTAAAAGAATTAGGGAAGGGTAGCAAATCAGATTCCAAACTGGTTCGAATGAAGTTAAAAACAATTACTCGGAATGTTTTGAAGTGAGTAGAGATGATCCACAAGGACCTGTCATGGAACCATTTCTGTTAACTGCATACATCAATGATTTGGGCATTAGGTCAGAGGAAGTTCAATTAAAATTTTCAGATGCTCTAAAATAATAAATAATTCTGAGGAACAGACAGCTTCAAGGGGATAAGATGGTGGAATGAGCAACTACTTAGCCTCATTTAAATGCTGAGCAGGTTTGGCAGCATCTGTGAAGAGAGAAACAGAGTTAACGTTCTAGGTCGAAGACCTGATGAAAGGTCATCAACCTGAAACGTTAACTCTGTTCTCTGTCCACAGATGCTGCCAGATCTCCTGCTGAGTGTTTCCAGCATTTTCTGTTTTTATTTCAAATTTCCAGCATCCACAGCACTTTTGCTTTTGCATCATTTAAATGCTGTTAGTCCACGTCCTAGCCTTGAACAGGCTTGAAGATTATACAGAGCGACTTCTGGCATTCAAAGATCCAGTGGCCTATGGCCCCTCAGCTCACAGGAAGGTGACCCTGAGGGAGTTTTGGGAAGGTCTTGCGGGAAGGATATGAGGAATTCAGAACAGGGGAAGCTGTGATATTCTTTGTGAAGCTTGGAAGAGCTCTCCTGCTCCTCCCAGCTCCACATAGGAGAGTTCCAGATTTACTTGAAGAGTGTCTTCTGTCTTCAGACCTGGTGCTGAGTGTTTCTGCCCAGGGGGAAGGCTGCAGCAGCTTCCCGTCACAAACACGGGTTAAAACTGAATCGGGGTCCTTTTGTCCTAATAGCAATCCAGTTTGGATACATTTATGAGATTCTCGCCTAATTTAGGAGGGCAACTTATCCACCTGCAAAACCCTTTAACAGCGGAAATGGTCAGGACCTGAGCGGGTAAGTAACCTGTTCATTTATAACTTCCCATCCACCTGATTTCCACTGAGTGGGTAAGGTTAGAATCGAGCTTGATGAATATGCTTTTGATTTAGCAGTCTGAGCTTACCAGGCTCAGATAGCTTCCAGTAATCAACCACCTTGAAATATGACTGGCATCCTACACAACCTTGCCATACAGAGAAGCCTAAATTTGGCAGAAGCAGAGCAACAACAACAGTCATCATCAGCAAGAGATGCCAGGGACGAGTTAATTGTTCAGTGATTCTAATGATCTGCTTATTCCTCTGCCCTGAAAATTTATACTAAGCTCCACTTCATTACAGTCTTTGTTATATCCTTCCCCTCTCTCTTAATCCTGCATTCAGGAACATTGAAAATCATTCAGCCAATTTATGTATACTGACCATGTAGTCTCAGAAGCCACTATAAAACCACACTGCAGAGCATAATACCAAGTGTTACTAAGATAATGAATTTAATTCTCAAAATATCAATTGCTTTTCATTCATTCCGCACCCAAGTGTCAGCCCATGGTTGACAAGAAGGTATACTAACTCTACTACTCCGGCACAGAGCCCCCCTAGTGGTCTCAGTAAAACTGTTGATCGTATTGTGACTGTTGAGATGCTTGTGGCTGGTGACCTGTGGGTGCTGAAGTCTGTGAGGGACTGGCTGCTGCAAGAATCATCTGGTCCAGTTGGCTTTCTGGCACTGTGGCTGATATTGGTAGAGGAGATGACAAGGGAGGCGAGGTGCTGGCATTCTGAGAGAAGGCAACACATGGCACTCCTGCTACACCACTGCAACTCCCAAGGGGCTGGGGCTCATCACTTCTACTCATCTGCAGGAGGGCAGACTGCAGAAGATGAGTAAAGCCTGATGTCTCAAACCATTTGCTCCATCAGTTTCTCCAAGGCTGAAGGTGGATTGCTCCATTCTTTCAGCCATAGTGCTCAAACTCCTTGGCAAGCCTTCCAAAACCTAGTTTAACCGCTTGTGTGAGGCAAGCAGTTTTGTTTTCAGGTCTGGGCCCTTGAGGTGCTCATCTCTGTCCTACTCAGTAGAGGTGGGAGCAGGCCTCACCTTATGGTCAGTTACCTCCTGGACTGCCCACGCCACCATTACCTGCTGCTGCTTATTTGTGCTGTCTGTTTCACCACATGCAAACCTCTCTGACTCACCATCTAACCCCACAGGGAGTGCTAATGTCTGTGCTAGTGCTTGGGAAGAATAGAGCACATGATGGTGCGTCCTCAAAAGGATTATCCACGCAAGTGTCTTCTTCAGGAAGGTCTTACTGCTGAGAAGGACCTCGAAGAAGGAGAAAAGAGACAAGAGTTAGAATGGCACTAAGAAGTTGGGCATTAGCAGGTGACAGTCTTCAGGAAACAGCTTAAAGTTGTGAAGTTTGCTGTATATTTGCTAAGGTGAATGAAAAGTTGCAAGTAATATTCAGTCACTCAAATAAGCTGCTAGCTTTGCATTCACCTCACTTTGTCGGGGCTATTAATATCCAAGGCTTCCTGCTCCATTTGAGTGAGGACTATTATGTTAAGTGTTCCTCCTCACATCTTGCTGCTTTTCTTTGCATGGTGTAGTCTTTTTCAGAAAATAGGAAGGATGAGAGTTAGTGAGTGGCTGCTGAAAAGGTAATTGGAGGTGTGTAGGACTGGTATATATAGTGCCTCTACTGGGAACTGGAGAAGAAGCAAGATGAAGTGAGGATGTGGAGGTGATGAATATAAAGCCGCATCTGTGAAATTTAACGTGAGGAAGGAATGCTGGGAGCAGTCAGTGGCTGTGCAAGTGCTAGGATGTAAGAACAGAATGCTTTTATGGTGTTGTTACGATTGAGGCGGGAGCAATGTACTGTGAATTCAGTCTCATCACTCCACAGGTCGCAGCATATTATTAAAGTTTTCCCATCCAACTGGCAAACTGCCAAATTAAACCCTCTAGTAACCCCCAGAATAAAACAGACCAAACCAGGTATCTTTAGACAACAACAAATTAACTATTTATTAAAGGCTAAATCTTAAACACTATTAAGATAAACCTATGTCTAAAGACCTAATAACTTCTTATTTTAACCTGACTCCCCCATTCACACACATACACTCAAAAATCACGGTTAACTGGTTTCTTTTTTTAAAAATGTGTTTTAAAAATTGGCTGTTTCTTAAGAATAAATAAACAACTGGGTTATGAGTTTTTGTGAGGTATCCGAGTGTAAAAATAATTAGATGCCATTTGAAGTCTCCATGCGGATTTGATGAAACAGTCTCTTAGTAGATAGGCATTCGGCTGCAGAAGGCATCAAACAGTTTTTTAAACAAGGAGTATAGCAATGGATCCACTCGGATTTTAAAACCGACAGTCTCTCAGTCAAAACTTTACTGCGAGTTCCAGAAAATACGACCAGTCAAGAGAGAGAAAATCTTGAAGCAAAGACTCTTAGATTGGAAGTAAAGAAAAAGGAATTTTGCTACATCCAGCGATACAAATGGTCTCTTCAAAAAAGGGCTTTTTTCTCCTTATGCTATTAACTTGGCCTGTAGCTCCTTGTGGAATATCTGATGAGAAATAGACAGCTCTTTTCTGTAGTAGCACGCTTCGCCGGTGTCTCTCAAAGCTGGTTTCAGACGTTTTTTACAAAGTCAATTTGAAACATTATACTATGTGACCTCTCCACTCTCCTGCTGTCACTCAGGCAACAAGTGCAGCTGGCACACTGTGCCTCAGAAATCCAAAAGCTTCTCTCTCTCTGTCTTAAAGGTACACAGTTTTTAACAGTCTTAAAGGCACACTGTTTTAATCTGAGGAGAAAATAAATACAATTCCGTGATAGTGTGAAGAGAGCAAAAGAAGAGATGAATGTGCTCGGAATGAAAAAGAGAGGTGTTGCAGGTTGTCCTTCTGATTGAATTCTGAAGAATGTGATGGAGAGGAGGGAATTGTTGAGAGTGGTGAGAAAGAGGAGTGAAAGGAATGTTAACAGGTATTGTTGAGAGCGATGGAGAAATGAACAGCTTTACTCAGCCCTGTTACTCTTGTGAGGTAATTTAACCTCTTCCTACACTGATGCCAGGTCCTGGGGTGATGCTGTTGGCATCTCTGGCCAAGCCTGCTGGATAGTGGCTCTGAAGATACAACTATGGATACTTGGGAACAGTACCTGCCACCTTTCCCTCACCAGGACCTCCAGGGAGGCATCAGGAAACCTGCGGCAGGCCCTCTGACTCATTAATCCTACCAGTATCTCTCTTTTGGATGAGACGTTAAAGTGAGGCCCTGTCTGCCCTCTCAGGTGGATGTAAAAATTCCACAGCACTATTTTGAAGAAGAGCAGGTGAGTTTTCCCCAGTGTCCTGGCCAATATTTATCCCTCAGTCAATATCACAAAGACATCACATTGCTGTTTGACAGAGCTTGCTGTGCACAAATTGGCTGACATGTTTCTTACATTACAACAGTGACTACACGTCAAAGGTACTTCACTGGCTTTATAGTGGATGTCCTGTGGTCATAAAAGGCACTATATAAATGCAAATCTTTTCTTTGTTTTTTGTTGGAACCAAATGAGAAAATAGGGAATTCAATCTCACTTTAAGAGGTGTATTCCCTCTGTAATTAGGCCTTGGGAAGCCCACCTAAATTTGTATGGACAGAACAGGGAAGCTGCCCATTTTTCAATGTGATTGGGTGGGCAGCCTGTCAATCATATTAAAATGAGGACCAGGAGTTAAAATCACCTGGACTTCACATTAGTGATATCGTGGGGACTTCCTGCTCATCCCATCCTTGCCCATCTGATTCGCATCCTGAGGAAAAATCACTGGAATTAATTTTTAGTTTTAGACACAGTTTGTGTCCCACCTGACATTTGCATTAGTTATAGTTCATACATACCATTATTGATGCCAAAGGGTGCAAGTGACCTTTTCCAGGGCTTTTGGACTTTGTTTTTGTAAATGCATTTCTGTCATGAAATCAGGGGTAGAATTTTGCCATCTTAGTCCTTGGCTAAACGGCAGGACCATTTGCAAGTCAGGAACCCTGTCTAAAGTGGTGGGCTTTGCCAAGGCTTCTTAACTGAGTCACGGCATTAGCATCCATCCTCCAGAGGGTGAGTGGAATGACGTGCTGGAACTGTCAAAGGAAGGATTGCTAATGAAAGGTACCATGACATGGACTGTAATGGCTCAGCAGCACTTGGATTTCTGAGGCTGCAGTAACCACAGGAATGGAGAGGAGACCAGAGAAGGCTGCTCCTGGGTCTCACATCTTACCTGGAGGTCCTGCTGCAGGATCTGAGGAGCTGCAGTGAGTTGAGCTTTCCCAAGGATGGGAGGAAGAGGGTGAGCTCTTCCAAAGACAGGAGGAAGAGACAACCTCTCCAACCAAGCAGATGTGGATGGAAGTGGGCTAGGATAGCAGATGTATGGTCGCTCCAATATGGGGACAGTGCACCACGAGGATCCAGGAAATCAGGAAGGCAGGTTAGGTGAGTGGCATAACACTTTCAGGTGCCAAGTCCCACACTCTGACTTTCCCAGCCTTCTCCTGCACAGCACTCCTTAGGACAACACACCTTCCAGCTCTACTTATTCCTCTCTCCAGAAAGCTCACATTCCCATCTGAACAGCCAACACTCACCCTCAGCCTCAGCCTATTGCCCTCTCGCATCATTACCTCTACAAATGTTGTCCTTCCCTCCTACCCACACAAGGCATTACATATATTCACACATCTCTGCTATCTCTCCTTGGAGATGAGAACACACAACCTTGGTAAGAGTCAGATACCTCGAGGATACCCCAGGGGAGGGGGAAGGCTCAGGGGGCTGGCCGTCCACTGACAGGCAGCTTGTCGGCCACTGACAATGCATGCCCACCTGCTCCACTGGGAAGGAGGTCTTGTCCCAGGGGGCTGCAGATGTCAGCAGCGACCTGTCATGAGAGCCTGAGCCTCCTGAGGCACTGGTGTGCAGACATATCATGAGAGGTGATCCTCTTGTCTGTAGACCATGCATTTGGGTTCTTGCCTCCGTAAAGCTGGATCTCGGCGTCCATCCCCTCTGCCCTGTGGAGGGGCATGAGGCTGAGTAGAAGGCAGCTGCTGCTGGTGCTGTTGCTTCTCCTCTTACCCCTCCATGAGAGGTGGAAAGTGGAGCTGCATAAGCTGCTCCCATGCCATGGTGAAGTCTGGCAGCAAGGAAATGCAGCTGAATGTGAATGAAGCGCTAGACAGGTGAAGGTCTGTCTGAGAAATGCATGTGCAGAATTTGGCCACTGTGTTTCTGAACTACCTTGCATTAAACCACCTCACTATTGGCGAAGTTAAAAGAGCTTTGAGAACCCTGCTGAAAGTTTAATCTATAATTAGGTATCATGATAGACACATTGTTACACCACAGCTCCAGAAATCGTAATCATGGTATGCATGAGCAACAAACAAGAGTGAAATAAATACAAGTGCAGGGAGCTGAAATGGTATTGGACACAATGATAGAAAATCTATGCAAGAAACCAGGATAGGAAAAGTCTTATTTCTAATTTGATGTAATCAAGTTTTACAAACATATCTACAATTACAAGTATCATAAGATCACATTGGGAGGCATTAGCTTTCTATTGGAAGGTAGTATTATTGGAGAACATAGATCATTTAGGCAAGTAATAATGAATGTCCATTAATAAACAGATGTATAGCTTTTTGTAAATCTTTACAAGTGTTTAAACAATTTTCAATGCATAATTATTTTAATTATATTACTCTTCCTACCTTACAACAATGACTACATTTAAAAACAAAAAAATACTTCAATGGCTGTAAAGCACTTTGGAATGTCCTGAGGTTCTGAAATGTGTTATATAAATGCAATTTTGTCTTTCCTCTTAGTGAATAATTATAAGCATAGGAAACTTAGAATTAAAATTATGCAAGCATATATAGAGACTAATATCCTGTACTTTTACTTCTGGAGTCTATATGCAAATGCAGAGCTCTTACCCAAAGCCTTCCCTTTTTCAACTTTGACAATAAAAAATGCAAAACTAATCAATTTGGTGACAATGAAAAAATACCAAATGAGTTATAGTTTTTAAAATATTGCTTTCCAAGCTGTGATACATGGTTAATAGAAAGAGGGTCAGTCATTACTAAACTAAAATCACTCGAGTTTACTTCATGCACCAGTTTCTTGATGATGGGAACAACTTTTGTTACTTGTCAGTATTAACATTTGTTTGAGAACTGCAACTGTTCAGGTTTCCACGTTCACACTCTGGTATGGAATAACCTCTCACTGTTTCACTTTACCACTAACCCACAAGAGGCTTTGCAAAATGAGCAACTACAAAGCTGTTCTCTGTCACACATCACACACAGCGTTTTGTGCAAGACCAGCAAAAAGATAAAATGCTGAGATCCACTTGAAATCCAAGCTCATCTGAAACTCAATGTATACTTCTATTAGGAAATTAATTATAATCCATTCTTCTGATATGTTGTACATGACATTCACATGATAACAAGATAGCTTGTTAAAAATCATCCAATTCTCTCTGCAGACTTTTATAAATTAGCAATGATTGGTTCACAGTGACTTTTAAAAATGCAAAGCAGTTATTTAAACAGTACCTACCTGCCCATACCAGCTGTATTCCAACATCATTAAATTTAGGAAATCTTTGCTAAGATAAGTTGTTGAACTTTTGCAGTCTAACTTGCAGAGAGATTCAGAATCACTGTTAAGCGACCACTTTACCTTTCAAGCATATGCAGTCAGATCTACACCTACTACTTAGCCACAAGTACAGCCACAATCAGAGCTTTGTTGGAGTGTTGGAATCTTAGTGCTTAAACCTGTTGATAATGAACCTGAACCCATTATTTTGAGTCAATGAATTGAAAGAAATAGGGCAAAGAATGAAAGCCACAGGGCCAATTACCAACATTCTTTGATGTATTACTTGCTAGGACTCACCAAATCACTTTGTGTCTTTGTCCTGATCCCCTCTGTTATTCATTAATTATTCTGAAAGGGTTAGAGTTCGAACAGCTAATTGCATGGACACTCGTACTTGGTAGGGATTCTTCCAAGACTGACACTTTCCCCAACTGTGCCTGGCCACCATGTGCTATGCTAATTAATCCAATTCTTGGTGTTTTTTGTACACCATCCCCAGGTTCTTTTTAATCTCTGCTCTAAAAGTTTCCTTCAGGGCTCCTGCAGCAATGTGGACAGGAGGGATTTTGAGGAATTGCCTGGGTCTGGTTTACGATGGAATTCTTCCTCACCAATGGAGGCCATTGGCACTGTCAGACAAGTGATGGCCCTGCACTGCTCATTCTCTCCACAACGTTCTAAGCCAAGGCTACCACTGCTCAGCTTTCTCCTTGATCATATGAATCGCTACATTCATTGTCAATATTCTGAAACAATGGATTCAATTGTGTAGAATCCAACATTCCTCATCCACAAAACTAACCCTTTCAAGGCTGAAGGAACAGCTCAATTTCTGACAAATATAATTTTTAATCTCATGCTCTTCCTGAAATGCTGTTATGCAAAAAGGTGTGCTAATCCTGTATAAATTTTGGATATGGTTCAAGTACTTGACTGCAATCTCAGATCATGCATATACAATTATAGTTGAGACGTGCATCTATATTCAAAAATGTAATCATTACAAAATGAAAATGTTCTAATGTATTTTAATAAGAGTAGTTTATCTGTATACTATCTACATGAGGCAGATTGGATAAACTTGACTTGTATTCCTTTATGTTTTGAAGTTTGAAGGGTGATCTCATTGAGATGTTCAAAGTGTTAAAGGGATTCAATAGGGTAGTTAGAGACACCATTTTCGCTGGTGAGGAATCCAGAACGAAAGGGCACAATCTAAAATTAGAACTAGGCCATTCAGGAGTGAAATCAGGAAGCACTTTTTCACACAAAGGGTAGTTGAAATCTAGAAATCACTCAAACAAAAGACTGTGGATGTTAGGCCAATTGAAATGTTCAGGACTGAGATTGATAGATATTTGTTTGGTAAGGTTATCAGGGGATATAGAACAACATGGGTAAATAGAATTGAGGTAATCAGTCATGAGCTAATTGAATGATAGAACAAGCTCAAGGAATTGAATCGGCTGCTCCTATTCTTATGTTCCGATACACTTTCTTACTGATGGTAGACCACCTTTAATTACCGTACTGATATATTATATTTACACAGCGCCGCTAAATCAATTCTGAAATTGTATTAAGTTAATGATATCAGGAAGGATTGTGTTCAAATCTAAGTACACTTGACAAAATGGTTTTTACTATCATTGAGTGTCTGTTTCTTAACAGTTTGTAACTATGTAAATCAGAGAATACATATTATTATTTCCATTAAAAAACTCTCCATGAATTATTGTGCAACCATAATACTAATTTTACTCAAACCCCATAACCGGTACCCACAAACTGAATTAAACTGCAATATTCTCATCTTTATCCTGTTTATATTTATAGAGAAGTTCCTTTTGATAACAAAGACCCTTTCATCTCATTTTTACTGAATTGATCAGAAAGAAACTGTTTTTCAGACTTTCTTCACAAATAATGCCGTTCCTTACCTATTGGAATCCTTGTTGGATTATGAACAGATAAGTAAGTAGGAGGCTTTGAATTTATACCACTCACAGTATTGTGCAACTCCGGAAGAAGTCCTTGGTTTACATTTCCTCACTTACACAGAATAACTAGAACTGTGTGACACTGATTGAAAGAGGAACCATCTAATTTTTGCTATTAATGCACACTCTGCAGTTCAGTCTTAAAAAAAATTCTAGTGAAACCACAAAATGCAATTCTGAAGAAAAGACACTGCCCTGACATACCATTGCCAAGTGAGCTAATTTGTCCTGCATACCTCCCACAAATTGGCACCTGCCAGAAATAATTTGTAGTGACAGACTTCACTTCAGATAGGCAGGTGTTTTGCAGTCAAAGGAATAGAAAAGTTATCACATAGTATTTACAGCATAACAACCAGCCATTCAGGCCAACAATTCCATGCTGGTGTTTATGCTCCACACAAGCATCCTCACACGCTTCTTCATTAAACCCAAGTAACATATTAGTCTATTCCTTTCTCCCTCGTATTTATCTAGTTTCCCCTTAAATCCTCATCAAACCCAAGTAACATTTCGTTCTATTCCTTTCTCCCTCATATTTATCTAGCTTCCCCTTGAATGCATCGGTGCTAGTTGCCTCAACTGCTCCTTGTGGTAGTACGTTCCACATTGTAAAGGTAGAACATTTCTGTAATATGGATGAGGAAAATAGACACAATCATTGGGTGGATATGAGGGGCGTGACCCCCACCAACATTTTGGCATGGGCTATATCCTTCTCTTCCCCACCTTGATGATTCCCTCAAACTCTTTATACGTACTTGCAGCTCTGACAGGAGGAGATATACTGCTGCCAACTAAATGGTACAACAGTAGGAATAAAGCTTTACAGCCTAACAAACCATGAACAGATGGTTGTGGAGCTTCGTGTGAATTAACTGCATACTAAAAGCTCTGAATGACTGCTGATGCAGACAATCCTTTCCACTAATCACCACAGCAGTTAGCAAGAATAAAGCATTCTAGCCAGTGTAAGGGTCAAAAAGAACAGTTAGGTAACATATTACAAGACTCTGAAAAGAAAAGGAGGAGGAATCAGGGAGCGAAGAAACCAATAAAGATGGCTCCAAATTCAGCTGTAGGCTTTAGAATGGCCAGATTTTTAGGCGATAAATTTTGTTTCCACAGTAGGATTGTGTCAACATTACCGTATATGCAAAGGAAGATGAAGTATTTGTTTCCTAACAAATCATCTATGTGTAATATAGGTTACACATTCACAAGACAAAAAAATTCTTGAAGTAAATCTCTGATGAATGAAGCTGACAGATATTTGCAGTGCATAACAGATCCAATGGAGAGCTAATAAAGCAAGTGTGAAGTGGAGGGATCTATAAAACCTTGCTGCTTCAATCGATATCACTAGAATATTTTAAATGTTCATTTAATTTAAATATACTATAAGTTTTTCTGTTTATAATTGAATTAAATAATCTTGTTTAAAACAGTCTTCAAATTAGCCTCTCAAGCCAAAAACTTCATTAAGCATTGGCTTCATGTCACAAATCTTCTGATCTCACATTCTTGCAGTTATGGTATTTCAATGTTTTTATACTTTAGTTTTGAAGTTTCAAAAGCATTTTCTGTCTGCAAATATACAGCATTATAGTTGAACCAAACAGTAATTATGAAATAGTTTTCTTTTTAAATACATTTTGAGGTCTAACAGTTTCACTGCAGTGATGCTCTGAACAGCCTCTGAAAAGAATTGTGCACCAATTATGTTTTGCTAATATTTTTGCTTGGGTATTAGGGGCAGCATTCAAACATTCCAAAACATCCCCTAGATTGTGTTAACTGTATAAGCATTGCATCCACTTTCATTTGCAACTACAGTACTATAAATCCCCATTCAACATCTACAATAACTGACTGTTTGACTCAGTAGGAAAACTACCAATCAGTTTAACCTCACTGATGAGAAAGCTTTTAGAAACAATAATTTGGGACAAAATTAACAGTCATTTGGACAATGTAGATAAATTAAGGAAAGCCAGCACACATTAGTTAAGGGCAAATAGTGTTTAACTAAACTGCTTGAGTTTTTTTGATGAGGTAGCAGAGAGGGTCGCTGAGGGTAATGTGGTTGATGTGGTGTACATGGACTTCCAAAAGGCATTTAATAAAGTGCCACATAACAGGTTTGTCAGCAATGTTAGAGCCCTTGGAATAAAAGGGACAGTAGCAGCATGGATATGAAATTGAATGAAAACAGAAAGTAGTGGTGAATGGTTGTTTTTTGGACTGGAGGAAGATATATAGTGAGGTTCCCCAGCGGTTGGTGTTAGGGCCCTGGCTTTTTTGATATATATTAATGATCTAAACTTGAGTGTACAGGGCACAATTTCAAAATTTACAGATGGTGCAAAACTTGTAAAGATTGTGAACTGTGAGGAGGATAGTTCTAAACTTCAAGAGGACATAGATAGGCTAGTGGAGTGGGCGGACAAGTGGCAGATGAAATTTAATACAGAGAAATATGAAGTGATTCATTTTGGTAGGAAGAACAAGGAGAGGCAATATAAAAAATATATATAAAAGGGTTCAATTCTACAGAGGGTACATGAGCAGAAGGACCTGGGGTAAATGTGCACATATCATTGAAGGTGGCAAGGCAGGTTGAGAAGATGGTTAATAAAGCATACGGGATCCTGAGCTTTATAAATTGGAGCATAGGGTACAAAAGCAAGGAAGTTATGATAAACCTTTATAAAAACTTGTACAGCCTCAACTGGAGTATTGTGTTCAATTCTGGGCACCACACTTTAGGGAGGATATGAAGGCATTAGAGAGGGTGCAGAAAAGATTTACAAGAATGGTTCCAGAGATGAGGAACTTCAGTCATGTGGATAGATTGGGGAAGCTGGGCTGTTCTCCTTGGAGAGGATTAAGAGAGATTTGATCATGGTAGACTCCTCGTTGTTCCAGTATGTCCAAGCAATAAATTATTTTATCATCTTCTATGGGTCCTTTCATGACTGAGGAGTCCAATGTGGGATCAGCATGGACTTCCACAGAACTGGCAGTTCATATTATCGTTGTTGGTGCTTGGGGGAACATCTGCACCTGCACCACTTCTGGCCTTCCTCTGGGCATGTCGGATGTTACGAGTTTATTTATTTTTATTTTATTTTTATTTAGAGATACAGCACTGAAACAGGCCCTTCGGCCCACCGAGTCTGTGCCGACCAACAACCACCCATTTATACTAACCCTACAGTAATCCCATATTCCCTATCACCTCCCTACACTAGGGGCAATTTACAACGTCCAATTCACCTATCACCTGCAAGTCTTTTAGATGTGGGAGGAAACCAGAGCACCCGGCGAAAACCCACGCAGACACAGGGAGAACTTGCAAACTCCGCACAGGCAGTACCCAGAATCGAACCCGGGTCCCTGGAGCTGTGAGTCTGCGGTGCTAACCACTGCGCCACTGTGCCGCCCACCTGGCGTAGATGATCCTCGAAACATGCTGAACCAAATTTCAGTGCTTTCCTCCACATGGGCCGGTCGGCCGCAATGTTTTCCTAAGAAAGGTTGTGTGCAATGCAGAAGTTTGCACGCTCTTTTTTTTCGGGTGTCGTTGTATCATTTGTACTGACCACCTTGATGTCGTTTGCCCTGAGACAATTCCCCTTAGAAGATCTGCTTGGGTATTCTGTAATCATCCATGTGCGAGACATGACTTGCCCATCTAACTTTTCTCGATGGTGGTCTCCATGCTGTTCAGCCCAGCACGATGGAGGACCTTGTTGTTTGTGATTTCTGTCCTGTTATCGAATTCTCATGATGTACCTCAGATGTCTTTGATGGAAGAATTCCAGAGCTTTGATGTGGCACTTAAGTCACAGAGGAGGTAATCAGGGAGATTCTGTATGCAGATGACTATCCCCTAGCTATCCACAACAAGGAAGACATCCAGACTATGGCAAACAAGTGCTGCCAAAAACTTTGGACTCTAAATCAATGTCTCCAAGATCGAGGCTATGTTTCAGCGAACACCAGGCTATTAAGCATCAGACATAACTGCTGATGGCAACAGTCTCAAGGCTGTAGAAAAACTCTCATACCTTGGTAGCGTGCTGTCTAGGAATGCCGCTATTGATGAAGATATCCATGCACACAGCCAGAAAGCAAGTTATGCCTACGGCCAACTCCATGATTGTGCCTGGAAGCAGCACGGCATTAAGCTGAAGACTAAACTCAAACTCTACCAGGCCATTGTCCTTACCACCCTGCTGTATGGAGATGTGACAGATGTGTTCAAAATCATGAGGGGCCTGGATAAAGTAGATAGGGAGATTGGTGGAAGGTTTGAGAACCAGAGGACACTGATATAAGGTGATTGGTTAGGATCTGGAATGTACTGCCTGAAAGTATGGTGGAGGCAGATTCAATCAAGGCCTTCAAAAGAGAATTGGAGAATTATCTGAAAAGAAAAAAATTCTGGCTACGGGGAAAAGGTAGGGGTGCGGGACGAGGTATGTTGCTCGTGCAGAGATTTGGTAAGGACATGACAGGCCGAATGGCTTCCTTCTGTGCTGTAACCATTCTATGATTCTATGGTTATATGTTTAACCATCTCACAACCAAGATACCAAGAAATATGCAGCTGTAGAATTTGTTTCTCCGATATGGGATGCACCCCACTTACCCATATCCAGAGAGCTTAGGTTCAATTTGGCAGAGCCAAGTCTGAGAGATCCTGTAGTGTCTGCAGAGATACTGCTAGAGTTGAACTAGCCAAAGTCATGCCGCTTGCTCTGAGCAGAGTAGTTACTATTTCTACACTAATGACTTCTACCTGTTTTCACCTCCCCCGTGGTTTTTTTGATCAGTTCTATGAACAGGTTTGCTTGTCTTCCTAATCTATGTTCCAACAACAACTTGCATTTATATCATGCTTTTAACCTGATAAAATATCCCAAGGTACTTCACGGGGTCATTCTCAATTCCCAGAATTTTCTGCACTCCAGAAAAGGTGTGCGCACATTAGGACAAAGCAGGTGCAAGATGCTAGAATCTCATTGAGTACTACAG
Organism: Heterodontus francisci; assembly: GCF_036365525.1. Classification (NCBI taxonomy): domain Eukaryota; kingdom Metazoa; phylum Chordata; class Chondrichthyes; order Heterodontiformes; family Heterodontidae; genus Heterodontus; species Heterodontus francisci. Next base: position 37,288,973 of record NC_090388.1, on the reverse strand, counting down.
CAAAATATTACAGCATATATCATTAAATCAGTTAAGTAATTGCAATATTCTAAACTGCTGCACCTTTTTTCAGGACATTGTTGGACTTCATCCTAACAGCAGCCTGCAATATCAGAGCCCAAAACAGGATGCAGTTACATCAGGGACAAATGAGATGGAATAGAGCAAGATCATAATAAAAATGAAAGGAGTAAAAGGGAAGGGGAGGCTGAAAAAGAGTGATTGTAAAACTCAATTGACAATGAGTAGTGAAAGAAGACCGAGATTACAACACTGCCCTATGTTAATTGTATACTAATTATGTTTAGTTATATGCAGGTGATAGGTATTAATTGAACATTCTCTTGAGACCTCTATAGACACAGACTAAAATTGTGGTTGTTGGATGATGAGGTGTATTTTTATAATGTGTAACTCTGGAAGTAACAGAAAAGTGTGTAAAGATTGGCTCCAGTTCTATCCTTCACCAACTGGCTTTCTGGAAAAGAACAGCTGAAAAATTGGGCTGTGTACCACCAATTGTTCAGATACTAGGTGGCCTACTAAGCCCCAAAATGATTGGTAGGAAGCATGCGCACATTTACAGGTGGAAGTACATCACTCACCATATTGGATAAGGACAAACAAGAGGCTACTTTTAGCCATGCCTGAAGCTGGCTTTAGGCCCTTCAAATATGGATCAAATTTTAAAGATTAGGACCAATATTAGTGACAGCCTACCACTAAGAAGTGATTGCAATAATGGATGCACAGAAGGCCATAGTCAAAGTAAGGCAAAAAAAAGGTGCAGAAGTAGAATGGAGGCAAGCCAATATATGGTCGGACAGGGAAGGGGTATAGGTTAATGAGGACAGTGTTGAGGTGAGCAGGACTTGGGGGAAGATGGGGGTAATTTTAACCTAATCCACCCAGTGGGATGCTGATGGGACCAGGTCGGCCGCCAATTTTACACGATGCCTGATTTTACTCTCAGATGGGTAGGGTTAAAATTATCCTTTTTGTGGGAGGTAGTGCGTAGCTGGCATATTTTAGATGAGCTGCAGTTGTTATGGAGAGGTGGTAAGGGGCATGGGTCGTTCCCACTGTTCATCTCCCAACTGACCGCAATCGTGTTTTGTTAAAATGATACTTTAGCCGCTGAGTGTCTTTAGGGTCAAATAAACAAACAAATGACAGGTTTCTCAAAACAGGTAAAACAAAATAACAATTTATTTTTAAACAAATCCCCAAATGATCGCAACCTCACTCACACACACATTCACCCACACATACATACACAAGAATAGATAGTTAGACAGAAAAGGGTAAGAGGTAGTTCAAAGTCCCCAAGTGAAGTAAGTGTCTATGGTTTACAAAATATTATTGAGTCTTTTGGGAAGAAAAGTTCTTTTTTAAAACAAGTTGCAGGCCTGATTATTCACAGTCTTGAGCTTGCAGAAGTATTGCAGAGCTCTCATGGTTGTAATACAGCCCAAAGCTGGTGATGTGTAGTTTGTTACCTTCACAGAAGGTTAGTCTCAAAGTCACTTTGTGATGTGGTGGCTGTTCTGGGTTAACAGGGTTCTTCTCTTGCTGGCTAAATCCTTCTCACAGGCTTCCTGTGATGCTGGCTTGATATCCCCTCTCTCTCGCCAGTGAATTACCTTTTTAAGGTGAAAATCCAGCACATTGGGTTTCTGTTAGGACATGCATAGCTCTGTCCCCTGTTGCGATCACACAATGGGCAGGCTACTAACCATGGCTATCGTTTGATGTTTGAATGGGAATCATTCTGTTATGATGTTGCTGCTTCACACCTTATTCATCTTGGTTTGGCTATGACTGGGACTGTCTCCAGCATCCTCTGTTCGTTCATTCATGTCGATCAGAGTCATTAATAAGCAATAACTCCTTTCAATTTCAAAGGGGTTCTCCCCAGAGCTATTTCAGATGAGGTTAACGAGCCTCATCTTTGCAGGTGATTTTGCGGATTTCCAGTACAGGAGGGGTCACAGGGCCGCTATTCCATTTTGACTGTGTTCAAGAGTGCATGTCCTTGTGAATTAGTTTCAACAGTTGACTTTTTAACTTCATAGTTCCTCAATTTCATTGTTTATTTCATCACAGCTCCTTCCGTGCATGACACCGCTTATGGAGTGTGAAGGAGGCTGGTGAGGAAGGAGTGACAAAAATTGAGTCAAGAAGTGACAAAGGCATGGAATAGGTAGTAGGAGGGAGGTAAGAGGGGAGGAAAGTCAACCACTGTCTCCAGTCCAAATATCCAGTGGAACACTTGTTTAATTAAAACATTTACCTGTTTGGGCCCACCATGGCATGACTTCTATGCCACTCTCAGCTCTTCATATAAGTGGGGCTGGGTACAAGCCTAAGGCCCAATGTTTATGGGTGCTTCTCAGAATGGTTGCCCATCTGGCATTGATACAGGAAGTACCATAACATCACTTCCATTTCATTTGCATCAAATTTCCATGTAAGCGTGTATGCATCTGCTGCAGAATTAGACACTCCACTCTAGTACTACCACCCAGGGATCCCCAGAAAATAGAGGGATTTCTTTTGAAAATTGTGCTAAATGTAGATGATGCTGTTATAATTTCTAAAACAGCTATTGACTACTGATTAAATGATAGATTATTCCTTTAGTGGGATTTGGAATTAAATAGAAGAATGAATTTTTAAAAATGAAGGATAGTCAAAGCAGTTGATAAATTAAGCCTTAGGAAATAATAGTTCTGAGATGGTGACAAAATTGAGCTGAGAAAATTGATTTTATACATTGCTTTAGCCTGCCCGGGTGAATAAGAAGCCATCAGTAGTAGACAATAATGCCCTTGTGACATCATGTGCCCAATTCTAGCACTGTGCAAATGGATAAGAACATAAGAAATAGGAGCAGGAGTAGACCACGTGGCCCATGAAGCCTGCCCGCCATTCAATATGACCATGGCTGATCTTGGGCTTCAACTCCACTTTCCCACCTGCTCCCAATCCCTTGATTCCCAGAGAAACCAAAAATCTCTCTATCCCAGCCTTAAATATATTCAATGATGGAGCATCCACTACCCTCTGGGGTAGACAATTCCAAAGATTCATAACCCTTTGAGTGAAGAAATTTCTCCTTATCTCAGTCCTAAACAATTGGCCCCTTGTCCTGAGACGGTGCCCTCATGTTTTAAATTCCCCAGCCACCGGAAACAACCTCTCAGTGTCTACCCTGTCAAGCCCCTTCAGGATCTTCTAAGTTTCAATGAGATAGCCCTCATTCTCCTAAACTCCAGAGAGTATAGGCCCAATTTACTCAGAGTTTCATCATAGGACAATCCTCTTATCCCAGGGACCAATCTAATGAATCTTCGCTGCACCGCCTCCAATGCAAATATATCCTTCTTTAAATATGGAGATCCAAATTGCACACAGTATTCCCGGTGTGGTCTCACCAAAGCCTTGTACAATTGTAGCAAGACTTCTTTATTCTTGTACTCCAATACTCTTGCAATAAAGGCCAACATGCCATTTACCTTCCCAATTGCTTGCTATTCCTGCATGCTAACTTTCTGTGTTCCTTGTATAAGAACATTCAAGTCTTTCTGAACATCAACATTTAAAACATCATGCCTTTTAAAAAATATTCTCCTTTCCTATTCTTATGACCAAAGTGATCAACCTCACATTTTCTCACATTATACTCCTTCTGCCACCTTGTTGCCCACTCACTTAACCTGTTGTCATGCTCCTGAAAGGAACAGTAATGAAGTAAAGTAAACTGGAGCAATAATGAACTATAAAAAATGAACTGGTGAATTAAACTCCAGAAATGGACATATTTTGCTGCAGACAAGATGGAGTAAGAGGTCAGGTGACCCCTCCTGTGCAGCAAATAGACATCACGACTGTTGGAGACTAAACTCATCATCACATCTGGACTAGTTCTGGGAAAGACACATTACAATTTTAAGCAGGCCATTCAATGCAAAATGGCTCCTATCTGCAAGAACTGGGTTGACAAAGACCTTTACTGACAGGGTGACTCCAGATGCAAAGCCAAGAGAATAGGTGGTAAATAACACCACTGTATCAATATAAACCACATTCCAACCCCATTGTGTAACAATGGCCCCACATTCAAAGACAATGAATGGACACAGCAGTGGAGAGCATCTATGAAAAAAAGATTTCTCAGAGAGAGATAGAGGGAGAGAGAAAAAGCCAGCCAGCAAAGAAGCTGATACATCCAGTCAAGCCAAGACTAAGACCCTGCCTGTATATCTTTAAACCACCAAGGGAAAGACACCAAAAGTAACCTTGAAAACCCTTCTGAGAAATTTTAATGAGATTGTCCACTGACTTTGACTGAGTCTTAAACAAAGAAATCTGCAATACTCCAGTGAACCAAGACAAGGAACATCAGGCCTGCAACGCTGTTAAAAATTTCTCGCAGAAAACCCAGAAGGTTTCAAAGTGAACACTTTTTACAACAATCAGACTTAAATGCATGCTGTCCTCTAATCTCTATCTTTTCTCATGTGTGTGCATGTGTGTGCCTGAGTGAGTAGGTGAGGTTGTGAACATTTTCAGGTATTGTTTTAATAAATAGTTATCTTTCTTTTTAAACCTACAAGAAAACCTGTCATTTGTCTGTTTATTTGACCCTTAAAACACTCAAGGACTAAAACACTATTGTTTTAAAAACTATCTGCAGTCAGTTAAGAGGTGAAAAGTGTAACTCACCCACACCATTTCCCACCTGTCTGTCACATTGTCTATATCTCATTGCAGTCTCTCAGTGTCGCCCTCACAGCTTGCATTTCCACCTACCTCTGTATCATCAGCAAACTTAGATACATTACTTTCTGTCTCTTCATCAATGCCATTAATATAGATTGTAAATAGCTGAGGTCCCAGCACTGATCCCAGTGGCACTCCACTAGTCACAGCCTGCCAACTAGAAAATGCCCCATTTATGCCGACTCTTTGCTTCCTGTCCATTAACCAAGCCTCTATCCATGCTAATATATTACCCCCAACTCCATGAGACCTTATCTTTCCTATTAACCTTTTGTGTGGCATCTTATCAAATGCCTTTTGTAAATCCAAGTATACGACATTTACTGGTTCCCCTTCATATACCCTACTAGTTACATCCTCAAAAAACTACAATAAATTTGTCAAACATGATTTTCTTTCATTAAACCATGTTGAGTTTGCCTGGTGGATTTTGAATGAGTTAAAATCTTGCCCCATGAGTCCAATAAAGTAGTTGAAGTCTGGTATCTGATATGCAAAGGAAACAGTATTCAAAAGAAACAGGGATGGAATTTTTTTTTATTCATTCATGGGATGTGGGCATCGCTGGCTCAGCCAGCATTTATTGCCCATCCCTAATTACCCTTGAGAAGGTGGTTGTGAGACGCCTTCTTGAACCGCTGCAGTCCATGTGAGGTAGGTACACCAACAGTGCTGTTAGGGAGTTCCAGGATTTTGGCCCAGCGACAGTGAAGGAACGGCGATATAGTTCCAAATCAGGATGGTGTGTGAATTGGAGGGGAACTTGCAGGTGGTGATGTTCCCATGTATTTGCTGCCCTTGTCCTTCTAGTTGGTAGAGGTCGCATGTTTGGAAGGTGCTGCCTAAGGAGCCTTGGTGCGTTGCTGCAGTGCATCTTGTAGATGGTACACATTGCTGTCACTGTGCGTCGGTGGTGGAGGAAGTGAATGTTTTTGCATGGGGTGCCAATCAACCGGATATTTTATATGTTATACATATAGCTAATATGCTACCAGTGAATTAATTTTATGGGGAGCAGAAGGGCAGGGGAGTGTGATTAATTGAATAGCTCTTCAAAAGAGCCAGCACAGACTCGATGGGCTGAATAGCCTTCTTCTGTGCTGTCCAATTCCATGATTCTAAAATTTGATTCCGAACTGCATAAGGAGATATTAGGACAGGTGACCAAAAGCTTGGTCAAAGAGGTAGGTTGTAAAACCTGTCTGAAATGAGGAGAAAGAGGTGAACAGGTAAACAGATTGATGAGGGAATTCCAGAGCTTAGGGCCTAGGCAGCTGAAGGCATGGCCACCACATTGGGGATGTGCAAGAGGCCAAATTGGAGGAGCACAGAGATCTCTAACAATATAGAACAGTATAAGCATCCTGCTGCTTGCATAGATAGGTATTGGTTTGCAGTTATCTGTAGCTGAGTGACAGATCTACCTTTCTAGCTGCCATTACTAAACCAGACTGGTGAGTCAATCATCAACACTGCCCTGGATTACTGCAGCCCTGCCTGATTCAGGTGTCAGATTACAGAGTCTATCAGAAAGTTAAGTTAGTTCTGAACTATAACTTCTAGGCACATTATTTTAGAAACACCTTGATTCCAAAGAGAGCTATTTATCTCCTTCCTACTCAATTGGGATAGTCACTAGTTTGCTGGCCAAGTGTGAGTTTAAGCTCTCATTAGGTGGCCAACAGGAACCATTACCTCTTCATGAGCGAACAGGCTGGGCAGGCAGTTTGATCTATCTAAGGGGCTCATCAGCCAACCTTCCCCATTGATCCACAGGCTGCGATTTTAACCTTCCCTTCTGAGCAGAGGAGGAAATCTGCAGTACATCCAGTTGCTGGTGTTCTACTTGGATAGTTAGGTTGGTGTGATGAAGATAGTCCAGTGAAACCGACTTTATATAGGGCTAGCTATTAAAATGTGCCTGATCCCTGGTGATCTAGTATAGGGATATGTATCTGTTTTTTCAACAGTTTAGGCAAGATAGATGTTCATAGAATCATAGAACGGTTACAGCACAGAAGGACGTCATATAGTCCCACTTCCTTGCCTTTTCCCTGCAGCCCTGCAAATTTTTTCCCTTCAGATAATTCTCCAATTTTCTTTTAAAGTCACGATTGAATCTGCCTCCACCATAGTCTCAGGCACTGCATTCCAGATCCTAACCACTCACTAAGTAAAAAAGTTTTTCCTCATGTCGCTTTGCTTCTTTTGCCAATCACCTTAAATCAGTGTCCTCTGGTTCTCGATCCTTCCACCAATGGGAACAGTTTCTCCCTATCTACTCTGTCCAGACCCCTCATGATTTTGAATACCTCTATCAAATTTCCACTTAATCTGCTCTTCCCCAAGGAGAACAACCCCAGCTTCTCCAAATTATCTATGTAACTGAAGTTCCTCACCCCGGAACTATTCTCATGAACCTTTCCTGCGTCCTCATCAGAACACTAGCAGCTTATTTTGAGGGAAGGCGAAAATTTGTTTATATTACCTTGTGGTCCTATCTTTTGGTACAATAATCGATATTTAACAGAGGAAGGGTTGCAGCAAGTATTGTGATTAAACTTGTTTTGTCAATCTTCTACCATTGAAATAAATAAAAAATTGTGCAATAAAAGTAACTCGAGCAGCTATTTCTAACTATTAGTTATACAACTTGGAGAAATTCTTCTGTCTTACATAAAAAATCTCCTTAAATTGGCATTTCCTCAAGTCACAGTAGACTTTAAAGTGGGTGTTGCACATGCCTGTTTCTAACTGTTCAGCAAGCTGATGAGTTTCTTTGCTTCTGTAAACCAGTTTAATCATGACACAATTTGATTCTAGTCCTTGAGGATTTCAATATGAGGAGACCTTCAATTTGTTTGCAAACTTGTCCAAATAATGCAGCTGCAAAATATTTCCATGACGTACTCTTATTGAAATTATGTCATAGTTTTTGAAATGAAAGGAGAAATCAACTATATTTCAACGAGATTATGAAAATTATTTTGTAGCATTTAAGATAATGTTATACATTTAAATGAAAGAGTTGAACTTTTGTTGATGGTACTGCTAATGACTCCACTGCCCAGAACTGTTTAAGGCATGACTAAAGTGAACTAACTGACAACATCAGGACTGCCCGGTCACAGGGAGAACTTGCAAACTCCGCACAGGCAGTACCCAGAATCGAACCAGGGTCGCTGGAACTGTGAGGCTGCAGTGCTAACCACTGCGCCGCTGTGTGTTAAAGCATGTGACAAATAAACCAAAGTGAGTGCCTCAAAATTAAGAGAAATATGTGGATAAATTATGATATATTACTACCATCTCTCCAACACTCCCAACCAGTGGGACAAATATTTCACTAACTTTCTATTCTTAGTGATCCTGGACTAAACCATGCCACCAATGCCAGCACTTTCCAGGTTCTGCCTTCCATTTAATAATCTGATCACATCTTGAAAATAGCTGCTGATCATTCATTAACCTTTAAGATTTAATATTTATCGTTTCTATTTTACCTGTTTATCATTACATTTCCTGCTTGAATGGAGGGAAGTTGAATGAAGCAAACAGACCTTTGACTGCTCAATACTACTGTAAAGACTGTAGTGTCATCACTGATGGATGGTCACATTATCTCTTCTTTCTCCTTGTCTGATTCAAAATGAAACGAATCACTTCTAGAACTAGTTCCATCTTGTGGTCCAACAAAGAACTGACAAAGCTTTGCCTACTAAGTATGACAAGCAAATCTGCTTATGCATTTAATGCTACATGACCACTTTGGAAATCTGCTCTGATGGTCAGGGTAATTATTATTTCTGCACTAATGGCTTTTACCAGATTTCTCCCCTCCCCTGATTGTTTTGATCAGTCTTATGAATGGGTTTGCTTGCCCTCCTTTTCTATGTTTCAAGTAAGTCCCACAACATTTTTTTTTAACGATGGAAGAAGGAGATGGTTAAGTGGGTTGGTGGCAGCTATGTTATTTTACAGGAAATAGACGTGCCTATTGGACCATCCAGTGCGGATCTCTCAGGAATAGTTGAAAATTCATCCAAACAAAAACCAGCAAAAGAAATCATTACAAATAAAGGCAGCTGAAACAGCTGTTACGGTCAAGTGAGGAGGGGTCGAAGGGCTTCCCTCTTTATCCTCTCCTTGTTTGGCCACAACAGGTTTAATTCTTTTTTAAAGTGGATGTACTGGCCAATGCAGTAGGTGTTTGATTACTTACCTGCTATGATCATAACAAGAACCAACTGAACAGGTTTTCTTGAGTTTAGCAAAGAAAGAGGTCAACTTTATTGTACTTCAACTGAACTAGGTAAAATAATCAACCACGCGCCAACTTTCACACACACACACACACACACACAAGTTACAGAGTGGGGAAAGGTAGATTGGTCGAGTTAGAGTCATAGAAAAAGGGGGTATGGAGTCTGTGGAGTTTGGTGATTCGGCTGTCTTCTAGTTGAATTCGGTGGTCCTGAGGCTTTTAGTTTGAAGAGATAGATTACTAATTTGGTGGGTCTCCTGGAGACAGCAATGTGGATTATTTCCTCCAAAGGGATTTCTGATTGTAGCTGGAGTGTGCAGAAGTGGTCAGTTAGCAGGCAGAGTTCAAAGCTTGCAAGCTGGAATGGAGAGAGAGAGAGACCTCTACTTGGCTCTGCACATGTCAAAGTCCAGATGCTTCTCCTTGTTGCTGCAGAGAAACACAAGCTTAAAACCATGGTGGTGTGTGGGGGTCATCACATTACACCAAGTGATTCAAGCATGGTAGTTAGCAGTGTATTTCTCCTTGCTAAATAAAAAACAGGTAGTTCCCTTAAACTTCCTGGGTCTTGGTTCTTGCTGGGATGAGCAGTCATTTCATCTCTATCTCACAGGCCTGGCAATGTTAGTGTTGAAAATTAGATGGCCATCTTAAGCTGCTAGCAATGTCAGCTGAATTTTATAAGCCCACCACCAAAGAGCCGCCACGATTCCAAGTGCGGCGGCTCATTTAAATAGCCACAGCGGACCTCCCCCACCATTCATGTGGAGGATGCGGTCCATCCATCCTTGGCAATGATGTCAGCTGCCTGTGTGCAGGCACTGATGCCATTTTTAAAGGGCTGTCAGCCCTACTGGGAAATTTAAATATTTAAAATAAATAAATACATCTCTTTTGCCCCTCTACCACAACCCCCAATAACAATTAAATTAATTATTTGCCCTTTCCCCCCCAAATCACTTACCTTTACCATCTGACTTTCCCTCCCACGCCCCCCCCCCCAAACTACACAAACTTTCAACTTCAACTCTTCCCACCATCCCCTCCACCCATGACGCTAATTTGACCCCCATTCTCAACCCCACCCCCACAATGATAAATTTACCTCCCCCCGCAACCTCCCCACAAGTGTTGCGCCTCGTTTCCCTGGACGGGGATCTGAAGGCGCGGCAGTGCCGGCTGCTGGGCTGAAGTGCGCGGCGAGACATCAGGGGCGATGTGAGATTAAATAATTCACTTATTTTAATTTATTTAAATATTTAAATTGTGGTCCCGTTGCCGAGCGGCGTTGGGGTGGGGGAGGAGGCGCCACGAGGCCTCGCCGCCGCCAGTAATATCGGGCAGGGCCCTGTCAGCGCCGGGTCTGTGGCAGGCCTCATCCGGGGCCATCTTCAGGCCCCACCCCCCTGCCAAGGATCCCGACATCGAGGGCTCCTTAAAATCAAGCCCGCCATCTTTTATCTTTCAAAAATATAAATTCAGGATTAAAGAAAATTATCATTCAACAAAGCACGTTGGCGGGACACAGCCAAAGTCTTTATTCATTCAGTTCTTTTTGGGTGCTACAGCAAGATATCAGTGACGTGCAGCCCTTCCAAGAAATCCAATTACCACTGAAATAAATGCAGGCATATCATTGTACTTGATTGTGCATGGGGAGACATTCTGAATTCACAATTGGAAATTTGCAGATTGCTTTTCACCAAATTTGGCATAGCAAAGCTTTTTTCTGGGCAGTATTTTGCTCTAACCCTGAACAATAAATGTCAACCTGGAAAGTCTTTGCTAAGGTTCATTATCCTAAACTGCACTTTTGCAAGTATTGGGTCTGTACATCAGTTGTGATGTAGCATGAACAGAATCGAGCTTGTAGCTTTCTGAAACGGTCTGTAAATGTTCCTTACATCTCACAAATTGTCAATAATACAGAAGGATTGGATGTTTGTGCATATGTCTGAGTCCTAACATATGGAGGATGAAATTGGTCAATGGCAGTAGCATGAAACAGACTGATAATAAACCAGCAGCTTATGTTACAGTACTCCTCATTCAATGCAGAAGAAGATTGTACATGGTATGAAATAGGCTGCTGATTTGCTATCAGGCTGATTTGCACTCAAGGGGCAGGATTTTCATTCCAAGTTTGGGCCCCGATGTCGTGTTCACTTCCAGGTGCCGACCCCGCACTGCGTTGTCAACGTGCATGGGTTGCAATTTTATTTGGCAAAGAAGTTAATTGACTTAGAGTCGCATTTGCCACCCAATTAGAGGTGGCGGATGCGGAAAGGAGGCGGGACCGTGGGAGGAGTGGGCCCAATTTAAAGGGCGAGCGGCATCCATTGCTGTGGTTGCCATTCGACTCAAGGATGGAGGCTAAAGCTGAGCAGAGGGCAGTGGGTAGGCAGGGTACCCGTGCCAGGGCAGCCCCCATTTTTCTGATGCCTGACTTGAGGTGCTGCTGGAGGTGGTGACAGCATAGTAAAGTATCCTGTTCCCTGTAGCAGCAATGAAAAGCCTGTAAAGCTGATAAAGAAGGTGTGGCTGGAAGGTGGCTCATGAGGTCAGCAGCAGAGGAGAAGTGAGGAGGAACCAGGTTGAGTGCAAGAAATGTTTCAATGATCTGCTGAGGTCTGGCAAGGTGATTCCAAAGATAGACCCAGATGACATGCAGCCTGGCCAGCAGTCACCAGAATGCAAAGGAGAGAGACACCCAGAGGGTGCATTGAGTTCTCCTGGCCATGGGAAGGATGTGTGCTTAGCAACATTGATGACCCATAAGCATAGTTCAAGACCCAAGTGCTACTGGACAGTGGGCTACGGGGAAGTCTGTAACATCTTATCCAAATGAAAAGCTGCAAGTTGTGAAGGAGACAGGCATTGCCCTAATGACATCTTTCTTTACCTTGCAGTCCAAATGGGAGAACAATGCCAGGAAGGGCTTGGACGGTGGAGTCCCCCAGCTCACGTCACTGATGCATTTCGAGAAGCTGGCCCTTGATCTGGCCAGAGCAGCAACCACTGGGATGTTGGAGGCAGAGAAATGGGAGTCCAACATAGACAGGGTGAAAAGATTTCAACATCGCCAGGTTCTGGGGATGTATAGTAATCCTCCACGTGCAACGAGCTATCAGTGCATAAGCAGTTATCTCATTATTTCATGCAGCTGAAGCATCAGGTCATTTGTGCCGATTTCTCATCACCTCCTTCTGTTATGTCTCCCACAGGGCCAGCTGCAGAGGGGGAGCAGTTACATTAGCGTCAACCTGTTATGCAGCAGTCAGAGGAGGAAGACACCTGAGAATCTGCACCATCATATCTTTCTCGCACATCTTCCATCAGCACAGATACTTGCACCTCACACAGTGGCACAGGGTGAAGCGCACATCATCTCAAAGCAGGAGGATACGGGTGAGGCAGAGTTGGCTGTGGCCAGTCCCCCTTGGAGGATGGCAAACAGGCGCAGCCCTGCTCAGCAGGGCAGAGATGCAGAGCCTCAGGAGTCATGAAAGAGGTGGCTCTACCTGGAGAGCCACAAGATGTGTGCCCAAATGGGGGAGTTACCTGAGGCACTGCGGAGTCATGGGATGAGAATGGAAGAGTCCATTTATCTCATGTGCTCCATAACGTCTCAGTGCTTTGAGCGCATGATATTCTCCATTGAGAGAGTGGTCAACCTATATGCGGCATCACTCAGAGTGGATGCAGCAGTCAGGAGCATTGGCGCAAGTGGTACAAAGAAGCGTGGAGTGGATGTCAGCTGCGCCCCAACTGGTGGTTTCCTCTAGCGATCAAAGGTGCCATGAAAGGGCTGAGGAGGCGATAGATTGTGATGAGGTGGCCACCCCTCACGGGGCTCTGACATCATCAACCGCCCCCCTGCACCTCCACAATGAGGCAGACCATCACAGGCATCTCAGTCCCAGACAGGCACTAGCGAGCAGTCTGCCTCTACCTCAACCTCAGCCACAGCAGGAGCATCTTGTTGCACTAAGGCAGACTTGTGCATCTTCATTTTATCATGGTGAAAGGCAGGGGAATGGAAAATAAGGGTTGGAAAAGCAAAGGAGAACTTTGGGGAAGTGTGTGTCAGGTGGAGACTCTGAAGTCTTGCAGTGCTTGTGCCATTGGAAGGTTGCTGACTTTTGTTCTTAACAGACGCTTGTTCTCATTCAGGTAAAGGAGAAGCTCCTCTCCAAATGTCCTGTAGACTGAGTATCTCTCAGGTTAAATGTATCTGGATCAGAGTGGCCTTAGCGCCCCTGCCATCCTGATAAGCACTCTGCCTCCTGAGCCTAGCCCAGTGATATCCCTGCAAAGCAGGGGAATCGTTCTGCTGTTCTTCCTTATCCCCTTCCTCCTCTGAGGAGCTGTGCCATTCCAGTATTTCTCAATCTTCAAGGTCCACCCCTCTCTGGAGGGCCATGTTAAGAAATGCGCAACAGACTACCACAATGCGTGAGACCCTTGAGAGAGTGCACTCGAGGGCGCTACCTGACTGGCCAAGGCACCTTCAGGAGGGCAATGGCCTGCTCAATGATGACCTTTATGCTCAGGCAGCATTAGCTGTACTGTCTCTCAGCCTCTGTGGTGGGGTAGCACACGAGAGTCATCAGCCATCTCCTCATGGGATAAGACACCCATGGATTTCTGATCGCTCTATGAAGAGCTGCGCACCTGTGATTGCCGAAGGATGAAGTTGTCATGACAGCTTCCAGGATAACCTGCACATACTTGCATAAAGCTCTTGCTCTGGTCACAGACCAGCTGGACGTTTAGGGAGTGGAATCCCTTCCTGTTGAGGAATCTCCCTGGCTGGTCAGTTGGTGCCTTGATGCTCACGTGGGCACAATTGATGATCCCCTGCACCTGAGGGAATATGGTGACGGAAGCAAATCGCACTTCCCTTTGAGCTTGAGTAACACTATCCACCTTGAATTCAATGTAATCCCTGCCCTCTCCAACAGAGCATCCGTCACCTCTGTGATGCAATGATGTGTTGCTGCCTGCGAGATACCACCATTGTCTCCTGCTGCTTCTTGGAAGGATTAGTTGCAAAAAAGCGCAAGGCCACTGTGACTTTTACAACCACAGGAAGGCCATGGTGAAGGTTCCTACAAACCCAAAGATGACCTTCAACAAGGGCACACATGTCAGCAACCATCTGCCTGGACAGGCGCAACATGTCCAGGTAGCTTCTCCTTTGACGGTAGACCCTCTGCTGAAGGTATCGTCTTTGTTGCCTTCCTGACCCTGGTTCCTTACCCCTGCACCCCTGTTCCCCAGGGGTCTGCCTTTGTTGCTGCAGACGCTGCACCTCATTGCTAGTTGATCCTATCATGGAGTAGCTTAATTACATTTCCTGTTATGTCCTTCCTTCCTGTCTTTGGAATGTGCAGTTTTCCTGAGCCCCCTTCGCATGAACTCATGAGGTCCTTAAGCAGAGGGACCTGTCAAGCCCCTGCCAAAGCTGCCCCGTGCCCCCTCAAAATGCCCTTGTCAAGAGTGAAGAGATATGACAGATAATTCTCCTGATTCTATGCAACTGGTTGCCTGTGGACAGGTTTAGGCAGCAACATGTTGCACCACAGACATTTGACAAAATATTTGACTCAGCCACATTTGATCTGTATATAAAGTGTATAGCTAACCTAATGCCATCAAAACACAATCTGATTTAAAACACATTTCTCCCTGTTTAGTGAGATACCTGGCATTGTTTTTGCTTGCACAAGTAGTCAATGTCTGCCCGCAGTAGTGATGTAGTGACGCGGAGAATTCGGATAGATGTTCACATGTCAGGAGTGATCTTGATCTCTTTCTCTCCCATCTCTCTCTCTCTCACACACTCTTTCTCCCTCTCTGTCTCCATCTCTCTCCCCTCTCTGTGTCTATCTCTCTGCCCCCGGGTCCCTCTGTCTCCCACCTCTCTCCTTTCTTCCCTCTCTGTGTCTATCACTCTCCTCTCTCTCTCCCTCCCTCTGCTCCCTAGGCTTGTTTAAAGGGTTGCCTGACCCTCAGCGTGCTCCCTCAGCACCGCGCCACTCTGCCCTGCACCTCTGGCTACGTGCTTGCCCTCTTCCTGCTCTCCCCTCGGCCTCTTTCTTCCTCTCCCTTGCAGCTGCCATTCCTGCTCACTCTCTGAAGCGTGTGAAAATAGTAGGGGCAGCTGATCCCAGTGCGCCTGCGCTGCAAACTGCCAATCTGTACTCAACTCACCCAGGCAGCCTGTGGTCAGTCACAGACACTGAACAATCACAGACTGGCGTCCGCCGTTCGTCGGACGCAGAACCCACCGACTCCCTCTGCCTGACATACACTTTAATAGGAGAGCTGTCAACCAAAGCCAAGACATGGGCAGCCCACTGCAAGTCACAGAGATTGGCAGGCCAGATGGACACCTTCAGTGGGCTAGATTATAGCTAGTTTAAAGGCTTGGAGCAAGACATTTAAAATTACCTTGGACCTCAAAATTGTTACCACGGACACTGGTGCCTGTGTACGGACACTTGGCGACCCCTGCCTGTGGGAGAGGATCTTTCTGAGCCTTCAATCTTTAAATGCTGCAATCTTGCTGCTGTCCTGCCATTTTGACTAGCTCCCCACTTTTGCACCTCCTCCCTGTCCTGGTTGTGACCCTTCGTGCATCCCGTGCCTCAAAAAGACTGTAGTTATACTGCAATTGGCATGAAACCTAAATGGGTGGCACAGTGGCGCAGTGGTTAGCACCGCAGCCTCACAGCTCCAGCGACCCGGGTTCAATTCTGGGTACTGCCTGTGTGGAGATGGCAAG
The DNA here is from genome assembly GCF_036365525.1 of Heterodontus francisci. NCBI lineage: Eukaryota > Metazoa > Chordata > Chondrichthyes > Heterodontiformes > Heterodontidae > Heterodontus > Heterodontus francisci. Next base: position 37,273,134 of record NC_090388.1, on the reverse strand, counting down.
TTCTCCCTGTGTCTGCGTGGGTTTCCTCCAGGTGCTCCGGTTTCCTCCCACATGCCAAAGACTTGCAGGTTGATCGGTAAATTGGCCATTATAAATTGCCCCTAGTATAGGTAGGTGGTAGGGAAATATAGGGACAGGTGGGGATGTGGTAGGAATATGGGATTAGTGTAGGATTAGTATAAATGGGTGGTTGATGGTCGGCACAGACTCGGTGGGCTGAAGGGCCTGTTTCAGTGCTGTATCTCTAAATAAAAATAAATAAAAAATAAAAATAGACAACCCCTTGGAGATGGCTCCGCACCCATTTGGTAAATTGGATTCAGGAAACTTCACATCCAAATTACACTGGCATGAAAGCAAAGCAGTCTTGATTTTACACCGATGCAAAGTGTGAAGCATAACCAGCCTAGAAATACAATGCATACCGGGTCTATCCGAGGTACTTTAGATATTGATCCATTCTTCTAGCATCCATTCAGATTGACTGTTGATTTATGTCTACTCTCACATATCCAGACTGGCTGTTGACTTATCAAAAGGAAATTAGATAAATACTCGGAGGGAAATAAATTGCAGGTCTACCAGGAGAGGGCAGGGAGTGGGACCAGCTGGATTATTCTTGAAGAGAGCCCATACAGACTTGATGGGCCAAATGGTCTCCTTCTTTGTTGTAACCATTCTATGATTCTATCATTATGTCTACTGTCATAAATACGGATTTGTTGTTGACATGTCTTTGAACACTCATTCAGATTTTTGCTACTATTTCAATGTCACAGATCTAAATATTAACTTTCACAAATTCAGATTATATTAATGTTTATGTTGCTTTGCCCCACTAGATTTAAATTTTTCTGGATATCAAATCAAGTCATTTTTTGAACTAAGTTGGCAAGAGCCAAGTACTGGTATTAACAACGTTCTTTACTCCCCTTTGATTCTAATTAAGACTTAAACTTTCCGTAACTGAAAAGATCTGCAGACTTCGCTCAGTTAGCAGTAATAGGATTAAAACATTGGTAATGAACTGAAGACTTGGAGAGAGGAGGCATTTATGCAGCCACCTGCTACACTGAGTAATTCTGTTTGGGAAAGATGCTGGGCTTAATAAGATCATTAATGTCAGGAGGTAAAATATATTTGGAGTTTTAAAGCACCATGAAAATACAAGCAGTGCAGAAAGTTTTCAGGGCCCTCGACCATATTAGTTCCATTTTCTGCACTTCTCTCCCTGTTCCCTCCCTCCCAGAACCATGATATTGTTCCCCTTGTCATGAAGACCCCCACCTGCCAAGAATGAGGCATATTAATTTTGTCATATGAACATTAATTTTAAACTGTTGCTGGAGTGAAGAAATTACTTGTTTGAAGAGCTCAGCCATTTGGCTATAGGATATTTGCATACTAAGAGACAGTGCTTGGAGAGACAAAAGAATTGCTCACTGATTCAATTAACAGAAATTGGGCTGGGCAATGGCGATCCACATATTATCAGGGTAAAAGATAGCACTACACCCGCACCCCCCTCCCCCCACCGAGAGCTTTGAAATCCACAAACACAGGAGTTTGTTTAAACAGTGAGTCACATGACTAACCTGCTGGCCCAGTTCTGGTTTTGAATTGTGCTCACAGGACAGTTTAAAGACAGACTGCAGATTGCAACTGAACCTGGAACAAGACAGCCTCTCTCCTGGCTGTCTCTCTCTCGCTTTCTCACAAACCTCTGGAACCACTGAAGTCACTGAAACCTCAAGAGAGAAAAGACTCCTACATCAAAACAAGTTAGAGCGTGCACTGAGCCCTAACGAACAGCAAGATTTACTGGCAACCAAAGACTCCACATTGAACTCAAAGAACTGTAAATACACCCAGCTATTGCCTCAAACATTTTCTCTTTATTCTTTCTACTTTTTCTATCTCTATCTGCGTGTGTGTTTATTGCATATGCTTGTTAGCGTAGTTGCATCACGTATTCGTGGTCGTTAACTGAATTAGAGTTTAAGATTAATAAAGTTCCATCTTGTTTAAATCTAAGAAAACCTGTCTGATTTGATTTCTTTGCCTTGCAATTGGAAAGCAGTGAACAAGGATTCACTGAGGAGGAGCTAAAAACATGGTGTTTTAAAATTAAACCCTGTTACGGTTAAACCAGGCAAAGGCTGAGAGAGAACCCCTCGACCTCTTTCTCACCTGGTCACAAAACCTTCCACCCCACTAGCCTCCACACTCAACGGATCACCCTCTGTCATTTCTGTTGTTGTTTAATCGCCTTAAGAGTGATGTCCCTTTAAGAACTCAGTATGCTAATGAGCTAAGTAGTCATGTGACTAGAAACTATAGTCACTCTGCAAGTGTAACACCCTAGACAAAGGTTCTGTATATAGTTTGCTCTGTGTTGTTTATACTAAGTTAACTGTTCATAAACCCTCTAAAGATCTTCAACAAACTGGAATCCATGTACCTCATTGTGTTGCTTAAGATAACACAAAGAACTGATGATATGGTAGCAGTGGTGGTGAAAAGACAAGATCTAACCTTGAAAACCACAGGTAAAACAGCTATGAAAGTGACCCTTCCTACAGCCAAGAGAGAGAAAGTTCAAAAGAAATACTGACCCAAACAGTGGAAAGAAGAAAAAACTTACCTCGAGCTGTGGGAGACAGAGCACTGAACAACAGGCTGCAAATAAATTCCTGTGATCGGGTGAGTCATTGTGCTGATGGTCAAGCTTTGAAGTGCTAAAAAATTGATTTTTTTAAAGGCTCCGTGGGATTAAAAAAATGGGGAAAATCCAATTCCTCTCTCAGGCTGATCAAGGTCAGTGACATTACAGGAGGCATCTGAAAAAATAGTATGGGAAACCCTGAACACAACAGAGTCTCCATTTAGGCAGACAAAGCTGAAAAAAATCATTAAACAAGTCAAGCGTGAAGAAGGTTTATTAGATTAATACCTGGAAATGAGTGAGTTGTCTTATGAGGAAAGGTTGGATAGGCTAGACTTGTATTCGCTGGAGTTTAGAAGAGTAAGAGGTGACTTTATTGAAACATAAAAGATCCTGAGGGGTCTTGACAGGGTGACTGTGGAAAGGATGGTTCCCCTTGTGGGAGAATCTAGAACTAGGTGTCACTGTTTACAAATAAGGGGTCACCCAGTTAAGACAGAGATGAGGAGAAATTTTTTCTCTCAGAGGGTCATGTGTCTTTGGAATTCTCTTCCTCAAAAGGCAGTGGAAGCAGAGTCTTTGAATATTTGTAAGGCAGAGGTAGATAGATTCTTGATAAGCAAGGGGATGCAAGGTTATTGGGGGTAGGCGGGAATGTTCAGTCGAGGTTACAACCATGATCTTATTGAATGATGGAGCAGGCTTGTGGGGCTGAGTTGGCTACTCCTGCTCCTAATTTGTATGTTTGTATGTATGTATGTTCAAATCTAAACTCTAGCAAAAAAAAAAAGCGAAGGGGAAAACCCTCGAAGTGTCTATTGAACAGCTGTGTAAACATACAAGCTGAAGTGCTGAAAGCAAAATAAACAGAGAACACTGTCAAGCACCAGTTACACTCCATCAAAGCAGCCAGTCTGAAAAAAGAGAATTTCTTAAAGGAGAGAAAGCGCAGAATTAATAGAATAGGTTTTAAAACCAGTTTCAAACCATAAATAGAAAAGTCATAATAAGTACAGTGCTGAAGGCACACACAGAGCTGAACAAAGTTAAATATAGAACAGAAAGCAAAAGAACAGCAGAAAGATGGATATCAAATTTCCCAGCATGAACTGGAAGACCATTGATATCCTATTCAAGTTCAATTTTTTTAAACAAAGAATCCAGTTATGCTTCACATGCCAAGCAGTTGTAGAACCAGAGAAGCAGACTGTGAAAATACTGATAACAGTTGGAAATAAGGGGTTATACAGAATCAATACCTCTGACTTATCTGAAGAGGAACAGAAAGATCCCGCAAAGATATGGAAAGTACCAGAAGATCAGCTTCGGGTAACAATGAAATTTGAGATTCATCACCTGGAATTGATGTCCTAGAGGCAACAGCCACAGGAATCAATAGATCAATTCGTCAGTAGATGCCATAGTAAGGGCAACAATGTGATGTTTCAGAAACTGAGCTGTCGGAGTGAATAATGGTGATTGTCTCAACAACTATTGAATAGTTTCAAAAAGACCACTTGGGGGAAAAGAAAGGTCACAGCATTGATGCACTGCTAGAAAATGGCAGAAAATACAAAGCCATTGTAGCTGAAAAACAGCATCTGCAAGCACTAGATTGCATCCGACAGTATTGGCACAATAACCAGGTCACAAAAAGCAACAAGCTGTGTGTTAAGTGTGGTTTGTCCCACTCACTGCAAAGTTGTCCTAAATTTCAAGATCTGCACAAGGCGTGCGATGCAAAAGGACGCTGGACCCACCTATGCAAGAAATCTGGCTCCAAAGATGCAGCCAGAAGCCACAATAGGACACAAACAAACAGAAGACAGGCACAGAAACAGGGCAACAGCAGCAAGGAGAGCGCCTGAGACCTGCATAAATGCAAGTCGATACACAAAGTCCACAGCGACATAGACCAAAGACAACACTCAGAGTGGAGTGATTCTCAGCCGGAAGACGAGCAGACATTTCACATTGTGAATCTGACACATTGTGTTGATGAAGTCAAAGAACTAGACGCTTTTGCTCCTATTAACATCATGTACCCAAAGAAAGTTCGCAAACACACACTCAGGATTGCGATTGACACCGGAGCTAGTGCAAATATACTACCAGTCTGAATCCTGAAGGATATGTACCAGGGTCATTGGAAATTAATGATACAACCGACAAATGCAAAGTTAACTGCATACAATGGGTCACCTATCCCTTGCAGTGGCACAATAACGATGCAATGCAGCTATGCCAAGTCAGCAAGGAAACCACAAATATTTTACCTGGTAGACACGAGTGGACCAGCAGTGGCAGAATTACCAGTGTGTAAGGACCTCAGCTCTTAAAGAAAGATGTACCCATATGTATGGCAGAGGATCATCAGTATGTGTTTGAGTCCCTTAAACAAGCATTGTCAGCAGAAATCTGTACCCTGCAGTACAATGATCCAAGGAAGAAGACAATCCTGGAAGTCGATGCCACACAGAAAGGCCTCGGAACGTGCATCCTGCAGGATGGCGAGCCAATTGCATTCAGATCCAAATGTTTATCCTCAGCACAATCAAATTACTCAGACAGAGAGCATGAAACACTTGCTCTGGTGTTTGGAATCTCAAGATTCCATACCTACCTGTTCGGTAAGCCACTGTGGAAATTGACCTCAAACCACTGGAGATGATCTGGCGCAAACCATTAACAAGTGCACCACCTCGACTACAGCGACTCTTAGTAAAAGTGCAGGGGTACCAAAATGGTCACCTCAGATACGCTGAGCAGATTGCCAAATCCGAACAAGATTGAAGAAGTTCCATTGGATCTATAAGTAGACAGCACGGACATCGAGGTGGAAGATGTGCTCAAAATCGATTTATTGCATTTTGGTCAGCACAAATGTGAGCAACTACAATCAAAAACAGCCAATGACCCACAACGGAAGGCACTGTGGAGAGTCATCATAAAAGGTTGGCCTGATACGATAAAAGGGGTGCCAGAAACCCTTAGACGCTTTTGGCCTTACAGAGATGAACTCGGTATCTCGAGAGGCGTCACCTTCAAAGGAAATCAAGTGATTGTACCCAAAGCTCTCCAAAAGGACATCTTGTCACAACTTCACCAAGTCCATATGGATATAGAGCGAGCGAGACGACTGGCATGAGACATTGTTTATTGACCAGGGATCAACGGTAACATTGAAAAGTTAGTGAGGATGTGCGAGGCATGCCAGAGCCACTAGCCACAACAAGATTTCATCAGTCCCTTGGTCCAAAATCGCCACTGATTATTTCTCCAAATTTCTAATTGTCAGACAGGTAAAAGACACTTCAAGCAGTGTGCTCTACATTAAGGTGACCAAATGTAGATTGGGTGAACACTTTGTGAAACACCTCCGTTTGGTCCACAAGCATTTCCCCAAGCTTCTGGTCACCTGACATTTTAATTCTACACCTTGCTCTAAAACTGACCTCTCTGTCCTCGGTCTCCTGCTGTGTTCCGATGAAGCTCAACATAAACATGAGCAACAGCACCTCATCTTTCGATTAGGCATTCTATGGCTTAGAGTTCAACAATTTCAGACTATAATCTCTGCCCCATTTTATTTCCTTTTTCTTTGCAGGTTTTGGTTTTACTCTCATTTTTGTTTTCGGACAGGAGCTGTTTTATCATTATGCCATTCACACCTCCTCTAGACACATGTTTTGTTTCTTTACTTGTGCCATTACCAGTACTTTTGGCCCTGCACCAACAACTCTTGTGTCATTTAATCTCTTCTGTCTTGCACCCCATCGCAGACCTTCCCATTTGTTCTTTTTCCACCCTCCCCCCACCCACCCCACTCTCACTTGCTTTAAACCTATTACATTTCTAACTTTTCCCATTTCTGATGAAAGGTCATCAACCTTAAATGTTGGACTGGACTTTAAGAGCCTACCGCTGATCTCGGCAGTGCGCTCAAAAATGGCAGCCCGCCTGTGCAGGGCACATGCCAAAAAGCCGCCATCTCCTGCACAGCAGCTCATTTAAATGGCCGGGGAGGCCTGCCACCGCCCCCTAATGATGTGGAGGGGGTAGGCTGTCAGTCCCCGGCAATGACGTCAGCTGCCTGTGCACAGGACGCTGGCACCGTATTTAAAGGGCAGTCAGCCCTGCCGCACATTTACATTTTTATAGAAGTAACTCCCCAAAATTAAATAAATAAATTTCTAACGCCCCTTTCCCACCCTCCCAATAACAATTACATTAACTATTTGCCCTTTCCCCTGCAAAATACTTACCTTTTACACCTTACCTTCCCCCCCCCACCCCACCACCCAAACTGCACAAAGTTTATGGTTCAACCCTTCTCACCATCCCCTATTTAACCCCATTTCACCCCCACCCCGCACTGAAAATCTTACCTCCTCCCCCCTCCCCAGCGGTGTGGTGCTGCGTTTCCCTGGCTGGGGATCTGAAGGCGTGGGCGTGCCAGCCGCCGGGCTGAAGATCGTGGTGGGCCCTCAAGATCACAGGTAAGTCTATTTAAATATATTCATTTTATTGATTTGATTATGTTAATTGCGGTCCCATCACCCAGCAGCAGGGGGGCCGCCATGGAGCCTCAACACCACCGGGAGGATCGGGCAGGGCCCTCCCAATGCCAAGGTCCATGGTGGGCCTCATCCGGAACCATCTTCAGGTACCCACCCACCAACTCCACCACCCCCCACCCCCCCCGACCCCTGGCCACGGAATCCAGCGCCTGGGGGTAGATCAAAATCCAGCCCGTTAACTCTGTTTCTCTCTCCACAGATGCTGCCAGATCTGTTGTGTATTTCCAGCACTTTCTGTTTTTAATTCAGAAAGTTTTGAATTCTTCAGATCATCTGCTAAAACAGGTTAACTACCCTCCTTCTGTTCCTCGCAAAAAAAGTAATTATTTCTTACAAACATACAAAGAAGAGCCAAGTTCAATATGTGGCTGGTAATGTTGCAAAATGTGGACCCTCCCACCTGAAGGGAGCCATGTACGAGGCTTTAGCTGCCTCTTCAGGGCCCCCTTCAAATGGGGTTAAACCAGCTTCTAGACAGAGAGTGATTACCATGTTTGTGTTTGGTGTAGGCACAGGTACTTCATACCCCCATGGGGAAACCCTGGAAAACCTAAGGCAATGTGAAGGGGACAGAGTGTCATGGGTTTCTGATTCTTTCCTCTCCTTCGCACCTGGAAACTGAACATTCCCCAATACGAGAGAAATATCAGGGCTGCATTTCCAGTGCCAAGCTTTCCAGCAGTATTGTGCTCCATCTCACCAGCACCTCCTTTCAACTGTCACAATGCTTGTCTGACATCCGATAGCCAGAAATTTCATCCAACTAAATATTGGGAAGACTGAAGCCATTGTCTTTGGTCTCTGCCATAAATTATGTTGCTTGTCAACCATTTTGATCCTTGGTAATTGTCTTAAGTTGAGCAAGACCATTCATGACCTCTGTGTTGTGTTTGACTCCGTGTTGAGTTTCCAACCACAAATTAGCACCATCATCAAGACTGCTTAATTCCATCTCTGTAATATTACTCAACTCCAACCTTCCCTCAGCTCATCAGCTGCTGAAACCCTCATCCATTCCTTTGTTATCTCTAGGCTTGATTATTCCAGTGGTCTCCTGGCAGCCTCCCATCTTCCATCCTATATAAATTTGTGCTCAGTCAAAACTTTGCTGCCCAGTTTAACTCACCCCAAATCTCATTCACCCATCACCCCTGTGCTTGCTCACCTTCACTGGCTCCACCTCCGACAACACCTCAATTACAAAATCCTCATCTTTGTTTTCAAATCCCTTCATCGCCTTTCCCCTCCCTGTCTGTGTAGCTTCCTCCAGCCAGTCCTACAAGTCTTCAAGATCTCTGCGCTCCTCCAACTCTGGTCTCCTGCACATCCCTCATTTTAATTGTTCCACCATTGGCAGCCTTGCTTTCAACTGTCTTGGCCCTAAGCTCTGGAATTCCCTGCTTAAACCTCTGCACCTCTTTCTCGCATAAAAACCTATATCATTGATCAAGCTTTTGGTCATCTTTCTTGATTTGTCCTATAGCTCAGTGTCCCACCCCCACTTTCCCCATCACCTTGAAACGGTTGACCCAGCAGCAGCGGAAATACTGCCAGGTGATCAGCCGGCGTCAACTACTTTGGAGATAGACAAAGCCAACCCACCATCAATCTAGCAGGATCTGACCCAATGGGCTCAGCATGTTGTATACTAGTTGTCAAATAACCAAGTTACAAAGAAGATATAAGCCAACATTGATAATGTCCTGCATGATTTACTTAAACCTCTTGCAGTTCCAAAAAAACACAAGAGAATGGAATGCTTGTTCTCCATGACCATCCATTTGCAAGGCATCTTCTTAAAAATGATTACTGGATTTAAAAAAAAATTGCCAATTTACCAACAAAGATGAATCAATATCAGATTATTATGTTGTGAGAGGTTATGGTTAAACATGAATTCTGCTGAGCTGCAAGTACATTTGGGCCCATTTTCATCAGAATCAGCTTAATGCTCTCTGTTGCCATGTTTATTCTATTAAAGCCACCTATATTTTTGAAACTACAGTTATGTCAGGCCCTATTTAAAAAAATTAGCATTGGTGAGCTTCATCTAAACTGTTCATTATACTAGACAATTAAGATAATTAAAAACCTTCTTCTACAACAATATTTCTAGATGTTGAGAAGCTATGATTAAGGTTTTATTTTGGCTTTATTACTGAACTTTAAAAAAATATTTCATTAAAACTTTATTGAATTGTTTCAATTTCATATTTACTTAATTCATAACGTTCTACACAGCTGTGGGATTTTATTGAACGGGCAGAAAAAGGAGGGTAAATTAGTAGCTACATCAAAACAAGGTTAAAGTGTACTTCTAGTGAAAGTGACCCAGAATTTGAAATCCTTTTACTGACATGAAAGAGCTGAGATATCAAATCTCCATTCCTGCAGCAGTAAAAGATATTCAGAAGAAGGAAACTGTAGAATTTATTGTTTGATGTTGATTGAGCAAGTGAAAGGCACACATAATTGTTCAGTGATCCCAGAAACAATGTGCTCTGAACATTGTGACATTTGGGGAATGTTAACAAGCCCAGGTAATCCTCTCTGCACGATAAAAATGGTCAAATTATGCCACACATATTGTGCCATTACGTCCTTGAGGTTACTCTACAGTCAAATTATCATTTAACCATTCCAATGCCAACAAGTAATTATGAAAATAATTCGAAACTTTCCTTTTAACTGTTGTTTTGAATGTATTATAGGGTCTGAATTTATCAGTTGTATTAAGTCCAACCAGTTGATAGCAAGAAAAATCTCTGAAGCTGAGGCTGGGTAGTACTGGATTGATGAAGTCATATGGATTAAGATTAGCTTCATAAGTGAAGCCTGGTGAAATGGGCAGACACATGGCTGATGAAATTTAAAGCAGAGAATTGTGAAGTGATACATTTTGATAGGAAGATTGAGAAGAGACAATATAAACTAAATGGTAAGATTTTAAAAGGGGTGGGGGAATAGAGAAACCTGCAGGTATACATGCACAAATCTCTGAAGGTGGTAGGACAAGTTAAGAAGGTTCTTAAAAAAGTATATGGGATCCTTGGCTTTTTTAATAGAGTTTTTTTTTATTTGTTTGTGGGATTTGGGCATCACCGACTAGGCCAGCATTTATTGCCCATCCCTAATTGCCCTTGACTAGGCCATTTCAGAGTCAACCACATTGCTGTGGATCTGGAGTCACATGTAGGCCAGACCAGGAAAGGACAGCAGATTTCCTTTCCTAAAGGACATTAGTGAACCAGAAGGGTTTTTACAACAATTGTTTCATGGTCACCATTAGACTAGCGTTTACTTCCAGATTTATTAATTGAATTCAAATTTCACCATCTGCTGTGGTGGAATTTGAACCCATGCCCCCAGAGCATTAGCCTGGGCTCTGGATTACTAGAGTCACGTGACATTACCACTATGCCACTGCCTCCCCTTGGTAAAGTGTATGAAAGCAAGTAAGTTATGCTAAACCTTTATAAAACACCTTTATACAGCTGGAGTATTGAGTTCAATTCCAGGCACCACACCTTAGGAAGGATACGAAGGCCTTGAAAAGAGTGCAGAAGAGAATTACTAGAATGGTACCAGGGAGAGACTGGAGAAACTGAGGTTGTTCTCCTTAGAGCTGAGACTTTATGGACAGATTTGATAGAGGTGTTCAAAATCATGAACAGTGCAAGTGGCAGAAGGGGTAGTAACCAGAGGAAAAAGATTTAAGGTGATTGGCAAAAGGACCAGATTGAACATTAGGAAAAACATTTTTATGCAGAGAGTTTTTGTGATATGGAATGCACTGCATGAAAGGATAGTGGAAGCAGAATCAATAGCTACTTTCAAAATGGAATTGGATAAATACTTGAAGTGGAAAAAATTTACAGGGTTATGGAGAAAGAGCAGGGAGTAGGACTAATTGGATAGCTCTACCAAAGAGCCAGCACAGGCATGATTAGCTAAATGGTTTCCTCCCATACGGTATCATTCTATGATCTGATGTATTTCATTAAAAAGCTAAAAGGGAAAGTACTGAAGTATTTGCAAATTTGATGTCAACATATCAATTCACACAATCATAAATTGAAACTGCATAAAAGTGAAATTATTTGGATAAATTTAGATATGTAAGATACTTTAGATACCTCTGGCAACCAACATGCAAATTAAGGGTATTAATGTTTGGGAAGAAAGGACAGTGAATTAGGATTTTTTTTAAAATAGAAAGCTGCCAAGTTAACAAAATGGCAGATGTGGCTGAATGGGTTGAAAGGCCTACTCCTGCTAATATGGCACTTTATAAGTATAACTAAATGTCCTAATGTAGAAGGCTAAAAGGCCTGGACTTTCTGACTGGTGGCAAAGGACAGTGCTTTCTGCTGACCTCGAAGAAACCAGCCCACAAAATTTAGTGGGCTTGAGAGCATTGATTTCCCCTATTCCAATGTGACTTTCAATTGGTGCCATCTACAGGGGATTCTTGGCACCAGCAACAGTGAAATCATCCTGAAGGTTGAGCAACCAATCAGCTTGAACAATTCTCACAGATAGCAAAGCTAAAAGTAAAAAGCAGGGAGTGTAAATTACATTTAAATCATTGTACATAAAGTAAAATAAAGATTGAGATAGACTTATGGGTTAAGGAGGAAACATAAATATCAGAGCAAAAGCTTTAAAAAAATCATTTTATTAAAAATCTGCAATTTGTAAATGTTCTTCTGAGGGAGTGAGACTCCACACTGTTAAAATTAGTTTTTTAAGGGCCAGAGAGGTTGTTCAACAATAATTATGACTTAGTACACTGTCAAAAACTCAGTTACTCAGGACTGAATAAGGCTTAAAATTTTCATCGGTTTTTACACCAACAGCAGTGCATAAATAATTGCTCTAGCCAGAGTCCCAAAGGAATCTCTCCCCATTAGAGAAAGACAGTTAGTGATGTATAGCTTGAGGGTCACCACTCCTCAAGTGTGGGACAATGCAAGGAGGCAGGCCTCCATGAACTACCACAGCCAGTACGGGACCGAACCCGTGCTGTTGGTGTCATTCTGCACTTCATGCCAACTGAGCTAACCAACTGCATAAATAATTGAAGTTCACAATAAATCAGTGATTCCACTTCTGAAGACTTCAACAGCGCACCGTGTGGAGGAGCAGTGTATCACTGATAGCAACTTCTGTATTTCTGTATTTCCGTGTCTAATTGCGCATGATGCCAGAAATTGCTATCATTTTTACACAGTAATAATGATGAGTGCTGACAGCCTTGCCATTATTAATACTGCAAATTCAAGTTCAATAAGACAATTACATGAAGGTATGTAGTTCAATTGGGAAATGTTATTGTTTGGAGTCAGGACACTGGATGTAAATCGTAGCTGAGGGGGGCCTGTAAGTCCAACCATTAGCAACAGACTGGATCCAGCACTGACTAACCAGTCCAGATGCAGTGAGGATTGGGCTACTGGTGCCTATCACGCTCCAAAAACAGCAGGAAGCTAAGGAGAGATGTTCTGAAAAACTGACTGAACAAATGCTGACCTTGAAAGAACAAACAGAAACAGTAGAGAGCATAGCAGATAGCAATACTGACTGTCAGTGTCAGTAATGGCAGGCAAGTAGTTTGTTGTTGGTGAAGAACAGTGACAAAAATACTTATAAAGTTTTACCTGGTCCAGTCTCTCTTTGGACAATTTGCTTTGATTTTTATTTAAATTTTTAAAATGTGATGTGTAGGTATTTTAAATTTACCATTACATTATGGAAAGCACACATATATATTGCAGACTGTTGTGCTGGCACTTCTGACTGATTTGCAAATTTAATCTAGAAAGTTGTACACAGACTGCATGTCTTCTTCAGTATGACAACTACACAAAGTCTTTATTCCACAAACCCTTAAGATCCATGCACTAATACACATAGTGTTGAAGGCTAGCATTCCGGAAACTGTTTCCAATTTTAGATTAAGGAATTTCTTCATGTTGTGACAAATTAAACCGCCGCGCTACTCTAGTAGGTATAGAGATATAAATTAAAAGCAAAATACTGCAGATGCTGGAAATCTGAAATAAAAACAAAAAATGCTGGAAATACTCAGCAGGTCAGGCAGCATCCATGGAGAGAGAAGCAGAGTTAACGTTTCAGGTCAGTGACCCTTCATCAGAACTCTCTAGAGATATAAATTATTTGAAGCGTCATCTAAAAGTTTGCACATTAACCCCTAGAAAGTCCTGAGGCTTTCATCCAGCAGTGTAGGTTCCCCAGATCATGACCTGTGTGGACCCAGCCTGCAAATACAGTGGCCACTTACCACTGGCGCATATCATAGCCAAATTTGCAATTCATAAAAAGATTGTCTTGCAGGTAGGCCTCAGGTTATCAACCATGTAACTCTGTATGGTTCTTATGGAAGATGTAAGCTTGAATATCATCTATCCCCTGAACGTCTGGACCATTTAGAAGGCCTCAAAGGGAGGACTTTCCAGGGGGAGCCAAGGAAATCCCCCGAGAACACCTCTTTGATGTGGGGCGGGCAGAAGATCTGCCCAGGACCTAGTTAATCAGAATTTAATGGTCCAGTCCAAATCAATTGTGGCTGTTCATGGTCTAGCCTATATTCTTCCCCCTCTTTCCAAGTGCAAATGTGACTTACACCCTCTCCAGCCCCAGAAATCTAACTTTCTAAAAGAACTATACTGAAGCAGCTGCAATAGAATAATTTTTGACTTTTTTTTACCATTAAGGTGAAAAATGTCAATATTAGACAACAGACACTCTTCAGCACTCAGTGTCAGTATCAAGCAATTCTGAATCAGGCACAGCACAGTCCAGATACATAGAGCTAGAAATTCATCTCCCCTGATTTCTGGGCACAGGGACCATGATCTGCGGCATGCCCACGCATGTTCAGATCGAGGTGGATAAGATACAAAATTGGTCTACCCGCCTCATCTACATGATTTCAGTGGTCTGCAGTGCGGGTCTTCTGTTCGGAATGCTGCCAGCATGGTCTGGACGTAGAACGTGGCGTTGGCAATATTGTTTCCCAATCACATACTACATGCAGCTTGTTTTTTCTTAAAGGCAGGCTGCCTCTTAAAAGCAATTGTATATAGAACCAGTATCAGCAGGTAGCCAGTTTGTACCAATTACCTAGCTAATTCTGGCCAGATTGGGAACGCTGCCAGGATTTTACCAGCGGTGGATGGGCCCCATGCTGTAACTGAAGACTGGCAGGTCCCTGAAGGCAGCCTCCCAACAGCAGGCCAGGAAGCCAGTGAAGCCTTTTGCATTTAAACCTCTCACCTCTTCCCACACCCCGGTCAGCTTCTGCCACAGGGCCACAACTACAGCTGCAGACCACCCTGTGGAGGGGGCCCCCCTCGACAATGATGGCCTGGCACATGTGCCATGAGTCATTTTAAATAATTTGAAACTCCAAAGAGAACACCTCCATTTTGAAGCGCCCTCTCATTCTCCTGCCTGCTGCAGAAGTGCCCACATCACCCAACGGAGCTGCTGACAGAACAAAGCTGTGGGCCCTCCCATTGGCCTAGCTGGGTGCCTGTCCCACCCACCATCCCTAATTGGACGACGCACCTGGAAGCAGCCTCTGGTAAGATCACAGAGGCAGGCAGCCAGACATCACCAGCAGGGTCGAGACCCACATTTGGTCCCAATCTCTGAAAATTTTTTAAGGTGCTAAGATTCTACCCTATATTCCTGGATCAGCAATTAGCAGACAATAGTAAACATCCCATTACATCGCCTCAGTCTCCATGAGTGGGAAATTTTCTATTCACCACACTAGTTGCTTATTCTTTTGGGCCTCCTTATCTCGAGGGACAATGGATACGCGCCTGGAGGTGGTCAGTGGTTTGTGAAGCAGCGCCTGGAGTGGCTATAAAGGCCAATTCTAGAGTGACAGGCTCTTCCACAGGTGCTGCAGAGAAATTTGTTTGTCGGGGCTGTTGCACAGTTGGCTCTCCCCTTGCGCCTCTGTCTTTTTTCCTGCCAACTACTAAGTCTCTTCGACTCGCCACATTTTAGCCCTGTCTTTATGGCTGCCCGCCAGCTCTGGCGAACGCTGGCAACTGACTCCCACGACTTGTGATCAATGTCACAGGATTTCATGTCGCATTTGCAGACGTCTTTAAAGCGGAGACGTGGACGGCCGGTGGGTCTGATACCAGTGGCGAGCTCGCTGTACAATGTGTCTTTGGGGATCCTGCCATCTTCCATGCGGCTCACATGGCCAAGTCATCTCAAGCGCCGCTGACTCTGTAGTGTGTACAAGCTGGAGATGTTGGCCGCCTCAAGGACATACGGTTGGAGATACGGTCCTGCCACTGCCAAGTATTCTCCGGAGGCAGCGAAGATGGAATGAATTGAGACGTCGCTCTTGGCTGACATACGTTGTCCAGGCCTCGCTGCCATAGAGCAAGGTACTGAGGACACAGGCCTGATACACTCGGACTTTTGTGGTCCGTGTCAGTGCGCCATTTTCCCACACTCTCTTGGCCAGTCTGGACATAGCAGTGGAAGCCTTTCCCATGCGCTTGTTGATTTCTGCATCTAGAGACAGGTTACTGGTGATAGTTGAGCCTAGGTAGGTGAACTCTTGAACCACTTCCAGAGCGTGGTCGCCAATATTGATGGATGGAGCATTTCTGACGTCCTGCCCCATGATGTTCGTTTTCTTGAGGCCAAATTCATTGCAGGCAGCCGCAAACCTGTCGATGAGACTCTGCAGGCACTCTTCAGTGTGAGATGTTAAAGCAGCATCGTCAGCAAAGAGGAGTTCCCTGATGAGGACTTTCCGTACTTTGGACTTCGCTCTTAGACGGGCAAGGTTGAACAACCTGCCCCCTGATCTTGTGTGGAGGAAAATTCCTTCTTCAGAGGACTTGAACGCATGTGAAAGCAGCAGGGAGAAGAAAATCCCAAAAAGAGTGGGTGCAAGAACACAGCCCTGTTTCACGCCACTCAGGATAGGAAAGGGCTCTGATGAGGAGCCACCATGTTGAATTGTGCCTTTCATATTGCTTATATTTCACATTGAATTATAAGTAATTTAGTGCAAGGACAAACATCCTATCAGAGCTTGCTTGAGATTGTCCAAATTGCTTTCAGTTGGGACTTTTACTAACATCTGAGAAATACAAACAAATGCACAACCATTAACTCCATCTCAGTGAAACACTTTGTTTCTCCAAAGCATGCAAAGACATTAATTAAATTAGGGAATGAACAGCAGTCAAGTCGTTACTACGTGGCATCCTTCTCTAGGGTTCATTCCTATTAACCGCAGGTGTACTATGCTATCAGCCTTGGTATGTGAATCATGGCTTCATAGCATTTATAATATTGCCATCACAAATTCAGCCAATTATGAAAGCAGCTACCAAACAAGTTAAAACATTCTTTACAAACTTGGCACAAGTAAAGCAGCATGCAGCAAAATACTTGAAATACTTTGAGATTTCAATTGAATCTTTGTTTTGTGCAGAACTCTTTTTTTGTTCCATTTTTCACTTGAATGCGTAAGAAAAGGAGTTGGCCATTCAGCCCCTCAAGCCTGTCTGCCATTCAAGTAGGTCAAGGTTCCATTTCCGTTAATACCTTTACCGAACAAAAGTACATCAATTTCAGTTTTGAAATTTCTAATTGACCTTGCCTCGACAGCTTTTTGAAGGAGAATTCCCGATTTCCACCACCTTTTGCATGAAGATGTGCTTTCTGCACCCCTGAACTGTCTGGCTCTAATTTTAAGTTTTATGCCACTTTGTTCTGGAATACCCCACCAGAGAAAATAGTTTTTCTCTATCTACCCTATCAAATTCTCTAAACACCTTAAACGTATCAATTAGATCATCCCTTACTCTTCTATACTTAAGGGAATGCAAACCTAGTTTATGCAACCCGTCCTCATAATTTAACGTTTTTAGCCCTGGTATCATTCTGATGAATCTGCACTGCACCCCTTGCAAGGCCTGAATATCCTTCTGGAGGTGCAGTGTCCAGAACTGAATGCAGTACTCCAGATGCCATACAATCAGAGCTTTATACAACTGTATAATCTTCTGCCCCTTCGTATTCCAGTCCCCTGCATGCAGAGTAACCATATATTCCTTTGACAATAAATCATATAGCCCCAGGAATCTGCATGCAGATTGTATCTGTAGTTGTTATCTGCCCTGGTATTCATCTGAAAATACTCTTACCTGAGCTTACTTCATGAGTTCATTCAGCTTGTACTGATACAGCAAGGAGGCCCTTGAATTATTGGAGGTCTCACTCACAGCCAGCTGGAGGTCCCACTCACAGCCACCTCCCTCCATATGGCCCATACTGTTGTATCTGATGGTTTCTTCCCTGGTTTTCCTACCAGGCATCCCTCCGTTCTCATATTTGTACCAGCATCTTTCCACATCAGCCTCCGAAAAGTTAATTTCCTTCTTTAGCTCCAGTCATTTCAGGCCCTCTTCCAAGAGCCTGCTAACATAGGAACATAGGAATTGCTAGATGAAAAAAGACCAAGATCCATGTAATTCAGCATCGACCATCCTGGTAGTCGCATGATACCAAGGTAATGGAGTAATCATAACAATCAACCTCTATTAATTAGTCTACAACAGACCCAGACATGACAAGAGAAAAATCCCAGTCACCTATTGCTCCCAAGTCTGCTACACATACAATCAGTCGCATCACAAAGTATTCCAATATGATATTTGTAATGTTATGTGTAATGTGCTAAACCCGTTAACCACATGATCCTTTTAAATAGAGAAATTGCATCTCTCTCCACCCCTTCCCGAACTTCATGAGCCCCTGGCATAATTGGTCTCCTGATAGTGGGATAAAAATAGGATAATGCAGATGCAGGAAGAACACAGGACGAATATAAGTATTTTTTAACTGAAGATTTACTTGTATAGGCATGATCTTATAGTAGAAACCTCTTCTGACATTTGAATAGCTTTTTTGCTACAACAGAATTTGTTTCAGCATCACAGTACTTGCTGATACCTCTAAAAATGACAATCCAGGAGATGGAAATTTATTTAACAGTCTAAAGTTTTAACTGAGCATCCAAAAAAAATGAATCCACCATTGAATATGAGTTATTTAAGATGTAAATAAAATTTCTTGTCGACTGTAAGCAAGAATTTAGATGTATTTCACATTGTTATCAGTAACTTTCTTCAGGATTAGGACAGTTTAAGCAGGACAAATCATATCACAAGTAACAATTTAAAAAACAATAAACATCATCAAGAACCAAATTATAGATCTTAGAAAGCTTTCACTAGAGTTCTGTACTACCTTAAAAATATTCTCCGGTAGTGGTACTGGTTTCCAAGTCTCTATTGGGAAGAGGTCCTGGAATGCATGAGTTGTGGACAAGACTGGAAAATGCTCCTGGACGTATTGGGAAGTGCTCTGGTGTTGCCATGCATTGTCCCATCTCTCCTGCTGCTGCAGCTGTTTTCGCATCAGCTCTAACTGAAATCCAGTTCGTGACTGCATTCCAATTTTGCCCCGTTTTCAGAAGCTTTTCAGCTGGAATAAAAATGGATAAGAATTTTAAGTGCAAATGAATTTTTACATTGCAGGTTCATTATCATGCACTTTATCAATAATTGATAGGAAGGTCAATTATTTCAGCAGGGCTGCCTTCTAAGTAAAGTGCTGACAATTTTATCAATGTGAGGTGAACTTAAGCAGAATATTATTTTGAAGTAAAATTACTGACATGTTTACAGAAAGAAGAACTGTGGGAATCAGTTTTCATCCAATTTTTAACAATCCTTAATCATGGCAATGGAAAAGCCTGTACATCAGTTTCTTAAAGCTATGTTAATGTTTTTTACTCATCTGTTCAGTATTTACACCAGCCCCAGGAACGCTTATTCCCCAGGTGCAAAGCACAAGACCTGTGATGCCCCCTTTGCATTGCTGGAGTATTTCTGAGGTTGCCTCCCAGGGGGAATAGGGTGTTTGAAATTAATCATCAGCAAATGATGAGGAGGAACCTAATGATGCGTCCCACCTCATATTGTTCTGACAACACCATGTGAACAACCAATACGTTGCCGAGCACCACCAGGCCTTACATCATGACCCCTTGCACTGTCAGATCAGATGATCTGAGCATAAGCAAGCTGCAAGAAGATGCAGATAGGAAAAGAAAAAAATATTTATTTCAGATACTGGACACCACCTTCAGATCAGATAGCCTTCTAGTTGCTGTTATTAGACAGCAGTCAAAAGGTCCTATAGCCATCTGCCATTACTATTACCATATTCTCTCAGCCACTGACTTTCCTTCCTCACTTCCAGGCATTTGCCCTAGTCTGGGGATGAGCTGCATGGGAGGAATATATGGCCTACTTAAATTGCTTGAATCCAATAATGCAGGCAGATTCGGATCACGTCAGGTTGAGCACACTCCTCATGCGTCTGATTGCCACCAAGTATTGGGAGGAGCAAAATTGGCCCCATTAAGTTCATTAAAATAATTATGAAAGTTTAAAATGGGGATAAGATTTGGGAGCTGATTTTCCTCTCCCATCCTCCCCAACCTAAGTGCAGTTTTTGTCTCTGCTGAAGCCTATCGTTTTTATAGGTTCAGCTCATTAAGCATGATGGCCAAGTACCAGGTGACACTTGCTCAGAGTAAAGGCAGGATGTTGCATGCAGGACAGCAATTTGTGAAGTAAAGGTGACTGATTTTAGCACCAGTGGCTGCTCTTTCTGATTGTTGTATCACTCCCACAGTGCAGCCCTGATGGACCAAAAATTTTGTTCCATGGATCCCTAACCTAAATAAAGGTTTTCAGCTGCTGCTAGTCAAATCACAAGGCATAGAATAGCCTTGAAACATCTATTGCCCAGTTCGTCATTCCTTGTATCCACCAAGTGGAGTCCTTGGATAATAATGTAAGATGTGTTATTATCTCACTTCCACATCAATTGCATGGGATTTGAATGCTCCCACCTGTTTCATGGTCATAGGCCCAACAAGGGGAATTTTAAACTGCCCATGACTGGCAGGAAGGGTGATTTGGTAAAAATGTGAAACACGACTGTCAAGCCACCGAAAATGCACCGACTATAACCAAGGGGGCTTTGGGGGTTGTCATACTAGCTCAATCTGGAGAAGTGGCCAGTGATGTTAATAAGGCTTCATTCCTCAGATTTTGGCAGCCTTTTAAATTTAACAGCTGTGGGCCATGTTTCCCAGGTTCAAGAAACCCGGCAGGTAAATGGAGGTGGGAGCTGCTAGATCTAGCAGGTAACTGCTTTTCCAATACCCCTTGTGGACAAGGAGGAGCAGGAGTGCTTCCCCCCAGCCCCTCAAGCCAACTTGCCAAGTTCTGCCTCCCTCCTCTCGAGCTGCCTCCCTCCCCACAATCAGAAGTCTGCCCCCCACAGTCAGAACTCTCCCTCTCCGATTGAAACTCTCCCCCGGTGATCGGAACTCTCACCCCACAATCGGAATTCTCACCATGCGATGTTAACACTCCCCCGGTGATTGGAACTCTCCCCCCATGATCAAATCTCTCCCCCACCACGATCAGGACATCCCCTTGCAATCAGAACTCTTCCCCCACCAACAAAATCAGAAGTCTTCCCCCCACCCCCCGATGGAAACTCTCCCCCTCCCCCATGATCGGAACTCCACCCCTGTTGTGATATCACTTTAACAGTTTGAGTACTTCATACATCATCACAGGAAGTGATGTCAACCAACATTGGTTAGGCCACAGCTTGAGTACTGTGTGCAGTTCAGGTCACTTCATTACAGAAAGGATGTAATTGCACTAGAGAGGGTACAGAGGAGATTTACAAGGATGTTGCCAGGACTGGAAAAATACAGCTGTGAGGAAAGATTGGATAGGCTGGGGTTGTTCTCCTTGGAACAGAGAAGGCTGAGGGGAAATCGGATAGAAATGTACAAAATTTTGAGGGGCCTGGATAGAGTGGAGGTGAAATGTCTATTCACCTTAGCAGAGAGGTCAATGACGAGGGTCATAGATTTAAAGTGATTGGTAGAAAAATGAGAGGGGAGATGAGGAAAAACTTTTTCACCCAGAGGGTGGTGGGGGTCTAGAACTCACTGCCCGAAAGGGTAGTTGAGGCAGATACTCTCAACTCATTCAGAGAGAGTCTGGATATGTACCTCAAGTGCCGTAATCTGCAGGGCTACGGACCAAATGCTGGAAGGTGCGATTGGGCTGGGTGGCTCGTTTTTTGGCTGGTGCAGACACAATGGACCAAGTGGACTCCTTCTGTGCCGTAAACTTTCTATGATTCTATGATTCCATGTGATAGAGCAGTTGGAGTCGTGTTGGTCACCTAGTCACACGTGCATGATAGAGCTCTCTTGTAAACTTGTTACTTCACAATAAAGAACCCAGTATTTAACTACGATTTAGCTCAAGATTGTTTGGTACCTTATTTCTGAAGAAAACAATAACACAACACCCCCTGTGATCAGAACTCTCCCCCCCCCACAATTTTAATTCTCCCCCAACCCCATAATTGGAACTCTGATCCCCTGCAATCAGAACTCTCCCTCCTTCCGCAATCAAACTCTCCCTCCCAATCTCTTCCTCCTTCCCTCATCATTACCATACTCTGAGCAGCCAGCCACCAACCCCTGCCACCCCACCACACCACTGATCCCCAATCTTCACAATTCCTTTGTTCCGCATATTTCCGCACCCAGCAACCAGCCAGTCTCTCAACCTGGCCAGCTGCCAGGCAGGAAACGGAATTTAAAAAAGCTCTGATGATGTCTTTCCATTAAAGTTGGCAGGACCTCTGCCTTCCTGGTGTTTCTGGTTTCTCGACTGCTGACAGTTGCCCCGCTCCCTCCCCTAAATAAACGGGCCAATATTACTGTTGTCTGCTCCAATTATTTGTCCCTAACATTGCATGATTTGGTGCACACAAGGTATTAAGGACAAGAATATTGGCCCTTCTGTCTTTAAAAAGACCACAATGTTATATATCGTTTTATATTGAATCTATCAAAGAAGTTGTAATTAAAAACAGAGGCCATTACGATTGCAAAAGATTTCACATATTAAATACAAAACTGTTTCATCTTTTTCAAAGAGAGGGCAGTTAAAAATGAATAACATTCCTGTGGGTCTGGAGTCACATGTAGGCCAGACCAGGTAAGGACGGCAGACTTTCTTCCCTAAAGGACAGAAGTGAACCAGATGGGTTTTTGCAACCATCTGGTAATTTCATGGTCACTATTACTGAGACTAGCTTTTAAGTCCAGATGCTGTGATGAGATTTGAACTCACATTCCCAGAGAGTTAGTCAGAGCTGCCGGATTACTAGTTCAGTAACATTACGACTACACCACCACCCCCAGATGCAGTGATGTGGTTCTACTAAAAATTCATCATTAAAGTAAATAAGGAGTGCAATAAATGTATTCTTAATACAATATTATGTCCCTTTCAAAGTACACGAGCCCACATTCACAGATTCACTTGGTTATAGGTAACAATACAAGAGTATTGTCCATTTGTTGCAATACGATGCAAGAATTAAAACACAGTCTAAGTTTAACCCTCAAACACAACCAATATTATAATTACTGGGGAAGAAATTCAACCCATGGCCACCCATTTTGCATCTCTGCTGCCTCATTGATGTCCAAGGCATTTTTAAGGAGGTATCAAGGAGGGTGATTGAGGGTAGTGTGTTTGATGTTGTCTCCATGGATTTTAACAAGGCTTTTGATAAGGTCTTACATTGCAGACTGGTCAGAAAAGTAAAAGCCCACGGGATCCAAGGGAAAGTGGCAAGTTGGATCCAAAATTAGCTCAGTGGCAAGAAGCAATCAAAGAATCACAGAATTGTTATGCACAGAAGGAGGCCATTCAGCCCATTGTGTCTGCACTGGCTCTCCAAAAGAGCAACTTACCTAGTGCCACTCCCCAGCCTTCTCCCCGTAGCCCTGCAAACGGTAGTGGTCAATGAGTGTTTTTGTGACTAGAAGGTTGTTTCCAGAAAGGTTCCACAGAGCTCAGTACTAGATCCCTCACCTTTTGTGATATATATCAATGATTTAGACTTAAATGTAGGGGGTATGATTAAGAAGTTTGCCGCTCTCACAAAAATTGGTTTTGTGGTTGTTAGTGAGGAAGAAAGCTGTAGACTGCAAGAAAATGTCAATGGACTAGTGAGGTGGGCAGAAAAGTAGTAAATAGAATTCACACTGGAGAGGTGTGAACGAATCCATTTGGGGAAGTCAAACAAGGCAAGGGAATACACAATAAATGGTAGGATATTGAGAAATGTAGAGAAACAAAAGGACCTTGGAGTGCATGTCCACAGATCCCTGAAGGTAGTAGGACAGATAAATAAGGTGGTTACTTTTCTTTAGTAGTCAAGGCATAGAATATAACAGCAGGGAGGTTATGCGAGAACTGTATAAAACACTAGTTAGGCCACAGCTAAAGTACTGCGTACAGCTCTGGCTATCACATTATAGGAAGGATGTGATCAAACTAGAGATAGTACAGAGGAGATTTATGAAGTTGCTGCCAAGAATGGAAAGTTTTAGCTATGAGGAAAGATTGGATAGGCTAGTGTTTTTTTTTAGGACAAGGAAGGCTGAAGGGAGATTTAATTGAGGTATATAAAATTATGGGGGGCCTAGATAGAGTGGATAGGAGAGACCTATTTTCCTTAGCAGAGTGGGCAATAACCAGGGAATATAGATTAAAATAATTGTTAGAAGGATTAGAGGGAATTGTGGAGAATTATTTTTACCCAAAGGGTCATCGGGTCCAGAATTCACTGCCTGTAACGGTGTTGGAGGCAGAAACCCTCATCACATTTAAAAAGCACTTGAATATGCACTTGATGTGTTGTAACCTACAGGGCTATGGACCAAAATCTGGAAAGTGGTATTAGGCTGGATAGATCTTTTTCAGCCAGCACGGACACAATGGGCCGAACGGCCTCCTTCTGTGCCATAAATTGCTATGACTCTAAGGCCTACCTGGTGCCAAATTTAAACAAGCCTGTAATGGGCAAGCTGTCTGCCTGAAGCAGATGTAAGGCAGTTTTACATGCAAATCAGGATCTTACACCAGTTGAAGGATCCCAATATAAAGATTCAGGTACAAAAAGATGAAGCCTGCCTCATGCCAGCTCTGCTCAGTTGTACCTGGTCTTAGAGCCTTAAAGAGACATCTGGAAGCTGCTCCAAAAACAGGTGCAAACTTCTTTAGAATTATATTTTTGAGGAGTCAAAAAGCACAGGAGTGATTCTATTTGTTCCACAAGAATAACATGGGCCACTACTGGCTCTGTCTCATGTCCCCTTGGCTTTGTATTTCAACTGCACTCCAGGACATTCCTTTGGGCCAGCTCAGCAACCAAGTTGGTCAAAATTTGGTGGCTACAGCTTGCAGCATCTATTTAAATGATGCCAAATTTGGCTCATGTTCTGTGTTGACATGGACCGGCGCAAGGAAACATTTTGAGCGCAAGTCCAATTTCTCTCCCAGTGTTTCACCACCAATGCTACCCACCATTTTTAGATATTTATTTCAATGTCTGGCTGACTACAATTTTTAGTCAAATGCCAGAGATACGATTTTTCTGCTATCAGTTGAATTCTGGTTCTTCCCATAAGTGTGATTTTCATTTCTCCAAAACACCTTGAAAATATTTTGCATTTGGAGTCCCTCCTGAGACAGGCAAGATGATTTTTTAATTTAAAATATTCTCTTGAAGATCTGTTAGACTGACAGTCTAATGTTGTGTCTGTGGCTTAGACAGATTGAAAGAAAAAGAACTTTCAGTGGGATGTAGAACGCATTGTCCTGCCCTATTTTTCACCCAGCATGCATCCTCAGTGCACCCACTGTGGTAGTTTCCAAACATTAAATGGGTAGACACAGCACAACAATAACTGTGTCACAGTTTGTGTCACAAACCCTTCATGCCTATGCCAGGATGCAAACACTTGCTCTGTGCCACTCTGTGGCAGAAGGGTACTCTCTGTTGTTAAACTGTTTGGACAGGAAATTTGCATTATTCCTGAGGAACTCTGAAAAATGGTGTCACATGCTGGTGACCTTCTCTGCTCATTATAACATTCCCAAAGACAGCTCTCTGCATGAAGCCATGTAGCTTCAATGAGCATGAACTAATTTGTAGTCCTTATTTTGATCATGCAGTGGTGAAAATACTAAGCAGTATTTTTCTTTAAAGACAGAAATCTTTCAGCAGCTCAGCATGTCCAAATAGCCTTTTAAACTCCACACACCTACAGATTTGCTCTTTTCAACACTAATTATTTTATTTCTTCTGTTCCATTCAAACTTAATAGGCAGATCTTCACTATTTAACAAATTCAATTCCCCCCCATTCAGTGGCATTGGCAGACCTCCCCATGCAGCTGTAGGTAATGAAATTTATATGAGAAAATAATCTGATATGAGGACTTGGATTAAAAGCTAAAGGAATCAATTTCTTGGACTTGCTTCTATGAAAGTTAAAGGCCACAATATTCTCCTGCTTCTATATAATTGGAATAACTTTGGATAAAAAGATAACTGCTCAACTCAAAAGATTTCCCGTCATCTCAGAAACTTAGCTTTGTTTAAAATCAAAGGAATTTATTTATCTGAAGAATAATACTATCCAAATTGTTCCTCGTGCATGGGTAATGCGATACAAATGTCATTTGGTTTTAATGTACTCCCTCTGATCTCAAACAAGAAAATCAGCCCACAAGGCTGATTTTTTATTGTTTTTGAGCAGGAATGGGGTGGTAGCACAAAGAAAATGGGGTGCAGAACTTCCAACCCTGTTCCCATTGCCATTCTACCTGCTGCCATTCTGATTGGCATAGACAGCCAGAAGTCCCACCTGAAACAGGCGGGAGCCTCATCATTGTGGTCCTATCACATCAAATGGACGTTAAGATCCCACTGCCATTAGCATTAACTTTACAGAGGTGAATACTCAGTGCTGGGCCAGTACAGGCCAGAAATGGCCAATGCTATTCAACGAGTCATTCACCTGCTAGCTCTCAGATCATTGGTATATACCTGGAGAGTTGAAGGAGCATTTGTAAGAAATTGGTTTCCTGAAACTGTGCATTTTTGGCATTTCTTTTCAGAGAGAAGTATTTGTTTTACTGAAGGTCGAAAAAGATATTGGCCATTCAGTAGTGGCTGCAAGAAAAGAAAGAATAGGAGCAGCAGCAGAAAAAATAGGACCACCCTTAAACAAGCTTCGAGGATCATCAGACCCAGACTCTGAACTTCAGCTTTGTAAAAGGAGTTTCCACTTTGCATGGGAGGCCATTTCAGGTACCTGCAGAATACTCCAGCAAGAGCTGGAGCCCACTAAAATAGCTAGCGTTGCATTGCCTGTAGCAGTTAAGGTGATCACAGTCTGCAATTACATTGCATCACAGTCATTTCAGGCTGCAACTGGAGATGCATGCAATTCAGGCTGCAGTGCATTCTTACATAAAGCAGACAACAGACATGCCGCTTTTTTTTATTCTTTCATGGGTTGTGAGCATTGCTGGCAAGGTCAGCATTTGTTTCCCATCCCTAATTGACCTTGAGAAGGTGGTGGTGAGCTGCCTTCTTGAACTGCTGCAGTTCGTCTGGTGCAGGTGCACCTACAGCGCTGTTAGGAAGAGAGTTCCAGGTTTTTGACCCAGCGACAGTGAAGAAATGATGATAAAGCTCTGAGTCAGGATGATGTGCAACTTGGATGGAAACTTGCAGGTGGTGGTGTTCCCATGCGTCTGCTGTCCGTGTCCTTTTAGGTGGTAGAGGTCGCAGATTCTGAAGGTGCTGTCGAAGGAGGCTTGTTGAGTTGCTGCAGTGCATCTTGTAGATGGTACACACTGCTGCCACTGTGTGTCGGTGGTGGAGGGAGTGAATGTTTAAGGTGGTGGATGGGGTGCCGATCAAGTGGGCTGCTTTGTCCTGGATAGTGTCAAGCTGCTTGAGTGTTGTTGGAGCTGCACCCATGCAGACAAGTGGACAGTATTCCATCACACTCCTGACTTGTATCTTGTAGATGGTGGACAGGCTTTGCAGAGTCAGGCAGTGAGTTACTTGCCACAGAATTCCCAGCCTCTGTTCTGCCATTGAAGCCAAGTATTTATATGAATGGTCCAGTTACGTTTCTGGTCAATGGTAACCCCCAGGATGTTGACAGTGTGGGATTCAGTGATGGTAATTGCCTGACACTTGTATGCAACAAATGTTTCTTGCCACATAACAGCCCAAGCCTGAATGTTGTCCAGGTCCTGCTGCATATGGACACTGACTGCTTATCAGTAGGTTGTGGGTGCAAGTTCCACTCCAGAGACTTGAGCACAAAAAAATCTGGACTAATGCTTCAATGTGGTACTGAGGGGGTGCTGCACAGTCAGAGGTGCTGTCTTCTGGATGAGATGTTAAACCAAGACCCCGTTTGCCCCCTCAGGTGGACGCAAAAGATTCCATGGCACTATTTCAAAGAAGAGCAGGGAGTCATCCCCAGTGTCCTGGCCAATATTTATTCCTCAATCAACATCACTAAAAAACACATTACCTCATCATTATCACATTGCTGTTTGTGGGAGCTTGCTTTGCACTATTTGGCTGCCATGTTTTCTATAAAACACATTTCACATAACAATGGCTGCAATTCAAAAGTATTTCATTAGCTGGAAAGCATTTTGGGATGTTTTGAGGTCATGGAAGACACTATATAAATGCAAATCTTTCCTTATTGTCAGGCAAATGAATTCATCACATTACCCATGACCTCAGGAAAGGGCAAGAAATGATGGGGGTTTGTAGTCATTGCAGGATTCCCGAGTGTAGGATGCCATTGACTGCACACTTATGACCAAAAGTTTTCACTTACTTAATGTGCAGCTATTATGTGGCCACCAGTAACAGTTTGTATGGTGTGTGTCTGCTTTCAAGCATCTCTTATGTGACCTACATCCTGCAGCAGTTCAACATTCTCGCTCTCTTTGATGAGGAGCAGCACATCACAGACAGAGGAAAACCACAAAGAAAAAACATCCCAAAGCCACCACCCAAACCAGTGGCAAGAGGAGGCTCTCTTCTGAATCAGACTGCAACAACTCCTCTTCACTGGACGGGGAAATGCTGGAACGACAGCCCCTTCAAAAGAGGCGGCAGAACTCCGAGATGGATGATAAAGCATCCCAGCCCCCGGGCACTGGAAGCTGTGATGGGCCCGGCGTGCCCCAACCCCAATTCCCCACACGTAACGACGTGGCCAACGCATCTCAGCTCCGGGACACCGGGAGCAAAGACACGTCTGGCGCACCTGGGCTCCGGGAGACCGGGAGCTGTGATGTTTTCGAGGAGGAACAGATGGAAGCAGCTGAGGACAACCCAATCCTCTCTGCCTACAAGACCCCCCCGATGTCACCCGAGCGGCACAAACCCTGCATGAAAAATCAGGAGGGGTTTCTGAGCCCAACCAACGTGAAACTGCTTGCGCATACGATGGGTATGCAGGAACATCCCGAAGGGGAAGGACTGGGACTAGCGAGGACAAATGGTATGGGAAGCAACAACTAATTTTTAGTAAAAAATGGGGGTAAGAATTGCTTCCATTAATGTGCGTAGCATTAAATCGACTACGCGATGTGTTTCAACCTTGGATTACCTTGCCAAGGTCAAAGCTGACCTACTGTTTCTGCAGGAGTGTGGAATACCACACCTCAGCACCTACAGGCAGTGGTCGCGATGGTGGTCCCACGGGCCATCGATCTGGTCGGGGGGTAATGACTGCCGTTCCTCCGGCCTGGGTATTCTGCTGCGGGGAGGTAACTTCACCATCTCCGAAGTTAAGGAGGTGGTGGGCGGCCGCCTCCTCGTAGCAGACGTAATGTACAACAACGCTCCGCTCCGGTTGATCAACGTGTACGCCCCGGTACAACGCAGCGAGCGGCTGACCGTCTTCCAGCAGCTCCCACTGCTGCTGGCGACGTCCAGGCCGGTCATCCTAGGCGGTGACTTCAACTGCATCATCGATGCGGCTGGACGATCCGGCAGTGACGACAGCAAACTGGACGCTACGTCCAGATTCCTCATAGAAACAGTTAAGGATGCCAAACTGCACGACGTCTTCAGCAAACCTGCAGACGGAGCGCAGCGCAGATACACATGGTCAAGATCGGACGGGTCTGCCCGTTCCAGGATTGACTTCCTGTTTGTTTCCCGTGCTGTCACGGTCGGATCCACCGACGTCAAGCCGGTGTTCTTCTCCGACCACTGCCTCTTACTGGCCGACTGTCACTTACAGGACGACCAGCGGGTTGGCAGAGGGACGTGAAAGCTCAACGCGACACTGCTGACCCCAGAGAACGTTGAGGAACTCAAAAGGGATTACAATGGTTGGAGGACCGTGAAACCCCTCTTTGAGTCTCCAGTGCACTGGTGGGAAGCGATTAAGGAGAACATCAAGAGGCTCTTCATCCACAAAGGTGTTCAGAAGGCGAGAGAGAGACAAAGGGAACTGTCCCGACTCCAGAAAATTATGCAAAATCTACTCCGGTTGCAGTCAATGGGGGTCGAGGTCAAGGAGGACCTCCAAGAGGTGAAGAGCCAGCAGGCCTCGCTCTTTGCCAAGGAGGCCTCCAAGATCATCTTCCGGTCCAGAGTCCGCTCCATCGAGCAGGATGAGACGTGCTCGCGTTACTTCTTCCAAAAGGTACACAGAGAGAGCTCTGTTATCAGCAGCCTGAAGGAAGAAGATGGCTCGGTAACGTCTTCGCAGTCCGACATACTAAGGATCAGCAAATCCTTTTATGCTGAGCTGTATGACGCGAAGCCCACAGACAGCAGAGCCTCCCAGTCCTTCCTGTCATCTATCACAGAGGTCTTAGATGACAGCAGGAGGGAGGGACTGGACAAGCCGCTAACTCTGGACGAGCTGACAAAGGCCGTCGAGTCTTTCGAGGCGAGTAAAACTCCCGGGAGCGACGGCTTACCGGTCGAGTTGTACTCGGCCCTGTGGGACTGGGTCGGCCCGGACCTGCTGGAAGTATACGAGAGTATGCTCCTGGCCGGTAACATGTCAGAATCCATGAGAAAAGGCATCATCACCCTCATTTA
The DNA here is from genome assembly GCF_036365525.1 of Heterodontus francisci. Taxonomy (NCBI): domain Eukaryota; kingdom Metazoa; phylum Chordata; class Chondrichthyes; order Heterodontiformes; family Heterodontidae; genus Heterodontus; species Heterodontus francisci. The sequence continues at coordinate 37,242,736 of NC_090388.1, read as the reverse complement.
CAAGCAGAAGGGGGAGAGGGTAGAAATCAGAAATTGGCGGCCCATCTCACTGCTTAATGTTGACTACAAGATTCTGTCCAAAGTCATAGCCAGTCGAGTCAAGTCTGCTCTGGAGCTGGTGATTCACCCCGATCAGACCTGTACTGTACCCGGCAGGAAGATCTCTGATAGCCTCGCGCTACTCAGGGATACGATCGCCTACGTACGGGACAGGAGGGTGGACACCTGCCTCATCAGCCTGGACCAGGAGAAGGCTTTTGACAGGATATCGCACACCTACATGATGGACGTGCTTTCCAAAATGGGGTTTGGGGAGGGAATCTGCAATTGGATCCAACTGCTCTACACAAACATCAGTAGCGCAGTCTCAATCAACGGGTGGGAATCTGAAAGTTTCCCGATCAAATCTGGAGTCAGACAGGGCTGTCCTCTTTCCCCGGTCTTGTTTGTTTGCTGTATTGAACCCTTTGCTGAGTCTATTAGGAAGGATGCGAGCATAAGAGGGGTGACAATCCCAGGCAGCGGAGGCACTCAGGTCAAAACCTCCCTGTACATGGATGACGTCGCCGTCTTCTGCTCGGATCCGCTGTCCGTGCGCAGACTGATGAGCATCTGCGACCAGTTCGAACTGGCCTCGGGAGCCAAAGTTAACCACGGCAAGAGCGAGGCCATGTTCTTTGGGAACTGGGCTGACCGATCCTTTGTCCCCTTCACCGTCAGGTCAGATTACCTGAAGGTGCTGGGGATATGGTTCGGAAGGGTCGGGGCGTGCACCAAAAACCTGGGAGGAGCGAGTAGCCAAGGTACGACAAAAGTTGGGCATGTGGGGGCAGCGATCTCTCTCCATTGTGGGTAAGAACCTGGTCATCAGGTGCGAGGCGCTCACGTTGTTGCTCTACGTGGCGCAGGTCTGGCCCATACCCCACTCCTGCGCCGTGGCAGTCACCCGAGCCATTTTCCGCTTCGTCTGGGGATCTAAAATGGACCGGGTCCGGAGGGACACGATGTTCAAATCTCTGGACATGGGCGGGAAAAATGTACCCAACGTGGCCCTCATCCTGATGACCACCTTCGTGTGCGGCTGCATCAAGCTATGTGTAGATCCCCAGTACGCAAACTCCAAGTGTCACTACGTGCTGAGGTTCTATCTGTCCCCGGTGTTGCGAAGGATGGGCCTGGTCACATTGCCGCGGAACGCTCCGTGCAGTTGGGACGTGCCGTACCACCTATCCTTCGTGGAGCAGTTTCTGCGGAAAAACACCTTTGACCACCGGTCCATCAGGCAGTGGTCTGCACGGAATGTCCTCAAGGCCCTACGGGAAAAGGAAACGGTGGATCCTGTCGGATGGTTCCCCGAGCAGACCGTCAAAGTCATTTGGCGGAATGCCTCATCACCAGAACTTTCAAACAAGCACCAAGACGTAGCTTGGCTGGTGGTGAGAAGGGCCCTCCCCGTCAGATCCTTCATGCACACCCGAAGTCTCGCCCCCTCCGCACAGTGCCCCCGCGTTGGCTGTGGTGGGGAAGAGACGGTCGCCCACCTCCTCCTGGAATGTGCCTTTGCAAAGCAGGTGTGGAAAGAGATGCAGTGGGTTTTGTCAAGGTTCATCCCAAGCAGCTCTGTAACACAGGAGTCTGTGCTCTACGGGCTGTTCCCAGGGACGCACACCGAGACAAACATCAACTGCTGCTGGAGGACTATCAATTCGGTGAAAGACGCCCTTTGGTCTGCCCGAAACTTGCTGGTCTTCCAGCGCAAAGAGTTGTCCACCACCGAATGTTGCAGACTGGCACATTCCAAGGTCCAGGACTACGTGCTGAGGGACGCACTAAAGCTTGGGGCAGCCGCAGCAAAGGCTCAATGGGGAAAGACCACAGTGTAAGGTTCCCCCACCAAGCTAGACTGAGGGGCTGAATCCATGGGAAACCCCTCGAACTGTATCGTTTATATTCTGAATTGCTGTAAATGTAAAACTGTAATTGACATGACAATTGAGAAACGGAAGGGTTGGGAAGAAACTCATGACAGTATTGAAGGAAACTGATCTCCCTTGCAATGTTTGTATTTTTTGGTGCTGTTTGGAAACTGTTTGGCAATGTAATTTTTACAGATTTTTATGAATAAAGTATATTTTGGAAATAAAAAAAAAAATCACAGACAAGGGATAATGCTGCTCATAAACCCACAGGTGCCTGCAAAGTTCAGACAGAACCACAGCAGTAATTGAGGAATCAATAGGGGTTCTTACACAACAATTCCATTGCCGGGACTGGTCAGGGTGTTTCAGTACAGCCATAACAGAGTATTGAGGATAGTAGTGGTGGGCAGCCTCTCACTTAGCTTTGTCATACAATGGGGAGAGCAACTGTTGACAACAGATGAAAAGGCCTGTCCACCACATGACCAGGAGGAAGTTGATGATTTGTAAGCTGCAACTGCAGCAGGAGTTCCAACATTAACCTGCTGTTAGAGCTGTATGTGAGCAACTCATTGAACATTACATCTCCTAAACTGTTCCTTCCCTGCACCCTCACCACACAGCCCCATTCTGCATAGAACATCATCTGAAACAGTTCATTCACCTCCAATAGGGAACCTCCATCTCATTTATATACAAGTTGAGAGAGTCGTCCAAAGACTTGTCAAGCAATAGCCTGACATAGTCAAATACACAGAGTTATACCTATTAGGTGGTGTCCCAGGCTCTTCCATTGCCATCCCTGCATATGTCCTGTCCCACCAGCAAGACAAAGCTAGCAGAGCTGAAAGCAATGTTTCAAATTGTGCCTGCAAACTAGCCAACATGGTTAATAGATATTTATATCCCATTTCAACTAATACTCATTAATAGTCGTCCAGTGAATTTGAAGTTTCTGATTGCTTAGACTGACATATTACATCAATAAATTATATTGTTTAAACAGAATCATGAAAAGCCAGAAGGAATGAGATATTCTAGTAATGCAATCAACAGTCTAAATTTCACAAAATTGAAGCAGGACAGAAAAGTAACACCAAGTAAAATGCCAGTCCAAAGAAAGGAAATTTCTTTAAATTCAAAATTCCCATCAAAATAAATTAGCTCAGTTCTGTATAAGAGATAATAACATAACTTGCTCCTTTATAGTGCCTTAAGTGTAATAACATGTTCAAAGTGCTCTCAGAGGTAAAAATAACTGGACGCTGAACAATCAGATCAGAGGAGGATTAGAGGCGCGGCCATAGAGGAATGTGCAGATTCGGATAAATATTTTATAATCTTTGCGAGATAGGAAGCCAATGAAGGTGGTAAGGTCAAGGGTTACAAAGGCTGACAAGGACAGCAGTGGACTAATTGAGTCAGAGTGGCAAAGGTGTGGATAAGCGTTTTCAGTAACTGTGAGGTCACAGGCAAACAAAAGTAAGCCATGTATGAGGAATATAGTAATCAATGGCTATGGTATGGTCTTCTCAGAATTATTTTAACCCTTTTAAACGTGAGAAGGTGCACAGTTATTGGCATGAACTCAATGAGGGGTTGTGGAATTTTATAATCGTACTTCCAATATAAGTGGCCTAATTGCTAACCTATAGAATCAGAGCTCAGATTTGACCTTTGACTTTTTAATGCCTGAATACTTCAGCTGTAAACACATTGATGGTGTCTAGGATATAGCTCAGGGTTAAAAAAAGACAGCTGGTTTCCCCACAGCCTAGGTCTGCCTGAGCAAGTTACCAGGGAGAGAGATGGACCTGGAACTAAAGTGCAGAGATTTTGGCAGGACCCCAACAGGATAACATTGATGGTCATTGGAGGAGGATTTTGCTCAACCAGGACTTGAAGTTGGCTAAACAGTTTGTCCAGGAGGCAAGAACCATAGCAGATCATCTGTCCATGACCTAATCACTGCAGAGGCTAAACAAATGGTCACAACATAAATTTCAACACCCAGTATGTGTTATTCCACATTGTCTCCTTCTATTGATAAATCACAATAAAGGCCGGCTTGGGTCTGCAAATGAAACCGGACCCGAGCCCGACAGAACTACATCTAACCCAAGCCTGACCCAGCCCGAGTCCTTTCATTTTTTTCCTGCTCCCGACCCGATCTGACCATCAGTTAAACGAGCTTCCGTTTTTCACTTTGTTGCTTATCTGCACAAGCATAAAAAAACTGTAACTAAACAACCTTTCAAGTTCAAAAAGTATATTAACATTGGAGCCACGTACCAGAGGTGGTGATAGTGTGTCCAACCCAGCCCGACCCGACCCGACCCGACCCGAGGCCGAATGCCAGACCCGGAAGAGTGACCTGACCCAACCCGAACCCGACACATGCCGTCAGGTCCTGTCGGGTTCAAGTCGGGTAGTCATGCTCTAAATCACAATGCTGAATCCTTCTTTAAACTAGGCTGCCTTACTCATTATGCCCAGCAGATGGCTTCAGACTAAAGCAGTACTCATGAGTCAATTCAAACAACCTTTCATCATCCAGACTAGTTGAAAGCATCAATGGTTTCTGCTGTTAACTTGGGTTAGTCAAACTACATTCAGATATAAGTTGTTTACTTAATAAATTCAAAGGTGACAATAGACTAGAATGAAATCTAATTTTGTGGAAATATAATCCCAGTTGCAAAAGGTAAACGACCTGTAAGCAGAATAGTAATCAATGGCTACGTTGCAATTTTTCAAAATTATTTTAACCCTTTAAAGATGAGAAAGAAAAAACACTTGAATTTTATATCGCACCTTTCATGACCTCAGGACATTGCTAAGTGCTTTACAGCCAATGAAGTACAACATCCTGTCGGTTACCATTGACCAGAAACTGAACAGGACCAGCCATATAAATACCCATGGCTACAAAAACAGGTCAGAGACTGGGAATGCTGTGGCGAATAACTCACCTCCTAACTCCCCAATGCCTGACCACAAGTCAGGAGTGTGATGGAATACTCTCCACTTGCCTGGATGGGTGTTGCTCCAACAACTCCCTTCACCACCAACATACAGTGGCAGTATGTACCATCTACGCGATGCACTGCAGCAACAGACCAAGGCTCCTTCAACAGCACCTTCTGAACCTGCGACTTCTACCACCTAAAAGGACAAGGGCAGCAGACGCATGGGAACACCACTACCTGCAGATCCCCTCCAAGTCACACACCATCCTGACTTGGAACTATATCGCCATTCCTTCACTGTTGCTGGGTCATAGGTCAAAATCCTGGAACTCTCTTCCTGTCATCACTGTGGGTGTACCTATCCCACATGGATTGCAGTGGTTCAAGAAGGCAGCTCACCACTACCTTCTCAAGGGCAATTAGGGATGGGCAATAAATGCTGGCCTAGCCAGCACTGCCAACAGCCCATGAACGAATAAAAAAAAGTCAGTGTTGTAATGTAGGAAATATAGCAACCAAAATGTGCCTAGCAAGCTCCTACAAACAGCAATGTGATAATGACAAGATAATCTGTTTCAGGTGTCAGTTAAGGTGTGCAGTTATTGAGACAAATACTTTGAGGGGTTGTGGACATTTGTAATTGTACTTCATATATGTGGCTGATTTGCTAACCTGCAGGACCAGAGATGGGATTTAATCCATAACTGACATCTTTCAATTGCAATCACATTATCCAATATTCACAAACATTCCAGACATTGAAAGCTTACATGTGAAATTTGCAAATGATAATTTTGCAGCAATTTCGTCTCATTGATGCAGGAATATGGTGAGTCAAATATTGTTTGTGTCAGCAGTCTTAGTTGAAACTCACGAGGAATTAACTTTAATTTTTTGCAACCAAATTACACCTTGCAGTTTGACTCAGACCTTCATTAAAATGCTTTATAAAGAAACAGTTTGTCTTTTTAATAAATGTTACAATGTTCTTTGCCTTTCAACGTATAATACTTTTAGTAGTTTGTGCATCAGACTGCTAATCCAACTGACCTCCCCCGCCTCCTGCATCTTGCATCAGGTGAGGTAACAGAGGGATGAAAGGGTTATGCTGCAGTAATGGTAATGTGCAACTGCAATTTGCTTAACCCACCCTTGCTCAAAATACAAGCCCTTGAAGTGTTTTTGAACAAGGCAGATTGCAGATGGTGTTGCTTTAAAACGAGACACATTAGGTAGTACTGTATTGGTAGAAGTGGATGCTGCTCCTGTGCAGTCCGCAATGAAAGGTCGTGCCGGAAAGCACCAGCAGAACCCCGGGAGCAGGTCACTTATCGACGGCCTTGATTGAGATTTAGAGCATCATTTAGGGAACCAAAAGAGAGTGAGAAAATAATTAACAAAATGTAAAAGAAAATCCCAAAAGAAAAAGGTACTAAACCTGGGATTAGTAACATTAAAATGTCCTTAAGCTATTTTGAATCTAATATCCCTGCCAAAATATTACTGCTTTATCATCTCTACTATACCATTGTTTTAAATTAACCATCCATAAGTTTATATAAAAACCAGAAGTAATCCATACAAGTTGGAAAGATGCCCCCTGCTGGTTCTTTTATAATATATAATTTTTTTTAAATAGTTCAACAGAGATTGCAAATTTATTTAATCCCATGATAGCTTTAAAAAAGCAATCTGTGCTAAGTTTTTCCAAATAAATATTAAAACTCTAATGAAATGACTTTTTCTAAAGATCAGAGTTAGCACACAATGGGTGCACTGTAATGAATTCTGAGTATTCTAGGGGAACTTCAATAATTTAATGGATTGAAGGGTATTCATTTTAACTGATCCATTTACAGACATTATTAACCACTGTGCTTAGAAGGTAACAGCTGTGAAAGGCCACGGAGCTACCTATCACTGGTCTTCTGTTGTAATTTCAGTCGGAGACCCACAGAAACCCTACAGAAACTGTAAATTTCAGGGCCAATAGATTTTCATTACATCTGCAGGACTTTTTTGCTGTTTTTTAGGGGGTATAGGGATCTATCGATTTCCGCAGCATATTGTAAATTGCAGATTTTTCCAAAAATGACATTTAAAAGTATTTTGTTTCAAAGAATGCATCTGATTTTGAGATGAAAGATATTTTAATTTTGTTGTGTCCTGTAGTCATGATCGTAGGAACATAGGATCAGAAGTAGGCCATTTAGTCCCTCGAACCTGCTCCGCTATTCAATTAGATCATGGCTGATATGTAACCAAACTCCATATACCTGCCTTTGCCCCACATCCATTGATACTTTTAGCTAACAAAAATCTATTGATCTCAGATTTTAACTTAACAATTGATCTAGCATGACCAAAACGTGCATCTGCTAATGGTGGCAGCTCGTCATGAGGGCCTTGTATTTAATAGTTAGAAGTGCCAGGTCAACGTTGGGCACATCAACTTTTTTGGGTCAATATACTCCAGCATGGGCAAAATTGACAGCAAGCAGAACAAAACTTACTCCAAAATTGTGTTTGAGCTGGTCAACAAGCACCTGCACATTTCTCCAGACAGGATGTACATCGTGTTCCAAGACCTGGATGCTGCTAATGTTGGCTGGAATAGCACCACCTTCTGATCCAGAGCATTCCTAAATGGAATAGGCCCAGAACCAGATAAGACCAAGGATGTCAAAGCCATGCTGACTCCTCAGGAGTTGTGTTATGTAAACTCATTTTAAAATGGCAAACGTCACTTAAGGAATGTCTCGATTTCTATGCTCTGGCAAGAATTACTTACATATGGGACACAAGCTCAGTGGCATGTTGAAAGTTACTGGACTTTTACTTATATATAAATGTCGCAATTCCACTGCCATCCAGTTGGAATCACATTGTTCCAGAACTTATATTGTTACGACCAGGTGAGAAAGGTGTCTCGGGGTCCCTCTCAGCCTTCACCTGGTCTTACTGTAACAGGGTTCAATTTTAAACACACCGTGTTTTCAGCTCCCCCTTGGTGAATACGTTTTTACCGTTTTCCAATTATAAGGCAAAGAAACCAGCACAAACAGGCTTTCTTAGGTTTAAAGAAGAAAAGTTGAAATTTATTAAACTTAATCTTAAACTCTAATTCGGTTAATGCCTACGGATACACAACACACCCACGCTAGCATGCATACGCGATACACATGCAAATAGAGACAGAAAAGAGCAGAAGAAAAATAAAGTGGAAATGTTTGAGGCAATATCTGAAGAGTTTTTGTTCCTGTTCTTTGAGCTCACTGTAGAGTCCTTGATTGTAGGTAGATCTTGCTTTGCTTTGGGGCCCAGTATTCTTCTTAAACCACATGAACATTAAAACTTAAAATTGATGCTGAGAAGAAAAGAGACCCTATCACAAGGAATTGCCAGGCCCCTCAACGGAAAGACCTTTTTTGCATACTAGCAGACAGTGTTGGAACAAAGGAACCAGTCCCTGCTTCCCCAATACACAGAAGACATGGCCAGATCAGTTTAGTCACATGACTAACTGGCTGTTGGAATTTTTTAAATTTGAACTTGCCACAGAGTTTTAAAATTCAGAAAGTTGTTTGCTCCTGGACTGAAAAGACCTCTCTCCTGTCTGCTCCCATCTTTCTGTCATGGAAATGAAGACACATTGAAGACACATGAACCCCAAGAGAGAAAAGTCTCCTACAATGAACAAGGTTCAAGAAGAATACTGGGCCCCAACGAAAACCAAGAATTACCTACTGGCAAGGACCTACAAAAGGACTACAGTGAGCTCTAAGCACAGGAACAAGAAACTCTTCTGATATTGCCTCAAACCTCTTCACTTTATATTTCTTCCACTCTTTTCTGTCTCTATTTGCATGTGCATATCGCGTTTGCATGCTAGGGTGGGAAGTGGTGTGTATCTATAGGTGTTAACCAAATTAGAGCTTAAGTTTAAGTTTTAATAAATTTCACTTTTCTTCTTTAAAACTAAGAAAACCTATTTGTGCTAATTTCTTTGCCTTATAATTGGAAAGTGGTGAACAAGGATTCACCGAGGGGGGGCTAAAAACATGGTGTGTTTAAAATTAAACCCAGTTACAACAAGATCAGGTGAATGCTAAAAAACACCCCTAGACACCTTTCTCACCTGGTCGTAATAGACGGTCTTAAGGGCAGACCACCTTAAAGACTGCAAATGAAGACTATCAGAGGAAGTGATGTCAAGTCACATGTGACCAGTTAGTTGTGGGTGGAGCCCGACTTATTAAGACGTGTTCAAGTCTTTCTCCTGCAGTTACGATTACGTATATATGCTCCAATTCTGGTATAATAAACCCCACGTCTATTTTGCATATTACTTGTATTCCTGTGACTCAACAACCTATCACACACCAAAGGACAAGTAATATTACATTTATGATACCTGGCATGTGCTAAAGTCAAGTATTAACATAAACAGTGCTTTGGTAAAACCTCTCTGTGCACACAGCTTTGAGGCCATTATTATTATCACATCCTATAACTGATGTAGAAGCATTTTTTACTTTCCAAACACTACTAACAGAGTTGCATGGTTTCCAAACCCAGTTTCAATTTTGGAAGACAGTTAGCTATATCTGCAATTAGCACCAGGTTTCCAGTTATTACTTGCCTTCCCCACAGGTAGATCTACACAGGTCTAGATTCAGGTACAGATTCCAACCTCAGTGATGTTTGTTGTAAGCTTCCCCTGGACAGTGAGTTCTGGATCTCAGGTGGAATCATCGGGCACAGATGCTTGGCTGACAAGCAAGGTCAAGTGGTGGCCTATCCCTCATTGTTTAATTTTGTCTTCTGATGCAAGTCCTTTTTTCAATTTTTTTCTTGGAATGTGAGCAATGCTGGCAAAGCCACATTTACGGTCCATTTTCAGTTCCCCTGGTGATAGTGACCTGATTTCGTGGTCATATATCACTGTTCATTCACTACAAGGTCTGCAATGGCATGTCAGGATGGTGTGTGACTTAGAAAGGAATGAAAGGAATGTGGAGGTGATGGTATTCCAGTGATGTTGTTGCTTTTATCCTTCTTAGTGAAAGAGGTCACGGAACCTAAAATGCTATTGACGTCAACTTGGTGAGTTACTGCAGTGTAGATAGCACATACTGCTGTCACAGCATTGATGGTGGGGGGGATGTACACAGTGAGTTCAGTGGCACGGGTGCTGATCAAACAGACTGCTTTGTCTTGGTTGGTGTTGACCTATTATTTGGCTGCACACATTCAAGTTGGTGCTCAGTATTCCACCATGCTCCTGACTTGAGCCTTGGAGAGGTTTTGTGAGGTCAGGAAGTGGGCCAGTCAATGCAGAGTATTCAGCCAAGTTGTGAATGTGTTTGGTTCAGTTAAGTTCCTGACCAATGGAAAATTTTAGGATGTTGTTTGTAGAAGATTTGGTGGTAGTCCTGTTGAAATCAAGGAAAGTGGTTGGGCTGTTTCTTGTTGGGATGGTCATTTCCTGACACTTAAGTGGAGCAAATGTAACCTGCCAGATGTCAGCAAAAGCCTGGGTGTTGTCCGTGTTCTGCTGTAGGCTGACTAGTGGATGGTTCATTATCTAAGGAGTTGTGAATGAAGCCATGTGTTCATCTAGTGTGTTATTATGTCAGTACATAAAAGAGGAAAATGGGGCAGAGAGCAGTTACGTCAGGTCTCTGCCTCTCATTTCACTGCCCCAAAACTTCCCCTAACATGTCTTTTTCTAGTTCCACTACTCCACTGGTCACAACATATATTTAAATGTTTACCCAGTTACCAATTTGGCCAATTATATACTTTATCTCTAGTAGTTTCAGAAGAAAAATCCACCAACCAAGTTTCTTTAATAGACAACATAACTATTGATTTATTATAAAACAAGACTTATTCAATAAAGATGTAAAGCTTATTAACACACAGCTTGAATATGAAAGTATAATATCTACCCTTCTAAAATAACCTAACACACATACACACACGCGCCGGTTTAAAAAAAAAGAAAAGTGAAAAAAATGGCTCTGCAGAGATCAACCTTCAAAAAAAAACTTTGGCCACGTTATTGTCAATTTTTGAAGCAAAAGGATAAGATATGGAATGTTCCAGAAGGCCTTTGGTCTGGCATCCAGGTGCACGTAGATGGCTGTCACTGGGATCTTTTTACAGCAGCTCTGTTCAGGAGACATCAAGGAGTAATCTTGCAGGCTTTTCAGGAGAATTACTGCATCAGTGGTTTCAGCTATCACACTGGATTCTCAGACGATTTTTCAAAACAGGTGGAAAAGGATGAGTTGGGTGGCGTCTTTCTTAGCAGGCTACACACCAACTGAGCATTCCAACAGTCCAAGCTGAAAAAAAAGCCAAAATTCCTGACAACTATAAACCTAGACATGTGACTTCGCTGTAAACAACTCCAATAGCCAGCAAGGCTCCGTCTGTTTATTTAGCACTTCATTGTCTCTTCCAGTAAGTGTTTTTTTTTAAATAAAGTGTCCTTCCAGTAACCCTTTAAAAAGAAATCCAGGTATCTTCTCAGTCTTTCAAATGAACCAGTTTTCACAATTTTTTAAACATGAGTCCTCAAAAAATTTTAATAATGGAAGCATCTTCATGACAAATTTTTGAATATGATAGATCACCTGAAGCTGGCTGGTGCAAGGGCCTGCCACAAGATGATGTGGATGGGCAGGGTAAAGAAGAAACAGGAAAGGTAGTCAAATAGTGTTGCCAAACTCAGGACGATGCGAAGGTCCCGATGGTGGAAGCCAAGAATATAGATGCAGTTCTCTCAGGCCTATTGCGGCACTCCTGTTTCCTATCTGATTGTCAGGCACAAGGCCCAACCAGAGGCACACAACAGGAGTGCAACTATGCAAATGGTCGAGGAGGGCAGGAAAACAGTTTTCCACATCCTCTGAAACTTGATTAGGTTATGCTTTATAATCACTCTCCAATGTTCATTATTTTCTATATAGTCATTTGGTTGTACAGAACTTGTGAATTTCTGAAAATAGAGACATGTTGTCAAAGCTTTTCGTCTTGCACTCATCAGGACAATACACAAGAATAACCAATGCAAGAAAAACAACAACTTAAACTGCCAACTGTCAGTCACTGTAAACTGGTGCATTCTCCATGGCAATGCCTCTACCAGTCAGAGATCACTTACCAACCAGTCAGCACTCTCTTCTCATGTAGTATAAGTTGTTGTTTTCCCTCACATTTGTTATTCTTGTGCATTGTCCTGATGAGTGCAAGACAAAAAGCTTTGACAACATGTCTCTCTTTTCTATATATTATATAAGATCAGATGTACTCAACCTCCAAATGTACATTTCCCAGCTGCAGTAGTACACGATGGTGATAACAACACCTAGCAGCAATGACACCTAAATATGACAGCAACTTTGGAAATGGCATTGGCAGCTCCAGGGACCCAGAAGCAGCATACAGATCATATGATATGCACCTTACAGCTGTGAAACTGAGAACTCCAGCGAACCCATGTAGAAGTGAAGAAAACAAATGTATTATAAATGCAGGAAAAAGCATACTGAACACATAAAAGTTCCAAATCAGTGTCTCTTATTCCACTGGCACTAAATAGGCAAGTTATCTTAAAGATACAAACTCATTACAGTGGACGACCATTGCTCGCCACCCCGAAGCAGGAGAACCAACGAGTGTTTAACCCTTTGTTTCAAATCAGCAGCCTTGCTGACTTGTTTGTTAAACAATGGGACGCAGGAATGCCTCGCTTCAGCAGGAGTGCAGGTTGCCAATCCTGAACCTCTCTCTCGCCCACTTATCCTCACTCTTCGCAAGGGGGTTTTAGACTTAAATACTGTACTTGAAGCACCGCAGGAACAAAGTTGAGAGCAGGTGCACTCGTGGCCCTCCTGTTGCTAGTTCCACTTGAACACGTGAGCCACAGATTACCTTGATATCCAGATCACCAGAGGCCTCTTCAGCATCTCAGGGCTTGATCTCTAGGGCTTCCATGCTCCTAGCTAGTCCTCTGTGGCACTTGGTAGCTGGATGCACACCACAAATCGTCCTCGCTGACACCATTTCCCAATCGCTGACGCAGACCTTAGGCCGCTCCCTCCAGCTCTTTCTTCTCCTGCCCACACTTCTGCCTGCTGCCCATGGATCTCTCGTTCCACCCCTGAGCCCATCAAAGACACTGCTTCCATCAGCAAAGGGACTTCCGGGTGCCAACAACTGCCCCAACCTGGCGCTCTCCACCATCACCACCACCTACTGACCCAGAGGTGCGTACCCTGAGGAGAATGTCCAATGAAGCAGAAGCTGCTCCAAATTCCAAGGAAATGCTTGCTCATCGGTTCACATCAGCTGACGAGGACACAGCACGACCCTCCCGCTACTCTATAAACCAGGAAAGTATGAACTAGGAAATCTTCACAACAGGCATTCCTCCATGTCCCAAGGTGTAAAAGTGAAGGGCAAGAACTAACAATCATAAAAAACAATTTCTCAGAGCAATGACTAGAAAGGGAGAGTGTGCACTCCATTTTATTCTGCTAACAGTAAAGATAGAAATGGACCTCGACAATTAGAGATTTTCATTACTCCATATTCTAAAGATGATTTACAATAATAATGCAGAGGTCAGTGAAAAGTTACATACTTTTTCTAAGCATTGTGTTTAATCCTGAGTTTAAGCAAGTGAAGAAGTTAAAAATTGAGTCTATTGAAAAGATACATAGTTTGCAGTTACACTGCACGTATCTGTCTGAGGCTAGCAATTGCAGTTCAAATTGTCTTGGGACAAGGACTCCCAAGCCAGGAGTTTCCTCAGCCCTGGCCTAGGATACACCCAGCAGCTGGTATACCAAGAACAAGCAGACATACCAGCCCTGCTCAGAGTGGAAATAGGACCCACCTTGGGCAATCATCTGAGAGAAATTGCAAGTGTGAGCTTGACTAAGTTGGTAACACTTTTGCCTCTGAGCTAGGGGACTATGAGTTCAAGCCGCTTATATGGACCTGTAGATGTAATCTATACTGATACTTCAGTACAGTAGTGTTGAAGTGCTGCATTGGCAGAGGTGCTATCTTTTGGAAGAGATGTTAAACCGTGGTCCAAGCTGCTCTTTTTAGGATGATGTATGTGAGGAAGAAAAGAAGCTCCCCTGGTGTCCTGGCCAATATTTCTCCGTCAAGCAATACAGCATAAAATGACAATTTCTTGGGAAGTTTTCTTGATCATCTTGATCATTTCTTGATCCGTAACTTTGGCAAAATAAATACGCTGTAACCCCTGAGATCTAATGCAAACAAAGTCAATAGAAATAAATTGGGAGAGATGTAAAACATAATCTACACCCCTGAGTGTGAATAATTGGGATTCCTTTCCTCAGAAGCTTTTTTAACTTTATCATTGTTATGTATTTTGTTCTGCTGCAATATAATTATGTGAATTATCTAATTACTGTTAATTAGATTCCCAAGCAGTAATATCTTAATTAGGTTAAAGTAAGCCCTCAGAGTTTCAGAATTGTGTGAAATGGCAAATGTTACAAAGCTTTGCGATTACAGCTCTGAGTACTGTATTTGTTTCAGAGGAAGAATAGAAAAGGTTTAGAATGATTTTGGTACCTGATCCTGGCTTTAAAATAACAGAACTAGTTGATGAAAATGCAAGCAAGGTACTTAATTCTAAACTGTGACTGCATAATTAGAAGACGTGAGTAAACAAATTAACTAGCCTGGAGCAAAAGTAGGGGCAAAAAATTGTTTCCCTCAGAGTGCTGAAGGGTGTCATAGGCACTGTAAACAGGCATTGGTATCTGTGCGCTTGCTGCTAAACAGTAAAGATTATCAGTTATAAATTTTATTTGCCAATTTCACAACACTGAACAGTTACTGGTGGCACAACTATTGGAGAGTATCCTTTTATCGTGTTAGTCTGGGCTGAGTTTAAATATTAATTCTAGATGTGAATAGCAGTTTTTTAAATATCCTGGATCACACAGTTCTCTAGGAATTTGCTTTTTCCAATCTCACTATAAAGTAAAGTAGCCTGTATCACCCTTCAGACCCAGAATATAAAGCACATAAACATACAGGTGTTGTGGAATAGTGATTGTAAATGATCAACCCCAGCAATCCTCAAACAATTGAGATGATTTATACAGGGCCATAAATTTTACTTCAGGTATGTCACTAAGAATGACAACATGCCACCAGTAAGCCTATAAATAGTCTTGTCACAGTACTGTTATGACCAGGTGAGAAAGGTGTCTAGGGGTCTTTTACAGCCTTCACCTGGTCTTATTGTAACAGGGTTTAATTTTAAACACTGTTTTGAGCTCCCCCTTTGTGAATCCTTGTTCACAGTTTTCCAATAATAATGTAAAGAAATAAGCACACCAGGTTTTCTTAGATTTATTGAAGAAAAGTGAAATTTATTAAATTTTAAACTTAAACTCTAATTCGGTTAATGCCTACGGATACACGCCATGCCCCATGCTAGCAATGGAAACGTGATATGCACATGCAGATAGAGACAGAAAAGAGAAGACAAATAATAAAGTGGAGAGGTTTGAGGAAATCTCTGAAGAGGGGCTTTGACTGTGCTTTGAGCTCGATGTAGGGTCCTTGATTGTAGATAGTCTTGCTTTTCGTTGGGGCCCAGTATTCTTCTTAAACCTTGCTCACTGTAGGAAACTTTTCTCTCTTGGGGTTCATATGTCTTCAATGGTTTCCAAAGCTGGTGAGTGCGAGATGAGAGCAGACAGGAGAGAGGTCTTTCCCAGTCCAGCAGCAAACAGCTTTCTGACTTTAAATTCCTTGTTGGAAGTTCAAATTCAAAAACTTCCAACAGTCAGTTAGTCATATGACCCAAACCAGTCCAACTATGTCTGTTTGTGCATTCGGCCATCTCAGCAGTTTACCTGGAATGCGAGCCTTTCCACGTTCAATGGCTGGTAATCAAAAGTCCATTGTGGATTAAATTGGAGCAGGGAATAGCCCCTTTGAAGTATTATCTGTTGATGTGCTAATGTCTCTGTCCAGCCAAAGTCTTCAATTGTTATTTAAATCAAGTTCTTTCGTCACCAACAACAATCCAAAATCAATGTCCATATGGCGAAATTAATTTTCCTCATTCTTGGCAGGTGGGGGGCTTGCCTGACAGTACATTGCCCATAGTTTAATACTTATTCATGCAAAAGCAAAAGGTTAACATTTGATGATTTACAACAAGGCCATGCTGTCCAGTGATGCTTAACTTATGAGTGATCAACAATTTGTGGATGGAATAATATCTTTCCTAACATATCTCCACGCCTGTTTACAACAAACATTATGTGTGACATCCTCAATATCGCCTAATGAATGATTTCATTTGTGAGTGTACCTTTGAATCCAATTGCTGTAAGATGCCACATGCAACATAGTATTATATCCATTTTGTTACACTTCTTCCAAGTGTATATTTAGGGTTCTTACAAAACAGTACAGTGTAGGCAGACTCAGTTTGACTTACTAAATCTTGCACTTCTCTCCATGCACTGCTGCTTCTCTGTACCTTAATGATACTTAAAGCTGCTGTGTATTAAGTTATGAAGTATTCACAGTTACATTCGCAGGACATTCTGAAGAGGGAGGGTGAACGATCAGAGGTCGTGGTACACATTGGTACCAACGACATAGGTAGAAAGAGGGATGAGGTCCTACAACAAGAATTTAGGGAGCTACGTAGCAGATTAAAAAGCAAGACCTCAAAGATCATAATCGCTGGATTACTCCCGGTGTAACGTGCTAGTAAGTATAGGAATAGGAGGATAGAGCAGATGAATGTATGGCTGAGGTGGTGGTGCAAGAGGGAGGGCTTTAGTTTCCTGGATCACTGGGTCTGCTTCTGGCAAAGGTGGGACCTGTACACGTTGGATGGGTTGCACCTGAACCGGAACGGGACCAACATCCTTGCTGGGAGGTTTGCTAGTGCTGTTGATGGGGGGAGAGTTAAACTAATTTGGCAGGAGGATGGGATACAGAGTGGAGGTACAGTAGGGGGTGATGCACAGTCAAATATAGAAGAGAAACTGAGTCAGTCTGGAAGGTAGAGCAAATATAGACCTGTTAAGGCACAAGTGAAAAATGCATGGCCGATTGCATCTATTTTAATGCAGGGAGTCTTACTAGTAAGGCAGATGAACTGAAGGTGTTGATTAGCACATGGCATTATGATATTATTGCTATCACAGAGACATGGTTGAGGGAGGGGCAGGGCTGGCAGCTCAATATTCCAGGGTATAGAATCTTCAGTCATGACAGGGGAGGGGGTAAAAGAGGAGGTGGCATTGCACTGTTGATCAAGGAGTCAATTACTGCAGTAAGGAGGGATGCTATATTAGAAGGTCCCTCAAAATAAAGGTACTGAATTGGGGGAAGGCCGATTTTAATATGATAAAACAGGATCTTGCCAAAGTGGACTGGGAGCAGCTACTTGTAGGAAAGTCTACATCAGACCAGTGGGAGTCATTCAAAGAGGAAATAGTGTGAGTTCAGAGCCAACATGTACCCGTTAAGGTGAAGGGTAGGACCAACAAGTCCAGGGAACCCTGGATGTCAAGGGATATAGAGGATTGGATCAGGAAAAAAAAGGAGGCTTATGGCAGATTCAGAGCACTGAAAACAGCGGAGGCACTAGAGGAGTATAGAAAGTGTAGGGGGGTACTTAAAAAAATAATTAGGAGAGCGAAGAGAGGACATGAAAAAACACTGGCAGACAAGATAAAGGAAAATTCTATGGCATTTTATAAGTATATTAAGGGCAAGAGGATAACCAGGGAAACAGTAGCGTCTATTAGGGACCAAAGTGACAATCTGTGTGTGGAGCTGGAGAACATAGGTGAGGTTTTGAATGATTACTTTTCATCTGTGTTCACTATGGAGAAGGACGATGGAGGTGCAGAGATCAGGGAGGGGGATTGTGATATACTTGAACATATTAGCACTGAAAGGGAGGAAGTATTAGCTGTTTTAGCGGGCTTTAAAGTGGATAAATCCCCAGGCCCAGATGAGATGTATCCCAGGCTGTTATGTGAGGTGAGGGAGGAGATTGCAGGGGCTCTGACACAAATTTTCAAATCCTGTCTGGCCACAGGAGAGGTACCAGAGGATTGGAGGACAGCGAATGTGGTACCTTTATTCAAGAAGAGTAGCAGGGATAAACCAGGAAATTACAGGCCAGTGAGTCTAACATCAGTGGTTGGGAAACTATTGGAAAAAATTCTGAGGGACAGGATTAATCTCCACTTGGAGAGGCTTGGATTAATCAGGGATAGTCAGCATGGTTTTGTTAGGGGGAGATTGTGTCTAACTAACCTGATTGAATTTTTCGAGGTGGTGACTAGATGTGTAGATGAGGGTAAAGTAGCTGATGTAGTCTACATGGACTTCAGTAAGGCTTTTGATAGGTCCTGCATGGGAGCTTGGTTAAGAAGGTAAGAGCCCATGGGATCCAGGGCAATTTAGCAAATTGGATCCAAAATTGGCTTAGTGGCAGGGGGCAGAGGGTAATGGTTGAGGGTTGCTTTTGTGAGTGGAAGCCTGTGACCAGTGGTGTACCGCATGGATCGGTACTGGGACCCCTGCTGTTTGTAGTGTACATTAATGATGTATAAGTGAATACAGAAGGTATGATCAGTAAGTTCGCAGATGACACGAAAATTGGTGGTGTCGTAAATAGTGAGGAGGAAAGCCTTAGATTACAGGACGCTATAGATGGGCTGGTAAGATGAGCAGAACTGTGGCAAATGGAATTTAATCCTGAGAATTGTGAGGTGATGCATTTTGGGAGGACGAACAAGGCAAGGGAATATGCAATGCATGGTAGGACCTAGGAAGTACAGAGGGTCAGAGGGACCTTGGTGTACTTGTCCATAGATCACTGAAGGCAGCAGCACAGGTAGATAAGGTGGTTAGGAAGGCATATGGGTTACTTGCCTTTATTAGCTGAGGCATGGAATATAAGAGCAGGGCGGTTATGATGGAGCTGTATAAAAGGCTAGTTAGGCCACATCTGGAGTACTGTGTACAGTTCTGGTCACCACACTATAGGAAGGATGTGATTGCACTGAAGAGGGTGCAGAGGAGATTCACCAGGACGTTGCCTGGGCTGGAGCATTTCAGCTATGAAAAGAGACTGAAAAGTCTAGGGTTGTTTTCCTTAGAGCAGAGAAGGCTGAGGGGAGATATGATTGAGGTATACAAAATTATGAGGGGCATTGATAGGTTAGATACAAAGAAAATTTTTCCCTTAGTGGATGGGTCAATAACCAGAGGGCATAGATTTAAGGTAAGGGAAGGAGGTTTAGAGGAAAAATGTTTTCACCCAGGGGGTGGTTGGAATCTGGAACGCACTGCCTGAAGAAGTGGTAGAGGCAGGAACCCTCACAACACTTAAGAAGTATTTAGACGAGCTCTTGAAATGCCATAGCATACAAGGCCAAGTGCTGGAAAATGGGATTAGAATAGTTGGGTGCTTGATGGCCAGCACAGACACGATGGGCCGAAGGGCCTGTTTCTGTGCTGTATCACTCAATGACTCTACTTATGCAGTTAACAAATGCAGGCAGACATTGCAGCTCTTCTGAGATTGTTATTTGGCTCTTTCTTGAGTATTACTAAATGGGATAATGTCTTTTTCATCCAACTGTCCAAACATTCTTCCACTTACTTTATCTTATAACAGGAATTTAATGTTATAACCACATTCGGTTTGGTTTTGTTGGAGTTCATGCACAAGACTCCCTATACTGCCATGGATAAAGATAACAAATACACCTGAAAGAGACTCAGAAAAAAAGATGGCTTATGACTGCTTTGTAAGTAAGAGATAGAAACATAGAAAAAAATAGCAGGAGTAGGCCATTCGGCCCTTCGAGCCTGCACTACCGTTCAATACGATTGTGGCTGATCTTCCAAACTCAGTACCCTGTTCCCGCTTTCTCACCGTATCCCTTGATCCCTTTAGCCCTAAGAACTATATCTTACTTTTTTTTGAATATATTTAATGATTTGGCCTCAACTGCTTTCCGTGGTAGAGAATTCCACAGGTTCACCACTCTCTGGGTGAAGAAATCCCTCCTCATCTCAGTCCTAAATGGCTTACCCCTTATCCTTAGACTGTAACCCCTGGTCCTGGACTCCCTGCCATCGGGACCAGGGGTCACCGCAATGTTAAAAAGTAAGCACATTGCAGGAGATTCACTTTGTTTATATCAGCCCAGGGTGTTTCGTCTCGCAAAATCAATGTGTGTAAGGATTTGTGGAGTATTCTATAACTACAAAGGGATGCTTTTTTGAATTGTGCATAAATAGTGCCTGTGTATAAACCAGCTACTTGATTTGTCTCAGGGTGCCTCAAGCGGGTGGAAGTCCCGCCTCAGAACAATTAAAGCCCGGAGACCCGTAAAATGCAGGTCGGATCCCCTGGCCGGGTGGAAGCGGGTTCACCACCGACTTTTACGTCGATGGCCAGCTCCCGTCCATCCGACATAAAATCCAGCCCATTGTGATACATTCAAAGTCCCTGTATTTTATATGTCAATTTTGAATCACAAGAACTAAGTATTAGCAGTCAGAATCCATCTATTACACATTGCTTGCATGCTGCAGCTCCAGAAAACATTGGTATAGAATTTCTATGTGGACATTTCCTGATATCATCCCATAACTTGGGCAATAGATCTGCAGAAACCATAGACATACAGTGTAACTGGCTGTTTACACTGCTTCTCCAGGGTTTCCACCTATCTTCTAATAAAGTTACAACAGGAGCTCAGGAAAACCTCCACAGAAATTACCACATTATGGCTAAATGCTTAACACTAAATAATGCTGTTAGGGTCATCTACGATGTAGATTTCAAAAGCAAGATCCCCAGACTCTAAAGGTCTATATGAACTCCTACAAGACGAATAGATTTCTGTCCATCTATCATTTATCATCATATTTCTACATTTTTTAATTTTCGAGGATGTGAGTTGTGTTGTTCTATATACTAATAAAATAAAGTTTCTGCAATGATAGGTCTGCTTTCCTTTGAGTCACTAATTGTCTTTTGATAGTTAGGAGAGGGGGATCCTGGAAGCATCTCAATATTTAAAAGGGGTCCCCAAAACCAAAATATTCGACAACCTGATCTACAGCTTGGCATTGAGAATAGGTTATTGTTCCTGATATTTACTGGGAGGTAGGGAGGGAGCAGGGTCACTCATTACTGTCTAGGAAAGCCAGAAATGCTGGGAACACAGAGCTCCTGCCGAATTTAATGGCAAAACTTCATTAGAATTTATTTTACTCCATTTCTCGCCCAACAGCACATTGACAGGCTGACTGGCCATCTAATAGACAGTAAAGCCTGTGGTACAAGGCTGCAGCCGGGGATTGCTGGATGCGGTCCCCAAAAGTCAAGGAGATCGATGGTCAATGGGGGGGGCTCAGAACATGGCAGAGAGCAAGGGAGAGATCGCAGCAGGGAGGGGTCCAAGAGATTATCAGTTGGAGCGGGAGAGATCACAGGGTAGGGGAACAGCCAAATGTGTGGGGTGGGGGGTGGGGAGTTCTGAAGATCATGGGAAGGAAAATAAATCATGGCAGGCTTGTTTGAGGGGCAGGGACGAAGAATTTCTGTTCCTCCTGTCCCACAATCTGACAAATCCCGCCTCCCTTTAGCTGCTGGGTTGCTCAAGCCCTGGGAAAGCTGACCCCCAACGGTTAGATTTAAATTGATCATAAAATATGATGCACAAAGTCTCATTTAAATATTATAATTAGCAACCTGCTTCACAAGAGTGGGATACTCATCAAACCTCAAACACATCATGGCTAGACTGGAGGTAGGTACGTTAGTGGTGGGCTAGGGTCAGGTTGTTAACAATTTAAACCCCACTCCCCCTGCTGACACTGTCCCACCCATTCTGGGGTTGAAAATTACTGCCATAATGTCTGGACACAAAATATACAAGTCAAATAAACAAACAACAGGGGCAGTTTTTAACTGCTGGATACCCGTATCTTACTGGAAAATGGGCAGCTCACAGTTGAAAAGCATGGTAGGTGGAGGCACCTCAGCCCAAGAAGCTCAATTGATGACCAAGTCCCACCTGTTGCTCTTTTCAGTGGGTAAACAGCAGGCCTACATGTTTTGAGTGGGAGTCTGCTTAGAAATGTCAATTGGGGTCCTATGCCAGTTGAAGGACCCTATTTGCACTTTTCAGGTACAAATGGGTAGAGTGCATGCCATGCACTGTTTTCCCATTTGTATCAGGTGCTGAGCCCAACCAGCAGTCCTTAAAGACACTACTGGTAGCCACAGAAGAAAAAGCCCAGAAATGTTTAAGAAGAATTTTTGTAGTGCCAGGAGGATCCTCTAGGAAACTCCTCCAAATGCCAGACCTGACTTGCTGGCCAGTTCAGCATTAGAACAGGCTGATTTCCCAAATAAAAACAGAAAATGTTGGAAATACTCAGCAAGTCTGGCAGCATCTGTGGAGAGTGAGGCAGAGTTAACGTTCCAGGTCAGTGACCTTTCATCAGAACTGATTTCCCACTCTCCAATGACCTGCAGCAGGCCATCTGTAGCTTGCTGGTGGCATTCAAATGAAACTTGAACCCAAAAATGGTTCAAGTCAACCGGCACTGGCTTCACACTACTCGTGTCTGTTTTGAGCAGAGGTCAAAAAGCAACCCCATCATCTATTTGATGAAAGGTCACAAACCTGAAAAGTTAACTCTATCTGTCTCTTCACAGATGCTGCCAGACCTGCTGAGTATTTCCAGCACTTTCTGTTTTTATTTCATATTTCCAGCATCTGCAGTATTTTGCTTTTATTATCCCCATCATCTATGTTGGCTTAATTTACAAAAGGACATTTGAAAAGTTTAAACTTTGATTTTTCTGCTGAAGAATTATAAAATGCACATTGTAAAAGAGCCATAAGTAAAAAAAAAAGTTCAATATTTATGAAAGTTGAAGAGTATAACTACTGCTTTTCAGGGTGACATGTAAAGGAATTGTTCCTAATTCACTGGGTTTACATATGGAAATGATGTTGCTTCGGAAACAGGGATTTCCCATGTTACCCAAGAAATGTAAGTTGTATCTTTATGAAACTTGTAAAGTATAAATATAAATAGCACTAGAAATTGCCTATGACTTAATTAAATGCGAGCTAACAGTCTTTTATGAATTTAAATGAAGTCAATCAGAACATTAAATTCTATCTCACACCTCAAGGGTAGAATTATATTGTTAGGAATAACATTAATTTAAGACAAATTGGAACTAATTAGCACATGCAAGTATAGGTTAATTGCAATACAAACTTATTCCTATAACAAAGTTCTTAACTAATCACTTCATTTTCTTAATTTTCAACAGAATTTTTTAGTAAGTTTCTTAATAAATTTATTTTATATTACAGCATTAAATTTAGCTATTTGAAAATGCTAAATGTATAACACAAGGGCAGTCTTTACTTGACAACCCACAGATAAAACCAGTGTTCACCAAACTTGGGAAATCATATGGTGAGAATAAGTAAAGCCTACGTAATCTATCTGATTGAATATATACTTTATACATTAAGTCAAGAATCCTGTTTAAATGCCTATTACAGAGGTAAAGCACCATATCACTATTGTCTTATTTACCTCATAGGGCTGACAGCCAATAAATTCCCAGCTGTCAGTAACTGAAGGTTTTTTGAGGTTTATTGTTTATCTTTTAAAAGAAACAGAAGTAGAACAAGAGGAGTGACATAATAAAGTCACATGCTATCATGGGAATTTTTTATTCTGCTTGGGCATCTGACCAGTCTCTGCTATTTTGACAGAGGCTCGTGTAAATTTAACTAAACGGGTTTCCGTTCACTTGTACTTCATCATGTGAGCAATGTTTGGTAAACACATGCTGTTACTGAACCTGGACTGGGGAATTTTTCTTTTCATTACTGGTCAAGGACCACTAAACATAAATATTGTTACTTGTTGCACTCTTCACACTGCTAAAGCTAAAATGCAGTAAATATTGTACACAATGATCATTGAGATTAATGACCTGATAATTAAGCTGCATTATTTGAAGATTTTTTTTAACCATCAGTGGTCCTGTCATTTCAATTTTAAGCATTCTTATCATTCTGGCATCAAATGGAGATAGGGAGGCAAAAGGTCATGAAGTCATTTCAACACAAGGATGAGAATTTTAGATTCGAGGTGTTGGGTGACAGGGAGCCAATGTAAGTCAGCGAGATGATGGGGAGTGGGAATAACAAACATTTATTACGGCACCAATGTATAATGACAGTGTGCATCAATGCATGGTGCCATGTAGAGATGGCTGCTGGCATCTGTTCATCATTCCTCATGCAGAGGTTCCCATCTTAACTGGGCGATCAGCAGAAGGTAGTAAGAAAAACCAAGATACTTCCCCACTGGATGGAGGGGAAAATCAAATGCGAGTCAACACAACAATATTGACAGACATGTGATTAGTTTGCCATCCTATTATCTCAAATAGAGAACAGTGATAAACACAAAATACAGAGGCATTGAAATAATAGTTGAAAATAATGAAGTGACCATAATTGAAATATGGCTGTGGTGAAAAACTGTATTAATATCAAACATATTCAATACTGTGACTCTAGTTATATAAACATTACACTGTGCATCTAAGTTTTTCAACCCTTCTTCTAAAGAAATAAAAAGGACAGAATACATACTACCACTTTCATGTTAAATGCTAAAATCTGACATAGAAACCAGCTCTCTCATATCTATAGAATTACAACGTAACTACAGTTATTTACAAATTATCCTAAGCTCTCGTAAACTCCTCTGTTATATTTTTGTTTTTGTGTTAATAAATATCCTTTTGTGAATTGTATCATGAGTCAAGGGCATAGATCATACTAAAAGCCATCCCCACCACCTCCCCCATTGTCCACCCACCTGTCCTGACCATGCAGATAAAAGCAGAGTGAAGGAAGTGAGTTCAAGATTGTAATCTAATCTTCAGGTACAGGTGCAGCAGTAGCAATTTCAGTTCAAAGGTGGTCATTCACTTCATCATGTGTGTGTTACTCTACATCAGAGCCATCTACTCTAAGCTCATTTCCCTTCTCCTTTAATGTTTTTCCGAATCAAATATTAATCTAATTAATTTTTAGTGCCATGACTGACTGGACTCCAATAACCACTTGTGCTGGTATATGATAAACTCTGATAACTCCTTGCATGCCCCTTTATACTTATAGCGCTGATGTTAAATTATACTCTTCTGCTACTGATTCGCCAACCAGTGGAAATAATCTTATATCATCCTCTAAAATCTTTTCAAAACTGTGAATATTTTTATGAGATCCTTCTTATCCTTCTCTGCTCTAATGAAGACAATCCCCATGTTTCATGTCTTTCACCATTATTGTAAACTTATTGCTGATAGAATCCTAGCAAAACCTATTTCGGATTTTTTCCAAGTATCCACTCTCCTTTCTATAATGGAGATTTAGTCTTACAGTTCAATGTTGTTGACAACCGCTTGACTCATTCCCAAAAATCCAAAATTTGGTTCAAGCATTATTTCTTCTAGTAATACTGGCAGGGCTTTTTTTTTATTATATTCCTGCTTGGTTAAAGTTTGGTGCAGTTATTTTAACTCCAATTAATTTATTTTTGGTCTTGTATTCTTAACTATAATTAATACAGAAGAATGATGGTTATTAGAAAGGACATTCCTTTCATTTAGCCTAATTTACTCATATTGACATGACATTGCACTTTTTTTCAAGATCAGCAACAAGCATATAAATACAGCTGGAGAGTTATGTAAGTATGTGGGACTTTCCTGTCATTCAGATTAAATGTGAGAATGAGTCATACGCTCATGAGATTGGGACCGGCATAGAATTAATAATCATCCTATATTCCAGGATCTTATTTTTACAAGGGGCATCAAAATCAATAAGAAGAAATTTTATAGTTACATAAAGGGAAAGCGGGTGGTCAAGAGCAATGTAGGCCCACTAAAAGCTGAAAATGGAGAAATTGTCATTGATAATGGGGAACTGGCAGACATGTTAAACAATTACTTTGCCTCAGTATTTACAGTTGAAAAGGAGGATAACTTGCCAGAAGTTCCGAAAAAATTAATAGCCGATAGGGGACAGGGACTTAATACAATTAACGTAAGTAAAACATCAGTAACAAGGAAATTAATGGAACTAAAGAGTGAGAAATCCCCAGGACCTGACATTTTCCATCCGAGGCTGTTAAAGGAAACAGGGGAGCACATTGTTGATGTACTAACAATAGTCTTTAAGAGTTCCCTAGATTTGGAAAGATGTAAAGGTAACAGGGTTGTAGTGGTGGGTGATTTTAACTTCTCCTATATTGACTGGGACTCACTTAGTGCTAGGGGCTTGGATGGGGAAGAATTTCTAAGGAGCATCCAGGAGGGCTTCTTGAAACAATATATAGATAGTCCAACTAGGGATGGGGCCGTACTGGACCTGGTATTGGGGAATGAGCCCGGCCAGGTGGTCGAAGATTCAGTAGGGGAGCATTTCGGGAACAGTGACCATAATTCCGTAAGTTTTAAGGTACTTGTGGATAAGGATAAGAGTAGTCCTCGGGTGAAGGTGCTAAATTGGGGGAAGGTTAATTATAACAATATGAAGTAGGAACTGAACAATTTAGATTGGGGCCGGATGTTTGAGGGTAAATCAACATCTGACATGTGGGAGTCTTTCAAACGTCAGTTGATTAGAATCCAGGACCAGCATGTTCCTGTGAGGAAGAAGGATAAGTTTGGCAAGTTTCCGGAACCTTGGATAACACGGGATATTGTGAGCCTAGTCAAAAAGAAAAAGGAAGCATTCGTAAGGGCTGGACGGCTGGGAACAGACGAAGCCCTTGAGAAATATAAAGGCAGTAGGAAGGAACTTAAGCAAGGAGTCAGGAGGGCTAAAAGGGGTCATGAAAAGTCATTGGCAAACAGGATTAAGGAAAATCCCAAGGCTTTTTATACGTATATAAAGAGCAAGAGGGTAACCAGGGAAAGGGTTGGCCCACTCAAGGACAGAGGAGGGAATCTATGTGTGGAGCCAGAGGAAATGGGCGAGGTACTAAATGAGTACTTTGCATCAGTATTCACCAAAGAGAAGGACTTGGTGGATGATGAGTCTAGGGAAGGGAGTGTAGATAGTCTCGGTCATGTCGTTATCAAAAAGGAGGTGGTGTCGGGCTTCTTGCAAAGCATTAAGATAGATAAGTCCCCAGGACTTGATGGGGTCTACCCCAGAATACTGAGGGAGGCAACGGAAGAAATTGCTGGGGCCTTGACAGAAATCTTTGTATCCTCATTGACTGCAGGTGAAGTCCCAGAGGACTGGAGAATAGCCAATGTTGTTCCTTTGTTTAAGAAGGGTAGCAAGTATAATCCAGGAAATTACAGGCCGGTGAGCCTTATGTCAGTGGTAGGGAAATTATTAGAGAAGATTCTTCGGGATAGGATTTACTCCCATTTGGAAACAAATGAACTTATTAGCGAGAGGCAGCATGGTTTTGTGAAGGGGAGGTCGTATCTCACTAACTTGATTGAGTTTTTTGAGGAAGTGACGAAGATGATTGATGAAGGAAGGGCAGTGGATGTTGTCTATATGGACTTCAGTAAAGCCTTTGACAAGGTCCCTCATGGCAGACTGGTACAAAAGGTGAAGTCACACGGGATCAGAGGTAAGCTGGCAAGATGGATACAGAACTGGCTCGGTCATAGAAGACAGAGGGTAGCAGTGGAAGGGTGCTTTTCTGAATATAGGGCTGTGACTAGTGGTGTTCCGCAGGGATCAGTGCTGGGACCTTTGCTGTTTGTAGTATATATAAATGATTTGGAGGAAAATGTAGCTGGTCTGATTAGTAAATTTGCGGACAACACAAAGGTTGGTGGAGTTGCAGATAGTGATGAGGATTGTCAGAGGATACAGCAGGATATAGATCGGTTGGAGACTTGGGTGGAGAAATGACAGATGGAGTTTAATCCAGGCAAATGTGAGGTAATGCATTTTGGAAGGTCTAATGCAGGTGGGAAGTATACAGTAAATGGCAGAACCCTTAGGAGTATTGACAGGCAGAGAGATCTTGGTGTACAGGTCCACAGGTCACTGAAAATGGCAACGCAGGTGGATAAGGTAGTCAAGAAGGCACACGGCATGCTTGCCTTCATCGGTTGGGGCATAGAGTATAAAAATTGGCAAGTCATGCTGCAGCTGTACAGAATGTTAGTTAGGCCACACTTAGAATATTGCGTGCAATTCTGGTCGCCACACTACCAGAAGGACGTGGAGGCTTTGGAGAGGGTACAGAAGAGGTTTACCAGGATGTTGCCTGTTCTGGAGGGCATTAGCTATGAGGAGAGGTTGGATAAACTCGGATTGTTTTCACTGGAACGACAGAGGTGGAGGGGCGACATCATAGAGGTTTACAAAGTTATGAGCGGCATGGACAGAGTGGATAGTCAGAAGCTTTTTCCCAGGGTGGAAGAGTCAGTTACTAGGGGACATAGGTTTAAGGTGAGAGGGGCAAAGTTTAGAGGGGATGTGCGAGGCAAGTTCTTTACACAGAGGGTGGTGAGTCCCTGGAACTTGCTGCCGGGGGAGGTGGTGGAAGCAGGTATGATAGCGACGTTTAAGAGGCATCTTGACAAACACATGAATAGGATGGGAATAGAGGGATACGGTCCCCGGAAGTGCAGAAGGTTTTGGTTTAGGCAGGCATCAAGATCGGCACAGGCTTGGAGGGCCGAATGGCCTGTTCCTGTGCTGTACTGTTCTTTGTTCTTTGTTCTTTATTCAGGAGTGGTCCCTCTGGATTGAAAAGTTGACATGTCACTCCACTTTTTAAGAAGGGTGAAAGAGGGAACAAAGGAAATTACAGACCAGTTAGCCTGACACCTGTAGTGGGCAAGTTGCTGGAGTCTATAATCAAGGATAGGGTGACTGAACACCTAGAATAATTTTAGTTAATCAGGGACAGCCAGCATGGATTCATGACGGGAAGGTCATGCCTGACAAATCTCACTGAATTTTTTGAAGAGGTGACTAAGGTAGTTGACAGGGGAATGCCTATGGATGTTATTTATATGGACTTCCAGAAGGCATTTGATAAAGTCTCACATAAGAGACTGTTAAATAAGGTAGAAGCCCATGGAGTTAAGGGGAAATTATTGACATGGTTAGAAAGTTGGTTGAGTGGTAGGCGACAGAGAGTGGGGATAATGGGTAAGTACTCCGATTGGCAGGATGTAACTAGTGGCGTCCCGCAGGGATCTGTGTTGGAGCCTCAATTATTCACATTATTCATTAAAGACTTAGATGATGGCAGAGTAAGTCATATATCCAAATTTGCTGATGATACAAAGTTAGGCGGCATTGTAGACAGTCTAGATGATAGTATAAAATTGCAAAGAGATATTGACATTCTAGGTGAGTGGGCAAAACTGTGGCAGTCGGATTTTAATGCGGGCAAGTGTGAGATTATCCATTTTGGACCAAAAAAGGATAGAGCAGGGTACTTTCTAAATGGGAAGAGGTTAAGTACAGTGGATGTCCAAAGAGACTTGGGGGTTCAGGTGCATAGATCTTTAAAATGCCACGAACAAGTGCAGAAAATAATCAAAAAGGCTAATGGAATGCTAGCCTTTATATCTAGATGATTGGAGTATAAAGACACAGAGGTTATGATGCAGCTGTACAAAACCCTGGTTAGACCCCACTTGGAGTACTGTGAGCAGTTCTGGGCACCACACCTTAGGAAGGATATATTGGCCTTGGAGGGAGTGCAAGGTAGGTTTACAAGAATGATACCTGGACTACAGGGGTTAAGTTACGAGGAGAGATTACACAAATTAGGCCTGTTTTCGCTAGAATTTAGAAGATTAAGGGGTGATCTGATCGAAGTCTTCAAGATAGTAACAGGAAAAGACAGGTTAGATAAAGATAAACTATTTACACTGGTTGGAGATTCTAAAACTAGGGGGCATAGTCTAAAAATTAGGACCAGACCGTTCAGGAGAGATGTTAGGAAGCACTTCTTCACGCAAAGGGTGGTAGAGGTTTGGAACTCTCTCCCACAAACAGCAGTTGAAGCTAGAACAGTTGTTAATTTTAAACCTTCGATAGATAGATTTTTGTTAAGCAAAGATATTAAGGGATATGGGCCAAAGGCAGGTATATGGAGTTAGGCCGCGGATCAGCCATGATCTCATTGAATGACGGGACAGGCTTGAGGGGCTGAATGGCCTACTCCTGTTCCTATCATCCAATGTTCCTCTGTTTTCGACTTTCCATGAGAATTCTGAAATTGGGCAGTTTCATTTTGAGCAATGGCAAGAAGGTGGCACCATCTCTGCGTCAGAACAAAATCCATCAAAACTAGTAAATGCCAAAAAAACCAAAGGTGATATTTGTAATTAAGTATATTTCATGCACTCCAATAAGATACAACACATGTTTTGTTACCACAACATTTTATTGACACTTTAAAAAGAGGAAGTGAAATTGCTATGGGAAATTCCTGCAGTGCCACCCTCTTCTCTAATGACTATTCCTATAAATAAATAGTTCTTAATTTTGTTTTACCCCATTAAAAACCAATAACTCCACATATCACACTGTGTAAAACAATGGCTGTCAGTTCGTATTGGCTTGATGCCTGGTACTGTTCATTTGGAATGACTTTCACTGTAAACATTCATCATGCTACATTTTTACACTTAAATGGTGTCAGTTGTATTCCATTCATTCTCACAAATTCATTGAAAATTTATGACGCAGAAGGAGGCCATTCGGCCCATCGTGTCCATGCCAGTATTGTACTTCAATCAAATTGGCTACATATCTAAGGCTGTCAAATCTACTAAACATTGACTGCTGATTCAATGCTGCGCTTTAAATATTCACCTTTTAATTTTCTACTGTTTCCCACTTCAGCTGTCTCTTACTCTCTGGTAGACCATGATGGTCAGAGTAACCAAACAGCAAAGTGAATCAGGTAAGTGTCTTCCAATGAACTATCACTTTTAAATATTCTAGTAAATGTAATATGCCAGTGTTGCACATTTTGATTTTTGATAGCATAGCAACATGTCTAATTCTGTCATAATTGACTATTGTAGATGTCCATCACAAACATTGCCACAATATTTCACTCACACTGAGCCCTTTTATGCATATCAAATTTGAGTCATTCAGTTGAATGAATGACATAAGGAGAAGGATATTAAGGCCATAGAAAGAGCTCATGTATGATTATATCAAAAGGTTATAAATGTGAAGAAAAGCTTTAAAAAGTCTAGAAATTGCATCATGCAGCACCTATTCGTTGAACACTGCGCAGCCACCTAAGGCCCCAAAGTGGCATGCTGGACTTAGTCTTCTGGCCACCCACTATATTGAGCAAGGAAAAATGAGGCAGCCTTTACCCATGCCTGAAAAAGCCTAATGGCCACTTGAGGTCTCCACTCGAAGACTGGTTTTCCCTAAGGCAGCCAGCGCCATTGTGGGTTGCACTCCAGGAAACCTGCCCTAGGAAATGCCTGCATCAAAGAAAGTAAGTTATTTATGTGAACATAGAGCCGAGTGCTCCTCCTGACCCCACATTTAACCACCCTCCAACCCTGAACCTCCCTTTCCCTGGCCTCCTCACTTGACCCTCAATCACTCGCCCCTGGCTCCAAACCCACATCTAACCACACTCCTGACCACTAACGCCCCGATCCTCCCCGTTCCTGACACTGATTGGAAAACCCTAGTCTCCTTTTCCAACCTCACACTTCCACCCCAACGCTCTGATCTCCCATTAGCGCCACTGGGTGGAAACTAGGCGGCAATGCATCTAAAATGGCAGAGAAATGCTTACTACCTACTTTCTGCTCATGATCCTCCAGTTTTAGAGGTACATTGCACTGAATGGCCTGAGCATCCACCTAAGTCAAACAGTGGGCTGAATTTTATTAGCGTGCCACACATCGCAGCGGCGCACTTTGAAGTCGGCAATCCATCTGCGTGCAGCGACTACCACTGAGCCCCTGCAATATTTCGCGCGGGAGCTCATTTAAATGACATCGGCGGCGGCCGCTCTGTCCCAGGCAGCAGCGTCTGGTGACACTGCTTCTGGTGAGAGAGGGGAAACCTAGGAATTCTAGACCAGTTAGGCTAACAACTGTTGTTGGGAAATTGCTCGTGTCTATAATTAAGATAGGGTAACTGAACACCTTGACAATTTTCGGCTGATCAGAGAGAACCAGCACGGATTTGAAAAGGGTAGGTCATGCCTGGCGAACCTGATTGAACTTTTGAAGAAGTGACTAAATTAATGGACAGGAGAATGCCTATGGTTGTTATTTAAATGGACTTCCAAATGGCATTTGATTAAGTCCAGCATAAGAGACTGTTAGCTAAAGTTGAAGCACATGGAACTGAAGGCAAATGATTGACCTGGTTAGGAAATTGGCTGAGTGGCAAGAGAGACAATCTGGGTAATTGGGGTAAGTATTCTAATTGGCAGGATGTAACTAGTGGTGTCACACAAGGATCTGTATTGGGGCCTCAACTATTCAACGTATTTATTAATGACTTAGATGATGGGATAGAAAGCCACATATCCGCATTGTCAATGATACAAGGGTAGGCAGCATTGTAAGCAATGTAGACGGAAGTATAAAATTACAGTGAGATATTAATAGATTAAATAAATGGTCAAAACTGTGCCAAGTAGATTTCAATGCAAGCATGTGAGTTTATCCACTTTGGACCTAAAAAGGTTAGAACAGAATACTTTCTATATGTTGAAAAACTAGAAACGGTAGAGGTCCACAGAGATTTGGGGGTCTATGTTCATCGATCATTAAAATATCATGAACAGAGAATAATCAAAGAAGCTAATGGAATGCTGACCTTTATATCTACAAGGGAGTAGAAGTTTACTACAACAATACAAAGACCTGATTAGACCATACCTAGAGTACTGTGAGCAATTCTGGGCACTACACCTTAGGAAGGATATATTTACCATGGTGAGAGTGCAATGTAGATTTACGAGAATGATACCTGGACTCCAAGGGTTAAATTATGACGTGAGATTACACAAACCAGGAGGTTGTATTTCGTGGAATTTAGAAGGTTAAGAGGTGATGATCAACATTTTCCAGATACATAGGGAACTGATAGGGTGGATAGAAACTATTACTGCTGGTTGGGGAGTCTAAGACTAAGAGATATAGTCTAAAAATTAGAGCCAGACCATTCAGAAATGAAGTTAGGAAACATTCTACACACAAAGGATGGTAGAAGTTTGAAGTCTCTTGCACAAAAAGCAATTGATGCTAGGTCAATTGTTAATTTTAAATCTCTGATTGATAATTTTTTGTTAACCAAAGGTCTTAAGGGATAGGGGGCAAAGACAGAGATATGGAGTTGTTACAGATCAGTCATTACCTTACTGAATGGTGGAAAAGGCTCAAGGGGCGAAATGGCCTACGCCTATTACATAAGAACATAAGAAATAGGAGCTGGAGTAGACCATACAGTCAGTCGAACCTGTTCCACCATTCAATATTGTAACCACCAGGTGAGAAGGGGCTCCCTCTCAGCCTTTGCCTGGTTTAACCGTAACAGGGTTTAATTTTAGAAACACCATGTTTTTAGCTCCCCCTCAGTGAATGCGTGTTCACGGCTCCAATTGTAAGGCAAAGAAATCAGACAGGTTTCCTTAGATTTAAACAAGAAAGGTAGAAGTATATTAATCGTAAACTCTTAATTGGTTAACAACTACAAAGATGCGATGTGACCATGCTAGCATGCATACGCGATAAACACATGCAGATAGAGACAGAAAAAGTGGAAAAGAATAAAAGGGAAAAGTTTGAGGCAATATCGGGATTATAATTACAGTCCATTAAGTTCAATGCGGAGTCTTTGGTTGCCGTTAAGTCCTGCAATTCGTTGGGGCCCAGTGCACGCTTCAACTTGTTTTGATGTTGGAGTCTTTTCTCTCTTGAGGTCTACATGTCTTCCGTGGGTCCGGTGGGTTGGGAGAAAGCAAGAGGGGGACAGACGGGAAAGAGGCTTCCTTGTTCCAGCTTCAGTTGCAAAACTCTGCCATCTGTTCCTTTCTGTGTGGCACAATTCAACTCCAAGTTGGCCAACAGATCAGTCATGTGACTAACTGGCTTAACCACTCCTGCGTTTGTGGATTGTATTATCTTAGCAGTCCCTGGAATATGCTTCCTTACACCTTCAATGTCTGGTGATCAAAATCCATTTGGGTTATTTGGATTGAGGGAGTAGTGCTTTGTCTCCACAAGCACCGTCTCTTAGTATGCAAATGTCCTCCAGTCAAAGGTCTGGTGAGTTCTTTAACAAGTAATTTCTTCCTCCAGCAACAGTTTAAAATCATTGTTCATATGACAAAATTAATATGCTTCATTGTTGGCAGGTGGGGGTCTGCATGACAATATGATCATGGCTGATCTTCGGCTTCAACTCCACTTTCCTGCCTGCTCGCAAATGTGGCCTCCACCATATTTCCTGCAATTCCCCAGTTAAACACAGGGGCTACCTGATAGGTGTAGGTATCTGAAGTTTCAAGGTTGGTGGGGAGATCTTGGGAGCTCAATCGTGAAGGAA
This sequence comes from Heterodontus francisci, assembly GCF_036365525.1. Classification (NCBI taxonomy): domain Eukaryota; kingdom Metazoa; phylum Chordata; class Chondrichthyes; order Heterodontiformes; family Heterodontidae; genus Heterodontus; species Heterodontus francisci. The sequence continues at coordinate 37,208,119 of NC_090388.1, read as the reverse complement.
CTGTGTAAATGCTTGAAAGCACAGCGATGCACAGTCTACAGCAGCAGTAAGATGCATTTTGCCTCAATGTCTGTCTTATTGGACCCATGGTAAAGGTCAGGGAGCCCGCCTCCAATCTACAAGTAACACTGGGGTTGGAAAGTCAATCAGTGTCATGGAGGCGACAGGGCAGGGAAGGGAATCTCCATGGCACGCAGAAGTCCTACCCTGCTGGAGATTCCCCTCCAAATTGAAAGCTTAAAATCTTAGTTTGTGACCCTTCTCCCTCTCATACCTAATTTCAAATTCAATGATCTTATGGTCACTATTTTCAAGATGTTCCCTTAACATCAGATTATTAATTAATTCTGGTTTATTACTTATTAATAAATCCAGGACGGTCAGCACAAACTCACCAATTGTCCAGATTTATACATTAAAATTAAACTATTTTTTCCTTAAAGTACTTTAAATATATTATCCTCTACAAAACCCACTTGTTTTTCACTTTAGGGATTTTAAACATGGATCAGGTTTCCACTCTCAAATCAGTGTTGCACAAAGAAGTGCTTCAAGATGTCATTGTTTGGTTTAATGTCACAATTGTCATCATAGTATTGGGCTTAGGTTTGAATTTCAAGTTGCTTACCACATGACTAAGTGAAAACAGCAGTGATCGACTGAGGATCCATTATGTCACTGTGGGCCATCAGCAGCAGCAGAATTGTACTCAACCACAATCTGTAACCTCATGGCCCAGCATATCCCCCACTCTACCATTACCATCAAGCCAGGAGACCAACCCTGGTTCAATGAAGAGTGCAGGAGGGTATGCCAGGAGCAGCACCAGGCATACCTCAAAATGAGGTGTCAACCTGGTGAAGCTACAACACAGGACTATACGCATGCCAAACTGCGTAAGCAGCATTCGATAGACAGAGCTAAGCAATCCCATAACCAACGGATCAGATCTAAGCTCTGCTGTCCTGCCACATCCAGTCGTGAATGGTGGCGGACAATTAAACAACAAACTGGAGGAGGTGGCTCCACAAATATCCCCATCCTCAATGATGGGGGAGCCCAGCACATCAGTGCGAAAGATAAGGCTGAAGCATTTGCAACAATCTACAGCCATAAGTGCCGAGTTGATGATCCATCTCAGCCTCCTCCTGAAGTCCCCAGCATCACAGATGCCAGACTTTAGCCAATTCGATTCACTCCGCGTGATATCAAGAAACAATTGATGGCACTGGATACTGCAAAGGCTATGGGGCCTGACAATATTCCAGCAATAGTACTGAAGATCTGTGCTCCAGAACTTGCCGCGCCCCTAGCCAAGCTGTTCCAGTACAGCTACAACACTGGCATCTACTCTGCAATGTGGAAAATTGCCCAGGTATGTCCTGTACACAAAAAGCAGGACAAGTCCAACCCGGCTAATTACCGCCCCATCAGCCTACTCTCAATCATCAGTAAAATGATGGAAGGTGTCATCAACAGTGCCATCAAGCGGCACTTGCTTAGCAATAACCTGCTTAGTGACGCTCAGTTTGGGTTCCGCCAGGGCCACTCGGCTCCTGACCTCATTACAGCCTTGGTTCAAACATGGACAAAAGAGCTGAACTCAAGAGGTGAGGTGAGAGTGACTGCCCTTGACATCAAGGCAGCATTTGACCAAGTATGGCATCAAGGAGCCCGAGCAAAACTGAGGTAAATGGGAATCGGGAGGAAACCCTCCACTTGCTGGAATCATACCTAGCACAAAGGAAGATGGTTGTGGTTGTTGGAGGTCAATCAGCTGAGCTCCAGGACATCACTGCAGGAGTTCCTCAGGGTAGTGTCCTAGGCCCAATCATCTTCAGCTGCTTCATCAATGACCTTCCTTCAATCATCAAGTCAGAAGTGGGGATGTACGTTGATGATTGCACAATGTTCAGCACCATTCGTGACTCCTCAGATACTGAAGCAGTCTATGTAGAAATGCAGCAAGATCTGGACAATATCCAAGCTTGAGCTGATAAGTGGCAAGTAACATTCGTGCCACACAAGTGGCAGGCAATGACCATCTCCAACAGGAGAAAATCTAACCATCTCCCCTTGAAATTCAATGGCAATATCATCGCTGAATCCCCCACTATCAAATCCTCGGGACTACCATTGACCAGAAACTGAACTGGAGTAGCCATATAACTACACAAACAAAAACAAGAAATGCTGGATTCACTCAGCAGGTCTGGCAGCATCTGTGGAAAGAGAAGCAGAGTTAACGTTTCGGGTCAGTGACCCTTCTTCGGAACTCTGAGTTCCGAAGAAGGGTCACTGACCCGAAACGTTAACTCTGCTTCTCTTTCCACAGATGCTGCCAGACCTGCTGAGTGAATCCAGCATTTCTTGTTTTTGTTTCAGATTTCCAGCATCCGCAGTATTTTGCTTTTATTATAGCCATATAACTACCTTGGCTACAAAAGCAGGTCAGTGGCTAGGAATCCTGCGGCAAGTAACTCACCTCCTGACTCCCCAAAGCCTGTCCACCATCTACAAGGCACAAGTCAGGAATACTCTCCACTTGCCTGGATGGATGCAGTTCCAACAACACTCAAGAGGCTCGACACCATCCAGGACAAAGCAGCCCGCTTGATTGGCACCCCATCTACAAACGTTCACTCCGTCCAACACCGACGCATAGTGGCAGCAGTGTGTACCACCTACAAGATGCACTGCAGCAACGCACCAAGTCTCCTTAGACAGCACCTTCCAAACCCGCGACCTCTACCATCTAGAAGGACAAGGGCAGCAAATGCATGGGAACACCACCACCTGCAAGTTCCCCTCCAAGCCACACACCATCCTGACTTGGAACTATATCGCCGTTCCTTCACTGTGGTTGGGTCAAAATCCTGGAACTCCCTTCCTAACAGCACTGTGGGTGTACCTACCCCAAATGGACTGCAGTGGTTCAAGAAGGCAGCTCACCACCACCTTCTCAAGGGCAATTAGAGATGGGTAATAAATGCTGGCATAGCCAGCGACGCCCAAATCCCATGAACGAATAAAAAAAAAGTCACACTGAGGTGTGCTGCAATACAGAATTCAGCCTGAGACCAGAAAATTTGTGTCCACATCCTCACATTTCCATTGCTCAAGCTTGGCGAGTGCTTTTCATAGAAAGGTACCAGGTTATTCCATTAAGTATTTGATATTACTGATTTTCCCTGCAATCTTCAGTCCCATTCCAAACTAGACATTGATTCATTTTCAGTCAGCACCACTCTTCGCATGAAAGAGAAATGTCATAACAAAAAACAAGTCTAATATGAATGTTCGTAATCAAATATTAATCCAAAAAGAATCATCACTATTAGCAATAGGTAAACAGCAAAAGAACAGAGAATTACACAGAAACGGGCCATTCAACCCAATTTGTCTATGCTGGTATGTATGAGTCTCCTTCTTTCCATCCTTTTTCATCTAACTCTATTAGCATATCCTTTTATTGCTTTCTCCCTCAAGTACTGATCTGACCTCCCCTTAAATGCATCTATGCTGTTTGCCTCAAAGTACTTCATGCAGTAGCACATTTCACATTCGAACCATTCTTTGTTAAAGAAGTTTCTCCTGGATTCTTTATTGGATTTATTAGTGATTATCTTATATTTATGCATTTTAGATTTGGACACCCAATAGGTGGAAACATTTTCTCTGTGACTACCTGATCAAACCCTTAACTTAAAGACCTCTGCCAGGTTGTGCCTCAGCCTTCTCTTTTCCAGAGAAAAAAGCCCCAGCCTGTTCAACCTTTTCTAATTAGTATATCCTCTCAATCCTGTTATCGTCCTAGTAAATCTTTTTTGCACAGTCACCAATGCCTCTATACTCCTTTTATAATTTGGAGAACAGAACTGTGCACAGTACTTCAAGCGTAGTCTAACCATGGTTCTATATGTTTAAGATAATGGGCTGGATGTTACCAGCCCTACGATGTTGGGGGTCGTGGCAGGGGGGCCCTGAAAATCCTTCCGGGAGAGGTCCACCTTGACCCCTGACGCCAAGAACCCGCCATATTTTACAGGCGCCTCGGTGCGCCGCCCTCCTCCCCACCCCCGCAACCGCCACACGGCAGTGGAGCCTTCATTTGCACACTACAATTAATGCTAATACATGCTAATGAATCTACCTGGACTGGGTGGCCATCCCACGCCGATACTCCAGCCGGTGGCTGTAAGTCCCGTTCCTTCAGGTCCCTGTTTGTGGATCCAAGGCAAGATACTGGTGGGGAGGGAGGAGAAGTGTAATTTTCAGGTTGGGGGTGGAGCAGAGAAAACTGATTCAGTTAGCTTAGGGGAAGGTGGGAAGGGGTTGAAGGGCAAAGAGTACAAAGTTTGGTGTTGAAAGGTCAGAATCAGCAAAAATGGTTTCGGGGGCGGGGGAGGAGTTGGAAATAAATTTGTTGGTTGATGATTTGGGAGGTTGAACAGGGGCTTTGATCTCTACTTTAATATTTTTATGGTTGTGACTTTAAAATTTAACATAGGCTGTCACAGCTTGAAGCCCTTCAAAAATGATGCCGGTGCCTGCGCATTGGCGCCGGACACCATTGCCGGGGATGGAGTGGCTGTCCCATCTAAGTCACGGGGGCAGCCATTCCGCCCCCTCAATTTAAATGAGCACCCACGCTAAATATCAATTTGCGGCGCACTCATAAAATTCAGGCCAATGTCTCTACTTTTCAATTCTATTCCTCTAGAAATGAATCATAGTATTTGGTTTGCCTTTTTAATGGCCTTAATAACCTGTGTCACTGCTTTAAGTGATTTATGTATCTGTATCCCTAGATCGCTTTGCTCCCTACCCTATTTAAACTCTTATCGTCCAAGCAGTATGTGGCCTCTTTATCCTTCCCACCAAAATGCACCATTTCACACTCACCTTTATTAAAATTAACTTGCCAATTACTTGGCCATTCTGCAAGAATATTAATGTCTTCCTGTATTTTGTCACATTCATCCTTAGTATTAGCTTCTCGTCCCAATTTGGTGTTGGCCACAAATTTGGACATTACACTTCCGATTCCCAGATCCAAATCATTGGTGTAAATTGTAAATAACAGTGGTCTCACCACCAATCCCTATGGAACACCACTTCTTACCTTTAGCTAGTCTGACTACCTACCCTTAATCACTACTGTCTATTTTCTGTTTGCTAGCCAGCTTCCTATGCAGTCTACTACCTATCACCTGACTCCACATGCTCCATCCTTAGTTATAAGTCGACTGTACGGTCCCTTATTGAAGATCTTTTTAAAATCCTAATATATTATGTCTGGCATATTTACAATACATCGCTTAATCATACCTTTACAATTATAATTAAAATTCCCTTAAAAAATGTATTCTATATTAGTGCTCAGTTCAAGGAATATCTTATAAGGATGAAATGTACCCTTCATGGAAAGGCATCCTACCTGAATATAAATATTTGTGGTGGTTCCCCTCTGAATGCAGTCAGTGCATCTATTCCAGAAGAAACCCAGTCTCTCTTCAAGTTAGCACTGCAGATCTGCAAGTGAGAGTACCATATAAATACTTCTAAAATCCACTTCCTCTTTTTAATGCCGCAAAATTTCCTACCGTCTACGTTCTGAAGTTAAAATCTTTTGGGGCAGTTTGAACTAAATTTTAAGAGAATCTTTCAAATGTAAGGTTTTAATATTTGTAGAACTATTATTTTTTTGTTAGATGTAGCATATCACAAACTAAGTTACACTCAATAACAGGGCATTTAAAGAAGGCCACACCAAGTTTTGTTATAAGGACTTTTTTTGTGAAATTCTAATGTTCTTTCCCTTTGTTGTGACCTAGGCTGACTTAATAGATTAAAAAAATGTAAAATGAAAATGTAACATTTTCATTAGAACTCTAAATAACAAGTCAGAATTTTTAAGTTCTGCTGAATATTTAATAATGCTTGGGAATTGCCCAGTCATCTAGTCATCTGACTAACTACATCAACACAATGACATGTGATTAAAAAAAAGTCTTAATCCATATTTAGTAGACTATTGTAATTATGCATTACATTGTAACAAACTGAATACTAACATAAAGAGTGCTGAAAAAATGCAATCAGTTAGAATCTGAAACAGAAGGACAGGTCAATACTTTATGGGGCCCTTCATCACCTTTCCAAATTTGCAGTTCCTCTGTATAAACAAACACTCGGTGGAGACTTTATGATGTCTTTATGCATGTGAAATTTTGTCATGTGATCATGGCTGGAACTGTAAGTTTTATCGATATTGAAATACATTTGGTAGCAATTCTATGAACGTAAATAGTCTTAGTCAGGCCTTCACATAGATAGTGATTAATGAATAGAGTCATAGAGTTATACAGCACAGAAACAGGCCCTTCAGCCCACCGTGTCTGTGCCGGCCATCAAGCCTATCTATTCTAATCACATTTTCCAGCACTTGGCCTGTAGCCTTGTATGCTATGGTGTTTCAAATGCTCATCTAAATACTTCTTAAATGTTGTGACGGTTCCTGCCTCTACCACCCCTTCAGGCAGTGTGTACATTGGCACAGCTAGAAAAACAAAAGAACAAATCATCAATGAATAGTAATTTTCCTGTGGAGAAGTACTTCATGTCTCCCAATGACCAAATTATATTTGCCATATAAAGAATTACATGAGCTAAGTCTCAACCCATTAATTCAAGCTACAGTACACCAATGCGCTACCTTACTAATTAACACCATGTATATTGGAATATAATGTACCTAACTGTGAAAAGTGAAGTTACAATAGTGTGTGCATTTTATACTTGAAGAGAGTCAAACATGTCCAGCATTGGTGTATGACATTAGTTAACACTTTATTTGGGCTGAGTGACTGATAGATACTGGACCGATTTTGCTGTAGCAAGGTATCTAACAATGCCAAGCATTAGTTAAACCTGACCCTGTACCTTTAAGCTCAAAATATTTTTGCCCACTAAGTTTCCGAAAGTGCGTACTGATAAAGTACAGCAAGGGAAGCAGAGCATCTGGGACCTGAGTGAACAGGGCAACCTATTGTGCATCTCCCTAACCAATACTAACTAGAAGAGCATTAATTTCAACAAATTGAGGAAGGATCTGGTCTGGGTAAATTGAAGTCAAAGACTGGCAAGCAGAAATGTAATGGAGTAATGGGTGACCTTCAAAGGGGAGATAGTTCAAGTACAGACTAGGTACATTCCCACAAGGAGGAAAGGGAGAGCAACCAAAGCTGGAGCTCCCTGGATAATGAAGCAGTTAAAAAATGACACACAGAGAGGTGGCATGTAACAGATGCCAGCTTGATAATACAAGGGAGAATTAGGCTAAATATCAAAAGTACAGAGGAGGAGTGAAAAAGGAAATAAAAGGGACAAAGAGACAGCACAAGAATGGATTGATGGATATTGGATGACATAAAAACAGATTAAGCAGAGGTACTAGAAAGAACTGGTAGTTCTTAAAATGGTTTAGTCACACAGTGTGGATGGGATGCCTCCTAGATTGCTGAGCTAAGTACCAGTAGAAACTGTGGAGGTGCTAGCCACAATCCTCCAATCCTCTGGTGCCAGAGGATTGGAAGATTGCAAATGTTACAGCCTTGTTCAAAAAAGGGGAGAAGTATAAACTTAACAATCACAGGCCAGTCTGTTTAACATCAGTGGTGGGAGCATTTTAGAAACAATAATCCAGGAGAAAATTAATAGCTACATGAACAAGCTTGAATGAATAAAGGAGAGCCAGCATGGATTTGAAAAGGACAAATCAGGATTGACTAATTTGAGTTTTTTTGATAAAGTAACAGAGAAGGTGGATGAGGGCAATGCAGTTGATGTTTAAGTGCAGTATAAATGCCGGCTTATGTTTATGTATTTTAGATAATTCTTTGTTGTGTATATGTACTTTCATAAGGCATTTAATAAAGTATCACATATTAGGCTTGTTAACAAAATTGAACCCCATGAGATTAAAGGCGCAGTAGCAGCATGGATACAACATTGGCTAAGGGATAGAAAACAGAGAGTTCCGAAGAAGGGTCACTGACCCGAAACGTTAACTCTGCTTCTCTTTCCACAGATGGTGCCAGACCTGCTGAGTGGTTCCAGCATTTCTTGTTTTTATTTCAGATTTCCAACATCTGCAGTATTTTGCTTTTATATTAGAGAGTTATGATTATTGACTGCTTATCAGACAGGAGGGAGGGATACAGTGGTGTTCCCTGGGGCTCGGTACTGGGACTGCTGCTGTTTTTGATATGCATTAATGCCTTGGGGTTGGGGGTACAGAGCACAATTTTGAAATTTGCAGATGACACAAAATTTGGAAGTGTAGTAAACAGTGAGGAAGATAGTAATAGGCTTTTAGAGAGCATTACAAGCTGGTGGAATGGGTGAACATATGGCAGATGAAATTCAATGCAGAAAACTGTGAGGTAATAGATTTTTATTTATTTAGAGATACAGCACTGAAACAGGCCCTTTGGCCCACCAAGTCTGTGCCAACCATCAACCACCCACTTATACTAATCCTACATTAATCCCATATTCTTACCACATCCCCACCTTCCCTTAATTCCCCTACCACCTACCTATACTCGGGGCAATTCATAATGGCCAATTTATCTATCAACCTGCAAGTCTTTGGCTGTGGGAGGAAACTGGAGCACCCGGCAAAAACTCACACAGTCACAGGAGAACTTGCAAACTCCACACAGGCAGTACCCAGAATCAAACCCAGGTCGCTGGAGCTGTAAGACTACAGTGCTAACCACTGCGCCACTGTGCCGCCTGATAGGAAGACTGAGGAGAGGCAATACAAGCTAAATTATACAATTTTAAAAGGGGTGCTAGCATGGAGAGATCTGGACATGCTTGAGCACAAATCTTTGAAGGTGGCAGGACAGGTTAATAAAGCAGTTACTAAAGCATAAAGGATCCTAGAGGCATAGAGTACAAAAGCCTGGAAGTTATGCTAAACCTATATAAAACACTAATTTGGATCCAACTGGAGTATTGTGTCCAATTCTGGATACTAAACTTTAGGAAGGATGTGAAGGCTTTGGAGAAAGTGTCCTTCATATGCAGATATAAATATAATACTGAAGATTTGGAAATGAGAGGAATAATCCTAGGCTTCTTACTGATCAATGAGATTAGTTCATACAACTAACAGTATCTACTGATAAGCATCCATAGTCTTGGCAACATGCAACGTCATGGGAGTATGGGCACTAGACAAACTTGTTGCGATTATGTGAGTTCTTCAAATGTAACTTTGTGTGCCCAATTCATAATGGGTTGAATTCTGGTGCTTCTGGTGACCAAGAGAAAGCTGTGCTATTTTTAAACTCAAGCTTTATTTCCATGGAATAACAGTTCAATTTAGACCCCACTTGGAACCATATCGCTGTTCCTTCACTGTCACTGTCAAAATCCTGGACTCCCTTCCTAACAGCACTGTTGGTTTTACCTACCCCACATGGGCTGCAGCGGTTCAAGAAGGCAATTCACCACCACCTTCTCACGGGCAACTAGGGATGGGCAATGAATGCTGGCCTAGCCAGCGATGCCCACATCCCATGAACGAATTTTTTAAAAACCATGCTGAATTTCATAGATATCACTTGAGCTGCACTTCCTGTGTTCTGCTCATCCATGTAAAATGTGCACATGACTCATCCATCGGCCTGGACTTGTTTTAGTTGTTTCTTAAAGTTAGAATATTGTTTGTATAATTGAGTTTGAAAGCTGTTTTCTGTCATTTTGCATTACAGTATACTGTTGTATTTCGTAGTCAGATTGTTATTTGCCTGTTCCTCATGCCACTTTCAGCATATACCTTTTTTTCTCACATAAAATTTTCCTTTAGGTCTTTTTCTTTACTACTGCTTTGTAGTTTACAGTTAAGAGAATGCTAAGAATAGTAATCCATTTGCAAGCTTCCATTGATTTAGATGAGGAGGACAATTTCATGAGAAGCCATGCTACACATTCATATGTTTGCCTCGGAAATGAGGAAGCAGAAAGAGATGGTATGGAATTGTTTTTATGAGGAAAACTACCCTAGAATCTGGAGCATTATAGGTAAAACACATGTGACCAGTCCATATCCCTCTATGTGCAAAGGCATTGCAATTCAGCATGCATACTTCCTCTGTGTCATAGCACAATGTTGAGCACCTATTTGTTTCCGTGCAATCTATTAGCATGCCCGTTGGAATTGTACCCAATATCTTTCGTACAAGAAAGGAACCTTGATATTAAAAAAATGAAAGGTTCTCTCCATGCTTTGCATGCTATGTCCTTGAAGGTGCAACAGTTCATCATATATGTTTGTATTGTGTCTTTTTTGCCCCAATGTTTGGAAAAGTGGTGACATTTACTTTAGCCCTCCTGTTACCAGAAGCTTTCTTCATCATTTGTACTCGGATGCCTCGATTCATACAGCTTGCACTTTAGCTTTCACAGGAGGATATCATTCTGCTCCAAACAGATCCAACCTCCTGCATTTCCAACATTTCCTGAGGATCCAAGGCATCCTCCGTAAATGTGGGAGATTGCCCCGCATGTTCCATTCCTAACATTTGTGTAGTCAAACTGTTTGTGCAGCAATCATTGTGTGCTGTGAACAAACTGCACTCTGGTATAGCAAAGCTCCCATTTGTTTTAATGATGAGTAATAGCCTTTTGTCAGCAATGGCTCAGTGATCGCACTTTTGCCTCTGAGACAGAAGGCCATGGGTTCAAACACCACATAAACACATAATCTCAGCTGACACTTTAATGCAAATCTGAGAGAGATCTTTATTGTCAGAGGTACTGTCTTTCGGATGAGGCCCCATCTGCCTTCTCAGGTGGACATAAAAGATCCCATGACACTATTAGAAGAGCAGGATAGACCTCTCATTGTCCTGGTTAACATTTATTCCGCAACCAACATCACTAAAACAGTGTAATTTGTTATTTACCCTATTGCTGTTTGTGGGACTGTGCTGTGCATAAACTGGCTGCCACATTTCTCTACATTACAACAATGACTGCACTTCAAAAGTGATTCATTGGGATGTATATTATTTTGGGATATCCTGAGCTATTCAAAAGTATTATAGAAATGCAAGTTCTTTTAATCATTTTTTTAGAGCTGCTGCCTGACCAGTTATCCTGCCCATAGTTATTTCATGTCGCCAAACTCCCTGCAACAATTGTTCTGATGCAGGAAACCTATGACAATAAGCAGAAAGGCTAAGCTCACAAAATTTATTGAGGTCAGCCCTCACCACCTCTGCCACAGCTGTGACTGTGCTGAGGATATGTATAGCCCCAATTTTGCCAATATTACAAAACCAGAGTAATGGATTGGCAATCTCCTCACTCTCCACTGGCGATTACGGAATCTAAGTGAAGTTCATTTGGGCAGTATCAACCTGGTTCTCAGTAAATGTGAAACTCCAGTACAACATCCCACAATCTTAGACAAATTTTATGAGCTGACTAGAATGAAGAATAAAATAAAGCAATGGACAAATAGAAGGTGTTGTTTTGAGCTGGAAGTAATACATTATTTAGGCAAGCCAGGAATAGATATGTCCTGAAATTATATTGTAATGCTTGATACTGACACTAGGAGGATTTTAACCTAACAGAGCAAGTCGGTTTGAGAGTGGGTGGGTAGTTAAAAGCACTGAAATTGACAGTGCATCAGGAAGCCAGCTCAAATCCACAGAGTTGTGCTTTTAACTGCAGTGTTTTTAGTTGCATGCAAGAAACCCCCTTGGGAGAGGTGGATTGCCAATTTAAATATGTTAAGAGGTAATTAACAGCTGTCTTAACTGGGGTTTTCAACTTTAACTGTAGGTACACAGGTTTCCTAGGCGTTCTGGAACTCGCCAGTGAAAGCAAGGCAAGAGGACACTGGGAATTGAGGGGGCTGAACAAATGACCAGCAAAAAAATCCTCTAAGTACTGAGACCTCACACCTGCTTTTCCTCACAGGACTTGTTCTGAGATGCTTTCACTACTTTGGGCATGGTTTCCACTACTTTGATGATCATTGCTACTACTTTGGAGTTTTGTGCATCTGATCTACACTTTTCATATGTCAAACATCAGTTCAGCATGGGTACCATTTATGCAGCTGCACCTTGAACCTCAAGTGAGTAACAAGATGTGCAGCAGCAACAACAGTACCAGCACCAGCCTTCTCCCCAGGGACCTAACACTCCATAGGAGAGAGGGGATGAGCATAGAGGTGCCACTCATAGGAGGAAATAGTCCCAACACAGGGTATATATGCAGAGGATCAGCTTTCTGGACATGTCCGAATACCAGTGCCTCAGGAAGCTCTGGGTATTGTGTCAGGTAATTGCAGATATTTGCAGCCTGCTGGTAAAAGACTGCCTACCAAGTAGACCTGGTGGCCACGCTTTTCCAGTGGCTGTCAAAGTGATCACTTGATCAAAGTGATCAGGAGTAATGTAGTGGTTAGCCCTGCAGCCTCACAGCTCCAGCGACCTGGGTTTGGCTCTGGGTACTGCCTGTGCGGAGTTTGGAATGTTCTCCCTGTGACTGCATGGGTTTCCGCCGGGTGCTCTGGTTTCCTCCCACAGCCAAAGACTTGCAGGTTGATAGGTAAATTGGCCATTGTAAATTGCCCCTAGTGTAGGTAGGTGGTAGGAGAATTGTGGGGACGTGGTAGGGAATATGGGATTAATGTAGGATTAGTATAAATGGATGGTTGATGGTCGGCACAGACCCAGTGGTCTGAAGGGCCTGTTTCAGTGCCGTATCTCTCTATGACTGCTCTCAACTTCTTTGCCTTTGGTTCCTTCCAGGAATTTACAGGAGATATTTGCAGAATTTCATATTCTGCCACCCACAAATGCATCATGCAGATGACTGATGCCATGTTTGCCAGGGCCAGCAATTATGTACATTTTGCCAGCGATGAGGCCAGTCAAAATAAAAGGGCACTCGGCTTTGCAGCTCTGGCTGGCCTCCCAGAGGTCCAGGGAGTCATTGACTGCACACTTGAGGCAATCAAGGCAGTGCCAAATCACCTTTGTCTTTGTTAACCACAAGGGCTTCCAATCCATCAATGTGCAGCTCATCCACAACCACATAAAGACCATTAACCATGTGTGTGCAAGATTCTCAGGGAACTGCCATGATGCTTTCTTCCTGTGCCTGTCACCCCTCCCTGAGTTCTTTGAACCTCGAAGAAGAGTTGGTGGCTGGGACCTTGAAGACAAGGGCTGAAGACGTGGCTGATGACGCCCATTAGAAGACCAAATAATGAGGCCCTGGAGCATTACAATCAAAGCTACATGACGACGAGGGCTGTCATCGAGCAAGCAATCGGAATGCTGAATATGCGCTTTAGATGGCCTGGGCAGACCTGGGGGCACCATTCAGTGTGCACCAGTCTGGATTTCGAGAATAATAGTGGTGAGCTGCGCTCTGCACAACACAGTGCAGCAGCAAGGTTAGGAGCTGAAGAAGGAAGAAAGTGCTGAATGCAATACCTCTTCAGAGGAAGAGGAGGACCAATATGAGGAACAAGAGCAGGAGGAGGAGCATGATGTGGCGAGGGCACCCGCAGCAGCGCACATTGTTGCCAAGATGGCCTAATTCTGGCATGATTTAGTTATGTTGAACCAGTGCACCCATCTTGTAGCCACATTTTGAACCCACTTGGCCCCCTCATCCCCCAACACAATGCAGTCTTACAATCAACAAAGCATCCCTGTCACAGACACCCATTGCTCATCTTTAACTCTTATCTAACCATTCATCACCAATTGACAAGGCTACTTTCCAAGCAGCAGGCAAAAATGGGCAGTATGAGAAAATGGTGCAAACAAATAACTTTTATCTGACTGAAAAACTGAACTGAAAATTAACAATCTGACATGGTATTAAACATCCGCATACACACCCTTGTGCAACTACAAATCTTTATTCTTCTTTTTTCTGCTACCCCCACATGGTGCAACCCCCGTAGCTTCAGCAGAAGTAGAGACAGGCTGCTCGTATCACTGCTCTCACTGCTCAGATGCTCTAGGCTGATGTCCTCTGAGATTGGAATCCACTGCCAATCTGCCCCACCTGCACCTGAGCAGGGGCAGATTCGACCATCGGGACAGGAGGCAGCATGTGGGGCACTGACTGAGTGGCAATGGGTGAGAAGAAGAAGTAATTTGAACAGACTCCCCATTTCATTTCTTCTTACTCTACCTTCCCTCTCATGGCCTGCTTTTCTGTTGGCAATGAGCTGGACAGCACTTTGCTGCATTCCAGTGGAGCACAGAAAGGCCAAGTCTAGATTTCCATTAATCCCGTTTAAGGTGGCATTCAGAGGTCCAGCATGCACTTGTTTGACAGGCCCATTTGATGCTCTGTGCAGGTGGCCACTCCTTCCATGGTTGAAGGTTTGTGACATAATGGAACTCATACTTGATACAAACTCCTCCAATCTCTACCCAAGGGGCACAATGTGGCTGGAAAGGCTGACTGACCTCACACATTTCTTACTACTCCAGAATTATCCTCTTCAATGACAGTTCCAGAGGCTCAGCACCTCCAGAATTTGGAGCAGAATTTGGAGCATCCTGCGCCTCTGCAGGGGACTCTCCACAGCTATCTCTGTCTCCACCACCTGCTTTTGCTCATTTGTGATATGTGAGACACCAGGTGAAAACCCAGCTACATGTCCCACTGGTCCCACCAGGGTGTGCGTTTCTGAGATGGGGCACATCTAAATGATACCTGTGATGGTAAGTGACTGCCTCTGAGGAGTCTTTGACCTCCTCCTGCACCAGCTCCTGTGGGATGCTTGCTGGGCCTGTGGGAGATGAAGACATGAATTGGAACTATCAAGTTAAGAAACTATTAAGTCAACCTAGTGCACAGTATTATACCATGTGGGAGTGCGATATTTACTTATCTCAACACATAACTGGGAGACCCCTAACTGTCCATGACTACTGGCCTGGTATGGCAAGACAGCTTATCTCCAGCACCACCTCCTCTGCAGCTGTCAGTATGGAGATGGCTGGAGGGCCACTTCCAGTTCTCTGTCTCTCCCTGGTGTTCTGTGCTCTCTTCTGCAAGGAAGGAAAAGAGCGACTGAGAGCAATGGGATGTGTTGAGTGGATGGATGGACGACATTTGTTGATGTTCACTACGAGGGATCGATGGCACATTGCATTAAAATGAGAGTGAATGCCAGTGTTGGATGGTCAGATGGGGTTGTGAAGAGAAAGGCTAGTTCCGAAGAAGGGTCACTGACCCGAAACGTTAACTCTGCTTCTCTTTCCACAGATGCTGCCAGATCTGCAGAGTGGTTCCAGCATTTCTTGTTTTTATTTCAGATTTCCAGCATCCGCAGTATTTTGCTTTTATTATAAGAGAAAGGCTAGTGCCTGACATGACCTCAGGATATCCCAAAGCACTTTAGAGCCAAAGAGTACTTTTGAATTGTAGTCACTGTTGTAATGTAGGAAACGTGGCAGCCAATTTGCGCTCAGCAAGCTCCCACATACAGCAATGTGATAATGACCAGATTATCTGTTTTTGTGATGGTGATGGGGGGATAAATATTGGCCAGGACACCAGGGACAACTCCCCTCCTGTTCTTCGAAATAGTGCCATGGGATCTTTTACGTCCACATTAGAAAGCAGATAGGGGCTTGATTTAGCATCTCATCCAAAAGACAGCACCTCTGACAGTGTAGCACTTCCTCAGTACTGCACTGCAGTCTCAGCCTAGATTTTGTGCTCAAGTCTCTGGAGTCTGACTTAAACCCACAAACTTTTGACTCAGAGGTTACCAATTGAGCCATTGCTGCCAGGAGGTGCATAGACAGATAGATCTAGATGTACCTGAAAGGTAAATTAGTATGAGGAATGATGTAAGATCATGAGAAATAGGAGCAGAAATAGCCCGTACAGCCCCAATCCTGCTCTTCCATTTATGAAGCTTATTCTCAACCTCAATTCCACTTTCCTGCCCAATCCCCAGATCCTTTGATTCTCTTAGAGTCCAAAAATCTATCAATCTCAGCTTTGAATATACTCAACAACTGAGCATCCACAGCCCCTAGGGTAGATAATTCTAAAGATTTGCAACCCCCTAAGAAAAGAAATTTCTTCTCATCTCAGACCGAAATGGCTGTCCCCTTATCCTGAGACTATGCCCCCTAGTTCCAGACTCTCCAAGCAGAGGAAACAGCATCTACCCTGCAAAGCCCTCTACGGATCCTATATGTTTCAATGCGATCATCTCTCATCCTTCTCAACTCCAGAGAATCTAAGCCCATTCTACTCAATTTCTCCTCATAGGACAACACTCTCATCCCAGAAATCAATCTAGTGAACGTTGGTTACACTAACTCTAAGGCAAATATATCCTTCTTTAGGCAGGGAGATCAAAACTGTACATAGTACTTCAGGTATGGTCTCACCTGAGCCCTGTACAATTGCAGAAAGACATCCTTACTCTTATACTCCAATCCCCTTCCAATAAGGGCCATTTGCCTTCCTAATTACTTGCTGTACCTGCACCTTAACTTTTTGTGCTCCATGTGCAAGGGCTCCCAAATCCCTCTGAACTCTAACATTTGATAGAATATGTTTTAAATAATGAGAAATTATTTTTCCATTCTTTCGACCAAAATGAATAACCTCACATTTCCGCACATTATACTTCGTCTGTCACCTTCTTGCCCCCTCACTTAACCTGTCTATATCCTTATGCAGCCTCTTTGCGTCCTCCTCACAGCTTACTTTCCCTCATAGTTTTGTATCATCAGCATCCTTGGATACATCACAGTCGATCCCTTCACCTAAGTCATTAATGTAGATTGCAAATAACTGAGGTCCCAGCACTGATCCTGCAGCACACCACTAACATTCTCAGCCTTGTTTTCAAATCTCTTCCTGGCTTTGCCCCTCCCTATCTCTGTAATCTCCTCCAGCCCTACAACCCTTCGAGATATCTGCATTCCTCTAATTCTGCCCTCTTGAGCATCCCGATTTTAACTGCTCTACCATTGGTGGCAGTATCTTCAGCTGCCAAGCCCCTAAGCTCTGGAATTCTCACCCTACATGTCTCTGCCTCTCTACTTCTTTTTGCTCCTTTAAGAAACTCCTTAAAACCTAACTCTTTCACCAAGCTTTTGGTCATCTGCCCTATTATCTCCGTATGAGGCTCAGTGCCAGAATTTTGTTTTATAACACGCCTGTGAAGCGCCTTGGGACATTTTACTATTTTAAAGGTGCTACATAAGTATAAATTGTTGTTGTTAAATTGCAATGTTTCTTAGAGTCATTTATGGCCAGAAAGAGGCCATTCGGCCCATCAAGTCCATGCCGGCAGTTCACGGATCTATGCAGTTACTGCCACTCCCAGAACTGGATGCAATGCTCCAGTTGGGGCCTAACCAGAGCTTTGTAAAGGTTTAGCATAACTTCCCTGCCTTTGTATTCAATGCTCTATTTATGAATCCCAAGATCCCATATGCTTTACTAACCTCTCCCTCAAAATGTCTTGCCACCTTCAAACATTGATGCACCCCCAGGTCCCTCTGTTCCTGCACACTCATTAGAACTGTGCCATTAAGTATATATTGCCTCTACCTGTTCCTTCTGCCAAATACATCACCTCACATTTGTCAGTATTAAATTCCATCTGCCACCTCTCTGCCTATTCTTGCAAAACTTCAATACGTTTGTTGTAAAGAGACTGAATTCATTTGTATGAGGTACCACTATAGGGGAGGCCTGTGCAGGCAAAAATAATTTTAGCTATTGCAAGAAGGGTTGAGTGGGTTTCTGAGTCAGTATTCTTTTCACTATTTATTTTACCAGTTACCATATCAACGTGGTTACTGTGGGAAAGGCTTGAATTGCCCATATGAGTAGAAATTCATCAATGCAGTCACACTGGCTGTGGTTGTGGGAAATAATCATTTGCTTATCCTGTGTGCAGCTGAAAGATCAGCAAGTTCACACTGGATGGATACTAATGCACAAATACTATGTTTACCTAATGCTATTTTGCCAGAAATTCCAACTTGCTTAAATTAAAATAGCTGATTCCAAGGAGTTGGAATATTGCTATTTTTTAATGATAGGGGCATTGTACCATATATAGAATGTATTATAGTTCAGTTCAACTCCTGTAGCATTCCTCATGAGCAAAAAGAATTACCGCTTATAAACTGCTGTCACCAACTGTGAGATCCTGGCTAGCAATGTGAGCAGTACAATTTCCAGCCAGGCCCAAACTTACTCATGCTACTATCTTGGCATGTCTGTCAGATTGCACTCGCCAGAGCTGAGCCCATCAAAGTGTGCAGAGTCAAGGGGAGGGTATATTAATTACATGGAGCTTGTGGAAACCCATGCAACTGGGATCATATCTCAGGCATTCCCTTGCCCCACAGGCCAGAAAGTCTGGTACATTTTCGGGGGTGCCAAGACTTCCAAAGAAAACACCCCTACTCTGGGACGTTTCAATAAATAATTTCATCATCAATCTTCGGAGGTTTGGACACAATAACCAACCTGGACTCTGCCACCTCTGTGAGGCCTACTTCCGTCCTTCAGGAAGCTGGTACACCTCGCCTCACAGCATAACACCCTGCAAATTTCCTCCAGGTTCCTTTGAGTCCACAGACACAGGAAGTCACAATATAGGGAGTCACAATCTTCTGCCCATTTGCACTGACAGAGGTACCCTTTTAAGGTGTAATCAGAGGTGCTGTCCTTTACAGGTCCCTATACATAGTGGCAGCACAGGCCAGATGCTGGTGTATATGAATCGCAGCCTATTTTCCAGTCCTTTGCCTCCTGCCAGAATTATGATAGGAGTGCAGTGGAAGGGCTGTGGAATTTTAGGCACCTAGTTTCTATCTGGTCCAAAGTTACTGTCCAATCATTGAAGGTGTTGTGCATTATTGGACCTAAGCCATTGTTAGCCTTGTTATGATTTTTTTCTGGATAACTGCTGTTCAATGGGAAATCCCAACATATTCAAACCTTCACAGATGTTGCAGCTGTGCCAGGTTCTCCTCCATAGCAACTCTACAAAGAACAGCTCTTTTATTGTTTTCCTCCTGCTAGAAGGTCCACCACATTGAGCAATGTTTTCAGTGCTCCCCGGCACTTAAAGAGAATGAATAAGAGACTGCCCGCCAGAGACAATGCCAAAGGCATTATCTTCAAGTCCAGACACAGCACAGGCAAGGAAACCTCCTGCTGATGACCACTTACCGCCTCTCCCCTCAGCTGATGAGTCAGTACTCCTCCACATTGAACAGCACTTGGAGGAAGCACTGAGTGTGGCAAGGGCGTAGAATGTACTCTGGATGGGAGACTTCAATGTCCATCACCAAGAGTGGCTCGGTAGCATGACCATTGACTGAGTTGGCTGAGTCCTAAAGGACATAGCTACTAGACTGGGTCTGCGTCAGTGGTGAGGGAACCAACAAAAGGGAAAAATATATTTGACCTCGTCCTCACCAATTTGCCTGTCGCAGATGCATCTGTCCATGACAGTATTGGTAGGAGTGACCACTGCACACTGCTTGTGGAGACAAAGTCCCATCTTCACATTGAGGATACTCTCCATCGTGTTGTATGGTAAAGCATGGCTACCCGACCCGAACCCAACCAGACCCAACGACATGTGTCGGGTTCAGGGCGGGTCGGGTCTCTATTCTGGGTCTGGCATTCGAGCTTGGGTCGGGTCGGGCTGGACGTGGACACAGTGCTGCCTTGCTCAGGGAGGTAAGTAATCTTTAAAATTTGAACATTCAGACGGGACGTCAAGGCGGGAAATGTGCTGCCGGAATGGAGGATCACAACATGGACAAGGTGGAGCACAATAACCTATTTGATATAATTAACTTTATTCTGGTAGTCAGGTCGGGTAGGGTCGGGTCGGGTCGGGTCAGGCATGGGAAAAAACTCAAAGGACTGGGGCCCAGATTGGATTCAGGTTGGATGTAGTCGGGTCGGACCCGGGTCAGTTCAATTTCATAACCAAGCATGCCTTTATTGTATGGCACTACCACTGTGCTAAATGGGATAGATTTTGAACAGATCTAGCAATGCAAAACTGGGTATCCATGAGGTGCTGTGGGCCATCAGCAGCAGCAGAATTGTACTCAACTACAATCTGTAACCTCATGGCCCAGCATATCCCCCACTCTACCATTACCATCAAGCCAGGGGACCAACCCTGGTTCAATGAAGAGTGCGGGAGGGAATGCCAGGAGCAGCACCAGGCATAGCTCAAACTGAGGTGTCAACCTAGTGAAGCGACAACTACTTGTGTGACAAACAGCATAAGCAGCATGCAAAACACAGAGCTAAGTGATCCCATAACCAATGGATCAGATTTAAGCTCTGCAGTCCTGCCACATCCAGCCGTGAATGGTGGTGCACAATTAAACAACTAACTGGTGGAGGTAGTTCCACAAATATTCCCATCTTCAGTGATGGGGGAGCCTAGCACATCAGTGCAAAAGGTAAGGCTGAAGCATTTGCAACACTCTTTAACCAGAAGTGCTGAGTGGATGATCCATCTCGGCCTCCTCCTGAAGTCCCCAGCATCACAGATGTCAGTCGTCAGCCAATTCGATTCACTCTGTGTGATATCAAGTAACAACTAAAGGCACTGCATACTGTAAAGGCTATGGGCCCTGACAACATTCCGGCAATAGTACTGAAGACCTGTGCTCCAGAACTTGCCGTGCCCCTAGCCAAGCTGTTCTAGTACAGCTACAACACTGGTATCAACCTGGCAATGTGGAAAATTGCCCAGGTGTGTCCTGTATACAAAAAGCAGGACAAGTCCAACCCAGCCAATTACCACCCTATCAGTCTACTCTCAATCATTAGCAATGTGTCATCAACAGTGCTACCAAGCAGCACTTGCTTAGTGTCATGCTAGGCCCTCACCTGCTAAGAATGAGGCACATTAATTTTGTAACGAACATTGATGTTAAACTGTTACTGAAGTGAAGAAAGGACTTGTTAAATAGATCAGCCATGGCTGGAAAGACATTTGCATATTGATAGACGGTGATTGGAAGGACAAAGGACCATTCTTTGATATATTCAACTCACAATGGACCTTGATCACCAAGTATTGTGTGTAAGAGGAGCATTCCAGAGACTGCTAAGGTGATGTAATCCAAGATGTGGTCAGACCAGTTAGTCACATGACAAACTTGCTTGGCAACCTGGGTTTTCTGAATTGTACAGACAGTTTGAACTGAGAGTGTCTGTTTGCTCCTGGACTGAGAAGATCTCTCCTGTGTACTCCCATCTCTTTTTCACAAGCCCATGAATCCACTGAAGGCACATGAATCCCAAGAAAGTAAAGTTTCCTACAGTGAATAAGGTTTAAGAAGAATATTGGGCCCCAAAGAAAAGCAAGATCTACCTACAATCAAGGATTCTACAGTAAGCTCAAAGAACCATAACAAAAACTCTTCAGATATTGCCTCAAACTGCATGCTAGCGTGGGTGCATCGAGTATCCATAAGCATTAACCGAATTAGAGTTTGTTAGTTTAATGAATTTCAACTTTTCTTCTTTAAACTTAAGAAAGCCTGTTTGTGCTGTTTTCTTTGCCTTATAATTGGAAAGTGGTGAACAAGGATTCACCAATGGGGAGCTAAAAACAATGTGTTTAAAATTAAACCCTGTTACAGTAAGACCAGGTGAAAGCTGAGAAGGACCCCTGAACATCTTTCTCACCTGGTCGTAACATTAGCAATAACCTGCTCAGTGACGCTCAGTTTGGGTTCCGCCGGGGCCACTCAGGTCCTGACCTCATTACAGCCTTGGTTCAAACATGGACAAATGAGCTGAACTCAAGAGGTGATGTGAGAGTGACTGCCCTTGACATCAAGGCAGCATTTGATCAAGTATGGCATCAGGGAGCCCTAGCAAAACTGGAGTCAATGGGAATCAGGGGGAAAACTCTCCGCTGGTTGGAGTCATACCTAATGCAAAGGAAGATGGTTGTGGTTGTTGGAGGTCAATCATTTCAGCTCCAGGACATCACTGCAAAAGTTCCTCAGGGTTGTGTCCTAGGCCCAACCATTTTCAGCTGCTCCATCAATGACCTTCCTTCAATCACAAGGTCAGAAGTGGGATGTTCACTGATGATTGCACAATGTTCAGCACTATTCACAACTCCTCAGATACTGAAGCAGTCTGTGTAGAAATGCAGAAAGCCCTGGACAATATCTAGGCTTGGACTGATAAGTAGCAAGTAACATTCGTGCCACACAAGTGGCAGGCAATGACCATCTCCAACAAGAGAGAATCTAACCATCTCCCCTTGATATTCAATGGCATTACAGTTGCTGAATCCCCCACTATCAACATCCTGGGGGGTTACCGTTGACCAGAAACTGAACTGGAGTAGCCATATAAATACTGTGGCCACAAGAGCAGGTCAGAGGCTAGGAATCTTGCAGCGAGTAACACACATCCTGACCCCCCCTCAAAGACCGTCCGCCATCTACAGGGCAGAAGTCAGGAGTGTGATGGAATACTCTCTACTTGCCTGGATGGGTGCAGTTCCAACAACACTTAAGAAGTTCAACACCCTCCAGGACAAAACAGCCCACTTGATTGGCACACAATCCACAAACATTCACTCCCTCCACCATCAATGCACAGTGGCAGCAATGTTTACCATCTACAAGATGCACTGTAACAACGCACCAAGGCTCCTTAGACAGCACCTTCCAAACCCGCGACCTCTACCATATAGAAGGATAAGGGCACCAGATGCATGGGAACACCATCACCTGCAAATTCCCCTCCAAGCCACACACCATCCTGACCTGGAATTATATCGCCGTTCCTTCACTGTTGCTGGGTCAAAATCCTGGACCTCCCTTCCTGACTGCACTGTTGGTGTACCTACCCCACATGAACTTCAGCAGTTCAAGAAGGCAGCTCACCATCACCTTCTCAAGGACAATTAGAGATAGGCAATAAATGCTAGCCTAGCCAGCGACACCCACATCCCATGAATGAATAAAAAAAAGCTACATACCAGTAATTGAAGAGCCATGTTTCTACAGGCTGACATTTAGCAAGCAGGTAGTTACAGAACTGTGCCAGCTGCTTCTGGAAATCCTGCACACAAGCTTGTGCATAGGGATTGCATTGCAACTGGTCAGCATGTTTTTATGCCTCCACCTCCTTCCAAGCCATCAGTAATATCATCTAATTTATTGTCCATCAATGCCTCGTACAGGTGGTTGATGAATTCTTCAGGAAAGTAAATGCTTTCATCTCCTTTTCCACTAATCAATATCACCAGATGACAGGACTGACAATCCACCCGACTGCTGACTTTCCTGAAATACTCAGGTGATGGTTGACATCCAGTGACCATCAGGTCTCTCACCATAACCAGCATGTGATGTAAACATAGGAAGTGGTTCTACTCCATGAATGTAGAAGTCTGCCAGCATTCAATTGTTGTGACAAAGTCCTAGCTACTTTCTGGCATCTATTATCACTTGTTAAAGTGTAATGGGACTAAAAGCTGACTAATCCCCTGGACCAGATGGCTTACAACTTAGGGTTTTAAAAGAGGTGACTGCAGAGTTAGTGGATAGATTAGTTTTAATCTTCCAGTATTCCCTAGATTCTAGAACAGCACCTGTGAATTGGAAGATAGCAAATGTAACCCAGCTGTTCAAGAAAGGAGGGAGAGAGAAAACAAAGAACTATATGCCAGTTAGCCAAATAACAGTAGCAGGGAAAATGCTAGAATGTATTATTGGGGCGTGGTAAAAGGACACTTGAAAAATATGATTTTTTTGAGGATGTAACTGGCAGAGTAGGTAAAGAGCAACCAGTGGATGTAGTATATTTGGATTTTCAGAAGGCATTCGATAAGGTGCCACACAATATTACTGCTCGCCAGATGAGGGTAATATAAGCATGGATTGAGGATTAGATAAAGTACAGAAAATTGAATAGGAATAAATGGGTCATTTTCAGGATGGAAGTGTGTAACTAGTGCAGTGCTGCAAGGATCAGTGCTTGAGTCTTAACTATTTACAATCTATATCAATTATTTAGATGAAAGGACCGAGTGTAATATATCCAAGTTTGCTGACAATGCACAGCTAGGTTGGAAAGTAAGCTGTGAGGAAGAGGCAAAGAGGCTAGAAAGGAATACAAACCGGTTAAATGGTTAGGCAAAAAGTTGGTTGATGTCATATAATGTGGGGAAGTGTGAAATTATGAACTTGGTCAGGAAGAATAAGAAAGCAGAATATTTTCTAAAAGGTGAGAGACTAATAAATTTTGGTATTCACAGGGGTGTTCTTGTACACAAGTCATAGAAAGTTAACATGCAGGTACAGCAAGCAATTAGGAAGATAAATGATATGCTAGCCTTTATTGCAAGGGGGTATGAGTATAGATGAAGAAGTCTTGCTGCAATTATATAGGGCTTTGATGAGACCACACCTGGAGTACCGGCTACAGTTCTGGTCTCCTTACCTGAGAAAGGATATACTTGCCTTTGAGAGGGTGCAATGAAGGCTCACTAGATTGATTCCTGGGATGAAAGTGCTATGCCTTGAGGACAGATTGAGTAGAATTTTTTTTTTCATTCATTCATGGGATGTGGGCATCGCTGGCTAGGACAGCATTTATTGCCCATCTCTAATTTCCCTTGAGAAAGTGGCGATGAACCGCCTTCTTGAACCGCTGCAGTGCATGTGGGGTAGGTACACCCACAGTGCTGTTAGGAAGGGAGTTCCAGGATTTTGACACAACGACAGTGAAGGAACAGTGATATAGTTCCAAGTCAGGATGGTGTGTGGCTTGGAGGGGAACTTGCAGGTGGTGGTGTTCCCATGCAACTGCTGCCCTTGCAGTGGTGGAGGGAGTGAATGTTCATGGATGGGGTGCCAATCAAGCGGGCTGCTCTGTCCCGGATGGTGTAGCGCTTTTTGAGTGTTGTTGGAGCTGCACCCATCCAGGCAAGTGGAGAGTATTCCATCACACTTCTGACTTGTGCCTTGTAGATGGTGGACCAGCTTTGGGGAGTCAGGAGATGCGTTACTCGCCACAGGATTCCTAGCCTCTGACCTGCTCTTGTAGCCTCTGTATTTATATGGCTGGTCCAGTTAATTTTCTGGTCAATGGTAACACCAAGGATGTTGATAGTGGGGGATTCAGTGATCATAATGCCATTGAGTATCAAGGGAGATGGTTAGATTCTCTCTTGTTTGAGATAGTCATTGCCTGGCACGTGTGTGGCGCAAATGTTACTTTAGCCTATCTTCTATGAAGTTTAAAAGAATGAGAGCTGATCTCTTTGAGATATATAAAATTCTTCGAGGGTTTGAGTGGGTAGATGCTGAGATGTGTTTCCCTGCCTTCAAAGTCTAGAACTAGGGGTCGTAGTCTCAGGATGAGAGAGTCGACCATTTAGGACTGAGATCTGGAGTAATTTTTTCACTCAGAGGCTTGTGAATCTTTGGAATTCTCTACCCCAGCAAACTCTGGATGCTCACTCAATGAGTATATTCAAGACTGAGATCAATAGATTCTTGGGCACTAAGGGAATCAATCGTTTTGGCAGAAAAGTGGAATTGAGGTAAAAGTTCAGCCAAGATCTTATTGTATGGTGGAGCAGGCTCGAACAATCATATATCCTACTCCTGCTCTTATTTCTTACGTTATGATACAATATAGAGTGAATGGAGCATCATCTTGAGAAACGGCAACCGTAGTCATTCCTCCTCCAGCCATGTCACCATATCTGGCCACTCCCTGAGCATCTTCACTGATGCACATAGAAGCAGAGCTCAGAGCATGATGGAGCTCTGTGAATACCTATCCTAAGAATCTCAGTCCAAACGCCCAACACATTGAAGTCAGGTAAAAGTTCTGATGTAAGATCATCAACCTGAAACATTAACTGTTTCTGTCTCGACAGAGGCTGCCATACCTGCTATTTCCAGCATTTTCTGTTTTTATTTCCAGTAAAAAAAAAGTCTCTTTTCGATTTGAACCAACACCACCTTAGCAATAGTCTGAACTTTCATGGGAGATATTCTCACTGTGATTAGAATCTCTGCCACTGAGGCACATCCAAGTGCACTCTCGGACACTTTCCATTGCACAGCTTTGAAACTCCTACCTCCTGTTGTTCTTGCTCCAGTTTTGAATGCAACTGCACACTGTGGTGCTTTCAGAATCAGGGTAATAACATGAGCTTAGAGTCCAACAGCAACACGTTGGAGGCAGGCCAAGAACAGCTCTGACTTTTATTGACAAAAGTGGAGAGCACTTATTAAACACTTGTCTTTGAAAGGAATATTGCAAGCAACAGATTCAAGACTTTTAATACTAGGCTTACTACCTCGGCGGTGTAATTTAATCCATCCAAAGACCAATAAAAAGTTGCTTTCTACTGGCTGTTTTTTAATGCCAGCCTTTAATTTGCTTCCCTTAAGTCACAGGGCTGGCAGCTTTGAAACAACAACTTGCATTTATATAGCGCATTTGACGTTGTAAAATGCCCCACAGGAGGTCTATCAAACAAAATTTGACAACCCTCCGCTCAAAACATGAACACTATCCCCCGAACACACGTTAGCGCTGGCACTATATTTAGTTACACGGGATGTATCAGCCACAGCCACACCCACAACCGTTCCCGTTCCAGACTAGGTACACCTCGCACTATAGTTACACACAGGCTCAGGGCGATTGGTACCTTCAACCAGACAATTGATTGGCCGGTGGATTTTTCAGCATTCTATTGGTCAAATATTTCTCCTGGCTGGCTGCGATTGGTGAGTGTATTATTTTCCGCGCGTTCTGATTTGTTGATGCTAACGATGTGGTGCAGTGGAGCGGAAGTGCTTTGAAACATTGCAAGAGGGCTAGGGGAGCGAAGTAATTGATACAGTTAATTCTGTCACCAGCGATTTGTTCTCCCAGCGCACAGTCGGAAGAAATGGATTTAGAGAACAAAGTGAAAAAGGTAAGCGGATTGAGCATTTTGCCTTATCTCGTCAATGAAAGCATTCTGAACCTTTGCCTTATCTGATCAAGGAAGGGACTACACCCAGTTGTTCATTCTGTGGAATAAAATGTTTAATAAAACATGCATCTACCTCGGTTAAAGATTTCAATATTCTAAATACTGACTAGAAAATGTATTAAGAGAAGCTGCTAATGAATGGAGTGATGGTGCAGGTAAAAAAGTCTTGCAGGACATTGAAAGGAATGTTGTAGTCTTGAAAAGCGCATTCTTCTGAACAAGGCATGCAAGAGCTCAACTGTAAAACGGAAGGCACTGAAATAAGACACTGAGGTAACTGCAATTGTCCCCAATGGTGCTGAACCCTCTTCTGCTGGGTTAAGGTTACCTCACTTTTTTTTTCTATTTGTTAGTCACTCATTTTATGTTTGAATGTCAGTTTGTCTCAGGCTGCACTCGCCTTAGTCAAGACCCGCTCCAGGATTTGAGCATTTCAGTTAGGCTGATGTTTCAGTGCTGCATTGTCAGAGGTGCAGTAGCAGTAATGAGACATCCATCACACCAAAATGCCTGCTCCGGTGGAGAAAAGGAAAGAACTTGCATTCATCGCCTCAGGGCCTCCCAAAGCGCTTTACAGCCAATTAAGTACTTTTGAAGTGTAGTCATTGTTGTGAAATAGGAAATGTGGAAGCTAATTAGTGCACAGCAAAGTCACAGAAACAGCATTGTGATACTGATTGGATAATCCACTTTTAGATACTTGTTCAGGAATAAATATTGATCAGGACACAACGGAGAACGCCCCTGCTCTTCGGTGTCGTTTACATCCACTCTAGAAGTCAGACAAGGCATCTGTTAATGTCTCATCCAAAAGACTGCACTTCTGATAGTGCAGCCCTCCCTCAGTACTGCACTGGAGTGTCAGCCTAGATTTTGTGCTCAATTCCCTGGACTTCAGCCCATGACTTTGTTACTCAGATGAGAGTGCTACCACTGATCCACAGCTGACACCTCAGGTGGGGGTATATGTTCCCCTGGCACTGTTTTAAGAACAGCGGGGGAGTTCTCCCTATGTCCTGGCCGACATCTTATTTATCTGTCAACCAGTGCTAACAAAACAGATTCACTGAACATTTAACTCATTGCTGTTTGTTACATAACAACAGTGTCTACATATCAAAATGAATTAATTAGCATTGAAGCATTTTGGGATGTTCTGAAAAGCATGAATAAAAGCAAGTTCCTTTTCTGCCAAATAAACCAAATTCCTGGTGTCTTATCTTAATATCAAGCCCACTTTATTGGCACCCCATCCACTACTTTCAGCATTCACTCCCTCCACCATCGACGCACAGTGGCAGCAGTATGTACCATCTACAAAATGCACAGCAGCAACTCACCAAGGCTCCTTATACAGCAGTTTCCAAACCCACGACTTCTACCAGCTAGAAGGACAAGGGCAGCAGATGCATGGGAACAGCAGCACCTGCAATTTCCCCTGCAAGTTGCACAGCGTCTTGACTTGGAACTATATTGCATTTTCTTCACAGTCGCTGGGTCAAAATGCTGGACCTCTATTCCTAACAGCACTGTGGGTGTACTTACACCACATGGACTGCAGTAGTTCAAGGAGGCAGCTCACCACCACCTTCTTGAGAGAAATTGGGGGTGGGCAATAAATGCTGGCCCAGCCAGTGATGTCCACATCCCATGAAAGAATAAAAAAACCTCTCAAATAACGAAACAGGGAAACCATATTATTAACTAGCTTGTTGAAGATTGAAGAAAATAAGGAAATGTAAAACAAAACAGGAAACTTGAGGTATATTGAAGTCAGCTATATGTGAAGTAATTATGTACACTTAATTTGGGTATTTCAAGAAACTAATATTTGTTGATCTAGTCATTTGGTAGTGCAGAACTTGAGCATTGCTGAAAATAGTGACGTTGTCGAAGCTTTTTGTCTTGCACTCATCAGGACAATCCGCAAGAATACCAGTGTAAGGGAAAACAACAACTTTATACTGTATGAGAAGAGAGTGCTGATTGGTTGGCAAGTGAACTGATTGGTAGAGGCATTGCCATGGAGAATACACCAGTTTACAGTGACTGGTTTGTTTAAAATTTAAACCAGGCAGCTTGACTGATTGGTCAAGGCATTGTCCTGCAGAATGAACCAGCGAATGGCAGTCACTTATTTTGTTTAGCTGAAACAAGCGCAATGTTTGTAAACGGTGTTCAATATTAGATGTGATTCCGCGATCGGACAACATTTGTTAAATAATCCATGTGCTATGAATTACACTGACAACCAATTTAAGATTGTCAGTAGGGCTCGCAGTGTGGCACATTTGTAAGTACTGGAAGCTACATATATTAATAAACAGGGCCCTGTTCTTTGCAGATAGAAAGAATATGTACAAACATTGCACTTGTTTCAGCTGAACCGAATAAGTGACAGCCATTCGCTGGTTCATTCCTCAGGGCAATGCCTTGACCAATCAGAGTCAAGCTGCCTGGTATGACACCTACTCAGTACTTGGGCGGTGTTTAATGTTGAAGGGACATTGTTAACCTTAAAGATGATAATTACATTACTACATTAGGGCATAAGTAAACCATTCACATCTGTGGTTTCATAAATATGTGGTATTCTGAAACTCCTGCCAACAAAGTGGAGCATATTAATCTGTTAATCCTCTTTCCCTCTCCTAAATAATACGTCTAATTTACTTTTTAAGACCTACAGGACATGAAATTGAGCTCATTAGCAGTTGTCATTTGGGTGCTATGGGTGCTATTTGACAACCAAAATAGCATCTAATGTGTGCGCACATTCCTGCCACGAAACATGCCAGACGCCATCTCGGTGCAGCCATTAACGCGCATTCAACTAATATTCGCCACAAGTATACAGAGCAGGCAGATCGTGATGTCATTTAGCGTGCAATGCAGATTTGGCATTTGAGGCGCCATTTTGGAGCTCAGCGCTGTCTCTTAATCCCGCACAGCTGAACATGTGTTAAGCAGCAGGAAAGACCTCCACTAGTGCTATTTAAAGGGATCATCAACTGCTTACAAGCTAATTGCTAGTTAATTTCTACTGGCTGCTGCTACAATTGTACAAGTGCTTCATGCTTTCTGGAGTTCTTTAAAGTTGCTAAAGTCTACAGGGAGAGGTGTGGCAGGTGCCGAAGGAGTTTTTGTTAACTTCAAGGCTTCTGCACAAACCAATTGCTCCCAGACAGGGGTTCACTAGTAGGCATTCCCCTTGCTACACAGCATGACTGGGAGAATGAGCATAGGCCACGCAGAACAGGATGAGGTGCTAAAAGAGGAAGGAGGAGGAGGAAGGGGAGACATGCTCTAAGTAGGAAAACCTATCCAGGCAGAGTGAAAAGGAAGCATTTCTTCAAGGAACAATGTGTGAGGTGTCTGCATTCAATAAGGATGTCCTCACTAAAGTCTGCCACCTGCTGCAGCCACAACAGCTAGCACTGAGCAGGGCATGGATCCTATTGCCATTGGCTGTGAAGGTGACCATGAAGATGAACTTTTAAGCACTGAGCTCCTTCCAGGCTGGAGCTGGAGATATTTGCAAAATCTCTCGGTTTGCCATCCACTATTGTATAAGGGAGGTCACTGAGGAGCTCTGTTCAAAAAAGTTAATAACATTTTATTCTCTCTTGTTGGGAACAAGCAGGTGAAGCAAGCACACAGCTTCAGTAGGATTGCAGGCTTTCCCATGATGCCATTGACTGCACGCACAACACTTTGCAGGTGCTGCATGTCAGTTCTGCCCTTTACCGGAACCAAGATGGATTCCGCTCCCTCAACGTCTGCTGGTGTGCAGCCATAGGCAGAGAATCATCCGGTCTCTTGGCAGCAGTTGTGTTGCCTTCATTCTGCAGCACTCTGCCATGCCAGCTACATTTGAGACACCAAGACAAACCAGAGCATGACTACTGAGTGGCGGGGGATATCTGCTGAAGGCATGTGGCTGATTTCTCCAGTGCACAATCCACACACGTGTATGCAGTGTGCACAAAATTAAAGCCATCCAGCCACATGAAATGTGATAGAGCAGACCATTGGCATGCTCAAACAATGCTTTCACTGCCTGGACTGCTGTGGAGGAGCCTGCAGCACTTGGCAGAGGGGGTATTAAAATTCATGGTGGTCTGCCACATGCTACCCAAACTCACTATCAGGTTGGGACAGCCCCTACCACCAGCTCTACAGTGGGCAGCTGAGGAGCAGGAGGAGGAAGAGGCAACCTAGACCGCTCAATCCTGGCCATGCTGTCTAAACAGCTCATCTGACTGCTGTGCCATTAACCAAAACCCCTATTTCCCCATATCCACAGTCCCATTCTTTACCTTCCCTCTGTTACTGACCCCATCTCAGCATTCACTGGGCCGCAATGCAAAAATAAAAGCCACTACAAAATAAATATTCCAAACCAAAATCATAATTGAAGTCATACCATTTTGCACGCCGACATAAATCTTTGTGCATTCCCTTAGCGCCTGTCTTCCATGTGCCAGTCCAAGTGCTCCTATGCAGTGTAGTGGCTGTAGCATAACTGGTGGGAAAATGCTGACTTTCAGTGGAGGACACTGCAGATGGTGTTGGAGGATGACCTCGAGCAGTTTTGGGCCGAGAAGGCCTGGCTCCAGACTGCACCGTCTCGGCATGGGGAACAGCAATCTGGTCTGGCTGGCTGACACACATTATTTTTTTATTCTTCATGTAAGAATCTTCAAGGCCAGCATTTGTTGCCCATCCCAAATTGCCCTTGACAACTGAGTGGCTTGGTAGGCCATATCAGAGGGCAGTTAAGAGTCATCCACATTTCTGTGGGTCTGGAGTCACATATAGGCAGGCCAGATAAGGACAGAAGATTTCCTTCCCTAAAGGACATTAGTGAACCAGATGGGTTTTTACGATATAGCTTCACATCAATAGCTTCATGGCACGATTACTGAGACTAGTTTCCAATTCCAGATTTTCATTAATTGAATTTAAATTTCACGTGCTGCCGTGGTGGGATTTGAGCCCATGTCCCCAGGGAATTAGCCTGGGCCTCTGGATTACTAGTCCAGTGACATTACCACCGTATCCCCAGTAATGGCACCAGCTGAGTGGCAGTGGTGGGTAGATGAATGCTGTCACCCTGAGGGAATGGACAGCAGATTCATGCTTCATCAAGCCACTGCCACACTCCCAGGGAGGCACCTCGGCAGCCCCAGTAATCTGTTGGATGACAGAATGCAAAACTGCCATGACACTCTGCAAGTTGCTTTGAACACTGTAATCCACAGCATACTGGCAGTAAGCTGACCTTGCATAACAACAGTCTGAGCTTCCACAGCAGCACTCTGACATTGGATGGGTACTGCTTGTCCTGCAGTGGAAGACTTTTTTTTATTCATTCATGGGATGTGGGCGTCGCTGGCCAGGCCAGCATTTATTGCCCATCCCTAATTGCCTTTGAGAAGGTAGTGGTGAGCTGCCTTCTTGGACCGCTGCAGTGCGTGTGGGGTAGGTACACCCACAGTGCTGTTAGGAAGGGAGTTCCAGGATTATGACCCAGCGACAGTGAAGGAACGGCGAGATAGTTCCAAGTCAGGATGGTGTGTGACTTGGAGGGGAACTTGCAGGTAGTGGTGTTCCCATGCATTTGCTGCCCTTGTCCTTCTACTTGGTAGAGGTCGCGGGTTTGGAAGGTGCTGTCTAAGAAGCCTTGGTGCGTTGCTGCAGTGCATCTTGTAGATGGTACACACTGCTGCCACTGTGTCTCAGTGGTGGAGGGAGTGAATGTTTGTAGATGGGGTGCCAATCAAGCGGGCTGCTTTGTCCTGCCTGGTGTCGAGATTCTTGAGTGTTGGAGCTGCACCCATCAGGCAAGTGGAGAGTATTCCATCACACTCCTGACTTGTGCCTTGCAGATGGTGGACAGGCTTTGGGAAGTCAGGAGGTGAGTTACTCGCTGCAGGATTCCTAGCCTCTGACCTGCTCTTGTAGCCATGGTATTTATATGGCTACTCCAGTTCAGTCTCTGATCAATGGTAGCCCCTAGGATGTTGATAGTGGGGGATTCAGCAAAGGTAATGCCTTTGAATGTCAAGGGGAGATGGTTAGATTCTCTCTTGTTGGAGATGGTTATTGCCTGGCACTTGTGTGGTGCGAATGTTACTTTCCACTTATCAGCCCAAGCCTGGATTTGTCCAAGTCTTGCTGCATTTCTACACGGCTTCGGTATCTGAGGAGTCACGAATGGTGCTGAACATTGTGCAATCATCAGTGAACATCCCCACTTCTGACCTTATGATTGAAGGAAGGTCATTGATGAAGCAGTTGAAGATGGTTGGGCTGAGGACACTACCCTGAGGAACTCCTGCAGTGATGTCCTGGAGCAGAGATGATTGACTTCCAACAACCACAACCATCTTCCTTTGCACTAGGTATGACTCCAACCAGCGGAGGGTTTTCCCCCTGATTCCCATTGACCTCAGTTTTGCTCGGGCTCCTTGATGCTATACTTGGTCAAATGCTGCCTTGATGTCAAGGGTAGTCACTCTCACTTCACTTAAGTTCAGCTCTTTTGCCCATGTTTGAACCAAGGCTGTAATGAGGTCAGGAGCTGAGTGGCCCTGGCGGAACCCAAACTGAGCATCACTAAGCAGGTTATTATTAAAAAAGTGGCGCTTGATGGCACTGTTGATGACACCTTCCATCACTTTACTGATGATTGAGAGTAGGCTGATGGGGCGGTAATTGGCTGGGTTGGATTTGTCCTGCTTTTTGTGTACAGGACATACCTGGGCAATTTTCCACATTGCAGGGTAGATGCCAGTGTTGTAGCTGTACTGGAACAGTTTGGCTAGGGGCGTGGCAAATTCTGGAGCACAGGTCTTCAATACTATTGCCGGAATATTGTCAGGGTGCATAGCCTTTGCAGTATCCAGTGCCTTCAGTCGTTTCTTGATATCACGCGGAGTGAATCGAATTAGCTGAAGTCTGGCATCTGTGATTCTGGGGACTTCAGGAGGAGGCCGAGATGGATCATCAACTCGGCACTTCTGGCTGAAGATTGTTGCAAACGCTTCAGCCTTATCTTTCGCACTGATATGCTGGGCTCCCCCATCATTGAGGATGGGGATATTTGTGGAGCCATCTCCTCCAGTTATGTGTTTAATTGTCCACCACCATTCATGACTGGATGTGGCAGGACAGCAGAGCTGAGATCTGATCCATTGGTTATGGGATCGCTTCGCTCTGTGTATTGCATGCTCCTTACACAGTTTGGCATGCAGATAGTCCTGTGTTGTAGCTTCAGCAGGTTGACACCTCATTTTGAGGTATGTCTGGTGCTGTTCCTGGCATGCTCTCCTGCACTCTTCATTGAACCAGGGTTGGTCTCCTGGCTTGATGGTAATAGTAGAGTGGGGGATATGCCGGGCCATGAGGTTACAGATTGTACTTGAATACAATTCTGCTGCTTCTGATGGCCCACAGCGCCTCATGGATGCTCAGTTTTGCATTGCTAGATCTGTTCGAAATCTATCCCATTTAGCACGGTGGTAGTGCCACACAACATGAAGGAGGATATCCTCAATGTGAAGGCGGGACTTCGTATCCACAGTGACTGTGTGGTGGTCACTCCTACCGATACTGTCATGGACAGATGCATCTGCGGCAGGCAGATTGGTGAGGACGAGGTCAAGTATGTTTTCCCCTATTGGTTCCCTCACCACCTGCCGCATACCCAGTCTAGCAGATATGTCCATTAGGGCTTGGTCAGTCGTGGTGCTACCAGCTACTCTTGGTGATGGACATTGAAGTCCCCCACCCAGCATACATTCTGTGCCTTTGCCACCCTCAGTGCTTCCTCCAAGTGCTGTTCAACATGGTGGAGTACTGAGTCATCAGCTGAGGGAGGGCGGTAGGTGGTAATCAGCAGGAGGTTTCCTTGTCCATGTTTGACCTGATGCCATGAGACTTCATGGGGTCCAGAGTCGATGTTGAGGACTCCCAGGGCAACTCCCTCCCTACTGTATACCACTGTGCCACCACCTCTGCTGGGGCTGTTCTGTCAGTGGGACAGGACATACCCGGGAATGGTGATGGCAGAGTCTGGGACATTGTCTGTCAGGTATGATTCTGTGAGTATGACTATGTCAGGCTATTGCTTGACTAGTCTGTAGGACAGCTCTCCCAACTTTGACACAAGCCCCCAGATTTCAGTAAGGAGGACTTTGCAGGGTCGACAGGGCTGGGTTTGCTGTTGTCGTTTCCGGTGCTTAGGTCGATGCCGGGTGGTCCGTTCAGTTTCATTTTTTATTGACTTCGTAGCAGTTAGATACAACTGAGTGGCTTGCTAGGCCATTTCAGAGGGCATGTAAGAGTCAACCACATTGCTGTGGGTCTGGAGTCAAATGTCGGCCAGACCAGGTAAGGATAGCAGATTTCCTTTCTTAAAGGACATTAGTGAACATTTGTGACATCATCCATCAGGTTCTGCATTGTGGTTGGGCCCTCAAGTTGAAAACAGAGTTGGTCAGTACTTACATGCTGGAAAGGATGGACTCCAGGCAGCATTTGACCAAGTATGGCATCAAGGAGCCCTAGCAAAACTGAGGTCAATGGGAATCAGGGGGAAAACCCTCCACTGGCTGGAGTCATTCCTAGCACAAAGGAAGATGGTTGTGGTTTTTGGAGGTCAATCATCTGAGCTCTAGGACATCACTGCAGGAGTTCCTCAGGGTAGTGTCCTAGGCCCAACCATCTTCAGCTGCTTCATCAATGACCTTCCTTCAATCATAAGGTCAGAAGTGGGGATGTTCGCTGATGATTGCACAATGTGCAGCACCATTCGTGACTCCTCAGATACTGAAGCAGTCTGTGTAGAAATGCAGCAAGATCTGGACAATATCCAAGCTTGGGCGGATAAGTGGCAAGTAACATTCGCGCCACACAAGTGCCAGGCAATGACCATCTCCAACAAAAGAGAATCTAACCATCTTCCCTTGACATTCAATGGCATTACCATCGCTGAATCCCCCACTATCAACATCCTAGGGGCTACCATTGGCCCGAAAATGAACTGAAGTAGCCATATAAATACCTTGGCTACAAGAGCAGGTCAGAGGCTAGGAATCGTGAGGTGAGTAACTCACCTCCTGACTCCCCAGAGCCTGTCCACCATCTACAAGGCACAAGTCAGGAGTGTGATGGAATACTCTCCACTTGCCTGGATGTGTGCAGCTCCAACAACACTCGAGAAGCTCGACACCATCCAGGACAAAGCAGCCCGCTTGATTGGCACCCCATCTACAAACGTTCACTCCCTCCACCACCGAGACAAAGTGGCAGCAGTGTGTACCATCTACAAGATGCACTGCAGCAACGCACCAAGGCTCCTTAGACCGCACCTTCCAAACGCGCGACCTCTACCATGTAGAAGGACAAGGGCAGCAAATGCATGGGAACACCACCACCTGCAAGTTCCCCTCCAAGTCACACACCATCCTGACTTGGAACTATATTGCCGTTCCTTCACTGTCACTGGGTCAAAATCCTGGAACTCCTTTCCCAACAGCACTGTGGGTGTACCTACCCCAAATGGACAGCAGCGGTTCAAGAAGGCAGCTCACCAACACCACCTCAAGGGCAAATCGGGATGGACAATAAATGCTGGCCTGGCCAGTGACACCCAAATCTCATGAATGAGTAAGAAAAACACAAAGCCCTTTGTAACATTGGTGAACTCCTCCACGCTCCTAGACATTGAACGAAGGCTTTCTTCAGTTTTCCCAGTGCACCGTGCATTATGTTGTGCACATCAACCTGTCAGCTGGGCCATCAGTGTCCTCATCTGTATCCTCTGCAATGGAATCTACATGCAACCTCGCCCTGCAGCAAGTTGGCACCTATGTTGTCCTTGCCCGCTGCCGTGGCTGCAGCACATTCATGCCTGGTGTCTCACCACATGCAGATCCCACCTCTGATCTTTCCTCTGAGTGTGAAAGCATGTGGTCGTGCTGTGTCGTCTTCATCACTTTCTTATAAGTTGTCTGGTCCATTGCCTGACCAGGTTGAATGACTTGGGTATCTGAAAGGAAAAAGCAATGAGAATAAGGTTGTGATGAAGGGAATGGGGAAAGTAAGAGGTGCTTCCTTACACCATCTGCAACTTGTAAATCAGAAGACTTTGTAGGATGAGGGGGAAGTGGGATGTGAACAGGAGGATTAGGTATGAGAATGTTGTCATCTTTGGTTTCAGCTCACAGCCTCAGCAGTGCCCATTCCAATAATGGTCAGCACTATCCTCCATTGGGGTTAGGACATACAGGCACACAATTCCCCCTCCAGTTAGCTGCTGCTGCCTCTGGTTGTGCACCATCTTGTCCTGCAAGGGACGGGGAAGTGTGTTTGTGCATGTGGTGCAATCTGTTTGGGTGATGTGGCCGTCATGGTTCAACAGCTGGCAGTGTGTGCATGCTGTGAGATGGGGCTTGAGGGTAAGCTGATGCTATGAATGTTAAATTATGATTCCTGATTGTTGGTAGGTGAGTGATTGGGGTGTGGTGAATTGAGCAGTGATTGACGCTAGATGTGCAGTTGGTGGGATATGACATTTGAAGATGCATTCACTGACCATAACACTTGTGTGAGGTCTTTGAACATCTTGAGGTACTGCATCCAGATCCTTAGGGCTGTATACCTGGCATTGACCTCCATGGCTATCTGCTCCCATTGCCTTTTGACCATGTGTGTGGAGGGCCTCCTGCTCCCCCCTGTGGATACAGAACATCTCTCCTCCTTTCCACCTCTACGAAGACCTCCAGTGCAGCAATCAAAAACCTTGGAACCTGCTCTCTTCCTTGTTGTGCCATTCTTCACTGTTTTCCAGGTCAGATTCACTCCCTGCATGATTCCCGACACTTGCTCCAGCCACAAAGCACCTCCTCTTTTCAGAGATGAAGCCTAACTTTAAGCAATGTAGACTAGTTTTAAGTGGTGCTAGCAGGTTACGATTTTGGGCTTCAGCTGATCCATGCAGCTAGTGAACCACATGGTTAGCACTGGCTCCATGCGGAGATCATTTGCAACAAAGTTGACATGCATTTCAATCAACAAGCAAGGGTTAACCACGTACTGTGATCCCTGGATTCATTTTATCCAATTTAACCCTATCAGCTTTAATATCCATTATTGTCCAATGTTGGATGTCAAAAGTTCTTGAAATCTCCCTCTAGAAAAAGGGAGTTTCTAATAGACATCGTCACCAATTATCAGTATTTCAGACTTGCTTTAATAGATGAATACTATTTCTATCTGCAGTGGCATGAAATTCTGACAAACTAAGACATTTCCTCTTTTTTGCTTGAAAACTTCAATTCAGAACAATTGTTTCAAAGAATTTGAGAACCGTCTTATTTTGAAGATGGAAATTATTTAGTACTCTTAACTGGCTAAAGTTCTAAAACAATATTTTAGTTTGTAACAATGCTAAAATATTCTGAATTTTAGAAACTTATGCATATTTTTAACTGAAAAGAAAGAACTTGCATTTACTTAATGCCTTTTGTGACCTCAGGATGTCCCAACTAATAACTTTTGAAGTGTACTTACTCTTGCATGTAGGGAGAAGATATAGCCAAATTGTGTATAACCGGGTTCTACAAATTGCATGGAGCTGAACAGCCAGTTAATACCTTTTGGTGTGGATTAAGGGATAAGTGAAGGCCAGGACACTGGCAGAACTTCTCTGCTGTTCTTCAGATAGTGCTGTGGGACCTTTTACATCTATCTTAACAGGACAGGGGGGGCTTCAGTTTAAACTTTTCAGCCGTAATATGACGCTCTGACAATGCAGGCCTCCTTCAGTACTGCACTGACATGTCAGCCTAAATTGTGTGCTGAAGTCCTGCAATGGGATTTGAACCCACAAATCTTCTGATGCTGAAGTGAGCGGTCACTTTGGATTTGTCTGCTGCCAACTATTGCTGCATATCTTGAATAGTTTTCTCTGTGTTTTCAATGAACCATATCTGACAACTAACAATGGAGGCACTGTTGCGATAGACAGTTGAATGTGGACGATACTGCACCTGGTGGGGTTAATTTTAACTTCTTATTCTGTGAAAAGTGTGCAATAGTGAATCACCTGCCTGTTTTTCTATCAAAGTCAAAAGCATGTATAGTTTACAACTCAACCAAGATTCTCTGCCATCCTGCCAAATCTAGTCAAGAGGTAAATTCCATCTTAAAAGTTTACATTGTGGACAGTGTATAGATGTCTTTGAAAAGAATTTGTGTGCTTGTCCCTCTGGACGTATTCTTTTTTTTACAATAGCCTTTGGGACCTTTAGCCGTAGCTTAGCAGAAGCTCTAGATCTGACTTTTTAAATGCAGCTGGGCCACAATACAAAGATTAGAACATGATTCAGTAGGTGTCGCACAATTTATGGGCCTTGGCCTGTGTAAACACACGTGCAGAGTTCTCTACTGGACAGGATGATTGAAATTTGAGACAGGTTGTATAAAGGAGGTGCTGTCAGCAGTAATGTCTGAGATCAGTAGTTGCAGGCCGTATAAAACGTGCTGTATACACTGTAGCGTGGTAATTTGACCTTCAGGGAGCCATAAAGCTGGTCACTTTAGATTTGTCTGCTGCCAACTATTGCTGGATATCTTGAATAGTTTTCTCTGTGTTTTCAATTTGACACGCCCAGGTGGCTTTAATGATCGAGTTAACTTTCCCCTCCCCCAACACCAGGGGTTTGTAGTTCTTGCAAAAAAAAAACTGTTGTCAAATAGGGAATTATTTTGGCTGTGTTCCAGCAGGTCCATGTCCAGTGCTTACTTCAATCTGATAATTCTCCATTCTTTCTTTTCTCAAATGGGACAGTTATTGAAAAGAGTAATAACATGACCAAAAATAATGAGAAGCAAACTGGTTTGATGCCACATTGTATTCAGAAATACATCCGGCTCAAAATAAAAATTGATGGATTGCATTGGAGATTTTTATGTTTTATCTTGGCTTCAATTTAAAATTTCCCTAAAAGGGAAAACCCTGATTGCATTGTAGACTTCCAGACTAGTTTGCTGGACAGTTTAGTGAACTTTTCTTGTTTGACTAATAAAACATCTCTTTTTTATGGTCAGATGCCCGAAAATATAGACACGTCTGTATGATCTCATCCAAATGAGACCAGCTGCGACAGATCAGTAAAAATTATGTTTCTTTTTTTCTTTTAGAAACATATAAAAACAAAGCATCATATCTGCACAGGAATAATATTTTAGTAGATAAAGATCATATTATGTAATTCTGCAGCATACATTTGCTTTAATAGAAGGAATTTCACATTTCATTCATTGACCCTACCAAAAATTAACTGGTCATTCGTCTCATTGCTGTTGTGCTCATAGTGAGTGCCACATTATAACAGTAACTGTACAATATAGTTTATTGTGTATGAAGCTCCTTTGGGGCATTCGTACTTCACAAGGTATTTTGTGGATAAAGGAGCCCATTTGCTCCATCTTAACTAATCCATCCAGAATGACACTACAGTCTCCTATTGCTGTATCTAACTGTTTCTTGTATGATTCCAAGATTTCTGCCACCACCATTTTGCCCAGAAGTCCATTCAAAGTGTTGATTATTCTTTGTGTGTGTGTGGTAAAGAACGTCCTGATATCAGTCCTTTTTTTATACAAATGTGAAGCTCTGTTGCCTTGTCATATTCCAACAGCTTAATGTAAAGTAGTATTTTGGATGTACCTTTTCAGTGTCATTTACTATCATCTCTACCTCTAAGATTATCTGTTAGATGCCAGGATGAAAACCCTAAGGGCAAAGCTTCAATTTTTGGCCAAAAATGGGCAGTTGTGGATCAGCTGTCTGCTGCACACCCTGGTTGTATTTCCTTTTTATTGAAGTCAATTGAAAAGAAAATAGGACAGGGTGTAAGATCAGCAGCTACTTCCCCATCATGTTGACTGCTGTTGTACAGATAATCACATTTATTTCTGATAATTAATTGTTTGTATTATTTTACCGATAGGAATAAGATGCTATTGAATTTCTTCTTCTTGGTCACTAAAGTGTTTTTTTCCCCCCCCATAGATGACCCTGGGACATGAGCAGGGATCTGGAGCCCCATGTCTGAAATGCAAGGATAAATGCGAAGGATTTGAACTCCACTTTTGGAGGTAGTGTATATTTAATGAATGATCGAAATGCCCCTCCCCTTTCCTGTACTTGGAAAATCTAATGCTTTTAGTACTATAAGTTTTAACACTCATTTCATGTTTTATCTCTTTATAAGTGGGGTTTAAGTAACTGCTTCTTTCAACCCTGCTCCCCCCTTTCATCAGCTTTGATGGAACGATGTTTGGTCTGTGGATTTATTTGTAAATTATTGCAGAATTCATTTTGTAGCTCCAGGAATGGTAATGTTTTAAAACTTTTTCTCTCCATTTTAAGTTATTTTACATGAGAAAGTACATTAGAATTAAGATTTATAATGATAGAATCTATACTACGAACCCCTTTATTTTGTCTCATGGCATTGTACTATTAGTCAATTGAAACAATCCCACTATTCCTTCCAACCTCCATTTTCCCCTTTTCATGTCCCCTTCCTTAAAAGGGGGCTACGATTAAATCCTTATTCTGTGCAGTGGAATTTGGTTGGATTTGAAATGATTTTCCTTTGTAAATGGAGCTTTTTTTTAGTGAAATTACATATGTTTATGACAAAATGTATGACTTTTAGATATAAAAGTGATACTGACCTACACCAGTAGGTATTGACCAAAGAACATCAAAATTCTTGGCTTGTATCAAAATGGCATGTATGTACATTTAACTCAACTGTAAAACCCAGTGTGTCAGTCCACTTCAATTTGGCAGTTATAATTTGGCTGGTGCCTAAGTGCCATAACATGCCTACCCAATTTTTACAAGTTTGTTGTAAAAGCAATGAAAATTTATCACCTGTGGCATATTTTACTCAGACCATTGTTTGAATTATTCTGAATGAACAATGTTCTTATAACTTTCCTCATTTGATGTGAATGATTTTAAAATCACTTCACTGTAAACTTTACAGCAAAAGCAGCTAAAGTTATTGGTTGCTACAAATGGTTAACAAAACTGATCATATGGTTTTCTAACCAGTTGAATCCCAAGTCGACTTTTTGGAAGGAATAAATTATCCTGAATCATTATAATGGTGAAATATTCTCTTCCCCCTTTCCATTTTAAAAATTAATTGTTGTGTTCTTCTTAAAACTCTACGTGAAGTATCTGTCCCCTTGATCAAGGACATTATCTTTGTAGTATTTTTGAAGCTGAACACAAGACACATTTCTTCATTTAGTCACTGCTTGTTGTTTTCATAGCAATGGCAAGAATAGTCATTGACAGCAGAGCTCAATTTGTTTATTCTCTGGTCAGCCTTGGAATCATCACAAAGATGCCATTCCTGAGCAGGAAGCCATCCCACAGTGTGACAAGTATTTACTTTCTTCTAATGGAATACATTTCCTTGTGAAATACTTTGGGTTGTAGATCATAGAGTTATAGAATGTTACAGCACAGTAACAGGCAGTTGGACTCATCAAATCTCTGCTAGTTTTATCCATATGACCCACCTAGTTTAATCACAATCCTGCTGAATTCGCACATACTCATTACTATTATTATTATTTATTATCATCCTCCTTTATAAGCAACTATCTACTTTTTAAAAACTCTTTAAGACACTGCCCAAAATACTGAAGCATTTGGTGCTTGCATGCAGCAAGACCTGGGCAACATTCAGGGTTGGGCTGAATAGTGGCCAGTAACATTGGCACCACACAAGTACCAGACAATGACCATCTCCAACAAGAGAGAATCTAACCATCTCTATCTTCCTTTGATAGTCAGCAGCATTACCATTGCTGAATCTCCCAGCTTCAACATCCTGGGGGTCACCATTGACCAGAAACTTAACTGGACCAGCCGCATAAATACTGTGGCTACAACTGCAGGTTAGAAGCTGGGAATGCTATGGCAGGCAACCCACCTTCTGACTCCCCAAAGCCTGTCCACCATCTACAAGGCTCAAGTCAGGAGTGTGATGGAATACTCTCCACTTGCCTGGATGAGTGCAGCTCAAGTTCAACACCAACCAGGGCAAAGCAGCCTGCTTGACACCCCATCCATCACATCACTCCCTACACCATCAGCGCACAGTGGCTGCAGTTTGCACTATCTACAAGATGCACCACAGCAACTCACCAAGGCTCCTTTAACAGCACCTTCCAAACCCTCGATTTCTACTGCCTAGAAGGACAAGAGCAGCAGGCACATGGGAACATTATCACTTACAAGTTCCCTTCCACATCACACACCATCCTGACTTGGAACTACATCACCGTTTCTTCATTGGCGTTGGGTCAAAGACCAGGAACTCCCTCCCAATTGCAAGGTGGGTCTACCTACACCAGATGGACTGCAGCAGTTCAAAAAGATGGCTGACCACCACCTTCTCAAGGGAAGTTAAGCATAGGTAATAAATGATGGCCTTGCCAATGATGCCCACATCCCATGAGCGAATAAACAAAAAAAAATGGCTGAACAATGGTTTGTGGCAAAGAATTCGAAAATAAAGCCATCAATTTTTTACTAATGTAGTACTTCTTTAAATTCACAATATGTGCTCCCAGCAGGTGAAATACCATTCCAGGAGTGAAAATTTGTTAACTTCACCCTTTAGTGTTTTCAACACGTATGCTAACGACATCCAGCTCTACTTC
The DNA here is from genome assembly GCF_036365525.1 of Heterodontus francisci. Classification (NCBI taxonomy): domain Eukaryota; kingdom Metazoa; phylum Chordata; class Chondrichthyes; order Heterodontiformes; family Heterodontidae; genus Heterodontus; species Heterodontus francisci. Next base: position 37,164,228 of record NC_090388.1, on the reverse strand, counting down.
TCCACCACCTCGCTCAACCCCAACACTGCTTTTGTGTTGTCTCACTGCTCGTCAGGCGTCCAATCTTGGATTTGCTACAGTTAAACTTTGAAAACTCTATAGCCATCATATTCGAGCACTGCTACAAACTCTGTATGCTCACAACCAATTTCAGCATACTCGATCCAGAGCTCCGCTTTTGACCCCATATCCTCTCCATCACAAAGACTGTCTACCTGCATCATCGTAATATTGCACATCTGTTGCTGAAAGCCACACCATGGCTTTATCACCTCCAGACTTGATTAGTTCAATGCTCGCCTGGCCAGCTGCCCACCTTCAGAGTTCCAAAAATTTCAGCTCATCCAAAACTCTGTTGCCTGTATTCTATCCTGCACCCAGTCCTGCTTGCCAATCAACCCTCTGCTCCCTGACATACATTGGTTCCCAATACCCCAGTACATGGCATTCCTCCTTCCTTATCTCTCTAACATCTTCTAGCCCTGCAGTTCCCCAGAACTGTAAAGTCCTCCATGGCAGCATTGCCTTCTGACTGTCTAGGCTCTACCTTCTGGAATTCCCTCTAAACTGCCACCGGTTTCTCTTCCTGTAACACTGCTTAAAACCCACATCTTTGGCCAAGCCTTTGGTCATCAGGATGAATATCTGCTTCTTTTGGTCTGGCATCCATTTTTTGTCTGATTTATACTTCTATGAAGCACCTTAAAATGTTTTTCCTTGTTTAAGGCACTATATAAATGCATAATCAAAGCAAAATACTGCCAATCTGGAACTCTGAAGTGAGAACAGAAAGTGCTGGAAGTACTAAGCAGGTCTGCCAGCATCTTTTTGTTTTATTCATTCATGGGATGTGGGCATTGCTGGCTAGGCCAGCATTTATTGCCCATCCCTAATTGCCCTTGAGTAGGTGGTGAGGAGATGCCTTCTTGAACCACTGCAGTCCACATGAGGTAGGTATCCCACAGTGCTGTTAGGAAGGGAGTTCCAGGATTTTGACCCAGCGACAGTGAAGGAATGGCGATATAGCTCCAAGTCAGGATGGTGTGTGACTTGGAGGGGAACTTGAAGATGGTGGTGTTCCCATGCATTTGCTGCCCTTGTCCTTCTAGTTGGTAGAGGTCACGGGTTTGGAAGGTGCTGTCTAAGAAGCTTTGGTGCGTTGCTGCAGTGCATCTTGTAGATGGTACACTCTGCTGCCACTGTGCAACGGTGGTAAAGGGAGTGAATGTTTGTGGATGGGGTACCAATCAAGTGGGCTGCTTTGTCCTGGATGGTGTTGAACTTCTTGAGTGTTGTTGGAGCTGCACCCATCCAGGCAAGTGGAGAGTATTCCATCACACTCCTGTCTTGTGCCTTGTAGATGGTGGACAGGCTTTGGGGAGTCAGGAGGTGAGTTAATCTCCACAGGATTCCTAGCCTCTGAACTGCTCTTGTAGTCACAGTATTTATATGGCTACTCCAGTTCAGTTTCTGGTCAATGGTAGCCCCTAGGATGTTGATAGTGGGGGATTCAGCGATGGTAATGCCATTGAATGTCAAGGGGAGATGGTCATTGCCTGGCACTTGGTTGATGCAAATGTTACTTGCCACTTATCAGTCAAAGCCTGAATATTGTCCAGATCTTGCTGCATTTCTACACGGACTGCTTCAGTATCTGAGGAGTCATGAATAGTGCTGAACATTGTGCAATCATCAGCGAACATTCCCACTTCCAACAACCTTATGATTGAAGGAAGGTCATTGATGAAGCAGCTGAAGATGGTTGGGCCTAGGACACTACCCTGAGGAACTCATGCAGTGATGTCCTGGAGCTGAGATGATTGACCTCCAACAACCACAACCATCTTTCTTTGTGCTCGGTATGACTCCAACCAACGGAGAGTTTTCCCCCTGATTCCCATTGACCTCAGTTTTTTGAGGGCTCGTTGATGCCATACTTGGTCTAATGCTGCCTTGATGTCAAGGGCAGTCACTCTCACCTCACCTCTTGAGTTAGGTGGCCAGTTAAGGGCCTTGATTGGCCTGCGGCGGGCAGCTGTCTTTTGCCCCCCCCCCCCCCCCCCCCAGCCCTACGTAAAGGGGGGCGGTGGCGGGAGCAGGTTTGGAAAGCCTCCTCCTCCATTTTATGCCAACCCTGTCCCCCCCCCACCACCATCGTGGTGGTGGCCTATTAATCTGGCCAATGTTTCAGATCTGCAACCGTTCATCAGAACTGGCAAAAGCTAGAAATGTAACAGTCAGCAAATGGGAGGAGGAAAGTAGAACACAAAGGAAGGACTGTGATAGGACGGCGGGGGGAGAGGTTAAATGACAGACGTCATAGAACAGAATGCAAATGGAGTGCTAAATAGTTGTAGCGAAAGACAAAGCACAAGTCCAGAGAGAGTGCTAATGGAAGAATAATGAACAGATCTGTAAAAAAGCAAAAACATGAAAAATAAGTTTAAGACTGGCACATGGTTAAAAATAAATGAATAAAATTAAAAAGAATATAAAAATAAAATAAAAATAATAAACAAACAAAAAATAATGGGGCTCATGATCTGAAATTATTGAGCTCAATATTGAGTCCGGAAGGCTGTAAAGTGCCGAATCAGAAAATGAGGTGCTATTCCTCGAGCTTGCATTGATGTTCACTGGAACACTGCAGCAGGCCGAGGACAGAAATGTAGGCATGGGAACAAGGTGGTGAGTTAAAATGGTAAGCAACCAGAAACTCAGGATCATGCTTGCAGACCAAGCAGAGGTGTTCTGCAAAGCCGTCACCCAATCTTCATTTGGTCTCTCCAGTGTAGAGGCAACCACATTGTGAGCAGCAAATACAGTATACTAAATTGAAAGAAGTACAAGTAAATCGTTGCTTTACCTGTAAGGAGTGTTTGGGGCCTTGGATGGTGAGGAGAGAGGAGGTAAAAGGGCAGGTATTACACTTCCTGCGATTGCATAGGAAGGTGCTGTGGGAAAGGGAAGAGGTGTTCGGGTGATGGAGGAGTGGACCAGGGTGTCGCGGAGGGAACGATCCCTTTGCAATGCTGACAGGGGAAGGAAGGGGAAGATGTGTTTGGTGGTGGCATCACATTGGAGGTGGCGGAAATGGCAGAGGATAATCCTTTGGATGTGGTGGCTGGTGGGGTGGAAAGTGAGGACGAGGGGAACCCTGTCGTGGTTCTGGGAGTGAGGGGAAAGGGTGAGGGCAGAAGTACGGAAAATAAGTCGGACACAGTTGAGTGCCCTGTCAGTCAGTGTGATGGGAATCCTCAGTTGAGGAAAAAGGAAGACATATCAGCGGTACTGTTGTGGAAGGTTGCATCATTGGGAGAATGAAATGAATCCTTACAGGTGGCTGGGTACGAGGAAGTATAGTCAAGGTAGCCGTGGGAGTCGGTGGGCTTATAATAAATACTAGTGGACAGTCCATCCCCAGAGATGGAGACAGAGAAGTCGAGGAAGGGAAGGGAAGTGTTGGAGATGGACCATGTGAGGGTGAGAAAAGGGTAAGTCTGATATGTTTTCCTTTCTCCTCAACTGAGGATTCCCCACTCACTGCAGTTGACAGGGCACCTTCCCATACAATCGAGGGAGGTGTAATACCTGCCCTTTTACCTCCTCTCTCCTCACCATCCAAGGTCCTAAACACTCCTTACAGGTAATGCAGCGATTTACTTGTACTACTTTCAATTTAGTATACTGTATTTTCTGCTCACAATGTGGTCCCCTCTACATTGGGGGGACCAAATGCAGATTGGGTGATGGCTTTGCAGAACACCTCCGCACGATCTGCAAGCATGATCCCGAGTTTCTGGTTGCTTGCCATTTTAATTCACCACCTTGTTCCCATACCCACATTTCTATCCTCAGCCTGCTGCAGTGTTCCAGTGAACATCAATGCAAGGTCGAGGAATAGCACCTCATTTTCCGATGAGACAAACTGCAGACTTCTGGATTCAATATTGAGTTCAATAATTTCAGATCATGAGCCCCATCATTTTTTGTTATTTTATTTTTATATTTTTAAATTTTATTCATTTATTTTTAACCCACGTGCTAGTCTTAAACTTATTTTTCACGTTTTTGCTTTCTTACAGATCTGTTCATTCTGCCATTAGCACTCTCTCTGGACTCGTGCTTTGTCTTTCACTACAACTATTTAGCACTCCATTTGCATTCTGTTCCATGACGTCTTGTCATTTAACCTCTTCCCACCACCCCAGCCACTCCCCACTTGCTGAAAGACTGTTACATTTCTAACTTTTGCCAGTTCTGATGAAGGTTCTCAGGCCTGGAACATTGGCTGGAATTTTACCCTCGTCAGACAGGAGCTGCCCACCGACCAAAATGTTGGAGTGGTGGCCACTGCTGGGACTGCAACCCAGCTTCAAGAAGAAGAGGAAGGACGGGCCCGGGAGAAGGTAAGTTTTTGGCACCTCGCTAGGGGTGATCGGTTGGGCCCCAGCGAGGCAAGGCTGATCAATCTGGGAGGATGGGGGGCGCATGTTGGGGATGGTTGGGGCATCGGGGGGCGGCCCTCCTTCGGGCACAGGGTACCTGATCAGGAGGGTCCCCCCACCCAGGCTGTCAGAAAGCCGCCAACTTTTACCCAGCGGTTTTTTTTGGGACTGGGCCACCTGCTTGCCAATGGCAAAATCCCTGTGGTGGCGGGCAGAGGCCCTCAAGTGGCTGTTAACTGGGCACTTAAGGGTCTTGATTGGGCTGGGGCGGATAGGCTGTTTTTCGCCGCCGCTGTCAGTGTAAAATGGCAGCGGAGGTGGCAGCAGGTTGGGAAGGGCCCCCCCGAGCCTCCCAGTCCATTTTCTGTCCACCCCCACCAACCCGCTCTTTGGGGTGGGCGAAAATGCTGGCCGTTAACTCGGTTTATCTCTCCACAGATGCTGCCAGACCTGCTAAGTGTTTCTGGCACTTTCTGTTCTCACGTTATAAATGCATGTTGCTGCTAAATTAAATTTTAGTATCCATATTTTTGTATTGGGTTGGAAAACAGATTACTGTAATAGTAACGTCTAGCACATTTTGCAATAGCTTTTTTGATTTAGCAGTACTTATATCTGAAGCAGCTCAGCAGCATAATGTTTAAGATATGCACACCTAGCTATTGTGGTCAGGATCTGCCTAACTGCTAATGAACCCTAAATTTGACAATAGAAGGCTTTTCTTTTATTCTAGGTGGGGTGTCTGGTTTCAGGGCTAAAACTTGTCATCTTATTACTCATCCTGTGTTTAGTATGACTCCTGGTTTTGTTATCATGTCTTGTCTTTACCAGTCTTAGGAGCTATTAGGATTTGGATTACCAACTGAAGCAAGGAAGGTCAAAATATGAAAAGGAGGAAGAAACTCTATGCTAGTTTGCTTCTACACTACAGATCTGCAGGCTCTGTCACAGCACAGAAATGTGTATTTCATAACTCTTGTGTTTAATATGAAGCAGCTTCAAATGTGAACACGAGTAAGGGGCAAATTTAATTGCCTATCTTCAGCATTTAGATTTTTTTGCTGGGGAGTTGGGTGGGGGGAATGTTATTTAACACTGTTGTTGTTGCTTTGTCTAATTTGCTTAATTCTGGGGTTTGTATGGATTGCTTTTTCTTGCTTCTGATGCCAGCATATATTTGAGGCTGACCAGTCTATTTTTGCATCGTGACTATGCTCAAGTTTGGGCAAAATATTAAGCAGCTTGCAAGTGAGCCATGTGACTGTGACCTAGTGGCTTGCTTGATTTCGATCACGCATTTCATCCTTTGAGCACGCACAGAAGAAAGTTACATGTACCCTATTGCATTCATTTTTGTTGGCCCCTTTCATATCCCTGCAAGTAAGTTCAGCAGCTGATGAAACCTGCAGTAATTCATATGGTGCCAGGAATTCTGTTCTATCTACTAACAGACCACAATGTAAATGACTGAAGTGTTGTAGTAAATCAAACCAGAGCTGTTTGCCTTGTACTGTTTGAAAGACTAATAGAATGTAACCATCAACTGTCGGTCTTCCTCATCGATACAGAACAACTTAGTTGAAGAGGCCCGTTGATTCTCCTAACCACCAGAATTTGCTGGTAAATTAATGGTCAGGTTAATGGCACTCACCATTATTAGTGTGCAAATTGTCCGGGTAAATGTGGTGAGGAAGTGATAACCTGTGAATCGAACCACCCAGCTGTTGGTCTCAAAAAGGGCAGCTCACTCTGAACCACCCTGAGAGTTTCATGGAATCGCTGCACACTTACGCATTAATTGTCAAGCAAACTTGCCACAGAAAGCCAGAGCTGCGACTCAACAGTATAATTACCTTTTTAATGAGGAGATTTATGTTTCTACAATGCCACTCAACCTCTATGGCACAGAAAAAGTAACAGTTTAAACTGCGGAGTCTTATTCCTACAGGTAAAAAATTGCTGCTGAGAGTTTTAAAATTGAAATTAAAAATCTTGCATTTCGATTCTGTATTTTTTTTCTCTCTCTCCTAATCAAATCTTTCTTTCTCTTTCTGTATTTGATTTGGCTGTAATTCACCTCCTTCCACATCATTCACCTGTCTTTCTCAACCCTTAAATCTCATTGGTTAAGGAGATTCCGAAAGTTCACCAAGGTCCCAGATGCCCTGTTGCCCTCGCTGCACCATTATCAGCCTTCACTTCCAGCAACTTACAGGGCCAAATGATTCTGAGTTTAAAGGTGAGGGGGAAAAAGTCTGTCTAACTTGCAGGGCATGTCACGAGATGCCCCTCTCCAGCAAAATCTGGGCCAATGTGAATGAGTATCACCATGTACTATTCTATGAATTACAGTATATTGCTGCAAGTCTTCACTCTGACTCAGCAACATTGACCAGCTTCAGTGCAAGGCTCCTGCATTAATCTTGGATCTATTACTTGAATTTTGTTTTATGAAATCATTTACCTGCGTACCCAAACTGATTCTTCTTCTGGTCACTCCCTACGTTCACTGGTAGGAGATTTCCTGGTTGAAGTGTGCATTTTAGGTCCAGATACTCCTGCTCCGCTCTTTATATTGGAGCCTCTTGCGTGCGACTGAGATTGACCTAGCAGCCATTGATTTACAATTCACAAGTGCGCATTTTCTCTTATTGTAGTAGATATAGTTGTCTTTGCTTGGCAGCCACTTGTATAACTTCTCCTCCGTTACCATGTTGCTGAGCAACCAGTTTTGAGATTAGCTTATTTAGATAGGATGGCCTTTCATAACTTGCCTTTACTACTGTCTCATTTACAAATTCTCCCCAACTTCACAACTGGCCTCTATTGCTACCAGTCCAGATGTTGAATCTTGATTGATTGGTGTTCTGTGCTGACTGCCATATGTTAAAATACTGATTTGGATCTGCCTTTTTTTTTAAATTGCACTAATTACACTCTATTAAACCGACTTCCCTGCAGTAGTTCTTCCTACTTCCTTATACGAGCAATGAAATTGATGAGCTGTACCGCCCACAAAGCTAGGCAACCAATGCTGGAATTGAATATAATTTAGTGAAGTAATGTAGCAAATTGTATTCAGGCATGTTGCTGATCTTATATCCATAAGTGGGAAACCTCTGAGCTGAATTATGTCATGAAGTGTGTGGTATGTTGCAAACCACTTCTGCACATATATGTCTGTGAGAGGCTGAGTTAATGTGACAGTCTGTCTGCCCTAGGCTGATGCATGGTTGTTTCAAACTCTCTCTCAATCAGACACAAGTTTACATCTGGGCCAGAATTCATGATGTGTGCACATGAAATGAATAGAATTTGATGACTTGGTGCCACTCTTCACATTATTTAGGAATATTGAGCATCATAACACGCCAAAAATTAATCTATTAACACTGGTTTATCAAGAAAACAAGGTAAAGAGGAATTATTTATAATTTTAGAATCAAACAGCAGAATAATTATTTCACCATATTACACATCTTTAACAAATGTAAAAGCAAAATACTGCAGGTGCTGGAAATCTGAAATAAAAACCGCAATAAAAACCGCCTGACCTGCTGAGTATTTCCAGCACTTTGTTTTTATTTAACAAATGTAGTATGCCTGTGAACAAATCATAAACTTCTGCAGTAGTACTGCAGAAATTGATAACTCTGTAAAATAATGAAACAAAAGCTATCAAATTCTATTCCTTCCAGATGCACTAGTTGTGAATTTCTCCCCCAATTGTAAACTTATGTCTGACTATAATATAACATATGAAGTAGGAGTAGGCCACTCGGCCCCTCAAGCCAGCTCTGCCATTCAACAAGATCATGGCTGATCTGATTGTAACCTCAACTCCATATTCCTGTCTACCCGCAATAACCTACAACCCCTTTGCTTTCAAGAATCTGTCTACCTCTGCCTTAAAAATATTCAAAGACTCTGCTTTCACTGCCTTTTGAGGAAGAAAGTTCCAAAGACTCACGACCCTCTGAAAGAAAAAATTTCTCATCTCTGTCTTAAATAGGCGACACCTAATTTTTAAACAGTGGCCCCTAGTTATAGATTGTCCCACAAGAAAAAGCATCCTTTCCACATCCACCCTGTCAAGACCCCTCAGAATCTTATATGTTTCAGTCAAGTCGCCTCTCAATCTTCCAAACTCCAACGGATACAACCCTAGCCTGTCCAACCTTTCCTCATAAGACAACCACCACCCGCCCCCCCCCCCCCCCCCCACCCCTCCCAATTCCAGGTATTAGTCTAATAAACCTTCTCTGAACTGCTTCCAATGCATTTACATCCTTAAATAAGGAGACCAATACTGTACACAGTACTCCGGATGTGGTCTCACCAATGCCCCGTATAGCTGAAGCATAACTTCCCTACTTTGGTATTCAATTCCCCTCGCAATAAATGATAACATTCTATTAGCTTTCCTAATTACTTGCTGTACCTGCAAACTAATTTTTTGTGATTTATGCACTAGGACACCCAGATCCCTCTGCATCTCGGAGCTCTGCAATCTCTTACCATTTAAATAATGTGCTTTTTTATTCTTCCTGCCAAAATGGACAATTTCACATTTTCCCACATTATATTCCATTTGCCAGATCTTTTCCCACTCACTTAACCTAGCTATATCCCCTTGTAGCCTCCTCATGTTCTCTTCACAACTTACCTTCCTACCTATCTTCCTACCTGTACTCCAGGGAGAATGTTGTCACTGAGACTGCCCTCAATGCAGCCCAGCCTCTACCAGTCATGGATGAGCTGGACGTACAGCCAACAAACTCGGAACTCAGTGATGCCATTGATTCTCTAGCCAGCGGAAAAGTCCCTGGGAAGGACAGCATTACCCCTGAAATAATCAAGAGTGCCAAGCCTGCTATACTCTCAGCACTATATGAACTGCTTTGCCGGTGCTGGGACAAGAGAGCAGTACCTCAGGGCATGCGCGATGCCAATATCATCACCCTCTATAAAAACAAAGGTGACCGCGGTGACTGCAACAACGACCGTGGAATCTCCCTGCTCAGCATAGTAGGGAAAGTCTTTGCTCGAGTCGCTTTAAACAGGCTCCAGAAGCTGGCCGAGCGCGTCTACCCTGAGGCACAGTGTGGCTTGCGTGCAAAGAGATCGACCATTGACATGCTGTTCTCCCTTCATCAGATACAGGAGAAATGCTGCGAAGAACAGATGCCCCTCTACATTGCTTTCATTGATCTCACCAAAGCCTTGGACCTCGTCAACAGACGTGGTCTCTTCAGACTATTAGAAAAGATCAGATGTCCACCAAAGCTACTAAGTATCATCACCTCATTCCATGACAATATGAAAGGCACAATTCAGCATAGCGTCACCTCATCAGACCCCTTTCCTATCCTGAGTGGCGTGAAACAGGGCTGTGTTCTCGCACCCATACTGTTTGGGATTTTCTTCTCCCTGCTGCTCTCACATGCATTCAAGTCTTCAGAAGAAGGAATTTTCCTCCACACAAGATCAGGGGGCAGGTTGCTCAACCTTGCCCGTCTAAGAGCGAAGACCAAAGTACAGAAAGTCCTCATCAGGGAACTCCTCTTTGCTGACGATGCTGCTTTAACATCTCACACTGAAGAGTGTCTGCAGAGTCTCATCGACAGATTTGTGGCTGCCTGCAACAAATTTGGCCTAACCATCAGCCTCAAGAAAACGGACATCATGGGACAGGACGTCAGAAATGCTCCATCCATCAATATCGGCGACCACGTGCTGGAAGTGGTTCAAGAGTTCACCTACCTCGGCTCAACTATCACCAGTAACCTGTCTCTCGATGCAGAAATCAACAAGCGCGTGGGAAAGGCTTCCACTGCTATGTCCAGACTGGCCAAGAGAGTGTGGGAAAATGGCGCACTGACACGGAACACAAAAGTCCGAGTGTATCAAGCCTGTGTCCTCAGTACCTTGCTCTATGGCAGCGAGGCCTGGACAACGTATGTCAACCAAGAGCGATGTCTCAATTCATTCCATCTTCGCTGCCTCCGGAGAATACTTGGCATCAGGTGGCAGGACCATATCTCCAACACAGAAGTCCTCGAGGCGGCCAACATCCCCAGCTTATACACACTACTGAGTCAGCGGCGCTTGAGATGGCTTGGCCATGTGAGCCGCATGGAAGATGGCAGGATCCCCAAAGATACATTGTACAGCGAGCTCGCCACTGGTATCAGACCCACCGGCCATCCATGTCTCCGCTTTAAAGACGTCTGCAAACGCGACATGAAGTCCTGTGACATTGATCACAAGTCGTGGGAGTCAGTTGCCAGCGATCACCAGAGCTGGCGGGCAGCCATAAAGGCGGGGCTAAAGTGTGGCGAGTCAAAGAGACTGAGCAGTTGGCAGGAAAAAAGACAGAAGTGCAAGGGGAGAGCCAACTGTGTAACAGCCCCGACAAACAAATTTTTCTGCAGCACCTGTGGAAGAGCCTGTCACTCTAGAATTGGCCTTTATAGCGACTCCAGGCACTGCTCCACACACCACTGACCACCTCCAGGCGCTTACCCATTGTCTCGTGAGATAAGGAGGCCAAAGATACTCCATTTGCCAGATCTTTTCCCACTCACTTCACCTAGCTTTATCCCCTTGTAGCCTCCTCATGCCCTCTTCACAACTTACCTTCCTACCTATTTTTCTTTGTGTCATCAGCAAATTTAGCAACCATACCTTCAGTCCCTTCATCCAAATCATTTATATAAATTGTAAAAAGTTGAGGCCCCAGCACAGATCCCTGTGGTACACCACTCATTACATCTTGCCAACCAGAAAATGACCCATTTATGCCTACTGTTTCCTATTGGCTAGCCAATCTTCTCCCCATGCCAACATGTTACCCCCTACACCATGAGCTTTTATTTCCTGCAATAACCGTTGATGTAGCACCTTATCAAATGCCTTCTGGAAATCGAAGTGAAGTACATCCACCGGTTCCCCTTTATCCACAGCACATGTTACTTCTTCAAAGAACTCCAATAAATTGGTTTCCCTTTCACAAAACCATGTTGGCTCTGCCTGATTACCTTGAATTTTTCTTAAGTGCCCTGCTATAACGTCTTTAACAATAGCTTTGAACATTTTCCCTAAGACAGATGTTAAGCTAACTGGCCTGTAGTTTCCTGCTTCCTGTCTCTCTCCCTTTTTGAATAAAGGAGTTACATTGGCTATTTTCCAATCTAATGGAACCTTCCCCAAACCTATAGAATTTTGGAAAATTAAAACCAATGCATCAACTCTCTCACTAGCCACTTATAAGACCCTAGGATGAAGTCCATCAGGACCCGGGGACTTGTCAGCCTGCAGCTCCAACAATTTGTTCAGTACTACTTCCCTGGTGATTGTAAATTTTCTTGAGTTCCTCCCTCCCTTCCACTTCCTGATTTACAGCTATTTCTGGGATGTTACTCGTATCCTCTATGGTGAAGACCGATGCAAAATAACTGTTCAATTCATCCTCCATCTCCTTATTTTCCCTTATTAATTCCCCAGACTCACTTTCTATAGGGCCAACGCTCCCTTTGTTAACTCTCTTTTAAGCTTGTGAAGTCTGGCTTCTAATATACTTCCATTGCACAACTGAGGCACTTTGTTACAGATTTAAAGTAACTGCCACTGATTGACCTGGAGGCCAGAAATTACGAGCATGTATTTGCACTTAGGTTATAAATCACTGATTTATTCAATTAAAAACAAAAGCTTGTCATGAAATATGTTAAGATGAATGCACACACATAAATATACCATTATTCAACCCCAGTGCACTCTTAACTAATATTATCGCTTGCAATTCTTTTGTGAGGTGGTCCTCTTGGTCTATTTATGATGTAATAAAATGTTAATGTTTTTAAAGTATAATAATGTCCCCTACACTATACATTTTTTTAAAACTATGCCAGTGCTTCCTGTATCTCTTTTAACCATTTCTTTCACTTTGTTTTATGCTATCATATAATATCTACAGTTCTCTAATTTTGGTTATCCTTTATAGTAAGTTCCCCTTATTGAATTGTATTTTATTTGCCTTTACTTGCTTTAGGTCTTTTTCCTTCTCCTTCTCAACGCCATTTCTCAGCTGAAGGGGACAGGAACCCTCAATGTGGCCTTTGCTTGCACTGCTTATTAACTAGGTACTAGGAAATACTTGAGTATGGTCTAAACAACTTTCTGACAGCATGGAGAAGATCCCAACTTACTATGTTGGATATGAAACTGTATTCTGCTGTGCTATAGCAGCCAACTCTGCCAGCACCTTTCCTAAAATATGTACGGATAACTCACCATGTCTGGAGAAGTAATTTAGAATAAATAGGATCAGCAATTCTGCAAATTTAATGTCAACCTTAAATTCACAGAAAGATCTGTCGTAATTGTAAGTGTGGTCAAGAAGAACACGATGTCCTCACTGGTAACGAAGAAGATAAGAAAGTGGGCAAACTTTTTGAGGATACGAAATACACGGGTCTCATTGCAAAACTTAAAGCTGATGGAGTCCCTGTTTACAAGCGTAATGTGGTGACACTCACTAATCCGATAGCAGCCAAGAAGGATGTGTCCTTCAACACTGTTACATATGAATGGGCCCCACTGGTCCAAAATCAAGCATTGGTAAGTGCACAAAAAATGTAGTTCTGTGTGTAAATCTATCAGTTCTCAGAAATGTTCTGATGAAAGATCACTGACCTAAAACGTTAACTTTGCTTCTTTCTCCACAGATGCTGCCAGACCTGCTGAGTATTTCCAGCACTTTTTGTTTTTGTCTCAGAAATGTTACTGTTTTGTTATAAACCAACTTCCAAGTGGGAAAGAAAATTGAGACTTATAAATTCTTAGAACATTTAAATTGTTCATTTTGATTTACTAGTTATTAACTATTATCTATAGTAAGATTTTCTTTCAGTTTTGTAGTGGTGACGTACCAACAATTTGCATACATCTCAAGAAATGTTAGATAAAAATTTATTGTGCAGGGGGAAAAATTCTAACCATCTAACAGTATTTGCATCCCACAGTAATGTCCCTTTAACTTTTGCATGAAAACCTGTATGGTTTGGCATTTGGCCATTCCAGAAGTACTTGCATCACAACAGCTGCAGATTTATCATGTTGTTTTATCTAGAGCTGGAAAATTATCATCTTTTAAAATGCCAGTGGAAAGTTTAATACAGTCAGTCCAGGGAGAGTGACCAGTTGGGAAACCACATCAGTTTATCCTTGGACAGCACAGTTAGATGTTACGTGTTTCCTTAGAGGCAAATAAGGGAAAGACATATCTTGCCAGAGTCACAAACTTGGAAGGCTATAATAATTCCACTAATTCCTTCCTTTGAAGGCTGTGCGATACATGGAACTGCTACCAAAGGAGAAACAGCCAGTGGCTGGCTCAGAGGGAGCTCAGTATCGAAAGAAGCAGTTGGCTAAGCAGTTGCCTGCCCATGATCAGGACCCTTCGAAGTGCCATGAGTTGTCTGTTAACGAGGTGAAACAGATGGAGCAGTTTGTGAAGAAATACAAGAATGAGGCTCTTGGTGTTGGTGACATCAAACTGCCAGATGAGATGGAAGAAAAGTCTAAAGAACAAAGCAAAAGTGATATTGGTGAAAGGAGTACAACAGCAGCTGTTGGATTAGTGGCTGGACAGCAGGGTACAAAATATGTAAGTATTAAAGCTATGACAGTAAGGTGGAGCTTAACTTTTAATAAATGCTACCTTTTTAGACTGTCTCAATATTTTAAAGCTACAGGGTCCTAAACAAATTGCACTTATAAGTTTGTAATTATGAGTTGCATCATTAATTCCTGATTTAGTTGGCTAAAATTAATTACGCCAGAGTAAATGTCTATGCATTATTAGATAATGAGGCTGGACCTACTTTTACAATGATGTCCGTCTTAATGGATGTGATGTTAAAACATTTTGCAAATATTAACATTTATACTTGGAAGTAGTATAATTTTAAGCGAAATCATGCTTCATGGATCTCTATATAAATTGATCTTCCCTAATATTTTCCACATAGAGGTTTGTAAATATTTGA